>NC_042957.1:29339856-30555690 GCF_901001165.1 Salmo trutta
AGTAGCAGTACGTAGCATTTCAACATTTGCCACTACAACTGCTGGGTGTTGTGTTCTGCCCAGAAGGTGTCTGTTTAAAGGTAAGACATATTTAATGAACTATTTTGTTGTTTTCACTTTACATGAAAACACATAAGAATGCAAATCTAATATCACTAAAACCAAAATGATTTATGGATAAGCTTGAACCATTGTTAGATGGACAACCTTGGCTTAAACATATCTTTAACCTACAAACAAAAGTTTGAGTTTTTATTTAAATATAGATTTTGTGGTATTTGGGACATTTTACACTTACATACTTTGGGCATATCATAAAAATAAATTGAAATAATTTGTAAAAAAAATGATACTCAAAACAGAATGTTCAGTCAGGCCCATAATTACTGGCACCCTTGATAAAGATGAGCAAAAAAGGGAGTATAAAATACTGAGCTATATTGTATGCTCAAACAAATATAGAAATTATTTTATACTATTACAATTGCTCAGAGAAAGAGATATACAGTAGTTTAGAGATTTAGATTAGAGATCACATTGGGAGGTATCTTAGACCATTACTGCATTCAGAATCCAGATCCTTGATATCCTTCGTCTGTGCTTTTGGAATCCCCTCTTCAATTCAAACCACAGCTTTTCAATGGGGTTCAAGTCCAGAGACTGAGATTATTTTGTTGTCAATTAACCATTTCTCTGTGGATTTTGATGTTTGCTTGAGGTTATTGTCTTGCTGGAAGATGCACTTTTGTCTGTTTTAGCCTCCTTGCAGAGGCAACCAGGTCTAAAATGTCCTGGTACTGGGTTCATGATGCGTATGACCTTAACAATGGCCCCAGGACCAGTGGAAGCAAAATAGCCCCATAACATCAAATATGTTAGTGATGGATCTTTGATGTTATGGAGCTATTTTGCCTTCCACTTGTCCTTGGGCCCTTTACCAAGTACCAGGACATGTTTAGTGCCATTATCCTCACAAGATGAGGTATTGAAAGGTATTGAAAACAGGGTTGCCAGTCATTTTGACCAGAATCTTTTTTAGATTTTTTAAATGACTGAGCAATTTTTTTTTTTTTATCTCTGAGCAATTCTATTAGCATAAAATAATATTACAATAAACTGTAGCTTAGATTTGTATTATTTATTTTATAGTGTGTATTTATCAAGGGTGCCAATAATGTTGGATCTGGTGTAATGTACTGCATATATAAAAAACATTATATACACTGCTCAAAAAAATAAAGGGAACACTTAAACAACACAATGTAACTCCAAGTCAATCACACTTCTGTGAAATTAAACTGTCCACTTAGGAAGCAACACTGATTGACAATAAATTTCACATGCTGTTGTGCAAATGGAATAGACAACAGGTGGAAATTATAGGCAATTAGCAAGACACCCCCAATAAAGGAGTGGTTCTGCAGGTGGGGACCACAGACCACTTCTCAGTTCCTATGCTTCCTGGCTGATGTTTTGGTCACTTTTGAATGCTGGCGGTGCTTTCACTCTAGTGGTAGCATGAGACGGAGTCTACAACCCACACAAGTGGCTCAGGTAGTGCAGCTCATCCAGGATGGCACATCAATGCGAGCTGTGGCAAGAAGGTTTGCTGTGTCTGTCAGCGTAGTGTCCAGAGCATGGAGGCCCTACCAGGAGACAAGCCAGTACATCAGGAGACGTGGAGGAGGCCGTAGGAGGGCAACAACCCAGCAGCAGGACCGCTACCTCCGCCTTTGTGCAAGGAGGAGCAGGAGGAGCACTGCCAGAGCCCTGCAAAATGACCTCCAGCAGGCCACAAATGTGCATGTGTCTGCTCAAACGGTCAGAAACAGACTCCATGAGGGTGGTATGAGGGCCCGACGTCCACAGGTGGGGGTTGTGCTTACAGCCCAACACTGTGCAAGACGTTTGGCATTTGCCAGAGAACACCACGATTGGCAAATTCGCCACTGGCGCCCTGTGCTCTTCACAGATGAAAGCAGGTTCACACTGAGCACGTGACAGACGTGACAGAGTCTGGAGACGCCGTGGAGAACGTTCTGCTGCCTGCAACATCCTCCAGCATGACCGGTTTGGCGGTGGGTCAGTCATGGTGTGGGGTGGCATTTCTTTGGGGGGCCGAACAGCCCTCCATGTGCTCACCAGAGATAGCCTGACTGCCATTAGGTACCGAGATGAGATCCTCAGACCCCTTGTGAGACCATATGCTGGTGCGGTTGGCCCTGGGTTCCTCCTAATGCAAGACAATGCTAGACCTCATGTGGCTGGAGTGTGTCAGCAGTTCCTGCAAGAGGAAGGCATTGATGCTATGGACTGGCCCGCCCGTTCCCCAGACCTGAATCCAATTGAGCACATCTGGGACATTATGTCTCGCTCCATCCACCAACGCCACGTTGCACCACAGACTGTCCAGGAGTTGGCGGATGCTTTAGTCCAGGTCTGGGAGGAGATCCCTCAGGAGACCATCCGCCATCTCATCAAGAGCATGCCCAGGCATTGTAGGGAGGTCATACAGGCACGTGGAGGCCACACACACTACTGAGCCTCATTTTGACTTGTTTTAAGGACATTACATCAAAGTTGGATCAGCCTGTAGTGTGGTTTTCCACTTTAATTTTGAGTGTGACTCCAAATCCAGACCTCCATGGGTTGATAAATTGGATTTCCATTGATTATTTTTGCGTGATTTTGTTGTCAGCACATTCAACTATGTAAAGAAAAAAGTATTTAATAAGATTTTTTATTTCATTCAGATCTAGGATGTGTTGTTTAAGTGTTCCCTTTATTTTTTTGAGCAGTATATTTGGTTATTGAAAAAAAACTGAATTATAATGTCTGATGCTAAAATATTATAGATCAGATTTTGACTCAGAATACAGTTAATCTCTTGATAACAGACAGCATGTGAAATCTCTCCAGTCAGGCAATGTGTTTTATAGCTTACTTTACTCAAAGAAATAGCCTTAATATCCCATAAACAGCTTGTGTTCTTCTCTCCGTAACACAGACCGCTCTCTGTTCATCTACTCTGGGATTTTTTTTACCCATTTAATCCTTTTTCATTCAATCTCATCATAGATTTCCAATCATTTGTCAGAATGTTGCCAATAGTGTAACTCAACCTTTCGCTTTGTTTTACCAAACGTATTTGTTTTTTCCCAGCTTCTTTCTAGCCAGAGGTATCAGCAAAAATGGGAGAGTGGGGATTCCTGTCATCACTGCTGGGCAAGGTGCAGTCGCACTTCACGGTCATTGGAAAGGTTTGGATGACCGTCCTGTTTATCTTCAGGATCATGGTCCTCGGAGCAGGGGCGGAGAAGGTGTGGGGCGATGAGCAGTCCAATATGATTTGCAATACCAAACAGCCCGGCTGTAAGAACGTGTGCTACGACCACGCCTTCCCCATCTCCCACATCCGCTTCTGGGTCCTTCAGATCATCTTCGTCTCCACCCCAACGTTGGTGTACCTGGGACATGTCATGCACGTCATCCACAAGGAGAACAAACTGAGGCAATGGCTGAGTCAGGCAGGCAATGAGATGGGGAAAATGCCTAAGTATTCTGATGAGAAGGGTCATGTCAAAATCAAAGGTGAATTGCTGGCTAGTTACACAGTCAATATATTGTTCAGGATTCTGCTTGAGATAGCGTTTATAGTGGGTCAGTATTACTTGTATGGGTTTATTCTGGAACCCAAGATTGAATGCAGCAGAGCTCCCTGTCCGTTCACTGTAGAATGCTTCATGTCACGACCAACAGAGAAGACCATCTTCATCATCTTTATGCTGGTGGTGGCGTGTGTATCTCTGCTGCTGAATGTGGTGGAGATATTTTATCTGATCTGCTCTACGTGTGGCTCTGGCTCAAGAAGACGAGCCAAACAAGTCCCAGCCATCGCAATGCACAGCTGTCTGGATGGAGGCAGCACTGCCCGAAATCATTGATCACCACTCAGCTATTCAGTGGCAGAGAAAGGATGACACTGAAACTGTTCAGTCCTAAAATAATGCAGTGTCTAAAAAATATTGTTAGGCTTGGCTTGATTCTATAAGTATGGGTTAATACAATGCAGTACGTGTAACAGGACCAACACTTTGAGCTTTGATTTATTGTCCTCTGGTTAACCAAGCCAAACATGTTGTATTTGTTCATGGTGTGCACTAGAAGGAAATCAAATGGATTGCAACCTAATTTTCAGCAGTCTTGTCGCTCCTCAGTGAGATGGTCATCGAATTGGCTTTTTGTGATCATGTATGAATCTTAATATAATGTGATTCATCATACATTGTTTGGGTTATTGAAACCACACTGACCTAAAGTGACCAAAACATAATCCAGAAAATATTTGTGACTTTCAATATTTGTAAATATGTCAGTTTGATTTTTGTATTTATTTTATGTGCTTGTAAATAAAATGTAAAAAATGTGAGCTTTGCCTAGAGTGTATTTTATGTTATAAGATGAGGAAAACATTTAAATAACTATAAACAGGCGACTGGTGTGATGTTTTATACCATCATATTTTATTCTGTCAATATACTGTATGTACAGCATATAAAAAAGTAAATCGCGCAGCAAAACTAGACTATGATGTGTAAACTGTATCAGTGATTTGAATGACTAAGACCAAAATACAAGCCGTAAATATAGCATTGTCTTCTTCGGTCAAGAGGTGCAACAAAATCTTCATGGTAATAATGGACTATAGTAAATGTGTGTGCAATGAGGCTGTAGACTACACGCTGTATGTATATCTGCAGGAATGTACAGTATATTGCAAGTCAATTATGGGTTAATTTTATGAGACGCAAGTATAAGTACCTCATCTGTTAGATTTTCAATACAAGTGAATCATCTACTGTCTGTACTACTCAGTGAAAGTTTGCTTGAGAGTCGGGAGATGACACGGAAACCGGCCACTAGGGGCAACAGTGAGCGCTGTTACCTTCAAGTAGATTTCGGATTTGCAAGGGCATTGGGGATGGTGGATCGGCGTATACATCTGCCTTTGATTCCAAAGGTTACAAGTTGAAATCCAGCGATAGAAAGATGTTTTTGAGATTTTTGTTTTAAGCCTATCCCTAACCTTAACCCGTACCTTAACCATTCGGAGTTAATGCCTAAACTTAACATTAAACACTTAATAAATGTTACATTTTCAACAACTTCAATATTTGACATTTGAGAAACATGGACGAACGTTTAATTCTAACGGGGGACTGTGAGAGCTAGTTGCATAAAGCACAATGAACTCCAGATTAATCTTGGACACCTGATGTGTTGCACGGGTAAATCTACTCAAACTCTGAATTACACAATAATTCATAATTGTTAACAAAAAGAACTAGCGATACAAAGACAGGGCACATAGCGTTGAACTTGAGGGTGCTACTAGGATTAAAGACGATGATGCAAATAAGTTACTGGGTCATACCATGATACAGGAATAGATCTCAATAAATACTGGGAATAAATTAAAACCGTGATAGGATCGGAGGCTCTGAATGCACACTTTAAATAACCCTGCCGGCCTGTACATGAGGCTGCCTCTCAACAAACCTGCCGCTCAAGCTCAGTAGCTTAATGTGACGCACACAAATATGTATGGTCATATTGTTGATGTTTTATTTAGTTTGCTATTTTATTTTTTGCTCCCCTCTATCGTGTACCTGGGCCCCTAGTCCCGTGTCGCAGGCATCCGGGGGGAAAAAAGCAGTTTTGTGTTTGTCTTTCTCTGCCACAAATCAAATCAAATCAAATTTATTTATATAGCCCTTCGTACATCAGCTGATATCTCAAAGTGCTGTACAGAAACCCAGCCTAAAACCCCAAACAGCAAGCAATGCATATGAAAGAAGCACGGTGGCTAGGAAAAACTCCCTAGGAAAAACTCCCTAGAAAGGCCAAAAACCTAGGAAGAAACCTAGAGAGGAACCAGGCTATGAGGGGTGGCCAGTCCTCTTCTGGCTGTGCCGGGTGGATATTATAACAGAACATGGTCAAGATGTTAAAATGTTTATAAATGACCAGCATGGTCAAATAATAATAATCACAGTAGTTGTCGAGGGTGCAACAAGCACGTCCGGTGAACAGGTCAGGGTTCCATAGCCGCAGGCAGAACAGTTGAAACTGGAGCAGCAGCATGGCCAGGTGGACTGGGGACAGCAAGGAGTCATCATGCCAGGTAGTCCTGAGGCATGGTCCTAGGGCTCAGGTCCTCCGAGAGAAAGAAAGAAACAGAGAATTAGAGAGAGCATATTTAAATTCACACAGGACACCGGATAAGACAAGAGAAATACTCCAGATGTAACAGACTGACCCTAGCCCCCCGACACATAAACTACTGCAGCATAAATACTGGAGGCTGAGACAGGAGGGATCAGAAGACACTGTGGCCCCATCCGATGATACCCCCGGACAGGGCCAAACAGGCAGGATATAACCCCACCCACTTTGCCAAAACACAGCCCCCACACCACTAGAGGGATGTCTCCAACCACCAACTTACCGTCCTAAGACAAGGCCGAGTATAGCCCACAGAGATCTCCGCCACGGCACAACCCAAGGGGGGGGGGGCGCCAACCCAGACAGGAAGACCATGTCAGTGACTCAACCCACTCAAGTGACGCACCCCTCCCATGGACGGCATGGAAGAACACCAGTAAGCCAGTGACTCAGCCCCTGTAATAGGGTTAGAGGCAGAGAATCCCAGTGGAGAGAGGGGAACCGGCAAGGCAGAGACAGCAAGGGCGGTTCGTTGCTCCAGCCTTTCCGTTCACCTTCACACTCCTGGGCCAGACTATACTTAATCATAGGACCTACTGAAGAGATAAGTCTTCAGTAAAGACTTAAAAGTTGAGACTGAGTCTGCGTCTCTCACATGGGTAGGCAGACCATTCCATAAAAATGGAGCTCTATAGCCGTTTGCTTAGAAATTCTAGGGACAATTAGGAGGCCTGCGTCTTGTGACCGTAGCGTACGTGTAGGTATGTACGGCAGGACCAAATCGGAAAGATAGGTAGGAGCAAGCCCATGTAATGCTTTGTAGGTTAGCCGTAAAACCTTGAAATCAGCCCTTGCCTTAACAGGAAGCCAGTGTAGGGAGGCTAGCACTGGAGTAATATGATCACATTTTTTGGTTCTAGTCAACCACCTCCACCTGGTTGAAGCCACTCACCAGCTCCAGGGTGGGGAACCAGCAGGCGCCACTCAGTGCATCCAGGATTCTTCAATTCTTGGGAGTGGGTAAGCATCTCATCTTGTTGTAGCATTCAGTCTCCTGTAATCCATCCACATCTTTATTGAGCCATCCTTCTTCATAACAATAACTGTAGGTGAGGAATGCGGGCTGCAAGTCTCCCTGATAATCTTCTGCTCTAACAGCAGTTTGATGTGAGCCTTGACCTTCTTCTACTGACTTGGTGGAAAACATCTGTACCTCTGACATACTGGAACATCATCTATGTGAGGAATCTCATGTTCTATCAGGTCAGTGTATCCTACATCTCCATCCTCTTTAGCAAAAACATCCGAGTACTTACGCCGTAAACCCCTGACCTGTTCTTCCTGAGATGGACTCAATTTGTGAAACTGTAGATCGTTCACCTGTTGTGAAATGGATGGTTTATCTGGCTTTGAACACACCTGAATATGTTCTATGAAAACAGTAGACCTACTCTCATCGGGAAAATCTGTAAACATAACCTCTGTTTCTGAACTGCTAAACACCACCTCTGCTGACTGGGCGGAGGCTAAATGCATACCTGGTTCCAGATACACATTCGCTACCCCCACATTCATAACTGGCATCATTAACTGGCCTGTTTCTTGAGCTATAAAGGCACTGGTGATCAAGATACCTGCTGGCAAGTCACCTTCCTCTGGTGTCAAAGGTTCTAACAGTACTGGTACCCCTGGGCTCAGCCCAACCTGGCAGCCAGTGGCTGAGACCAACTTCATAGTGGGATTAAAAGGTCTGCAGGGGAGAGAAGATTTACAAACTTGTTGTCCTGTTTGTCCTAGGCTCAACATACTTCTAAGGCCTGCCTAAATGTGGCTTCACACTGGTATCTGGCAGTATTGTGGACCATGATGCTGCTTGAGAATGCTGAAATAATTTTGAATTACATTCATTCCCACTAGTCCTGGAACCTCCCCTTTTCTCTCCCTGGTATCTGGGTCCATGGAGTCCTTGACCACTAGAATTCTATAAGGACCGACGCTGGAGTCGAGAATCAGGTACGGGGAGTCAACATTTCATTAGGAACAGACATGGAACAAGACAGGAACAGCGTCAGCACACGGATATACAAAGACAGACGACAATCAATGCAGCAGCGGGGAACAGAGCTGGGGAACTGACAAATATATGGGAGGTAATAAACAGGTGATTGAGTCCAGGTGAATCCAATAAATTGCTAATGCGCGTGACAAGGGAAGCAGGTGTGCGTAATGATGGTGGCAGGAGTGCGTAATGCTGGGGAGCCGGCGTCCTCGTGCGCCCGGGGGGAAGACCGGGAGCAGACATGACAGAATTCCCTGTTTTGGCCTTCCGAGATTGGCAGCAGTCTAAGGCACGGTATCGCAGTGTTTGAGGCGTCACTACAGACCCGGGTTTGATGTTGCAGCCGGCCGCGACCGGGAGACCCATAAGGCGGTGCACAATTGTCCCAGCTTCGTCCAGTTTAGGGGAGGGTTTGGCCGCCTGGGATGTCCTTGTCCCATTGCGCTCTAGCGACTCCTTGTGGCGGGCCAGGCACATGTACGCTGACACGGTCGCCAGTTGTAGTGTTTCTTCCAACACGTTGGTGGGGCTGGCTTCTGGGTGAAGTGAACAGTGTGTCAAGAAACAGTGCGGCTTGGCAGGGTCATGTTTCGGAGGACGCGTGGCTCTCGACCTTCACCTCTCCGGAGTCCGTACGGGACAAGACTGTAACTACCAATTGGGGATATCACGAAATTGGGGAGAAAATATATAAATATAAAATAAAATAATTTTGGTTTTGAAAGGGTTTTACCTATTACCAGTACATCCAACTCTAGGTTGCCTACATAAGGGATGTCTAGACCCTTTTCTGCTTCAGCACAAGCCAACCACAATCTGACAGCAGACCTACACCTTCAGCTTCAAGGTGTAGGTTTCTTTAAAGAAACTCTCTGTGATCAAGCACCCCTTGGAACCTGTATCAATCAAACAGTTTGTATCTAAAACCGTGTCGGTTTTCCACAACCAACACGTGGCCCTCGGCCGAGCTGGCATGGTTTGCCTCCTGCCCCCTTGCTAGGTTGGGGTTCACATTCTGGTTACAACACCTGGCTATGTGTCACCCAAGAAACGCACAAAAACAAAAAACGAATTCAGTCACATTTTAATCATTTAGCAGACAGTCTTATCCAGAGCAAATTAAAGGAGCATTTAGGGTTAAGTGCCTTGCTCAAATGCACATAGGCAGATTTTTCACCTAGCCTACTAAGGGATTCAAACCAGCGACCTTTCAGTTACTTGCCCAACGCTCTTAACCACTAGGCTACCTGCCGCCGTTAACCCAGATGTCGGTAGCCTATGCATCTAATTTCCTCTAACATTCCTAGCCATATGAGATATTTAAGTCACAACTCAGCAATTTCTCATTATTCATTACAACATCCCAGTGTTACCTGCATACGCCACACCCCATGGTGGTAAAAGGGTGTAACACAAATGAAACATCTATGCAATACATTCAATCAGTGTTACACAACAGAGTCAGAGATCACTGGTAAAATCAACAGCATTCTACTGTATTTGGGATCTCTTGTTATAGTTGTGAGGTCTACACTGCATGGCTTTCATCAGCATGGATATCTATACATGAGAAAACAAATTACGAACATAGACAGCGATTCAACCGGACATCTAGCAAAAGGCATCTTTATCAAACTGTGTTTGTCATTAAGTGCATACATCTCAGCTGCTGAAGGGCTGCTACGCCCCTGCCTAACCTTTGACCCAATCAGGTAGAACATCTCGACCACATTGAGGAGCAAAGAGACACAAGCCATCACCTGCAAGAAGATGATAAAGATAGCGTTCTCAGTGGGCCATGACATGAAGCACTCTACACGGTCTCCCTTACATGGGTATCCACTGCATTTAATCTTACTGGGCAACACGAAGCCATACAGGGAATACTAACCCACTATGAATCCAACCTCAAATAGAATCTTAAAAAAACACATGAAACACATGTTACTGACAAGCAAGGTCCCCTATATGTGAACTCTCTCCTTGTCATCAGTGTATTTCGTGGTGATTTCACAATTCTATTATTTCCTTTTGATTGTTGGTGTCTTAGCGGGTTCTCCCTGCGGATGTCGTGTAATGACATGAGCCAGGTAAACCCGAGTGGTGGTGGAGATGAAGACGATCTGAAGAACCCAGAAGCAGATGTGGGAGATGGGGAAAGCCCGGTCTTAGCACAAACTCTTACAGCCCGATGAAAGTGTTTTGCAGACCATATAGGATTGTTCATCTCCCCATACTTTGTCGATCCCTGCCAACAGTACCAGCAGTCTAAACACAAACAGGACAGTCAGTCAAACCTTCCCGACAACCGTAGAGTGGGATTGTACTTTGTCCAACAGGAAGGCAAGAAAGGACCAGTCCTCCATGATTGAAGTTTGGCTAATTGGTCAAAGGGAAGACAAAAAAAATGAAAACGTGATAATAATTGTGTTATTACAAATGTAAATAAAGTAGTCAGCCGATGTTCTATGTAACATGTTTTGCTGCCACGTTAGCTCAAGGATACAGTACCACCTGAATACAACTGTTAAACCAAAGCAGCTTTCTTACCTCAGAGGTGAGCACCGTCTCTTCACGCCAGTTATTTTCTACTGAACTCTTGATGAATTGGATTCTCTCCTCTTACAGTTTGACATCGGTTTCTATCATTATGTTGTCAACACCGTCCACCCCGATACTCACTGACACCCTGCACGATTTTCATTCCTCTTTACAAATGTTTAAACCAAGGAAGGCGGAACTCATGTTCTTCCTCAGAACTGCTTTTTCAACTAAATATGTTATCATTGGTCAGTCAACACCCAATGTCTCATCCCTGTGAAGTAATCAAGTGTCTGTAAATCCAAAAGGCCATGGTGCATTCATGGATGTTATCAAACACGACCCATGGTATTTGGTTCTTACCTACTGTAGAGAGTAGGCAACTGTACTTTTCAAAGATGCCTAACATCAACAGATGCGTTTGCTCATGGAGGATCTCAGCTGTGTACAATCATTTCAAGTACTGACACAAACATTCAGATAAGACAAACATCCGGTAAGAACCACTAACTTTCTGCAGACAATACAGTCAGAGAGGGTTGAATGACTCCACGGAGTGTGTTTGGATCTCACATGTTTAGATCTTCTTTGTGCTGAAGTTAACATGAGGTGAGGGTGGAGCATCAAAAGGTCATCCACTTTTCAAGGAAGTGATCCATTGTTGCATGGGTCAAATTCATAAGTGAAGTCTGATTGGTGTAAAAGTGTGACAACAAGCATGCAGTGTGACTGTGAGTCAGGCTGACCAAACCGCCAGGTTTATAAGAATGGCCTACCCTTTCAGTCTTTCAACATCTTAATCCATGGGCACAAACATTATTCCTCGTCTCCGGCTTGTAGATTAAAATGTATTTCTGACCTGAGCAACAAAACTGGTGAGTAAATCAGTTTTGTACAAACTGAGGATAATACAGTATATCATGTAAACGTAGATGTCAATAGAAATATACAGTAAACTATCATAGATTTTGATTAGAAATGATTTCAACTTAATTTTAAAATAGTCCTGTGAAACAAATGTACTTCTCCAGTCGGGTTGACAGCTCACTAGTCTACTATCAAAGTCAAAGTATAATCTTAGTAGGATTTCACTATTTCTCTATGAAGGGATTCCTGAATAAAATGTTAGACTACTCCTTTTCTTATTCCATAGATACTAATCAGCCGCAACGGGGGACTGGTCATATCTTTCTAAATTACTGGACAAGGTGCAGTCCCACTCAACGGTGATTGGAAAGATATGGATGAGTTTCCTGTTTATCTTCAGGATCCTGGTTCTGGGTGCTGGAGCGGAGAGCGTGTGGGGCGACGAACAGTCTGATTTCTTCTGCAACAACGAAGAACCTGGTTGTGAAAATGTCTGCTACGACTGGATCTTCCCCATATCACACATCCGTTTCTGGGTCATGCAGATCATCTTCATCTCCACTCCGGGGGAAAATCAAAATCAAGGGAATACTGCTGCGTAGCTACATGACCCAATTGCTCTTTAAGATAGCGTTAGAGCTCGCTTTTATTGTGGGACAGTACTACTTATACGGGTTTGTCATGAAATCCTTCTTCCAATGTCAACAAGAGCCCTGTTCCAAACTGGGCGCTGAATACTTCATGTCCCGTCCTACAGAGAAGACCATTTTCATAATATCCATGCTTGTTGTGGCCTGTGTGTCTCTGCTTTTGAATGTGGTCGAGGTGTTTTATTTGATTTGCACCTGAGTAAAATGCGGAGCCAAGAAACAGTGCCCACTGCATATTAGCTCATCTGAGAACACAGCCACCCTCTACAATGAAGCACCAGCATGGTACTGTAACATGGATAGACATAAAGATCACTCACTCATGCCTTCACAGATTCCAGAGCGAAGCTGAACTGTTGGAGGAAGAGAAAAACACGTGTTAGGCTTGAAATAGATTTCACTTGATGATATTCTGCTCTGTGAAGTGACATACTGTAATGGGTGGCCTACAAGTAATATAAAAAGTGTAAAGTTACATTCCAGTGAATTCAGTATGTGTTTGTTCATATTACAGTTAATTTCTATGCTGACAGTGCAATGACAAATGTTTGGCAGGCTATGTATACTGTTAAAAAGAAATTAGAAAAACACCATAGCCACTCATTCCCAGAGCATACACTAGATGGCAGCATAAACTTGGTGATTGAGATCACGTGAACAGCACTGCTGATCTGCAGTATAGGCTATATGTTAAAGTCTTATCTATAGGTCTAGTTCGATGTACATAAGCACACGCAACACAAGTTACCTTTCATGTCAAAGTTCCATATTATAGTGCAACATAAATTCGGTAGGTTTCTTGATGAATTACTCTCATCTTGATTCATGTTTGACACTTTCGGTCTGTCATTTTTATTGAACCTTTATTTAACAAGGCAAGTCAGTTAAGAACAAGTTATTTACAATGACGGCCTACCAAAAGGCAAAAGGCCTCCTGCGAGGACGGGGGCTGGGATTAAAAATACATGAAATATAAATGTAGGACAAAACACAAGAGAGACAACACAACACTACATAAAGGGAGACCTATGACAACAACATAACATGGCATAAGAAATGATGAAAAACAAGATGATCAAACATGTTTTGATCTACATGCGATTAATATGAATTATTTTCACCCATTAAAACATAGCATATTCCACAACTAGGCTACTAGTTTACAGGTTTGCCCACAGGACCTAATACAGAACGCTTTAGTATAGGCTGTAGACTTGGTCTTGGTAAAGTTTTAAATCCATACTGGTCTGAAAAAGGTGTTATTAATCTTTGTTATAAAAAGGTTCATTTTTCTATTGCACAATTACATTTCAGTAGAAGAAAAGTAGAGAAACAGAGCGTAAGGATGTCTAAGTCTTGACGTAGGGGTCAGGTGACTGACTCCAAACTTTTCTCTCCATCGTTACTTTTTTTCTCTCTCCCCCAGCCCGTATGTGGACTGTTATAAGCAAGGAAAGTTTGACAAGTCAGTCTCAGATTCTCCGTGGTCCCAAACTTGGATTTCAAGAAAGCGGTGACTGTTTTGAAGAAGTGACGGAGAAAGTCCCTAAGGGCTCTCTTCTGACTTCTCAGTAACTTTCCAGGTAAGCTTTGCGCTATATCAACTGCCATTATTGACATGAAGAAGTAAAAATTTGTATCTATATATATTTTTTGTCACTGTCAGAAGAAACTAATTTGTGCTCAGATTCCAGGCAGGCTGTGCCAATCCAGACGCATTGTATTTCTATAGGCTATCCGATATAGTAAGGTCCATACTAGATCCTTTATAAAACATTTACTTTTTTCTGGGTTTAATAAGGAAAAGTTTAAATGATCCATCTGTTTCTTTTGCTGTTTTATTTTTCCAATTTCGTGTGTTTAGTGCTTTTAAGATAAACGAGTAACCTGCGGCAAATTACTCAAAGCAGCATGGAATGAATAATTATTACACGCTTTATAGAGGACTTTAACTGAACAGTTTAGAAATTGGAAAGTGGGGATTGATTTGTTTTAAAACAAGCTACATCGTAACCAAGCATATTGACATGTTTCATTGATATTTTTCTTTGGCCTTATAGAAAATCTTCATGAAATGTGATCGAGTTGGGCTACTCGGATTTTTAAAGCTCTTCCTTGCATCTTGAGAGCACAGTTTAAATCCTCTTCCAATGTAAGGAGACCTTGAAGTTGAAATGATGTGCTTACAACCTGACAAATTGCTTTATTCACCCAACTTCTCGTTTCATTGCTGTAGTAACATAATGTCAAGATCAGAGATCTCAGGGGGACGATGGCATCAGTGGGTTTCTTACTGTAGATCAGCAACGTCTACATGGACGTGTTTCTTCTTCTTCAAGTTTCCAAATGGTACTGTGATATTAAATAGGCCTATAAATGACTCAGTGAAACATTTTTTTAATTTATTTTTTATCATGGTACCATCATTATTGAGTAAGAAGCAGTCCTTGGTTATTTTCCACTATACTGTAGGCATCCTGTACAGTAGCCTATGCAGTACAGTATTAGCTAAGTGAAGCCATGCTGTTGGTACATCCTCCAACAGATGGCTTCTACTGATCCATGTTTGTTTATTGTGCAGTCATTCCTGGGATCTTTATTCGGATAGTATTCATGTTTACAAACTTGATTCCTATCTGACATGCAGTGTCATTAGTATCTGTAAGAATTGGGTCTTTGTAGCGGAGCTAGGCAGGTCACTAAAATGCATACAATGAACTGGGGCCCTGTGCTCTACACTCAGAGGCTCAGAGAGAGCGTGTTCCAAACACTCCCCAGCAGGAGAGCTGTTGGTCCCCAGTCTTAGGCTTGCACTGAGAGCAGAGAGTATCGTGCCTTAGTACAGTATCGTGCCTTAGTACACTGTCCACTTCCTTCATAGGCTGTATAGGTAGAGTTTCTACCAGATTTTGGGAATGATATCTACTGAGGATGATAGTTCATGAGGATAAAAATGACATCTATTCTGAAGACCGTATAGTTATTTTCTCAGCTGACTAGTAAATGCATGTGTTATGTGAGGAACAGTAACTGTGTCTACAACTGCACGACATTTCTTTGGGACTGGGGGGGTATTTACATAGCAATCCTTAGATTACACAGTACGGCACAATTTAACATTGACAAATGCTTACACACACGCTATTTGACATCTTTTAATTTGGTCGGCGTCTCTTATTTCTACGTTGTTTCATGTTTATTACAGTTGTTAACAAACAATGGTTTGATGAGAAACAGCTCCCCGGCACATGTTTTCATACCCTGCCGATGAAGGGGAAACAAATGTCTGCGCTTGTGTTTCCCCAACCTGGGTCCTATCATCTACCATTACACTGTTCACTTACTCAGTATTTTAAGAAGTACCATCAACACTGGTTGGACCACACAATGTGATTCTCCTCTTGTTACTTCCAATAGGAAGACAATAGCCTTTAAAATGGCTCTCCGGATTGACGATTCATTAAGCGTAGTGAAAGGTAGCCGTTGACATCGGCCTTGTTCAGATCTTTTCCGGCGATTGGATTTGTTCTGTGCGTCACTACAGCCATCACAAGATTTTCCTCAAACATTGAGATGTGTTTGACACATTGAGTCTGTACCGGTACCCCCTGTATATAGCCCCGCTATTGTTATTTACTGCTGCTTTTTAATTATTTGTTTTTCTTATCTCTTACTTTTTTGAAACTTTTATTTTGACTTGTATTTTCTTAAAACTGCATCATTGGTTAAGGGCTTGTAAGTAAGCATTTCCCTGTATGGTCTACACCTGTTGTATTCGGCGCATGTGGCAAATAAAATTTGATTTGATTTGATCCAATTCACAAATGTAACTTGAGATATAGTGCTATATAACCGTGTTTACTGTATATAGGAATATGTTTGAACACTTACAGTATATTCATTATTTTCTGTCTAATTGCAGCTAAAACTCCATCATGGGTGACTGGAGTGCTTTGGGGAGGCTACTGGACAAGGTTCAGGCTTACTCCACGGCTGGAGGGAAGGTGTGGCTCTCTGTCCTCTTCATCTTCAGAATCCTGGTGCTGGGGACGGCTGTGGAGTCTGCCTGGGGGGACGAGCAGTCCGCCTTCAAGTGCAACACCCAGCAACCTGGTTGTGAGAACGTGTGCTACGACAAATCCTTTCCTATATCACATGTAAGGTTCTGGGTGTTACAGATTATCTTTGTCTCGACGCCGACTCTTCTCTACCTTGCCCATGTGTTCTACCTGTTGAGAATAGAGCAGAAGATTAACCGCAAAGAAGAAGGGCTGAAAACCATCCAGAACGACGGAGGCGACGTGGACGTACCTCTGAAGAAGATTGAGTTAAAAAAGCTCAAGCATGGGCTGGAGGAGCATGGGAAGGTTAAGATGAAGGGAGCCCTCTTGAGAACCTACATTGTCAGCATTTTCTTTAAGTCCATCTTTGAGGTGGGCTTCCTGGTCATACAGTGGTACATTTACGGCTTCAGCTTGGCCGCTGTCTACACCTGTGAGAGGTCCCCCTGTCCTCACAGAGTGGACTGTTTCCTCTCCAGACCCACTGAGAAAACCGTCTTCATCATCTTCATGCTGGTAGTCTCTCTGGTCTCCCTGGTTCTGAATGTCATTGAGCTCTTCTACGTGACGTTCAAGAGGATCAAAGACCGCGTGAAGGGGAAACAACCGCCCGTCCACTACCCTGGCACTGGGACATTAAGCCCCACTCCCAAGGATCTGTCCACCACTAAGTATGCCTACTATAATGGCTGTTCCTCTCCCACTGCCCCCCTGTCACCCATGTCACCCCCGGGGTACAAGCTGGCCACTGGGGAGAGAACCAACTCCGTTCGCAACTACAACAAGCAAGCCAACGAGCAAAACTGGGCCAACTACAGCACAGAGCAGAACCGCCTGGGCCATAATGGCAGCACCATCTCCAACTCCCATGCACAGGCCTTTGACTTCCCTGACGACACCCAGGAGAGTAAGAAAATGACCCCAGGGCACGAGCTGCAGCCGTTGGCCCTGATGGACCCCAGGCCTTGCAGTCGAGCCAGCAGTCGCATGAGCAGTCGGCCAAGGCCAGACGATCTAGATGTCTAGCCCCTCCCCAGCCCCCCCTGTCGGTGGCCTTGGCGCCAGAGAACAGAGAGTACAAGGGGGGCGGGGGCAGGGCGGGGCATAGCCCATTCACTGTCCTAACTAGAGAGTCAATAAAGAGACATTAAAATACTTACACTGTTGGAGGTACTATACATTTATTGATGACTTTGAAACTAGTGGAGCTAACAAGCTTTAACAACAAAAACATCTAGTGGGCGAAGAACATGTGACCCTGTTCCGATAACTGTGCCCACGTTTCACTTTAGAAGAATATGCCTTGGCGATGTGTTAGTTATCATGTTTTTACCTGTAGGTTTCATTATATGGCCTCACACAGTTACATTCCATTTAGAAAGATTGCACTTCAGTATAACAGCAATGTGTCTTTTTCCATGCTTTGCAAGTAGTTTGAAAACATTTGGCTTGTAAGTCTCCGTCACACTCATCTTCTGTATGACTTCCAAGTCTGTCTTGTGAAACAGGATTGTAAGAAGGATGCTCAGTTTCATGAATTAATATTTATTTATTAGTAAAAGTACATCCACCACTAGATAAAAAATGTACTACTATCCAAGGTCATATCCATATAAATGATATAAAGTCACCACACCCAACTGCATATTTATTGATAATAATAAAAAATGATTAATACAATACAATTTTCTCAACAAATAAGAGGTTGCTTTTATTATCGTGGACTGTCATTTCCTGATAAACTTTGAATTTATGTGGTGTCGGTTGTTTTATTTGATATTTGTTGTTTTGGGTTTTGTGGGAAAGTGGTTGCTTTCAGATTGTGGACTCAAGCTGCTGTAAGAGAAATACAGAGCAACAGTTTTTTATTTTGGGTCTCAAAGCATCTTTGAAAGAAACCTTTATTTTCTTCTCATTTTAAAGTGTATGTCTGCTTTTTCTTTTCTTTCCTGTAGGATGGTAGAGGAGGGCAGTAGAATGATTATTTGTGTTTTACCTTTGGAGTGACATTTTTCTTTTTTTTTAACTCAATGTAATCATTGCTGCTTGAGAGATAGATTTTTAGTACTGTAAATCAAGCTAACTGTTTCACCAATGTGAGTTTTTAGAAGACTGCTTATAGAGCTAGACTAATATTTAGTCAAATATATTAAAAGGTATATGCCAATGTAGCTCCACAACTACCAAACACTTGTAGATGGGATTTCAATTGGACATTTTCATGTTTTCGGTGTTTTTTTCTCTCCCAATATTGCATCATGGTATTTCGGTACGTCAACAGAGAGTTTCATGGGTTATTCAGCTACAATGGTGTTTGCACTGAGATCTTGACTACGGTGTAATATGAGGCAAAAAAAGTGGCAAATGTTTTCTGATATGCATGTTACTAATTTATTTTACTATACACCAGGCAGAAATCACTACAGTACATACATTCAGACAGGGCTTTTTTTTTTGTGACCGCTGGTTTCAATGATCTCAAAAGGCTAAAGCAAAGGGCCTCCATTCAGAATACAAGACACACTTCGGTGTACATTTGTTTAATAATGTGGTCAGCTAATGTCATTCCATGGAAATCCACTGTTGTACAGTGTGTAAGTGCATGAGAGCAAGAAAAAAACAACAAATTAATTATATCTGTGAAAGGCTTTTTTAACCAATAAAGATTTTTTCTTTCTTTACAAGTCTGTCATCATATGCACCTCATTCTGCCTTTCCTCTTCTTGATTCAGTATGTGTCTATAGTCCAGACTCATTGGGCCACCAGAACCTAAGTGCCTTAAAAATAGGTATTAAATAGATATTATGGTCAAAAGATACATTTGTCATGTGTTGAGACTACAGTAGCCTTTCTTCTATCGTAGGTAACACCCCCCCCCCCCCCCCC
This sequence comes from Salmo trutta, assembly GCF_901001165.1. NCBI lineage: Eukaryota > Metazoa > Chordata > Actinopteri > Salmoniformes > Salmonidae > Salmo > Salmo trutta. Next base: position 29,359,147 of record NC_042957.1, read on the forward strand.
AATGATCATATATGATCCCCTGCTCGTGGATATTAAGAGAATGATAAGTACTATATAGTATATGTAGTGAAAATGCCTTGGAGACTTTGAAAACTTCATAATATGCAAAGACTCAGCACTTTTTTCTCTTATCCAAGTTTCCTATTTAACCTTTCCACAAAGCTAAATAAAACCACATGTTTGGATCCAGTCTGTAGACCACATGTGGCTGGAGCCGAGGAGAAAAGCTCGACTTTGATCCAATGCTAATTAATCTACATTTTAATTTAACAATGACTTTTTTTATCAGGACTTTTAAACAAGATGTCACTGTAAGACACAAAAACAGTTGAAACACACCATTTAAAAGACAAATATTTATTACATAATGCATTTACATAACAGTAGATACCAATTAAGAACTATTGCCAGAGTTTGAAAAGTAACAGAGCAGCAGTTTACTCAATTAAGATAAAGTTATCTAAAATGTGTTTCAACAATCTGTATTCTCTGTTTAAAAGCAAATACATTACTGTTGAGTACTAAATGGCAGAAATAGTTCAAACGTAAAACAAAATTAGCAAAACTAAATCACAGCATTTTCACATTTCAAACAGTAGTCCTAGCACATTTGAAAGCATTCAGAAGGTGATGGAAAACTATAGTACTACAACTTCTGACCCTCTGGTGCAGATGCTAACCACATGCATACTTGATAAATGTCAAATAAAGTCCTGTGATTGTAACTGCACTTGGTGCAGTGGTCAGGTTAGAAAGGCAACATTTTACTGTGTTTATGCATGTTTCATTGCTTCTTTTTAGACAACAAGGATTGAAATGAGAACAGCTTTACAGCGCTTTAAGCCTTATTTTCTTCACAGACTACTGTAAACCTCAACGTCTGAGTTACATTTCCACCGCCTGTTCAACCGTTCAGACCACAAGGCCAGGGCGGTGCTACCAATACATACTGTAGTAAAGCTAATAGAAACAGCTGGTGCCTGGTGTAGACCTCACGTGATATTTCACGTCACAAAATAAGCTTTTAAAAGTTATTTATTCCTTTTATCATGTCAGTGGGGTGGAAATGAGTTTTATTAGGCATCTTTGACAGATTAGCCATTCCCTTGTCCTCTAAAGGAAAACTACAGATGAATGGGTAGCACAACACATCAAAAAGTGAGATAAACTATCTACTGTACTATATATGGTAGATATAGCCAGGTCCATAATTATTGTCAACCTTTGATAAAGATGAGCAAAAAAGACTGTATGAAATATATAATACAAATACTGAGCTGTATTGCATATTGCAAGCAAAATATTCCCATAACATCAAAGATCCACCACCATATTTTACAGTGGGTATGAGGTACTTTTCTGCATATGCTTCTGTTTTTCTACGCCAAATACACCACTTCGATCGGAACCGGTGCTATGATCAGATGACATGAAAATAGAGCTCTTTGGCCACGCACACCAGTGGTGGATTTGGCGTTGAAAAACAGAAGCATATGTAGAAAAGTACCCCATACCTACGTTAAAATATGGTGATGAATTTTTGACGATATGGGGATATTTTGCTTCCACTTCCTTGTTAAGGTCAAGGGCATCATGAACTCTACCCAGTGCTAGGACATTCTACCCAGTGCTAGGACATTCTACCCAGTGCTAGGACATTCTACCCAGTGCTAGGACATTCTACCCAGTGCTAGGACATTCTACCCAGTGCTCTGACATTCTACCCAGTGCTAGGACATTCTACCCAGTGCTAGGACATTCTACCCAGTGCTAGGACATTCTACCCAGTGCTAGGACATTCTACCCAGTGCTAGGACATTCTACCCAGTGCTAGGACATTCTACCCAGTGCTCTGACATTCTACCCAGTGCTAGGACATTCTACCCAGTGCTAGGACATTCTACCCAGTGCTAGGACGTTCTACCCAGTGCTAGGACATTCTACCCAGTGCTAGGACATTCTACCCAGTGCTAGGACATTCTACCCAGTGCTAGGACATTCTACCCAGTGCTAGGACATTCTACCCAGTGCTCTGACATTCTACCCAGTGCTAGGACATTCTACCCAGTGCTAGGACATTCTACCCAGTGCTAGGACATTCTACCCAGTGCTAGGACATTCTACCCAGTGCTAGGACATTCTACCCAGTGCTAGGACATTCTACCCAGTGCTAGGACATTCTACCCAGTGCTCTGACATTCTACCCAGTGCTCTGACATTCTACCCAGTGCTAGGACATTCTACCCAGTGCTAGGACAAAAACCCAGTTGCCTCTGCCTTAGTCTATGTGATTAATGGGGGCTTAGCTAAAGCGGTGTTTGTGAGACAAGGACGTATCCCAAAGGGGCCTGTGGCTGGGTCTTTTTATAAACTCATCTGTAGAGTCTGAATGGTTTGAGCTACAAACTATTAAAAACTATCTATGAAAAGCTGAGAATCCCACGAATACACATACTGTATGTTTTCCTCTGTGATGCTCACAAGCTACACGAGATTTGTGAGAAGATAAAGGGTTATTCTACATAGAAGATTGTCATAGGAAATCCCTACAATACTGTATTAAGCTCACATAGTTGTTGTCACAAACTCCAAACTCCACACAGTTGTCATTGACTAGTTGAATATTCATTTCCCCACTGATCAAACCATTTCTGTACTTACAGCATTCATAGAAATTCCTTTTTATCAGGCTTTTGCTTTGGCGGACGTTATTTTATTGTTTATGTCAAATAGTTTTGTATTCTACTTGTAGCCCTGGTTGTCCTGAAAATAAAATGGTAAAACACTTAATTGTGAGGCTAAATATAAGAGCTGGACATGCAGATAAATGAAAGTCAGATGAATGAAAATACAAATTTTGCTGGGGTCTCGGGACTGATACTGTAGTGTTAAGGATTTGGAAAGATTCTGTATGGGGGAATGGTTTTAAGATCCCTCGCAACGCATTCTCCAATCTCATAAAAGATTTTAGAAAAAGGCAAGGAGAGGGTTCTGGAGTATAGACAACGGGGTGCCAATAATTGTGACCCCTTTCTTTTTTAAGATTTTGCATTATTTGTTCAACAAAATCTCTTTCTCTGAGCAATTGTATATTAGTATAAAATAATATATATATTTTTTAGCATACAATACAGCTCATTATTTTTATAAATATTTTTTGCTCATCTTTATCAATGGTGCCAATAATTATGGAACCGACTAGACAGTATAGCATTCACCTCTTAACTGACCTATGGAGTTTTTTTTTTACATGCCTTTCACTTTCCCATCTCTTGTTAGGACAAAGCTGTGGCCACAACACAGACTTGACCCTATTTACTTTACAGTCACCGTTATTGGGTCAGCTAACAAACTTCGACATGTAGCTCTTTCAAAATCACAGCATGGAAATATCCCACCTGCTGCTAGCTGGCAGTTGCAGGGATTATAGGTGAAACAGAACATCATGTTTCATCCCTTCAAGCAGGTCTTTCATCAGAATCAAACCGAGCACAGAGAGTATAAACCCAGGCTGGATAAACCCAACCATTCCACATGTATGTGAGAAAAATGTAGGAGATCACATAGTCACTGTATGTGCTACCTGTGTACCGGAACCTCAGATCTTCTTTAATGGGCAGATCCACAGTGAGTGCGGATATCATGCTCAGTCATGTTTCCTGAGCTGTCTACAAACTCCTAACTGTTTATATAAGCATAAGGAAAGGAAAACATTAGGATGCTTCCAATTTTAAATGGCTAGAGTAGCAGATCTCAAATGGTCTCCGCTTTCTTTGTGGTTGCAAATTGGATTCATACCCAATACATTTTCTTAGAATTTTTCCTCTGCCGGACGGAGGCCCCCAACCAGAGCACTGTTGTTTTATTAAACACGGGAAAGCTGCTCCGTACATGTCTAAAGAACATGAGGACATGCACTGAGTCAAAGTAGGTTTGTGCTAATGCACTTTTACTGTCAGTTAGACAAGCACACACCACCATGCCCAATCTATTAGGGATCTGCCCTGGAAGTGTCCACCATAAGTGGAGCCATAGCAGGATGTATGTGCTGAAATGTGGGGTCCCAGAGCATAAGAGCATGTGCCCCCAGGGTTTCCTCCCACGGAAAAGGACACAAAAACACAAGGTAAACAGTTCTGTATCTGAACTATGTGTTTTTATTAGTTCCTTTTTTTATGAACTGACTTAAATAGAAGAGTTGAATAATTGTTGAAAAGTTACCAGACACTGAAAGCTAAAAGCATTCTTAGGGGTTCTTACCATAATATCAGCCATAAAACATCACTTCATTAAACTTAATGCATTCTTTTTTTTATTACATTTCACACACACACACACACACACACACACACACACACACACACACACACACACACACACATTCATATTTTTATGTGCCTTTATTTCAAGGCAGATAAACCACAGATTGCAGAAAGCTGTGTCCCAGACATTTTTGCTTTTGAAGTCTGTGAGCAGCATATGAGGCATATGGTTAATGAGCTTCCTTGTCCCACACAACGGGAGCCTAAGGCAGAGAGAGATGCAGAGAAGAAGCACTGAGGACAAAAACAGGATCTCTCAGGTAGCTGGAATCAAATCAAAATCAAATCTAATCTAATTTTATTTGTCACATGCTTGGTAAACAAGAAGTGTGGACTATCCGTGAAATGCTTACAGGCCCTTCCAAACAATGTATTGAGAAGAAAAGGAAAGTAATAACATGAGAAATAAATATACAATGAGTAACGATAACTTGGTTATATACACAGGGTACCAGTACCAAGTCGAAGTGCATGGGTACAAGGTATTTGAGATAGATATGTTCATATAAGTAGGGGTAAAATTACTAGACAACAGTATAGATAATAAACTGTAACAGCAGCGTATGTGATGAGTCAAAAGTGTCATGCCTGCTCTCGCTCCCCCTCTCTGGCGCTCGAAGGCGCCAGGAGACCCATCATTACGCATACCTGTCACCATCGTTACGCGCATCAGAGCTTCATGGGACTCACCTGGACTCTATTACTTTATTGATTGCCTCCCCTATATCTGTCACTTCGTCAGTTTCTTCCCGTGTCTGCATTAATGTTGTTTTGTTTCCCCTGTCCAGACACTGTCTGTGTTCTGTTTCATGTCCGTTGTTTATGAAATGTTCACTCCCTGCACTTGCTTCTCATCTCCTAGCGTCTGTCCTTACACAAATGTGTGCAAAAAGGGTCAATGCAGATAGTCCAGGTAGCTATTTGGCTAACTGTTTAGCAGTCTTAAAGCTTGGGTGTAGAAGCTGGTCAGGGCCCTGTTGGTTACAGACTTAGTGCATCGGTACCGCTCGCAGTGCAGTAGCTGAGAGAACAGTCTATGACTTGGGTGGCTGGAGTCTTTGACAGTTTTTAAGGCCTTCCTCTGACACTGCCTGGTATAGAGGTCCAGGATGGCAAGAATCTCGGCTCCAGTGATGTACTGGGCCATTCGCACTACCCTCTGTAGCGCCTTGCGGTCGGAGGCCAAGCAGTTGCCATACCAAGTGGTGATGCAGCCAGCCAGGATGCTCTCAATGGTGCAGCTGTAGAACATTTTGAGGATCTTAAATGTAAATGTAAATGTAGGATCTGAGGGCCCATGCCAAATCTGTTCAGCCTCCTGAGGGGGAAGCAACATTGTTGTGCCTTCACGACTGTGTTGGTGTGTGTGGACCATGTTCATTCCTTAGTGATGTAGAACCCGAGGAACTTGAAGCTCTCTACCCACTCCACTGCAGCCCTGTTGATGTGGATGGGGCGTGCTCCTGTTCCTGTAGTCCACCATCAGCTTTCTCTTGCTGACGTTAAGGGAGAGGCTGTTGTCCTGGCACCACGCTGCCTGGTCACTGACATCTTGCCTTTAGGCTGTCACATCGTCGTCGGTGATCAGGTCTACCACCATTGTGTAGTCGGCAAACTTAACGATGGTGTTGGAGTCGTGCACGGCCACGCAGTTGTGGGTGAACAGGGAGTACAGGAGGGGACAAAGTGTTGAGGGTCAGTGTGGCAGATGTGTTGTTGCCCACCCTCACCACCTGAGGGTGGCCTGTCAGGAAGGGTGAGAGCAAGCCTTGTATGAATTTCTGTGTGTGGAGTAATCTATGTGATCTAGAGTTTTGTTGCCTCTAGTTGCACAGGTGACATGCTGGTAAAAATGAAGTAAAACAAATTTCAGTTTCTCTGCATTAAAATCATTGATCACGAAAAGCACCACCTCTGGACGTGCATGTTCCTGTTTGCTTATGGCCCTATGCAGCTCATTGAGTGCAGTCTTAGTGCCAGCATCAGTTTGTGATAGACAGCTACGGAAAATATAGATGAAAACTCTCTTGGTAAATAGTATGGTCTGCATCGTATCATGAGGTATTCTAACTCAGGCAAGCAAAAACTTGAGACTTAACATTATAGATTGCGCACCAGCTGTTTTTAACAAAGAGACCGACCTCTCCCCACTCCATCTTACCAAAGGCTGCCGACCGGTAATGTTCACCTAAAAGGTTTTCGGGCACTGAGAACATTTCAGGTCTGCTGAGCGCAAACTTCTGTGCAACTTCCAGCGTGCGTTATCATTTTTAATTTAGTGTTTTAACTGTGGCCAAGTAGGCTACTGTGGCTATTTGATCATAATGTAGGCCTACCATGTGTGGTGTTCAATGTAAGCCTAACTATGTCAAACGGTGGGTGTAGCTGGTGCATGGAAGTCAGGCGCAGGAGAGCAGAGATGAGTGGACAAAGCACTTTACTGAGGCAATTATTAGAACACACGCAACTGCATCACAAAAACAAATGCCCACAGAACAAGTGTGGCAGCACAAAGAACAACAACCAAGTACAAAGTACCGGCTGCCACAAAGCACGGGTACAAAACAAAACCCGGCGCAAACCAGCTGGAAGCGTGCCAACCTTGACAATAAACAATACCCCACACAGACATGGAGGGAACAGAGGGCGAAATACACATAGTAATTATGAGGAGATGTAAACCAGGTTTCCAGGAAAACAAGACAAAACAAATGGAAAATGAAAGGTGGAGCAGCGATGGCTAGAAGACCGGTGACGCCGACCGCCGAACGCCGACCGCCGAACGCCGCCTGAACAAGGAGAGGGACCGACTTCGGCGGAAGCCGTGACAAATTACTTGAATCTTTGAAAAAAACATGCAGGTCTTGACATTAACTTGTTTATGCACTTGTCCGAGGTGACTGAACATTTTGTTGTGTTGTTTGATGCAAGAAACCACTTTACAGAATACAATTCATTATTATTCCAATACCATTATTACAGAAAATCAGACAAATTATGCTACCCTCTGCCTGTTTGCTACTTAGCTTATTCAAGCCTGTCTCAAAATACACCACTGCCCTTTTAAGAAAAAAAAATCTTTACCTGTCACGTCCTGGCCAGTATAAGGGTTAATTAGTATTGTAGTTTGGTCAGGACGTGACAGAGGGTATTTGTTTTATGTGGTTCAGGGTGGTGTGTTTGTTTAAAGGGTGTTTGATGTAGTATTTCCGGGGTTGTGGTTTATAGTCTATGTTTATGTATTTCTATGTGTAGTCTGGTGAGAGTGTTTCTATGTTGTGTTGATTGGGGTTGGGACTCTCAGTTGAAGGCAGGTGTTGTCTATCTGCCTTTGATTGAGAGTCCCATATATTGGGGTGTGTTTGTGATTCGTGGGTGATTGTTCTGTGTTGAGCTTTGCTTGGCCAGACTGGTTTTTTGTTGATCGGTCGTTTCTTTGTTATTGTTGTATGTTCATTTTTGGAAGTAATTAAAAATCAAGATGAGCATACACGTACCTGCTGCGTATTGGTCCTCCTTCACCGACGACAATCGTGACAGAATCACCCACCACTCAAGGACCAAGCAGCAGAGGAAGGAGCAGACGGCGTTCGAGTTGGACTGGCGGGAGAAGTGGACTTGGGAGGAAATTCTGGACGGGGCCGGACCTTGGCATCAGGCTGGGGAGTATCGCCGCCCGCAGTGGGAAATTGAGGCAGCCAAGGCAGAGAGGCGGTGGTACGAGGCCAGAGACGCGCTGAGGGAGAAGCACGAGAGGCACCCCCAAGAATTTCTTTGGGGGGGGCACACGGGTAGTTTGGCTAGGCGTAGGAAGAGCCGGAAGCCAGCTACCCGTGGTTATATGGAGGAGCGTATGGGGTGGGGAGCGCTATGTTTCGCTGAGAAGCGCACTCTCACCCATACGCACGCACAGTCCGGTGCGAGTTATTCCAGCCCCTCGCAGGTGCCGTGCTAGAGCGGGCATCCAGCCTGGTAGGAGGATGCCTGCGCAGCGCATCTGGTCGCCGGTACGCCTCCGAGGACCAGGCTACCCAACTCCCGCTCTACACACGGCTACCATCAGGCCCCTGCACAGCCCAGTCTGCCCTGTACGAGCACTCCGCTCATACAGGGCTACTAGTTCCATCCAGCCAAGGCGGGTTGTGCAGGAGGTAAAATCTAGACCGGCTGTGCACCTCCATAGCCCTGGGTTGCCAGCTCCTGTCTCTCGTGCGGACCCGGAAGTGCGTCAACCCAGTCCGACTCGTCCTGTTCCCGCTCCCCGCACTAGCCTGCAAGTGCGCAAACACAGCCTCGCCAGTCAACAGTCGTCAGAGCTGCCCGCCAGTCAACAGTCGACGGAGCTGCCCGCCAGTCAACAGTCGTCGGAGCTGCCCGCCAGTCAACAGTCGTCGGAGCTGCCCGCCAGTCAACAGTCGTCGGAGCTGCCCGCCAGTCAACAGTCGTCGGAGCTGCCCGCCAGTCAACAGTCGCCGGAGTGGTCAGACTGCGCTGAACTGCCGGAGTGGCCAGACTGCGCTGAACTGCCGGAGTGGCCAGACTGCGCTGAACTGCCGGAGTGGCCAGACTGCCCTGAACTGCCGGAGTGGCCAGACTGCGCTGAACTGCCGGAGTGGCCAGACTGCGCTGAACTGCCGGAGTGGCCAGACTGAGCTGAACTGCCGGAGTGGCCAGACTGCCCTGAACTGCCGGAGTGGCCAGACTGCCCTGAACTGCCGGAGTGGCCAGACTGCCCTGAACTGCCGGAGTGGCCAGACTGCCCTGAACTGCCGGAGTGGCCAGACTGCCCTGAACTGCCGGAGCTGCCAGACTGCCCTGAACTGCCGGAGCTGCCAGACTGCCCAGACTGTCCCCGAGCTGCCAGACTGCCCAGACTGTCCCGAGCTGCCAGACTGCCCAGACTGTCCCGAGCTGCCAGACGCCAGACTGCCCAGACTGTCCCGAGTTGCCAGACTGCCCAGACTGCCCCGAGTTGCCAGACTGCCCCGAGTTGCCAGACTGCCCCGAGCTGCCAGACTGGCCAGACTGCCCCGAACTGCCAGAGTGGCCCGACTGCCGGGAAAGGCCTGAACCGGAGCCACCTCCTGATATAAGTGGGTTGGGGAGGGGGGGGTGTAGCACAGTGCCGTCGTTGACGGCAGCCACCCTCACTTCCCTCCCTTTAGTAGAGGGGAATTTTTGTTTTGTTGTTTGGGGTTGTTGTTTTGGTTTTTGTTTTTTGTTTTAAAGGTGCTTCCGGGGTTAGCACCTTTAAGGGGGGGGTACTGTCACGTCCTGGCCAGTATAAGGGTTAATTAGTATTGTAGTTTGGTCAGGACGTGACAGAGGGTATTTGTTTTATGTGGTTCAGGGTGGTGTGTTTGTTTAAAGGGGTTTGATGTAGTATTTCCGGGGTTGTGGTTTATAGTCTATGTTTATGTATTTCTATGTGTAGTCTGGTGAGAGTGTTTCTATGTTGTGTTGATTGGGGTTGGGACTCTCAGTTGAAGGCAGGTGTTGTCTATCTGCCTTTGATTGAGAGTCCCATATATTGGGGTGTGTTTGTGTTTGTGATTCGTGGGTGATTGTTCTGTGTTGAGCTTTGCTTGGCCAGACTGGTTTTTTGTTGATCGGTCGTTTCTTTGTTATTGTTGTATGTTCATTTTTGGAAGTAATTAAAAATCAAGATGAGCATACACGTACCTGCTGCGTATTGGTCCTCCTTCACCGACGACAATCGTGACATTACCTGACTCGCTTTTTAAAGACGGCTAGAAATGTACGTTTTGTGTTTTTGTAGGAAGCAATCACTCCCACATTGCTGACTACAAATTCGCTATAACTGGGAAAATAACTCACTAACTAGCAAAGGATATGAACAAATGTGCATGTGGCTACATGTAGCTCTCACTTTGATCTCAAAACAAATGCATCTAATCACAACCGGTCATGCTGTAAAAACAGTCCAGTTCAAAGTCAATGGCACAGATCCATATATGGCAATTGTCTATTTGCATATAGGCCTATTTCGGCTCTGATTGGTTATAGCGCACCGGTCTGTGTAGACTAAAGGCCTGAGTCGTGCCTGTCAATGCAATAGAATCCTATTCCGATGCTCTCGGCCTTCTACAAAATCTCTTGCATAGTTAGTTTGCATACTAAGTGATGCAGAGTTCATTTTGTTTCGGTATGATGCATTGAAAGTGGCTAATATTGTGTTGATTTGATCATAATTCCCACTGTAAAGGGAAATGTTGATAGTGTTAAGTAAAGGGGAAAACTCTAGAAATTTGAGTGAAGTTCTATCTTGTGCTTCCCTGCGCTGGCTTATATTTCTTCTGCATGGCAGTCCCGGGGGAGCTGTGCGCCCGTGTGCAGTTTAGAGGGAACATTGCCGACCGGTCTCGACGATGCATGGAAAAACCAGCTAGATGTATATTATCCATGTCCTTGTTCAGCCACGACTCTGAGAAACATAGAATATTACAGCTCTTCAGGTCCCGTTGATAGGATAGTCTTGAACGGAGCTCGTCCAGTTTGTTCTCTAGTGACTGTACGTTTGCCAATAGAACGGAGGGTAGAAGCGTCTTCTTTGCTCACCAACGTAGTCAAGTCAGGATGCCGGCTCGTCTGCCTCTCTTGCGCCGTCGCTTTCTCTTTCTAGTCCCGGGGATTAGGGCCTGGTCCAGAGTAAGCAGATCGTCCAGAGCTTACGACTTGTTGAAGTAGAAATTGTAATCCAAATTGAGGTTAGTGATCGCTGTTCTGATGTCCAGAAGCTGTTTTCGGTCGTAGGAATTTATGGCGGAGACATTATGTACAAAAAAAGTTAAGCTCAGCTAATTTTACTGGCACACACAAAGTATTTCCACATCTCACTAAATACTGTTCTGTATACTTTCTTAACACTTCCACATCAGCAGTCGCTAACAACGTAGCCTGGTTGGTGCATAGGCAATGCTGGTTAGTCTATATTTAGCCAGTTGGGTCCTGGTTTTCCATGGAAAGATCCAAATCTCGAAAATCAAGCCAGGAATGGCGAGTTCTACATTATATTTCACATACCTAATATGCTTGAGATTGAATCACTTTCACATTGAAGCACAAGATTCTTTTGGCAATGCTGTACATATTCGCCAAAGCAATAATTTCACCGGGAGAGGTCTGTAAGCAGTTATTCGCTTGCTCTCGCTGAGGGAACAGAGTGAAATAACCAGAGGTATTGTGTGATTGATGGCTTGGAGAGTCACTGGGTCAGGCCCAAAGTCAACCTCTCACTTGCGTAACAAAATAAAGACCCTACAGTACATACTGTATACCACCTGGCCTCTCATGCAAATGAAACGAAACAAGACCAGTTGGTAGTAACATATAATTCTTAATCCCAAAGCAAGTGAGATGGCTTAAGACAGTAGGAGGAGTACAGAGCAGAACAGACTGCCCAGTGGAAACTGTTACTCACTGTAAACTGATCCAAATCTCCTTTAGGAAAAAAAACGTTCTGATTATCATTCTGTTATGATTGATAATCAGAACCAGTTAAGTCCGGTGTTTAAGCTAAATCTGGATTTGCACTAACTCATAGCAATAGCTAAAGCTTACCTTCACCCAAATGACTACAGTCCTTAGTTTGCCCAAATATTCATCACCACAGTAGCCTAACTCATTAACACTTTGCAATCACACCAAGAATGCAAACCCTTAAACCCTCTGACATTTATATTTCTTTTTATATTACTCTTTGGAGTTTTCCATAACATGGTAGATCAACCTTGTCTCAGGGCAATTTGTAGGATTTGGTCTGTAAATGTGCTACCTCCAGTTAGTATGTAATACTGTATTAGGCTACGTTAGGTTACATTATGAAGGTAATAGCGGTCATATAATATCATAATAATTAGAGGACGTATAGTATCACTCGTCTTACCCGGTCGAGAATAGCATATTAATTGGATGAAGCGATGTATCATATATCTTGGGGGACGTATAGTATTATACATATTTCTCTGAGACCAGGTTGCTTGTTGCATCATAACAACAAAGAAGAAAAAGGGGGACAATTTAGGTTGGTGGTTGGGAGAACTAACAACAAAGGTTGGGATAACTTACGTAAAAGGTTAAGAGAACTAAAATGAAAAAGGAGAATTAGGTAAAAAATACTACAGTTGTTTCCAACCTGACTCGAACACGCAACATTTGGATTGCTAGATTGTCACGGTATACGCCCACCCATCCTCCCCAACCGACCTCCCTACTAAATTAACTAGACCATTAGTACATTTCATTCGTCTTGAAGGTACATACAAATATATATAGTATGCTTTGTATGGCTCTGAGGCCAGGCTGGTTAGTTAGCCTTTTACTGCAGTGGGCTAAATCAGGGCCACACAGTGATTCTTGGTAGTCTTAAACAAATCTACTTTGAAACACAAGTATACACATCACACACATGGTTATGGGCTTTAAAAAAGAAGACACCTGTACAATGTCAGATATACACTTGAAATGTGTTACATTTTGAGTTTGCATCCCAATATTACACTTTATATACATCACAGAAGACTGAAATATAACAAAACTGTGTGACATAGAAACACTGGATTTTTGTGGACCATTTAAAAAAATTATGTATTAACTATGAAATTATGAAACAATTAATAACATTCCACCCATGAGGCCAAATAGAGCGCTTTTGGTCATTGACTGCAAGAAAGGGCTAACTAGATTCAGTAGATTCGTGAGGACTGTAGGCTACAAATGACTTTCAGAGGCCAATACAACATGCTGAGTATGACATAGCACCACCTTAAAGCTGTGGATGCAATCAGCAAACAAGTTGAAGAACACATCCACCAATTTCAAAACTGAACTTGTTTTCATTGGCAAGCTATTACGCAATATAAGGCTATGTACATAAGCAGTTGATTATGTTGAAGATGTAATGAATATGAAATGTAAAGATGAGAGGCTACTGTCTTGCCTCTCAAGCGATTGTAGTTGTAGTAGATTTACCGGGGCAGTGTCTTTGCTACTGATAATGAGTCACGCATTCTTAGAGCACACTGCTTTTCTATTAGCATACAAACCTGCACACTGGGGACGTGGGCATTTAGCTGGATGAAGCAGAATGAAAAGAGAGGAAAAGAGCATAAGCAACTCATGTAGAAAAGGAGGAGACAGGCCACTGCGGAAATTGAACAGGAAGTGGAGGGTACGTGTGCTTTCCAACAATGGGGACTGGACAGGTTTTGCAAAGCAAAATGAAAGAAGACAGAGGATGTTGATCCTGCTAGTTCCTGCATACCATCCAGACAGTTTTTGGGAACCCTCAACATCCTTTGTTCAATAAAAAGAGACTCTCAAAATGTTCACGCTGTGATAGAAAGGAGACAATCCCAAGTGTTTTTGGACAGAACAAAAAAGACCCAATGTGGAACAAACTATTATGTTCAAGAGGGAAGGAAGGAGGACGCAGCACAAATGAACAGGATTAAATGGCATTTAAAACAGAGGACAAAAAATGTAAGATGCTAGTGCCACTACCTTGGGGCAATGACAGTGATGAGATCTCCAAACATCAGAGATACTGCCATATTTCCTCTCCATCATCCTAGACAAATGGTAATTGTACTCAGGACTAATGTGATAATCCATTTGGTTTATGTTCTTAAATGAACTCAAAGCTATTTTCCAAAACACTGCACATACAATGACCCTACGGCATGTTTTGTGTACTAAAACATCAACAAATACCAAATGTTTCATTAAGGATTGTTATAATAATTTGTCATCTTTTCCACAGCATCTTGCAGTGGAATTACGAAACGGAAGTACAACAACAAAAAACTTCCCACATGGCACACACTGGTTGAATCAACATTGTTTCCATGTAATATCAATGAAATTACATTGGACCAAAGTGGAATAGACGTTGAATTGACGTCTGTGCCAAGTGGGTTGGGCTGAGAGTTATGGAAAGAGAGTTCTAGAAATGTGTGAAGGTACTGTATGAACAAGAGCTAAACACGTACTGCACGATGAGAAGGCCAAGCAAGGCAAATACCTTCAGCAACCAAGCCAGGCACAAACAACAACAAAAACAACAAACATGTTAAACCGGGAACCAACAAGACGCTAATTAGTAATCAACTCACAGAGAACTCTTTGAAGAGGCTTGGAAATGGCACAACCTCTTGCAGAATGGACTTTGCCACCCTATTACTACCCATGGTAGTCTCTTGGCCAGCCATCTTCCCAAATCAAATCTCAATCATTGAGGATTTGTGTCCTGTCATAACAATAAAAGCAGTTTAGATATATTACCGGTCAAAAGTTTACTCCTTCAAGGGTTTCTCTTTATTTTTACTATTTTCTACATCGTAGAATAATAATGAAGACATCAAAACTATGAAATAACACATATGGAATCATGTACTTAGCAAAAAAGTGTTAAACAAATCAAATTATATTTTATATTTGAGATTCTTCAAATTAGCCACCCTTTGCCTTGATGACAGCTTTGTACACGCTTGGCATTCTCTCAACCAGCTTCATGAGGTAGTCACCTGGAATGCATTTCAATTAACAGGTGTGTGTCACGTTCTGACCAGTAAAAGGGGTTATTTGTTATTGTAGTTTGGTCAGGACATGGCAGGGGTGTGTTTGTTTTGTGTTGTCGGTTTTTTTTGGGTATTGTTCTATGTTTCTATGTTCGTATTTCTAGTATTTGTATTTCTATGCTAGTTTTGAGAACGACCTCCAATTAGAAGCAGCTGGTTTTTGTTGCTTCTAATTGGAGGCCATATTTATATGGGTTTATTTTCGCTTGTGTTTGTGGGTGATTGTTCCATGTATAGGCAAGGTTACCTTACAGGATTGTCGTGCGTTTTCTTGTTTTGTTTCAGTGTTCACGTATGAATAAATATATAAGTATATATAAGTATGGACACTTACCACGCTGCGTATTGGTCCGATATTTCTTACTCTTCATCAGAAGACGAATCGTATGACAGTGTGTCTTCTTAAAAGTTAATTTGTGGATTTTCTTTCCATCTTAATGCGTTTGAGCCAATCAGTTGTGTTGTGACAAGGTAGGGGGGTATACAGAAAATAGCTCTATTTGGTAAAAGACCAAGTTCATACTATGGCAAGAACAACTCAAATGAGCAAAGAGAAATGACAGTACATCATTACTTTAAGACATGAAGGTCAGTCAATACGGAAAATTTAAAGAACTTTGAAAGTTTCTTCAAGTGCAGTCGCAATAACCATCGCTATGATGAAACTGGTTCTCATGAGGACCGCCACGGGAATGGAAGACCTAGAATTACCTCTGCTGCAGAGGATAAGTTCATTAGAGTTACCAGCCTCAGAAATTGCAGCCCAAGTAAATGCTTTACAGAGTTCAAGTAACAGACACATCTCAACGTCAACTGTTCAGAGGAGACTGTGTGAACCAGGCCTTCATGGTCAAATAACTTTTTTTGTTACTACATGATTCCATCTGTGTTATTTCATAGTTTTGCTGTCTTCACTATTATTCTCCAATGTAGAAATTAGTAAAAATAAAGAAAAACCCTTGAATGAGTAGGTGTTCTAAAACTTTTGACCGGTAGTGTATGTCTAATCTGTTAATTATTATGTTATTTTGAAGTGAAGCTAATGAGGTGTTACCTTGGCGACCCCCATTATCTCCAAGCATATGCACTGGATTAGACCTGGATGTAACAGCTAATATGCACAGGGATTGGGGACAGAGGAGTAGGTACCACTGCAAGCAATGCACCTAACTCCAGGATTCAGCAGAGACGTCAAATCCTTCACTTTGACTTGAGTACAGCCAGAGAGAGAGAGATCCTTCCTCACCCAAAGTATATTGGCAAATGTCTAACGTTCCAACCCAATCCCACTGCCAGAACTAATCAGCTGAAAATGCTGATTCAAAATGATGCTGACAAATAAAACCAAGCCCTTACTCAAGGGAAGGCCCATTCAAAGTCTATTTACTAACAATGGAGCTGTGTACCCAGGCACACATTCAGGATTTATACTTCACGCACATGAGCTCTCATTGCCCTTGACAGTAGCATGTAAAGTGACAGACCTAAGAAATGCAAGATTTAGTCTCAATGTGTTTGATGGAAAGACAAAATGGCGCACAACTGCAGAGACACCCTCCCACATTCGCAGCTAAATGTGTTTTGCTTTTTCAAATTTTCCCCGCATGAGCCCAAATCAGGAATTTTTTTCCTATGCAACCCCACCTCTGCTTCGCACGCCTCCGAATGCCTTGCTGTCAGTCTTTGGGATATTGGCAACAAAGACTTGGACACATACTTAAATGCACTGCCAAGCTCTGTATGCTTTTTATGAAGGTTTTAAAAGAAACACCTTTGAGTCCAAAAGTACTGTATGTATTTATACAGCAATTATTATTTCTATGGGTTGATTTAAAAAATGCACAGCAGAAGCAATGAGCTCATGTCATCTAGAGAAGTGGATATAAATTAGGGCATGGCCACATCTTTATGCTTCTGTCATTTTTATGGTCAATAATTACTTCAGCTGTAGTACATACATGTATGTATACTTTGAAATAGTTTCTCAGATGGAAAATGATTTATGGTAGTAATGTAAGAGTAAGATGAAGTACCATTTAACTAAGCTAATGGACAGAAAGTGCACTTCAGGAGACTGGGTTCGTCCCTCCACGTACTAGAGGTGAGTGCACTAAAGCTCTTGATGTCTGCACCCCTTTGTACCAATATAGTCCACAGGCAATAGAAAAGTGTGAAGAACGGTAACCATAGCAAATCAGACAAGTGTTTAATTTGGCTCGCTGTCCCTTTCATCAAATGTTATATCATTCCTTCCTGTATGTACAAACACTCTTGGCACAATGTTCTGATAGCCTTTAGGTCTAGTCTAGAGGAAAGACCTGCACATCTTTTCATGATTTACTTCAGATCATAAAAATAGTGTTTTCTCACTATGTGTGAAGAAAAAAGTGTGCAGAAGAGGAAAATGCGATATAGCATTAAACTTGTCAAGTATATTACCATTAGAAGCGCTGTTCTTGGAGAGAGGGGTGAGAGCAGCAGCGAGAATCGCCACCGACCTGACACACCCCCTCAACCAGGAGCACCAGCTCCTATCATCATGGCGCCGATACAGAGTCCATCTTTGGAAAACCGCCAGAGCCCAGAAATCATTCATTCCCAACAGCATAAGTCATTTGAATAAATAACTGCTCACCCCCCCCGTCCTAGAATTTACGAACTGAATTACGTTGTCTGTATTGTCTGTTGTAGTTATTACTTGTGATTTATGTCTGTATTTATGACCCTGTTGGTGATGCTGTGCTGTTGTTTGTTGAGATGCAAGACAACTTTCCCGAAAGTGACACACAATAAATAATAATAATAATAATTATTAGAAGAGACCATTATAATCATTAATTACAATAGCAATACAGCAACAATTGGTACACAGACTGATCTGGACACAGACTGATCAGAACAGAAACACTGTATCTGTGGAAAATAGGATTACACTACCAACCACGTACACTTCTCTTAAAGATCTGAAATTCAAATCCCACATCAAACCTTAAAATTTGGCGTTCTTTTGTTTTTCAAGAAGACTAAGCTCATTCTTTGCCCACAACATTAGTTTTTAATAAAATGATGTTATGTTCATGAACTTGAACCCAGACAAAGTTTACTCCATGATTATGAAATCATATGTTATGCTGTCAACGCATCATGTGATTCTATGTATGGTTTGGGTTTGTTTTGCCTAAACATAATTACTGAGGAAATTATTATTTTCACCTTTTCAGTTTGAACATTCCCACCATTATGTTCCCACGGTATTTCAGAGGAAGTCAATCAGGTGGGCTTGGCCAAGTCTCTTCCAAACAAATTCTTTCATGTTTTGGGGGGCAGTGTCACCCAATCACAGTATCCTGGTTCAGTACCATTCATTATTGGTTTGGAAAACCAATCTCCCACATTGGAACTGTATCAGAGTCAGTTGAGTCAATATAGATGGAGGACAGCCATTCAGTAATTTATATACTAGGTATGTTTGTCCAACAATATTTATTTTTTGCTGGGGCTCAGCAATAAGTAATGAAAATTAAAGCAGTTGAACATTTATATGCTGTAATTACTGAACCGTTTGGCCTGGGTCTCTCAGACATAGACAGGGCTTAATAACCCTCTTCTTGGGTTTTACTGCCCACAAAACAGCTTCATAAACAGTAGCTACCAGTATCACCTGCTGGGTGTGCTTGGCCCGTGGACAGTGGGCCAGCCAGGGACAGCGTGGCTATGCCACAAGAGGATACCCTCCAGCCCCCATGTCACCCTCACCACAGGCCCTAGCTGAGTTTTACATTTCAACGTTTTTTATTAGACTAATACACCTGGGTGATGGTTTAAGGCGCAGATGAGTCACTTTCTTCAAAATGGAGTGGCTGTAAAGTTGTAACAAAATGTATTAATAATCCCAGCATTAACAACTGGAAAGAAAGGTGTGATGGTTTAGAAGTAGATTTAGTGGAAAACGATGAACTTACAGTAGGTGTGCACTGTGTCCGTCCCATTCAAATGGCATGTAAGGTAGAGTAGACACCAATCCCTAACCTTTTTGCTTTCTCAAGTAAGCCAACATTTTAGGAGGGTGGAGTGGATATTTTTAGCAGGGTGTAATGTGTAAAGCCATTTTCACCATACCAAAAAGGGCTCAGGCCCATCCAAAACATGACTGTATGATATACACTGAGTGGACAAAACATTAAGAACACCTTCATAATATTGAGTTGCACCCCGTTTTGCGTTCAGAACAGTCTAAACTCGTCATGGAAAGAGCAGGTCCTCCTAATGTTTTGTACACTACGTATAGACGCAGCTGCTGTAGAAATTGTGATATAGTGCTGTGTTGTACTGGTTCGCCTCTCGTCTGCTATCAAGGAGTATGTAAGTGAGCTCAGTTTATTAAGTCTGGTGGAAAGTTTATGTGGCTTTAAATTAGTGGCCAGCCTATATGAAGGCATGTCTGCTCCTCGTCACTAGAGTTACCAAGTCTCTGTGAGAGGAAGAAAACCCAGCAAGAGTGTCTGAGATTGCATCATCTATCAACAGACAAATAGAGAGATAACGGTGTCTTAAGTAACAGCTCTTGCGCTGTTTGTATTCTTCATTGTGGGTATATTTTATACATTTTATATTAGAAAGAAATACGAAGTTGGTTCTCTGAAGGCATCATTTTCTATCTGTAGGTCTTTCTCTGAGACAGAAGAACGGGGCCTGTAAACACAAAGCATCTCAGAAAATGTCCTCGGAATCCTGAAAAAAACTGTTTAGGAAAAAAAAAACTCCCAGCTCAGAGTAGGTTTTAGGAAGATGTTAAAGGGAAATTTCAGAATGTTTAATCTTCATATTTATCATCTCCAGCACCACCCCAACATCAACATACACTATATATACAAAAGTATGTGGACAACTGTTCAAATTAGTGGATTTGGATATTTTAGCCACACCCGTTGCTGACAGGTGTATAAAATCAAGAACACAGCCATGAAATCTCCATAGACAAACATTGGCAGTAGAATGGCCTCACAGAAGAGCTCAATGACTTTCAACGTGGCACTGTCATAGGATGTCCTCTTTCCAACAAGTCAGTTCATCAAATTTCTGCCCTACTAGAGCTCAACTGCAAGTGCTGTTATTGTGAAGTGGAAATGTCTAGGAGCAACAATGGCTCAGCCGCGAATTGGTAGGCCACACAAGCTCCCAGAACGGGCCTGCCGAGTGCTGAAGCGCGTAACACATAAAAATCATCTGTCCTCGGTTGCAACACTCACTACCAAGTTCCAAACTGCTTCTGGAACCAAACTGCCTCTAATACAACCCTAAGTAATGATAGACTGCCTCTTTAACCTCAGCTGGCAGCTCTTTCATGACATAAAGGGCATCCAAGGTTGTGAACTTGTCTAGGCCCAGGTCGAGGTGCATCTGGACGCAGATGTCTGTCCTCTCCACCTCCCTGTCCTCTCTTCTCCCCCTGAAGCCTCAGCTGAGGGACTGGGTCTGAAGGCTGGCTGGTGTTAAGTTCTTAGTGAGTCACATGGATCCAAGCCCTGGCTCAATGTGCAGGCTGGGGGATTGGGGCTCCAGAGGACAGCTGTTGTGTTTAGCAGGGCTGAAGCTGAAGAGCAGCTAGGACTGTTGGAGCATCACACAGCAGAAAAAAAGGTCTCTTCATTTCACTATGACGAAGGCTGTCAAACTGATGTGTCATTTTCAGAAGATTACAGTGGGAAAATAAGAACTTTATGGAGTTTAGTAAAGGGCAATTGTCTGCCTTTCACCAAACTGCAGTCGTGACAGCATTTGGTATCCATTTCATTTGATCTCCCACAGTATGGTGGAGATAGATGGTTGGCGATTAACTTGGAAAAAATAATATATAATGGATCCCATTTGGAAAGGAAAGGGATTGGGGATTCATTAGCCAAAGACAATGGCAACAGAAAGTCTTACCGGAGTCTGACACAACGAAAAAGACATTACAGGCCAAAGACTTTACAATTTACATACATTTAAGAATATGAACATGTAGTGTGTGTGTGTGTGTGTGTGTGTGTATGTGTGTGTGTGTGTGTGTGTGTGTGTGTGTGTGTGTGTGTGTGTGTGTGTGTGTGTGTGTGTGTGTGTATCTATCAGTTACACATACATGTCAGTACATACACACAAACAGTAGGTCACATGGGGAAAGGCGTTGTGAGGTGTTGCTATATTTGTTTTTTGAAACCAGGTTTGCTGTTCACTAGCGCTATATGAGATGGAAGGGTGTTACATGCAATCACGGCTCTGTATAATACTGTACGTTTCCTTGAATTTCTTCTGGACCTGGGGACTGTGAAAAGATGTCTGGTGGCATGTCTGGTGGCATGTGTGTCAGTGTTGTGTGTAAATTGACTATGCAAATAATTAGGAATTTCCAACACATTATTGTTTGTTATAAAAAAAAGAAGCGGTGCAGACTGTCTTTCCTCAACTCTCAGCCAAGAGAGACTGGATTGTTAGCTTTGTTTGATGAAATCCTTTTTTAGGAACAGTTGTGAAGGTAATCTGTTGAGAATAACTACTTTATGTCATCTACAGGACAATTTTCCCTGACTGAAAATATTTCAGTTATCAAGCAGCTGTTTCTATCATTAAATGCTTTTTTATCATGTAATCCCAACAGGAGGGTATTTGTTTACACCTGTTCAAAAGTCTGGAGTGTTGTGTTTGTGGCTGTGTGCCGGTGAACGTCATTTTCTAGTCAAATTAATTTTTTCCGAGCCAATGTCCCCATGCACAAAGTAAGGTCCACACAGAAATGCTTTGTCGAGATCGGTGCGGAAAAATTTGACTGGCCTGCACAGAGCCCTGACCTCAACACCATCCAATACCTTTTGGATGAATTGGAACACCGACTGCGAGCCAGGCCTAATCGGCCAACATCAGTGCCCAACCTCACTAATGTTCTTGTGGCTGAATGGAAGAAAGTCTCAGCAATGTTCCAACATCTAGTGGAAAGCTGTAGCAAGTACAGGGAATGAATTTAATAAATAACGGAACAAAACAAGAAACACGAGTATCGTACAGTCAAACACAGGAACTGAAACAGAATCAATTACGCCTGACACCGAATCCAAACCGGCTGCGCATGTGCGCCATCGTGCGCTATCGTGCATAAATGTATTTTGTCCTCCTACACCAAACGCGATCACGACATGCAGGTTAAAATATCAAAAAGAACTCTGAACCAATGACATTAATTTGGGGACAGGTCGAAAAGCATTAAACATGTATGGCAATTTAGCTAGTTAGCTTGCATTTGCTAGCTAATTTGTCCTATTTAGCTAGCTTGCTGTCGCTAGCTAATTTGTCCTGGGATATAAACATTGAGATGTTATTTTACCTGAAATGCAAAAGGTCCTCTACTCCGACAATTAATCCACACATAAAACGGTCAACCGAATATATATATGAACTGTAACTCAATAAAATCTTTGAAATTGTTGCATGTTGTGTTTATGCTAAAAGAAAGGAATGAGGTGGGTAGCTAATTAAGTGTGTCATTGTAGCAAAGTATTTATAAACAAAAAATCTGATCTATTAAAAGTTTCCTTCATTTATGTTATATTATCAATACAATGATTGATTTTGGCCCAATAGTCATGGCATATTCCAACATTCAAGGAGCTTTCCGTTTTGATTGGGTTATTTTGTCTAAAAACCTTTAGGCCTACCTATATATATAAAACCAAATACAACTCTGCATCCCTGCCCAGCCTGGCAAGAGTGGCCAAAAGGGTGTTTAGCATCCCCAGTGGCTCTGCAAGCGCAGAGGGGATATTCTCCACTGCTGGCCTGCTCTCCAGGCACCATCTCATGAGCCTTAAGCCACAGACTGGCCAAACTCGTGTTTCTAAAAATGAATTCAAAGGCACTGTAGACTGAGCCTAAAAGGCATTTTTTGTTTAATTTTAATTTAATTCTAAGTAAGTCACAGCCTATATGCACAATTTATAGACTATAATAATTTAATACAACGAAATGTTGTTTAAATGCTTAGCGTTAAATGCCCTTGACTCCGTACCAGCCTAGTGTGTCATACTTGCAAATGCTTCTCAATGTCTTTCTTTATAGACTATAGCCTTGAAATAATTGAAATAATACAGCCTAAATAATTCATTTTAGTTTCTTCTTAGGCTCCCTGTTTGGCTCCTGACCTATTTAGAGTGTTTACATGCTGTTTAATATGACATGTAGCCTATTTGAAATGATTAGTACTTCTTACGTTCACCTTTTCATGTTTATTAAAATACTTGTCATTCAAATTATATAGTTTGGTTTCAATACTTCAAAACCAAATGGTAGGTCCAGGTAGTGACAAAAATAGATGGGTGTTGTGATTTTAATGAATGGAGTGAATTTGGAGTTGCAGTTTTTTTTCTTGTGAGCGAGTAGCTGTTTTTAGCAAGCGAGGAGCGCAGGAGTGGTGCGCAAGCACTCAACTTCGCTCACTTACTCTGGGTTGGGCTAAGACGAGTCCCATGACACTTGTGGGGGTTGTGGGGCAGAACGGAGAACACCATCGTGTTTGTGAGAGTCTCCCCTTTCCATAGAGTGGTCATAATAGTTTGGATGCTACAGACATTTTTGTGAGAAGACCTATTTTTGGGATGTCACATGTTCTAACAAACACTGTAGCTCGGCCACCTTCCACCGCAGATGCGAAGACCAACATAGACATATGTGGTGGTTTGAGACGCAGCCCATGCAAAAAACAGATTATATCTAGCTTAAATTGACAGATTTTGATGGGGATTTTTTTATTATGTTACTGAGATTGATTTATGGGTGCATCAATAGACTCTTAAAGATTTTAACCAGGGGCCGTATCGAAAATTGGCCATAAGTCCTGAGAATAGAGACATTTTACTCCTACTCTTATGTGAAAAATTAAAAGCTATGCATGAAGCCTCTTCACTCATAAGAGTCACACCTAGTCACCAGATATTTAGGACACCTCATTAGCTGTCCTAACCAGTTAAGAGTTACCAGCAGGTGTCTTGCTAATAAAAAAATGCAGCGAGTCAGAGGTTCCCTCATAATAGACAGGCAATTGCTGTTGTTGAAAAAATATTTAGATATTTCTGTATGATAAAATTCATAAATAATCTAGACCCACATGCAATAGTATCTTTTGCACTTTTGACAATTATTTTACGTGAGGGCTACATCACATGATATGCCTAATTAAGTGATAATGCCCGAGAAGCCGGTGGAGGATATATATTGGTACGGGTGTTGTTAGGCCCGAGACGAAGTCTCACTGTGCCAATATATACTCCAAACACCGGCTTTGACGGCATTATTACTTTTATACAGCGGGTTACCAACATATTGACATATTTTCATTCAAAACTTTATTTTTATGAATTTATTCATACTATTTCATCCTTCCACAAGATATAGTCCCAAAACAAATCTAGGATAGTTACCCAAGCCGGCCGGCCATTCGTTCTATCGGTTCGGTTGCCAGAGACGCGACCCAGTCGTTCAGTCTTTTTGTTCTGTATCTATGGACCCTCTTATCCCTTGCTTGCTAGCTAGCCAACTGTGGCTAACTTACAATCACGTCAAACAGTGCGGCCAGAATAACAACAGTAGCTGCATTTGTTTAAGCTGTTTTCTAGTGAGATTTATTTGGACACATCCATAACAATGAGCTGATGAGGTGCGATTTTGCTTGGCATAGAACATGTGCTCTCTCGTCGGGACACTGTTGTTCAGAGTTGCTAGCTAACAACACAGCTAACACAATCACCTCAAACTGAAGCTGGAAAGAATGCAAAATATCTGCACGTTGTTTCCTTTTAATTGACATTTATTTGTATACATCCATAAAAATGATGCCGGCTGATTCATGATTTAGACTGGCTTAGAAATGATGCCTGCCTGTCTATCTTGTCCCGACTCCCAACACATGTATTACTAGGGGACAGCTGGAGATAGAATTTGAATATTGAAACAATATTGCAAATGTCGGAGAGACAGACAGCAATACGGTACCTCAAACTGCCGTGATTACCAGCTGAGATAAACATTTAGGAGTTGATTTTACTCCTGGCTCAGAGTTTGGCTGAGCAGTGACTTAACATCATCCTAAAACCTACTCTGAGCTGTTTTTTGTTGTTATTGTTGTTGTTGTTGTCTTAAAACAAGTTTAATCAGGATTTCTAGGACCTTTTCTGAGACACTTTGTGGATACGGGCCCAGATGTCTGTTTCCAGTCACATTGTCTTTATTTAATCCATAGCACTTTGTGTGGCCGTGCGTTTTGGCTGTGTTCCTCTGGTGTTTTTCTGTTGCGGACAGAAAACCACAGCTTTATAATGTGACACTTTTAATTAGCTGGTTAGAGTTGAGAAACTGCATATCTCATACATAACTACCACAAGCGATGGCTTAAACATTCTAAACTATTTGCTGACTGAATTCTGTAAAAAAAAAAAAGGTGTTTCGGGCCACATCACAAAAACACTACAGAGGTCTTAAATAACTCTGTAATTCAACCTGTATGCCTTGTGAGATATTTATCTTTTGTTCTTACATATCATTTGTCCGGGCCACTTATGCATCAGCTGGTTTTGGGACTACTGCATCAGTTGAACATTGTTTAACACCACTATCATGAGAAAGCAGGCTTTTTGGTCAGCACATCAAACAGCACAGTAACTCTCATGAATGGCCAAAGCAATCAAGCCCTGATTGCCTAAGCCATCCAAGCTCTTATTATGTGTAATCTTTGGTAATGTTGCAGACAACCAATAGATCTGACGTCCTCATTTTGTCCTTTCCAACCTGGTATTAAGAAGGGTGAGGTAAAGACCCATTAATGCACACTAGAACACTGCCTCGCCAAGTACAAAGTGTTCATACCGTTTCTACACTAAACATATTCTTGTTATAAGTCGTCTGTTGTATTTGAGCTAATTTGAATACTTGAGTGAGGTGCTGGGACTCTAAAAATGGGAGCGCTTCTGAGAAATCAGACTCAGTCTGCCAACTGCATGGCTGTGAGAGAATAACACTTACCGTGGCAGTTTGTTCCTTTCACTGGGGTGATGCCTATCTCTGTCCCACAATACCTCATGCTCTCTGGTTATGTGCGGTACACATCTTCAGTCTCTCTTAAGAGTTCAGAATCATGTTTAAAATAGTTGTTTTCTGTTTCCACTGAGTGCAGTCAGCATGAAGCAGAAACAAAGAAATGATCCCTTTAACACTAATTGCTCTTGGCTATTGTGTCCATGAAGCTCTCTCCCAATGTTCCTGGTTTTCAAAGAGCTTCCTCTAAAGACATCCAAGCTATCCATCAGTCTGTCAGATACGTTTATTTCCACACGTAAAAAAGGACACCCATCTGAAGAGTGCTACATTAGCAAAGTTGCTCTGCTCAGACTAGAGGGACGCACAACTTTTTGGGATGGGAAAACAAGTTTTGAAGACACTGTAAATGGATGCTCATTGCAATTTCTGATCAAGTTTAGCCAAGACAGATCTGTCTGATTTCAGATTCATGCAAATGATTAGCTAACAGATGTAACCCTTCATTGGCATTCATGATGACTCAAATGAACATGCTGGAACGCCAAACTGTAATTGCAGCTAGGAAAAACACGTGGAGGCTTTCTGTCAGATGTGTATTGTGGACTAATAAGAACAGACAATAAAATAATAACTGTTCTAAGGAGGAGAATACTGAAATATCTCCTGCGTGGAACTAACATGTTCACCTTAGCCTGGAGGCTGGCCAAGTATGGAACTTCCATCTCCCTTACTAGGTAGGTACATACTGTACTGTGGAGCTCTACCACACCACCTGCATTCCTACTGAAAGAGATCTCTAATCTACCATTAAGTCCAAAAGTTTATTTTCAAGGATGACCTTGAGTGTTTTCCATTTTTAATAGTAATATTTAGACTGGCATCACACTTGCCAGTGCAAAGAGACATTTTATAAATAGTTAAAAGGTCATTTGGAAACAGACCACAGGCATTATGGAACCTTTCGTAATTGATGCTGGAAAGATATTGAAAGCTAAAATACACAGAGAGCTCTTCTATGTGCAACGACACAACAGGTCCTATTTGGATAGTGTTCACTCAGAAGCATTATGGAATAACACGCAAATGAAGATTTGAGGAAAGTATATGACTTAACTTCGCCAAACATCATGGGTTGAGGAGTGGTCACAGTGTTTTTACACAAGTAGAAAAAAAGCAAAAAAGAGGAATAAGGTCATTTGTTCAAGTCAGGAGCAGAGAGCCCACTTGACATAATTATGGCCCTGTATGGCTCCAAGAGAGCCCCACCTAGTACACTCTATCGCCCCTTTGCCTCCCACAGACCTTAAACAAGTCGTCTCAGGGACTTGTAAAATGTTATGCCGCAACCATTAAAAGAGCTTGAACCAGAAGGTGTTATCCTAATTATGTCAAATCTTCCTTGTGGAGGAAAAAAAAAGAGGCTGAGGTTGAAGAAGAGGTAAATCAGGGAAGATAACTCATCCCTCCATCCCGCCAACTTGTAATTATAGCACGGAACTAGGCTTTCTCCACAGCTGACCACCTGACCACACTCCCAGGCAATTTTAGCTAAGATAACATCAGACCTCTGTGACCTCTCCGAGAGAGACAGTAAATGGTTTACATTCAAAATATGTTATTATCACCTACCTTTCGCGCTTACTGAGGATTTGCGTAGAATACGTTAACAGCAAACTAAATAATGCAACGGATTCATCTCAGAAAACATTTGTATATTTCGAACCATTATCTTATCTGCGGAAGTTGAGGGGAAACCCACATTGAAACGTGTAGCCAGCGGTGTAAAGTACTTAAGCAAAAATACATTAAAGTACTACTCAAGCAGTTTTTTTTGGTATCTGTACTTTACTATTTATATTTTTGCCAGCTATTACTTTTACTTCTCTACATTCCTAAAGAAAATAATGTACTTTTTACTCCATACATTTTCCCTGACACCCAAAAGTACTCGTTACAGTTTGTCAGGAAAATGGTCAAAATCACACACTTATCAAGAGAACATCCCTGGTCATCCCTACTGCCTCTGATCTGGCAGACTCACTAAACACAAATGCTTCCTTTGTAAATGCCTGAGTGTTGGAGTGTGCCCCTGGCTATCCGTCAATAAAAAGAAAAAAAAAGAAAATTGTCCCGGCTGGTTTGCTTTATATAAGGAATTTGAAATGATTAATACTTTTACTTTTGATACTTAAGTACACTTTAGAAGTTTCATTTACTTTTGATACTTAAGTACATTTAAAACCAATTACTTTTAGACTTTTACTCAAGTAGTATTTTACTGGGTGACTTTCACTTTTACTTAAGTATGACAATTGAGTACTTTTTCCACCACTGCATGTAGCCTAGGTTATCATTCTGAAATTATATGGTCATTATTACTGACAATACCCCTTTAAGACTTTTATTGTGAAGCACTTAATTATTCCCAGAAGGCACCTGCGCCTGTCCAGAGGGAAAGAGAAGAGCTTTGATGTTGATGGGATTCCAACTTGGCTGCGTTCTTGTGATTCTGAGAATTAATACAAGATAAAGTACTTTACCCGTTGTAACCTTGAGTTATTTTATTCTAAGACCCAGAAGTTCTCTGGAGAAGATTGAATGTAATATCCACAATCAAGAAATTAAGGTTAGACATAGTATTAAGTTTGGCTCTCTCTGGCTTCATTTTATATCAGGGCATTGTTTGGCCTAAATAAAGCCAGGAAAAAACAAAGTTATTGATGCTGGTTTAAAAGCCTTAAACAGAGGAAAGAAAAGGCAGAGACCACATCAGACAAAATAAACTATTCCTGCAACTTGTAATTATGTTTGAAATGTGGTAACTAGAAATTGAGATTTCCAATTACTTGCAAGGTCTTTCGAGATATAAGTCTGCTTCACATGGTTCCACTTTACAAGCTTGAAGAGTAACAAACAAATTGCACCTCATTTGGTTCACTGGGATATTTTTAACTGCCTTCGGCTAGCATGGCTGCAGGACAATCAATAACGTGCTGAGACAAAAACTGACACTGCAGAAAGCTTGATAGGGCGTACACAATGCCGTTGTTTTACATGAGAAATATAGAGGCACAGTTTATGGAGGGCCTGGCTGAGCATTATAAACATCATGCAGCTGATCACTCTGGGAGAATGGAGAGACAACACTGGCTTACGCTGACATGCCAAATGAAGATGTTGTCACCCATGACATAGAGAAAGGAATGATTCGTCTTTGAGATTATAAGAACAGCTATAGTTTAATCTCTCTGAGAGAACAAGTATAGCTCAAGAGAGTACTGTTAATTGTTTTACTTCATAAGTGTCCTGCTGCAGCAGCTAAGGTGTTTTTCAACTCCACATGACGTTGTTCTCGTTTTGGCATGGACTTCAGAAGATGTGTAGGATTTCAGAAAGCAAAGCACCTTGTTCTTTTTATTGCTTAGAAGTGCCGTCCAATAGTGCAGCTTTTATAACGCTACATAGTGGGGTGTTTGTTCGATTGCTCCTCACAAGCAGGGCCAAGCTGGCGGCCTGAAGAGAGGAACCCACAAAAGGCTGCTAGCCTGAGTACGGACAGCATGGTGTTAGCTCTCCTCTGTAATTGGTCACCTTAATAGGAGGCTCCGGTTCAAACCGAGAGATTTGGAGAGCTGCAGAGACCACGCTCACCACCCACTTCTCTCTCTCTGCTGGGAGCTGAGAGGTGGACAGCACACACATGCACGCACCTGCACTCATTAACTCACACAAACACACACACACTGGAGAAAGAGACACACTGGAGAACAAGAGGTTCTTGATAAGAATACATTTACCACATGAATTAACAATAAATGATTTGTCATCAGGAAGGTAAAAAGTGTCATCCTTGAAAATATAATTTGTCATACTTCTATGAGAGACTAGCTAGCAGACACTATGTTATATAAAACATGCAGCGTCTCAGGACAAGCCACTGATTCAGTTATGTATCAGAAACTATACAGCATTCCGAACAGATACCAGGAGTCCAAAAATTAGCAACAGAACACAATAGAGCTCAGTGACTGCATTATTAACCACAGGATATAACTCACAACACTGAGATTACACATTGTTATTTCACTCCCATAAAACTTTATTAGTTTAACACAATAAATGGCCTAGTCATGCTGAAATGTTTCATGAAAACAAAAGAGGCCTCTGCCGCTCTTTTAAAAGAAACAGCTTGGTAGACACTAAGCAATTCTGAACGCGAGTGGTGGGAGGAAGAGGGGGATATGGGTAGTGAGGGTGAAGGAGCTTCATCCCTCTTTAAAACAAACTGGCATAACTCTCCCGTGTTAGAATGGACGCTTCCTGAGCTGCTGACTGTATTAATGTCTTTTTATAAGCTCCTTTGTAAAGGGGAGAAATGGTCGACTTCACATCGAAAAGTGTCACATCCATTTTAATTGGAGAAAAAAGTTTTAGTCCGACAGGTAATTCTAAGAAGTCAAATGTCCTTTGGGAAAATATTTGATAGTAGAAAGAAGACAGAAAGTTAAACATGTGCTGCATGTTAATAAGTTAAGATGTTTGTTTGTTGAGTTGTAATCCTATTCAGGACTGTTGAAGCGATGTACTACTGTTTGTGGCTATTCATCAATCTAATACATGTAGGAATGATTACGGAAACTCAGAGTAAACTATACAATGATAGGAGGTTGAAAACTAGGACAAATTCAAACCAACTGAGCTCCATCTCTATAAGCATACTATCCTAGAATGCTTGAATTGAGATTCTTCTTGACAAAGTTGGCTCTGTTGACATTGTGTGGTCACCACATGCAGCAGCAGCAACAGCTGACTGGTCTGATAGAGAAGAGAGGGAAGAAGAGAGGGAGAAGAGAGTCGGAAGAGAGGGTAGATCAGCGGGAACAGCTGTTTTTTCCACAGGGGTCTCAGGGCTAAGCCCTCTCATAACCACGCTTCTTGCTGGATCGGGGCCTTAAACAATTATTACCACAAAGGCCTTTCTGCTGATGGCTTGGGCACATTGTTCCCATACTGGTGGCGTCCTGTCTAATTTGAAAGGGAATGTATGGTTACAGATGCTGAGTGCTGACCCAGTGCAGTGAAGGAGGAACAGGGCCGGCAGCAGACAGTAGCTGCACAGTCCCCCTGCTTGACCAGTCAGAGGAAATTAGGTACAGTACCCAATCCCCCTCCAACTCCCCACCACACCTATCCATGTTCCTTTGACTGTGACCTTAATTAGAAAAACAACACACATTCAGTAAGACAGTATGTGAAACATATGGCATTCAGGCCAATTAGTATGTAATGCGGTCACTAACACGTGAAGAAGCATGTCTCTACCTGTCAACAAACAAGATGCTGAATGGGACGCAGCGTGTCAGTCCAAAGTGAGTTCCTAGCAAACGGTTAATGCCATTTGAAAATGGAAATAGTTGAAGAAAAAAATCTTCCGCAAACGTGCTGAACCTTGACCAATAAGCATGAGTCTGCTGTTTGCTTGTCTTTTTGCACATTCCTCTGCAACATTTGAATTTGTTTGCTGAATGGCGGTATTCCAGAATGCCCTCCAGATCAGACCAGGGACAACTATAGTTTTAACTATGCTTTGTTGATGGTAACATGTTTTGGGAGGAACAAATAGTTACGTTGGAAGTGACTACAACTATTTGAATAAGTGACTACTTGCCAAAACTATTTGAGTACAGATCTCAGAAAGTAACTACTTTTTAAACTATTTAAATACAGATCTGAGAAAGCAACTACTCAAAAAAGATATTTGAATACCAATCTCAGGAAGTGACTACTTTCTGAAACTATTGGATTGGCTGCCTTCAACTAATGGCAGGGCTGTATCTGGAACTGCATTTTGAGGATAGAAATCTAATGAATAGAGCACACACAATCTCCTATAATATTCCAATCTATCTGACAGCCACATTGGATCTCCACAATACATTTCTATCTGAACATTTTGTAAATGTCCATTCTCCTGAATATCCATTGTGCAGGGGTACATAATCAAGTCAAACCAATTAACCAACACTTACCATTAAACTGTTCTTGTTCCTGTGTAATAAAACTGTAATTACTTTTGGAACAACATTTTATTAGCATGTTGTTACATAATACTTTGGCAATTTCATTTTAATTGCATAGCAATGAGCTGTGTTTTTTTGTAACTACTATACACAAGAGGAATAGTGACTATTCCTATTCCACTTATGTAATAACTCCATTATTATGCAATTCGATTAAAAAAAATACAAAATCCTATGTAACAACAATGTTGCTGTTGTAATAATCAAAGTTACTACACATGATGCCAACTGTTACTGGATTACCTTATTTCTCACTCATTATGAAAATATTTGTTAGTAATTTTGAAGCCGCAACAGTGGTCTATTGGAATTTTTTATAGATTTTTTTGTTACCCCTTTTTCTCCCCAATTGGTAGTTACAGTCTTGTCTCATCGCTGCAACTCCCGTACGGATTCGGGAGAGGCGAAGGTCGAGAGCCATGCGTCCTCCAAAACACAACCCAACCAAGCCAAGCCGCACTGCTTCTTGACACAATGCCCACTTAACCCAGAAGCACCAATGTATCAGAGGAAACACCGTACACATGGCGACCGTCTCAGCGTGCACTGCGCCCGGCACGCCACACCACAGGAGTTGCTAGTGCGCGATGTGTTAAGGACATCCCTGCTGGCCAAACCCTCCCCTAAGCCGGGCCAATTGTGCACCGCCCCATGGGTCTCCCAGTCACGGCCGACTGCGACAGAGCCTGGACTCGAACCCAGAATCTCTAGTGGCACAGCTAGCAATGTGATGCAGTGTCTTAGAACACTGCACCACTCGGGAGGCCCTAAGGTCTATTCTAATTTTGAGGTGATTCGATGTCCCTCATGTATTTAATTATAGACTAAAATCTATATCTAAGAGCCCTCCAAACCATGTGCTTATGATCATATATTTAGACTAACTCAACTAACTGTTGTAGTTTTTGGTTCTTCATTAAATTTTTGGCAGCAATCAAATACAATAATTTTTTTGTTTTCAAGAAACAGTATTTGGTTTTCTGAGAGGTATTCAAATGACTTTCAAATATTTCTTTTTTTTCCTGAGACCTGTATTTTAATATCAAAGAAAATAGTTGTCTTTTAGTTGAAACTATATAAACTATATTCGACTACCTCAAGTATTTTGAAAAGTTGGTATTTTCAAATAAACAACTATTTCGTTCCCAGGTCTGATCAGTTCCTGTCTTGAGATAATCATCCGCACCATTAAGAGTTTCATACGTACTGCCGAGACACTACATCTGCAGAGCTGAGAGAAAAAAGTCAGCCACCATAAACTAATGAAGTACAAGCCTGTTTATCTTGGCAAGTCTGGGAGAAATATTTAATTGCTTCGGAGAAAGTCTAATGCCTGCCGAACCATAACTGCTCAGGCTCCAACACTGTTATTTAAAACACTGTTGGATGATTGTGCAATGTGGTAACTGTGAAGCTTTGGGGGGGTTTATGATTACCAGGATGTAGTCTGTTTTCCAAACACTGTTAGATCATCTATTCCATGATGCATTTCATTGAGGTATGAAAATAGCTCCAATGGTGCCATGTATTGCATAGGATTCTCAAATATGGCATACATGCAATACTATTCAATGAGTCATTCAATGTTGTCATAGTGAATAAACTGCTTTACAATTCAGGTATTGGAAGCCATGTGTATTTTTATGAGTTGAAGTTATGTGATTATATACATCCAGATTCCACACCCCAGTCTGCAATAACTCTCCGTATAATGCATAGAGCTACAGTACTAGAGAGTGAACCTGGTCAGCGATGTCAGAAGTGTTATTGGAATCATTGCCCGTCTTTTTTTGTGACCACGTCACAGACAGGCAATAATATTCAAAAAGTACATATATATATATAAAGTAACGAAAAACAGTAAAAAAAACATTCACTAATAAAACCTATTTCTCCTCTCTGTCCCATCTCCCCTTCCCCTCCCCCTTCTCAGTAGGTGAAACCCATTCCTATTCCCCACCTCTCCCACTCCCCACCTCTCCCACTCCCCACCTCCCTCCCTCCCTTGATGGGCTCATGTTGTGGCCATATCTATGCATAAAACAAAACATCATGGGTAACTCATCTTATGTCTGTTAAATTGTTTGTGGGACCAAGGCACACATGAATAGAATCAGCCTACATACATCGATATTCAATACAGATATTTAAAATACAATTGATGAATTCAAACATGATTACATTAGAATAACTCATAATAAGCTTTCAACCTTTTTGACTGCTCTATGTATCTAATGTTGTTTCCTTGGCGTTGTTCACATGAGTTATGGGCTCTAGTGAAAGAACATCAAGGAAGTTTTGTAGCCATTGAGTAATGCTAAGCTTATGTGGAGGCTTCCATCTGGTCACTAACATTTGTTTTACCGAAGTCAGTCCAGGCAACTATACTCGTTTCGGAGGTACTGTGAGAGTCAGTGAAGAGTCATCGTTCAACAATAATATTGGGGTGATAGGAAATGGCAGCACCAACTGCGCTCGACACAGACCTGGCAACCTGTGACAAAAAGGTCTTCACACTGGGGCAGTCCCAGATCATGTGACCATGAGGTCTTCACACTGAGGCAGTCCCACATCATGTGACCAGGAGGTCTTCACACTGGGGCAGTCCCACATCATGTGACCAGGAGGCCTTCACACTGAGGCAGTCCCACATCATGTGACCAGGAGGTCTTCACACTGGGGCAGTCCCATATCATGTGACCAGGAGGTCTTCACACTGGGGCAGTCCCACATCATGTGACCAGGAGGCTTTCACACTGAGGCAGTCCCACATCATGTGACCAGGAGGTCTTCACACTGGGGCAGTCCCATATCATGTGACCAGGAGGTCTTCACACTGGGGCAGTCCCACATCATGTGCATGCATGAAGCTTCCACTATTTCCTTGAGAACACAACAGACAATTTGGAATAGAAGCAAGTTTACATTGGAAGCGTTTCCACGAATTTGTAGTGTATTAATTGATGATTCATATTTTGGAGGACATAGGGTTAGTGTTTCAGACTCTTTTCAAATCAGTATTTTGTTTGTGGTCTTTAAGATGGGCTTCTAGTAGATTTTGATATAGACTGGATACAAAGCCTCCACTTGTGTTCTGGCTCCTTAAAATCTCAATGACTGAATGGAATGGGAGTGGTTGACTCAATGAGACTCCATTACTGGGCAGAGAGGTTCTTAAGGTTCTTAACTTCAAAAAAGTTAATAAATGACGAACCAGGTGAATTATACATATTGTTTTAGGTCATGAAAGGATAATAAACCTTCATCATTCATTATGTCAGAAAGTTGATGAATTCCTTGTTCAGACCATTGTTTAAAATAATTTTATTTGGGTTTCCAAATATCTGACTTCAATCTCTGTTGGACAAAGCCTGTTTGATGAGGATGAACTAGTTTGGGTAAAATGGTTTCAAGACATTCAGCTTGAACCTTGGTGTACAATTTCACGTCACTGTTAATGAGGGACAGAGGCCTATGACTTGATGTAAGTGTCCATTGTTGTTCGGCGCTTCCACACAGGATGTCATGTGGGCCTTGTGTATTTGTGTCAACGTGGGAAGCGGAGGGTTCGGCGAGCGCAGCAGCGCATCAACAGGAAGAGGAGCAGGGACCGGGGCTCACCCTGATGTGTGGCTGTGACCCCGTACTGTAGCAGCATGTACTGTATGTCCCCATTCCCACTGGTGGAGATGGGGTCGGGCTCACCAATATGTGGCTTGTAGTTTACAGTATATACTAGCAGCATATACTACTATACTGTGCGTCATTGTTCGTTCCCATCGGACACTAAAGTAGCTGTTGCTACACAACAAGACCTAGCCATGTTGCATGCATAGTGAGTGACTCCGCAACTCTATTGCTCAGTCTGCTTAGCTCCCACCTCCGGCAGTAATGGGTGGCAGTTTAATAAAACCGCTGTCACCGAACTTAAGTGGAATGTTAATAAAGCCACAGTCACACTGAGACAGAGTTTGAGTCCGACTGGACCTGGAAAAGGGGGAATGATTTCAGTTTACAGCTTGTCAACACATACTGTACGTAAGAGCCCATTTCACATCCATTATAAAAGTCAGCCGGGCACTGGAAGTGAGACTACTACACACATCCCTTCAATGCATTAACACTTAACTGTTGGCTGAGGGTACTGGCCTCTCCCCTGCCTGGCCCTGCTTGGCTTCAGCTTGTGACATTCCCTCTGTGACGTCTTTGAGCGTAGCAGCGGCTACCTCTAGAGAGATCATAGGGGTAGCACATGATTTACATTAAGGTGTTGACAACAGTTACTAAGGGGTACGATTGTGAATGGATGCAGCAATAAGTTGGTAGAACCGACGTGTTTCGTTGTATTTATTAAGAGGGACTGTGAGGAATAGAAAAGCAATGGCAGCCTGTTGTCGTTGTGTCTGAAAAGAGATGTTCCCCTCTCCCTAGCGTGTTTTCATTTTTTCTGGCCCCATTCAGTGTGGTTTCCATGTACTTACTTTACAGAAAACCAGTCATTAAATATTTTGTGCTGAACTGCCCATTCACCCACACAGTTAAATGTAGTTGTTTATAAACTGACTCACCCTAACCAAATGTTGTGCGATCCTACAGTATGACTGGGTTGTTGTGGGACGTCACAAACGTCACAAAACAAAAGATTGAAGTGCCTTTGAACTCAATATTAGGAAGGTGTTCTTAATGTTTTGTACACTCAGGGTATATTATTATTAGTATTAGTATTCTTACGCTTTCTTCAGCTAATCAGATGACTAAAATGTACGATGAAGTAACACCTCTGTTACTTGGTAACTGATCTGTGTGACATAGACGGAAACAGACTACTGAGGACATGTACAGTAGGCCTGTATTTTTGTTTCAAGAACTCAACAAGTAATTAGTCATGACTCCCAAACTTTATGGTGAGAAAAAGTTGTCATAAAAAGCACTGGTCGCTTTCATTTAAATCTGGAGCGGCCAAACAAATATTTTAATTACATTTCCACGACTTATTAAAAGAAGCCAAAAACAGAAACTTTTTCGGGTGGGGAAAAGAATGTGTAAAAAGGGCTTCGTTTGGCCTTGATGGCTTTAAAACAGTAAACAAACAATTTTTTTCCCCCAG
Source organism: Salmo trutta (assembly GCF_901001165.1). NCBI lineage: Eukaryota > Metazoa > Chordata > Actinopteri > Salmoniformes > Salmonidae > Salmo > Salmo trutta. The sequence continues at coordinate 29,396,312 of NC_042957.1, forward strand.
AAAAGGCTGTCCTGACCTCTCTAATTCCTCAATGACAGGGAGCTTATCACATGGCCTTAGCTAGGCCCACGGTTATTTCTCTTCCCACAGCCATGTCACTGGCGGAAGTGGAGCTACTTGAATAAAACCCTGACTGCTGAGGCACATTGGGGACAAAGGAGCAACGTGCAGGGATTCAGGGAGACACGCACACACACGCAGACATGCAGAAGCACTCACACACACACACAGACACACACACACCAAAGCTCTGTCTTAGTACTCAAGGCTCTGTGAGGGAGACAGATAATTCCGATTCCAAACGTCCACTTGGAATTTAAACTTGCACCAGAAAGAAGACGGTGCTGAAGCGCACAGCCATAAGGCTGCTGGCGGACTCTGCACACTCCCTAGAGGCTTTCACAGACATATGTCACGTACGTCACCACTCAGTCACAACCAGAGCTGCAGGAAATAGACAAATGACTGTCACGTCTAGTGTGTTTACAGGCTGCGGAGCTACCACCTCATTTTGCTCTTTTCAGAACTACCACCTCACTTTGCTCTTTTCAGAGCTACCACCTCACTCTGCTCTTTTCAGAGCTACCACCTCATTTTGCTCTTTTCAGAGCTACCACCTCACTTTGCTCTTTTCAGAGCTACCACCTCACTCTGCTCTTTCTTTTCTTGGACAGAAAAAATATGAAATCTGGCAAAGGATTTCATGAGATGATATATTGTATAAGTACATCCACAGTTTGTGTATCAGACAGGAATAGTCTCTGTGCGCTACTGTAACCACTTCAGAGTCCTAAGCATCAGCTCTGGACTATGTTGACCCACAGCAGAACCATGAAACATCCCAAATCCCATTAACATTTCATTTGTTTTAAATAAACATCCGTATGCTGTAACAGTGGTCATATTCCATAGAGGTATCATTGTGAATGGCCTCCCAGGGATGTATGTAATAGCCAGGAACGTTGGGAGAGATGTGACCCAGAGAGAGCAACGTTGCTCTTCCCTCCTGATAATATCTAAAGGAAATTAATTACTATTAGTGTTTACTTTCAACAGAAATATGACATTGTCCAATTTAGTAATGGACAGAATGTCTCAGCCCTCATAGAGTTATTGCAATGGTGGTGACATGTATTGAGCTAGATAGTAATGCAATTACCTAAAAGCACAATGTTGTCACCAGTCCACACCATTACGCATGAAGTCCAATTGTTTTCGCAATCATAAGATGACATTAAGTGAGAAAATTGCTACAAAACACATCGCTGGCTGCCAAAAGTGGTTTTACAGGCCTAGTAAACACATCTGAAGTGATTTTATCTGGTTATGCTACATTGTTAGGTTGGATAACGGGTTGATTTACAGCCCAAATAAGCTATTAGTGAATTTTATCTCATTCTGAGCTGCTTTGGACTGATAGAGACTGATGGAGAGACGTAACACTCAAAGTAAAAGGGTGGAATATCCGCCTATGTTTATTAAACAGACCGCGCAGCTGTAGGATACCTGTTTTCACAGTGATAAAACAGCTGCTGGGCGGATCCCACCCTATCAGGTCGTATCAGAATGACTGAGGTCAGTGTTATCATGTTGATTCACGTTTCTCCCTGTTATTTCATATCCTTGATGCCTGTTGGCCACATCACCGGGGGGACAGGGATACTGAGGGACAGATCTGCCATACCCAGTAATATGAAACAACATTATGCAACCACACTTATTTTGAACACCATCTATTGTTCTATCATGAGTAGGGACAGGAGTTTTGCCTGCCCACAAAACATGTAACCTGAGCACATAGCCAATAGCTTAGGCCCATCCTGGTCAGCTCATATAGTCAGGAAGAACTCCAGAACGTCTGTCCCTAATCATGAGAGATCATTTTTGACCTCTTGGAAGTGCTCTTCACTTCCTGATGCTATAAAGTGACAATTAGTGGCATTGGCAGAACGTGGACGAACATGTTCTTTTCTGGTTGTCGTTGATCTTCTGTTGTTGTTTATCTGTGAGGTTTTTGGTTTGCTATGTCCACTTCTGCATTCAAATGAGAATACGACACCTTATAATCTGTCCCCCCCTTCTCTTAATGTCTCCTGGTCTATTATTTGTGGCATTTATATCTTCTGCAGCATAATTGTATGTTATGATAGGCCACTTCGCAAAGCATTATTATTTTAAGGCTCAAGATTGTCCATATGCTTTAGATTTGCTATTTATACGATTTGTGAACTGGGTTTTGTCTCAGTGATTTGGTAAATACCATACACTTTGCCGTCCTGACTCTCAGACCCTACTTAGAGGGGCAGAGAATAATGATCCTCATCATGACAGTAATAAGTGTTTTGTACTAACATTTCAAATGACTTGTCATGTGCAGGTATTGTGGTAATTGTCGGTTTGAGCCTGAGAAGGGTGATTCATATCAAACTAGTTCTCTGGAGAGTATCACGGCCACCCACAGCTGATTTCACTGTGTTATTACTGACAGCTAGCAGACACAAACAGAGTCACAGAGCTCAGCTTAAACATACCCTGAGTATGGGAGATGTCAACAAGTGCTCTCAACATCCTTCTGAATGGCAATTTTCAGTGACTTGTGTTGTGACAGTTTACAGGAAAAGGTCGGCGTTATCAAATCAAATGGTCACATACATATATTTAGCAGATGTTATTGCGGCTGTAGCGAAATGCTTGTGTTCCTAGCTCCAACAGTGAAGTAATATCTAACAATTCATCTAAAGTAAAAGAAGGGAGTTACGAAATATATAAATATTAGGACGAGTAATGTCGGAGTGGCATTGACTAAAATACAGTAGAATAGAACCCAGTATATACAAATTAAATTAGTAAAGCACTATGTAAACATGATTAAAGTCACTAGTGTTCCATTATTAAAGTGACCAGTGATTCCATGTCTATGTACATAGGGCAGCAGCCTCTAAGGTGCAGGGATGTGTAACTGGGTGGTAGCCGGCTAGTGATGGCTATTTAACAGTCTGGCCTTGAGATAAAAGCTGTTTTTCAGTCTCTCAGTCCCAACTTTGATGCACCTGTACTGACCTCGCCTTCTGGATGGTAGCGGGGTGAACAGGCTGTGGCTCGGGTGGTTGATGTCCTTGATGATCTCTTCCTGTGACATCGGGTGCTGTCCTGGAGGGCAGGCAGTGTGCCCCCGGTGATGCATTGGGCAGACCGCACCACCCCCTGGAGAGCCCTGCTGTTGCGGGCAGTGCTCTCAATTATACATCTGTAAAGGTTTGTGAGGGTCTTAGGGACCAAGCTGAATTTCTCAGCCTCCTGAGGTTGAAGACACACTGTTGTGCCTTCTTCACCACACTGTCTTTACTGAAGACTCATCTATTCAGTAGGTCCTATGATTGAGTGTAGTCTGGCCCAGGAGTGTGAAGGTGAACGGAAAGGCTCTGGAGCAATGAACCGCCCTTGCTGTCTCTGCCTCCCCTCTCTCCACTGGGATTCTCTGCCTCTAACCCTATTACAGGGGCTGAGTCACTGGCTTACTGGTGTTCTTCCATGCCGTCCCTAGGAAGGGTGCGTCACTTGAGTGGGTTAAGTCACTGACGTGGTCTTCCTGTCTGGGTTGGCACCCCCTCTTGGGTTGTGCAGTGGCAGAGATCTTTGTGGGCTATACTCGGCCTTGTCTCAGGATGGTAAGTTGGTGGTTGAAGATATCCTTCTAGTGGTGTGGGGGCTGTGCTTTGGCAAAGTGGGTGGGGTTATATCCTGCCTGTTTGGCCCTGTCCGGGAGTATCATGGGATGGGGCCACAGACAGGCCTCCTGTCTCAGCCTCCAGTATTTACGCTGCAGTAGTTTATGTGTCGGGGGGCTAGGGTCAATCTGTTATATCTGGAGTTTTCTCCTGTCTTATCCGGTGTCCTGTGTGAATTTAAGTATGCTCACTCTAATTCTCTCTTTCTCTCTTTCTCTCTTTCTTTCTTTCGTTCTTTCTCTCTCTCGGAGGACCTGAGTCTTAGGACCATGCCTCAGGACTACCTGGCATGATGACTCCTTGCTGTCCCCAGTCCACCTGGCCGTGCTGCTGCTCCAATTTCAACTGTTCTGCCTGCGGCTATGGAACCCTGACCTGTTCACCGGACGTGCTACCTGTCCCAGACCTGCTGTTTTCAACTCTCTAGAGACAGCAGGAGCGGTAGAGATACTCTCAATGATCGGCTATGAAAAGCCAACCGACATTTACTCTTGAGGTGCTGACTTGTTGCACCCTCGACAACTACTGTGATTATTATTATTTGACCATGCTGGTAATTTATGAACAATTGAACATCTTGGCCATGTTCTGTTATAATCTCCACCCGGCACAGCCAGAAGAGGACTGGCCACCCCTCATAGCCTGGTTCCTCTCTAGGTTTCTTCCTAGGTTTTGGCCTTTCTAGGGAGTTTTTCCTAGCCACCGTGCTTCTACACCTGCATTACTTGCTGTTTGGGGTTTTAGGCTGGGTTTCTGTACAGCACTTTGAGATATCAGCTGATGTAAGAAGGGCTATATAAATACATTTGATTTTGATTTGGACCATTTCAGATCGTCGTTGATGTGTATGCCGTGGAACTTGAAGCATTTCACTTTCTCCACTGTGGTCCCATCGATGTGGACAGGGGCATGCTCTTTCTGCTGTTTCCTGAAGTCCACAATCAGCTCCTTCATTTGTTGACGTTGAGGGAGAGGTTATTTTCCTGGCACCACTCCGCCAGGGCCCTCACCTCCTCCCTCTCGGCTGTCTCGTCATTGTTGGTAATCAGGCCTACAACTGTTGTGTCGTCTGCAAACTTGATGATTGAGTTGGAGGCATGCGTGGCCACACAGACATGGGTGAACAGGGAGTACAGGAGGGGCTGAGCATGCACCCTTGTGGGGACCCTGTGTTGAGGATCAGCGAAGTGGAGGTGTTGTTTGCTACCTTCACCACCTGGGGGCAGCACGTCAGGAAGTCCAGGACCCAGTTGCACAGGGCGGGGTTCAAACCCAGGGCCCTGATCTTAATGATGATCTTGGAGGGTACTACTGTGTTGAAGGCTGAGCAATAGTCAATGAAAAGCATTCTTACATACTATAGGTATTCCTCTTGTCCAGATAGGATAGGGCAGTGTGCAGTGCGATGGCGATTGCATCGTCTGTGGATCTATTGGGGCGCTATGCAAATTGAAGTGGGTCTAGGATGTCAGGTAAGGTAAGGTAGAGGTGATATGATCCTTAAATAGCCTCTCAATGCACCTAATGATACAGAAGTGAGTGCTACGGAGCGATAGTCATTTAGTTCAGTTCCCTTTGCTTTCTTGTTTAGCTTGTCCGTGAGCAAGACGGCCCAGCGTTGTCCGGGTTAGGGTTTGGCCGGGGTAGGCCATCATTGTAAATAAGAATTTGCCTGGTTAAATGAAGGTTAAATAAATAATAAAAGAAATAAAAAAGCATAAACAACGTGTTTTGATTATTTAATTTACCTCCAACATGATTGAGCCTACTTTAATTGATTCACATTATTTCTGTATTTTCCAGAGGTACGTGTAGTCAGGCTGTGTGACGAACGTCGTAGTGAGGAGACCAAGGTGCAGCGTGGTAAGTGCTCATGTTCAATATTTATTATAACTCAGAACACTAAATCAAATCAACAAACAACGGAAAACGAACGTCACATTCTGCAGGCTATACTGAGCTGTACAAAAACAAGATCCCACACTGAAGGAGGAAAAAAGGGCTGCCTAAGTATGATTCTCAATCAGAGACAACGATAGACAGCTGCCTCTGATTGGAAACCATACTCAGCCAAAACAAAGAAATACAATGACATAGAATGCCCACCCCATATCACACCCTGACCTAACCAAACAGAGAAAAACGGCTCTCTCAGGTCAGGGCGGGACAGTACCCCCTCCCAAAGGTGCGGACTCCCCGCCGCAAACCTGAACCAATAGGGGAGGATCCGGGTGGGCATCTACTCATGGTGTTGGCTCCGGTTCGGGGCGTAGCCCCTGCTCCGCCCGCTGATCCCTCCGCTTTTGTAACACCGGACAGTGGATCGTCGTCGAAGGAACCGGACCGTGAATCATCGCCAGAGGCTCTGGACTGCAGACCACCGCCAGAGACTCTGGACTGCAGACCGCCGCCGGAGACTCTGGACTGCAGACCGTAGCAGGAGACTCTGGACTGCAGACCACCGCTGGAGACTCTGGACTGCAGACCGCCGCTGGAGACTCTGGACTGCAGACCACCGCTGAAGATTCTGGACTGCAGACCGGCGCTGAAGATTCTAGACTGCAGACCGGCGCTGAAGACTCAGGACTGCAGACCGTCGATGAAGACTCTGGACTGCAGACCGTTGCTGAAGACTCTGGACTGCAGACCGCCGCTGAAGACTCTGGACTGCAGACCGCCGCTGAAGACTGGACTACAGACCGTCGCTGGAGGCTCCGGACTGGGGAATGTCGCTGGAGGTTCCGGACTGTGGGCCGACTCAGGAGGTTCCGGACTGTAGGCCGTCTCAGGATGTTCCGGACTGGGGACCGTCGCTGCAGGCTCCGGGCCATGGATTATCACTGGAGGCTTCGTGCCATGGATCATCCCTACAGGCTCCGGGCCATGGATCATCCCTACAGGCTTCTTGCCATGGATTATCACTGGAGGCTCCGGGCCATGGATTATCACTGGAGGCTTCGTGCCATGCATCATCACTACAGGCTCCGGGCCATGGATCATCACTAGAGGCTTTGTGCCATGGATCATCACTGGAGGCTTCGGACCATGGATCATCACTGGAGGCTTCTTACATGGAGCCGGAACAGGTCTCACCAGACTAGGGACTGACGCCGGAAGCTCTGGACTGGGAACTGTCGCCGGAAGCTCTGGACTGGGAACTGTCGCCGGAAGCTCTGGACTGGGAAGGCGCACTGGAGGCCTGATGCGTGGGGCTAGCACAGGTGGCGCCAGACTGGTAACACGCACCTCAGGGCGAGTGTGGAGAGCAGGAACAGGACACACCGGACTGGGCAGGTGCACTAGAGGCCTGATGTGTGGGGCTGGCACAGGTGGTGCCAGACTGGTGACACGCACCTCAGGGCAAGTGCGAGGAGCAGGCACAGGGCGTACCAGGCTGGATAGACTCACTGGAGGCCGGGTACGTGGGGCAGGCACAGGATATACTGGGCCGTGGAGGCGCACTGGAGGTCTCGAGCGTAGAGCTGGCACAACCCGTGCTGGCTGGATGCTTACTTTCGCCCGGCAAATGCGGGGTGCTGGCACAGGATGCACTGGGCTGTGAATGCGCACTGGTGACACAGCGCGCAGAGCCGGCGCAGCATATCCTGAACCGAGGAGGCGTACTGGAGACCAGGAGCGCTGAGCTGGCACCACCCTTCCTGGCTGAATGCTTACTCTAGCCTGGCAAATGCGGGGCGCTGGCACAAAGCGCACCGGCCTGTGAATGCGCACTGGCGATACAGTGCGCATCACCGCATACCACGGTGCTTGCTCAGTCACTTGCTCCCCATGGTAAGCACGGGGAGTTGGCTCAGGTCTCCACCCTGACTCCGCCAATCTCCCTGTGTGCCCCCTCCAAAAAAGTTTTGGGGCTGCCTCTCGTGCTTGCCTCGTGGTTGGTATAGTGCCTGGTAATATCGCCGCTCCTCTCTCGCTGCCTCAATCTCCTCCCTCGGACGGCGATACTGCCCAGCCTGACTCCAGGGTTCTTTCCCGTCCAGAATCTCCTCCCATGTCCACTGGTCCATACCACACTGCTTGGTCTTATTGCGGTGGGATCTTCTGTGATGTATGTCGTAGGGAGGAGACCAAGGTGCAGCGTGGTAAGTGCTCATGTTCAATATTATTATAACTTAGAACACTAAATCAAAACAACAAACAACGGAAAATGAACGTCACGTTCTGCAGGCTATACTGAGCTGTACAAAAACAAGATCCCACACTGAAGGAGGAAAAAAGGGCTGCCTAAGTATGATTCCCAATCAGATACAACGATAGACAGCTGCCTCTGATTGGAAACCATACTCAGCCAAAACAAAGAAAAACAATGACATAGAATGCCCACCCCATATCATACCCTGACTTAACCAAACTGAGAAAAACGGCTCTCTCAGGTCAGGGCGTGACAGGCTGTCTTCATTCAGGCATCTGTGGAGAGAATTGCTGCCCCACATCTCAAGCACTAAGCCCAGGGCAGACCTGTGCTGGCAGTGCCAGAGGAACAACTATCAGGTTTTCAGATCTGCCTACCTGCTAGAAGCTGTTAAGTCAGCCAAGCAGAAGAAGCAAGAGCAGCATCTCCTGCTTGTTCAGAGTGAGCGGTCTGTCTACCAGAAGACGGTTTCTGACTGCAAGACCACCTGTCAAGACCTGCAGTTGTCTCTGGGGGCCCCTACTGAACCAGAAATTTATTACAGCTTTGATTTTGCTCAACAAGTAAGCCACATTTCCTCCTTTACACGATTAAGGACATATATATACACTGCTCAAAAAAATAAAGGGAACACAAACAACACAATGTAACTCCAAGTCAATCACACTTCTGTGAAATCAAACTGTCCACTTAGGAAGCAACACTGATTGACAATAAATTTCACATGCTGTTGTGCAAATGGAATAGACAACAGGTGGAAATTATAGGCAATTAGCAAGACACCCCCAATAAAGGAGTGGTTCTGCAGGTGGGGACCACAGACCACTTCTCAGTTCCTATGCTTCCTGGCTGATGTTTTGGTCACTTTTGAATACTGGTGGTGCTTTCACTCTAGTGGTAGCATGAGACGGAGTCTACAACCCACACAAGTGGCTCAGGTAGTGCAGCTCATCCAGGATGGCACATCAATGCGAGCTGTGGCAAGAAGGTTTGCTGTGTCTGTCAGCGTAGTGTCCAGAGCATGGAGGCGCTACCAGGAGACAGGCCAGTACATCAGGAGACGTGGAGGAGGTCGTAGGAGGGCAACAAACCAGCAGCAGGATCGCTACCTCCGCCTTTGTGCAAGGAGGAGCAGGAGGAGCACTGCCAGAGCCCTGCAAAATGACCTCCAGCAGGCCACAAATGTGCATGTGTCTGCTCAAACGGTCAGAAACAGACTCCATGAGGGTGGTATGAGGGCCCGACATCCACAGGTGGGGGTTGTGCTTACAGCCCAACCGTGCAGGACGTTTGGCATTTGCCAGAGAACACCAAGATTGGCAAATTCGCCACTGGCGCCCTGTGCTCTTCACAGATGAAAGCAGGTTCACACTGAGCACGTGACAGACGTGACAGAGTCTGGAGACGCCGTGGAGAACGTTCTGCTGCCTGCAACATCCTCCAGCATGACCGGTTTGGCGGTGGGTCAGTCATGGTGTGGGGTGGCATTTCTTTGGGGGGCCGCACAGCCCTCCATGTGCTCGCCAGAGGTAGCCTGACTGCCATTAGGTACCGAGATGAGATCCTCAGACCCCTTGTGAGACCATATGCTGGTGCGGTTGGCCCTGGGTTCCTCCTAATGCAAGACAATGCTAGACCTCATGTGGCTGGAGTGTGTCAGCAGTTCCCGCAAGAGGAAGGCATTGATGCTATGGACTGGCCCGCCCGTTCCCCAGACCTGAATCCAATTGAGCACATCTGGGACATCATGTCTCGCTCCATCCACCAACGCCACGTTGCATCACAGACTGTCCCAGAGTTGGCGGATGCTTTAGTCCAGGTCTGGGAGGAGATCCCTCAGGAGACCATCCGCCACCTCCTCAGGAGCATGCCCAGGCGTTGTAGGGAGGCCATACAGGCACGTGGAGGCCACACACACTACTGAACCTCATTTTGACTTGTTTTAAGGACATTACATCAAAGTTGGATCAGCCTGTAGTGTGGTTTTCCACTTTAATTTTGAGTGTGACTCCAAATCCAGACCTCCATGGGTTGATAAATTGGATTTCCATTGATTATTTTTGTGTGATTTTGTTGTCAGCACATTCAACTATGTAAAGAAAAAGTATTTAATAAGATTATTTCTTTCATTCAGATCTAGGATGTGTTATTTAAGTGTTCCCTTTATTTTTTTGAGCAGTATATATATATAGTTGATGTCGGAGGTTTACATACACCTTAGCTAAATACATTTAAACCCAGTTTTTCACAATTCCTGACATTTAATCCTAGTAAAAATTCCCTGTTTTATGTCAGTTGGGATCACCACTTTATTTTAAGAATGTGAAATGTCAGAATAATAGTAGAGGGAATGATTTATTTAATATTTTATTTATTTCATCACATTCCCAGTGGGTAACAAGTTTACATACAATGAATTAGTGTTTGGTAGCATTGCCATTTTATTGTTTAACTTGGGTCAAATGTTTCAGGGAGCCTTCCACAAGCTTCCCACAATAAGTTGGGGGAATTTTGGCCCATTCCTCCTGACAGAGCTGGTGTAACTGAGTCAGGTTTGTAGGCCTCCTTGCTCACACACGCCTTTTCAGTTCTGCCCACACATTTTCTATGGGACTGAGGTCAGGGCTTTGTGATGGCCACTCCAATACCTTGACTTTGTTGTCTTTAAGCCATTTTGCCACAACTTTGGAAGTATGCCTGGGGTCATTGTACATTTGGAAGACTCATTTGAGACCAAGCATTCACTTCCTGACTGATGTCTTGAGATGTTGCTTCAATATATCCACATCATTTTCCGTCCTCATGATGCCATCTATTTTGTGAAGTGCATCAGGCCTTCCTGCAGCAAAACACAACATGATGCTGCCACCTCTGTGCTTCACGGTTGGGATTGTGTTCTTCGGCTTGCTAGCCTCCTCCCCCTTTTTCCTCCAAACATAACAATGGTCATTATGACTAAAGAGTTCTATTTTTGTTCAGACCAGAGGACATTTCTACAAAAAGTAAAATTTTTGTCCCCATGTGCAGTTGCAAACCGTAGTCTGGCTTTTTTATGGCTGTTTTGGAGCAGTGGCTTCTTCCTTGCTGAGCGGCCTTTCAGGTCATGTCAATATAGGACTCGTTTTATTGTGGATATAGATACGTTTGTACCTGTTTCCTCCCGCATCTTCACAAGGTCCTTTGCTGTTGTTCTGGGATTGATTTGCACCATTAGCACCAAAGTACGTTCATCTCTAGGAGACAGAACGCGTCTCCTTCCTGAGCGGTATGATGGCTGCGTGGTCCCATGGTGTTTATACTTGCGTACTATTGTTTGTACAGATGAATGTGGTACCTTCAGGCATTTGGAAATTGCTCCCAAGGATGAACCAGACTTGTGGTCTACAGTTTTTTTTCTGAGGTCTTGGCTGATTTCTTTTGATTTTCCCATGATGTCAAGCAAAGAGGCACTGAGTTTGAAGGTAGGCCTTGAAATACATCCACAGGTACACCTCCAATTGACTCAAATGATGTCAATTAGCCTATCAGAAGCTTCTAAAGCCATGACATCATTTTCTGGAGTTTTCCAAGCTGTTTAAAGGCACAGTCAACTTAGTGTATGTAAAATTCTGACCCACTGGAACTATGATACAGTGAATTATAAGTGAAATAATCTGTCTATAAACAATTGTTGGAAAAATTACTTGTGTCATACACACAGTAGATGTCCTAACCGACTTGCCAAAACTATAGTTTGTTAACAAGATATTTGTGGAGTGGTTGAAAAACAAGTTTTAATGACTCCAACCTAAGTGTTTGTAAACTTCCGACTTCAACTGTATGTATATATATATATATATATGTTCAATAAACTTGGTAGGTGAACTGATGTTGTGCAAGGTTGTAATATCTTCAATTTTTGTTTTGTTATTTCCTGTTTTACAGCTTCAATGTTCTGGAGCCTGGTGTTGTTTTCCCCGAGGAGCGTTCGGATTCAGTCAGGACCAGGTTTCAGCTGGTATTTAGTATTTATTAAATATTTTTATCTGGACACTTTGTTTTTACCTGGAATTTTTCCTTATTGTAGGCTACTACTTTTACAACTTTTAGTCTTCATCTTTACTACACTACTCACTGACCTCACATGTGAATCCTTAAAGAGATGGTTGGGGCTGACTTAAGAGAGTATGAACAATGCTGAATGGGTGTAGACAAAGGAGAGCTCTCCAGCAGGTCCCAAAAATTCAAAGGCCATTTTCTTAAAAGTGAGGTTACAAGTTTTTCAACTTTCAAAGCAGAATTACTTTCCCATTGTTCCTCTGGCACTGCCAGCACAGGTCTGTTCTGGGCTTAGCTGAATCTGGGAATGAATGGAGTGGCTGTTGAACAAGTCAAGGATACTAAATTACTTGGGCGTTACCTTAGATTGTAAACTGTCATGGTCAAAACATATATATTCAACCGTTGTAAAGCTGGGGAGAGGTCTCTCCGTAATAAAGAGATTCTCTGCTTTTTTGACACCGCACTCCAAAAATCAAGTTCTGCAGGCTCTAGTTTGTCTAATCTTGATTATTGTCCAGTCGTGTGGTCCAGTGCTGCAAAGAAAGACCTAGTTAAGCTGCAGCTGGCCCAGAACAGAGTAACACATCTTGCTCTTCACTGTAATCAGAGGGCTGATATATACTATGTATGCCAGTCTCTCTTGGCTAAGAGTAGAGGAGAGATTGACTGCATCACTTCTTTTTATAAGAAACAATGTGTTGAAAATCCCAAATCCCAAAGAGCTCTGACACACACACTTACCCCACGAGACATGCCGACATGGGTCTTTTCACAGTCCCCATATCCAGAATAAATTCAAGAAAGCATACAGTATTATATAGAGCCATTATTGCATGGAACTTCAATCCATCTCATACTGCTCAAATAAAGAGCAAACCTGGTTTAAAAAAACAGATAAAGCAACACCTCACGGCCCAACGCCTACAGTAGATAGTTTGTGTGTATGTATTGATATGTAGGCTACGTGTGCCTTTACATTTTTTTTGTAGTTCTGTCCTTTAGCTGTTCTTGTCTATTAATGTTCTACATTATGTCATGTTTCATGTTTTGTGTGGACCCCAGGAAGAGTTACTGCTGCTTTTGAAACAGCTAATGGGGATCCTAATAAAATACCCCCCAAAAAATCCACATTGTGTTACGTTACAGCCGTACTGTAAAATTGATTAAATTAATGTTTTTCCTCATCAATCTACACACAATACCCCATAATGACAAAGTGAAAACAGTTTTTTAGAAATGTTTGCAAATGTATAAAACATTAAAACAGATACATTATTTACATAAGTATTCAGACCGTTTGCGATGAGACTCGAAATTGAGATCAGGTGCATCTTGTTTCCATTGATCATCTTTGAAATGTTTCTACAACTTGATTGGAGTCCACCTGTGGTAAATTCAATTCATTAGACATGATTTGTAAAAGCACACAGCTGTCAATATAAGGTCCCACAGTTGACAGTGCATGTCAGAGCAAAAACCAAGCCATGAGGTGGAAGGAATTGTCTGTAGAGCTCCGAGACAGGATTGTGTCGAGGCATATATCTGGGGAAGGGTACTAAAGATTTCTGCAGCGTTGAAGGTCACCAAGAACACAGTGGCCTCCATCACTCTTAAATGGAAGACGTTTGCATCCACCAAGACTCTTCCAAGAGCTGGCCTCGACACAGAGCAACTGGGGGAGAAGGGCCTTGGTCAGGGAGGTGACCAAGAACCCGATGGTCACTCTGATAGAGCTCCAGAGTTCCTCTGTGGAGATGGGAGAACCTTCCAGAACGACAACCATCTCTGTAGCACTCCACCAATCAGGCCTTTATGATTGAGTGGCCTGACGGAAGCCACTCCTCAGTAAAAGGCACAGGGCATCCCGCTTGGAGTTTGCCAAAAGGCACCTGAAGGACTCTCAGATCATGAGAAACAATATTCTCAGGTCTGATGAAACTAAGAATGAACTCTTTGGCCTGAATGCCAAACTTCACGTAAGGAGGAAACAAGGAACAGTTCATCACCTGGCCAATGGCAGCATCAAGCTGTGGGGATGTTTTTCAGCATCAGGGACTGGGAGACTACTCAGGATCGAGGGAAAGATGAACATAGCAAAATACAGAGAGATCCTTGATGAAAATCGGCTCCAGAGCGCTCAGGACCTCAGACTGAGGCAAAGGCTCACCTTCCAACAGGACAATGACCCTAAGCACACAGCCAAGACAACGCAGGAGTGGCTTCGGGACAAGTCTCTGAATGTCCTGGAGTGGCCCAGCCTGTGCCCGGACTTGAACCCGATCTAACATCTCTGGAGAGACCTGAAAATAGTTGTGCGGCAACACTCCCCATCAAACCTAACAGAGCTTCAGAGGATCTGCAGCCAAAAATGGGAGAAGCTCCCCAAATACGGGTGTGACAAGCTTGTAGCGTCATACCTAAGAAAAGTCGAGGCTGTAATCGCTACCAAAGGTGCCTCAACAAAGTACTGAGTTAACAACTTCTTAGGGATAGGTGTCCCGTCAACGGGACAGTTGTAAATCATGCAGCGCCTTGTGTCACGATCACAGATTTTAGAGAAACAACAAATGTCGGTACATATAAGTATCTTATATCGGCTAAAAGCTTAAATTCTTGTTAATATAACTGCATTGTCCAATTTACAGTAGCTATTACTGCGGAAAAAAATGCCATGCTATTGTTTGAGGAGAGCTCCTAACAACAAAACACTTTTTTCACCACGATAGGTTTGATAAATTCACCTCTCACATTCTGAAATCTTGCTCTGATTTATCATCCAAATGGTCACAGAGATAACATGAAGTGCTGCTTTGTTAGATAAAATCCTTTTTCATATCCTTAAAAGGTCCATATAGCATGCACGATCGAATACTTATTTCCACATGTTCAATTTGCGAAGAAAATAATCTGTTAAAATCTAACCCTAAACGTTGTTTCAACCAGTCAAATCATGTTCATATGTATTCCTCAGAGATCCTAGAATGTAACCAGACTTCACTATATCATTAGGGGTGTAGTATATCCTATTACGACACCATATTTGGTCAGAGAGCAACGCCTTCATGGCACGCCGATGACGCGGGCGGTCTTCACTTGAACGACTCTAACTCTGTCAAATAAGCACCAATTGGGGTCAAACAAAGCTAGCTAGATAGCCAATGAGCTGGGCTTTATGGGAGTATCTGTAAATCCTGTATCTGCCGTAAAATGTAACTACTAACCTTGTACGACAGCATGCCTTTTCCTTTTGGACAACAATTACAAGAATATTCAGAGTTATGAAGTTATGAAAACTGGTTGTTTTGCAAATGTTGAACTTATAATATGGCTACTAATACTGGAAAAGCTAAATCAAAGTCCAAGTATACAGACTTGACAATATTCTTGCAGAAAAATGTAATATGAATGCAAATGTTCTTTCACGATTTGCCCAAATGTACAAGGGTGACTTCACACTAAATGTAATTTAGTTCACTCGTACTTCAAGTAATCCGTCTGAAACTTTGCACATACACTACTGCCATCGGAATTACAACCAGAGTGACGACTGGAACTGGGACCTTTCTGTGGCATTTCAAAGATGGTGCTAGAAAAAAACCGTTAGTTTTTTTCTTTGGATTTTCTTCTACCAGATCTATTGAAATTATATTCTCCTACATTCAATTCACATTTCCACAAAGTTCAAAGTGTTTCCTTTCAAATGGTACCAAGAATATTCATATCCTTGTTTCAGGGCCTGAGCTACAGGCAGTTAGATTTGGGTATGTCATTTAGGTGAAAATTGAAAAAAAGGGGGCTATCCCTAATTAAGGGTCTGAACACTTATGTAAATGTGATATTTCCGTTCTTTTCAAAATAAATGAGCAATTTTTGGGGGTCAAAATGGGGTACTGTGTGTTGATTGATGAGGGAAAAAAAACAATTCAATCATTTTTAGAATAAGGCTTTAAAGTTACAAAATGTGTAAAAAGTCAACTGGTCTGAATACTTTCCGAATGCACTGTATGTGTGTGTAGAGTGCGTGTGCTAGCACCATGTGCGTATGCGTGTCTGTACCTGTGTGTGTCTCTTAACAGTCCATAAGTTCCATAAGGCGTATTTTTATCAGTTTTTTTATCTGATTCTACTGCTTGCATCAGATACCTGGTGTGGAGTAGAGTTCCATGTAGTAACTTGGGGAATGTGAAGAGACCTCTTGTGGCATGTCTTGTGAGGTATGCATGGGTGTCCGAGCTGTGTGCTAGTAGTTAAACAGACAGCTTGGTGCATTCAGGTCTTACAAAAACATGTAGTGATGAAGTCAATCTCTCTTCTACTTTGAGCCATGAGAGATTGACATGCATAACATTAATGTTAGCTCTCCGTGTACATTTAAGGGCCGGCCGTGCTGCCCTATTCTGAGCCAGTTGCAATTTTCCTAAGTTCTTCTTTGTGGCACCTGACCACACGACTGAATAGTAGTCCAGGTGTGACAAAACTAGGGCCTGTAGGACCTACCTTGTTGGCGGTGTTGTCAAGAAGGCAGAGCAACGCTTTATTATGGACAGACTGTTGGTTCGTTCATGGCTTTTTCAGACTTGGCCTAAAGCTATGAGCGTTAACGTTTCAAGCCATCTCCACCCCAAGTGAAAACAAACTAATATGACTTCATGTGAGTATAATTTAGATAACTATTACTCACAGCCAAATATGTCAGAATACAGGGGGCTAGAGTCACTTTTTATATAAATCTAATCAAAAAAGTTATATTTGTTTAACACTACAAACACATCAAGTTTAACAAACTGCAGGACAAACAATTGATGCGACCATGATGTTCTACAGTCTGGAGTATCAGTCATTATCTGAAACAGATGTTGTTTTAGCTAGCTTTTCTTAATTACGATTTTGGACTCGGGTAGATGGAGCATTTGAACTTTGACCTTTCAAGTCTTTATCAATGAGACATGGAGGACTTGTTGCTGGGGGGGATTGTTTGGCCTTATTTGTTGCATGAGCTCCTCCTCCTTGCCTTGCTTTAAGAACTGTAAACACAGACACGGGTCACTTCCTGCAATTGCCTTCCCTACTCCTTGTGTCAGGCACATCCAATTCCTGATTATTAATAGCTGTGACTGTTGAAAGGCATAATTTACTAAGAACAAATAGGGAACGAACAGCACACTGGGCAGATGTTTTCTTTTCAGCAATGAGATTGTTACTGATATGCTGAGTGGCAGAGGCCACAGGGGGCTTTCATTGTAATGAGGTGATCCGTGTGGGAAAATAAGATCTTGAGATTAGACCCTGTCCATATTTAGAGACTCCATGTTCAGTGTAATGAAAAAGGTTATTATGCTCTTCACAGTCATTTATATCTGTGTGTCGTGCTGTACCGTCTTGCTTGGAGTCGGTATTCCATCAGGCCTGCTCTGTGCTGGGTGGATTCCAATGTCTGTAAAGATAGAGAGGAGATTTACTCTGCTAGGATTTTATTCAAGGTGGCTAAACAAACGATGTGTGTACTCAGCGTCTGGCTGTATATTAACAGTGTAGGAATAACATGGCTCATAAGGAATCACAGAAGCTTAATGTAGACTGGGTAATTTGTGGCTGGCTCCAGACAGTGGACATCACATCTTCCAGCCCAGTGACCGCGTTGATTACTGTGTGGAGGCTTTGTTATTCTACCCTAGCTCTGCTGCATATGCCCTGTGGATACAGTAAAGTTGGACCGCTTTATGTGCAGTAAATTTGGCTACATTAAGTAAGTCACACTACACACACAATTACTAAGAAAGTATTGAGCCAATGAATGTATTTGTTTTGTGTTTGTTTTGTGGTGTGGGATTTAAACCTGACATAAGTTTGTGCTGTGTGTTTTGTCCTAATATAAGGTACTGACAGATCAGTCACACACACATGTACGCACGGACACATCAACACTTAGAAAAAAGGGTTCCAAAAGGGTTCTTCGGCTGTCCTCATATCAGAACCCTTGTTGGTTCTAGGTAGAACCCTTTTTGGCTTCAGGTAGAACCTTTTTGGGCTCCATGTAGAACCCTCTGTGGAAAGGGTTCTTCATGGAACCCAAAAGAGTTCTACCTGGAACCAAAAAGGGTTCTTTAAAGGTTTCTCCTATAGGGACAGCTGAAGAACCATTTTAGTTTATAGATAGAACCTTTTTTTCTAAGAGTGTATAGACACACAGATATTGGAAAGGCATGTCGTCCAGGAGTCTTCCAGGAACATCAGATTCTGAAGTTGAGTTCTTCCTCCCCACCCGCCCTTGTCCCCCCATTCACATTTCTTGCAGCCAGTAATACAGTCATTTGTTTGACCTCTGTAATTTTCCTGAAGGACATCCTGAGGAGGAACAATAGTGGAGAAAAAAGCAGAGCAGCAGTTCCCAAGCTTTCCACGCCATTGTTTATCTCACAATGGTACCACTCAGTTCCCAGCGCAATGACACCTGCACTTCACAGTAAATCCCATCAAACAGTGTGCCACACACTCAATTCCACCCACTCGAAGAGAACTTGAAGAGTGGGAAAAATGAGAGTCATGGCTGGTAGAACAGACAAAATATCAAAGTCAGTGTGGCTTATAGCAGGTCCACTGCAAGGCAGATTGTCTGTATCCCTATGGCAAGTACACTCTCAAAAAAAGGTTTAGAATTGTACTTAAAAAGGTACTGTACAAATGCTTGTCAATGTAGTGGTACCCTGTAGGGTTCACCCATTGTACCTTTAGTTATAGTTACATAATTGTACCCTTGCAGTTTGTACCTTAAAATAGCTGTCACGTCCTGACCAGTATAGGGGTTATTTGTTATTGTAGTTTGGTCAGGACGTGGCAGGGGGTGTTTGTTTTATGTGGTTCAGGGTGTGTTTTGTGTATGTGTTTAGGTAGAGGGGTATTTGATTTATTAGTCCGGGGTTTGTTAGCCATTGTTCTATGTTTGTATATTTCAATGTTCTATCTAGTCTTTTGTATTTCTATATATAGTTAATTGGGGTAGGACCTTCAATTGGAGGCAGCTGGTTATTGTTGCCTCTGATTGAGGGTCCTATATTTAGGAGTTTGTTTTTCATGGGTTTTTGTGAGAGATTGTTCTTGTTTAGCTGTTTTGCCTGACAAGACTGTCAAGTTCGTTTTTGTTTTGTATACGTTTATGTGTTTCCTTCTTCACCAATAAAAAGAAGATGAGTGTACATTTTCCCGCTGCATCTTGGTCTCTACCCTACGACACCCGTGACAATAGCCAATAGTGTACCTTAGGGGATGAGATAATACCATTCTTACATGTAGTCCACAGGTACAAAAGTACACCTTTAGAAAATGTACAAATTTGACTTTTTAGGGTACCGTTTGTTCCTTTTAAGTGGAAAAATGTACCTCTCAAAAGGTTTTTGGGTGTAGTTTTAACACTGTCAGGTGTAAAGTTGTATTTGCATATTTCCCAGGGTGCCTTTCAAGTGACTTTTAGAGTTACCAGTAACACCCATGACTGTGTTTGCTAGTGACGAAGACATGGTTGTTACATTCAGTTGCTTTCAGTCCTGTAACCTTCACCAAGTGAGAACCTAAGTGAATATTTTATCATTGAAATTAAACTATTTAATGCAATACATTACATATATCATAAGGCCATACTTTAACAGCCTAGTTTTACCACAACGGTAAGCAACTCCTGGTTTGCAGGCCACATCGGGCAAGTCACATTATGCTGGCTTGCAAAGTGATATGTAATTTCTATTGGAATCCAGCCAGAGTTAGGATATCCAAAAATTGGAGCTTTTAATCACCCACAACTTGTATTTAGAATGACTGCCAAATTAGGGAAAATGTATAAATGAGACTACTAAATGGGAGAAACCATCTTAGTAACAGGTGCAATAAGTCTAATTACTAACAGATTGGATTAGTTTAGAAAAATGAATGTTATTAATATTTGTGTGGGATAAGCTCAATCAATCAATGTGCATGCAAAAACACACATAATGAAACAAACAATTCTAAAACTCTACCTGCAATAGAGCATGCTGGGAAATATTATAATGATGGAGTTGGTTTTTTCACTGTACCATGTGAGATTAATGTACCCCAGGGTACAATACTGTACCCTAACTGTACACTTTCTTCTGAGCGTGTACTGTAGGTACTTATCATAATGAGTACATCCGGCAATCCCTCAAACAGGCAATAAACACTCAAATAGGATATTGCTTATTGGGTCATTTCATATGGAGCCCTTTTCACTCCTTTATTTTCTGAAGTGCACAGGGCTTTCTCCCCAAGATATACAGTATACATTGTTCCGGGGCTTGATCCGTTGACAAAAATCCAATCTGTTCACAATAAAATGCAACAAATCGCCCATAATTGTGTCCAGAGCCACGTCTATTTGTCAGCACATGGTTGTGAGTAAACAATCGGGACACCTCTGGTGGAAGCTAAACATACACAGGCCTGGAAACTGCTGACTGAGCAGGGGGGAAGCGAGGGAGGCATGACCACACTGCCACTCCCCTGAGCACTGGGATCGCTTTATAAACTACCAGGGAAGTCTGCATAATGTGATAATGCCGATGGGTAATGGACCAGTGATGTTTATAACATGGTAGTAACTATGTAATAGCAGTGTAAGAATGATTCATTTCTTATTCATCGTTTTCTGTTAGAATTACAAATGCTCTATAAGAATATGGGTATAATGGACATGCTTGTTTATTTTACCCATCTGGTTAAACAAGTTCCAAAAGGTTTATTGATATAAAGATACACCCATGCTGGCCAAGAAGCACATGTATCTCTCAAGCAATGTTGAAAGAGTTTATAATATGACAATAAAAACAGAAAGGTGAATACTTGTAGTGACTTGTAAAACACATTTGCTTGATCCAGCTTTGCCCCTGCAGTTCATCATACTGAACAATCTGCACTTGATCTAGCCACACAGCATGTGGACCCATATGGAAGAGGGACAGCTGATGAAATATCCAGTTCTCACAGTCAGAGAGAATCAAACATAATATATACAAGCTATTGGGTTCCTGTATTGATGCTACCACATTAAGAGATGTACAGAAGAGCACCTTATATAAGGTGTTATGTAATTCCATTATTTTCTAGAGCTTACATTATGTAACCCTTATATGGCATATTTGCAGGTTACCTCTCTAGAAAATGCATATTTTCACATGCTATTTAAATGGTTTCTATGTACTCCGTAGGTTATTACTTATCTCTGTTACGGCCACATATGTCCTAAAGAAATCAACATGAGGCCTCTGAGAACGAACTGGCAGGAAGGATAAGAAAATGAATTTGCTTCGTCTGTTGTTAGCCTTCACAAAGACCACGGACAGGGACAAGCACAGTGGGCTCCTATTATTGCCTTTTCGGGAAAGACACTGATCTACGTCCCTCCCTCACCCCCACGGGCCCCTAGGTACTGACCATGAGAGGCATGTTTTTAAATTCTGTTTGGACAAAAGGTCGACGAGAGGAATTCCCATCGGAATCCACACCTCACTCTGTTGAACTCAGCTGTGTATGATTGTCTTTCTTTCTCCTTACTATGCGAAGGCAGCTCAATTTACAGCACAATTTTTATCTTCTGTTCAGCAGGCATAGGTCCAGGGAAAAGGTGCTCACAATGGTGGGGGATGGCCATGCTGGTTACAAAAGCCAATATGAATCCAAATACATACAGCCCCTCCGGGTTCTGCATGCCATTGAGCACTTCTTACTCACCGTTCTCTCCATCAGCATTTCATTCTGATTCAGTGTAAATCATGTTTAAAGTACAGAGAGAGGATAGGCACAACTTTTTTCATTTCACCCTGACTATCCACACCCCAGGGGGGGAGCCTGGAGACTTTCTAATAATACGTTGAGAAGGGAAACAATATTGTGTGAGGTAGGCTGGGACTCTGGTTCACTGCTCGCTGATCGCATCACCCTTTACATTGACTGACTCTGTCGCAGCTGGAATGCCACCCCATAAACTCTGAGCATTCTTTATATTCATGGGAGTTTTAGGCACTTAAATTGCTACATCAACCTCAACCTCAACTTAAAACAGAAATATCTGAGTTATAATTGATTCACATTCATCACATGTTGTAATATTTTCCATTTAAATGGCCTGATATGCACAAACTTTGATACAATATAGAAATGTAACAGATTTTGTCATGTTCAGGTTTGAGGGAGCTGTATTTGATGACCTGGATTGTTCGCAATCTTTAGAAATGACTCAGCTAATATTTTCATGGGAAATTGAACTGGGGGAATTGGGTAGAAAACCTCCATTTGACAGGTTTCATCTGCTGCAGCCAGATCAATCGTCCTGTCAGTTTGAGAAAACTGCATGGGGGAACAAGAGCAATATTGAGCAGTGGCTCAAGTGAATGCCTGCCACAAAATGGATAAGCATTTGTGTTGCAGCACCAGAGCCCAGCCTCTAATTTTGTGTCATGCTCAAAATAAATATTAAGCGTTCCCACTTGCATTTCATTTGGACAAAATGCTATTGAGGACAGTTTGTGTGTTGCATGATGTAGTATAACCTTTCAGTACACCCTGTACACCAGTTCCACCAGCTCCAATGTAGTGTTCGAGGACAGAAAGCAGGGTCAACATGTGGTGCTCTAATCTCAGCGGAAACAGCGTTCTCATTCATGACTTCATGCTGGTACTGTGATGCCATTTCCATGTTTGCTGGGTTTAACCAACGGATGCAGAATCA
The DNA here is from genome assembly GCF_901001165.1 of Salmo trutta. Taxonomy (NCBI): domain Eukaryota; kingdom Metazoa; phylum Chordata; class Actinopteri; order Salmoniformes; family Salmonidae; genus Salmo; species Salmo trutta. Next base: position 29,418,969 of record NC_042957.1, read on the forward strand.
GATAAATACATTTCCCAAAGGACTCATAATTGGGAAACTAAAGGCTGTAAATACATGCTTGTCTGTTTCCCTTTACATCATAATGTTCAGTCATGCATTTTCCATCTTATCGTCTCAATGCGGTGTTACGGCCAGTTACTGGTCCCTTGATGACATGCTTGGAAATGCTACAAGACTCCAAAGTCTTGTGATCACGCTGTCTTTCTCTAAGATAAGGTTGCCTGAACCAGTAGGGCACGATTTCAGGTAACTGCAATTGCAAGACTGTTATTATGCCGTTATATCTCTCTCAGTTGCCATGGTGATCGATCTGGACCTTTACCATTTACTGTAACACCAGAGCTCTTTCAAAGGCTTTTCCCAAGCAGGGGTTCCCTATGGAATCTCTTTGCAGAGCAAAGCTAAACCAGCTAATAAGCTGTTATCAGGAATAAGACGGCGTGATTAACAACAGACCCAGCGCTTTGGTCTCTTGATCATCATTGTGGATAAAAGTCTGACCCATTAGAGAAGCCTGAGCGCCATTCTTGGAACACCTGGAAAGATCCAGGAAACAAGACGGAGGAATGTTTGGTAACAGGGAATGCATTGCACAAGGTAGCTAACGTTAGTTCTGTCAAAGGGTCAGTCAAATCAGATATCCCTGTCCAATAAATTCACCAAAAGGAGATTCAAAAATCAAAAGATATTGAATGTGATTAACTCCCAGATAACAGTATCTTGTCTTTCTTAGTTTTGATATGTCATATTAAGTTGTTTAAATTGCACACAAACGTTGTACATACACTGCTGCCATCTAGTGGCCAAAATCTAAATTTCGCCTGGGCTGGAATAATACATTATGGCCTTTCTCTTGCATTTCAAAGATGATGGTACACTTAAAAAATAAAAAATGCGTGTTTTTTTCTTTGTATTATCTTTTACCAGATCTAATGTGTTATATTCTCCTACATTCATTTCAAATTTCCACAAACGCCAAAGTGTTTCCTTTCAAATGGTATCAAGAATATGTATATCCTTGCTTCAGGTCCTGAGCTACAGGCAGTTAAATCGTGTCATTTTAGGTGAAAATTTAAAAAAAGGGGCGGATCCTTAATTAACTCAGGAACCACACCTGTGTGGCAGCACCTGCTTTCAAAATACTTTGTATCCCTCATTTACACAAGGGTTTCCATTATTTTGGCAGTTACCTGTATGTGAAACCGATAAGTAAAAATGTGTGAATTTGTCATATATGCGAAAACATAACGTTAGTAAGTATCCTAGTCAAGGATGTGATAATCAAGCAATATTGGCACTCTACACTTCAGACAGACCAAGTGAAGCGGAACAGAAGCAAACCGTGAATTTGGAGGTTGAAATGCATCCCTCTGGTGGCCAAGTTGACCTTTTCTAAGAAATGTCATTGGTTTGGGTAGAAAAAGTTGAAAGGCTGATGCGGAATTTGTTACAGGAATTAATCACGGCCACCTGGTGAGGCTAGCATAGGTCTAAATGTACAAGCTTATGTAATGGGATCAGCTAACATTTAGCATTTGATCACGTGCAACCACGTCAACTATTTTAATTGGGTGATGCTTAAACTTAACCTTGCACTTAAACTTTTTCTTATATTTGAAAGTATTTCCCCATTGAGATCTAAGCATGCTCTAAGCACCCAGCCATGAAGCAAAACTTTAACAAAGACAAAGTATAACCCAAAATCCCCCTGGCCTGGATGTTTGTTTAAGCGCATGCCTCACACCTTTCTGATTTCTGTAGGCGTGTTTTGACTTTGTCCAGGGGAATGTGCTGATGAGCCAGGGACACAGAAATAACACCCACATTCCTCTCATCTACTGACGAGGAGGGAATGCAATTAGCACGTATTAGAGAGACTGGAGCGCAGCTGTCAGGACACAGGCTGGTGTACAGTACTGTATACCCACAACCCATCCTGCCACTCTGCTCCGCTCCACTCTTGCCCCCGAGAGCAGTGGCTCTGCATGTCTCTGCCCACATCCCAGCCTATCTCCTGGGGGAAGACTGAATGATTTGGCCCTGGAAGAAAGTGGAGCCAATGTTCTGTTTCCTTCCAGACCCTACGTCTTTAATTAAGTCCTCTCTGACTGGGTCCACATAACATCTGATGCATATGGGTCAACATGGACTCTCCAGTCATCAAAGGCTTGTGCTTTTAGGAGCGCCCAACCCCCCGAACCCTCCTAGAAGAAAGTAGGAACACATGGATGTTAAAACACCAGTTGATTAAGTTGAATTGGCATCAATTACATCTTGGTCACTTCTGAAATCTAGACAGCATGTTTAATTTGAAAAGTAGTTTGGTTGCATTTTGTTACTTGAATTTGTATCTGTAAGTTAATGACATAATTTATGCCAGATTGATAATCTCAACCCATGGTAAACATAAAAAGAAGTAATTTAGCTATATTTAACCTCATGCTGAGTTTGTGATGTCTTTAATTATGAGCATTTCTCATCTTGAAAGGACTAATTTTATTTTACAGTAACACTGGCAATTACAGCAGGAAGATTGCCAAAAACCAAAGGAAATAGGACCAAATGACCATTAATTCGACCAATGTCACAGGCTTCAAAATAAGTTATTTGGATGGAAGATGATGGTGTGAAGGAATCTGGACCACTGCCCCCAACACACTTGAACCCAGGCAACTCACACCAGTACTCAACACCACCAAGCACACTAAACAAGACAAGCTACAGGCAAAACATTTGCAGACCTGGGAAGAAAATAGTTGTATTTTGTACCAACTTTTCAAATACTAGAGGTACTTGAATATAGTTTGTATAGAGTTTCAGCTAAAAGGCAAATATTTTCTTTAATATTCAAAGATCTGAAAAAATGTGTCCTTAGCACAAGCCAACAGTTCTTTGAAATGTAGTGTACAGGTGTCTGAAGACTGTTTTGGAACATGCTGGAAAATGCTTATGAACAATAACCTCGGCCTGGAAGTTCAAAGTTGCTCAAAACGGTTCCATATGGGCTTTATCCTTGTTTTGCAATTTGATGTGTGAAAACATTGGCTGCTATGGTTGAGGATTTAGTGTATTTACTGAGGCTTGTTGAATGTGAGAGGCCAAATTGAGCACCTGAGAGTAAGCTCAGTGATGGATCCCTGGACAAGGCTGCAAAACCCGTCTAATAATCAAAGCAACACATCTTGGTGAACTGGGTTTTCCCTGTAATGCTTCCATTGTGAATCTGGTATATTAATAGTTTGTCACTTAATGGTGTTTGTGTTTATATCGAAATGCGTGTGGATGGTAACTGTGTTTAGTCTCTTGTCACAGGTGTTGGCTCCAACAAGGCTTACCATATCATCATCTTGTAGGAGCAGAGATCGGAAAATGTCTGTATCAAAGCTATGTGTTGCGTGTTGCTGAGGGTAAACATGCATATTTATAAGATGTAGCCATGCTTGAGCTTCTTTAAAGGGAATTTATTATTGGTGACACATGTTGAGGAGATGCCAACGTGGCAATGTGTTTGTTCACACTTGTAAACACAGCTGGGAAGACCAACCAGCAGAATTCCTCCTGTCTCCCATCCTGCCTGGTTACCTTCACTGATACTCTGGAATACAACCCAGGGCCTGGGAATGGGATTCCACTTGGGGAACTTAGGAGTGAATCTTAACATCCACTTAACTCAAATATTTACTTAGTCATGGATTTATGTCAATGGGAGATTAAGTGACAACTTAAGTGGAAGCTAGAATTAGACCCTGGTTAAAATACAGTAGCGGCCTTCTTAAAGATAACCGAGAGCATAAAGTGTAAATATTTGGTACTGAGAGAGAGTACATGAAGTAGCTGAATGCTACCAATGTCCATGTCTGGGCTCTTGAAAGCACGCTTGGTCAGAACAAGAACAAGATGGTCTTCACCAAAAATATGTGACATAATATGTACAATATGGAGATCGAGACGAAAGCCATGCCACGCTGCTTTTAAAAAGAGGCACCGAGTAATTTTTGTAGAAGCCCTACTTCAAACTTGATGGAAGGTAAAAAGGGCAGTGTGTTTGGTTAACTTAAGGACCTACTACTTCATATGTTTCTACAGACTCCCTATTTACTTAGTGGAGGAGGTCCAAGCTCTAAGGGTAATGTTCCCCAGTTCTATCCGAGGTGCGGTTTCAAGAGGTTGAGAGACAGCACAGCCCTCAGATCCTCACGCTCATCGTAACCCCTCACTTTGCAACGTAAACAAACACAACACGCATGTCATGGTTGTCTTCGTCCTCTGACGATATAAAGAAATCGTCATCGGAAAATGTAGACCAATACGCAGCAGGTACGTGTATGCTCATATTTAGATTTATTAACTTACAAAAAACAACTGAATACAAAATAACAAAACTACTAGAACTAACAAACGAACAACTAAACAGTCTGGCAAAGCCTAGGGCTGAACACAGAACAATCACCCACCCAACACAAACACAAACACACCCTCATTTATGAGACTCTCAATCAAAGGCAGATAGAAAACACCTGCCTTCAACTGAGAGTCCCAACACCAATTCACCAGACATAGAAACAGACATACTAGACTCCACATAGAACTACCTAGACATAAACCAAAACCCGGACATACTAAATCAAACACCCTTTACACAAACACACCACCCCGAACCACATAAAACAAATACCCTCTGTCACGCCCTGACCAAACTACAAAACAATTAACCTTATATACTGGCCAGGACGTGACAGTACCCCCCCCTTAAAGGTGCTACCCCAGAAGCACCTTAACACAAAAAAAATTACCCCCCCAAACAATACCCAAAAGAAAAATTCCCCCTTTCTAAAGGGAGGGAAGGGAGGGTGGCTGCCGTCAACGACGGCACTGTGCTACACCCCCCCTCCCCAACCCACCTATATTGGAGGCGGCTCAGGTTCTGGCCGTTCCAGGCAGTCTGGGCAGTCTGGCGGTTCGGGGCAGTCTGGGCAGTCTGTCAGCTCGGGGCAGTCTGTCAGCTCGGGGCAGTCTGGGCAGTCTGTCAGCTCGGGGCAGTCTGGGCAGTCTGTCAGCTCGGGGCAGTCTGTCAGCTCGGGGCAGTCTGGGCAGTCTGTCAGCTCGGGGCAGTCTGTCAGCTCCGGCAGGTCTGGGCAGTCTGTCAGCTCCGGCAGGTCTGGGCAGTCTGTCAGCTCCGGCAGGTCTGGGCAGTCTGTCAGCTCCGGCAGGTCTGGGCAGTCTGTCAGCTCCGGCAGGTCTGGGCAGTCTGTCAGCTCCGGCAGGTCTGGGCAGTCTGTCAGCTCCGGCAGTTCAGGGCAGTCTGGCCACTCCGGCAGTTCTGGGCAGTCTGGCCACTCCGGCAGGTCAGGGCAGTCTGGCCACTCCGGCAGGTCAGGGCAGTCTGGCCACTCCGGCAGGTCAGGGCAGTCTGGCCACTCCGGCAGTTCAGCGCAGTCTGGCCACTCCGGCAGTTCAGCGCAGTCTGGCCACTCCGGCAGTTCAGCGCAGTCTGGCCACTCCGGCAGTTCAGCGCAGTCTGGCCACTCCGGCAGTTCAGCGCAGTCTGGCCACTCCGGCAGTTCAGCGCAGTCTGGCCACTCCGGCAGTTCAGCGCAGTCTGGCCACTCCGGCAGTTCAGCGCAGTCTGGCCACTCCGGCAGTTCAGCGCAGTCTGGCCACTCCGGCAGTTCAGCGCAGTCTGGCCACTCCGGCAGTTCAGCGCAGTCTGGCCACTCCGGCAGTTCAGCGCAGTCTGGCCACTCCGGCAGTTCAGCGCAGTCTGACCACTCCGGCAGTTCAGCGCAGTCTGACCACTCCGGCGACTGTTGACTGGCGGGCAGCTCCGACGACTGTTGACTGACGGGCAGCTCCGACGACTGTTGACTGACGGGCAGCTCCGACGACTGTTGACTGACGGGCAGCTCCGACGACTGTTGACTGACGGGCAGCTCCGACGACTGTTGACTGACGGGCAGCTCCGACGACTGTTGACTGACGGGCAGCTCCGACGACTGTTGACTGGCGGGCAGCTCCGAATACTGTTGACTGGCGGGCAGCTCCGACGACTGTTGACTGGCGGGCAGCTCCGACGACTGTTGACTGGCGGGGCTGGGGACACGCACCTTGGGCTTGGTGCGGGGTGCTGGTACTGGGCGTACCAGATTGGAGACACGTACCTCAGGGCTAGTGCGGGGAGCTGGCCTGGGGCTCCATCCTTGCCCCTCTTCACAGCCCTTGTGCCCCCCCAAAAAAATTTCTTGGGGCTGCCTCTCGGGTTCCCTTAACTCTTCCATAGCCCTGGACACGAACCTCCTTAAATCCGCCCATGTCCATCCATCCATGCTGTTCTCCTGCTGCTTGGTCCTTTGGTGGTGGGTGATTCTGTCATGGTTGTCTTCGTCCTCTGACGATATAAAGAAATCGTCATCGGAAAATGTAGACCAATACGCAGCAGGTACGTGTATGCTCATATTTAGATTTATTAACTTACAAAAAACAACTGAATACAAAATAACAAAACTACTAGAACTAACAAACGAACAACTAAACAGTCTGGCAAAGCCTAGGGCTGAACACAGAACAATCACCCACCCAACACAAACACAAACACACCCTCATTTATGAGACTCTCAATCAAAGGCAGATAGAAAACACCTGCCTTCAACTGAGAGTCCCAACACCAATTCACCAGACATAGAAACAGACATACTAGACTCCACATAGAACTACCTAGACATAAACCAAAACCCGGACATACTAAATCAAACACCCTTTACACAAACACACCACCCCGAACCACATAAAACAAATACCCTCTGTCACGCCCTGACCAAACTACAAAACAATTAACCTTATATACTGGCCAGGACGTGACAACGCAAGGTCCTGTAAACCGAGCGGCAACCACCTTGCCAAGGGCCTTGGCCCTGACAAACTATTTAAAAAAACGTTGGCTTTAAACAAATTCACCAGAAACCTTCAAATGACTGCTAAATGTGTCTTTCCACACAGGAGGGAGAATTTATTATTGGAGTGGGTTGAAATGCTTTTCAAATCCTGCCTGAACCTGATTACAGTAAAATTATTTATTTCTGTAAATGTTTCTGTTGAAAATCCTCATCCACACTTGCTAATTGAAAATGTTCTATGTAATCTGATAAAGGGAAATCTGGTCTGTATACATGGATTACCTGGCTCTAACCCCCTTGGAATCCCTCTAGTTCACCCTTAAAAATAAAGTGCTAATGTTGCATTTCTCATTCCAAAGGGAATTATATTGGAGAATACAAGTTGATGGATTGTGTGTGGCAGCACGCACGCACGCACGCACACACACACACACACTTAAGCAGAATATGAGGATATTTGAGGATATTTTCCCGGGTGACTATAAGCTCTTGTTCAGGATATACAGTAAGCTTAAACAGACAGTAGTCTATAATGCAACATGACAAGATTACTGTTTCTAACGGCCTTCTTCCCATACATGGGGTTCAGCCTCGCTGCCTTGACGACGTGTCTAACCCGAAGTCAATAGTAAATCTGACACTGCTCTCAAGTTGTTAAAGAAATTACTTAAGCTCCAGGCAGGGGTCACTCAGTCACCTATGAAAACGTTACATGATGTCGGCCCCAAAAACAAAGGCCCCATGCGGGATTAACGTGTCACTCTCTCATGCTATGGAGAATGCTGGGAGAGAGAATGTGGAGCTGCTCCTGGTATAGGGCTTCCAACATCACCAGGGATTAGAAGAGCGGACTAATGACCTGAAAGTCCACCTCCAAATGGGCCGTTAGCTAGCTGCCTTCCTCCTCAGACGCCGGGCCGGGCGGGTAGCCAGGGCATCCCCGAACAGACCCCTGAAAGCAGAACCTGTCTCAATTAGGCGACAGCCTCCCGCAGGGAAACTTCCAGGATGTGGATGTGTTCCTCTGTAATTATTATTTATTTCAGATTGGCATTCTCCACCTTAATGCCAGTAATTAGCACAGTCCCTTCCTCCCGTACCTTTCTGCTCAATTTGTCAACAGCCCACCTTGTAGAAATAGCTACACAACTGATATAGAGTTGTTGTAGTTCTAGAAACTGTCAGGAGATGAATCCAAGTTAGACTCTCACAGAGATGTTGACAAACGCATGCAGCCTGTACACATGCTCTTTGTTGAAATAGATGCTGATTTTGTGTTGGCCTGTGTTGCAAGCTGGAAATAAACACATATAAAGTGTACAATTATTTATTCATTTTCCTGTGTGAGTCCCGTCTCCAGTTTCCGACTAACAAACAATTCAGTATCAGGCGAGCTAACAACATACTGATGTTGCGCTGATGTCAGTGGAAAAGCTAAGGGAGACAGCCAAGACCTTTTGGAATAAAGGGCAGCTCTTCCTCTGTCCCCCAAAAAGAAGCATCACTGCGTGAGCACAGGCTAGCACGGACACGGCGGTTTCACCCCACAATGGTTTTATACCAATACTTTCGTGCTACTTTTCTATCAAGAGCAGATGGGGAGAGCAAACCAAATATATAAAGAAGAAAACAAAAATCTAAAGAACCCAACCCAATCAATTACTGGAATAGATATATCTATGTTGCTTTTTCTGCCTGGATTTTTTTGTTACACAACATCTCGGCAATGCATTTATGTGGTGCTGTAAAGGAAGGGCTTATATGACCTATGATACTGAAAATATGGAGTATTCAGTGATTTATGTAGTTTCCTTTTGGCTTTTATGGCTTTCCATGCTGTATAGAGCTTGTGATGTTTGTGATGTAGAGTAATGGTCATTTGGTGTTCAAGTTTTTGGCCAACTACAGGATTTGAATACTATTTTAAGATTACGTCATTCCATATACTGCTATTGAAATGTGCTTATTCCCTATCCTTTAACTCTGGCAGCTAGAAAACAATATTGTGATATTGTTCCCCACTCAGTAAAGTGCTGCATTTTGAACGGTCATGAAATGATTCTTCTGCATGCCATTTTTTTTATAAATACAATGGACTGTCTTGCCATTTGTGTCCTTATTTTGGGACACGGTGTTATGCCTATGCTAATATGGCCAAAACATTGCTAGCTAGCTAGCTAACCAACAACTGTAACAATTTATTTGAGAGACAAGTGCTCATTGTGCAACTTTATGTTTTCAATAAACAGTGGAGACGAAATATAGTTTACATGTTGTCAACAGTCTAAGCCAACCCTGTCTGTTTTGCCCCATAGTTGCGAACGCGTCGGTTTTGTTGCTAAACAACCAACCCGTCTATTAATAGCATGAGATCAGAGTAGGGTGGTAGCTTGTGATCGTCTCATGGTATGAAAGAACAACAATGAATAACTTTTTGTTGAGTCATGGGGGAGAAGATTGACATGAAATTGTTCAGGATTTTATTTTTTTGATCGAGATTGGCCTTATTTATATTAAACCATGTTGGATAACTGTCATTCATATTCCATTCACCCAGCTCAATGTAACAGCGATAGGTTAGAGCTACTACATGATACTAAAATTTTCCCTGTACCTATCATGAACTGCTACAACCTAGCCTATGAATGAAAGTTTAGAACGTAGGTGCACAAGTCGAGATCTTTTTTAGTAATCAAGATGTCAGACTGACAAATTCAACACCGCCTTGCACACTCTTGCCTGCATCTAGCTGATCTAGGGTGTAATCCTTAGTCCAACAGTTGCAAACAAGAGTTTCCATTGGACTTCAGGTATGTTTATCCACATTTCGTTCTGTTTGCTTCCATTTAAGAAACATTTTTCTTTCACCTTTTCCCTTCGCTTGTGGACTTCAATGCACAGATTCAATCAGCTGTCTGTGACCAGGCAAAAAAACCTTTGCAAGCCAAACCTTCATATCATGACTGCTAACTGCTACACACAGCCTACATTGTTGTCACCTCATCGTCAACAAAGCTACTAGAACTGCCGCGCTAGTAAAGCCGCTACAATCATGCAGTACATTGTACAGTCAGAAGGGAGTTGAGCAGTTACACCGGCAGGCCCTGGTGGCAATAAATTAACAAAACCAAAAGCTTACATTGATCTGGAGTTCCAGTGTTGGATAGCCATAGCCAGCTAGCTAACATTGCATCCCTCTCTGTTTGAGCTGGGTGTTTGAGTAGGCTAAACTAGCTAGCTACATTCAGCTAGCTATAAGTGAAAGTAAAAAAACAACCAAATATAGCTAGCTCTCTCTCGCTCTCGTTCTCTCTCTCTTGCTTCTCCTTAATTTTGGAAGAAAATAATTGTTCATAACTGTTCAACTATTGTCTTTCTCTCTTTGAATCAACTACTTACCACATTTTATGCACTGAAGTACTAGCTAGCTGTAGCTTATGCTTTCAGTACTACATTCATTGTCTGATATTTTGATTGGGTGGACCACATATCAGTTCATGCTGTAAGAGCTCTGATAGGTTGGAGGATGTCCTACTAAAGTTGTCATAATTACTGTGTAAGTCTTTGTAAAGGGGTGAGAACCAAGAGCCTCCTAGGTTTTGCCTCCGGCTACACCATTTTGCTACCCTACAGAGTGCTGCTGAGGCTATTGTAGACCTTAATTGCAAAACAGTGTGTTTTAATCAATTATTTGGTGACGTATTTAATTCAGTTTTATCTGAAAATGATAACTTTTTTAATGTTTCACTATTTTTATAAAATTCACTGAGAATGGTCCTCCCCTTCCTCCTCTGAGGAACCTCCACTGATGGAAATTATAAAAGACTGTAATGGAGCTCAGTTATAAATGTTTAAAATCCGACACCACAGAAAGTCCACACCATGACGGACTCTAGATCTGTCACCTACTGTATACACCAAATATTATTGAGACAATGAATGCTGTAGTATGTGCATTTTTATGAACTACTGTGCATGTAGTGCATGACTTGGGTCCGCATTGTAAATTCCACAGGCCTACTTTAATGTGTGTTTGAAGTAATTGCCAGATGGATTTATGATGGAGACAATAAAAAAAAAACAGACCATAAAAAGCCAAACATTTGTGCTGTAAAATTAAAGAGAAAAAAGAGGCCAGATGTACAGCAGAAGTTCTCGTGGAGTGGCGGTGCATTTTAATGAGAGATATTTCTATGGGATTTCTGCACTAATTACCCAGACTCAGGCTTCCAAAGGTTCCCCTACTGTTTTATCTAACATATGCAAATCCCTCAAGAATTCGGAGTGGGCATCACTAGAACAAACTAATAAATGGACAACAGTCACTGAGGTGTGAAGTAGCCTAATGTTAGCGCTGATGTGGGCTAACGTGAAGCCGTTTGTGATTATTTTAAAGAACATAATGTAAATGAAAAATAAATGTGTTACAGGTTGTACAACACTCAACAAAACTTTTGGAACAAGTTATGTTTTTTAGAACCTCCTAAATCAAACATACTGTTCGTACGCAGACCAATTCACAGAAATAGTAAGGACACATGCCCTTAAAAATGTATGTTCTTTCACCACTGTTAAAGACATCTATAGTAAGCTTAATAACAATAAACTCCACCCCATTAGAAAATACATTTTTACAATCTGTAGTGTAGGTTATTGTGTGCAATGTATATGAATAGGTCTCTGACACAGTGATAGTGTCTCTGTCAGAGGTAAGCACGTACTGATCGATCATTCATATCCAGTTGTATCTACTTTATCGCAAAATCGTTTTAAAATAAGAATTTCCCTCCCAGCTAGCATACGTTGTCCTGCAAAAAACCTGGAGACATTACCTTCAAACTGAAATATTTCCCAATCCTTCCAGAATGAGATTTAAGCTGTATTCTAAAGGGTGGTCCAAAATGTAATTGCCTGGTAATATATGCATTATTATTCTGAGCAGAGCCATTTACTCCTTAATGCAGTAAATACACTGTATCAAATAACTCTGCATGTAACATATTCCATAGCAGTGGCCAAGAAATTCTACTAAATTGTAATATTTGTGATTATATTTCTATTTGGGGAAAGAGAAAACAATCGTTGGGTTGCTTCCATCTTTTTTATCCTGGTAATTTAAAACCTATCGGCAATTTATTGGTGAGTGCTAAAGTAATTTCATTGTTGAAATGACATAATCTCTCATTTTTCACAATGACGGTAAATCCCGCTGAGTGAATGTTGGGGCTGGAGCTCTCCGACCTTTCAGAGTTTAAATGAGGTTGGGAGATATTACCTCATTGAAAAGAGACATTGAACTACAAGATCCCATATTAGTACAAAATCACATTAATAACAATATAATGTAACTCTGTCATATAATTGTGTCATGCTGGAGAGGTTATTATTTGATTCTCCCAAGAGACAATAGGCTATTGCAAACATTACAATAATTACGTTACAAACATATTACTGACTTATATGTTGTTGAAAGATTGTCTTTTTGCCATCTATTGAAAGTAATGTTTAAACAATAATTAAAGCTCCATAGCGTAGAAAGAACAGCTCTGTACATACGCAATACAAAGCAGGATAAAGTCGTTAACATGCATCTGGCAGCGTTTAAATGCAGTCAAATAATTTGGCTGACTTATACAATGTAAACGTATCTGAGGTAATGTTCTAAAATGACTATCAGTAAGTAGATTAGTCAGGAAGTGTTTTATTGAAGTACTAGAGATGAATCGGTCTTAAAAGAAGAAAGAAAGAAGCTTCCTCATTTGGGCTTACCATCACTTAAATCAGCTTTCTCCAGACAGTCTGGATGCTCAGTTTATAGAAGTCAATTTGTATTCTTGTCAAAAGGAATACACACTACATATTAGAAGCATACAGTGTTCAGAGCAGGGTACTGGAGACTGAAGCATTGCCAGTCGTTCAGGAATTCTACCACACACAGGCAATAGCAAATGTAAGCCAGTCCTATAAATTACAACTATGCCTATTTAGCTTTGAATTACTGTCGTTTAGAGGCATGGGTGGAGGGGGGGTTGTATGCAGTACAGTACAGTACAAGATGAACAGTCTTCTTCATCTTTAGTTCACATCACTAGCATAGCAGGAAATCCTCAGTTAAAATATCCTTCAATATTTGTCAGTAGCGGGTGACATGAAATACCTCCTGCGAGGGCTCTGCAATTTAGGGCAATGTGAAATGAACTAAATATTATTGTCTGAAGTGCACATGCACCACATCTATTACCCTAATTTACAGTAAGAAAAAAACTAACTGACACATTAGAAACCACACTTAAATTCACTAGGGCTTTGTTTGAAGTCAAACTGCCATAAATCCCAGCCAAACAGGCACATGAATATAAAGTCAGCATAATTTGGAACACAGATCCTGCTTTGTATCAGGAAAAGATTGGCTTCCTTTCACCTTATAGATACAGTAGGTGGATGTGACTCATGGGTCTCATGTGTTGTAAAACGGTTTCAAACCAGGATATGCTATTGCACAGACCTCAATAAAGTAAGAATGACTAATATTACAAGATGAGCCCATACCCTTCCGTTAGTTCTCCCATAACAGCCATCAAGGCATATTCTGCTTAAGCTGATGCATACAGTATGTTAGATTTTCTTCATTTCACAATGCTTTAGGATCTTGCCAACAACCTTAGCACCCTGCATCTTTGCTGGTTATCATGTGAAGCTAAGCAGGTTTGGGCTTGGATGGGAGACGACCTGGGAAGATACATATCCTACTAGAAGGGATACTGGAGCTCCAATCTGGAGGGTATGTATCCCTCTGGTCCAAGAGCCCAATAACTCAGGGTGAGGAGACGTTGTCCTTTATTGGTGCAGATCCTGAAATAGGATATTATCCCACAATATCAGCCTCCACTTAGCTGATGATAATGCATTTGGGTAGCAGAAACTGACTGAGCTAGGCTGTTCCATTCATTGTAGTAGCAATGTCCATTATTGAAATGAATCCCACTTGGCACACCACGTCATTTCAACGTGGAGAATTGGGTAATATTTGGTTGAGATGTTGATCAATGAGATTTCAACCTTTGGGGGGGGGGGGGGGGGGGGGTACTGTCACGTCCTGACCATAGAGAGCTCTTATTTTCTATGGTAGAGTAGGTCAGAGCGTGACTGGGGGGGGGGGGGGGGGGGGTTATCTAGTTTATTTAGTTCTATGTTGTTTTGGTTCTAGTTTCTGTTTTTCTATGTTGGGATTTTTGTATGATCCCCAATTGGAGGCAGCTGGTCATCGTTGTCTCTAATTGGGGATCATATTTAAGTAGTTGTTTTTCCCACCTGTGTTTGTGGGAGATTATTTTGAGTTAGTGCATGTTGCACCTCTTTTGTCACGGTTTGTGGTTTGTTTGTAGTTTTATTGTTTGTTTTGCAAAGTTTCAGATTAAAATAAAAGATGTGGAACGATACCCACGCTACACTTTGCTCTCCTCCCTACGACGAACGTGACAGCTGTTGAGGACTTTGCAAATGCTATATAGGCCTAAATAGAGTCATTGATGATACAGTATATGACTTTTAAAAGTATGGTTACATTTAATTTGCTCTGTGAAACCTACCCTTTGGAATGACTTAGCAACAGTGAATATAAGAGATCTCTCAATAATCATTCTCACAAATGAACATTGGTAGTAGTCAGTGACAAATATCAAATCTAAGCAGGGCTTGTTTTAAAACCCTGGCTGGGAGACCAAATGAATATAGCTCTAGATAGATCTAGTAGCAGGTGCTGCACAGCCTACTTTTTTTCTGATAGTGGAAATAACATTTAAGATCTGAAGTTGTTTCAAAGGAACACTCAACATATTCATGCAAAGTTTGTCTATTTTGAAAATTGGTTACAATGATGACATAATCCAGTGGAATGTACCCTTCCACGTACATTCCACGTCACAATACGTTGAAAAATTAAACTGAACAAAAATATAAATGCAACATGCAACAATTTCAAAGATTTTACTGAGTTACAGTTCATATAATGAAATCAGTCAATTGAAATAAATTCATTAGGCCCTAATCTATGGATTTCACATGACTAGAATTACAGATATGCATCTGTTGGTCACAGATACCTTAAAAAAAGGGCAGTGGATGAGAACCAGTTAGTATCTAGTGTCACCACCATTTGCCTCATGCAGCACGACACATGTCCTTCACAGAAAGTTGATCAGGCTGTTGACTGTGGCCTGTGGAATGTTGTCCCACTCCTCTTCAATGGCTGTGCGAAGTTGCTGGATGTTGGCGGGAACTGGAACACACAGTGGTACATGCCGATCCAGAGCATCCCACACATGCTCAATGGGTGACAGGTTTGGTTAGAGTATAGGCCATGGAAGAACGGGGACATTTTCAGCTTCCAAGAAGTGTGCAGATCCTTGCGACATGGGGCTGTGCATTATCATGCTGAAACATGAAGTGATGATGGCGGATGAATGGCACGACAATGAGCTTCAGGATCTCATCACGGTATCTCTGTGCATTGAAATTGCCATTGATAAAATGTAATTGTGTTCATTGTTCGTAGCTTAAACCTGCCCATACCATAACCCCACTGCCACCACTCTGTTCACAACGTTGACATCAACAAACAGCTCGCCCACACAACGCCATACACATGATCTGCGGTTGTGAGGCCGGTTGGACGTACTGCCAAATTCTCTAAAACAACATTGGAGGAGGCTTATGGTAGAGAAATGAACATTCAATTATCTGCCAACAGCTCTGGTGGACATTCTTGCGGTCAGCATGCCAATTGTACGCTTCCTCAAAACTTGAGACATCTGTGGCATTGTTTTGTGTTACAAAATTGCAAATTTTAGAGTGGCCTTTTATTGTCCCCAGCACAAGGTGCACCTGTGTAATGATCATGCAGTTTCATCAGTTTCTTGATATGCCACACCTGTCAGGTGGATGGATTATCTTGGCAAAGGAGAAATTCTTACTAACAGTGATGTAAACAAATGTGTGCATAAAATTTGAGAGAAATAAGCTTTTTGTGTGTATGGAACATTTCTGGGATCTTTTATTTCAGCTCATTAAAAATGAGACAAACACTTTACATGTTGCACTTTTTTTCAGTGTACATTGAAACAACGTTGATTTAACCAGTTTGTGCCCAGTGGGATGACCTTGTCAAAATGCTTCAAAGGAGGAACCTTAAATATAGAAGATTGCTATGTGGTTGTGGAAACTGAGACTATACATGGAAAACATTTTCGTAAATGCAATTTTCTCTAAATAGAATTTAAGAATTCGTAAAATGTCTGAAGTGCTGTTAATCTAACTGCACTGTCCAATTTACAGTAGCTATTATAGTGAAATAATACCATGCTATTTTCTGAGGAGGGTGCATATTTATGAACTTGAAAATGTATTAATAAACCAATTAGGCACATTTGGGCAGTCTTGATACAACATTTTGAACAGAAATGCAATGGTTCATTGGATCAGTCTTAAACTTTGCACATACACTGCTGTCATCTAGTGGCCAAAGTCGAAATTGCACCTGGGCTGGAATAATACATTATGGCCTTTCTCTTGCATTTCAAAGATGATGGTACAATAAAAAAAAAACGTATTTTCTCTGTATTATCTTTTACCAGATCTAATCTGGTATATTCTCCTACATTCATTTAACATTTCCACAAACTTCAATAATATGCATATCCTTGCTTCAGGTCCTGAGCTACATGCAGTTAGATCTGGGTATGTCATTTTAGACGAAAATTAGAAAAAAAAGGGCGGGTCCTTAAGAGGTTGGGAAGGAAACAATATCAAGACCAGCGTATGCTGCCGTGGTTTCCATTTTGTGATGAATACCCATGCCGTCCCCAAGCTTTCCATTCTATTTTCATGGAACAACAAATCCCCATGGGAGGTTCGTCATCGTAGCTGTTACTCATTGAAACAACCTTATGTGTGTCATATAAATACTCACTACTCCCTTTGAATGTGTCTAGGTATTAGATAAAAAGGTATCATTTTAAAGTCAAAGGTCATAATATATGAATAATATTAAGGTTAGTTCCATTACATCATGCTACACATAAGGCATATGTGCAATGAGGATATTCAAAATTTTACTTTATGGTTTCATTAGGGGTGAGTTATTTGATTTAGAATGATTTTTCATTCTTGTTAATCCTTAAAGGAAAGTAGTTTTACTTGAGTTGAGCAAACACACTGAACAAAAGCACCATGGGATTTTGTCTTCAGCTGGGAAAATGTGAAGACCGCACTGAGGACTTGGAACTCCATGCTGCCTCCTATGAGTCCTTCCATCGCATGCAATTGTGCCAAATCTGGAATAAAAAGCTCATTCTGCTTCTCACAAACAGTGATTGAGTGCTCCCTTCTTACCCAGACCCCTGTTTATTGCCCTGAACATCTAAGTATTCTCCTTTATGAAAAGGCAACACACAAACACTATTTGGAGCAATTTGGCTTTGGTTGTAATGTTTTTATTATTTAGAATTCAGGCTATGTGAGCTGGTATATTACTGGTGTGATGTTCAAAAACACATTGCTTCTCTTATCTGAGAAAAGGCCTAGCTTTCCAAAGAAGCTGACACACCCAAGGGGAATATGAAATATGAAGTCTGTACTGGGGGTCAAATTGGGGCGGAAGTTGTCTGGGAAAATACTTCAAATATTACCTTTAGGTATAGTACTAGAGATAGGATACAGCCGGAATTGAATTGATTGCTGTTAGTAAATGATCCTGGAGGACAGTTACTTGACCTTCCTATTCCCCATGAAACCACATAAAATCACAGACACAAAACAAGTCTAGTTTACTTCGTAGGATGCTTGTTTTTTTATTGCTGTACACATAATCCCAAACACGCCCTGTGAGGCAGCTCCTGATGGAAATCGCCAGAGCAATTAAAGGGTGATTTATCTTCCTGCAGCAATCACCAGTTAATACATCACAGCTGTGCTGTGACCTTTTGCATTACTTCAATTCATTTGGTTTGTGTCATACTTGTTTTAAAACAAATTGAAGGATGGTTCATATTTAATGGAGACCTATTGTATCTGGGTCATTCTACAGAAGTGGTGCAAATTGGAGGTTGGAAGAAAAAAATTATAATTTGTATCCTATTTTCCCCAACCTTTCAGCACGTCTTCCAACATACTGTGTGTCAGGTAGACATATATGCTACTCACTTGTTTGTATTGCATATTTGAAATACTTACCAGAAATCCCTACCACCCCAATACATTTTTCATTACCGAAACACAGTAAAAAAGTTGCAATAAATGGAGAACGACACACATTTTGATGAATTAAAAATTGTATTTGCTT
The DNA here is from genome assembly GCF_901001165.1 of Salmo trutta. Taxonomy (NCBI): domain Eukaryota; kingdom Metazoa; phylum Chordata; class Actinopteri; order Salmoniformes; family Salmonidae; genus Salmo; species Salmo trutta. Next base: position 29,437,197 of record NC_042957.1, read on the forward strand.
AGCAAATTAGCAAAATAGTAAAAACATGATTTTTAACCTGATTTTCAAAACCTTTACATTTAATTTGGAGAAATATAATCTCTATCGTTCTCTGTAAAAATGTTTAATGTTGATTTTATGAATCTGAAACTTGTTGATTGATTGAATTACTTATGCATCTATTTAATTATGTCGTTAGATGTTTAAATGATCACTTTACCTATATTTATTTGGGCAAAATAAGAGGCGTTTCGTGGTCAAGTGTCAGTCATAGAGATAAATGGAGGACTCTAGATGGATATAACTCTTAAGGGCTTCCACCATTTAAACGTAATCACCTGGGTATGAATTCTTATGGGTTGAGAGTGATCAGCCAATGATCAGAGAGCATTGTCTTCTTTAAATTGTGTTGCCTATAGTTTGTAGACCTAAGACTAAGGTTATATCCAGGAGCCAAGACCAAGATTTATACCAGGACATTGGTCCCAAGATCCAGACCCAGATCCAGTGAGTGGAGACCATGACAAGTTAAAGACCATGACGAGAGACCATGACAAGCTTCGTAAAAAACAGGTGTAGACTAACAGTGAAATGCTTACTGATGGGCCCTTCCCAACAATGCAGAAAGAAAGAAAATAGAGAAATAGTAGAAAAGTAATAACACATAATAATAAAAGTAAAAATACACAAGGACTTACGATAACTTGGCACTATACACAGGGTACCAAGTAGATGTGCAGGGGTACGAGGTAATTGAGGTAGATATGTAGATACAGTATAACAAGGAATAACGTGACAGATAATAAACAGTAGCAGCAGCGTATCTGATGAGTCAAGAAAAGAATACAGGGGGAAGATAGAAATCCACAGAAGTGCGATGCGTTCGTCTATTGCACTCACAAGTTAGGCCTCCTGGAAGTCAGGAGACAACGCAGAAAAAGTGAACATTTAAAATAAAAAGGGTGCAAAAAAGGTCAATGCAGATAGTTCGGGTAGCTATTTGGTTAACCATTTAAGTAAACATTTGGCAGTCTTATGGCTTGTCGGTAGAAGGTGTTCAGGGTCCTCCTGGTGGTTCCAGACTTGGTGCATCGGTATCGCTTGCCGTGCAGTGGCAGAGAAAACAGTCTATGACTTGGGTGGCTGGAGTCTTTGAACATTTGTAGGGCCTTCCTCTGACACCGCCTGGTATTGAGGTCCTGGATGGCAGGGTGCTCTGGGTCACACGCACTACCCTCTGTAGTGCCTTGCAGCCGGATGCCAAGCAAATGCCATATCAAGCGCTGATGCAGCCAGTCAAGATGCTGTCAATGGTGTAGCTGTATAACTTTTTGAGGATCTGATGACCCATGTCAAATCATTTCAGCCTCCTGAGGTGGAAGAGGCATTGTCATGCCCTCTTCACAACTGTGTTGGTGTGCGTGGACCATGATAGATCCTTAGGTTTTATAGGTTTTTATTTATTCACGCCCCCAAAATATAAGTGAAAGACAAAACAGAACAGATAAAAAACTGATATGAAAGCCACAAATATATGTTTTAAAAAAAAGTTCAAACAAAGCATATTAATTACAGTTGAAGTTGAAAGTTTGGCCAAATACATTTACACTCAGTTTTTCACAATTCCTGACATTTAATCATAGTAAAAATTCTACGTCTTAGGTCAGTTAGGATCACCACCTTATTTTAAGAATGTGAAATGTCATAATAATAGTAGAGAGAATGATTGATTTGAGCTTTTATTTCTTTCATCACATTCCAAGTGGGTCCGAAGTTTACATACACTCAATTAGTATTTGGTAGCATTGTCTTTAAATTGTTTAACTTGGGTCAAACGTTTCAGGTAGCCTTCCACAAGCTTCCCACAATAAGTTGGGTGAATTTTGGTCCATTCCTTCTGACAGAGCTGGTGTAACTGAGTCAGGTTTGTAGACCTCCTCGCTTGCACACGCTTTTTCAGTTCTGCCCACAAATTTTCTATAGGATTGAGGTCAGGGCTTTGTGATGGCCACTCCAATACCTTGACTTTGTTGTCCTTAAGCATTAAGCACAACATGATGCTGCCACCCCTGTGCTTTACGGTTGGGATGGTGTTCTTCGGCTTGCAAGGTCATTATGGCCAAACAGTTCTATTTTTGTTTCATCAGACCAGAGGAAATTTCTCAAAAAATTATGATCTTTGTCCCCATGTGCAGTTGCAAACCATAGTCTGGCTTTTTTATGGCGGTTTTGGAGCAGTGGCTTCTTCCTTGCTGAGCGGCCTTTCAGGTTATGTCGATATAGGACTCGTTTTACTGTGGATATAGATACTTTGTACCTATTTCTTCCAGCATCTTCACAAGGTCCTTTGCTGTTGTTCTGGGATTGATTTGCACTTTTAGCACCAAAGTATGTTCATCTCTAGGAGACAGAACGTGTCTTCTTCCTGAGCGGTATGACGGCTGCGTGGTCCCATGGTGTTTATACTTGCGTACTATTGTTTGTACAAATGAACGTGGTAGCTTCAGGCATTTGGAAATTGCTCCCAAGGATGAACCAGACTTATGGAGGTCTTCAATTTTTTCTGAGGTCTTGGTTGAGTTCTTTTGATTTTCCCATGATGTCAAGCAAAGAGGCACTGAGTTTGAAGGTAGGCCTTGAAATACATCCACAGGTACACCTCCAATTGGCTCAAATGTTGTCAATTAGCCCATCAGAAGCTTCTAAAGACATGATATCATTTTCTGGAATTTTCCAAGCTGTTTAAAGGCACAGTCAACTTAGTGTATGTAAACTTCTGACCCACTGGAACTGTGATACAGTGAATTATAAGTGAAATAATCTGTCTGTAAACAATTGTTGGAAAAATGACTTGTGTCATGCACAAAGTAGATGTCCTATCCGACTTGCCAAAACCATGGTTTGTTAACAAGAAATTTGTGGAGTGGTTGAAAAACGAGTTTTAATGACTCCAACCTAAGTGTATGTAAACTTCAACTGTATAATTGTACATGAAATACTCAGTATACAAGAGAAACCATGTTTGATTATGTGTGTGTGTGTGCATGTGTATGTGTGTGAGTGTGAGAGTTAGGCTACATGGAGGGGATTATTTTGTAGTTTGGTTCATCAGGCTGACCCCAAGTCTTCGCTTGAAGTTATTGAGGGATGATGAGGTGATGTGGACGCCAAGGAACTTAAAGCTCTCAACCCACTCCACCACAGCCCCGGGGATGTGCTCGGCCCTCCGTTTCCTGCAGTCCATGATCAGGTCCTTTGTCTTGCTGACATTGAGGAGAGGTTGTTTTCCTGCACCACACTGCCAGGTCTCTGACCTCCTCCCTATGCACTCCCTATGTCTCGTCGTTGTCGTGTCGTCAGAAAACTTAATAATGGTGTTGGAGTCGTGCGCAGCCACGCAGTCGTGGTTGAGAAGGGAGTACAGGAAGGGACTAAAGGCGTCAGCATGCTTCAGTTCGGCTGGCGCCTATAGTCAAACCGAACGGGTGTGCTCACATACACCCTTAAAAGACCTTGACTTGAAAAACGTCGTAGCCAGTATACTCTTCCTCAAAATAGTCAGAATTATTCAAAGATAATAATGTGTCATTATTTTTGACATTTTTGCAGAGGAGACTAAAATGTTCAGTCCCAAAAAATGTGCATGAAAACAAGTAATCTCTCATTGAATAACAATAGACTTTATTCAAGAATCCCTACTGTTGACCAATAAAAGACAAAGAGGCGTAGACTTCGGCTACCTACTTCGGCTTGCTTCCAGAATTTTGTTTTTGTGTCCGAACAGCCCAAAAAAACATCACGAAGTCCAAAACTAACAAAAATGTCACAAAATGTAGTAATAATGCACAAACTCTTCCGAACTGTTTAGGCTGAGAAGCATGCGGATGCCATAAGCACAAACCCCTGAGAGGCCCCAATGTTGAGGGTCAGTGTGGCGGATGCGTTGTTGTCTACCCTCACCACCTGGGGCCTGTCAGGAAGTCCAAGAACCAGTCACAGAGAGAAGATTTCAGTTCCAGGGTCTTTAGCTTAATGATTAGCTTGGAGGGCACTATGGTGTTGAACGCTGAGCTTTTAATGTGTGTTTTGGTGGTGATATCTAAAGGTGGGACTTAATTTTTTGGAAAACTATTTTAAAAAATATACAAAATTCCTAATTAGATCAGGATTTTTCAATGTAATAATATAACAACTCAAGATGTCCTATTGAAATAATAGTGGAAAATGTATTTTCAAACATGAAGTTAGGAGTCAGGGTTTGGCACAGCCACCTCTCAATAGAAAAATGTGTAATATATTACTTTGTACTATATTAATTTAAGATTGAATTAGAACATATGGAGACTTATTAAATAGTTTTTTTTGGGGGGGGGGGGGGGTGGGACTGCAATTTGTACCCCTTCTGTGGAATGAAAGATTGAAATTGAAAATAGAGTGCCTTCGGGAAGATGTTCAGACCTGTTTACTTTTTACACATTTTGTTATCTTTACCGCCTTATTCTAAAATTGATTAAATCCTTTTTTCCCGCTCATTAATCTACACACAATACCCATAATGACAAAGCAAAAACAGGTTTTTAGAACATTTTGCTAATTTATATAAAAAAAACTTAAATATTATTTACAAAAGTATTCAGACACCTTTACTCAGTGCTTTGTTGAATCACATTGGCAGCAATTACAGCATTGAGTCTTCTTGGGTATGACGCTACAAGCTTGGCACATCTGTATTTGGGGATCCTCTCAAGCTCTGTCAAGATGGATGGGGAGCGTCGCTGCACAACTATTTTCAGGTCTCTCCAGAGATGTTAGATCGTGTTCAAGTCCGGCCTCAGGCTGGGCCACTCAATGACATTCAGAGACTTGTCCTGAAGCCACCCCTGCGTTGTCTTGGCTTAGGGTCGTTGTCCTGTTGGAACGTGAACCTTCACCCAAGTCTGAGGTCCTGAGCGCTCTGAAGCAGGTTTTCATCAAGGATCTCTTTGTACTTTGCTCTGCTCATCTTTGCCTTGATCCTGACTAGTCTCCCAGTCCCTGCCGCTGAAAAACATCCCCACAGCATGATGCTGCCACCACCATGCTTCACCTTAGGGATGGTGCCAGGTTTCTTCCAGACGTGACATTTGGCATACAGGCCAAAGAGTTTAATCTTGGTTTCATCCGGCCAGATAATCTTGTTTCTCATGGTCTGAGAGTCTTTAGGTGCCTTTTGGCAAGCTCCAAGAGGGCTGTCATGTGCCTTTTACTGAGGAATGGCTTCCGTCTGGCCACTCTACCATAAAGGCCTGATTGGCGGAGTGCTTCAGAGATGATTGTACTTCTGGAAGGTCTTCCCATCTCCCCACAGGAACTCTGGAGCTCTGTCAGAGTGACCATCGGGTTCATGGTCACCTCCCTGACCAAGGACATTCTCCCTTGATTGCTCAGTTTGGCTGGGCCGCCAGCTCTAGAAAGAGTCTTGGTGATTATAAATTTGCAAAAGTTTCTAAAAACCTGTTTTCGCTTTGTCATTATGGGGTATTGTGTGTAGATTGCTGAGGAAAAACATTAATTTAATCCACTTTAGAATAAGGCTGTAACGTAACAAAATGTGGAAAAAGTCAAGGGGTCAGAATACTTTCCGAAGGCACTGTAATTCTAATGATCTGATAATGTACGGGTTGTTTGTCTCCCATCGTTAATGGTAACACTGCTGCAGTGTGGCTCCTGGCAGAGAGAGACATTGCATATTGTTTAAACTCTCTGAGAAGACATGACAAATATTGCACAGACATTCAACTTTTTTCTGACCCAACAACCTAAAACATTCTTACAGAGCTTTGTTTCTCAAGGCAAGCAAAGGTTCTATCACAAAGGTATATAATCACAAACAAGAAACAATAAAGACCAGTCAAAGGTTTGGACACACCCACTCATTCAAAGGTTTTTCTTTATTTTTTACTATTTTCTACATTGTAGAATAATAGTGAAAACATCAAAACTATGAAATAACAAATGGAATCATGTAGTAACCAAAAAAGTGTTAAACAAATCAAAAATATATTTTAGATTTTAGATTCTTCAAAGTAGCCACCCTTTGCCTTGATGACAGCTTTGCACACTCTTGGCATTCTCTCAACCAGCTTCACCTGGAATGCTTTTCCAACAGTCTTGAAGGTTTTCCCACATTTGCGGTGCACTTGATGGCTGCTTTTCCTTCACTCTGGGGTCCAACTCATCCCAAACCATCTCAATTTGGTCGAGTGATTGTGGAGGCCAGGTCATCTGATGCAGCAGTCCATCACTCTCCTTCTTGGTCAAATAGCCCTTACCCAGCCTGGAGGTGTGTTGGGGCATTGTGTTTCTTGGCCCAAGCAAGTCTCTTTTTATTATTTGTGTCCTTTAGTAGTGGTTTCTTTGCAGCAATTCGAACATGAAGACCTGATTCAAACAGTCTTCTTTGAACAGTTGATGTTGAGATGTGTAACTAATGAACTTATCCTTTGCAGCAGAAGTAACTCTGTGTCTTCCTTTCCTGTGGCGGTCCTCATAAGAGTCAGTTTCATCATGGCACTTGATGTTATTTGTGATTGCACAGGAATATTCAGTATTGACTGACCTTCATGTCTTAAAGTAATGATGGACTGTCATTTCTCTTTGCTTATTTAAGCGGTTCTTGCTATAATATGGTCTTGATCTTTTACCAAATTGGGCCATCTTCTGTTTACCACCCCTACTTTGTCACAACACAATTGATTTGCTCAAACGCATTAAGACGGAATTAAATTCCACAATTTAACTTTAAACAAGGCACACTTGTTAATTTATATGCATTCCAGGTGACTACCTCATGAAGCCGGTTGAGAGAATGCCAAGTGTGTGCAAAGCTGTCATCAAGGCAAAGGATGGCTACTTTGAAGAATCTCAAATATAAAATATATTTGTTTAACACTTTTTTGGTCACTACATGATTCCATAAGTGTTATTTCATAGTTTTAATATCTTCACTATTATTATTATAGAAAAAAAAGAAAAAGCCTTGAATGAGTAGGTGTGTCCAAACTTTTTACTGGTACTGTATATCCTGGATAAGTGTGTATATCTTCACAGTGAACAGCTAATGACTGAGCAGATCCCTTAAGAATCACAGGAGACATACAGTATCAAGAGACATAATGCGTCTGAGCCCAGCGTGATTGCCTGCTGTGGGACTCATCCTGTTGTAATGTCCTCACATGGCCTTGCCCATCAAAAGAAATGAACGGGTTTCAGCATAGTCATGCCAACAGCAGTCCTTATAACCCAACCTGCGTGAGACATCCAAGACCCGTGCTTCTATGGGGCTGTTTAAGGACAGACAGGGTGCTTCAGTTTTGGTCCAAGCAGAGCTACTAATGCCAGCCAGGGCTCTGTGCTGCTAAAGCCTGAATGCTGCTGCTGGCCCCCTTTATCAATGACCATTATGTGACCACTTTCACACCCTTCATCAAATGCTGCATGTCATTCTCTCTCTCATTGCCTCTTCTCTCCCCTCCCCACCTCACTCTCTCTCTCTTGCTTACCCTCTTTTCCCTCGGCCAATCTCTCTCCATATTCATCTCTATACATGTATGTATGCCTTAACTCACTAATTCACTCCCTCTCCTCTCTCCCTGTCCCTCCTTCTCCCCCTCCCTCTCTCCTTTTCCCCCACTCTCCCCTCCAGAGCCATGGCAGGTTCCTATCCTCCCCATGACTGCAGGGCTGCAGTAGGAGGTAGCTGGGCGGCGTGCAACGCTCCCATCGCTCCTATGCGCAGCGTAGCCGGACATGCCATTCTGACTGGCATGCTAATTGAAAACAGCACTGTTCCCGGGTTCCTGGGTTTTCACCCCCATCGAGAGTCCCAGAACACATGCTGTAACACGGTAACAGCTTGAAAATAGCATTGTTAGGTACGCAGTAAAATTGTTCTTTATACCCAATTTAGCATTTTAAAATTCAGAGCCTTGGTGCAGTCCACTGGTTCACAATGTACCAATAAAGTCTAACTCTATGTGGAATGGAGAAAGAATGAATAAAGGCTATATTTGCCAGAATCCCATTTCTTTTAATAGTCTGATTATTTCTTTGCCCTTGTTTTAATGCAGCAGTGGTTTGACAACGATCTGCACCTTTTGCCTGTCCAAACTGAAAAGTGACCTACAGTAGGTTCAGATTCCCCCCCTCCACCAAAAAGAACCATCCAATATAATGGCACCTTACAGTACAGTGGTAATGGTGTCATACCTGTGAGATAATTATTAAACATATCACCTCATATAACATAACAGTAATGGAGTCATCATGAGAAGATGATGATGAATTATAAACATTTGAGTACTGACTGATGCCGAGTAGTCAGTGAATGGAAGGCCTTACTAGCTTGGCAAGCCTGTTTACGGTCTGTTCCACACAGCTTTCTTATGCGGTTTCATGTCTGTTCAGGAACTTGTTCAATATGCTGTAGTAAGTTTGCTCTTACCCCATTTCATAGGGTTGGTTTCTAGGGTTTTCCAAAGTCTTGTGTATTCACAGTACTTCTGCTAATTAAAGGTTTTAGATAAGTGCTCCCTGTTTCAGTAGTGATAAAAACAATAAGTAAACACTTTAAAGATTACAAGATAATTGTGCAAATAAAGACTCTCTGGCAAATGGTTGAAGTTACATTATAGCATGTATCATTTTGGAGCCAAGGTCTGGTGCTGAGTAGCAGAGACCATAGACTGCACCAATGCAATGCTGCTAAATGCTTACAGGCACCTCTTCCCAAGTGCTATAACAAATGACTGTAACTAGTTTCTCAACAAGTGGAAATCCTTCTTCATAGTGATTGGTATGGCAGGATTTCTACATGTACTTATGCTGCACATTTTCTGCAGGAAGATTATATTTTTTTTAGCAATGGAAATACTTTTTACCCCAGCAAAGGGCCAAGCCAACCATTTGCATTTAGCCTCTGATCCAAAGACAGCAACGGATGGCATCTATTTATACTGGGATCAGCTCTGTGATGAACTCAAAACACTAAAAGGTCAATATTAGAGTTCATCTGATTAATCAAATGTTCCATTGAGCTGGTCCTGAAGTTCGGCGTGTTTTGTTGTTCTTTGTTTGCAATGGACAACCTAATTTAATTTTCATTGGTTTATTTTGGCAGCATTCTCACCTTCTCAAGGTTCTTACTTTTTTTTTTTTTTCTAACAAAATTATAGCTGCGTTTTCATCACAAACGTCTAACACACACATACACTCACAAAAGCAGTCAGTGGTAGAACAAAACGGTGATTCATTCCAGAACCTGTTGTTTTATTACCTTAGCAACCCTCAAACATCCTTGCATCTGCACCACATACTCAGATATTACATTGTACATAACTAGGGCATCGACATGCTAGGGCATCAACGATCATAAAATGCAGCGAGCACTCCAAAGCATCTCTTCCTTAGGAAGTTACAGTATCTTCACTGTGTAGCCGACACTCGAGCCAAAGTAAAGAAAAAAACTGCTAACCACATGTCCTTATCAACTTAGACACACAACAACCAGCCTATTTTATCTGCAGTAGTTATGAATCACAGGCAGAATGACAGGACACAGATTCTCTGTTAACAAGGTCATGTTCTTTTCTCAGAAGTTTGTTGTAACAGCCCTGAGTAGAAGCCAGGAGTGATGCTGCTAACACAGACCGATGAAGGTCAGAACATGAATTATACCCCAGTGGAAAGAGAACAAACTACAGTTACTAAATCTTACTGTCAGAATTAGTATGATAATAAGACATTTATCTCCCCTTTACAAATCACTTTCTACAGCACATCTCTATGAAGCCATTGGACATGCTGGATCTTGGTCCTCTGATGAAGCGTCATGTCTGTTTTTATTCACCATGGCCCAGATTCAAGTTCAGTTACCTTTTTATGAGCTTTTCTCTCTATGCATATTCTGACCTTGAACTGAAGCATGAGAATAGCGTGAATAAATGAAAGGTATGGTGTGCCTACATATACACTGTATTCTGACCTTGACTTAATTCCCTAATAATTCCACCACTTAAGGTCTAGCGAACGTACCGCTTCCAAGTGGGAAAAGCATCTTCTTTAATTTTTCCGATACAAATGACTCCATTCTCCATGTACTATAATTTACAACTTGATCATCTATATCAATAAGAGCTAGGTAAATGAGTAATCTGTTTGGAGAAGGTGATTGTAAATACACATACTGTAGCAATTGTTTTAGAGGATTTTTACTTATGATCCCTGGAAACGAATGTGAAACCAGCCATTTGGAAGCAAACTGTAAATCATATGAGGCAGAGACTTACTGGCTTGAGTCATACACACACAAGCTGATCTCTTCAGTTCAAGGTGTAGACAGACAGTGTGAGAAAACACACATTACTGTCAAACCCAAGAGCCACTGGTTTACCAACAATCTACTTTTGCCTGGTTTGAGATCCAGATGTCTTGAGATGGGTATTTTATCAATGCAACATGTATGCAGGATAACTGCCAGCCGACACGTAGCCAATACATTATCGTCCATGAGTTTAACCCATATTGCAGAGATATGGGCTAGGCCCTGCGTAGTGCGTACTATGACTGTTCGCTAGCACTCACTGACTGTTCGCTAGCACTCACTGACTCACTTTAAATGAAGTATTTATAATGTTATTTTAGTAGATTATTGGGAAATTAACATAGGGTTGGTTTACAAATCTTAAAGAGATTTGGTCCTAAATCTGGAGGTTAAGTTTAGTTGAGTTCAATGAATAGAAGTTGCCTCCAGTCGATGAGATAGATGAGACTATGAGAGCAAAAAGGTCAATTGTCAATGTTAGCCAGTTGACGTAAGGACATGACAACATTGCCAATTAAATGTATATTGTTGTGTGAGGTCTCCTTTGGCAATGAATAAAGGATATCACTGTTGGATTGGGTTTCTTGGGAGTCCACTTTAGTCAAAATTACCCATGAAACCAAAAGTCCTGTTGCTGTGATTTATTTAGGGATTTGTGGTGTTCTAAATCAGTGTGGTGGTCAGTGGAGGGGGATGTAGCAGAAAACCAAACTACTTTTGGGTCAACTCTCAGGGTAGACAACAGTACTCTGCCCTTCATTAATAGACACACAATGTCATCCTACTGTGCTTCAGTGGAAAATATGAATCACCCCTGGTCCCAGTCTCAGATTCAGCAGACCACATCAGCAGCAGCACGCCACACTCAATCTCTCCATTCATTAACCTATCGTGTTGTCAGACAATGGATACATTATATATTGAACTTATTGACTTCTGTAAGCACAAATCTCACAGGCAAAGATGAAGCCTAGTTGATAGTACTACTATTAAATAAAACATTGAATGAAAATCTGACTCCTATAAGGGCACAAGGCGAGACCCAGATGCAGACACGGCTGGCAGATGGTTTGAGTCTTTGATATTTATTATTCAATCCAAAAGGGGTTGGCAAGAGAATGGTTGTGGACAGGCAAAAGGTCAAAACCAGTTCAGAGTCCAGGAGGTACAGAGTGGCAGGCAGGCTCGAGGTCAGGGCAGGCAGAATGGTCAGGCAGGCGGGTATAGAGTCCAGAAAACAGGCAAGGGTCAAAACCGGTGAGGACTAGCAATGAGAGAATATAAGCAGGAGTACGGGAAAAATGCTGGTTGACTTGAAAGCCATGCAAGACGAACTGGCACAGAGAGACAGGAAACACAGGGATAAATACACCAAGGACAATATGCGACACCTGGAGGGGGTGGAGACAATCACAAGGACAGGTGTTTTTTCGACCCTGTCCTACAGACCAGGTTCCCAGAACGCTAGGGCAGATGCACTGTCCTGGATGTATGACACAGAGGAGAGGTCCATAGATCACACTCCCATACTTCCGGCCTCTTGCCTGGTGGCACCGGTGGTGTGAGAGCTGGACGCGGACATCGAGCGGGTGTTACGTACAGAGCCCGCTCCCCTCCAGTGTCCAGCTGGGCGTCTGTACGTTCCGTCTGCTGTCCACAACCGTTTGATCTATTGGGCCCACACGTCACCCTCCTCTGGTCATCCTGGCATCGGTCGGACAGTGCGCTGTCTTAGTGGGAAGTACTGGTGGTCCACCCAACCCAAGGACGTGAGGGTTTATGTTTCCTCCTGCTCAGTGTGCGCCCAGTGCAAGGCCCCTAGGCACCTGCCCAGAGGGAAGTTACAGCCCTTACCCGTTCCACAACGGCCATGGTCGCACCTGTCGGTGGACTTCCTCACGGATCTTCCTCCCTCACAGGGTAACAGCACGATCCTGGTCGTTGTGGATCGTTTCTCTAAGTCCTGCCGTCTCCTTCCTTTGCCCGGTCTCCCTACGGCCCTACAGACTGCGGAGGCCCTGTTTACACACGTCTTCCGGCACTACGGGGTACCTGAGGATATAGTGTCTGATCGAGGTCCCCAGTTCACGTCAAGGGTCTGGAGGACGTTCATGGAACGTCTAGGGGTCTCGGTCAGCCTTACCTCGGGTTTTCACCCCGAGAGTAACGGGCAGCTGGAGAGAGTAAACCAGGATGTGGGTAGGTTTCTGCGGTCTTATTTCCAGGACCGGCTGGGGGAGTGGGAGGCGTTCATCCCCTGGGCAGAGATGGCCCAAAACTCACTCCGCCACTCCTCCACTAACCTCTCTCCCTGAGGAGACTGAACGAGGTTTGCTACAGGTTACAGCTTCCCCTCGATTACCGTATTAACCCCTCATTCCATGTGTCTCTCCTCAGGCCGGTGGTGGCTGGTCCACTCCAGGAGTCTGAGGTGCGGGAGGTTCCTCCGCCCCCTCTGGACATCGAGGGGGCCCCTGGCGTATGCTGTTCGAGCCATACTGGACTCGAGTCGTCGGGCAAGGGGCCTTCAGTATCTCGTGGAGTGGGAGGGTTATGGTCCGGAGGAGGGATGCTGGGTGCCGGTGGAGGATGTTTTGGACCCTTCGTTGCTGCGGGAGTTCCACCGTAGGCCGCCACACATTTATTACAGACTTCAAAGTTCTGTACTTGGTTTTATGAATGCAATTCTAAGATACTTCCTGGATTTGACTGACTTGGTTTTGAAAGTCTGCTGTCAAGAAAGAAAATGTTATAACGCATTTTATGCAATTCTACAAATTTTGCAATGGGGCAAATATGTATTTTTTGCAGTTTTACATCTAATTTCCTGCAATTCTACCCATTTGCAATGCAGTGGAGAGACCTTGTTTCATTTTTAAACCACATTTTCTGCAATTCTACACATTTTTGGCATGACTTATGCCATGTTAATGATATCATAGTAAGAGTGACTAACAAAATCAATTGGGGCCCCCTGGAGGTCAGGGCACCTGGGCACACTATTCTGCCATGATTACTACAAGTTTGGATAGCTGGCTAGACAAAACATTGTTAGCTGATATGGCTAATTGAGTGAATTTTAGTGACTGGTATTACAAGAGAAAAATTGCTGATGCACAACCAAATGTTGGTCTTGCATCTTGTTTATTCTACTAGTCCAGCTCTCAACAGTGAGTTCAAGGTTAAAGTAACATGGCACAAAGTTTCTATTTAAAAAAAAGTAACTGCACCATTCCAATGCACCAAACACCCAGCGAGGGGGTTAATCAATGTACATGGATGGAGGGGTTCTGGCCTGGGTTTTGAAGTGCCATTAATTCCAAGGCATGTGTCACTGTCCTGAGGCTCATTACAAGGCTCTCCACAGAGGGTCGTACTTCAGGAAACTGGGATTGCTCCGGCCCACTCAGCAACGGGAAAGAACTCTGTCAGCCCCCTCTCTCTCTGCCTCTCTCTCGCTTTCATTAGTCCCCTGGGAGAAGGTGCTGGAGAAGGCTAGAATTTACCAGGATATCCGTGCACACTGCCACTCACTCTCCGTCTTGCCTCCTTCTCAGCTGCTAATCTCCCTCGGCTCCCTCGCCACACCGGCCTTTCCCAGCCACAGAGGACAGGCCAGATGTTGTTGGATGATGTAGCCAGGGCCAGGGTAGAGTAGCAGGCTCATGGCCCACTCAGCCTACCAACCAACGCTGACATTTTGCAGTTAAAAAACTAATCTGTAATCAGTTTTGTGTGCTCCGTGGCTACCGCGCCATTGCAATCTCCAAAGAACATCTCCTAATTGCCTGCAGACCTTTGCAAATCTACAGTTTGTACGCAGTCAGTTAGCATAATGTTAGTAGGCAACATGTCTCCTGGCTGGTTTTGACTGCTTCAGTTTCAGACAAAAATACATGTTTTCTGCTCCAGTCAGCTCAACTCATGATTTATGACCCAGATTTCATATAAATAGAAATGAATAATTGCCCCACATGTTTTAATAGAACAGTGATAAGTGTAGAGACCCTGGAGAATTAGTCAATAGTCAGACATCCTGTTTTATCATCCCATGCCAGTGGTTTCTCTCTCACTGTGTCCACATACCATGTGATAATGTTCAAGGACTTGGCATTACCAGTTGCCATTTATTTTGCTGTGTGATGATTGTTTCTGTTTTTCCTTTGCTGGTCAGTTTGGCTAAAACCATGTCTCCTGGCCTTTCTGGTGAATCACGGACACAATGAACACAATGAGGTGTCAGCCCACGTTTCCCCAGAATGATGAACAGGAAGGGGTGGGATGACGGCCGTTCTACAGGATATGGCCCGTGTACAATCATCTGGAGAGGGCATCTGTTAAATGTTCCATAGACTACTCTGCTTACGTGTGTGCTACTGTGCCCAAATTGGACGGAAACATCGCAATAATAACAAAACAACGGTGGCATTTGGCTGGCATAACAGTTAAACAACTATTTGTTTCTTCTCCATCTCTGTGAGAGAAAAAAAAGAACCCACACTACAACTTGGATACCAGACACATAATCTGGAATGTGTGGAAAATAGGTCCTTTCTCTCTTGAAGCAGTATTCAACATCTGGAACCCATAGAACCATAGAGCGGTCCTTTGCCATGCCACTCTCACAGAACCTCACCGGCTTCGGTGGGTTATCACACTTTTTATTTGTGCCAAAGATCAGAGAGCGCAGAGCACAGACGCAGGCATCAGATGCTCATCTTTCCCTCCTCCTCTGCTTCTTAGTCAGGAAGTGAGCAGTGAGGGACCGAGGCTGAGACTTCCTGAGGATTATATTGGGTTACTCCTCTTATAGGAGGATGTCATGACGCCGCTCCTCCCTTCCCCTTATTCACACAAACCTACAGACTGTCTCTGGGGAGAGAGAGAAAAAAGAAAGACAGTGAGAGAGAGAAAGAGAGAGAGAGAGAGAGAGAGAGAGAGAGAGAGAGAGAGATGCATATAGTGCATTTTGACATCCATTGTCAGTTCGATAGGATTCTCAAACGCGCGTTTGAGCGTGTGTGTACACTCGCATACGTCCATGCCGTGTGTGTGTGTGTGCTTGTCTATGTGTGTCAGGCTCCAGAACCTCCTCCTTACACAGTTCCCATGGTGAACAAGTCCTGTAGTCCCACAGTGGGGGATGGTTCAGCACCAGCGCAGGCTGTAAACAATGTCTGTTGATAGTGGGTCAACTTTAATGACACTGAGACTGAGAAGGGGAAGTTTGTATGATAGCGTAAACGTGCTCTGGGATTACATGCTGAAGCAGTTTCATAATGAGTTTAAGCCTCCCATGTCGTTTTCGCTGCTTTGCAGGATGGTTGCAGTGAGAGCTGTCAGTAAGGTCCACTCAGCACTTGCTCACAGCTTTCTCTATTCAAATCTTACCTTAAAATTGTAACTATTCACGATACTGACAACGAATCAGCTTCTAGAAAGATATCAACTATGGCTGCAAATATTGAGGCGGCTTATTATAACGTTTGCCCTATAATAATGCATTAAATCAAGATTTGGCACATAATTTGCGCACATGTTTTAGGCTGCACATCATTAAATATATCGAGAGAAATTACAGACAGTAGCATAAAATTAGCAAAATAGAACTCAATTGATTGAATATGAAATGTTTTTCAGTATAATTAAATCGGCCTATAACCAACTGTAGGCTGCTTATATTTTAACGCAGTCGTCTCGGTCTTAATTTGAAGCGTTTTTTATACGTCGCTTGTTTGTATCAATTGCAAAGACATTGGTAACTTTGTATTTGTAGTCAACTTTGTTCTGAAGTCATCAGCAGTCAAAGAGCAGTGGATAAACCATGTGATTCTATGTTTAGTGGAGATCTTCTGTTGATAAAGTGAAGCGGGAGGGCAAAGAAGCATTTAACAACGCACTTAGCTGTCTGAGGCAGGTGTTAGATTACGAGCATTTTCAAGAGCAACGTTAATAACGATGGTTTTGGGAAACTTCTCAGAGATTTAATAACCAGTTAAATGTAACTAAATGTAATCTAAATTGTAATCTAAATAATCCCCAAAAGTAATTATTTATCACGAGAGGGCCATAAACAATAACTAGTAATGCTGCATACTCAAAGAAAGGTTAAAATCTCACCCTTCTGGTAAAAAAATGTATAAGTCCCTGAGGTTTAGTCACTTTTGAGGACACAAGCTCAAGTAGGACACAAGCTCAACTTCCTGAACTCATATTAATCTGTCTGTCTATGACTAACAGAAAGTGTATTTGTTGTTTAAAATCTATGACTTATTTTAGATTAATTGGCGAAAGATTGATCTCTGAATGTGTTACTATAATGAAACCTACCTCCTGCTGTGCTACGATGTAACGATTGTGGGCATGTGCTTTGTCAATGGCTGTGATGTAGGGTTCAGCCAGGAGTTGATGGACAGTCGGAAGAGCGAATGAAATGGTAGGAGGGACATCCGAGCTTCAAATGGTTTCAGATTTCACATCCTATGTCACACAGGCTCAGAAAAAATACTACTGCATCCTTGAGAACCGGAGCTATGCTCAATATGAGCAAAAAGTACGGTCAGAACCAGAACCACAACCTCCTAAAGCACTCTCAGACCATGAGAAACAAGATTCTCTGGTCTGATGAAACCAAGATTGAACTCTTTGGCCTGAATGCAAAGTGTCACATCTGGAGGAAACCTGGCACCATCCCTACGGTGAGGCATGTTGATTGCAGCATCATGCTGTGGGGATGTTTTTCAGAGAGATCATTGATTGAAACCTGCTCCAGAGCACTCAGGACCTCAGACTTGGGCAAAGGCTCACCTTCCAACAGGACAACAACCCTAAGCACACAGCCAAGACAATGCAGGAGTGGCTTCAGGACAGGTCTCTGAATGTCCTTGAGTGGCCCAGCCAGAGCCCGGACTTGAACCTGATCTAACATCTCTGGAGAGACCTGAGGATAGCTGTGCAGCGACGCTCCCCATCCAACCTGACAGAGCTCGAGAGGATCTGCAGAGAAGAATGGGAGAAACTCCCCAAATACAGGTGTGCCAAGCTTGTAGCTTCATACCCAAGAAGACTCGAGGCTGTAATCGCTGCCAAATCTGCTTCGACAAAGTACTGAGTAAAGGGTCTGAATACTTACGCAAATGTGATATTTCCGTTTTTTTGTTTTTGCTTTGTCATTATGGGATATTGTATGTAGATTGGTGAGAGGAAAAACTATTTAATCAATTCTATAATTAGGCTGTAACGTAACAAAATGTGGAAAAAGTCAAGGGGTCTGAATTCTTTCCAAATGCGCTGTATGTGAGTATTTAGTGGAGGAGAGTAAGAATTACTTCCACAACACACTATACTGTTGAAACTTCTATTATTTAAAAATACACAAATTCTGTGTTGTTCAAGGTTTTGTCTGCAAACCCCTTTCCAGCACACTGTTGACTCTAGGGCATTTTGTCTCTAGTTGTGCTCAAGGTCTTGCTGGGGAGGACGTATATTAGGCTGGAAAACCTGTGTACATTAGAACGTTACTGCTGACACACAAATCAAATCTAGGACCATGCTGCAGCCACTGATTCAATAGTAGAGGGATGACTACAAATGGCCAGCTGGCTGCTATGGCCCAATAACGCGTTGCATCGTCTTGTGCATTACAAATGGAGCCCCTTAGGGTTCAAACAGGGCAAGGCAGAGGCAGCCAGGGCCGGTTCTAGCCTTTTGGGGGCCCTAAGCGAGATATGGTTGGGGTCAGTGCTCAATTTGTAAATTGGGAGGTGCCTGAACAAAAAGTGAGCCCAAGAGGAGGGTGACCTGGGGCCCTCTGAGGAATCTGAGCTTGACAAAAACAACCTTGTCTTGAATCCATCAATAACCTAGGCCTAGTTGTGTGGAGACACACATATTGTACAATATGAGGAGGACATTTTAGTCCTAAACTGACTCACCCTATGATGCGCAGCTCACTTACCAGTGATTGGCCGATGCATTCATGCCAAAAGCTAATCTCTCTTGTTTTACTTTGTAAAACAATGCTGTTCAATCAATATTTGGAAGTTGATAACTTGGTAGCCTACAGACAGATTAGTCTTCTCTTTTCAGCAGGAGCCATTTGCTTTCCAACCTGTGTTTCCCTCGCGATTGTATTTGAAATATTGCTTATGGCCTGTTTTGGCTGCATGCTATTCACTGACAGATTTGACGCTCAGTTCCCGACTGTAGGCATGCCTTGTGACTGGTCTACACACAATCCACAGCTATGCTATGTTTTTTCCCTTTTTGGCTAAATTATAGGTCTACTCCTGGTGTAGTATTTGGAGTTATTGAATTTATTTCTGAACATACAACAGTAATTCTATAACATTGGCAAATGTATTTCAATTTATCAGAGAGAAGAAAAAAATGTAAAATTATGAACTTCAATGCTGGAGAGATGCGAGTTGCAGGCTCATGTCTATCAGAGCAGAGGGCGGGTGCAAGACAATAGAAAGACACACTTCTCTCTCTTGCCACAGCAAGGGCCACACGTTGGTCTATATAGGCTACAATGTTGAGCAAACCATAAACCCGGGCCGGCTTACCACTAATTAATTCTTAGAATGTCAGGCACATTGTCTCATTACATTTTCACATTACATAGGAGTCAACTTGAATTAACTCTGATTGCTTTTATTAGAATTGCAAACAGTGAAAATAATTTGTCATAGCACAAGAGGTAGCGCTTGATGGTTTTTGCCAGTGCACTTGAAGAAGCTTTCAAAGTTCTTGAAATTTTGTGGATTGACTGACCTTCATATCTTAACCTCTCTGGCGCATGTGGGACGAACTCGTCCCACCTACGTAACAGCCACTGAAATCCAGTGGCGCGATTTTTGAATCGTTAGAAATACTATTACTTCAATTTCTCAAACATATGACTATTTTACAGCTATTTAAAGACAAGAATCTCGTTAATCTAACCCCACTGTCCGATTTCAAAAAGGCTTTACAACGAAAACAAAACATTAGATCATGTCAGCAGAGTGCCCAGCCAGAAATAATCAGACACCCATTTTTCAAGCTAGCATATCATGTCACATAAAACCAAACCACAGCTAAATGCAGCACTAACCTTTTATGATCTTCATCAGATGACACACCTAGGACATTGTGTTATACAATACATGCATGTCTGTTCAATCAAGTTCATATTTATATCAAAAAACAGCTTTTTACATTAGCATGTGACGTTCAGAAAAAGCATAACCCCCGCAAACTTCCGGGGAATTTACTAACAGTTTGCTAAATTACTCACGATAAACGTTCACAAAAAGCATAACAATTATAAGAATTATAGATACATTACTCCTCTATGCACTCGATATGTCCGATTTTAAAATAGCTTTTCGGATGAAGCACATTTTGCAATAATCTAAGTACATAGCCCGGCATCACAGGGCTAGCTATTTAGATACCCACCCAGGTCAGCCTCCACCAAAATCACATTTCCTATAAGAAAAATGTTCTTACCTTGCTTGTTCTTCGTCAGAATACACTGCCAGGACTTCTACTTCAATAACAAATGTTGGTTTGGTCCCAAATAATCCATCGTTATATCCAAACAGCGACGTTTTGTTCGTGAGTTCTAGACACTATCAGAATGCTTCATCACGGTGTTGCGCATGGCGCATTGGCGTGACAAAAATGTCTAAATATTCCATTACCGTACTTCGAAGCATGTCAACCGCTGTTTAAAACCAATTTTTATGCCATTTATCTCGTAGATAAGTGATAATATTCCGACCGGGAATATGCATTGAGCCTAAACAGCCGAATAAAATTTCTCCTCAGGAGCGAATCGTGCACGCGCCTCATTCAAAGGTCCTCTGAGCAGCCACTTACAAAAGGTGATAATGTGTTTCAGCCTGAGGCTCCCTCGTAAACCTTCAGGTTTTTCGCGGGTTCTGAGAGCCTATTGGAGCCCTGGGAATTGTCACGTTACAGCTAAGATCCTTACTTTTCAATAAAAAGATGCAAGACGCACGACTCCTTGTCAGACAGGGTACTTCCTGCTTGAAACCTTGTCAGGTTTTTGCCTGCCATAGGAGTTCTGTTATACTCACAGACACCATTCAAAGAGTTTTAGAAAATTCAGAGTGTTTTCTATCCAAACCTGAACAATAGCTTCTGAGTTGGTGTAGGAGGCAGTTAAAAATGGGAACATATTTTTTCCAAAATTCTCAATACTGCCCCCTATCCCAAACAGGTTAAAGTAATGATGGACTGTCGTTTCATTTTGCTTATTTGAGCTGTTCTTACTATAATATGGACTTGGTATTTTACCAAATAGGGCTATCTTCTGTATACCACCCCTACCTTGTCACAATTGATTGGCTCAAACGCATTATGGAAGGAAAGAAATTCCAGAAATGTACTTTTAACAAGGCACACCTGTTAATTGAAATGCATTCCAGGTGACTACCTCATGAAGCTGGTTGAGAGAATGCCAAAAGTGTGCAAAGCTGTCATCAAGGGAAAGGGTGGCTACTTTGAAGAATCTAAAATCTAAAATATATTTTGATCTGTTTAACACTTTTTTGGTTATTACATGATTCCATGTGTGTTATTTCATAGTTTTGATGTCTTCACTATTATTCTACAAGTGAGAACATTTAAAAAAAGAATAATAATAATCCTTGAATGAGTAGGTGTGTCCAAACTTTTAACTGTATGTCTATGGCCACAACGCAACAAGCTGTAGCCTATATTTGGTGCTCGTGCTGCCTAAACTGCGGCCTTCCCAACTGTAGGCATACTGTTAACTGCCAAAATAAAAGAAACACTTGAGTAAATGAGGGATACAAAGTATATGTTATGGTGTGGGGTGCATTTTGCTGGCATGGTTTAATTAAGTCCACATGAGGAATCTATGCCAAGGTGCATTGAAGCTCTTCTGGCAGCCTAAAACACCCAAAAGACTTTATGTTTCCTTAATTTGGGCAGATACCTGTATGTGCTTGGGATAAAACTTAATCCACAGTTATTTTTAACTATCGAATAAATGAATTAATGAATGAATGAATTTAATTTAATTTTCGTGTTTGAAATCAACAATTGACAACCCATCCTTTATGGGATTAATTGACACATAAACAAACATTACAATAATTCACTGTGGTAATTCAGTGATAATTCCTCTTCCGGTGTTCTCTGCAGTGTGCATCGCGTCGCCTCTGTGGCTAAATTATGCTCTCTGGTGTATTTTGAACATTGACAGCGGGCTCCTGTGGTTGGATAAAAAAATGTAATAAGAAAAAAAAAACTTTGTCTCGGGCTCAGCCCCTGACCCACTCAATTGACCAATCACATTTATTTATTATGCATTTATTTTATTTTATTTTTTATTATTCATTTACCCAATCAAGGCAGGGCCCCCCAGTTATCCACTTGGGCCCCCTACCTCCTCTCCTCCCCCCATCTGATGATTATCAGAGCGGCAGCAGGCAGTAGCAAGCTGTCTACACTCATTGACAGCGGGCTCCTGAGTCTTACTGTGGTTGGTGGTTGCAGTAAAAAAATATATATCATGTATATAATAGATCCAATAATACACCCCCGGTAAGCCCCTGCATTAATCTGGCCCAACCAGTGGTATGTTTCCACCAAATGGACTTTGTGTATGATGACGTAGTGCACACAAAATGTACTTTTTCACTGAAGTTTTCATGTACCAAATAAAAATCTCAAGTTCAATGTGTTCGCACCATGTCGAACGAACAAATTATCTGTCAGAATTTATAAAATGACACCGAAACCTCCTGTTTCCATCACTACTGTCATAATTTTACTTTACTTTACTCGCATAAAAACTGTGGACGGAAACGTGATTAGTCACTGACATAACAAGAGAAAAATTGCTGATGCACAACCAAATTTTGGACTTGCACGTAGTGTACTCCACTATTGTAACTCTCAACAGTAAGTTGAGTTGAGCGGCCTGGGACCCTAAGCTACCGCTTATATAGCTTATGCCTGGAGCCGGCCTTGGAGGCAGCACAGGAGCCGGCCCTGGATGCAGCACAGCAATGCTGGTCCAGAATCTGGCTTTGGTTTAAAGGATTGTTGGGGATAAACAAATTATGTTGCATGCCTTTTGTACTCTCAAAGGACCTTGATGCATGACAGAAACCTGTTGTGTAGGAGAATTATTTTAGTTATTGGATTTTATGTTGCCACACATCCTGTATGTAAAAATATTTAACGCAATAAATCTTTTCCAGCTCCTCGAAACAGAAGGTTGACCTAAAATCCCCAGTTTTAAACATGATATGGTTATTAGCAGTATTGTTAGCATAATAGCCTTTTGCTGTAATGATTTTCTTATTATCCGATAAGGCTAGCTATCCTTAACACACCCAGGACCGCACAAATTACTACCTAATTAAAATCAAATCAAACATTATTTGTTACAAGCGCCCGAATACAACAAGTGTAGAACTTACTGTGAAATGCTTACTTACAAGCCCTTAACCAACAGTGCAGTTCAAGATAAGTTAAGAAAATATTTACCAAATTAAGTAAAAAATAATGAAAAGTAACACAATAACATAACAATAACGAGGCTATATACAGGGGATACCGGTAGCGAGTCAGTGTGCAGGGGTACAGGTTAGAGGTCATTTGTACATGTAGGTAAGGGTGAAGTGACTATGCATAGATAATAAGCAGCGAGTAGCAGCAGTGTACAAAACAAATGGGGGGGGGGGGGGGGGGGGTCAATGTAATAGTCCAGTGGCCATTTGATTAATTGTTCAGCAGTCTTATGGATTGGGGGTAGAAGCTGTAAAGGAGCCTTTTGGTCGTAAACTTGGCGCTCCGGTACCGCTTGCCGTGTGATAGCAGAGAAAACAGTGTATGACTTGGGTGACTGGAGTCTCTGACAATTTTATGGGCTTTCCTCTGACACCACCTATTATATAGGTCCTGGATTGCAGGAAGCTTGGCCTCAGTGATGTACTGGGCCGTACACACTACCCTCTGTAGCGCCTTACGGTCAGATGCCGAGCAGTTGCCATACCAGGTGGTGATGTAACTGGTCAAGAGCAGTATGTCCTTAAATTAAATACAAGTTTTACAGTTCACTCTGAACCTGAGGCTCTCTCAAAAGAGCTGTCCTGGACAGCATTGTAAGACTATTTAATAACAGATAAGGACATTTGATAGATACCACAGGAGGCTGCTGATAATAATGGAGACGGCTCATAATAATGGCTGGAACGGAGCTTATGGAATGGCAATAAACACATGGAAACCGTGTGTTTGATGTATTTGATACCTTTCCAGTCCAGCCATTACCACAAGTGCCGTCCTCCCCAATTAAGGTGCCACCAACCTCCTGTGATAGATACACATCATGACAGAGTGAAATTGAAAGATGACACGCATACTTAACATTATAGTTCAGATCAAATGAGATAATGAAATGTTGAATGAATACAGTCTGGTTAAGTCTTAATTAGTTTACAAGGTCATGTTTCTTAACTTACTCTCGCTGGCCGCATAAACAACCATGGGTAGCTCACGGTACCCAAACATTGTGCCGGCTGCTCTAGAGATGTGATTGTGGATCTGCAGTACATTACAGTTTCCACGTGGTGTTTAATGTCAGAACGGACAATGCTTTGGAGATTGTATGGGACTGAATGGGACTGGGACGTGCTGCTGATCGCTCAGTGGATTTCAGCAGGGGAAACAATCGCCGTGTGCAGTGAGTTTTTAGAGTTGAGTCATAGGGGGAATTGCAGCCTGTTTGATATAGGGCCTAGTAAAATAGAAAAGGAAACCTGCAATAGATCATACAGGAATGTTGTTTGCACATGTTGTCCACTGCAAGAAAGAGAGGAATGTTGAGACTCGGTTCATAACGTTGAAAGTGTTTAAAGGCTTTTCAATCTCTCATGTCCTTTTATTTATTTCTGTTGATGATGAATGTCTCTCCCTCCAAACGCTGCATCAGAGAGCCTGTTTGAACCTGAGCGTGCATGGAAGTAATTGGCGTAATTCAACCATGATCTGATCATCTTGTCGTGAGAAGCGATCTTGATTTTTCTATTCTGCCTGCCTGGGTCTTGTTGAGGATATGGTGGACCATATGAAGAAAAACAGGATACAGAGTTCTCCCAAAAAACTGTCACTCTGTGGCTGGCTGCTGATATCACACTGTTCTAAACTACACTTTCAGAATATCCAAGACTATATTCACCCAGACCACCACCTCCTCTACAAACAATCAATCTGTCAATCAAACAGTCAGTCAGTCAGCAGTCAGTGCTCTCCACAGGGCCCAGAGCGGGACTGAGAGGCCTGTGGGATTTATGCAGCCTGTCAGCCCAGGCATAGAGACTGGATGATCTGAGAAGATCCAGTGTCTCTTAATGAGTCTCCCAGTTTGTGTACGTTCTCACAGTGACAGATGTTTCATTCACACCAACTGGCATCAGACCAGATAGAAAGCTTAATTGAGGAATAGATCCCATAGAGAAAATACATCTGATATGTGTATGTGATATGCATGTATGTGTACTGTATGTACTTTGAATACATAATGATATTTTACTTGTTCGGCCCTAAGGTAAATATGGTGGGAACATCAACATAGAATTAAACTCTATGTTTCGGGAAAGCCCTTGGCATGATCTGTGTGTGTTTGTGTGTGTTCTGTAGACCCTAGAGACCATCTGACATATCTCTTTCCGCCTCCGATCACAGTGTCAGCTGAACAGCAACTCTCCCCCCAGGGCCCAGGGTTAAACAAACTGACTGGCATCGTGGCACATGTTGCTGGACGTGCCGATCGGAACTGATTTAACCATCACATGCAACGTCTCTGTGAACATCTGTGTTTTGGTGTCAGGTAGCAGGGACTGGAGCAAGAGTTCACACGTCATCCTAGGATAGAGCAGCCGTAGCCCCTGCCTCCACCCTGGCCTGGACAGCACTGCACTGTCAAGACACAGGCAGCTTCAGAAGTCGGAATAGAGGGCCTGCCAATAAGGTGGACTACACGCACTCCCTCTGAGTTTAGAGCCCTCCACATCGGACGTCATACGCATAAACATTTACATATCTATCCGTACAAAACACGTCCAGAGAAATAAGCAAAGCAATTACACTTCACAGAACATTGCTTCTCAGTTGTATTGTAGGCAAATCGATCTTTCCTGTTGCTGGTGTGGGGGTGGGTATGCTGTCTGGATGTAACAACCTGTGGCCAAACGGACTGGCCAATATTCGGGTTACCATGTGTTCACCACTCACATATTCCCCAGTGCTGGGGAAACACAGTCACTAGTCACGCCAGACCTCACCTAAGCAAAACATAGTCGTAATATTGTGAAATCCAACATTTTCATGTTTCTTTTGGACATAGTTGGTTTTGTTGTGAACTACATCACTGACAGCATGCGGACGTCTCCAAACAGAGCAGAGAAAAAAGATCAACCCAAGCTGCGTGAGAGAAAGAGTAAACTTTGAGGGAGGGTGGACGATGCCAGGAGGACCCAGCTCTGTCCATCACATCAATTAAGAGGCTAATATGACAAGCTATTGGAAGTGTTTACAGGAGACAGGCTTTAGTGAATCAAAAGTGTATGCATACAGGAATCAGCTTTATTGATCTAATGCTGGTATGAACAGTAAAAAGGAGGCCTTCACCTTGCAGTGGGGATAACTTTATATGTACTTTAATTCTTCCACGAGGCTGTGAAGGCTGCCCCCCACCCCCACCCACCCATTCTCCCAACATCTGCAGAACACATGACAATGCAAAGTATTTCAGCACCAACACCACCGCCTCTTTTAAAAGGCGAGAAAAAACACACTCCCAAAATTTGTTCTGGACAGGAAAAATGTCTGCGAGAGAGTGTGCTGTCTCACGTCAAAACGATCCAAGAATATTTAGCAGTCTGCAGGCCTTGCACAGACAGTACATCCTCCTATTCCTTTAATAACTCTTACCAGGGGTCCCGTAATGAGAAATGATGATGGGAAAGCCACCGTAGATGTGTGACCAATGTGATGTAGGCCTACGTGAGTTCTCATCCTCATCCTGTCTCCTCCAATGAAAGCTGGATCTAAACTTAGCCCAGATATTCATAGCACGAAGGTGAGAGCTGTTTGGCCACTGGTGTGATGTGCAGCTATGTGGCGTGGAGGGGAAGAAGGCCAAAGGAATACACCAGGCACTATTTCCATTGGGTTACTTCATTAGAGGCTAGATTGGTGTCCTGAAAAGACTCCTGCACTGTAACAAAAATCCTGTTGATTTTACGGTAACTTACTGGCAGCCAGTTACCTGTAAGTTACTGTAAAAAAAAGTGTAGTATGTTACTGTTTAACAGTAAATAACAATTTTTAAAAAATATATATCTTCATGTAGGCCTATATGCACTTGTAACTTTTTTCATTTGGGAAACTATCATTTTCTTATTTATTCTATTTTATTCCTTTATATTGTTGTTACAAAATAGATTTGTTTTGACTGTGAATAGGGAGTGTAAATATAAGAGCATCAGCTTGGGTACATTAACAACTAGGCATGCAAAGCTCAATGCTTGACACTCAAACCAAAGTCTGGACAAACTCGTGTTTCTAAAAGTGACTTCAAAGGCATTGTATAATGACTGAATAGCCCAATCAGGCATTTTACGTTTCATTATTACTTAATTCTAAGTAATACTTTTGAAAAATATATTCTACACAGCCTAAATGTGAAATATATACGCATATTGTTGAAGTGCTGTTGTTGTTGTTGAAATGCTGAACGCTCCTGCCAGCTTGTAGCATGTCACAAACACTTCGCAATTAATTTCTGAAACGGCAAGCTGTAGGCTTGAAATAATAAACTCAGCAAAAAAAGAAACGTCCTCTCACTGTCAACTGCGTTTATTTTCAGCAAACTTAACGTGTAAATATTTGTATGAACATAGCAAGATTCAAAAACTGAGACATAAACTGAACAAGTTCCACAGACATGTGACTAACAAAAATGGAATAATGTGTCCCTGAACAAAGGGGGGGTCAAAATCAAAAGTAACATTCGGTATCTGGTGTGTCCACCAGCTGCATTATGTACTGCAGTGCATCTCCTCCTTATGAACTGCACCAGATTTGCCAGTTCTTGCTGTGAGATGTTACCCCACTCTTCCACCAAGGCACCAGCAAGTTCACTGACATTTCTGGGGGGAATGGCCCTAGTCCTCACCCTCCGATCCAACAGGTCCCAGACGTGCTCAATGGGATTGAGATCCGGGCTCTTCGCTGGCCATGGCAAAACACTGACATTCCTGCCTTCCAGGAAATCACGTACAGAACGAGCAGTATGGCTGGTGGCATTGTCATGCTGGAGGGTCATGTCAGGATGAGCCTGTAGGAAGGGTACCGCTTGAGGGAGGAGGATGCCTTCCCTGTAGCGCACAGTGTTGAGATTGCCTGCAATGACAACAAGCTCAGTCCGATGATGCAGTGACACACCGCCCCAGACCATGACAGACCCTCCACCTCCAAATCGATCCTGCTCCAGAGTATAGGCCTCGGTGTAACGCTCATTCCTTCGACAACAAACGTGAATCCGACCATCACCCCTGGTGAGACAAAACCGTGAAGAGCACTTTTTGCCAGTCCTGTCTAGTCCAGCGACGGTGGGTTTGTGCCCATAGGCGACGTTGTTGACGGTGATGTCTGGTGAGGACCTGCGGTACAACAGGCCTACAAGCCCACAGTCCAGCCTAGTTTTCATAACTGTGGCCTTAATTGCCTACCGTTTGTAAGCTGTTAGTGTCTTAACGACCGTTCCACAGGTGCATGTTCATTAATTGTTTATGGTCCATTGAACAAGCATGGGAAACAGTGTTTAAACCCTTTACAATGAAGATCTGTGAAGTTATTTGGATTTTTACGATTTATCTTTGAAAGACAGGGTCCTGAAAAAGGGACGTTTCTTTTTTTGCTGAGTTCAATAATATAGCCTAAATAATTCATTTAAATTTCTTCCTAGGCTACTTGACTTGCTTCTGACTGATTTTGATTTAGTATGTTGTTCAATAGCCTGTTGAAATGTTGAACGTCAAATGATAGTGACAGAATCACACATTACTTCCCAAGTAAAGTACATGTTTTGTCTCCTTGGCTATAGAAGGTTGTAGCGCAGCCTCTGAATGTCATAGAGACAAACCAAATATATCTCAAAGGCATCGTAGTCTCTTCAGTTTGTTTCTAGCATAAAGCATTGCGAACTAAAGAATTCTTATAGATCAATTTATATAATCTGATCTATATAAAAAAATCTACATAGAGTCTGGACCTACTCATTCAAGGGTTTTCTTTATTTTTACTATTTTCTACATTGTATAATAATAGTGAAGACATCAAAACTATGAGAGTGCAAAGCTGTCATCAAGTCAAAAGGTGGCTACTTTGAAGAATCTAAAATCTAAAATATATTTTGATATGTTTAACACTTTTTTGGTTACAGCATGATTCCATATGTGTTATTTCATAGTTTGTTTTTACAATGTTGAAAATACCCTTGAATGAGTAGGTGAGTAGGTGTGTCCAAACATTTGACTAGTAATGTATGTTAAACTAACAATGCCACAATACCCTCACATACCCTCTCAATTCGAACCTTGTTTTTCAATTTTTTAAATGTATTTATTTAAGCAGATAGGCCAGTTGAGAACAAGTTCTCATTTACAACTGTGACCTGGCCAAGCTGATAATTTTAGAAAGAGAGGGTCCAGATTGTCTAGCCCAGCTGATTTGTAGGGATCCAGATTTTGCAGCTCTTTCAGAACATCAGCTGTCTGGATTTGGGTGAAGGAGAAGCGGGGTGGCTTGGGCAAGTTGCTGCAGGGGTGCTGAGATGTTGGCCGGGGTAGGGGTAGCCAAGTGGATAGCATGGCCAGCCGCATAAAAATGCTTGTTGAAATTATCGATTATCGTAGATTTATCGGTGGTGACAGTGTTTCCTATCCTCAATGCAGTGGGCTGCTGGGAGGAGGTGCTCTTATTCTCCATGGACTATACAGTGTCCCAAAACTTCTTGGAATTAGTGCTACAGGATGCAAATTTCTGTTTGAAAAAGCTAGCCTTAGCTTTCCTAACTGACTGAGTATATTGGTCCCTGACCTCCCTGAAAAATTGCATATCGTGGGGGCTATTCGATGCTAATGCAGAACGCCACAGGATGTTTTTGTGCTGGTCAAGGGCAGTCAAGTCTGGGGTGAACCAAGGGCTATATCTGTTCTTAGTTCTACATTTTTTGAATGGGGAATGCTTATTTAAGATGGTGAGGAAACCAGTTTTAAAGAGCAACCAGGCATCCTCTACTGACGGGATGAGGTCAATATCCTTCCAGGATACCTAGGCCAGGTCAATTAGAAAGGCCTGCTCACGGAAGTGTTTTAGGGAGCGTTTTACAGTGATGAGGGATGGTCTTTTGACTGCGGACCCATTACGCAGGCACGCAATGAGGCAGTGATCACTGAGATCCTGGTTGAAGACAGCAGAGGTGTATTTAGAGGGCAAGTTGGTCAGGATGATATCTAAGAGGGTGCCCATGTTTACAGATTTAGGGTTGTACCTGGTAGGTTCTTTGATAATTTGTGTGAGATTGAGGGCATCTAGCTTCGATTATAGGATGGCCGGGGTGTTAAGCATATCCCAGTTTAGGTCACCTAACAGTACGAACTCTGAAGATAGATGGGGGGCAATCAATTCACCTATGGTGTCCAGGGCTGAGGGGGTCTATAACAAGCAGCAACAGTGAGAGACTTGTTTCTGGAAAGGTGGAAAAGTAGAAGTTCAAATTGTTTGAGCACAGACCTGGATAGAATGACAGAACTCTATCTCTGCAGTAGATTACAACTCCGCCCCCTTTGGCAGTTTTATCTTGTCGGAAAATGTCATAGTTAGGATGGACATTTCAGGATTTTTGGTGGCCTTCCTAAGCCATAATTCAGACACGGCTAGGACATCCGGGTTGGCGGAGTGTGCTAAAGCAGTGAATAAAACAATTTAGGGAGGAGGCTTCTAATGTTAACATGCATGAAACCAAGGCTTTTACGGTTACAAAAGTCAACAAATGAGAGTGCCTGGGGAATGGGAGGGGTGCTGGGGGCTGCAGGGCCTGGGTTAACCTCTACATCACCAGAGGAACAGAGGAGGAGTAGGATAAGGGTACGGCTAAAGCTATAAGAACTGGTCGACTTGTGCGTTCGGAACAGAGAGTAAAAGGAGCAGATTTTTGGGCGCGGTAGAATAGATTCAAGGCACAATGTACAGACAAGGGTATGGTAGGATGTGAGTACAGTGAAGGTAAACCTAGGCCTTGAGTGACGATGAGAGAGGTTTTGTCTCTAGAGGCACCATTTAAGCCAGGTGAGGTCACCGTATGTGTGTGGGGTGGAACAAAAGGGCTAGCTAAGGCATTTTGAGCAGGGCTGGAGGCTCTACAGTGAAATAAGACAATAATCACTAACCAAAACAGCAATAAACAAGACATATTGACATTAGGGAGAGGCATGTGTAGCCGAGTGATCATAGGGTCCAGTGAGTAGCTAGGCGAGCTGGAGACACGGCGATGCAGACAGCTAGCGGGCCGGGGTTAGCAGGTTAGCAAATGGGCTTCTGGGGCATGGCGCAACGCAAGAGCCTGTTGAAATCACCTCGGACGGTTACAATGGCAGACCAGTCGTAATGGATCGACGGGGATCCGTGTCAGCAGTAAAAGGGTCCAGGCCAATTGGCAAATGGACCTCTTCGGCTAGCCGGGAGATGGGCCTAGTTCAAGGCTAGCTCCAGGCTAACTGGTGCTTGCTTCGGGACAGAGACGTTAGCCAGGAGTAGCCACTCGGATAACAGCTAGCTTGCTGCGATGATCCGGTGTAAAGGTTCAGAGCTTGCGGTAGGAATCCGGAGATGTGTTAGAGAAAAAGCAGTCCGATATCCTCTGGGTTGATATCGCGCTGTGCAGACTGACAGAATTGACCGGGCTGAGGCTGGCTGATGTCCGAGTTAACAGTGATAGTAGCTAGTTAGCTGGCTAGCTTCTGATGGGGGTGCCGGTTCTAAAGTGTAAAAAATTGTAGATCCGTACCACATTGGGTGAAGCGGGTTGCAGGAGTGAAGCGGGTTGAAGCGGGTTGTTCAGTCCGTAGATAAAAAATATATACGAAATATATACAAAGAAAACGATATATACATGGGACGGGACAAGACAAAACAGACGTCTGACTGCTACGGCATCTAGGATTCTGTTTTAACTTAACACACCAAGCCTTCCACTGACACTGAAATATTTAAAGAGTACATGGTGACTGAAGGAATTGGCTGCAAAATCCATGGATAGTAGACTATAATTTTGTCTGTCAAAAAGGTTGGCCTGCCTCTTATTTCTTGAATAGGAAGAAATCGGTTCCAACACAAAGCCCTCTTGTTGTTAAATTAAAAAGTCAAATTAAAATGAAGACTGTTAATATGAATTAGGCCTTATCGAATTAGCGCTGTCAATCTCCACAGCTGCCACTTCATTGTAATGCAAGCTATGTAAGTTACTTGAACATGGCTTATTGTGAGGACAATAACTCTGAAAAGTAGCTTTATTATAGGCAAATTAAACATATTGTTCTTATTAAAATCTATTGGAGCAGCATCAGGCATACCTCCGGTCCTCAATCTCATTTTTGCACTCTCCCTCTCAAACTGAACAGGACATCTGTAGGCCTAGTCAGCGCCCACAGATATTGAACTTCTTGGACAAATAACAAATTATTTTACCAAAGAAGCCTTTGATTCGCCTTCTGAAGTGCCACCGTACAGAGCATAGCCATTGGTTAGGCAGAACAAAAAGCTTTATGATTGAGATAGCCTATCCATTGCAGCGTGCAGTTTACACCCTCCGGTCTAGACTCTTCGCATAGTCTAGACCTGGGCCTGTAGCCTATAGTACAGGCCAGGGATATTCAACTCTTACACAACAAGGTCCAAAGCCTGCTTGTTTTCTGTTCTACCTGATAATTAATTGCACCAACCTGGTGTCCCGGGTCTAAATCAGTCCCTGATTCGAGGGGAACAATTAAAAAATGCAGTGGAACTGGCTTCGAGGTCTAGAGTTGAGTTTGAGGGGTATAAACTATGGATCCTTTGATTGAGGCCACACTAGGTGCACTTGATATTGGGCACCCAGTAGAGAATCGGGGATGAGGGGCAGCGTCGGGCACATGTCGAGATACAATTAAGCAATAAGGCACAAGAGGGTGTGGTACATGGCCAATATACTGTAGTATATTGGCCATATACCACAATCTCCACAGGTGCCTTATCACTATTATAAACTGGTTACCAATTTAATTAAAACAGTACAAATAATTGTTTTATCATACCAGGGCTCAAACCACCCAGTTTATTATAAGCAACTAATTCTCAAACACAGAGAAATATGACATTTAATCGATTACAAATTTACATTTACATTTACATTTAAGTCATTTAGCAGACGCTCTTATCCAGAGTTGGTGCATTCACCTTATGATATCCAGTGGAACAACCACTTTACAATAGTGCATCTCAATATTTTAGGGGGGGGGGGGGGGGTTAGAAAGATTACTTTATCCTATCCTAGGTATTCCTTAAAGAGGTGGGGTTTCAGGTGTCTCCGGAAGGTGGTGATTGACTCCGCTGTCCTGGCGTCGTGAGGGAGCTTGTTCCACCATAGGGGTGCCAGAGCAAATTACATGACCCTCCCCTGGACTAAATAAAGAAAAAATACTAAACCCTCCCCTTGACCGAAATAGAAAAATTATTATCCCCCCCATTTTCCTCGGTAACAATTGTGTAAATTTAGACCACTCCCTAACACGAAACCAACTTCCAAATGTGCAGACTGCCCCAACTTAGATTGCTTGAGAAAATATTTCTCATATATAACTATATTTAAATGAGCTCTCAATGCATTTCAATGTGGGAAATGTAAAAAAATTGACTTGAATGGTAAAAAAACATAACAAATTCTAGACTTATCTCTTCTTTCACCGCGTAAGATATCAACGCCAAGCTAACGTTGAGATGTTCAGACCGACCCAACTTAGATTGCTTACACTCAGATTTGTTATATAATTTCTACTTTTTAAGATATAAGCATTGAAATGTTGCATATATTAACATGGGTTTGAATTAGAACCACAGTAATACAGTGGTAGCTATCTAAAATGGACCTGCTCCTTGGCCAATTAAGCTATAAAACCAATTTTAAAACATTCAGGCTATCCTAACTTCAAATTCTTTAAGATCTTAATCAACTATAACTATACACATTTGCAGAAATGTGCATACAATAACTCACCAAAAGTAAGTCTTGAACCATTTAAGCTAGAGACACCAAACCAACTTTCTCATGTTCAGTCTATGCTAACTTAAATTTCTTAAAAACCTTTATCAACTATAACTATATAAATTAGCATAAAATAGCATAAAATAACCCACCAACAGTAACTCTTGAACTGTTCAAGCTGTTCTTCTCTTCCCACCCCCTTTTTAAAGAGACTTAAGGGAAGATACAAAGCAGGAACTGCTGCTTCTCCACACTGCGGCTTGTGTGTGTGCGTGCGTGTGTGTGTGTGGACACTGAGGCGGGGACATAAAAGGGACGGTACATGCCTTTAGAGACTAGACGCAGATGATCTTCTGATTAAAGGGGAGGTGTAAAGGAGACAGATGAGCTGCAGGCAAGAGAACAATCGAAACCAGAACCGACTGCAACAGTCAGCAGGCATTCCACCAGTTACTACACAGCACAGCACATGAAAGAGCACTGATCTTAAAATATGTGGCAGGCAGAAAACACATTCTCAAAATACAAAAGCAGACAAATTCATACTCTCCCAAACATGTTTTGATCAGAAGTGTGATGCAGAGACATATTGGTATTCAGAGTAATATGCCTGTGAACAGAGCCACCCTAAGTTGTTAGGGGTCCCCTTTGTGGGGTGAGAGTGTGAGGGAGACGTTTATTGAAATGGACGAGAAAGGGAAACAAAGTGTCTGGGCTGACTGTGATGGCCGGGTCTATTCTGCCCCACTGCTGTGGTTCTCAAAGCCCTTTAAACAGCACTACATCTCTCTAGCCTTCTCTTTTCAGCATGCCAACGACTCTCTGCAGCCCCGCTCTCTCTCTACTCTGTCTCTGCCAAGCATCAAGCCAGTCTGCCAGTCCGCTGCAGGCCAGTGTGCTGAGGGTCTTGCCACGTTAAAGCTGGACCAAACCAGCTAGGAAAGGAATGCCTCCCAGTGTTAGACCAATCTGATGATTTACGGTATACACATATGGGCCTTGTACTTAGTAGAAGTGAGTGTTTCATAATGATTTGAGTCTATTTGAGTGACAGGGATATGGGTTCTGTGTTGAAAAAAGCACCGACTTAAAATCTAATTCCTTCCCTTTCTTTGCTGACTTTATTGACATAGGTTCCCTCACGGCCTATTCTGCCTCCCGGTTCCCAGGAGACCAGGGTAGAACTAGAACATTCCCACCTCCCCGAGTGCACTGCCTTGTACTAACACTGGCAGCGCAGACCAAACGCACATTTTTCCAGTTTCACACTTTCCAAAGACCTTCATTTATCCCCATTTATCTTCCTGACCATGTGAGCCTGCTTAACATTTTTTACCCCACAGACACATACCTCTGGTAGACCATGTGATTAGTCACAAGAGGTAATGCCCAATTTATTCAACATTTAAGAATGCTTTGCCTGCTGTTTCTTTCCTCTTTAAAAATGCTCGGCATTCTAAAAATAGTGTTGGGGAATACAGCACCTCTCACATAAGCTTCTTAACCTAATTGTTACTGATTTGGGACATCTGGCATTTTACGGGTCACTTTAAAACGTATCTTCAAGCCAATATTTAGGGTCAGTGGTGACACTCCAGATTGTTTAAAATCTTATTAAAAGAGTACTTTCTGCATTCCCAAATATCTTTGGAAACTCCATTCAGCGTATCTGTCACTGTATTCATTGTATATTTTCACATGACCCTTCCGTTATACTGTAAAACAAAATGTAAAAAAAATTGCACACCCTCATACTCATAGGATTAACTCAGGATAATGTTTACGACCACAAATAACAATAATTGTGTTCATAAACGTAGATATCGACTTTGTCACACCCTGATCTGTTTCACCTGTCTTTGTGCTTGTCTCCACCCACCTCCAGGTGTCGCCCATCTTCCCCATTATCCTCAGTGTCTTTATACCTGTGTTCTCTGTTTGTCTGTTGCCAATTCGTTTTGTTCGTCAAGCCTACCAGCATTTTCCCCTTGCTCCTGTCTTTTTCTAGTTCCTGTTTTCTAGTTTTCCCGGTTTTGACCATTCTGCCTGCCCTGACCCTGAGCCTGCCTGCCGTTCTGTACACTGGATTATTGACCTCTGCCTGCCCTGACCCTGAGACTGCCTGCCGTTCTGTACCTTATGGACTCTGATCTGGATTACTGACCTCTGCCTGCCCTTGACCTGTCGGTCCCCTGTTCCAGTAATAAACTTTTGCCGACCACCAAGGACGAGCTAACTCTCCCTGCCTGTTTCCTTACACTACGATCAGAGCTGGCTGCAGACAATGATCAGCTAGGTAGAAATCAGATTTTAAACATTTTCACGCTATATTTATAATTATAATTCGGGACGTTTGAGCCCTGGATGTTGGTTGGCTGAAAGCCGTGGTATATCAGACAATATACCATGAGTATGATGCAAAATTACTTGTTTACTGTTATAATTACATTGGTAACCTGTTCATAATAGCAATAAGGCACCCCAGGGGTTTGTGGTATATGGGCAATATACAACGGCTAAGGGCTGTTGCGTCGTGCATAAGAACAGCCCTTAGCTGTGGTGTCATGGACAACCCTGATGCTACGGCCGAAGACAGGAATAAGTACAAGAAGGCCCGCTATGACCTCCGCAGAGTCAATACAGGAATAAGGTGGAATCACATTACACAGGCGCCGACGCCCGCCGCATATGGCAGGGACTACAGTCCATTACAGATTACAAAGGAAAACTCAACCGTGATCTCCCCAACGATGCCTCTCTACCAGACGAACTCAATGCATTTTATGCACGCTTTGACAACAACAACATTGAGCCGGGTTTGAGGGCTGTCACTGACCTAGAGGACTGGGTGATCTCACTCTCCGAGGCCGACGTGAGAAGGGTCTTTAATCAGGTCAACACGCCCAAGGGCCCCGACGGTATTCCAGGGCGCGTTCTCAGAGCATGCGCAGAACAGCTGGCAGGAATATTCACTGTAATTTTCAACCTCTCCTTGTCCCAGTCTGTAATCCCCACATGTTTTAAGATGACCACAATCATCCCCGTTCCTGAGAACTCTAAGGCTTGATGCCACAATGATTACCGCCCTGTAGCACTCACTTCTGTAATCATGAAGTGCTTTGAGAGGCTGTTTAACTCCACCATCCCAGCCACCCTAGACCCACTCAATATGCATACCGCCCCAACAGATCCATAGATGAAGCAATCTCAATTGCTCTCCACACTTCCCTCACATACCTAGATAAGAGAAATACCTATGTGACAATGTTGTTCATTGACTACAGCTCAGAATTCAACACCATTATTCCCTCCAAGCTGTTCACTAAGTTTAGGACACTTGGGTGCTCTGGAGCAGGTTTTCATCAAGGATCTCTCTGTACTTTGCTCCGTTCATCTTTCCCTCAATTCTGACTAGTCTCCCAGTCCCTGCCGCTGAAAAACATCCCCACAGCATGATGCTGCCACCATCCTGCTTCACCGTAGGGATGGTGCCTGGTTTCCTCCAGATGTGAAACTTGGCATTCAGGCCAAAGAGTTCAATCTTGGTTTCATCAGACCAGAGAATGTTGTTTCTCATGGTATGAGTCTTTAGGTGCCTTTTGGCAAACTCCAAGCAGGCTGTCATGTGCCTTTTACTGAGGAGTAAGCTTTCATCTGGCCACTCTACCATAAAGGCCTGATTGGTGGAGTACTGCAGAGATGGTTGTCCTTCTGGAAGGTTCTCCCATCCCCAAAAAGGAACTCTGGAGCTCTGTCAGAGTGACCATCGGGTTCTCCAAGGCCCTTCTCCCCAAATTGCTCAGTTTGGCCAGACGGCCAGCTCTAGGAAGAGTCTTGGTGGTTCCAAACTTCTTCCATTCATGAATGATGGAGGACACTGTGTTCTTGGGGACATTCAATGCTGCAGACATTTTTTGTTACCCTTCACCAGATCTGGGCCTCCATACAATCCTGTATCTGATCTCTACGGACAATTCCTTTGACCTCATGGCTTGGTTTTTGCTCTGACATGCACTGTCAACTGTGGGACCTAATATAGATAGGTGTGTGCCTTTCCAAATCAAGTCCAATCAATTGAATTTACCACAGGTGGACTCCAATCAAGTTGCAGAAACATTTCAAGGATGTTCAAGGGAAACAGGATTCACCTGAACTCAATTTCGAGTCTCATAGCAAAGGGTCTGAATACTTATGTAAATAAGGTATTTCTGTTCTCAATTTTTATACATTTACAAAATGTTCTAAAAACCGTTTTTTGCTTTGTCATTATGGTGTATTGTGTGAATATTGATGAGGAAAATAATCCATTTAATCCATTATAGAATACGTCTGTAACGTAACAAAATGTGGAAATACTGAATACTTTCCGAATGCACTGTATCCCTGCACATGTAAATACTGAATACTTTCCGAATGCACTGTATCCCTGCACATGTAAATATGGTATTGGAACTGACTTTTTAAATATTTCCTGTAAATAGTATGCTTACTTACTTACTTACTTTATTGTGAATTTCATATTTCTTATTCTTATTTCTCATGTGTTTTTTTCTAGTCATACATTGTTATTGATTATTTCATTGCTGGGTTTTGATTTTCCAAGAAAGGCATTTCACTGTACTTGTGCATGTGACATTGTCACGCCCTGACCTGAGAGAGCCATTTTTCTCTGTTTAGTTAGGTCAGGGTGTGATATGATGTGGGCATTCTTTGTATTTAATTTCTATGTTTTGGCCGGGTATGGTTTCCAATCAGAGACAGCTGTCTATCGTTGTCTCTGATTGGGAGTCATACTTAGGCAGCCTTTCCCACCTGTTTTTTGTGGGTAGTTGTTTTCTGTTTTGTATTATGTGACCTGACAGAACTGTTGGCTTTTGTTTTGTTTCTTTTGTTAAAGTGTTTCGTATTATTAAATAATTATCATGAACACACACCACGCTGCGCTTTGGTCCCCTCCTTTCGACAGCTGTAACAGAACTACCCAACACCAAAGGACCAAGCAGCGTGGGCCGATTGACTGGACCTGGGAAGAAATCCTGGATAGGCCTGGGTAGTATCGCCATCCGCAAGAAGAGATAGAGGCAGCGAAAGCGGAACGGCGATACTGGGAGGAACAGGCAAGGAAACAACGGAAGCCCGAGAGGCAGTGGCAAAAAAAAAATTGGGTGGAGGGGGCACACGGGGAGATTGGCAAAGTCGGGGTTGAGACCTGAGCCAACTCCCCGTGCTTACCGTGGGGAGTGAGTGACCGAGCAAGAACTGTGTTATGCGGTGATGCGCACTGTGTCGCCAGTGCGCATTCACAGCTCGGTGCGCTCGGTGCAAGCTCCTCACCGTTGCCGTGCTAGAGTATACCCTGTGCCTGCTCTGCGCACCCAGTCTCCTGTGCGTCACCCCAGTCCGGTGAGACCGGTTTCAGCTCCACGTAGGAAGCCTCCAGTGATGATCAATGGTCCGAAGCCTCCAGTGATAATCCATGGCACGAAGCCTCCAGTGATGATCCATGGCCCGGAGCCTGTAGGGATGATCCATGGCACGAAGCCTCCAGTGATGATCCATGGCCCGGAGCCTGTAGGGATGATCCATGGCACGAAGCCTCCAGTAATAATCCATGGCCCGGAGCCTCCAGTGATGATCCATGGCGTGGAACCTGTAGTGATGATCCATGGCACGGAGCCTGCAGCGACGCTCCCCAGTCCGGAGCCTCCAGCGACGCTCCCCAGTCCGGAGCCTACACTCCCCAGTCCGGCGCCTCCAGCGACGCTCCTCAGTCCGGAGCCAACAGCGACGCTCCTCAGTCCGGAGCCTCCAGCGACGCTCCTCAGTCCGGAGCCTCCAGCGACGCTCCCCAGTCCGGAGCCTCCAGCGACGCTCCCCAGTCCGGAGCCTCCTGAGACGGCCTGCAGCCCGGAGTCTTCAGCCACGGTCTGCAGCCTGGAGTCTTCAGCGACGGTCTGCAGCCCCGAGTCTTCAGCGGCGGTCTGCAGCCCCGAGTCTTCAGCGGCGGTCTGCAGCCCCGAGTCTTCAGCGGCGGTCTGCAGTCCCGAGTCTTCAGCGGCGGTCTGCAGCCCAGAGTCTTCAGCGGCGGCCTGCAGCCCAGAGTCTTCAGCAGCGATCGCCGTTTCAGAGCCTCCGGCGATGATCCACGGTCTGGTTCCTCCGGCGACACAGAAGCGGGGGGATCAGCGGGCGGTGTGGGGGCTACGCCCCGAACCAGAGCCGCCGCCAAGTATAGATGCCCACCAGGACCCTCCCCTATAGGTTCAGGTTTGCGGCCGGGAGTCCGCACCTTTGGGGGGGGGGGGGGGGGGGGTACTGTCACGCCCTGACCTGAGAGAGCCGTTGTTCTCTGTTTAGTTAGGACAGGGTGTGATATCCATGGCAACTTTGGTCCCCTCCTTTCGACAGCCGTAACAGACATTAACACTTGAAACTTTTATATTGGTCGTATACCACACCCCCTCGGGCCTTATTGCTTAATTATAGAAAATATGTGCAATACATTTTCCACCAACAGGTTTCTGTGCCAATACACCACACAACCAATAAGCAAAGCATACTGACTTCAGGCACTTCAACATCATGCTTTGCATTTTCAACACCACAATAAAATAGATTATGTCAATCTCAACAGAAAGTAGGCCTACATCCCTCCCTACCTTGTAGGCCTACATCCCTCCCTACCTTGTAGGCCTAACCAGTATCAAAAGCTTAACTTGACAATCTCCGAATGTCACTACATTTCATGGTGTTTTGTAACAGATGTCTCTTTCCATTCATCAAATGCTGCAGAGTTTATATTTTGGACTAATGTGTGCAGGTAGCCTACAGGAGATTTTTGCAGTAGACTAATCCGTTTAAAACACTGACTTTTTGTGTTTACACAACACATAAAAGGTGAAACATTTTCTAAGTTAAATGACAAATATTTAGGCTATACTGAAGCGTTAGGTTTTAGGTGTGCGACCAATAGCAGCTCGGATGGGAGATGAGGCAGAGCGTGTGTTAAGCTTTCCTGAATAACTGAGCCTGCTTGGAACATATGTGGCCACATTATTATAGGACGACTTGGGAGAATGATGATCCGCAACAGACAGCGCATCTCAGTATCAGAACTTCAAATACAGCCAGACTGGCCTGCAACTGTACCTTTCTAGACCTTGTAAACTGTCAAAAGTAGACCAATAACTGATCCAAATGGAACTAAATATACAAATCACAGGGCTTCTGAGCCATTATTCAAATAACATTTTCACGGCAGTTTACAGCCTAGAGTAGAATTTTGTACTCACTTGAAAACAATAATGCAATTGTTTATCGCATTGTGGTGTTGTAGGCTAGTCTAGGTAGGATAACTGTATTGTCCATAAACAAGATCAATAGGGGATCTTTTAGAGCAGCCTTCGCTGTTCTTTCACTCGCAGTGACACACCTGGCCTCTCTGCTTTCATAGAAAATTGGTGGAGCTTTGAATTATTTTACGTGAAGTATCATGCTAGATTAGCCTATTGCAGATCTGGATTAACTATCCATGTAACATTAATGTTATGCTGAACAGTGGATAGAGGGCAGGATAGACAGTTACAATGGTAGAATATTGACCTGTGTTACAGTTAGCTGGTGGAAAAGCGTAGTGCATAATAAGACGTATGAAAGCAGTTGACAAAGTTTGGCTAGGATGGAAGAAATTATATAGTAATAAAAAAAAGGTGAATGTAAACCAGGGACAGACGCGCTAGCCTCTTCTGTGTCCAATAAAAAACCACTCAACCCTCCCCAAAGCAAAAATAATAATTTGACAACCCTCCCCTATTTTGGACCATCCCCCCACCTAGTAAATTTTTAACTGTCCCTTGCAGGTACCTCTTGCAGTGGAAGCATCCAGATCGTATCCTGTTGGTTATAAGTATTGTAATAAATTAAATGAATGTTAAAGATGCCCATGTGTATTGCAGCAAAGCAAAATGTTTTTACTTTAAGAGGAATGTTCCTATTTCTATTGCCTCCCTGAGTTTTATGAGGTTTGGTGTTATTGGAAAGATTTTCACCCCCAAAAATATTGCATAGCTCCCTTGTAACTATTTCTAGTGGGGGCAGTTCCTCAAGTGGCACATTACTGTTACAACTCTTTCAAATAAAGTGCGCAAGTGTCACCAAGGCGGCATGAGGGCTCCCTTCGGCCTGTATCTGGATAATCTAGCACGCATAAACACACCACACTGGCTTTTAAATCAAGTCCTCTAACGTTTCTGATGACTCCGTGGAGGGTTTGTATGCATCTGAACTCAATTGTTACATGCCCTTGCAGAGGCCAAAGAATGTGGCGCTGAGCAAAATATAGAAAGATAATATTAGTAGCACTAAGCCTAGGTCCCGGGCCGAGACTGGCCATGTAGTGTGGAGATGGGATCTGAGGTACTGGGTTTTGATGATGAACCTCTCATTTTTTTATACGCCCATACGCTAACACCCAATGGCATCTCATGATTCTGACAGACGCCGCCAGAAGGGAGTTAGTACTTTGTCTGGGAGATGTTGAACAAATAAAACCAGAAGCTTCCAGTGTCTTCAGACTGTGGTATTACCTGGTCGATCACCGTGGTCAACAAACCTCTCTACGGGTTCCTTTGAAGAACGAGCAAAACCTTCCCTGCTGAAAAGCCAATCAGTTAAACGCATGAAGACC
The DNA here is from genome assembly GCF_901001165.1 of Salmo trutta. Taxonomy (NCBI): domain Eukaryota; kingdom Metazoa; phylum Chordata; class Actinopteri; order Salmoniformes; family Salmonidae; genus Salmo; species Salmo trutta. The sequence goes on from NC_042957.1 coordinate 29,479,575, forward strand.
ACCAACCGCAGCAGCGCCTGAGGCAGTTGGCCTTTTCCTCCCTCTCCTCCTCGGAATGGCGGTTCTGAGGCATGAGCAGCACATGGAGCAGCCTTTGGAGAGGTCAACGGGTTGCCATGCTGCTTTGCCCAGCGAGCGAGCCACATTGAACCACTCAGCCTTTTTATTCCCCACCATGTGAACGAGCCAAAGCCCAGGCCTAAGAGCAGCAGTGCACGGCTATATCTTCCACTCCACCAGGACCACATGGATTTTATAGCATTTATTGGCTACCTCTGGCATATGGGTTTCACCAGTGCTGCAGTGCTCTCCAGTTTCTCCAGCGAACGGCTTATCATTGTGCCGCATCGCCGCACACTGTACAAACAGCAGCTGGCAGCCAAACCACAGAGGGCCCTCAGAAATTAAATGCTTATTTGATTCAAAAAGAATGGAAATGTTATGCTTTATTGTTGAAATCATGAGAGAAACAATGTCAGTGTAACAAATATGCATTGATTCGGTACTGCAGCTGTAGAGGGACTGACAAAGAGGCCACCCAAGGCCAGTTCACATGACAAGAAAGAGTGAGGAAGGATTACTCTTTGAGACTAGTCTCAATGCAAATAACTGCTCAACTTGGGAATGCCTAACAATTCCTTGAGAATTGTTATTTGTCATTGTCATTTGAGAGCTGGCTTGAATGTTCTCGGCATCCACTATGTCCTTGAGCAGTTCCAGTGATATCTGGAACTGTAGTCCATCCATGTAGCTTCATCTCATAAGATATGACTTGGAATCCATTATCAACTCAGTGGTAAATGTATGCCATCTACATACTTGAAATGTACGAACTGTTGATGCAAAGCTGTCCACTGTATGTCCATTTGAAAGTACCAGGTAAAAAAGATCTCTCTATGAACGCCTTTCCTGCATCATAAAACGCTGCGGGTATAATAAAGTTGATTCAGTGATTAATTATTGAGCTATTCACAGATTTAGAGGATAACACCCGGGTTCTTTTATTTGATTATTACCTATTTCAGTAAGGGCCAAAAATGCTGCATTTGTACTTTTCTGGACCTACTTTTTCATATAAAGAAAATTAGAAACATGATGAGCTAGGTATAGTCTCTTGACACCTGTAACATCCAAAATCATCTAATTAAGGAACTATTACAGTGTGTGTGTGTGTGTGTGTGTGTGTGTGTGTGTGTGTGTGTGTGCGTGCGTGCGTGCGTGCGTGCGTGTGTGTGCGCGCGTGGTGTGTGTCTTCGCAACACTGGCCATAGCAACCTGACCCCCTTAACACCACTCAAAAGTAGCACAACTTTCCAGCAGTTTGCATCAGATATTGGGGGAGAGAGAATTGTCAGAATTAGTTGCAGAACTTATTTAGTATATGGTACAAAATAAATAAAGATGACAGTAACACATCATTGTTGAAGTCCATTGTATGGTGAAAAACATAAGCATTTCACTCAAATCAAACCAAATCAGAGTATATGACTCACATGTACAGGGTAGCAAATGTAATTGCAGGGTACAGTGAAATTCTTACGCTCCAAGTTCCAACAATGCAAGTCAAAGAGAAGACAGTGAAATAATAATATAAATAATAAAAGTAATAACACAAAGTAAAATAATAGAGTAGGAAAAAGTGTTAAAATGTCAATAGGGGGAGCAGGGGGAGGGAGGGGCAGGAAGTCTAGTGGTGGCTATTCAGCAGCCTGATGGTCTGGGGGCAGAAGCTATTGGCCAGTCTGTCAGTTATTCTGGCCAATCTCATTTCAAGGAATAACGCTAACCTTGTCAGTTTAACCTCATCAGTTAAAGATACTGAGATAGTGGATAGTGCCCACATTGAAGAATCAAAGTGCTGCTCTGCAAAGGTGCAACGTTCAGGGCATTGGATTTATCGCCATCCAGCCCTCACCTGACCCACATAGTGTCACGAAGTTCATTCATGGCTGGAATCATGTCGGAATCTTTTATTTTTGTTCCCAATATGAATTTTCCAACCCATTCCATTTCATTCAGAATGTGTTATTATTATTATTATTTCATTCTTCTCTGTAAAAATGTGAACCATCTGCTGCAGGAGCCCAGGGGAATCGCAGAGCGTGTTGGAGTGCTCTCAGTGTGGATTGATGCCCTGAGACTCCTACAGCTCAATATAACCCAGGCCTTCATCTACAATACCCCTCTATCTTGCTAATCATGTGGAATGCTTTGGTTATAAATGCCATGTTTTTCCAGGACATAGCCTGACTAGGTGCAAGTAGTGGCCATTCTCTCTGTGTGGCCTTATACCACCACAATGATGCCCTCAATCAAGAACGATCAACTACTGTATCTTCGAGTTTTGGAGATTCACAGGAAACTAGCCATGAGACACTTCCTCCTGTTGATATAGCATATATTCCCATTGAGGAATATTTCAAAGGGGGCATTCAAGGGCACTGATATGCTTCCCTAATGAGGGTAAAATAGTCAAATGAGGCCTAGCATTGCAAATTCCACTACATAAACAATAACGTCATTAATTAGCCATGACTCACTCACTCTGCCACTGTGGTACGTTGGTAAACATTCCTTGACAGGTACTGTATCTATTCTACAAAAGACACTTCACACTTCCCAAAGCTTCTCATGTAGACCTCAGTTATAATCTGTATTCCTTGGGGATACACATTCAATCTGCACTTCTAGAAAAACCTAAAAGGGTTCTTCGGCTGTCCCCATAGGAAACCCCTTTGAAGAACTCTTTTGGGTTCCCTTTCCACAGAGGGCTCTACATGGAACCCAAAATGGTTCTACCTGGAACCAAAAAGGGTTCTACCTAGAACCAAAAAGGGGTTTTCAAAGAAGAACCCTTTTGGAACCCTTTTTTCTAAGTGTGGGACTGCCAAGGTAAGCCAAGGTGTTATTGCCAACTGTTGGGAAAATCAGAGATGCCTGGAAAGACTTCATACAGAGTGTTGTTGTCAGATATTCGTGTAAGTAACCGGATATCTTGCACCACAATTTCTCGAAAATGACTAAACAATTTGAGAAAACATGGACTCAATGACCTTTATCATTGAAGACACTTGCCATAGCTTGGTAAGGATTATCAGTTGATCTTTAACACAAGGCACCAGCACTGACATAACATTAGAGATCATCTGGTTGTTAATCCTGTTTCTCATTTTTTCTTTTTTTTCTTGCCCTAAATCCATTGAAGTATCTGAATGTCTTTGTGAAGGTTGGCCAGTGACAGCTCTCCATTTGATCCTGTGTGATCTGAGACATCCCACATTGTCAGGGATATGGATCTCGGCATTGTGTGTCAAAGGGCAGGCCACACAACTCTAGTCCTCCATGGTTACAACCTCATCCACATGTGCTGTGCTGTTGTCATTCACCAGCAGTGTACTTTCAGTCAGGCAAGTCACAATACGGACCGATACACACAGACAAACAAGGCAAGACACATTAACTCCCTTGGCTGAAGAGGATGGGCTTTGCATCAGTTGAATTCATATCACTTCAATTAATCATAACAGGCTATGTTCAGTTGTATGACTGTCATCTTAACTCAGACCAGGTACAGTTGGTGTTATTGTGATGGGAAAATTAAAGAAGGTGATACTCGCAATTTGTAGGCGCTGTTATTCTGTTCATGAAATGGGGAATAGTTCAAAGAGGAGTGACACAGGGGTGTGCTTCTACCATTTAAATTGAGTTGATTCGATTAGAATCTGGATGTGTTTTCCTGCCTGTTTTCTTAATTAGCAAAGTACAAAGAAATTGTAATTCAGGTTGGGCGTGATTTTCTGCTTGCATTTGGTTAAAATGACAGTGAATTCATTCATACTTTGAGAACTTGTTAGCAGCTCCTGTGTGTATAATTCTTTATCTCAGAGATCATTTTGAACTGAAGATACGAGTAGCCACGTTAAATCTTATTTGGTGGATAGTCATTTACTCTGTGTTATTCTGTAATGTATCATGTATCTCATGTACACTGTAATTGTTTGAGTGTTAATTATTTAGTTACTAATAAATCCTATTAGTTGAATTGAGGCTCACTACCTTGACTAGATTCCTCCAGAGACGTACAGAGCCTGTTGCCTTTATTCACATAATATTGAAGTCAGATTGACGAATGTAGTTTATTATTATAATCCAAATTATTTTCATTCAACTACATTATGAGATACAGTCCCATTTTTAAGCAGATTCAGTGTGACTTCATAGCCTTAAGCATTCATAAAGCCTTCATAGAGCATTCATAATGTACTGTACAGCCTGTATAAGAATGACACGTCGCATTTCTAAAGTGAAGAGAAATTAAGCGTAACACCCTGCATCCGACTGCTGACTTCTCTCTGTAGCTAAGCAGGGTCAGTCTTGGGCAGTCACTGGATGGGAGACCAGCTGATGCTGGAATCTGGCCACAGTGGGGGGCACTCTTCCTTCTGAGCTATGGAGATTGCAATGCCTCAGGGTATAATAGGGGATATTGCCCTGTGTAGGGTGCTGTTTTTTAGATGAGATGTTAAAATAGGTGTCCTGACTCTCTGTGGTCATTAAAAATCCCATTATTGTAGGAGTAGGGGTGTTAACCCTGGTGCCCTGGCTAAATTCCCAACCTGGCCACCTTCTATCATGGCCCTCTGATTCCCAAGTGGCATATTCCCAATTGGCATATATCACTCCTCACCTATCCCCCATGAGCGTTCTGGCTCAAAATGGTTGCTGTTGCAATATCCTTGCCTGTGAACCCCTTTTTGTGCAAAGCAATGATGATGACACGTGTTTCCTTGCAGGTAACCATGGTTGACAGAGGAAGAATAATGATTCTAAGCACCACCCTCCTTTTGAAGCTTCCAGTCTGTTACTCGACTCAATCAGCATGACAGAGTGATCTCCAGCCTTGTCCTCGTCAACACTCACACCTGTGTTAATGAGAGAATCACTGACATGATGTCAACTGGTCCTTTTGTGGCAGGGCTGAAATGCAGTGGAAATGTTTTGGGGGATTCAGTTAATTTGCATGCCAAAGAGGGACTTTGCAATTAATTGCAATTCATCTGATCACTCTTCATAACATTCTGGAGTATATGCAAATTGCCATCATACAAACTGAGGCAGCAGACTTTGTGAAAATTAATATTTGTGTCATTCCCAAAACATTTGACCATGACTGTAGATCTTGTGACTTTAACCCTAGTGTCCAGTTAGGCCTATGGTTCAACAGTTCAATCAAGTTCTAATATGTTTGATCTGCAGTCCACTTCTCTACACGCTACTTCTCATGTGGAAAGTATTGAGTTCTCCCCTGTCTTTGAGTTGAGAGAGTGTCACAGAGCAGGACCCTTCAGTATAAGCCTATATACTTTCTCAGAGAAAGCAAGGGGACATTCTACAGTATGTGGGAACCCTGAAGAGATGGTAGAGAGGGGACATGGTACCAGCTGGTGCCACACTCTCAAATGATGTATGGTCTAGACGTAACGCAACATCAAAGCAGTGGTTGGAGTTTAAATATTTGTACAGCAGACATCTAAAACTCAATCAAGCCTTCATCATTCCAAGCTTGGCATAGATATTGCATCAACGGGAGACGGGATGTGGAACCTCATTTTTCTACACTCTCCCCCAGTTAATGATTGTGGAATGATTACACACAGATGGTAATTAAGTGAAACACGGACGATCTGAGGAAGAGAAAGATACTGTGATAGTAGTTGTGTTGCATCCATAAATGGAGTGCAGAAACCCCTCTCATCAGATGGACTGCAGCTACCTGCAAACACTAAAGCTAGCAAGGCTCTAGCTGCTTCACATGGAGTTCAAATAGGGATTCTACTTCACATGGAACACCCACGTGTGTTTGTTGTGATCAGTAGCTAAATGGCTGTGTGAATGTCCCCTCTGTAGCCATGGTGTACTGAACCATCTGTGCCAATTTACACCCAGTGTTTTAGAAGGAGGGTCAAAGTGCAGGTTTGAGCTCTATCCCTCTTTATCCCTTGTCCACAGAGGCTTTAGTCCCATCACACACGCTGATGGCTTTCTAGCATCCAGCCAAAACAGCCAGGCAAAGCTGCACTGCCCAGCAGCCTCGAGGTACCTTCCTGCATGTTGAGAGAGAGCCTCCAACGGAGAGTCAGAAGAAATAGTGCATTTCTTCAGTGGTGAATGGCCATGCTTAGCAACAGCTTTGTTCCTCCACAAAATTATATCACTAAGGAACTTTTCATGAATTAAACATGCGGAACACAAGGTGCTGGAAATGTCCTCACATTATTTACGGATTCTGTGTTATATAACAGTCGACAAAGAGACCCTATAATGAAGTTGAATACCTGCCAGGTCGCCATCGGAAAAACAACCCCGTACAGGAAAAGGGTCCCTCTGACATCATTTTGATCAGATGTTTTCCTCTCCTCATTTTCATATCAGTGAGTGATTGACCTGTCAATGGAAATAAACTCAGCAAAAAAAGGACCCTGTCTTTCAAAGATAATTCGTAAAAATCTAAATAACTTCACAGATCTTCATTGTAAAGGGTTTAAACACTGTTTCCCATGCTTGTTCAATGAACCATAAACAATTAATGAACATGCACCTGTGGAGCGGTCGTTAAGACACTAACAGCTTACAGACGCTAGGCATTTAAGGTCACAGTTATGAAAACTTAGGACACTAAATAGGCCTTTCTACTGACTCTGAAAAACACCAAAAGAAAGATGCCCAGGGTCCCTGCTCATCTGCGTGAACGTGCCTTAGGCATGCTGCAAGGAGGCATGAGGACTGCAGATGTGGCCAGGGCAATAAATTGCAATGTCCGTACTGTGAGATGCCTAAGACAGCGCTACAGGGAGACAGGATCATCCTCGCAGTGGCAGACCACATGTAACAACACCTGCACAGGATTGGTACATCCGAACATCACACCTGCAGGACAGGTACAGGATGGCAACAACAACTGCCCGAGTTACACTAGGAATGCACAATCCCTCCATCAGTGGTCAGACTGTCCTCAATAGGCTGAGAGAAGCTGGACTGAGGGCTTGTAGGCTTGTTATAAGGCAGGTCCTCACCAGACATCACCGGCTACAACGTTGCCTATGGGCACAAACCCACCGTCACTGGACCAGACAGGACTGGCAAAAAGTGCTCTTCACTGACGAGTCGCGGTTTGTCTCACCAGGGGTGATGGTCAGATTCGCGTTTATCGTCGAAGGAATGAGCGTTACACCAAGGCCTGTACTCTGGAGCGGGATCGATTTGGAGGTGGAGGGTCCGTCATGGTCTGGGGCGGTGTGTCACAGCATCATCGGACTGAGCTTGTTGTCATTGCAGGCAATCTCAACACTGTGCGTTACAGGGAAGACATCCTCCTCCCTCATGTGGTACCCTTCCTGCAGGCTCATCCTGACATGACCCTCCACCATGACAATGCCACCAGCCATACTGCTTGTTCTGTGCGTGATTTCCTGAAAGACAGGAATGTCAGTGTTCTGCCATGGCCAGCGAAGAGCCCGGATCTCAATCCCATTGAGCACGTCTGGGACCTGTTGGATCGGAGGGGGAGGGCTAGGGCCAGGGCCATTCTCCACAGAAATGTCCGGGAACTTGCAGGTGCCTTGGTGGGGTAACATCTCACAGCAAGAACTGGCAAATCTGGTGCAGTTCATGAGGAGGAGATGCACTGCAGTACTTAATGCAGCTGGTGGCCACACCAGATACTGAATGTTATTTTTGATTTTGACCCCCCCTTTGTTCAGGGACACATTATTCCATTTTTGTTAGTCACATGTCTGTGGAACTTGTTCAGTTTATGTCTCAGTTGTTGAATCTTGTTATGTTCATACAAATATTTACACGTTAAGTTTGCTGAAAATAAACACAGTTGACAGTGAGAGGACGTTTCTTTTTTTGCTGAGTTTAGATCTCCCATAGTGTGCTGACCTCACAGTCACTGACTGCTCACTACCTCTGGTATGCTCATCACACTGTTTATCCAACAGCTGGAGAAGTACAAATAAGATAGGAAGATTACTGTCGCTCCCTCTGCGTTTTTAAAGGTACAGGGTCTGACCACGCTGAGTTTGCACATGCAACACGTGCTATAGCTACAAAAGAATAACAGAGATACAAGTGCAAATAAAAAGTAATTTCCATGACTTTATGCCCTGAAATCTGCAGAAATGTCTCTCACGTTGCATGAATTCTTTGGTGCCTTTGGTCATCAGTGGGGGGCTCTGGTGCACAGACATTGTATACTTTAGAGTATGTCGTTTGTATTTATTTGCCAGAGTACGGCAGCTTTGATTTCCATCAGGGGATTTGTTTACTTTTATTGAAGTTGTCTGGAATGCCATTGTTTGAGTCCACAGGAAATTGAAACACAGGTACGCAGAAAAATACAAAGACAAAGACAACGAGTTCAAAGACAAATGGGAATGTGGAATCTTCAGGGAGATATACTGACATACTGATGTCAATCTAGGTTTTGACTATTTGAAGATGAGTCAAATAACATTCATTTTTGCCTGCCATGACCCATGATGATTGTAATAATTCACAATTATGTACTGTATTACTGACTATCGCCTCGCCTTAACATGGAAGTTTGTTGTGCCAATGGTGAGGTCAGCGTAAGGATCCCTGGACAGTTGCCAAGGTAGTTGAGAAACATGTCCGATCTAAATGTTAGCTTCTTAAGATCATAAACATCTTCTAACAAAGACTCAAGTCATAGTGAAAGGTAAATGTTTAAAGGTCTAACTTAATCAAGAATACATTGTACATTTATTTTATTTTTATTTAACCTTTATTTTATCATGGAGTCAATGTACATAATTGTGAAGGATTATGATCATCAAGGTCATTTTTACAGAAGTACCCTGAATTACATAAATTACAGAAATATACACATCAAAATATAAATGCAAAATGCAAGTAGACAAAGAAAAGCACAGTCATAAAAAACAAACACATTCATCAGTAATAAGGTCCTCATTCACCAGAACATCACATGAAAGAATATTTTGAAGATTGTTCCACAGATAAGGTGCAAGGAAACTAAAAGCTGATTTATCTAACTGAGTAGAAACCAAATTAATTTGTCTAAGGTTTAGTAATGATAGGTTTTTTTATTAACCTTTATTTAACTAGGCAAGTCAGTTTAGAACAAACTCTTATTTACAATGACAGCCTACACTGGCCAAATTGTGTGGCGCCCAATCACGGCCAGTTGTGATACAGCTTGGATTTGAACCATTGTGTCTGTGGTGACGCCTCTAGCACTGAGATGTATTTATTGAAATGTTTTATTTAACCAGGTAAGTTGACTGAGAACATATTCTCATTTACAGCAACAACCTTGGGAACAGTTATAGGGAGAGGATGAATGAGCCAATTGTAAATTGGGGATGATTAGGTGACCATGAGGGCCAGATTGGGAATATAGCCAGGACACCAGGGTTAACACCCCTACTCTAACAATAAGTGCCATGGGATCTTTAGTGACCACAGAGAGTCAGGACACCCGTTTAACGTCCCATCCGAAAGACGGCACCCTACACAGGGCAATGTCCCCAATCACTGCCCTGGGGAATTGGGATATTTTTTAGACGAGAGGAAAGGGTGCCACCTACTGGCCCTCCAATACCACTTCCAGCAGCATCTCGTCTCCCATCCAGGCACCAACCCTACTTAGCTTCAGAAGCAAGTCAGCAGTGGGATGCAATGTAGTATGATGCTGAGATGCAGTGCCTTAGACCGCTGCGCCACTCAGGAGCAGTGGAGCAGTGGGACATTTTGTAAAAGGGCTTTATAAATGAAAACATAGCAATGTATCAACCTACGTGACATCAAAGAGGGCCAACCGCCTCCCGGGTGGCGCAGTGGTCTAAGGCACTGCATCTCAGTGCTAGCTGTGCCACCAGAGATTCTGGGTTCAAGTCCAGGCTCTGTCGCAGCCGGCTGTGACCGGGAGGCCCATGGGACGGTGCACAATTGGCCCAGCGTCGTCCGGGTTAGGGAGGGTTTGGCCGACAGGGATATCCTTGTCTCATCGCGCACTAGCGAGTCCTGTGGCAGGCCGGGCGCAGTGCACGCTGATCAGGTTGCCAGGCGTACGGTGTTTGTGCGGCTGGCTTCCGGGTTGGATGTGCATTATGTCAAAGAAGCAGTGCGGCTTGGTTGGGTTGTGTTTCAGAGGACGTATGGCGCTCGACCTTTGCCTCTCCTGAGTCCGTACGGGAGTTCCAGCGATGAGACAAGACTGTAACTACGACCAATTGGATACCATGAAATTGGGGAGAAAAAAGGGGGTAAAAAAGAAAGGGGGCCAACCAACTTTCTGGTAGAGAATGCAGTGATGAGTACTAAAATTGTCGCCTGTAATAAAGCGCAGTGCGTTATGATAAACTGCAACTAACGGCTTTAATGAAGTGGCAGCTGCATTCATATAGATGATGTCGCCAAAGTCTAGGACCGATAGGAACGTTGACTGAATAATCTGCTTTCTACTATTTAGCGAGAGGCAGGACCTGTTTCTACAGAAGAAGCCCATTTTTATTCTCAGCTTCTTAACTAACTCATCAATATGCTTTTTAAAAGACAGCTTTTGATCTATCCAGATGCCCAGATATTTGTAAGCACGGACACGATCAATATGGACACCATCCAAAATACATATGCTTAAATCATCAGACTTATTTTTATGGGCTCTAGAGAACTACATATACTTAGTTTTACCTGCATTCAGTACTAATTTCAGGTCAATAAAGTTTTTCTGTAATACAATGAAGGCAGACTGTAGTTCAGATAGAGCCTGGTCAACTGTGGGGGCAATAGCATACAGTACACAACAGTAACATTGGCATACAAGTGCAGGTAAAAAAATTGCGGACAAGTCGATATTGTTAATGTAAACAGTAAAAAGTACAGGACCCAGAATCGACCCCTGCAGGACATATCCAGGAAGCCTGATTTTGATCACCATCAGTAGATACTGTATATCTGTACATCTGTCAAGTCATTTTTAAACCAGTTACATGCAACCTGGTCTAGGCCAACTGAGGAAAGCCAATGAATTACCAGTGAGTGATCAACAGTATCAAAAGCCTTTGACAGGTAAATGAAGATGACAGCACAATGTTGCCTTTTATCCATTGAGTTAACCACATAATTTATAACTAGGGATGCAGCAGAGATAGTGCTATGACCTGGTCTAAAACCTGACAAGTACCTTGAGAATACATTTCAAAGATAAGAAAGATCTTAGCTGAGAATTAATCAAAGATTCTATTTTAGCTAGGCAAGAAAGTTTAGGAATAGGCCGATAATTATTTAGGTCACAAGGGTCACCACCTTTGTGAAGGTTAAAAATATGGGTTAGTGATTCAGCAATCGGGGGGGCAGAGAGCTGCAGGAAAAATGGATAAACATATAAACTCCAGCGGAGTGATGATTAAAAGCTTCAATTATCCCATTCTTCTCCATTATGATGCCAGAGTCAGACAGAGCTTGCCTATTAAATTACAGCAGAATAGGCTACCCTAAATTAAAAGTAACTTAATTTGCTCAAATGTATGTGGGTTTATTTAGCGTGCAGACTTTTGAAACTAAATCTATTCAACCCCTCTTTGGGTAAAATGTCCTAATGAGTAAAACAGGAATGTGCCTATGATTTCAGATTATGGTGAGTCAGAGACTAGAGTCCTGAGTCATAGTCACACATTCATACCTTGGATGACAATTAGTGAATCTTTTATTACTCACTAATCAACTGACTAAGCAATCAATGCTAATCAGCCTCCTCATCATGTGCTGTGTGGTTGTGAAATGAACTGACAACTGGCTCAGTGCCGCTTCCAACCCCAGAGGCTCCACTCTCATTAAGTCTACCCCAGTAAATTACCTAAGTAACAAAAAAAAGTGTGACCCCTTGTTGACTTGGTGTGTGTTTCTGTGTGGCAAAAAGTCTGAGCATGTGTGGTGGGCTTGAATCCCTGTGTAAAAGCAGTAAGGTTCACCCCCCTGACCCGGCACTCTGTAACCTGTCACTATAAAATTGATAAAAGAAGGACCTCTGCTGGAAACTCTGCATTTACAGCCAACTCTGCTCCTGGATCAGAGTGAACTAACAGGATTTACAAAAGTACAGCTAAATACTGTGAAAAGAAATGTAAAACAGGCGACAGTGCTGCTTTTGGTTTGAGATGTATTCAATGTATTATTTTTTAAATTATGGGCTTTGTTTCTTACACAGTCGATTAAAATGTGTGCTTTCACACGCTTTGGAAGGCAAGTCTGTGTTTTTGTTCTGACTTTAGCTTGTCTTCTAGTAACAGCTAACTTAGATTTCAAAGCATATGGGAGCCCCCGGGAGCCCCCCGGGTCCATAATTGGACCATGATTAGCTGGCTAGACTAATTAACCAATCGAAAAACATTTAACTGTCATGGGCTAATTGAGTGACTGTCAGTGACTGACAATACAAGACAAGAAATGCTGATGCATAACCACATTTCGAAATTGTACCATGTACCATATTCCCATCCCTGCCCTAGGACAGAGTAAACACATGCGATGGCCAAATAGATAGGTAGCATGCTACAGAGGAGTTACCAAAAATATTATTTCATACAGGAAGCTCATGCTGGTGATACACTGAACTTGCTATACAGTGCAGTCCCCCACACAGCCATGTGTGAGGTTTCTCCTCCACCATTCAAAATTACAAGTTAAATCCATTTAGTCCTTTAAGATTGGAGCCAGTGCATAATTAGCATTCCCTTGCTGTTTACAGTCAATTACTCAACACAGTGGTTTTGTCTGGGAGCTGGTGATTACACTGTCACTTGTCTTTTAATAAAGAAATCCCCTTTTTCAAAGGCCCATATCTAGGAGATTTCAGCTGAATGGAGCCCAAGAAACCAATACAAAACCAGCTCTGTTTGGGTTTCCTCCTGTGTACATCTCTTTAAGGACACAGACAGAATGGCCAGAAAACTATAGAGTAAGGTAAACACAGGTGTGCACCAGCCCTCCACCACTACTTCCTGAAGATAGACTAACTGCAAAGATGTGGATGGACTCTTGAGTTGTGGAGTTGTTGAAATTCTTAACAAGATTTGAATTAATCTTGAGCATGTGGTGGACTTATGACAAAACTAACTCTGGCATTATCTTTCTCCATCCAAGACCATTTTGGGTTGAAAGGAGAAGTATTTTAAGTTCCTTAATAGTTAGTCCTAATGAAAATGGAACAATTGGGGTTGACATGGCTTGACATGTCAAGTTTAATTGAATAGAATTTGAAGGGATATTATCACATTTTATCGCTACACCCTTACTTTAGTCTTTGAAGAATACGTTTAAATAGCTTTTAAGCTCTTAAAATATGTTTAAGACTCTCAAATGTACATGTAAATACCACCCATTATGCCACTTGTTGCCCAGTGTTGGTTCTCTCACACTCCGGCCTCCTGAATATACAGGCTTGTTTGCCAGTATTTACAACTGTATAAGTGCACAAAAGTTAAAGGGATTTGTGCGTATCTGCTGGTAAGTATAAAACAAGCAAACCACTTTCTTGCCACACACAAAATTAAACAGGCATGTAGCACTGCCTCTGCCAGCAACATGCAATTACTTGTAGTTTTCAAATGCCTATACTTCCTTTTTTACACATTCTCTCTTCCTCTTTGAGAATCCTGGTCGGTGGCATAACCACATGGTGCAGTGGAAGTGTCTTAAATGTGGCCCAAAGAACATAGTAAAGGAGTGTACATTAAAATTCCATTGGGTCCATTCTGGTTACTATAAACGTAATATAAAGTCCCTGACAACGGGGTCAACTGGGTCAACTTAAGTGTTAAAGTGTTGTCTTGACCTCAGAGCAAAAGAAACATTGGGTTAAGAGCTTACTTTTTATGCCCAAGACAAATTTTGTTTAACTGTAGCTAGGTTTTCATCCAATTGGCGACAGATTTTTCATTTGTATGTGTCAAAAGGCAGTCAAAGCATCGATCGTCATGTCACCAGAATAAGACCTTCGATATTTATTGGAAAGGAGCATCAAGATCACGGTGCACTTTCACCCCGCCTGTGAAGTTGATCGTAACTTATTTCATCTGTAGCCTGATAAACTGCATGGTTACCCTGAGTTGTAGTGGGAGGACCACACACCATCTCATCCTGTTACTCCAAGTTTACTTCGATATGATGGTTATTATATCAATATTTGCCCGTAAAGGTGTTTCCACCGCCATTTCTCGCATAATTCATTTTAACCGACACAAAAAGATCCCGCCATGCCAAAATAAACAAATTATCTGTAGGCATTTATACAATTGTACCATCACAGCTGTCGTGATTTTACTTTTAAATTTACTTGCACGCATAGAGACTGCAGATGGAAACGTGGTTTATGTCATAATGTCGTGCAATGAACAGCCCAAACCCCAAAGGATTATGTTCACATACATGATGCTATTGGTTTATTAGGATACCCATTATGTTGTATAATATAATGTAATACAACATAGCATCATAACGCAATCTTTTTTGTTGTACCAGGATTTAGTTAGCGTTGGGAAAGACATGATCTCTCCAATCTTGACGGAAGCCATACTACAGTATCGACTTCAGGCAGATGGAATACAACACATCAAAGGCATTGTTTCAGAGCTCTGTGGGTCTCTGTGGATCTATTCCATTAGCCCGTAAAATGTTAATATCATCTGTTCTTGTGCAAAAAAATGCTGTGGTTTGGCCCATGAGGGGAAGTTTCAGATGACATGGCTGAAGAGGGGGAGCTGACTAGAATCAAATGAGTTTTGGACAAAGGGAAGAGAAAAGAATTGCCTGCGATCATCCTTCCTCATGGCTCTATTCTGGTTCCAAGTGGAGCACTAAAAACCTCTGTGTTCGGAGACAAAACACCAAGCAAGCCACTGAGAGGAAGTGGATCTGTGGCATAGAACCCCTCTCCCTTCCTGTCTGTCCTCTCCACTTTGACTTTAAGCACGGATTCAATGCCATTCAGAGTGCCTCTGTCATCCAAAATAAATCCATCAAGGCAGTGAGATCACACACTTCCCTGTTTAGCTGTCTCAGACTGGCAGATCTACAGTATCTCTTTTTTACATGAGGTAGGATACTGATTCTTAACTTGTTACCCACTCCAGCAGGAAAACGTAACTAAATATTAAATAAAGTTACTTCCAAGTGTCCTATATCCCAGTTCCACCCACAGTTATCAACTCTATGTGACATTCTCCATTGCAGTGCTTTGATTTGGTTTAACACCTAGATGTGAATGGAGCCAATTAACAGAGCTAAAGTGGGGTAATTACATAAATTCCAAAATAGAACGTTCATGGTGTGGTCGTGGAACAAAACTGTGATTCCTTTAACTATCTTCCATTAAAGTTCTTGCTTCATTGATTGATACAAGTTTAGCCACAATACCCTGAGCAGGGGACATGGCTGCCAAAGCCATAAAACCTGTTAATGAGTTTAAAATAAATTCAAAAACTTTATTTGACACAGTTAACCAATTATTATGGGTGAATATGGAACATTGGTGAAACAAAAATGTAACAACATTTCTATTAAATGCAGATACTAATCCAATCATTTATTTAGATTTTTACAACATCTCATTGTCCGAAGCACGAAGGAAAATGTTTCCTTGTTCACATATCCTAGAATTCTGCACAGGCTTCCTAAATCTCTTCATCTCCCTGCATGTGCCCCAAATAAGCTATGGACCTGCATCTATTCAATAAAAGCAAATGTAAGTGAAAAGACTATCTGTGTTTTATACCCCCGATAATTACATTTCTTGATTATAAGTCACAATTTCTCTGGAGGGCACTGACAGACCAGAGAAAAGAGCATTGTCAAGGAATTCTATGTACTTCCACTGCGGCTACCCAATGATTACTGGGCATTTCTAATTTCTCTGGCAGTGTTGGTACAGCCCATCAGGCACATGGTGAATTGTAGAGATTGACTTACAAAGGATAACCTCTCCTATGGTACTGTGAGTGGTGGGGGGTGGATGTGTACGGAATGCTTAAGTGAATTCACAATGGGGTACTGGGAAAAGGGCACTGCAAAGCCAGACAAAGAGATGCCCTGCTTTTTCAAGTGCACCAGGGACTTGGGTGAACTCTGTCTGAGAAGTCATTAGAACTGTAGAAGATGCAGCACGTACATTTTCGCAAAATCTGAAGGGATTTGTAAATGTATAATGAATAGATTTGCTGACATACTCATTTCTCGAAACCACAGGTGCAGCCTATCTTCTTCAGCAAGTGTTTTCCCCTTTTGAGCATGCCAAGGCTAACACATCTCCTCTGGAAGTACTTGCCTGCCCTTGACAACACACTCCTCCAGTGTGATTGCACTGTCCTCTATCATCCCAACATGAGGAGGGTGAATGAGGACACACACGGTCTACACTACTGTATTAGTAGCAATGCAAAGTTGGACACATTTGTGTCTGATGCACTTAGACATTTGTATCTAAATTAAGTGATCAGGTCAAGCATGCATTGAATTCAACCACCTGGGAAATGCATGTGGGATGAGACTACTGACGAGAACAAAAGTACGTTCACGTCAGTAGGAAAACCCAAGGACAAATTTCTGAAAAGCCCAGTGTTGGTGTATCTCTCTAAATACAAAGGGCCGACTGTAAATAATCTCCGGACATACACATCTTTAAACAGGACAGATTTTAAAAAGCCACTGCAACCCAGATAATCAATGTCAAATAACACCAGTATTGGTTGGTTACAGCCTATATTACTGCAAATTATTTGAATTTCCTATGGTATCTGTTGATAAAAAGTAAATTCACAGATATTTGAGTGACCGTGTTCATTATACTGCTCCGGTATAAGACTGCCTGTGCTGAGAGTGGATCTAATGTACATTAAAGATGATTCATTTACTGTTCACCTATACGTGTCCAGCAATGCAACGTCTAACTTGCAACATGTGACCACCTAACACTCCCTATTCATATATAAACAAACAAGTACCCTCCCGAGGCCCTCCTCCCGGGGCACTGCATCTCAGTGCTAGATGTGTTACTACAGACCCTGGTTTGATTCCAGGATGTATTGGGAGTCCCACAGGGCGGCGCACAATTGGCCCAGTGTCGTCTGGGTTAGGGTTTGGCCGGGGTAGGCCGTCATTGTAAATAAGAATTTGTTGTCTTGCCTAGTTAACACTCCCATTGTCCTGGGGTCAGACTGACCCAGGCCCTGGGTTTCGAGGGGTCCCCGCTGTCCCGGGGTCAAAGTGACCCAGCCAGCACTAGCAAGGTGTATGTTATTGTGTGTGTGTGTGTGTGTGTGTGTGTGTGTGTGTGTGTGTGTGTGTGTGTGTGTGTGTCTGTGTGTGTGTGTGTGTTGTGTACTACATAGACCACTGGCCCTGCTCTACCTGCACACAGGACAGCGGGAGGCCTTTACACAGCCTCTCACTGCCTCTCACTGCCTCACACACACCCACACACACGCACATACACACGGGAGCCCAGTGGTGCAACAGGAGGGGTGAACAGCAGCACGGCTACACATGCATGCCCAGACATGTCCCGCCTCAGTGTGCAAGAGGGCAGCCAAGTGGACCCAATGGTGTCCAGGGGAGGGCAGCCGGCACTGCATGACGTTGCTTGCCGAGCAGGCGTGTACTGCAGGCGTACTAGAAACGGGAGGCCAGTGGTGCAACAAGGGTGAACAAACAGGGGTGAACAAACAGGGGTGAACAAACAGGGGTGAACACGTGCCTTGCCGATTCACGTCGCCCGTGTAAGCTGGCTGTAGAGAGGATAGTAATATTGTCAGCGGCACACATCGTCGGCACCCGTCCGTGCTGTGTGGCCTTCGCCGCTGCTCAGTGGACCCAAGCCATGACCGTGCATTTCACCGCCGCGCAGGTTCTAGAACAGATTCTCCCCAGTGTCCATCAAGAAGACTACTCTGATTCCGAAGAGGAGGAGGACGTGTCGGAAGATGAAGACGGGGAGGAATACAACCCAGAGTGCGAGGATGGCGATGCGTCGTGCTCTTCGGAGGAAGACCAAGAGGAAGACCAAGAGGAAGACCAAGAGGAAGAGATCGCCGCTACCCAAGCCCAAAGGGAGACGTTGCTGTCATAAAAAAGGCAAAATCAAATGGTCCCCTGTGGCCTATCGCGAATGGGCCAGGGTGGCCTATGCCGTGTCACGTGCCCATGACATCGCGTCCACTTTCTACCTGTTCGTCACACCGGCAATAGAAAGGATAATTCTGGACATGACAAATCTGCAGGGGGCTCGAAAATACGGCAACGGCTGGCGATCCATGGACGCCACTGACCTGCATGCCTACATAGGGCTGCTAATCCTAGCGGGCGTCTACAGGTCCCGAGGTGAGGCCGCGGCCAGCCTATGTGATGCGGAGAGCGGCAGGACCATATTCCGTGCCACCATACCGCTCAAGGTCTTTCACAAGTACTCGAGGCTGCTACGATTCGACGACCGCCAGTCGAGACCCGCAAGACTTGCGACGGACAAACTTGCAGCCATAAGAGAGGTCTGGGACCAGTGAGAGGAGCGGCTGCCAGCCCTCTACAACCCAGGGCCTGACGTGACAGTGGACAAGCAACTGGTCCCGTTCAGAGGTACTGTGTGTATATACTTACATATACATATGTATACATGTGTATAGAGAGGTAGTAGTAGTAGTAGTAGTAGTAGTAGTAGTAGTAGACGAGTGTAATGACAAACGTCAGTTGCCCCAAGTAGCCAATAATGACGCTAATCTGTTCTCCCTCCAAAAAGGCCACTGTCCATTCCGACAGTACATTCCCAGCAAGCCAGCAAAATACGGCATCAAGTCATGGGTGGCCTGCGACTCCAGATCCAGCTACGCTTGGAAGATGCAAGTCTACACTGGCAAGGCGACCAGCGGAGGCCCCGAGAAGAACCAGTGGATGCGCGTCGTCCGCGATCTGACAAAGGGACTGAGTGGTCATAATGTCTCGTGTGACAATTTCTTTACCTCCTATGAACTGGGACAGCAGGTCCTCGAGAGGAACCTCACCATGGTCGGCACGGTGCGAAAGAACAAGACCGAGCTCCCGCCGGAGCTGCTCGCGTCAAAGGGCAGACAGGTCTTGTCCTCAAGGTTTGCCTTCACGCCCACGATCACTCTAGTGTCCTACCTGGCAAAGAAAAGTAAGAACGTGCTACTTCTGAGCACGCTGCACACAGAGGCCGACATTAGCGATCGCCACGACAGGAAGCCGGCCGTCATCCTAGACTACAACTGCAACAAAGGCGGCGTGGACAACCTAGACAAGGTGGTTGGAACGTACAGCTGCAGATGGATGACTGCCCGCTGGCCCATGGTCATCTTCCACAACATCCTTGATGTGTCCTCCTACAATGCCTTTGTCATATGGCGAGAGATCAAGCCTAACTGGATGCCTCAGAAGTGGAACAAGAGGAGGGTGTTCCTGGAGCAGCTGGGAAAGGCACTTGTGAAGCCATTGATCCAAAGAAGGCAGCATCTCCCCCGCACGGAAGCAGCGTCAGCACTTGTCAAAGCCATACAGAGTGCTACGGCTCGTCAACAACCTGAGGAGCCCGCCACTGCCCCAGCCACTGGCCGAGCCACTGCCCACCGAAGAAGGACTCTAAGACACACACGGTGTGCTGCAGGTGTAAGAAATACATCTGCAAAGGCTGTTCACACGCATACTGTCACACTTGTGCCCAGTGGGCGTTTAGCCAAGACGGGACAGGGTAACCCGGAGGACACGGGGTGTAGACATAATACGAGGACCACGGGAGGGTTAAATAAAAAATAATTGGGATTTGGAAGTAATATAAGAAGGATGGTAATATTCAGTATCAGTAATTTCCTCACATACTCCGCTTACAAATCAAGCTTTGAATGTTTGTTGCCATGGAGCAATACTGAGGAAGACACTGTGTTGTTGAATTTAAGCAGTCTTTCAGTGGGCTGTCCAATGTGTTTGTTCTCTCTCTGTTTGCATGTTGAACTTCAGTGTTGAACTCAAGTTGCCTTATGTGTCATCATAGTTGACAACCTAGTAAATGTAAATCAGGGACACTCCAATTAGAGTGATATGTTATGTTTCGTATTGTATGTACTAATTTGTGGATGTCCATCATCCATTTCATATGATATGTTACAAATTGCAATTCGTACAATATGTTACGAATTAGCAAATGGATGATATGTTACGAATTCCAATTTGTTGTGGCTAACGTTAGCTATGTGGCTATGTGGCTAGATGGATAATGCTACCGTTAACTAGGTGGCTAATGTTAGCTAGGCTATGGGGTTAAGGTTAGGGTTAGGGTTAGGAGTCAGGTTAAAAGGTTAGCGTTAGGGTTAGGGGAAGGGTTAGCTAACATGCTAAATAGTTGCAAAGTAGCTAAAAAGTTGTAAGTAGTTGCCAAGTTGCTAAAGTTGTCCATGATGAGATTCGAACACACAACTTTTGTGTTGCTAGACGTTTGCGTTATATGCCCACCCATCCATCCTGACCAATCACCCTACTTTCTTTTTATCTTTAAGTAACCTTCTGTCTTATGTAACCACACCAAATGTAACATATCACATAAATCTGAGTGTCCTGGAGTGTCATTTGAGTGTCATTTACATTTACAACAGTTGAAGTGGGAAGTTTAAAAACACTTAGGTTGGAGTCATTGAAACTCGTTTTTCAACCACTCCACACATTGCTTGTTAACAAACTATAGTATTGGCATGTCGGTTAGGACATCTACTTTGTGCATGACACAAGTAATTTTTCCAACAATTGTTTACAGACAGATTATTTCACTTACAATTCACTGTATCACAATTCCAATGGGTCAGCAGTTTACCTACACTAAGTTGACTGTGCCTTTAAACAATTGGAGGTGTACCTGTGAATGTATTTCAAGGCCTACCTTCAAACTCAGTGGCCTACCAACCTGACTCATTTACACCAGCTCTGTAAGGACTAATGGGCCAAAATTCACCCAACTTATTGTGGGAAGCTTGTGGAAGGCTACCCGCAACATTTGACCCAAGTTAAACAATTTAAAGGCAATGCTACCAAATACTAATTGAGTGTATGTAAACTTCTGACCCACTGGGAATGTGATGAAAGAACTAAAAGCTGAAATAAATAATTCTCTACTATTATTCTGACATTTCACATTCTTAAAATAAAATGATGATCCTAACTGACCTAAGACAGGGAAGTTTTACTAGTATTAAATGTCAGGAATTGTGAAAAACTGAGTTTAAATGTATTTGGCTAAGGTGTATGTAAACTTCTGACTTCAACTGTATGTTAAATCTAGTCTATGAGACCAGGCTGTATTTGAATTTACAGTATTACTAAATAATAAACATTATGGTCATTCATTTGATTTACAAAAGGTATATTCGGTATCACTCCTTATTACAGTGTAATTAGATATGTAATTACACTGTAACAAGTATTATTATTCATTGTAGTAATTCATAGTTATACTGTTATAACAGCATGTATCTGGTGGTAATTGCAGTCTGTAATTACAGGGGTGTAACAACCAATGCTTGTTACAATGCTTGTTACAAATGTTAAAGTTTCCGATAGCATCCCAACGCACCATATGTCAGCCTGCACAAACCACATGATAAGCGTAAGCCAATTAAAAACAGGCCAAATCAGAATGTTTGTAAACAAACCCGTTCTGGTAGTTCCAGGTTACGAGAGCCAGAAAGCTGGACTCAAGAACACATAGGAATGCATTGGAAACCATTTGCAGACTACCGCTGGACTTGATAGATTGTCTAATGAATCATTAATAGACTCCGTTTCATAACCTTTCTATAAAATCGTCAACACTACTCTCTTGTTATCAAGCCTCCATTTCACTAGGTTTGTAGCTAACTAGTTTTCTTTGTTCATGGAAGAAATGCCAGCTAGCTACAAAGCTACATTGCCTTGGTTGTAGCTGACCTGTATGCTATCCAGAGCCATGTATTTGTATGTCTTTTTCTTCTCTGAGTTACAGGTCATATAAGGAAATCAGTCAATTGAAATAAATTCATTAGGCCTTAATCTATGGATTTCATATGACTGGAAATATATATATGCATCTGTTTGTTACAGATACCTTAAAAAATAAGGTAGAAGCGTGGATCAGAAAACCTGTCAGTATCTGGTGTGACCACCATTTGCAGCATGACACATCTCCTTTTTTACATTTTAGTAGACGCTCTTATCCAGAGCAACTTACAGTAGTGAATGCATACATTGATGCATTGTTTTGTACTGGCCCCCCGTGGGAAACGAACCCACAACCCTGGCGTTGCACACAGCATGCTGGCGTTGCAAACACCATGCTCTACCAACTGAGCCACAGGGAAGCCTTTGAATATAGTGGATCAGTCTGTTGATTGTGGCCTGTGGAGTTTTGTCCTACTCCTCTTCAATGACTGTATCTCTGTGTATTCAAATTTCCATCTGTAAAATGCAATTGTGATCGTTGTCCATAGCTTATGCCTGCCCATACCATAACCCCACCACCACCATGGGGCAGTCTGTTAACAACATTGACATTAGCAAATGACGTTGGAGGTGGCTTGTGGTAGAGAAATGCACATTAAATTATCTGGCAACAGCTCTGGTGGACATTCCTGCAGTCAGCATGCCAATTGCATGCTCCCTCAAAACTTGAGACATCTGTGACATTGTGTTGTCTGACAAAACTGCAAATTAAGAGTGGCCTGTCCCCAGCACAAGGTGCACCTGTGTAATGACCATGCTGTTTAATCATCTTCTTTATATGCCACATCTGTCAGTGGTATGGATTATCTTGGCAAAGGAGAAATGCTCACTAACAGGGATGTAAACAGATTTGTGCACAACATTTGAGAGAAATAAGCTTTTTGTGAGTATGGAACATTTCTGGGATGTTTTATTTCAGCTCATGAAACATCGGACCAACACTTTACATGTTGTGTTTATACAGTATTTTTGTTCTGTGTACATTTAGCCAGCTAGCTATTATTGCAATGTTGGATAGATAGCTAATCTGTTCCATTTATAAAAATAGCGACAATTATCTCACGGTATTTTAACTTAACCAGTCTTCGCCCCAACGCCACTGTGCAGCATACATGTATGCAAAAATAGACGTACTGTAGCTAGCTAGCTAATGTTTGCTAGCCCATCTGTAGCCCCCAACTACCTAGCTAGGTGACTAGCTAGTTAGCTAGCTGAGTTACAGTTATTGTCTCGTTATTTTTCAACTATCAGTTTACAGTGGCTCATGTTAGCTGGAAAGTCGAGTTTGCCAACTCCTTACCATACTGTAAACTACATTATGCAATTACTGATTTGTAAATACAGAGCACAACCATAAAGAGAACCATGCACAGAATGAAACTTTTTCCACCCTGAACTAAATTTACTGACATTAATGTGTGTAAACATGCAGCTATGGTTAAAATTGTGATATAGTTATTTGTGCTGGACAAATTGTAAGCCTATTAAGCTTGGTTGAATAATGTTTTATAAATGCACTTAAAATGGTCATAAGACAAACTCTTATTCCATCATGTAACCCTGAAAGGGTTTCACTGTTAATGAACATTCTCACTTTTGGATTGGATGCATTGGTGCAATTATTTACTTATCCCAGGAATTAAGGCATTATGTCTAGATCTACCTATCTACGCAACATGCTCAAAATAATGATGACCTCGAACATTCCCACAGGTGTTGATACGGAAGTCATTTAATAGTGCGAAAAGAACAGGGTCGAGAAGAAGGTCAGTGTGGGAAATCCAGACATGAAATATTGCCTTGAAATGTCAACACAGGAGAGAGAAAGTACGTTTTCCATGCAATTTCTTTCGCTTTTTTTTTGGATACTTGAATTCTGCTGGATGATTTAGCATAGGTAGTTAGCTAGAGTTTGTAGCTAGCTAGCCTAGTGTTGGCTAGCTAACGTTAGCTAACTGTAGCTACCTAGCTAGCAAACGTTAGCTGGCCTTTTTTGTTGAGCCTAACAACTACTTACCATCTACAGCAGTGGAGGCTCCTCAGAGGAGGAAGGGGAGAACCATCCTCCTCAGTGAAATTAATAAAAATAAAAATAGTGAAACATTAAATAAGTTACTCTTTTTTAGATAAAACTATACTAAATATATTCACGTCACCAAATAATTGATTAAAACACACTGTTTTGCAGTGAAGGTCTACAGTAGCCTTAACAACACTCTGTAGGGGAGCACCATGGTGTAGCCGGAGTACAGTTAGTTTCCGTCCTCCTCTGGGTACATTGACTTCCATACAAAACCTAGGAGGCTCATAGTTTTCACCCCCTTCCATAGACTTACACAGTAATTAGGACAACTTCCAGAAGATGTCCTCCAACCTATCAGTGCTCTTGCAGCATGGACTGACATTGTCCACCCAGTCAAAGGATCAGAGAATGAATCTAGTACTGAAAGCATAAGCTACAGCAAGCTAGCACTGCAGTGCATAAAATGTGGTGAGTAGTTGACTCAAGGAGAGAGAAAGACAATAGTTGAACAGTTTTGAACAAATGTATTTATTTAAAAATGAAGGAGAAGCAAGAGAGAGAGATATAGTGATATTTTGTTGTATTTTGTTATTTTGCGAATGCAGCTAGGTAGTTTAGCCTATTCAAACACCTGACTTAAACAGAGAGGGATGCTATATTAGCTATGGTTATATAACACTGGAACTCTTCCAGGTCAAGGTAAGCTTTTGGTTTTATTAATCTATTGCCACCGGGGCCTGCCAGTGTGACTGCTAAACTGCTTGCTGACTGTACACTGTACTGCATGTTTGTAGCAGGTTTACTAACGCATTACTTTTAATAGTTATGAGAGAATGCATAGAGTGTGCAAAGCTGTCATCACAGCAAAGGGTGGTAACTTTGAAGAATCTAAAATATTGTTGGTTACTACATGATTCCATATGTTATTTCATAGTTTTGATAACTATTATTCTACAGTGTAGAAAATAGTAAGAAATAAAGAAAAACCCTTGAATGAGTAGTTGTGTCCAAACGTTTGACTGGTACTGTATATCTTGGTTGAGTTTACTGTTGTTGTAAACTCAACCAAGTTAACCCAGATGGTACATATTTTTAAGTAGAGATTTTGAAGAGTGCGCATTGAGCCTATTGAGCCTCCAACTTTTGTAATCTCAGACCCCCAGCGCATCTGTCCACAAGAGATTACATCCTTGTGACAGTTGTTACTGACTCAACTGAGAGAAACTAAACACTAAATTGGTGAATTTTGTAGAAACTTGCCCATTTGTAACAAGCATGGTAACAAGCATTTGCTTCTACACCTTTGTAATTACAGACTGCAATTACAACCAGTTACATGTTGTTATTACTGTAGCTATGCATTATTACAATTACCTACAATATCTGTTAGTGTAATTACACATGTAATTACACATATTCTCTCAAAGGGATCAGGAAGTCCTAGATGGATAGATTACTTAGAGAGTCCTTCTTCCCCAAATATAGATTACTTAGAGAGTCCTTCTGCCCTAAATATAGATTACTTAGAGAGTCCTTCTTCCCCAAATATAGATTACTTAGAGAGTCCTTCTGCCCCAAATATAGATTACTTAGAGAGTCATCCTGCCCCAAATATAGATTACTTAAAATGTCTACAAATGTCTACAAATTTGACAGAACAATCAAACAAAGATAAACGTTGCATACTTTTTGGGGGAAAGGTCTGCTGTGATAGCGTTGACAGCACAATACATCACAGCTTGCAAAACGTTAAAGGAGGAAACATAAAAAGCATGCATTATAACTATAGTATATAGACAACATGAATACCAGAATCATTTTTTTTAATTCTTCATTTTTTAAATTTTTATTTATTATAACTTTCCATTTTGTGTCATGGATTAGATTCTGAATGTTGACCATTATTACATTTTTGTATTAGATATTTGTCACTGTTGTTTTCATTATTGTGTGTATCACTTTGCTTTGGTAACATTGACCTTGTTGTTCATGCCATTAAATCACATTGAATTTGAGAGAGAGAGAGAGAGAGAGAGAGAGAGAGACAGAGAGAGAGAGAGAGAGAGAGAGAGAGAGAGAGACAGAGAGAGAGAGAGAGAGACAGAGAGAGAGAGAGACAGAGAGAGAGACAGAGAGAGAGACAGAGAGAGAGACAGACAGAGAGACAGAGAGAGAGCGGAACTGAGCAGCTGCCAGTGACGTGGTAGTACTGCTTCTGTTCTTCGCAACAGGACTACTGGAGCCAGTCCAAGAGTCTTGTAGCCCTGCACAGACCTCAATAGCTGCCAGAAAAACAAGCATCGCAAACTGAACTTGTGCACGTCACCACAGGTATGTGGAAATGCTCTATGCTGGAAATATGCTTCAGTGCGCTGAAATCACTGTCAGACATGTGCTGTTTATCTCCAAGAGTGAGAGGGAAAGCCATTAAGGTTTTGCCCAAACTCTTGGGATGATAGTGGCTTAAAGAAGCATTAGTGCCTGCACTTTTTTTGAATACCCTCTAAAGTGCTGAATATGCAGAAGCCCAGCAGGCATCTGGCAGCTGGCACAGTCAAAGTATTTCCTCTGAATACAAGTCTATGTACTGCTCGTTTGTATAAAAATGAGATGCACTGTATTATCCCCTATCAACCCAATGAGGAACACCTGGAAAATCACAGCTTGCTGGAAATCTACCTCACCTGAATGTACATCTTATGTACAGAAAAAAACTGCTGTCCACCTTTCTAAAACCACCCTTAAAGATATTCAACCATCAGAAAAAAAGGTGTGTCCTAATCGCCTTGACTGGGCCAAAGGCCAAATCTCTGTTACCCTTCAGTGACCCGTCTCCTCTCCTCATGTTGTAGTTCACTCCTGGGTGAAAATTCCTAATGGGCTGAGCTCTGTGTAACCGTGGCCTAGTGACACAGCTATAAGTGTTTTCTGAGTAATAAAGTACAAGAACATTTTATACCGGTACACATAAACATGTGTGCCAGGTGGTTCTGAAAGTCTGGAGGCTTTGTTAATATATATATATATGTTATATATATATTTACTTTTATTACTCTTGGCATGCAAGAATAAAAGTGTCACACAGGGATAGAGCAGCTGTAATGGTCTGGGTGTAGCTGGTGCAGAGGAGTCAGGCGCAGGACAGCAGAGATGAGTAAATAAAGTAACTTTACTCAAAATACCAAGTACATGTGTAACGTTTGTCGTCGGGAGACGAGGAAGCGGACCAAAACGCAGCTGGGAGCGAATACATGTTTATTTAACACACTAGAATTAAACATGTACACAAAATCAAGGACAAACTGCCAATACGTTACGTGCTCAAATAACGAGACAACAACCCACAAACATCGTGGGGGAAAAGGAACTTAAATGTGATTCCCAATCAGACTAAACAAGCGACAGCTGTCTGATTGGGAAATCACCCCCGAGCCCAACATAGAAATAAAACACAAAGAAAGGCTATAACCAAAACATAGAAAATAAAGCATAGAAATGCCACACCCTGACCAAACTAGCAGAGTTCACCTGGTCAGGGCGTGACAGTACCCCCCCTCCAACGGTGCGTACTCCCGGCGCACCAAACTAAAGTCTATTAGGGGGGGGACCCGGGTGGGCGCCTCACCCTCGGTGGAGGCTCTGGCCCCGGGCGTGTTTCTCCCCCTGCCTCCACCCTAGCCCTACCCCTCTGGCCCGGACTGGACCACTGTGGAGCGGCATGCTCAGGCTCCGGAGCGGAGCCGTCGACCGGAACATGATTGGGCACCGGTGGACCAGACACGGGCCGTGCCGGACTGTGGACACGCACCGTGGGCTTGGTGCGGGGAACAGGGACGGGCCGGACAGGACTGTGGACACGCACCGTGGGCTTGGTGCGGGGAACAGGGATGGGCCGGACAGGACTGGGGACACGCACCACTAACCTGGTGCGGGGAGCAGGGACGGGCCGGACAGGACTGGGGACACGCACCACTAACCTGGTGCGGGGAGCAGGGACGGGCCGGGCCGGACTGGGGACACGCACCACTAACCTGGTGCGGGGAGCAGGGACGGGCCGGACAGGACTGGGGACACGCACCACTAACCTGGTGCGGGGAGCAGGGACGGGCCGGACAGGACTGGGGACACGCACCACTGACCTGGTGCGGGGAGCAGGGACGGGCCGGACAGGACTGGGGACACGCACCACTGACTTGGTGCGGGGAGCAGGGACGGGCCGGACAGGACTGGGGACACGCACCACTAACCTGGTGCGGGGAGCAGGGACGGGCCGGACCGGACTGGGGACACGCACCACTGACTTGGTGCGGGGAGCAGGGACGGGCCGGACAGGACTGGGGACACGCACCACTAACCTGGTGCGGGGAGCAGGGACGGGCCGGACAGGACTGGGGACACGCACCACTAACCTGGTGCGGGGAGCAGGGACGGGCCGGACAGGACTGGGGACACGCACCACTAACCTGGTGCGGGGAGCAGGGACGGGCCAGACAGGACTGTGAACACGTACTGGTGACCTGAAGCGTGGAGCCGGTTTAGCCACTCGTCCTGGCTGGATGCCCATCCTAGCACGGCATGTGCTGGGCATGTCCACCGGACGCACTGGGCTGTGCGGGCGCACTGGCGACACAGCGCGCAACTCTGCATACCATGGCTTGGTGCGGGGAGCAGGGACGGGCCGGACAGGACGGGGGACACGCACCGTGGGCTTGGTGCGGGGAACAGGAACGGGCCAGACAGGACTGTGAACACGCACTGGTGACCTGAAGCGTGGAGCCGGTTTAGCCACTCGTCCTGGCTGGATGCCCATCCTAGCACGGCATGTGCTGGGCATGTCCACCGGACGCACCGGGCTGTGCGGGCGCACTGGCGACACAGCGCGCAACTCAGCATACCATGGCTCCTCCAGATCTTCCCTCTGCAGGTCCTCAATCAAACGCCTCATCTCCTTCTCTTCCTCCGCCGTCATCCCCCACGAGAGCAGTGGTCTGGGCTCTTCCTCTGCCCTTCCGGACCACCCCATTAGCCCCCCCAAAAAAATTTCTTGGGGCTGTTTTCCGGGCCTCCTCGACCGCCGCCTGCGACTCCGTCTACCGGCTGGCTTTTCCTCCTCGACCTGGGAGTCCGTCCGCCAGGGTCCTTTCCCCGACATGATCTCCTCCCAGGTCCAGAACTCCTTTCCCTCGCGAGCCCATCTCTCGCGCTCCTTTTCCTCCCGCTGCTTGGTCCTGGTTCGGTGGGTTGTTCTGTAACGTTTGTCGTCGGGAGACGAGGAAGCGGACCAAAACGCAGCTGGGAGCGAATACATGTTTATTTAACACACTAGAATTAAACATGTACACAAAATCAAGGACAAACTGCCAATACGTTACGTGCTCAAATAACGAGACAACAATCCACAAACATCGTGGGGGAAAAGGAACTTAAATGTGATTCCCAATCAGACTAAACAAGCGACAGCTGTCTGATTGGGAAATCACCCCCGAGCCCAACATAGAAATAAAACACAAAGAAAGGCTATAACCAAAACATAGAAAATAAAGCATAGAAATGCCACACCCTGACCAAACTAGCAGAGTTCACCTGGTCAGGGCGTGACAACATGTAGAATTACCAAGCCCACCCAAACGGACCGGAATACAATAAACAAACATGCACAAAAACCATGGGGAAAACAGAGGGTTAAATAATGAACATGTAATTGGGGAATTGAAACCAGGTGTGTAAAACAAAGACAAAACAAATGGAAAATGAAAAGTGGATTGGCGATGGCTAGAAGGCCAGTGACGTCGACCGCCGAACGCCGCCCGAACAGGGAGAGGGACCGACTTCGGCGGAAGTCGTGACAGCAGCCGACATGCCGGCCAAATTGCTTGATTTAATTATCGAAAGGTCAATCAGGGAGGAAAGGGTGAGAAAGTGCAACGAGTTGAAGATTGAGCAGGATTTTCAGACATAGGATTAAGAGCTAACCCCAAGGATATGGTGTTAGTTATGTAATGAGCTATAAAGTAGATGTCAAGTTAGAACAAAGCCATCTGTGCCCCATCCCGTTTTTATCCCTGCTCTACTGCTAATGATTTTATGGAGGGATTCGTTGTTTTCTACAAAGGCTTGATATCATTATTATAAAGGTATGTCACAGGTATGGTATCGTTGTACATAAAATGATGTCACCTCACACAGATGGTGGGAGAGTAGGAAACCTGAATTAACAGGCTATAACCTGAATACAAAACAGATGTAAACCTGGATTTGTGTCTGTCTTTATTCCTGCAGCAAATAAATTGTGAGAAAGAATAATGTTTGACATAACAAAATAACCATTTTCATATTTTGTCCTTTATCAAACCACAATAATTAGAAGAGATCACATTTGTGAGTCATACAATGTGTGAGACCATCTGTAAACAATTGTGTCCTCAGTGTGCTCAATATGACTGGCTCACAGAGAGCCAGGTACATGCCAGTTATGATGCCAACAAAGAAAGGGCAGAGCCTGAGATGTATAAATTAATACAAATATACAGGTAGAACTTACCTGTGAATCAGTGTGAGTTGCAGCAGTAGTAGTCTATGCATTGTAGCACCATTGGTTCGGCTCTGAACTACACGACAGGGTGTTGTCCTAGGTCACACCGTGGTTCAGTGGTGCAGTCTGGGACACAATGGAGTAGTCAATGTAGTCAATGTTGATGGATAGGTCTTGGAGCGGACAGGCCTTCCAAGGAAGGAATAGCGGCCCTGTCTTGTAGAGACACATACAAACAAATGTCAATTCATTTTATATAGCTATAAAGCCCTTTCTACTAAATCAGCAGTTGTCAAATACATAAATACTACTACATACACAATCACATTTGACAGTCATAGTCCTACTAGCTACATGTGTGTTCAGACATATTCAACCTCTCCTTGTCCCAGTCTATGATCCCCACATGCTTCAAGATGTCCACCATTGTCCATGTACACAAGCAAACTAATGTAACTTGCCTAAATTACTATCACCCTGTAGCACTCACTTCTGTCGTCATAAAGTGCTTCAAGAGGCTGGTCAAGGACCACATCAGCTTACCTGACACCCTGGACTCACTCCAATTTGCATACCGTCCCAACAGATCCATGAATGACGCAATCGCCATTGCTCTACACACTGCCCTATCCCACCTAGACAGAAGGAACACCTATGTGAGAATGCTGTTCATTGACTACAGCTCAGGGTTCAACACCATGATCCTCTCTAAGTTCGACACTAAGCTCAAGGCCCTGGGTATGAACGCCTCCCTCTGCAACTGGATCCTAGACTTACATTTATATTTGACATTTTAGTAATTTAGCAGAAGCTCTTATTCAGAGCGACTTACATTAGCGTGAGCTTACATTTTTCTACTTCCTGATAGGCAGACCCCATGTGGTGAGAGTAGGTAACAACACCTCCGCCACACTGACCTTCAACACGGGAGCCCCCCAGGGGTGCATGCTCAGCCCCCTCCTGTACTCATTTACATTTACGTCATTTAGCAGACGCTCTTATCCAGAGCGACTTACAAATTGGTGCATTCACCTTATGATATCCCTGTACACCCATGACTGTGTGGCAACTTACAACTCCAACACCATCATAAAGTTTTCAGATGATCAGATGATCACCGACAGCGATGAGACAGCCTTCAGGGAGGAGGTTAGAGCCCTGGCAGAGTGGTGCTAGGAAAACAGCCTCTTGAAAAAGAAAAGGAGAGTCGCACACTCAGATGCAATAATTGAATAACCTAATAACAAACGTTTCAACAGACAAGCTGTTTTCATCAGGGTATAATGACCAACACTGCGGGTCACTAGTTTATATAGTGTCAAAGGATACACACAGGTGTCTGTAATCATGGCCAGGTGTGGCTTGATATCATTGGTTAATTTACAGATATAAATAGAACATTTAAAACCATAAATGGATAGTATACGATCATAGATACAATTTGGCTACATAGCCCTACAAACATTTACAATGAATAGCAAAATCACAATAATCATAAGAATGGCTTCAGATCAAAGTCTACGTTGAGACCAAAGGGAGCAAGGGTCTTTAAATTAAAGATACAGGCAGCCTCTCGTTTTAACAATACATTGTCAAGGTCACCCCCTCTCCTAGGGAAGGTGACGTGTTTGATGCCGATATAACGTAGGGACGAAATTGAGTGGTTCGCTTCCAGCACGTGATAACATCTTTGATTGGGATCTGTTTGCCTGTTTGGGGATGTTTGAAGAATCTACATTTGTAAGTGCCATTGCATTGAGCGCAGCCATTACACTTGTAGTTTCCATCCGGTAAAGGCTCAAACAGACGTTGTGCAGGGGTAAACAAAAAACTGCCTCTACCTCAACGTCATCAAAATCAAGAAGCTGATCGTGGAATACAGGAAACAGGGGGGGGGGGGGGGGATCACGCCCCTATTATCATCGACAGGAGTGCTGCATCAGATGACCTGGCCTCCACAATCACTCGACCTCAACCCAATTGAGATGGTTTGGGATGAGTTGGACCGCAGAGTGAAGGAAAAGCATCCAACAAGTGCTCAGCATATGTGGGAACTCCTTCAAGACTGTTGGAAAAGCATTCCAGCTGAAGCTGGTTGAGAGAATGCCAAGAGTGTGCAAAGATATCATCAAGGCAAAGGGTGGCTACTTTGAAGAATCTAAAATCTAAAATATATTTTGATTTGTTGAACACTTTTTTGGTTACTACATGATTCCATGTGTGTTATTTCATAGTTTTGATGTCTTCACTATCATCCTACAATGTAGAAAATAGCACAAATAAAGAAAACCCTTGGAATAAGTAGGTGTGTCCAAACCTTTGACTCTTACTGTATATAAAAACATTGTCGGACGTAACCTATCATACGAAATTATTAACGTAGTACACAAATGGATGACATAGTACACAAAAGCGGGGGGCACGTTTTGGCAAGTGAGCACCACTTTCAAAACTACTGGATGAAATTATACAAAAGTTCCTCAGCATCACTTCAACCCAGGTTGGTTACGAACCGGTTGGGAGGCCACAACAGGCAGTTTGTTCTTCCATCCACAAGTAAAAGACAAGCACAACCTAGAATTGTTTGTATGATGAAACAAAACATATGTCAAATGAGCAAATGGGACTAGTAAAGGCTGCTGAACGTTTAATTGTTCATCTTAATAGCTAATTTGCACTGGTTTTACTTTACTGTAATTAACATCAGTACTAGCTATCAAATTCACTGGTGAATACCTGTCTGGTAACATTTTACTTGACACCCAGTGTCATAACACTTTATGACATGGTCATAACTATGTCATAATATGTCATAACATACGACATTATGTGTCATAACATGTCATAATATGGTCATAACACTGTCATGACACATATATTTAGACCTGTTGTGACATATATTGCATTATTTTATGGCTGGTTATGACACCTACATAAGAGTGTCAAAACCCACAAAACCTACCACACAAGGCAAAACATTCCATTACACCATAGCCTACGTGTCAACAGTATGTTATGTTGTATAACATTTTCTAAAATTGACCATGATAATGATCATTGTAATTGCGCATAAATTGATGTCAGACATGCCCCTACTCCAACGCTCTGTTGATGATGACAAGGATGAATGCAGGAGCAGATTTCAGGAGCAGGACAAGACACTCACTTTTTGATTGATGAATGACATAAGGGCATGTACGTGATAAGCCTATCCGGCTAATATGATTATGATGGTCATAATGCTTCTTGACATTACCATAAGGTGCATTTTCTTAGTCCAAGTAAAGTGACACAGGATGGTCATAATGCGCCATGACAGTGCCAAAATCTAAAACTGACCCTTACCTTAAAGCTAAACTTAAGCTAATTTTAACACATTTTGAAATTAAATATCGGTTTCATATCACTGAGGTATATGTTTCAAACAGCCTTTTCCGCAATTTAAAGGTGAAGTTTTCTTCCCCTTCAAAGTAGTCCCATGATTGTTGAGGTTTTCGAATTCAACCAATCAAATGTCCCTATTTCAACTTTTTTTTAAGAGTCTAGTGATCTAGTGTATGTCATTGGCATCAGCTGGTGGAGGATGGAGGAAAAATACGAAATAAGACCATTTTTACAAAGCAAAAGATTTTAGATTTCGGCAGGTAGCCTGGTGGTTAGAGCGTTGGGCCAGTAACCGAAAGGTTGCTAGTTTGAACCCCTGAGCTGATAAGGTAAAAATGTGTCATTCTGCCCCTGAACAAGGCAGTTAACCCACTGTTCCTAGGCCGTCATTGTAAATAAGAGTTTGTTCTTAACTGACTTGCCTAGTTAAATAAAAAATAAAGTATAAAGTATAAAGACATCATTGTTCCCTTAAGAAAATGAGGGAGATCTACACAGCTGATAGGTAAATAATGGCCAGGTTTCTGAATTCTGTCAACAATTTTACTAGACCTATACAGTATATCATCAATCTGAGGACAAAATTAATTAAAACAAATTCACTAAATTAAGTGCCTAGGATGTTCTACATCCCAGCCCCTATTGACCTAAATGTCCCCTCCATGCTGTAACCCATTTATTCTTGACCCAAGACTTAACACTAATGTGAAATGTGCATACATGTCTTTTATGGGTTCTGGCTTGTAAGTAGTCATATAATTTCCAAGTCTCACTCAGCTAAAAGTAAATAAATGGATGTAATACTCTTTTTACAAAGAACTTCCTCAAAGTAAAGAAAAACGTTCTAAATTTTGTCTCTAAAATCCAACTGATGTTATTTTTGCTCTTTTAATACATAGCTCTTAAAAATAACTATTTATTTGGTGAGATCATTCAATTTGTGTGGAGGAATTTGGAAATGCAGCATTAATTAATATACAGAGGCATTCCCACTCGGTAACACTGAATCAAAGATGTAAACCACTCGTTTGGCAGTCTGAAGGAAGTCTAATGCCTGCATGGCAAACTCCAAACGTATTTATTCATTAAGTAAAAAATAAATCTGCTGAGATCAGCACTAATATATTTTTCTTTGGTTCTTTTCAGTTAAGACTTCAAGATTAATCGAATAATGAGAACAACAACTATAAAACGCGGGCCCAAGTTCTACATCCAATGGAAAATGTAAATTCATTCCAAAGTTTTTGTTCCAACTCTGCTGCAAAAAAAAAAGGAGAGTGAGTATGCAGCTTCAGAACCACTACCTGAACACCCTGGGCCTGATCCAAAGAATGGGCATGGTTAAGGAATGCTTTGGTAACACTTTAACCTTAACAGTTCTTTTGTCCTCCACAAGGTTACAGATGAAGAGTTTATTTCCAAAACGCTACTTCCACAAATTGTTCACGTGTTTACTGTTCTCAGACTTTTTATTCATAGATTTTTGATGTTTATGAAAATGTTGTTGTTTTTTTATACAAAATGCTATATATACATTGTTTAGTTGGAATGGAATGTTCGTATTCCTGTATATTTGACTGTGATATGTGGTTGTCTCACCTAGCCATCTTCTTGAGTTGAATGCACTTACTGTAAATTGCTCTCGATAAGAGGATTTGATGAATGACTAAAATGTCAAATGTAAATTTCATATTAATTTATTGATTTACATTTTTTATTAAATAAATGTCGATGTCACAAATGTAGCATTTGTAAATGTCTTTATTAAAGATGTAGTTATTTGTTACATTTGACTGTGTAAAACCTAGCAGTACTACTTATTTCTCTGAGAATGAGGTGGATATATAGCATTTTGCAAAAAACATGATTATTTGTCTTTCTGAAATTAAACCAAGTTATAAATTTTAAACAAATACATTTCTGTCATTGAACAACCCCATGCCATGATTAGATCTTGAGAAAAAAAAGCTAATTTACCAAAATTTCTGAAAATTGATATATAGCGTTTTGGAATGAAACTCTTCATATTAACACAGGCCTGAATAAAAGTCGCTGTAAAACATATTAATGTAGGCCAAGTCATATACAGTAGCCAACTCCTTTTGGAACACTGTAAGCAGCCCTACATGGATCAGTTCACAGCAAATTCTATATTTTCCTATGGCATTAACACCTACAAGTCAGATAGGAAGGGTCAGATAAAAAGGGTGTCACTTCTGATTGGCCAGTATGTCAAAGACTTTCATGACATTCACCAAACACAAAGTCAAACCAAATGAATCTTCTGAATTAGCCCTTTAACAATGCTGCCACCAAGTGAGACATACTATAAGTTCCCTTCAGATTTAGCAATACATACTGTATTTGCTGTTGCTACACCTACTCTCCAGCATTTGTTTTTCAACTGTAGCATACAGCAGCACCATACTGTTTAAATATATTAATGTTCAAGGAGCAAGCAGTATTTTACTTCTATCCAGGACAATTGTAAATATGGCACTGAGCTTACTTCCCTGTACTATACAATGAAAGGCAGAATGTCACCTGTCTTACTTTAATGTGCTGTGATTTTTGTCTTTCCTATAATCTCGCTGTCTCAGAATCAAAGAATGTCCTAATTAGTGCCATTTAAAAGGACTTCATGACGTCTTTTGATGTAATATTACTGTCTGTCCCAATTAGCTGTGCACTTGTCAACCTAATTTTGTTATGATGTCTGAGTAGAAGAGGCATGCACTGTTGGCAACATAGATCTTTCTGCAAAACGTGCCCCTCTCTGTGTAGTATGTTAGTCTACTTAGTGTATGTTGTTAAGCCACAGAAAAAAGCACAGAAATTAAGTGTATGTATGTGTGTTTGATAAATACAGTATAATATCATTAAATGTTCTTCTTGTGCAGCGTTTGGTGATTCTTAAACATTTGCATGAATCCCTTTGAAGAATGCAAAAAATACCAATCGAATGAAAAGTTACCTAGATCACAATAGTGTACTTTTAATGTCAAATGAGAAATGCCCTCTATTGGGAATAAATTACATCCTTACTTATCTGTTTCACAAAGCAGGGAGTTTTGGCCAACCAACCCCCACACATTGTTTCTGCTGTTCTCTAGCTGCACTCTAGCAGGTAGGAAGTCAACAGTGTTCCTCTCAACCTGTGGAGGGAAACGGTTTTACTTAACACCTAAACTATCCTTTGTGGCTTTTCCCACTGAGATGGCTATAAAAGCAAATAGTTTTCTTCTTTCCATTCTTTTCAGGACATTTTGTCCTGAACTTTGCAAATATTACAGATATTCCAGAAATGTAATGAATGATTCAGATCAATTGAAAGTGTAATCTTCATTTCACTTCAGTACTTTGATAATTGCTATACTTGTATTTGTGTTAGACCCTTATGCAGTAAATAGTTGAATAAAGGCAAACTGTAAGATGAAAACTAACACATAGGAGCAGAAATTTGAGAAATATCTGAAGGAGAAAACTATCCTAAAAATGTTACATGCTACCTGTAGTGACTAAATTTGAGGGGTGACAAGGTTATCCTAAGGACTACGGTGCTATTATTCACTTTAGGCTGTAATTTACATAATCTAAGGCTGACACCTAGTGGCAATACATAGAATGACTCATCAATCGAACGTAAACAAACCGAGGTAAGTACGGTTACCTAGTTATGAGCACCCTCCCATGCCAGCTGACTCGAGAGCTATCAATATATGTGTGAAAACATTTCCAGTTACCTTAAAGCATTTCACAGAAAAAAATAGCTAACATATTTCAGCAATAATTTGCAGATTGCAAATTGAGCCATGCTTCTACGTTACACGTGATAAACGTTACGTAAGTCAACATTCAACCAATCAGCTCCTGCTCTTTAAACAGGAAGTCGTGTGCATGTTTACGACATTATTTTCTTCTCAGCGACTTGCTTTTTTCATCCCAAAAAGGCATCTTTCCACCTTCAGTTTGCAAAATGAAACAAAACTCAAATGTTCCAGCTTTCCTCACCAAGCTTTGGACTCTTGTGGAGGATTCTGATACAAATGAATTTATTTGTTGGAGTCAGGTAAATTAAATTGCCCCGCTGAGCGTGCCAGAGCTAGCTAGCGAGTAAGCGCTAGCGCTGCAGGGTGTGAAACGAACGAGTTAGCCAGCTAACTTAGCGATTTATCATCTGTTGCCTCATACACTGAGTTATAGTATTTCTTCGTAGTTTTAAATGCAGGTGTCACTGGTAGGCTTCAAGAAGCATCATTTTGTTTTGCTACTGATGTCAAATACGAATTTGCTATTGTTGTCCGTGCTTGCTGAAGCTTGCATTGTAGCCTCCGCTACAACCCTCCCCCCAGAAGCTAACGTTATAGCTAGCTAGTGTTATTTGAAATATCTGTTTGAATGTTGGCTAGTGTCCTTATAAGAGCACATCAATAAGCATTCCGTCAGAAAAAAGTCCATGCACTGTTTAGTTCCTGACATGTAACACACATACATTCCCTTTAGTGGAAGTAGTTGCTGACATTGCAGTCTCATAACTATAATAATGTTTTGTTTTCTAGGAGGGTAACAGTTTCCTCGTCATGAACGAACAGCGATTTGCTAAGGAGATCCTTCCCAAGTTCTTCAAACACAACAACATGGCCAGCTTTGTCAGACAGCTAAATATGTGTAAGTCAGCTATTCTATAAACATAGCTGTTCAGCTGTTCTAGTGGAATGCCCCCAGTGCAGCTGTCTAATGGGTGGTCTCTCTGCAGATGGATTTCGCAAAGTGATGCACATTGACACAGGCATAGTGAAGCAAGAGCGTGATGGACCAGTTGAATTCCAGCATCCTTACTTTAAACATGGGCAGGATGACTTGCTGGAAAATATCAAAAGAAAGGTGAGACCATCATGGGGAAACAAACCTATAATGGTAAACACATAAATGACCTATATCAGTAAGTGGTCAAACTGAATAAGGTAGACATTGTGTAATGGGCTTTTTTTTCCTCTTCAGGTTTCTAATGCAAGACCAGAGGATACTAAGATCAAACAAGAAGACCTGTCCAATATTTTGGCCAGTGTTCAGAATGTTCATGGAAAACAAGAAAGCATTGATTCCCGACTCAACACATTGAAAAGGTATGCAAACTACCATGCCCTGGCAATTAAATGGTATAAAAGTAGTAGTGATGTGTTGGTTTGGAGATGGTACTATGCTGATGCTTGAATTTCTGTTTACAGAGATAATGAAGGTCTATGGAGGGAAATATCAGACCTGAGACAGAAGCACTCCCAACAGCAGCAAATCATTAAGAAGGTACAGTAAAACGTTCTTCGCCCCAAATTACTTCACATATTCAGTGGAAATTGAATTGGAGACAATTTCCTCACAATAAAACAGCTTAACCATTGAATGCATAATTGGCCTTAAGGCTATAAAAGTTGAGTCTAACTTTGCTTGTTGTGGTCTTTGTTCATTGCAGTTGATACAATTCATTGTCACATTCGTACAGAAGAACCGGATTATGGGTTTAAAACGCAAACGGTAAGCCTTCATAGTATAACAATTCTTCCACCGAATGACATCGATTACGAAACATTATTAATACATTTTACTTCTCAATCTCAATTTTTCAGACCTATTCTACTGAACAACAATGGAAAGAAGCCTAAATACATCCATGAAATCTACGATGAACCCCCTCTGGAGCACAACAAAGTATGTGTAGAGGTCTGAAGGGATTTACCTCCTTATGTAAGGTTTACATGGGGATGTCCATCCATTCAGACATCACACTAATATATTTTTTTCTTGACAAGATTAAGGCAGGATCATTGCCCAGGAAAATTGCTTAAATTGTGAGAGTCAATGAAACTTGACATTGTCAGGGGGGAATTTTCCAATATGAGTTTATAATGTTATTTCAATGAAAAGCATTCTAAAAATGTATATTCTGAGCCCTCTCCCAGCCCTCTGTCAGTGGTTTGAAGAACGCTGATCTTACTGATGATGTTGTCATCTGTGACGTAACTGACGACGATACAGAGATCACAGAGGGCCCCTCAATAATGGATCAATCGTAAGTCAACATCTACATTTTTGTTTCATGTATATTTCCGTCTGTGCCATCATCTATCATGCCTGTTCTCCTCTCCTTCATTCTTAGGGGGGATGTAGAAATTGTTGAGGTCTTCGACAGCAATACTGTGTCACAGACAGATGGCGCTGACAATCCAGGCCAGACCAACTCTTTGGTATTCGAACCAGAAGAGACCACCATAAGCACGTATGATAGCCTTCCAACCAGCAGCGTCTTGCAACTCAACAAACCATCAGGCTTGAGCCTGGAGGATCCCATGAAGATGATGGACTCAATCCTCAATGAGAGTGGAGCTATCTCTCAGAATATCAACCTCCTCGGCAAGTAAGTGGACTTGACTTGCTTTACCTTCGAGGTCTGTAGTTCCTGAAAAACTTGAAAAGGCTCTCACAATATGTCCCATATTACTGGGTAGCATTTTTGCATTACTAAGGATATATAGGTCTATGGAATTTGTTTCAGCTTACACTTAATAAGAAGCATCCATATGTTTTAACAGGGTTGAGCTGATGGACTACTTGGACAGCATTGACTGCAGTTTGGAAGACTTTCAGGCTATGTTGTACGGGAAGCAGTTCAGCATTGATCCAGATATTTTAGAGGTATGCTTTTCATTTTTAAATGTAACTGGGAAGTTGATAGGCCACAGAGGTTTATGTTAATGACATTTCATACAAAATGTTTTTACTCATTTCATTGTTTCCACTTCAGTTTTTCATTTCAAATTACCCTGTGAACTTGCGAGATTTCAGCATCTGCACAGCTTATGTGAGTCCTGTCAAACAGGCAATACACAAGTCTATAGTGAGGCTGTTTACCTGCTTCCCCTCTCTTTACTCAACGTCAAGCCTTCCTGTCTGAATTCTTTTGTGTTACTGAATTAATTTCACTAAATTATGTAATCTTTAGGAGAGTGGGGGTTCCAAAGGAAATGCAGGGCTGCTATCCAAAGGAGGCAAGTCTGGCGTCTCTGCAGACAAGCAGCTGGTCCAGTACACGTCCTGCCCTCTGCTGGCCTTCCTGGATGGCTGCACCCCTTTGGCCCCAGAGCCAGACAGCAGCATAGCCACAGAGCTGGGAGACAGCCTGCTGCAGCCCAGCACTGAGGTACCCACAGACCTCCTGGAGCCAGATGAGGAGCCTCCACGGAGCTCCCTGATCCGCCTAGAGCCTCTGACTGAGGCAGAGGCCACGCTTTTCTACCTGTGTGAACTCAACCCAGAAGGGAGTGCCACTGACTCGACACAGCTGGAGATTTAACCAAGGAGTAGAAAAAACTCAATGATTTACTGTATTTATTTCCTTGTATATTTTGGTACATTTAGGTCAAAAGTAAGACATTCCATAATGTAGCTGTTTATGGTTTCTCCACTATTTCCACTAGCAGTTGAAGGTAAACCCTGATTTAAAAAAAGGCTGCAATTTTGTTTCACTGTATTATTGATTTCTGTGTTGATAGGTCAATGATCACATTCTTTAAATGAAAAAAACAAGTGCCTGCATACTTCCTTGTCCTAGAACTACAGTGCTCAGCATTTCAAATACTACAGTCTGGTGTGTATCATAAGGTGTCGTGTTAAGACTTCTGTGATTTTGCCTATCCTGTGAGCTTCACAATAATTCAAATAAAGTGTATTTTCATTCTGAATGCAGTATAATGAAGTGGCAAAATTCAAGAAAAAGCATGGTTTGCAATGCACTTTAATACATATCGAAAGGCAAACTATTCTGGAGAAATGGGAGTTGACATTTTCTGACATGTATCTTGTCTGCTAGAAACACTTAATACACCTTAAATTATGCTAAAGCATCTACAAAATAACTTATCCACTGTTTGAACATCAGTATTTTACCTTTAGAAGATAACTAGTGCAAATCATAAGTAACACAAGGTACATAAAACTTAAGGTCTTATTTGAGCTATTACAAGATGTGCAGGTTAGCAATCGGGGCGGATATTCTGAAAAGGAAATCACAGCAACATTAAGATTTGCATGATTGTAGATTAGCCTATAATATCATGCAAATGGTAAATCATGCTCACTTATGAACCTAGGATAATGTTAGCTAATATCTGGAACCCTGCACTTCCTCTACTTAAAGTGAAGGAAAGTGTAGCATAAACAAAGCAGTCTTACCCATTTTGTAACAAATTAACAGTTCTTTCTGAATGTCCTATCCAGAACCGATTACAGTTGAGGAAGAGTGCTTCTCCCTTCATTAACTGACCACATGTCCACTGACCATCTCCCCAAGCCCCAGCGACCTTTACAACCTGAACTCTGCATAAGTAATCCTCATTCTTTAAATTGTGCAATAGGATAAAACACAGTGGATAACACATATGTACTCAATACTTGCATGCATGCAGTTTGTTAAAAACAAAAAGGGTGGGTGGGTTATCCACAGGGAATACACACACAGAGCTTGTTCACCTTATACAATTTGAATGGTCACAATCATGAGCAAATGATTGCGCTCCCCTCTAATTCTTTAGCTCATCAGTCGAAGTCTCGATTGACCAGGACCAGTGGGGCAGCCAGGGTCCACACATACAGGGCAATGCAGATCCAGCTGGAGGAGATCTTCACCCACACAGAGGGCCACTTGCTGGTCATTGTCTCATAGCTGGAGTCGGGGCTGGGGGAATCAAAAACAGACCTTTTAAAATGAGTGACCTGTGTATATGTTCACAATATTCAATACTTAAGCAGCAGACTCATTATTGCCTAATTGTCATGTATAAGACCAGATCAACCAGGGAGAGTGAGAGATACACACCTGTACCAGTTGGTGAGGGTCATCATGATGTAGAGGGAGGCCAGGAAGAGCATGAAGTGGAAGAAGGAGTAGCTGTAGGTGACTCCGTCCTTCTCGTTGTCCACGGCCCGGTTCTCGCCGTCTTCCACGTCAAAGTTCTCAGGGTGGGGGCCATCCTCAATCAGTGCAGACTCATCACTGGTTAGAGTCAGTTTGTTCACTTGGGTGTTGGAGGAGTTGCGGATGCT
This sequence comes from Salmo trutta, assembly GCF_901001165.1. NCBI lineage: Eukaryota > Metazoa > Chordata > Actinopteri > Salmoniformes > Salmonidae > Salmo > Salmo trutta. The sequence goes on from NC_042957.1 coordinate 29,522,681, forward strand.
AGAGGAATGAATGGATAACTTGTTATTGTTAGGGTCAATGGCAACTACACAAAAATATTTGTATTTTACCTTTATTTAACTAGGCAAGTCAGGTCTTATTTTCAATGACAGCCTAGGAACAGTGGGTTAACTGCCTTATTCAGGGGAAGAACGACAGATTTGTACCTTGTCAGCTCGGGGATTCGATCTTGCAACCTTTCGGTTACTAGTCCAACGCTCTAACCACTAGGCTACCTGATGATAAAATAACATTAGCAGTTCCTTCTTATAGGAAACTGCAGACAGTTGGAGTTTGACCCGTTTTCTACCTTGAGTATAGAACACACATCAGGAACAGGACCAGCCCCACAATGCCCTGGGCATCCCACCACTGAACAACAGGATGGTCCTTGCCAGCTGGGGTGGTGTTGTTGAGGCCAATGATACCCAGCAAGCTTGGGTTGCATTTCCTGTCTGTGGATGGCAAAGAACAACACATTCACTCAAGTTGTCTTGATGAAGAGCTAGCCACTGATTGGTGTATTGAAAAGGGAGACATTGGCTCATTAAAATCCTCACCTGGCTCATTGGTCATGGCAGACCAGGTGAGATACATGGTGTACAGAGTCACAATGGATGACTGCAGCAACCCGGACCTTGGCTGGGACTCCTGTTGAGAAAATGGGTAAGATAACACAGACATGTAAATATCTTAGAACATATTATAATGACATGTTTATTATATAACATGGTCCAGAAATGAAGGTTTTAGGGATACAACATGGAGTGTAGGTGACATGCTGGTCCAATGCACATCCTTACCTGAATCTGTGGCAGGATGGACATGACTGAGGCTCCCACACACAGCAGCATGTTGACAGTGATGAAGGCCTTGTTCTCAGTGCAGCCATCAGTGTGGGTGTAGTAGACGTAGAACATGACCAGAGACACAAGGGACAGGATGTAGTTGATGGTTGTAGCAGACAGCAGAGCTGCAAGGGAGGAATGACACTTGATGGTTAATTCTGGACAATGGGGACAGAGGTTAGAGGAGAGTAGACGCTGAAGACTGCTTTAACTCAACCCGTCACCATTTCTACAAGGTATTCTCAAAGAAAAGCTCACGTCGAGCCCCCTACCTGCATACCAGCAGCGAGAGTTGCCCTCCTCCATTTTCTCCACCCAGGACTCATTCCAGGAGTGGGCAAAGTCAATCAGAAGGACCAGCTGGATCAGGATGAAGCAAAAAGCTCCAGCCATTCCTATGTAGAACCAAACTATGGGAGAGAAGGGCAATGTGTGAACTACTTTCAACGAGCTGCAGGATATGCTAATATCTCCATGAGACAGAAAAATATATTAGAATGAAAAGGGGCGTTACCAGTTGTGAAGGCACCCTCTGGAATGAAGAATGCACCGACAGTAATGGCAGTCGCAGCAGCAAACTTGAAGAACCAAAACCTAAAAGAAAGCATAAGTATTTTAACTGTCTGACCTTTTGTTTTAACTTCCTTATAAACAGATACCCTTATTTATTAATTATCTTCCTGCCTTGCAGTATATAAGCTTACTGATATCGTCACGACCTATAATAATTATGAATAAGACTTGCTGTGCCATTTTTACCCGTTGTGTACTGCAGCTCTAGGATCCTGGCTACTCTTGACCTTGACCATAAGGAGGGAGAAGAGCAGGAAGAACATGGCCATGCCAAAGCAGACGCGGTACACAGCCTTGTAGCCGACCAAGACATCACAGTTCACATGACCCTCCACACCTGGGATTGATGTACCCATTCCCCCATCACAGAATCCTGGAATCTGCAAGAGCCAAGATGCACAGGTAGTTAGTCAGGCGAATATAAAAATGTATAGAATTAGAGGTCACTGAGCACACAAAACATTATGAACACGTGCTCTTTCCATGACACACTGACTAGGTGAATCCAGGTAAAAGCTATGATCCTTATTGAGGTCACTTGTTAAATCCACTTCAAATCAGTGTACATGAAGGGGAGGAGACAGATTAAAGAAGGATGTTTAAGCCTCGAGACAAGATTTACGTGCCTTTGAACGGGGTATGGTGGTAGGTGCCAGGAGCATCGGTTCGAGTGTACATGTTGTACATCAAACACATAACATAGTTTGGTACCTTCTTGAGTTGCTCTTCCATCCCTGGCATTAGCATGATGCATGCGATGCCCACACCCAGAAGGAGGAAGAAGGCATAGATAAGTCGGGTGACAGTGGAGTTATTCCCACTGGGGCAGCATCTGCACAGCAGGCAGGGGGCAGTGCCACACAGGCAGGGGATCTACAGGGAAGACAAAATGATTAATCAATTAGCTAATAATACAAGCATTGAACTGATGGTGACAGAATTATGCATCTGCCTAGCTACCACTGAATGGTTGAACAAATAGAATAATGGTACCAAGTCAATAGGTTATTTATTCATTGATCAAAGTTAATCAATCCACCTAGGGTTAACATAACACCGACACTGTTGTTTTTGACAAGTTGCTAACTATTATGAAAACCAAATCCCTGCCAAGAATAGAGATCTGGCCATGGCTGGTGTCAAACCTAATCAAGTGGAAACCAATGTGGAAGTGAAAGACCAAACAGCTAACGTTACACTTTCAGCTTAAACGGTTTCAGGAATAGTATTATTATAACCAAATAGGGGGGAAAAAACAGACCTATGCCTGTTATTGTCTCTACATGAACTTAGTGTATTTTCAGGACGCACATTTCGCAATTCACTACTAGGGTAACGTTAAGTGGAGACGTCATAGCTGTAGCTGTTATCTGACATTTGACTCCGCTTTAACGGCGACGGTGTTGCAATATTTCCAAGTACCGGTAGCTAACGTTAGCTTAGCTATCAATGACAAAATGTCTAACTATCTAGTTAGCTTTCACGTAAGGCTACATTGCTGTGTAATATCGAAAATGTAAAACGTAGACGGTAGAGAGAGAACAATCGTTAATTCGAATAAAACATGGTCGGGGTCGAACTGTCAAACCCCAGATAGTTATGACGGTTTTTTGCCAAATAAAATAATATTTTTTCAATAATTTGTTAATTTGTGTTCATCTTTTGGAAATATTATCACAGGCCAATTTATTTCATTAAAAAGGCAATGCGCCAATCCCGACAGCTGAACAGGGAGGAACCACCCTGGCTTGCCTTTGTTATTGCGCATTTGCTACAGTAGGTTAGCAACTGAGCTAGCGAAGCTATCTCGGAAGAAATAGTTGATTCGGCCCTTTTGTTTTTTATAACTGGATATGATGTCGACTTTTATTTTAATTAAGAAAATACTTACCCAACTCGCCATGGAGCACAGTCCAAGAACGGCCCCCATGGTGTTTTGCTGAAATACGACTTCTCCGGGAAGAAATATGGATGCTTCTCGTCTGTTTACGATCTCTTCTTCTTCAATGAGGTTTAACCGCGGTTGGCATCCAATACATGATGCATTACCGCCACCTACTAGACTGGAGTATAACTCCCTTACACTTTGCTTAAAAACAAATAAATATACAGTAACGGTCCAAAATTTGGACACACCTACTCATTCAAGGGTTTTTCTTATTTTACTATTTTCTGCATTGTAGAATAATAGTGAAGACATAAAAACGATGAAATAATACATATAGTATTTTACCTTTATTTAACTTGGCAAGTCAGTTAAGAACAAATTCTTATTTTCAATGACAGCCTGTTCAGTGGCAGACCAACAGATTTTTCCTTGTCAGCTCAGGGATTCAATCTTGCAACCTTTCGGTTACTAGTCCAACGCTCTAACCACTAGGCTACCTGTTGCCCCATGGTATCATGTAGTAAACCCATGGTATCTGCTCCATGGTATCATGTAATAAACAAAAAAGTGTTAAAAAAATATATAAATATTTAATATTTTAGATGATTCAAAGTAGCCACCCTTTGCCTTGATGACAGCTTTGCACACTCTTGGCATTCTCTCAACCAGCTTCACCTGGAATCATTTTCCAACATTCTTGAAGGAGTTCCCACATATGCTGAGCACTTGTTGGCTACTTTTCCGTTACTCTGTGGTCCAACTCATCCCAAACCATCTCAACTGGGTTGAGGTCGGGTGATTGTGGAGGCCAGGTCATCTGATGCAGCACTCCATCACTCTCCTTCTTGGTCAAATAGCCCTTACACAGCCTGGAGGTTTGTTGGGTCATTGTCCTATTGAAAAGCAAATGATAGTCCCACTAAGCGCAAACCAGATGGGATGGCGTTTCGCTGCAGAATGCTGTGGTAGCCATGCTGGTTAAGTGTGCCTTGAATTCTAAATAAATTACAGACGGTGTCACCAGCAAAGCACCCCCACACCATCACACCTCCTCCTCCATGCTTCATGGTGGGAACCACACATCACACCATCCGTTCACCTACTCTGCGTCTTACAAAGACATGGAGGTTGGTACCTAAAAATCTCAAATTTGGGCAGATTTCTACCGGTCTGATGTCCATTGCTTGTGTTTCTTGTCCCAAACAAGTCTGGTGTCCTTTAGTAGTGGTTTCTTTGCAGCAATTTGACCATGATGGCCTGATTCACACAGTTTCCTCTGAACAGTTGATGTTGAGATGTATCTGTTACTTGAACTCTGTGAAGCATTTATTTGGGCTGCAATTTTTGAGGCTGGTAACTCAAATGAACTTATCCTCTCTAGCAGAGGTTTCTCTGGGTTTTCCTTTCCTGTGGCGGTCCTCATGAGAGCCAGTTTCATCACAGTGCTTGATGGTTTTTGCGACTGCACTTGAAGAAACTTTGAAAGTTCTTGACATTTTCTGTATTGACTGACCTTCATGTCTTAAAGTAATGATGGAATGTCATTTCTCTTTGCTTATTTCAGCTGTTCTTGCCCTAATATGGACTTGGTCTTTTACCAAATAGCCCTACCTTCTATTTTAACATGGAACACCTGTTAATTGAAATGCATTCCAGGTGACTACCTTATGAAGCTGGTTGAGAGAATGCCAAGAGTGTGCAAAGCTGTCATCAAGGCAAAGGATGGCTACTTTGAAGAATCTCAAATATAAAATATATTTGGATTTGTTTAACACTTTGTTGGTTACTACATAATTCCATATGTGTTATTTCATAGTTTTTATGTCTTCACTATTATTATACAATGTAGAAAATAGTAAAAATAAAGAAAAACCCTAGAATGAGTAGGTGTGTCCAAACTTTTGACAGGTGCTCTATATAAATAAAAATACAACAAATACCCTACCATCTAATCCTACGCTCACTAAAAACATACCACCCTACTCCACTATTTACATCTATCTAGTCCTACCTCAGGCCAACAGCTTGAAAGGACGGGACACCACCACTCAACACACCTTGTAACTCTTCTGACATCAGGTCTCGTACATCCAAATACCTCTCTGCAGCTGCCACCATAACCTAATATTTCTGCAACTTATGTTCCATCCCTGCAGTACAATTGATAACCATTGCTATAAATGAAAAAAAATCCAATCTTACTGAAGCATATATCACTTGTTGGCTTATCCCTCTGTACTGGTACAGATCTACTACTCACACCACTCCTCTCAGGATCCCTCCCCCTTGACCCATCTTCCTCTTCTTTCTTACTTCTGCACTACTCTAACCCTGGAAACCTCAACCTGCCTCTCTCCTCCAGACAATTCTGATCCCCAGCACCATGGGCATCCCTACAATTAACAAAACCACTACTTTCCCCAATGCTACACATTCCTTTGTCTCATGCCCATCACGTCTCACACCTAGGAACCTCCCTCCTACACACTGCTGCCACATGCCCATAAGCTTGACACCTGTAACAACCTAATGTGTTTGACATATGGGATAACTTATATATTCTAACATCACTTTGTCAGGCCAAGACTCAACATCAAAACTCAAAAGAACAGACAACGACTCTTCTGTTTCACCACTCACGCCACCCTGTCTGCATCGCACCAAACGACAAGCATCACAACCACCTGGAATCTTCCCCTTCAGTTGGTCAACTTCACATTTACCGCTACCCTAGTAATCACTCCTTTCAATGGTGCCCTTAAATAAATAAAAAATTCACGTCTCTTGTCCCCATTCGTTTAAATGCGGATGGCCTGCTTCCTCTGACCAGCAGAAGCACAAACAATTATCAACAACCTTCACCAATTCCACAGCACCCAACTCATTTTTCACCCACCCTGAAACCACAAATGGATCAGCCAAAAGGCAAGGGTACACTTTTTCCAAAAATGTCACTCCTACCTTCACGTCTCATCTTTATCCTGACCCTTGGTGCAAGCCTCTCGCTCCGAGAACTTCACCACACCTACCACCTCTGATACTTCGCCCTCACTCAATCCATTTCTCCTCCTGTCTTCGATCCAGTGTACAACTCACTCTGCTTACACTTTCTACCATTCTTCTTTAACAAACCATTTCCCTTTTTCCCACAATTTTTAACCAATTCAAGCTCACCCTCTTCCTCCCTCTCGCTCTCTTTGACCTCATCTGCATCTCTTTTTCCCTCCATTCCTCCTCCACATTCCAGGTGTACATCTCCTTAGTAGAATACTGCACTTCTCCTGACATAATGTACATCTTGTGTTTGCCCTCTCAAGGGACACCATTTGTCTTACCCGCTCATCATCTGTTAACGATCTCACTGGCTTTCCCGTTTCTTTTACATGGGAAACACCCCCATCTATGACTCATTTCCGGTGTGTGTGATCAGAAATGTGATCATGCACAAGTGTGAATAAATGCAGCATACTCTGAAAATTGGCACATTTGTTGCTTTGATTCTGTTTGTTTGTTCTAAAAACAATGACCTCATTGTTGTTGAATGAACATTGTAACACAATGAAGGAAGGCAACACTATCCGGGGGGGGGGGGGTTGATATTGAAATTGATTGGCACACATTCCATTCAATTTCACTCCAGACAAAGGAAGTATCTAAAATTCAGATCCCTCTTTGCTGGACGGCTCAACCTGTTCCATGTCAGTTGATAGTTCTATACTGAACAAAAATATGAATGTAACATATAAAGTGCTGGTCCCATGTTTCATGAGCTGAAATAAAAGATCCCAGCAATGTTCCATACCCATAAAAAAGCTTATTTCTCTAAAATGTCACAAATTTGTTTACAACCCTGTTAGTGAGCATTTCTCCTTTACCAAGATAATCTATCCACTTCACAGGTGTGACATATCAAGAAGGTGATTAAACAGAATTATCATTACACAGGTGCACCTTGTGCTGGGAAAATAAAAGGCCACTCTAAAATGTTTTGTAACACAACACAACGCCACAGATGGCTGCAGGAATCAGAGCTGCTGCCAGAGAATTGAATGTTGATTTCTCTACCATAAGCCGTCTCCAACGTTGTGTTAGAGAATTTGGCAACTACAGACCACGTGTAACCATGCCAGCCCAGGACCTCCACATCTGGCTTCTTCACCTGCAGGATCATCTGAGACCAACCACCCAGACAGCTGATGAAACAGGAGTATTTCTGTCTGTAATAAAGCCCTTTATTGGGGAGAAACTTATTCTGATTGGCTCGGCCTGGCTCCCCAGTGGGTGGGCCTATGCCCTCCCAGGCTCACCCATGGCTGTGCCCCTGCCTAATGAATTTATTTCAATTGACTGATTTCCTTATATGAACTGTAACTCAGTGAAATTATTGAAATTGTTGCATGTTGCGTTTATGTTTTTATTCAGTATATTTCCTATTCAAGTGAAGTCATTCACTTCTTGAATAGTGGATGCCAAATTTCCTGCTCAGCCATGTGTCTCACCTTATACTTGTAGCTACTACAATTCATCCAACCAATAAAAACCCATAGTAGCAATGATTTAGCATGAACCCAACAGATTAGAAGGGGTTATAAAGCACGACACATTCTACAAGACAGACATTAGAGTTTTTCTCTACCCAAAATGCCCAGCTGTTGGAGACAGCAGACAGCTCTGGCGTGGAGTGAGCTCAGACACCTCCTTGTCACAACAAGGTCATCTCTAGGAAACCTCTATTAATAGACCCTGGGCTGTTTTCAAAGGGACAAGCAGGGATAATTCTGGAATCATGTTCATGGAAAGAAATATATTTATTAATCAAGGGGGTCAAATGGACTCGTTTAAATCTATCCCATGGATTCCATCACCATCACTTTAATTTGAGAAGAAAAATGTATCCTAATTGCATTCCCCCTGAGCACAAAATGCTGCTCTGATTCATTCACTAATGGCCTCAGCAGTGGGAGACATTAAGATAGGGAAAAAAGATCATGTGTGGAGAATAAGTATGTAAATGAGTCATTCATGGCTTTTTGCAGTGAGCGACAGTACAAAGGGCTACTGTTAAAATTCAGATATGTGGTAGCTTTGTCACCTTCATCATATCAGATTAGGCTAATTTGGATAATCACATATTCTGGCTATGGAGTATTAGGAAGTCATTCATGAGTACCTTGGGTTTCACATGTAAACGAGTAAGTATGTAAGTAGTCTTGCACGAGCCTTGGTTTGTGGGTTTCACATGGGCATCAGTTTATCAGCCAGGTACCATACTCGGGTGATAATTGAGCCTTTCCGTACTGAATATTAGGCTACCCTGTTTTTGGCTGTGGAAGGGGAGCACAGTCTGATCTTCTTGCTATTTTAATTGCTTTAGTTAGATTTAGAAGATACATTTCCTCCCTTATCTAAATTATATTCTAGACAGTAAGAAGAGTAACAGATGGTTTGAAATCACATTTAATTTAAGTCACAGCAGTGGCTATTCTTTTACAACAGCTACTGCTTGTTCAGACAGTCCATAAAACAAATTGCATTGATTGGAAGCAGCCTAATTCTCCAAAGGGCCTTCATACATTCTCAGTATATGATACTGATGTTTGAATGCAGTGATAAGTGAAATCACAGTTGCAGATACGCAGTATGCGTACTTATATCATATTCCGTTTGTTTTACCTCTCCAAGCTACTTACTATAGCCTATCCCTGATGATTTAATAGAACAGGAAGGTCTGGGGGAAAATGAATGCAATTCATAAAGAAGTACAACAAATCTCAACATCGCAAGAGACCCCAACAATTTGAAACTCTTGAAATGGAATTGCATCTGATACATATAGTTCATTACACACAACGGTGCTGCATTTGGCTTTGTCCCAGTTCAGTTAGTCTGTGTTTTCTCCAGCTGGAAAAAGTGTGTTCCCTGTCCTTCCATGCATATACGCACAATTATATCTTGGAAAACTAATTTTCTCTGTGGCTGTCTGTCTGCTCTGGAATTTAATGTTACATTTCACAATTTACAGGAAAACTCATTGCTCATTTTATTTCTGGAAACAGAGCAATAATGTGGAGGCTTACACTTCACCTAGTGTTCAGTGATGCATATTTATTTTACAAATAAATGAACCACTAGACAAGTAAGGAATTCAAGCATTAATTTGGTAAGCTATCTTTCTCCATCAGAAATATGCAATGACTGGAATTGCTACAATGACATAGTAGGCCAAAGTCTTTGTTTCTCATTGCCTGACAGGTAAATTCAAACTGATGCAATGCAAATGCCAATACTACTTTATCAGTTCCTTATCAGAGCATATGTCAATCTGAATGTCCATCAAACTGGTGATATAGGGTCATAATTACATTATAATAGACTTCAAAGATACTGTGATAGAGGACGAAACAAATGTGCTCAAGTTAAATCCGCACTGGCCTCTGCGCGTTCCCGTGCGAAGTATGTCTGTGTGATGTCACCGTGGAGGGGATATAGTTCCTTTCACTAGAATAAAGAGAGTAGAGGAAATCACGATGAGGATGAACTGTGCGCAACGCGTCCTATCCATGGGTTGTCGATGGTGAAATATATATTTCGGGGGAGCGCATTTAAAGCACATTATTGTAACAACCATTTGTTCTACACATTGGGTAAGTAAGTGTCACAATATTTCGTGTTTTGGAAGGTTACTCGTCGTCAGGTTGTTGCCCAATGCCGACAAGTAACCTACAAGCTGCTGAAGCCTAATTTATGCGCAAGTTATACGGTTCTTAATTCAGCTGGTTATTGTTGTCATTGCTTGTGGTAGAAATCTGCAGCCAGAGAATATCAGTCATGTAAATTCACACATGACAATGTCGTATATGCAATGTCATACACACCATAGGCTACAATGTGCAGATGATTGAGCAACCTTTTTGTCAATCGATCTATCCGTTACAGGCTACATACATTCCATTGTTATTGAACAATCATGTTGTTTGTCATGCAGAAGAATATCAACGAATATCATGCTACTTGGATTGATTGATAATCAGGGTTATTATTAATTGTTCATAAGGTCGTTGTATTTTAAGGACAAATCCTCCTCTCATTCCAAATGACATTAGCCTTTGAATGCTATTCAATACTTGAAACAAAGCTCACCTATCTCTAATTCAATTGTTTGTCCCTCTGTCTGAATACCTAGCTGATTTGATTTAATACCATAAATGTTTCAATTAGCTTACCTGACTGCAGTGCAATCACGAGGAACAATACTGATTCTATCAATCAGTGTTTCCTCATTTATTTTATATTATATATTATATTATTCCCACTGATCAAATAAAGCATGGTCACATTTATATGGCTCTCATCTTTTGCATAAGCTGTTTGAGGAAGGTGACACTCAGCTAAAACCTTTCCGATGAAAACTCAAACCTATGGTTTGAAACAGTGTTTGCTCTACGTGCATCTTGCAGTAGGATGTTGTATTTATGGTGATCTCCAAGCACTGGGTTTATTCCTGATTACAGCATGCATTCCATTCCAGTGTCTGACTCCCTAACTCCTGCTGAGTAGTGGGAAAGCACCATGCTATTCCTTTCACTCCTTTCTACACATCCACCAGTCAACACCTGCCCCGAGAGACTACATGACTGGCAGAATAATGAGCCAGCCTGGGGAAATGTGTTGATTATGACATGGAGAGGGAAGAGATTGCAGACACATTCTAATCTTAAATCTGTTGACTGCCTGCTCTAGTCTTTAGAATCCTGTGTAACATGTCATTTCCAGACCCCGTCGCACAATCTGTCTGACCTGCTCCACCATAATCATTGTATAAGTTTAGAATTACTGTAGTGTAGGTGTCAGTTTACCATCCAAACAGTACCACTCAGCTTGGACCAGGCTGTTGTTGTCAACGGACTGCTGTATTTTCTAGAGGAGAGGATACTAAAAGTAGAAGTGAGATGTTGTTAACGCATATCCAGAGGGACAGCTGAAGTTGCATGTGGACATAGCATTACACCCCCCCTCTGCTTCCTCTGGTCAGCACTTTGTCAAATAGACTCAGCGCTCCTTCACCTCGCAACGCTATACCATTATTATTACTCACAGGAAAGGTAAAGAGAAATGTGAAGAACGCTGTTACCCATTTCACCTTAGAGGTGGGGTTTGTATGCCCCGAGCTGGTAGCTGCCTATAGGCTTATATTCCTGCTATCTGGAGGCTGTCCGGTGTTAGATATGCAAATATAACTATTCATCATTCATGTGGACCAGTGACCATCATCTGCCTGTCACTAAGGATCTTATGTCACAGTAAATCATTCCAAATCGGTCAGTTGTGACTGTACTTTAAAAACATGTATTCAGGTAATGAGCTTAGGTGCCTCACATTTGTATAATCCTGTTAATTGGCTGAGTTGATGACAGAGAATTAGTAATGTGGTCTGCCTAATAGTGTGTGTAATTGCACACATGATGGGAATGAAAAGGGCAGTTTGGTACCACTTATTTCCCTGTTATCACATTGTGTCGTGTCTACACATCAAAAGTTTTTCTCAGGAATGTCTGATAAAACAAATGCAGAGAGAAAATGTTTTTTTTTTCTATCAAACAAAGAGGGTAAGCTGTAACCTGATCAGAGACTCATCAGGAGTTTGATCGAAGACACCTCTACCTTAAATCCCCAGAGACCAACAGTCTTTTAAAGATGGCGTCTGAAAGGATTAGGGCTTAGTCAGGTAAACGCTGACAATTGGTGGCATTTCAATTTGACCATCTTTAACTACAGTCTGCCTGCTACAGGAAAGCGGTTTTGTTGTGGCTCATGCTGTTTGAAGTTTTTTTTTTCTTCAGTGAGTGTCATCAAGGCATCTGTGAATGCCTTTGACAGTTTCTGTGCTGGTATTTCACTAGCAATGCCCCAGGAGGGCTCCTCTTTCCCATCATTCCTCTCTTCTGCCTGGCTCCCTCTCAGCTTAGTCTGCCCTACGGTAATTAATAGAGCTCGACAGCTTGTAGGCCTGAAAAACAGAATAGAGTTACCTCTGGTTCGTTCAGCCATTCCTATGGAGAAAATGAATGAGGAAAGAATATGGTTGTGGGATAAAGGTAGAAAATAAGGTTAACACAGGTTTAGGAGATCTTATACATTTTGTTCTATGATTGTAATATCAGTCAGTTAACATGACCTTTACGAATTATGAAGCCTTTATGTGCTTTTTTTATTACATAAATGCTTCAAAATGCACAGAACGTGACTTTAGCTGATGAAGATTATCTCATAGAACAAAACGTATAAATCTACTAAACCTGTGTTTACCACATACGCTATTTTCTGTGTTTATATAAAAACCCTACAAAAACGAAATAAACTTTTCCAACGAACCATGGCAGAGTTAGTGCCTACAAAAAAGACGCCGTTAATATTTCTCTCTATTGGCTCTTGTGAAATCGCATCAGTTTTAGCACTTAGCCAAGCATGCTCTCGCTCCTCTTACTATTGAGTCAATAAAATGATCACAAATCTGGCCTATTGTGGGAGTCTAACGTTGTCATTCTGGACTGCTCTGCCAGAGTCAGAACAGCTTCCAGAGGCTGCTGCACACACACACGTCCTTTCTGTGAAATATTGAATACAAGGAAACTATTTTTGGATGTATTGCTAATGTTTTATCCATACTGCTGGATCACATTTGGTCCTTTTTAGCCCTTTAAACCTCTGGCATTTTGGTAATGAAAGGAGCCATTGGTTTAGTGGCAGAACAGCAATGAAATCCCACATTATTCTTATGTTGTGTACTGTAGTAGAGTGTTAAGTTCATCATGTTTTTGGAATAAATAAACATTTTGGGGATTAAATCTCCACTTCCCCTGTTGTTGCCACACTGGATTTCGATCCAAATGTGCTGATTGGCCCAGTGACCCACGGTGAACAGTGGTATTCCTCCGAGGTTCCTACCGTCTTGGTTTGTCTTTGTCCATCCTTCTCTGTCTTGGTCCCTTTGAGTCACCAGCTGCCAGTTTGTCACTGAAAAGTAGACAGTGGAGCTTACTATATGTTGCAGTGCCAGTCTTACATGACACACATGCAGCAACCCCATGAGAGTACTTAGCTCTCACTGGGAGCATGTGCAATTATGTTATTCTAGTCTACACAGTGCACTGGTGCGTACCAGCAGAAGTCATTTTAAGACCACAACACAGGTTGGGTTCCTTGTTCCCAGAGCCACAGATGGAAATTCATACCACAGACATAGATTTTCTTTAAAACACAAATAAACCACATTGTACACTACCGGTCAAAAGTTTTTAGAACACCTACTCATTCAAGGGGTTTTCTTTATTTGTACAATTTTTTTTTTTACATTAAGAGCGAAGACATCAAAACTATGAAATAACATATGGAATCATGTAGTAGCCTGCTTTTCAACAGTCTTGAAGGAGTTCCCACATATGCTGAGCACTTGTTGGCTACTTCCCCTTCACTCTGCGGTCCGACTCATCCCAAACCATCTCAATTTGGTTGTTGAAAAACAAATGATAGACCCACTAAGCCCAAACCAGATTGGATGGCGTATCGCTGCAGAATGCTGTGGTAGCCATGCTGGTTAAGTGTGTCTTGAATTCTAAATAAATCATGGACTATGTCACCAGCAAAGCACCCCCACACAATAACAGCTCCTCCTCCATGCTTTACGGTGAGAACCACACATGCGGAGATCATCCGTTCACCAATAATCTCAAAATTGGACTCATCAGACCAAGAACAGATTTCCGCCGGTCTGATGTCCATTGATCGTGTTTCTAGGCCCAAGCAAGTCTCTTCTTATTATTGGTGTCCTTTAGTAGTGGTTTCTTTGCAGAACTTCTACCATGAAGGCCTGATTCACACAGTCTCCTCTGAAGAGTTGATGTTGAGATGTGTCTGTTACTTGAACTCTGTGAAGTTATTTGGGCTGCAGTTTCTGAGGCTGGTAACTCTAATGAAATGAACTTATCCTCTGCTGCAGAGGTAACTCTCGGTCTTCCATTCCTGTGGCGGTCCTCATGAGAGCCAGTTTCATCATAGCGCTTGATGGTTTTTGTGGCTGCTCTTGAAGAAACTTTCAAAGTTCTTGACATTTTCCGTATTGACTGACCTTCATGTCTTAAAGTAATGATGGACTGTTGTTTCTCTTTGCTTATTTGAGCTGTTCTTGCCATAATATGGGCGGTATTTCACCATATAGGGCTATCTACCCTGTCACAACACAACTGATTGACTCAAACACATTAAGAAGGTAAGAAATTCCACAAATTAACTGTTAAGTAGGCACACCTGTTAATTGAAATGCATTTCAGGTGATTACCTCATAATGCTGGTTGAGAGAATGCCAAGAGTGTGCAAAGCTGTCATCAAGGAAAATTGTGTCAAATAAAAAATATATTTAGATTTTTTTAACACTGTTTTGGTTACTACATGATTCCACATGTGTTATTTCATAGTTTTGATGTATTCACTATTATTCTACAATGTAGAAAATAGTAAAAATAAAGAAAAACCCTTGAATGAATAAGTGTTCTAAAACTTTTGACCGGCATTGTACATCTGTATAAATTATAACCATACACGTTATAATTCACAGAGTGCACACAGTAGATGAAGAGCCCCACAGTCACACAGCTCTGAGGCCTAATCCTTGTCTTTATCCAACCTTGTGTAAAGTCTAGAGACTTGGGGCAATAAAACAACCAGGACTGTGTAATCTTAAATCACTGGATTTGAGCCGAGTCATCACAGAGGCTAAAGATAAACCATAAGCAATCTAGGCTGTACTCGTCGCCCTGCTTTATATCCTGTGTTGCACTCTGTTGATGAAGCTGCGGTTGAATGAGACACTGTACGAGGAATAACAAATATGAAATAGACCACCTAGCTGTGATTGTTTGGCCCCAGCAGACCGCACAACTGCCTGGTAAAGTCTTCAACTGTCACGTCCTGACCATAGAAAGCTGTTATTTTCTATGGTAGAGTAAGTCAGGGCGTGACAGGGGGGTTTTCTAGTTTCGATTTTCTATGTTGTGATGTTTTCGTTTTGTATTTCTATGTTGGGTTTTTGTTTGGGATGATCTCCAATTAGAGGCAGCTGGTCATCGTTGTCTCTAATTGGAGATCATACTTAAGTAGGTGTTTTTCCCACCTGGGTTTGTGGGAGATTGTTTTTGAGTACGTGTATGTTAACTCTTTGTCACGGTTTGTTGTTTTTTGTTTATTCAGTTTATTTTGGATGTATTGCATAGTTTCACAGTTCAATAAGGATGCATGTTTTGGAATATTTTTTTATTCTGTTAGGATTCCTTCTTTTTGCTTAAGTCAATTAGGTGTAGTGTTGTGGAGTAAACACAATGTTGTTGATCCGTCCTCAGTTTTCTCCTATCACAGCTTTTAAACTCTGTAACTGTTTTAAAGTCATTATTGTCTTCGTGGTGAAATCCTTGAGTGGTCTCCTTCCTCTCCGGCAACTGAGTTAGGAAGGACGCCTGATCTTTGTAGTGACTGGGTGTATTCATACAATATCCAAAGTGTAATTAATAACTTCACCATGCTCAAAGGGATATTCAATGTCTGCTTTTTATTTAATTTTTATCAATCTACCAATTGGTTCTCTTCTTTGCGAGGCATTGGAAAACCTCCCTGGTCTTTGTGGTTGAATCTGTGTTTAAAATTCACTGCTTGACTGAGGGACCTTGCAGATAATTGTATGTGTGGGGTACAGAGATGAAACAGTCATAAAAAAATCATGTTAAACCCTATTATTGCACACAGGGTGAGTCCATGAAACGTATTATGTGATTGTGACTTTACTCCTGAACCTATTTAGGCTTGCCTAAAGGGGTTGAATACTTATTGACTCAAGACATTTCAGCTTTTCATTTTTAATACATTTGTAAAAATGTCTAAAAACATTATTCCACTTTGATATCATGGGGTATTGTGTGTAGGCCAGTGACAAAATAATTGCAATTTAATACATTTTACCTTTAGGCTGTAACACAACAAATGTGAAAAAAAGTAAAGAGGTGTAAATACTTTCTGAATGCATTGATTGACTGATTATAAAGGAGGGTCTTTGGGCCAATTGAAAATGTGTCATTTCACATGTAGCCAAATAGATGAGTCACCATAAATATCTATTTGTAGAGAATGCCAGTGCATGTGTGTGCATATACACAGTACAAAATATGAATATTTTATTCAAATCTGCTTATATCATTAATTATGCAATTGTATTCAATCTTGGGTGAGCAGAGAGAGCTGTTTTTATTTGATAGGGTCACTGTCACTCGGGCACATAATGGTGAGGCCATCAGACCTACCAGAGAGAAGAGTTACAGTGTTGGGGTGCATACCTCTTCTGGCAGGTGTGTGTAATGAATCGGCTTTCAGCATTTCCGCTCCCTGACTCTTGCTCTCCCCGACATTAAACTCCTCATAAATCTTCTCAAGGTGATTTTTCAACAAAGTGCAGAGGGAGGAAGCCTTTTCAAAGTCACAGGCTGCTTCCTGGGGGAGAGGGCCATGACTTGACAGTGAGTCTCAAAGATGCCCTTGGCAACACGACGGGTCACAGCATCAAGCTTTGAAACCAGCATCTAAGATATGCATTAATTGTGATTATAAATGGGGTCGTTTGATCTCTGAATGCTGATTGGCTGAAAGCCGTGGTATACCACAGATATGACACAAGATGTATTGTTCACTGTTCTAATTACGTCGGTAACCAGTTTATAATAGCAATAAGGCACCTCTGGGTTTGTGGTATATGGCCAATATACCATGGCATTGCATCGTACCTATCCCACGGTGTTGCGTCGAGCCGTGGTACAGTATATTAGCCATATACCACACCCCCTCTGGCCTTATTGCTTCAATATAGCCTTGATCAGTTCAACACACTGGTGTGATAGAAATGTTTGTTTGGGTATTCTATTTTTTTGTGGGGCTATTTTAGGCATCTGGGTGATTTTCTTAGATATTATGACTTAGCTAGGACTTTTACAGAAATATGAAGTGAAAAATGCATTTTGTTCTTCAGATGCTCAACTTCAATAAGACCTCAATGTGTTGTGTTCTGTAAATTGCCAGCTCAGCCACGGGCAGCTGTTGTCCAAAGCTCTGTGGCTTATTTCAAGATCAGGTACTGGCTTTCTTCACTTCAAAGCATGTAAGATATCTAATTGACTATCCAGTTCAAAGGATTTTAGTAAATCTTGGAGGGGTTTGATCATATTTGTGTCCCAAATGCCAACCCAAAACCTAATACGCTGACCTATGCGCCCTAGTCAAACATAGTGCACTATACAGTGGATAGGGTGCCATTTGGGAAACAGCCCATATGAAGCCTATCGGGAGAATGTTTCATGTTTGTTTGAGGAGGCAGGTGGCCAGCAGGACAGGCATCCTCCAGGGACGGCCTCTCTCCCTCCGTCTGGAACGGGAGAACGACCATGGTCCCGCCTCTACAGTGGTCAGTAGAAGATGAATCACATTGCCTCTCTGCTCTGCCTCATCTCCATCTCTCCTCGCTGCTGCTGCTCAGGCCAACTCACTTGGCTATAAATAGGGAAAGATTAAAACCTCTCATCCGGCTTACCTGCACAGCATCTTCAACTCGCCTGCAAAGTATGTTTAGTTTTTTTTTCTCTCTCTCCATTTCTTGTAATATGTATTCTTTGAGCACTGGGGGTGTTTATAAAGACGTTTTATGAGCTCATCAGTGGCTTTAAGAATGACTCTGTCTGACCAGATGTGACACTAGCTACACTAATGTAGGATATGTATGATAAATGGCAACAGGAATTTGCAGATGGTATGAACTGAAGAGATGCTCAATCAGGCTTATGAATCTCTCGATTGGAAATACCCTGGAGGAGCCCTACTCAGTGATTTGAAAAAGATAAGCTTTTCAGTGCACTAAAGTCACTTGTCAGTTTGGTGCTCTTACATATGAGTGACAGAGAATGTGCAGCCCTGGGAGCTGTGTCCTCTAAATCCCAGGCATCAGGAGATCGCCTGTCCAAATATAGCCCTATATGGAGGTGGAGGGCCCTCTTCTCTTCCCGGCTGCTATGGGAGACGTTTACTTAATTACCCTCTCTATGCTGCAAAACATGGAGGCAATTTCTGTAGGCTTTGTTTCAAATTACATCTTTCCATAGCAAAATGACAAATAGTAGTTGAGAGGAAATATTGTGGTCTCCCCAACTAGGATATATTTCTGGGTAGAAGAGGTCCAATGAGCAGTGTAACATGATCAAATGGGCATCTGCTGTCAAGGCTTTATAGTAACGCTGTAAAAACATTGTGCAGAGACATTCTGTACTGTAGCCGTGATGCCTGTGATTCATTTAATTGCATGTTTTCGCAATGTAATGTGGTTTCTTATCAGTTACATCAACAAGCATTTGGCTCCTACAACATTTAAAGAGATGAGCCTAATGGTTGTTACGTGCTCGTTTGTTTTTTATTTCTGATCTGCTGTGCCTTAATCAAATGTTGTCACAGTATTTCTAGGTTATGTTTGGCAGTCATTCCCGTTGCCTTGCTGGGGTCTCTCTGTGTTCGCCGTGTTATCTGACTGCTCGCTCGGTCACATGCTGCCCTTTTGGACAGAGGGCTACTGGGAAAAGCCTGTGAGCCTGCTGAGAGGGACAGACCGAGGACGGGCCGGCCTTCCACGCTGTCACTCACAGCGGGATCAACACAGCTACCACTGGGTTGGGTAAAGAGCCCATAGGGGCAGGATACAACACTTTTGGATGGACGTCTCTCAGATATAAATAGGACACTGTCACATTTCTCTTCCTTGTAGAGTATCTGCCATCTGTGGAAAATCATTGTTTTCAATAATACCTCAGTGGACAATTAGACAATGGTGCCAGATCAATGATGTCATGTTATGCTTTGCGCTGCTATATGACCGGTAACAGCGGGAGTAAACAGTGGGAGTGGAGAGGCAGGCTGTTCACTATGCTCTGTGAGCAGGACTCTTTTGTTTGTTTGGGGCTACAGTAATGAGAGTCCCTGACCCACCTGAATAATGAACAGCCAGCTGTTTATTCACAATCCTGCCATGTGACTTAATTCCCTTAAGTTTCCCACTGAACACGGCTCATTATCAGAAGTCGGGAGCTCGCTCTTCTCTCAGTGGAGTGGAAAGAAGAGGGGGACCCAGGGACAGGTTGAGCCTCAGGTGTTTTTCTCTCTGCATGCAGTTCATCCACCTATAATATATATATACTGCTCAAAAAAATAAAGGGAACACTTAAACAACACATCCTAGATCTGAATGAAAGAAATAATCTTATTAAATACTTTTTTCTTTACATAGTTGAATGTGCTGACAACAAAATCACACAAAAATAATCAATGGAAATCCAATTTATCAACCCATGGAGGTCTGGATTTGGAGTCACACTCAAAATTAAAGTGGAAAACCACACTACAGGCTGATCCAACTTTGATGTAATGTCCTTAAAACAAGTCAAAATGAGGCTCAGTAGTGTGTGTGGCCTCCACGTGCCTGTATGACCTCCCTACAACGCCTGGGCATGCTCCTGATGAGGTGGCGGATGGTCTCCTGAGGGATCTCCTCCCAGACCTGGACTAAAGCATCCGCCAACTCCTGGACAGTCTGTGGTGCAACGTGGCGTTGGTGGATGGAGCGAGACATGATGTCCCAGATGTGCTCAATTGGATTCAGGTCTGGGGAACGGGCGGGCCAGTCCATAGCATCAATGCCTTCCTCTTGCAGGAACTGCTGACACACTCCAGCCACATGAGGTCTAGCATTGTCTTGCATTAGGAGGAACCCAGGGCCAACCGCACCAGCATATGGTCTCACAATGGGTCTGAGGATCTCATCTCGGTACCTAATGGCAGTCAGGCTACCTCTGGCGAGCACATGGAGGGCTGTGCGGCCCCCCAAAGAAATGCCACCCCACACCATGACTGACCCACCGCCAAACCGGTCATGCTGGAGGATGTTGCAGGCAGCAGAACGTTCTCCACGGCGTCTCCAGACTCTGTCACGTCTGTCACGTGCTCAGTGTGAACCTGCTTTCATCTGTGAAGAGCACAGGGCGCCAGTGGCAAATTTGCCAATCTTGGTGTTCTCTGGCAAATGCCAAACGTCCTGCACGGTGTTGGGCTGTAAGCACAACCCCCACCTGTGGACGTCGGGCCCTCATACCACCCTCATGGAGTCTGTTTCTGACCGTTTGAGCAGACACATGCACATTTGTGGCCTGCTGGAGGTCATTTTGCAGGGCTCTGGCAGTGCTCCTCCTGCTCCTCCTTGCACAAAGGCGGAGGTAGCGGTCCTGCTGCTGGGTTGTTGCCCTCCTACGGCCTCCTCCACGTCTCCTGATGTACTGGCCTGTCTCCTGGTAGAGCCTCCATGCTCTGGACACTACGCTGACAGACACAGCAAACCTTCTTGCCACAGCTTGCATTGATGTGCCATCCTGGATGAGCTGCACTACCTGAGCCACTTGTGTGGGTTGTAGACTCCGTCTCATGCTACCACTAGAGTGAAAGCACCGCCAGCATTCAAAAGTGACCAAAACATCAGCCAGGAAGCATAGGAACTGAGAAGTGGTCTGTGATCCCCACCTGCAGAACCACTCCTTTATTGGGGGTGTCTTGCTAATTGCCTATAATTTCCACCTGTTGTCTATTCCATTTGCACAACAGCATGTGAAATGTATTGTCAATCAGTGTTGCTTCCTAAGTGGACAGTTTGATTTCACAGAAGTGTGATTGATTTGGAGTTACATTGTGTTGTTTAAGTGTTCCCTTTATTTTTTTGAGCAGTGTATATTTATGCCATTTAGCAGATGCTTTTATCCAAAGCAACTTTGTCAGTCGTGGGCATACATTTTAAGTATGGGTGGTCCTGGGAATTGAACTCAATATCCTACTATTGCAAGCACCTTGCTCTACCAACTGAGCTACAGAGGATCACTTATGTCTGTCCATGTAAGCCTCCTGGCAATCGGACATACTGGTACTGTCGGATAACCTTTTCACATCAATGGCCTTTATGACAGCTGGTTGAATGTAGTTTATGGTGCATGATTTGCTTACAAATTGTATTTATCACCTAGAGATGAAATACTATAGAAGGCTCTAGAAACAGTTGGTCGAAATAGAAAAGTGCACTGAAGTTATTTTAATTCCCTTATGAGCTAATTGACATGTTGACTCTGCACCCTGTGTCACATCTGAGCTGTTGTAACTGCTCCACTTTCCCTCACCTATTAATCCTCTTACCTCGATTGAAAGCTTATTTCCATGTAGATTAAGAGGCAGTGGGGCTATTGAAAGTGTGCTATATTCTCCATTTAATATGAGGAGGATCAAGAAACCTTGTGGCTGGCAGGGTGTGCAACGCTAGTGATGAGTGGTGGTGGCCGTCTGAGCTTGAAGGTCAGCCTAGCCCAGAGTAATGGTTCTCTTTCAAGCCATTGTCACTAAGTAAATTAGCTGGGGCTCCACGTGTTGTTTGCTGTTCTGACACAGGAATAGGAACTTCCGATGGCCGTCCAAGCTGCTCTAGGTCATCACTCCACATTGGTCCAACCAGCACTGGTGGACAGAGGGAGAAGGTTTACAGTTCAGCCATTAGTTAGTGAGACAATTCAAGCCACTAAAATAACGACGCTTTGACAGGTTGGGAGGACAGACCACATGACATAAGAAGCTTCCATTTACAAGTAAGGACAGATTTCCATTCAAATTTCAGTAGGCTCATCCAGGTAGTAGGCTCATCCAGGTATTTTCCACAAAGAGTTCTGCAGTGAAACATTCTCAGTAGTAGAGCAGCAGAGCCTAGTTAAGTGTGTTTACGACTTTGTGCAGAGTTAGTTTTAGTCTGTACAGTGTCTCCTGGGAAGTACCATGTGAATGGAATAGCATTGCGGCACAGTGGCTTTGCACATCTTATCCCCACTCCGTAGAGCAGCGATGATTCACTGAACTCAAACATGTTTTGCTTATCTTGTTTGTTGGAACGTAAATAGAACCCAAACGACCTGAGGGTTATATGTCCAATAAGTTTTTGACTTGATCGTTATATTCCCACAGTTTTTTACACGTGTGTTTCTTTTCATGCTTCATAAAATGTAACGTGGAGTGGTCACACATCATACATTTTTCATCGTATGCATGAGTGCTTGCTGCATATATAAGTATCTGTATAGTCCTGTTGTCCCTATAACCAATCCTATGTTTTAAAGGGATGGCTTATTAAGTCAATAAGATGGGCTGAGTATTTTAAGGCTTGTTTTTCAAATTAGTGTGAAGTATATTAAGTCCGTTACAACTGATTTCATCTTTTGATAAGTTCGAACATAGTAATCAGAGTTTTAGCATGAATCCCTCATCTCCCAGGGTCCATTCCTAGCTCAGCCATTTAGACCTATTTTTGCATATTTATGGGCTTATTTGTGTACTTCACAAGTAGTGTTACCTTGTATATTTAGCTTTGACGTGCCTGAAATGCAAGACACCTCCTCTGTTGTTGACTATAATAATTGCAAATGTTTTGGAGATATTCCACATTTATGTTTGCATTTTAGGAATTGTTAACTGGATTTCATGTTTTTGTCAAGATTGTCAATCTTCATCTGATGGAGAGATGTCAGTCATCTGTGCTGTGCTCAGTTAGTATATTTTTCCTATATTTGTCCCTTCAATCCCATCCCCAACTTAATTGCAGAACAGATAACCTATAATTTCCGTTCTCAGAACATTAATAAAACCTCCCAGGAACTTTCAGGGAACCATAGTAAAACATTCTCAGAACCTCCCTGCAACCTAAAAATGAACATTCCCAGAACAGACGAAATGTTCACTTCCGTTTTCAGAACGTTTAAAAAACATTCCAGTCAGGAATCCTATGGCTTCGTTCCCAGAACCAATGGGAAACCAAAACGTACATTCCCACAACTTCCAAGGAACCAAATGTCCTAGCTGGGTAGTCATTGAGCATTACCATAAATAGACATGAAAGGAAACGCATTCAGGAATGAGGAGATTTCTCTCCATTAACAACTTCTTGTTGTCATACTGTACGTAGAAAGTTGTAAAGAATTAGAAGGAGATAAGATGTTGTGCTACTCCAATACGGTTAAGGATTAAGACTGGATTAACAGTCTTTGTTATTAGATAATGCATGTGTTGAAGTAGCCTGATGGAACCAGTCTGATCACTGTGTTCATCATTCTATTTCATTTGTGAATCAGAATGGTGAATGCAGCAATCAGGCTGGTTCCACCAGGCTAGTGTTGCTCAAGTGCTGACTTCAAGATATTTGACTTCCTTGCATACTTTCAAGGGAAACATTTATTTTTTCTTTACCCCATTTTCTCCCCAATTGGTAGTTACAGTCTTGTCTCATCACTGCAACTCCCGTACAGACTCAGGAGAGGCGAAGGTGGAGAGCCGTGCATCCTCCGAAACACAACCCAACCAAGCCGCACAGCTTCTAGACACAATGCCCACTTAACCCGGAAGCCAGCCACACCAATGTGTCAGAGGAAACACTGTGCACCTGGCAACCGTGTACGGCACCCGGCCGCCACAGAAGTCGCTAGTGCGCGATGGGACAAGGACATCCCTGCCAGCCAAACCCTCCCCTAACCTGGACGACGCTGGGCCAATTGTGTGCCTGCCGGTCACATCCGGCTGCGCCAGTGCCTGGACTCGAACCCAGAATCTCTACTGGCACAGCTAGCACTGCGATGCAGTGCCTTAGACCACTGTGCCACCCGGGAGGCCTTTCAAGGGAAACATGTTTGCTGATTGGCAAGGCTCTTATAGTCAGTCTTTAGTGGTCTAACCTGTAGTCAGATTCTATCCTTTCTGATTCTGACAACAATAGGCCTTTACACACCTACACCTTTCAACCCACATATGCATATGATGCTTTACTACGCCCTCCTTTCTGCAGTGTGTGAGTGAGCTCAACCATACGGAGACAAGCTTGTGTTTCTAACAGCAGTGGGCAGTGATGTTCTCAGTCAAACACACACAAGCTGCTGCCTCCCTCCTGTCTTCTGGCACTGGGCTCTCGTTGGTTGCTTGGCACAGGGGCCTGCTGGCAACGCAGCCAGCTCCTTTTATTCCATTGGACGTAGATGATTGAATGGCTGCACTGAGGAGAATGCCAACACCAGTTCCTGCTGCTCCCACTCTGCGAGGGCACTGTTGGTTCCACTGCTACCCAGAGCCCTCTATTGGATGGAACCCAAGTCCAAATACAGCAGTCTCTCTGTAGTCTCAGACAGTTATGGATGCATGTGTTTAGCAGTGGGCCTTTAAACATGCAGGATCACTCCTCCGAGGGTCTCACTCTCAGCACACACAGGGCCTTTATATGGGCCATGCTGCTTAATCAGCATTCTGTCTTCTAAAGCTGGCCACAGATGAAGCTGGCCATACATAACACTGGTGGTGAAAAAAGTACGCAATTGTCATACTTAAGTAAAAGTAAAAACACCTTAATAGAAAAGTCACCCAGTAAAGTACTACTTGAGTAAAATAATTTGGTTTTAAAAAGACATTAGTATCAAAAGTAAAAGTATAAATCATTTAAAAATCCTTATATATATGAAGCAAATCAAATGGCACAATCTTCTTGTTTTTCTATTTATTTACGCATAGCCAGGGTCACATCCTAACATTCAGACGTCATTTATAAACAAAGCATTTATGTTTAGTGAGTCCGCCAGATCAAAGGCATTAGGGATGACCAGGGATGTTCTCTTGATAAGTGTGTGAATTGGATCATTTTCCTGTCCTGCTAAGCATCCAAAATGTAACAATATTTTCATTAGGAATGTAGTGAAGTAAAAGTTGTCAAAAAATATAAATAGTAAAGTACAGTACCCCAAAAAATTACTAAAGTAGTATGTTAAAGTGATTGTACTTAAGTACTTTACACCACTGCATAACACCGTTAGTCACTCACCAAATGGCCCTGCTTGGCCTTGACTCTGACTAACGTCTCCCTGATTAGCCCTGACTCTGATTAACGTCTCCCTGCTTGGCCCTGATTCTGACTAACGTCTCCCTGCGTGGCCCTGATTCTGATTAACGTCTCCCTGCGTGGCCCTGGTTCTGACTAACGTCTCCCTGCTTGGCCCTGACTCTGACTAACGTC
This sequence comes from Salmo trutta, assembly GCF_901001165.1. Classification (NCBI taxonomy): domain Eukaryota; kingdom Metazoa; phylum Chordata; class Actinopteri; order Salmoniformes; family Salmonidae; genus Salmo; species Salmo trutta. The sequence goes on from NC_042957.1 coordinate 29,548,180, forward strand.
TCCCTGCTTGGCCCTGACTCTGACTAACGTCTCCCTGCTTGGCCCTGACTCTGACTAACGTCTCCCTGCGTGGCCCTGATTCTGACTAACGTCTCCCTGCTTGGCCCTGACTCTGATTAACGTCTCCCTGAGTGGCCCTGACTCTGACTAACGTCTCCCTGCTTGGCCCTGATTCTGACTAACGTCTCCCTGCTTGGCCCTGACTCTGACTAACGTCTCCCTGTTTGGCCCTGACTCTGATTAACGTCTCCCTGAGTGGCCCTGATTCTGACTAACGTCTCCCTGCTTGGCCCTGACTCTGACTAACGTCTCCCTGCGTGGCCCTGATTCTGACTAACGTCTCCTTGCTTGGCCCTGATTCTGATTAACGTCTCCCTGCGTGGCCCTGATTCTGACTAATGTCTCCCTGCTTGGCCCTGACTCTGACTAACGTCTCCCTGCTTGGCCCTGATTCTGATTAACGTCTCCCTGCGTGGCCCTGATTCTGACTAACGTCTCCCTGCTTGGCCCTGATTCTGACTAACGTCTCCCTGCTTGGCCCTGACTCTGACTAACGTCTCCCTGCGTGGCCCTGATTCTGACTAACGTCTCCCTGCGTGGCCCTGATTTTGACTAACGTCTCCCTGCGTGGCCCTGATTCTGACTAACGTCTCCCTGCGTGGCCCTGATTCTGACTAACGTCTCCCTGCGTGGCCCTGATTCTGACTAACGTCTCCCTGCGTGGCCCTGATTCTGACTAACGTCTCCCTGCGTGGTCCTGATTCTGACTAACGTCTCCCTGCGTGGCCCTGATTCTGACTAACGTCTCCCTGCTTGGCCCTGATTCTGACTAACGTCTCCCTGCGTGGCCCTGATTCTGACTAACGTTTCCCTGCTTGGCCCTGACTCTGACTAACGTCTCCCTGCTTGGGCCTGATTCTGATTAACGTCTCCCTGCGTGGCCCTAATTCTGACTATCGTCTCCCTGCTTGGCCCTGATTCTGACTAACGTCTCCCTGCTTCCGTCTGACCTGCCTCACCGGTGCCCCAGGTGTTAAGCTGGAGCCCTATTTAAAATAGCGACAAAGCTAATCCAAGAATGGCCTGTGTTGACTTAGGGGGTTTTGATTAAATTCTAAATCTTGTGACATCCAGTGGGTGCTTATCACCTACGGCCTTGATCTACACCCACTGGAGGCGATGCACCATCTGTTGAAGGATGGCTAGATGGGTTTTTTAGGCACTATCTGTGTGTGTGCTGTGTTCTTGGAGGTAGGACGTATTCCCTTTGGAAATGTATAGGCTGTCTAAATGTTATCGCTGGTGTTAAAAATATAAGATAGTGAACAGTCCAGGAGAAACTGTAATACAATCTCTGAGTATCTTAACTTAGCGTTAACAAAACAAAACAAGAGGGAATGGGTTACTCCCTGTTTAACATGGACAGTAGATTATTATTAGACCTACAATACTGTACTGATGTGAAATGCGCCCTCTGCTGGTCAAGTTGTACACTGCATTGCATGGTGTTTAGTCTTTACTACGTTTGGTCTCATAATGTAAAACGCAGGGTTGTTTATTCAAAGGGGAAATGGAGCTGCAGGAAAGGTTGCATAACACATAGTTGAGTATTGATCACAATATTGATCAGATGTATATGTCCCTGTGGTAATACCAATCAATAGCCTTTAGGCCAAGTTAACAAAGGTCCTGGATATTTAGACTAGAGCTTAAGGACCAAATGGCATTAGGGCAGGGTATTGAAGCAGTGCTCTTAGTGAAAGCACTACGATCTGTAATATTGCTCATATCAGGGTTCTGTCTGTAGAGCTTTACAATACTTTACAATACCTTACCAGATAGCTGGAGTTAAAAGCATGACACTTTACCAGACAAAGAAATATAGACTGATTCATTCTGAACGTAATTATTTTCAAAAAATATTAGGCCTGTTACTGCTTATTATTACAAGTGCAGCGTGCCCAATACATTGATTACAGTGGAGGCTGCTGAGGGGAGGACGACTCATAATAATGGCTGGAACAGAGTAAATGGAACGGCATCAAACACGTGTTTGATGTATTTGATAGCATTCCACCTATTCTGCTCCAGACGTTACCACGAGTCCGTCCTCCCCAATTAAGATGCCACCAACTTCCTGTGAGTGATTACCTCTGTAATATTCACTGCAGATATTCTGTTGTACTGTGATGTGTGACTGAGAGCTTGTGTAATGATTTATAACACAGTGTTATCAACCAGTTACAATATGTTTAGACATAAATTACACAATGGTGTTATGTTCCTTTCCCTCCAGACTACGCTATGAGGACAGGGCCCAGCGATGACTGATGTGGAGCCTGTTGTCACTGACTTTGCAGCCACGGGGAGGACTGGCCGGAGGAACGCTGTACCTGATATCGTTGAGGCGGGGCCTGCTGACCTGTCAGACAAACTAGCAGAGCTTTCTGTTGTAGGTGGGTAGTGAAATGTATTTTTAATTACATACAGTACTTGACTGCATACTTTCAGCAATATTTACAATCATTTACATAGGCCTGCATGCTTTCACTCTGTTAATGATTAGGATGAATTGCACAATTGAAGGTGATTTCATCTCAACATTTAGATTATTTTAGATGTAGTATTGCACTTTTCCATAAATGATACAATCCAAACCTAAGTATAAGGGAAAAGCATGGCAGAGCATCACCCAATCAGAGAACAAAGCACTCTGTCATTAATAGATGGTTGAGTGATTTTGTTAGGCCCTGCCAGCCGACTGACCATCACCATTAGCAAGTGTCTGTCTGGACAGCCAGCTTTCCATTAATCAAGCAGGGTTTAGTGGAAAGGGCATCTGGAAGTTAACAGTATGGAAAATGTACCTCAGCTTTAACTGTTTAAATGGAAACTAAAGAAGGGAACAGCCATCTCTCTCTTTTTAGTAATAGCTCAATGGCTGTGAGGGTCATTTGGAAAGGGCTATCTATCAGTGAGGGGAAGCCAATCAGTGCATTGGTTCATAAGGGTGGGGAAGTAATTGTTAGTTGGAGGCCTCTGTAGATGTATAACTTTATTACTCAGCATTGCTCCTTTTCACTTAGTGGCTGCAGTGCAACGTCGGGGTCCATAGGTCCTCATGTTATAGAGGGCATGAACCAGATATAACATAGTTGCCTGCAATTTGCAGCATAAATCCCCTAGGCCTTGCCCTATAAGGATCAAAGCAGAGTAGTGTTTGATCGGTAGAATAAAATACTGTAAGTGTCTGGCAAGAAGCAGTCGGTATCGGCCATTTCCTCAGAAGATTCTCGTCTCTATGTGGCGTATTGCACTTTGTCAGTGTTCAAAACACTATTAAAATGCTGGATATGAACAAAGTGGTCGAGTTGAGGGTCTATGCTATGATTAGTCTCTGTTGATACTCAAGGTGTCAGCCAGCTATACGTTATGTGCTGAGGTCGGTAATCTCATATTCCTTTTATCTTGTGAATGCAACACATCATCCATATCTTACAAAGCAACACGAAAGAGGGGAGCGTACACAGCTCGGATTCTAATTGGAAACGCAGACATTTTCAACTACATGGGCCTTGAGGCATTTTCAATTGTATGTTTCTGACTAAAATAATGAATGCTGTTCTGTGTGTTTCTCAGATGATGGAGGAGAAGGAGGAGAGGGCTCGTCCTCTGGAAGCCCACCGAAGAGTCCTACAGAGGGCGAGGAGAAGGCAGAGGGGACGTAGTTGGGCCTTGGTCTCTGGCTAACTGACTACGAGAGAAGATGGAGAACAAGAGAGAGACTGTCTCTAACATGGACCACTTCTCCTCAAACAAACCCCATCGGCCAGACAACTGTAATCGCCATGCACCGTGCTATGCAACATCAGGACACCTATGATGAAAACTTAAAGAGCTGTTGGATGACGAAGGGAAGGGAGAGCTCTGCCGCTAGGAATGAAGTGGTTGTTTTTTTGTAGCTTTAAGGGGGGGGGGTATTCATTCAAGATTACCCATAATTCATTACATGTACGGTGAATGAGCCTGCATTTATGTCTTGTTCATCTTAGCATATGCAGTGAACTGGTGAAGTGGCTGACAGTCGGGCGTGACTCTGAAAAATGTAATTTCATATTTGAGCAAGAGGGACTTGTACATACGTTGCATACGGAGGTGTTCCAATGAAAGCATTTTCTCAGAATGTCAACATGTAGATGCAGAAATGTCTCTTTGCACAACAAAAGTATAAACATTCCATTTGGTGATGTAAGTACAATTTTTATCTTATAATTGTGGTTTATTAGTGTGCTACAGTGCAACCTCTACTGTATGTTTTTTACTGTTAAAATCAACATTATTAACAACAAAGTCATTAGAAGTAAAAAATAAATAAAAAATATGTATGTATTTTCGGTCTGTAAATATAGTTTTACATTATATTTGCCTCCCTGTAAAGATGCATTTCAATGTCCACTGCAGCTAATAAACATTATCCTCTACATACGGCATTGTTGTGAATATGTTTCAGATGCTATAATTAAAAAATCTATGTTCGTTTGTTGTCTTTGTACAGGGGAGGCATCTCATTACACAGTGAAATTGATACCAACTTTGCGCAATCATTGGCAGTAAAATGGTGATTATACATTGTCTGTCCTACTTTTCCTTAGTCAGCTGCAATAATACAGTATGTCAGAAGAGATTTTCTTAGCCATGAAACCAGAATATTGTTGTGTTTGTCGCCATTGAAAAAATATTTTTGATTTTATTTATGTCTTATTGAAACAGTGTCTGGTGACTGATTTGGCCAGAGGAGGGCACCAAACATGTCTTTCACGCCGACAATAATGGATCTTTCAGAATCTACTGGCAAATACACAGTACATTCTCTCTATAACACCCTTTTTTATTGACATTAAATATATAGCAAATTGTTAACTGAATATAGATATTGAAACAATAAATGAAGGATAAATATTTGTTCAAATATGGATTATGCATGTTACTGTAGTAAGAAATCTCCACGCTATGAATTAGGCTACCCATGTTAACTTACTCTGTATCAAATGTCAAAGCGCTTGGAAACAAAGCACTTGAACATCTTCAGAGGGCCAAGTAAAAAAGATGACTGTCTTCTAATAGTATTCATACATGCACATGCATACATATTCATCACATATTTAATCAGAATAGTCAGAACCTGATGCCATGCTATGGAATAATTACTGTAACCATAGCCTACTCAATAATGCAATACATGAATGTTCCATTTTTACTTTCCTTCAGATTTATGATACTGAAAATAAAAAGCTTTCTTTGCCTGAAACATATGGCTTAGTCGAATTCACACAGAGTGCATAATGGCTGTCCTCCATGCAGAATGCCCATGCGACTGTTTGAGTGGATTAATCCACTTAATGACAAAGAATTATCAAACAAGCTCTGATTCCGACTGAGTCATTTCACGCACCTAGATATGACATATTCCATTTACAGTCTGTCTTGCAGAGCAAGGAGAGTAGTTCGTGTTGTGCCGAACTTTCCTCTAGTAAGTCACAAGACGGATCTGCAACTGCAATCGATGCACGAGCAGTTGATAAATAACATTCGTAATTTGCAATGGGGTACGCTGAGTGAAATCAATGTAAAGTAAAAATCGAAATATAGCTTTAGAAGCGCTCAACGCCAATCAGAAGACAGAGAGTATCTCCTGAGCCAATGGGAAGTAATTCTCCGCCCCATATAGGATGCATATTAATAAGCCCCAAACAAATAACGTAGGTGTTCGGGAAAACGCTCAGACTCACGGCACCATCAGTATTAACTTTACCTCAGTTCTCTTATTGCACGGTCCTCTAACTCTTCATCATGGTTGATGCCTTCTGTGCCACCTGGAAACTGGTCGACAGTGAAAACTTCGATGACTACATGAAAGCACTTGGTGAGTTTTTATAACTTTAAAAGTATAACCTAATAATAAGACAGTTTATTTATGACTTATATTTTATAAATGACATGATGTATGGTAGTTCGCATGATCACACCTCTTATTTCCTTTTCCCCTTCATTTCGCAGGTGTTGGTTTTGCAACAAGGCAGGTCGGAAATGTGACCAAACCAACCGTTATCATCTCAAAAGAGGGGGACAAAGTGGTCGTAAAAACCCAGAGTACTTTCAAGAACACTGAAATATCCTTCGAACTGGGGGAGGAGTTTGACGAGGCCACTGCAGATGACAGAAACTGTAAAGTAAGTGCTACAATGTGGGATTTATGGTCAAAATTGAGGATGTATGCACTGGACCCTACTTAGCTATAGGCTTTGGCAGTTGAAACAGCTCATATTTTTCACTGGGTTTGAGAAGCCTGTTACAGAGCCCAGTCCGAATTTGTAAGAGTAATATGATCTGGATTATGTTTTGGATGTTGTATGATTGTATGTATTGTATCTCTTGCTTGATAGAATAGCATTGCAATTATATGTAACTAGTTGGTGAGAGCAATATTCTGACCTATTTTGCCCGTCTGTTTGTAGTCCACTGTGAGCTTGGATGGCGATAAGCTTGAGCACGTTCAGAAGTGGGACGGCAAGGAGACCAAGTTTGTGAGAGAAATCAAGGATGGAAAATTGGTCATGGTAAGAGCCTTACTAAGTCAATTATGAAATGTGAATTCCTGGGTCATATGGATGATGAAACAAGGCGGTGGGGAAGCAAGCCCACTAGTACTAGTACTGGTGGAGAGGGTATTTCTATGCTGAAAGCCTTTATTCTGAAGAATAGTAGTATAGTTGTCAATGTGGAGACTGAAAATGAGTAAAGAACATTTTCATTGTCCTCATCAGTTCAGCATGATGACTGTAGTTATATATCTATTTTTTTTATGCAAGTTTGCAGGCTTACCTCTAATTGTCCATATTATGCATTTATCATATTACACAATTATCATATTAAATGATCATTTCTGGTGTGACCTGGTGGCATGTATTTAGCTAATAGAAACTGGAGTCTTATTTTTATCACCATAAAACAAGCAATATCTTACTTTGAATAATGATGAATGTTTATTTCCACTCTATTTCCTGTTTGATTTGCTCATTTCACAGTGATTTATTTGTTATTTGATCTGATCCACAGACTCTCACATTTGAAGACATTGTGGCGGTGCGTACCTATGAGAAGGCATGAGCTGGGAGACATCACTATTTAAATCATTTGAGTCCATTTTACTGGAAGACAGCCAATGTTATTATGATTTTTTTTTTACTGTATGCTGACCGTTGCACTTCATCCTTCCAAATGTTTTATGACATGGGCTGGAAATCTTTTTTTTTTAAAGACATTTTTATATACATTTCTTTCATGATAGATCATCCTTTTGTAAACATGTGTGAAACATGCTGAAATAAAAAATTAACTCAAAAAGTATATATTTTTTTACTCTATTATTTAAATGACTATTTGATACTCATTGACTACGCAATTTCCTCAAACTCAACATATTCACTCAGTCATCATATTCACTCACTCAAGGATTGAGCAAGTCTGTCCTGCATTGCTGGATGTTGTTCTCGTAGGTAAGATCCTATGTCGTAAGTGTCTGCCACAATGTATTCATTTTATGACTATTCGATGCAATGTATCAGCAGAAATCAAGCTCACATCCCTTGGAAGTCCATGTTGAAACAATGTTACAAAAAGGGCTTTGGCGTGTGTATGCCTGTGCCAAAGTCAAATATCATTTTAGTAGATCTGCGCCGAGGGACCTCCGCTTGACACTCTGAAATGTAAGCTATCTAAAGTGCTCCCGTGACCGCACTGTTTTCACATCCACGGAGCGAATAAAGCAGTCACATGACCGCCATACTTCCTGTTTGTATCTGCTGAGAGAACTTCGACGCATTTTCGCACACATTTTATGAGCTTAATGTGAGAGTATGGGCGTCGTGTCCCTTCTGGTTGGGCTGCTGTTCAACGGGCTGCTGATTTACGCAGCGCCTCTTGCACCTGTAAATAGCATTCACCTGCCAAGCATAGGTACATTGTTTATATGCGGTGATTGCACCAATGATTTATTTTTTAAGGTGATTGTTGAGCTGTCAACCATTATTGCATGTAAAATGAAAACAGTAAATGCGTTTTCAAAATGTGGTTGCCTTCTCAAAACATAAATAAACTCACCAGAAAAAGAAACATCTCTTTTTCAGGACCCTGTCTTTCAAAGATAATTCTTAAAAATCCAAATAACTTCACAGATCTTCATTGTAAAGGGTTGAACACTGTTTCCCATGCTTGTTCAATGAACCTTAAACAATTAATGAACATGCACCTGTGGAATGGTCTTTAAGACACTAACAGCTTACAGATGGTAGGCAATTAAGGTCACAATTATGAAAACTTAGGACACTAAAGAGGCCTTTCTACTGACTCTGAAAAACACAAAAAGAAAGATGCCCAGGGTCCCTGCTCATCTGCATGAACATGCAGAGGAGGCATTCTGCAGGAGGCATGAGGACTGCAGATGTGGCCAGGGCAATAAATTGCAATGTCCGTACTGTGAGACGCTTAAGACAGCGCTACAGGGAAACAGGACGGACAGCTGATCATCCTCGCAGTGGCAGACCACGTGTAACAACACCTGCACAAGATCAGTAGATCTGAACATCACACCTGCGGGACAGGTACAGGATGGCAACAACAACTGCCAGAATTACACCAGGAACGCACAATCCCTCCATCAGTGCTCAGACTGTCCGCAATAGGCTGAGCGAGGCTGGACTGAGGGCTTGTAGGCCTGTTGTAAGGCAGATCCTCACCAGACATCACCGGCAACAACGTCGCCTATGGGCACAAACCCACCATCGCTGGACCAGACAGAACTGGCAAAAAGTGCTCTTCACTGACGAGTCACGGTTTTGTCTCACCAGGGGTGATGGTCGGATTCACGTTTATCATCGAAGGAATGAGCATTACACCGAGGCCTGTACTCTGGAGTGGGGTCGATTTGGAGGGTCCGTCATGGTCTGGGGCGGTGTGTCACAGCATCATCGGACTGAGCTTGTTGTCATTGCAGGCAATCTCAACGCTGTGCGTTACAGGGAAGACATCATCCTCCCTCATGTGATACCCTTCCTGCAGGCTCATCCTGACATGACCCTCCAGCATGACAATGCCACCAGCCATACTGCTCGTTCTGTGCGTGATTTCCTGCAAGACAGGAATGTCAATGTTCTGCCATGGCCAGCAAAGAGCCTGGATCTCAATCCCATTGAGCACATCTGGGACCTGTTGGATTGGAGGGTGAGAGCTAGGGCCGTTCCCCCCAGAAATGTCTGGGAACTTGCAGGTGCCTCGGTGGAAGAGTGGGGTAACATCTCACAGCAAGAACTGGCAAATCTGGTGCAGTCCATGAGGTGAAGTACTTAATGCAGCTGGTGGCCAAACCAGATAGTGACTGTTACTTTTGATTTTGAACCCCCCTTTGTTCAGGGAAACATTATTCCATTTCTGTTAGTCACATGTCTGTGGAACTTGTTCAGTTTATGTCTCAGTTGTTGAACCTTATGTTCATACACTGTAAAAAATATTGTGCCTCTTTTACTCAAACAAATGTAGGTAACTATTTGCATCAGCTTTTTAAATAAATCCAACAAGGAGGATCTTTTAAGTATAATATACTTCGCTATTAGTGTATTACAAACTCAAATATGTTAAGTGCAAACAACTAACTGGATCTCAAAAATTCCTTTCATTCAACTTAATTTGATCAATTTCAGAACAGTTTTTTTTGTTTGACCTGCTTAAATCCTTCAAGTTCCCGAACTAATGTTATAAGTTTGATAAACTAAATGCAATCCGTTACAGAGCTAATATTGTACGTTTAATTTGCTGAATTTACTCACTATAGTAATTTATATTCTGTTTTATCTACAAATATTTTTGCTGACTTAAGGTACTCAGGTTAGTAAAATATATTTCATTTGGGTTCCTACTACTCAAATATGTACATTTGAAGTCGGAAGTTTACATGCACTAAGGTTGGAGTCTTTAAAACTCGTTTTTCAACCACTTCACAAATGTCTTGTTAACAAACAATAGTTTTGGCAAGTCGGTTAGGACATCTACTTTGTGCATGACACAAGTCATTTTTCCAACAATTGTTTACAGACTGATTATTTCACTTATAATTCACTGTATCACAATTCCAGTGGGTCAGCAGATTACATACACTAAGTTGACTGTGCCTTTAAACAGCTTGGAAAACTCCAGAAAATTATGTCATGGCGTTAGAAGCTTCTGATAGGCTAATTGACATCATTTGAGTCAATTGGAGGTGTACCTGTGAATGTATTTCAAGGCCCACCTTCAAACTCAGTGCCTCTTTGCTTGACATCATGGGAAAATCAAAAGAAATCAGCCAAGACCTCAGAAAAAAAATTGTAGACCTCCACAAGTCTGGTTCATCCTATTTCCAAACGCCTGAAGGTACCACGTTCATCTGTACAAACAATGGTACACAAGTATAAACACCATGGGACCACGTAGCCGTCATACTGCTCCTAGAGATGAACATACTTTGGTGCTAAAAGTGCAAATCAATCCCAGAACAAGAGCAAAGGACCTTGTGAAGATTCTGGAGGAAACAGGTACAAAAGTATCTATTTCCACAGTAAAACGAGTCCTATATCGACATAACCTGAAAGGCCGCTCAGCAAAGAAGAAGCCACTGCTCCAAAACCGCCATAAAAAAGCCAGACTATGCTTTGCAACTGCACATGGGGACAAAGATCGTACTTTTTGGAGAAATGTCCTCTGGTCTGATGAAACAAAAATAGAACTGTTTGGCCATAATGACCATTGTTATGTTTGGAGGAAAAGGGGAGGCTTGCAAGCCGAAGAGCACCATCCCAACCGTGAAGCACGGGGGTGTCAGCATCATGTTGTGGGGGTGCTTTGCTACAGGAAGTACTGGTGCACTCCACAAAATAGATGGCTTCATGAAGAAGAAAAATGTTGGATATATTGAAGCAACATCTCAAGACATCAGTCAGGAAGTTAAAGCTTGGTCACAAATGGGTCTTCCAAATGGACAATAACCCCAAGCATACTTCCAAAGTTGTGGCAAAATGGCTTAAGGACAACAGAGTCAAGGTATTGGAGTGGCCATCACAAAGCCCTGATCTCAATCCTATATAACATTTGTGGGCAGAACTGAAAAAGCGTGTGCGAGCAAGGAGGCCTACAAACCTGACTCAGTTCCACCAGCTCTCTCAGGAGGAATGGGCCAAAATTCACCCAACTTATTGTGGGAAGCTTATGGAAGGCTACCCAAAATGTTTGACCCAAGTTAAACAATTTAAAGGCAATGCTACCAAATACTAATTGAGTGTATGTAAACTTCTGTCCCACTGGGAATGTGATGAAAGAAATAAAAGCTGAAATAAATCATTCTCTCTGCAATTATTCTGACATTTCACATTTTTAAAATAAAGTGGTGATCCTAACTGACCTAAGACAGGGTTTTTTTACTAGGATTAAATGTCAGGAATTGTGAAAAACTGAGTTTAAATGTATTTGGCTAAAGTGTATGTAAACGTCCGACTTCAACTGTATTCACAAATATTCTTAAAAAGCTGATGCAAATAGTTACCTCAATATACTTGGGATAATTTACAAAAAATTCTTATTTCTATTCAAGGGAATTTGCATAAAGAAACAGTGTTCAACTTCGAACTTCCACACATTTATTTTGAATAAAATAAATGTTATCATTTTATCATTTCTTCAAACTTCAATCTCAAATTGCCCTTTAAACCCTACTTCTTAGACATTCATATTTTGTCATCTGTAAGCATTCTGGGTATAACTACACCTTGCCTCCTTAGGTAAAGTTACATCCGATAGCTTGCACCTGACTACAAATAATTATAGATCTTCACAACTGCATAAAGTTTAGGTGATAGTTTGGGATTAGCACTTTGACCTCACATCTTGTACAGTTTGGCAAATATTTTCTAGTGGTCTGTGTGCCCCTTAACAACAAAGCAATATTTTAACAGAAACGTAAATTAAAGATGTGTCTTAATAGACTTTACACAAAGCACAATATGAACTTTAGCTCAAATACAACCTCATTCAAACTGTTTTAGATTAATCAAAACATGGGTTTTCAAAACATACATGGAGTAAGTTGTTACAAAATATATGCCAAATTCTCCCTTAAAACCTGACTCCATATGCACATATTGTTTTGACAGGTGTAAGCATTCTGGGTATAGCTCCACCTTGCACCTGACAAATAATCTCAGATATCCACTAGTGCACATGGAGTAAATTTTAAAACAAAGCTGTTTTTTAAACAGGAATGAACAATGTCTCTTATGACTTCACCTGACAAAGAGCATCATGTAAACTGTAGCTCCTATACCACCTAGCAACTAGCTTTTCAGCTTACTGAGTAGGGTTTAGACCACAGTTTGTGAGTGGCCCTTTGAGAGTTCTACATTTACATTTACATTTTAGTCATTTAGCAGACGCTTTTATCCAGTGCAGTTTTTTTTTTTTTTGTACTGGCCCCCCGTGGGAATCGAACCCACAACCCTGGCGTTGCACACACCATGCTGGCGTTGCAAACACCATGCTCTAGATATCTCATAGATATCTTTAGATATCTCTGAAAACAAGTAACTTCATCTTTAGAGCTTGGACCCGTGGGGAGGTCCTGAGATCATCAAGTTCCAAGAATACTTTTTGTATAAATGTATATTTCAGTTCTTTGGGTACCTCAGATTTAAGCCATAGATGAGGCCCATAAGCAACGTGCAGGACTGTGTAACACTGGGAATACCAGCCAGGACCTCTGCTCCTTCGATGCAGATCCCATGCTCTATATTCTGGTGCAGATCCTTCACAGTGAACACATTCATCACATGCTGAACGAGGTCCTCTCGTATCATGGTGTTGTCAGCATCCTGAGTGAAACAATGAAGAAATAACAGACCTGCTATTACATTAACTGTGCAACTTGAGAGGAGAGGGAAACAAATGAAGATACCTGATTTAGAGATAAATAAGGATACAAAAATAAAAACCTTTACCTTGTATTCTGTGATAAGATCTTCAACCCTCTCACCGAGGTATATGATCAGGCCACGGATCACACTGTCTCTTCTTTCCTGGATGGTGTTGCACTGTAATATAATATTATACAAATAATTGCATTTAATACCGGCAACTAAATACATACAGTATAACCTATATACTGTTGTGAAGGTGTTACTGTGCATACCCTGTACAGAACTTCAAGGATTTTCTGCATGTCCGCCTTTACAGCACCTCCTTTTGGCTTAAACAAGTCAAAAAGTTTTGGTGTATATTCGTCCAGCTTCTGCATAAAGGTGGACTCAAGAGCAACAGTTGTAATTCTTCTGAACTCTTCCTTAATATGAGAGAGAGAGAGAAAACATCTTCTGAACAGATAAGTACTAAAGATGATCTGAGAGACAGATGCTATTGGGAAACCCCTCCCAAAGCATGTGCAGAGTGAGAATGTTCAGACTAATCTTTAATGCATATTGAATTGTAGGTTATAATATTAGGTCAAGACAGCAAAATATTTAAATCAATTTTTTACCTACATTGACTATTTTCATTCAGCTGTATTTTGTACCTGAGTGGGTTCAAACCGGGTTGGCCATCTTTCATTGAAGTCCTTCACAGGAAGGGCCTGAACAACATCTTGTCTTCGATATGAGAAGGTCTTTGCCATTTTGGCACTCACAATGTTGTGGTTGTCACGTATTTGTACTTGAATGCAGAAAAACTGCAGATCTTACATTGCATGTGCTGCCTGATCCCTACGGAATGAAGATAAAATCAATAATTTTTTTGTGTATACATAAGCACTACAAACGCTTTAAACATTATTACTTACACATCCCATATGCTATCTCGTTCTAAAATAAGGAAGACACACATTGTCAATACCTGCCTGGGTGACAACGCGTTATGTAAAACACTAATAGGACCCTATGAAATCCTTGTTCTTTTTTTCCCCAAATGCCGTTTTATTTTCCTGAATTCCATGTTAACTTTTTGTTGCCTAATGTGTTCAATCCATTTGGGTGATAAAAAAATACAGTATATATCTAATACCTATTATTCACACTAATGTTGGGTTACTGTAATAAAAATATCCTGTCTGAGGGGTACCGTGTATTCTGTTTACATTTCTGGATTCCGTCAGAGATTTCGGCATTGCGGAAATCATAGGGCCTTACAAGCCCTAATGTGAGCTACAATGACAACACAAAGACATTTGAATATATTTACATACCATGTCAATGTATTCTGGAAAATATGGCCATTCCAGAGGAGAAAGATCAAGACGAGGTCCATTGAGCTGTTCCAAGCACAATATAAGTTCAGAACTTGATCTAGCATGTCAGTCCAACATAATATGATATTATGAATATCATATTTTTAAGTTGATGGTTGTTACTTAGAAATATTTGTTCAAATTTAGCAGCATATTACCTTGGATTTTTATTTGTAAATGCCAGTCTTTTACAACACATATAAATTAAGTACTATATTCAAAAATGTAAGTAAAACCAGAAACCTATTATTTTAAGTAAAAATCATTGATTTTCTTTTGCAATATTTACTAAGCCCGTGGGTAATTTTTTAAAGTGTACAAATATTTACACCTCTACGGGCCACGGGGGCAGTATTGAGAATTTTGAAAGAAATATGTGCCCATTTTTAACTGCCTCCTACACCAACTCAGAAGCTAGGATATGCATATTATTAACACATTCGGATAGAAAACACTCTGAATTTTCTAAAACAGTTTGAATGGTGTCTGTAAGTATAACAAAACTCATATTGCAGGCAAAAACCTGTGAAAAATAGATTAAAAAAAAAGAGAATTTTGTGACTGTACTATTTAGTGTCATTGTTTTAAAGATACCACAGTGAGAAAGGATTCAGTTCGCAACTCCTACTGCTTCCACTAGATGTCAACGATCTTTAGAAAGTTGTTTGAAGCATCTGTGATAAATACACACCGAATTAGAAAGCTTACAAGTTGACACGTCATCACTTCATTTTTTGCGCCTGCGCATGAATCTGAGAAGAGTGCCTTTGTCATTATCGTTTATTCTAGACACTTGATAGGTTGTGTGAAAATATTACTGATGTCTACTGATGTTTCACGTTAAAAATGGAACAAAAGATTAGTGCTAAACAACGTTTGACATGTTTAAACAAACGTAAATAGATTATTTACTAGGTTTTCTTTAGTTTTTCGACGTGACTTTACACTGCCCACCTCATTTTGTGGGAGCCTACTGAACGCTAACTATTTGGACATAAATTATGAACTTTGTCAAAAGAAACCACATTTGTTCTGGACCTGGGATCTCTGGCAGCGCCTTCTGATGGAGATAATCAAAGGTAAGGGGATATTTAGAATGTTATTATCGATATTAGATGATGCTAATGCTAACGGTATAGCTTAGCTTAGCTTAGCATATAGCTTATTGTTGTTAGCATAGTACCCAGTTTATACAAAATGTGATTTCCCAGTAAAGTTATTTTGAGATCTGGCCCTTCGGTAGCAATTACGAGATGATAATATATTATTCTTTGAATGACAATATTATAATTTACCAATGTTTTCGAATAGTAATTCCGTGATTTGTAATGCTGGATTCACTGGGTGCATTCGAGCCGAAAAAAATTCTGAATTTCACCGCGACTGTAAATGCTGTTTTTGGATATAAATATGAACTTGATGGAACTAAAAATGCATGTATTGTATAACATAATGTCCTATGAGTGTCATCTGATGCAGATTGTCAAAGGTAAGTGCATAATTCTAGCTAGTTTTCTGTCTGTTGATGCCCTTCTTTGAATTGGCTAAACATTACACGCAGCTATTGTCAATGTACTCTCCTCACATAACCTAACTTTATGCATTCTCCGTAATGCCTCTGAAAATCGGACAGCGTGGTTAGATTTAGGAGATATATCTTTCAAATGGAGGAAAATAGTTGATTATTTGATTTTTTGAAATGATTACTCTTGCAGTTTTGAATTCCCCGCCATGGTCACATGACAATGAATCCCAATACCGGGATAAGATCGGGATAAGATCCTCAACAGGTGTTTAAGTTTGCTGAAAATAAACACACGCAGTTGACAGTGAGAGGATGTTTCTTTTTTTGCTGATTTTATATTTATCGAAACTATATTATACCATCAAAATTTCAAATACATTAACAAAAGAACATAACTGCCTGCAAAAAGATTAAGGCAAGCATAGGCTTGAGTCCAAGCAGACAGAACAGAATGTTTAAAAAAAATAAAATCCCAGTAGATCAACACATTTTATTTACAGTCGCTAAATCATGATGATCAAAATTGGAAGTACAAGTATTCAAATGTACAGAATTATGGGTAATTACAAAAATGTTAAGCATATTTTACCAAACTATTTAATATACATTCCAGCAGCATACCACCATGCATCCCACTGTGGGCTTGCTTCTGAAGCTAAGTAGGTTGTGTCCTGGTCAGTCCCTGGGTGGGAGACCAGATGCTGCTGGAAGGGGTTTTGGAGGGTCAGTAGGAGGCACCCTTTCCTCTGGTCTAAAAATGATAATTTCCCAATGCCCCAGTGCAGTGATTGGGGACATTGCCCTGTGTAGGGTGCTGTCTTTCAGATGGGACTTAAACGGGTGTCCTGACTCTCTGTGGTCACTAATGATCCCATGGCACTTATTGTATGAGTAGGGTTGTTAACCCTGGTGTACTGGCTAAATTCCCAATCTGGCCCTCATACCATCACGGTCACCTAATCATCCCCAGCTTACAATTGGCTCATTTATTCCCCAGGTTCTTGCTGTAAATGATCATGTGTTCTCAGTCAACTTAGCTGGTAAAATAAGGGGACTTTAATCAGTGTCATCACAATTTCATGTATTCAACACAAAGGCTGGTTTGCTTATAGTTTTGTAGACTTTCCATTGGTCCACAGAAACACCATCCACAATATAAATAAGGAAATGTCAATAGAATGGAGAAACCAATGATTTGAATGTATAGGCCTCAATCCACACACAAGCAAAGTTCTGTAATAGAAGGTAACAATGTTGAAGATAATGACTTAGGACTAACCCAACTTCATTCTCTACATCTCTGCCTGTCCGCAATATTGTAAAACATCATAACACAATTAGACAGCCCCCATTGCCTAGATCTATCCATGTATTGTACATGGTATGACACTGATATATCCTGATATATCCGGCCTGTTTGGCCCTGTCCGGGGGTATCATCGGATGGGGCCACAGTGTCTTCTGATCCCTCCTGTCTCAGCCTCCAGTATTTATGCTGCAGTAGTTTATGTGTCGGGGGGCTAGGGTCAGTCTGTTACATCTGGAGTATTCTCTTGTCTTATCCGGTGTCCTGTGTGAATGTAAATATGCTCTCTCTAATTCTCTTTCTTTCTTTCTCTCGGAGGACCTGAGCCCTAGGACTACCTGGCATGATGACTCCTTGCTGTCCCCAGTCCACCTGGCCATGCTGCTGCTCCAGTTTCAACTGTTCTGCCTGCGGCTACGGAACCCTGACCTGTTCACCGGACGTGCTTGTTGCACCCTCGACAATTACTATGATTATTATTATTTGACCATGCTGGTCATTTACGAACATTTTAACATCTTGACTATGTTCTGTTATAATATCCACCCGGCACAGCCAGAAGAGGACTGGCCACCCCTCATAGCCTGGTTCCTCTCTAGGTTTCTTCCTAGGTTTTTGGCCTTTCTCAGGAGTTTTTCCTAGGGAGTTTTTCCCAGCCACCGTGCTTCTTTCACATGCATTGCTTGCTGTTTGGGGTTTTAGGCTGGGTTTCTGTACAGCACTTTGAGATTTCAGCTGATGTACGAAGGGCTATATAAATAAATTTGATTTGATAGTGTGATTTAGAATTTTGTGTATTTGGCTTAAGCAGCAGGAGTCGCATGTCCCCATCCTGCCTGGTGTCAACGGTACAAGCTGGTGGCGGTGGTGTAATGGTGTGGGGAATGTTTCTGGTTAGGTCCCTTGATACCAATGAAGCAATGTTTGAACGCCACGCCTTGTAGAATCCATGCCCCAAATAATTCAGGATGTTCTGGAGTTAAAGGGGGGTCCGACCCGGTACTTGATGGGTTTACCTAATAAACTGGCCACTGAGTTGTGTTACCTATAGTTAATAAATCCTGACTAGCATGAATTACATAATCCCCTACATGTAATACAATAGATTGATATAACATGCCCAATAATATTTCAATTTCAGGGAGATTCAGGCACATCTTTGACCTGCATTTTGACCCCACCTACCATGTGACTGATGAATACACCAAAGTGTGTTTCTCCTCTAAGGGTGTCCCAGCCTCAAACCCTGGTCTTTTTGGAAACTTCATGTGTGACTCTACCAGCTCATCCTGTCAGCTTTCCAGCACATGAGACAAGTTGCCCCACAGCCAGAGTTTATGATCTGGACAAGGTTTGTAGCTTTCTATGGTATGGAAAACAACATGTGGTGTTAATGTGGATTTGTTTTCCTGTTTCATATACAACACTAATGGAGGAGTACCCTGTGCAACTTTTGAGAGGTTAAACAACTAACAAAAACATATTGCTTCCTCCTTCCTGTTATTGGATAACTAACAATGATATTGCCACTGATGGAATTGTTGTAAAATAAGCAACCAATCAGTGATTTGCTCACTGAAGTATGAACAATGTCTGTATAGTGTATCATCTTGAAACGGCTCTAGGCTGTGTCTCGACCCGAAATGCAATAAGCAATTTGCACAGCAGCCAAATAGGCCATAAATCATCCATACAATAACTTCTGCTGATATTAAAACCAAGTGCTATAAAGTCATTATGCCAACGTTCAACCAGTGGGGACAACTCCGCATCAGATAGGTGTGCATATGAATAAAGAGCAATGCATAGCAAAGGCTACTAAAAATGGACTAAATGCTATGCTAAGGCCTGAAAATGTGAATCACACATAACACGAAAGGACTTGTACTGCATGTGTATGGTGCTAAGCTAGTTTATTTCACAAATCTTCAGTTAATCGGTTAAGCCTGACATTTTATTGGCATGTATAATGCTTGTTAAGCATAATTAAGATGCTTTGGTGAAAGGCCCTGCCACTGCACCTAGATTCAAATGTGAAAAAAGACAACTCCTGGATTACAGGGATTTATGGGTAACACATTAGCAGATCTTTGTTTTATTTCATTAATTCTGCCCTGGGCTCTCTGTAATAAGTTATTGGAATGAGCTTATTCCTCTCTCCAGAGACAGCCCTCCACATGTCCCATCAGGGGAGCTGTCCACGGACGTGGTGATCCAAGTCATCAGCAACATGACTCAAACCATCAGGGAGTTCCTCCTAGACATGCCGGTGTACCCCGCCCTCGGGAACCACGACTACTGGCCCCAGGTATTCTATTTATTTGATGGGGTGGAGATGACCTGTGATGGATAGACATCTGGTTAAATGCTGACAGTGGTAGACACCCTGGTTCAAACCAGAGATTGTATCGGCATGTCTGAAAGATAAAGTTTCCTTCATGCATTTTTAGTGTGGGCAGCAGTTGATTGCCTATTTTACCTCTATAAGAATGTTTCTGTATATGAATGTTTTT
Source organism: Salmo trutta (assembly GCF_901001165.1). NCBI lineage: Eukaryota > Metazoa > Chordata > Actinopteri > Salmoniformes > Salmonidae > Salmo > Salmo trutta. The sequence goes on from NC_042957.1 coordinate 29,567,880, forward strand.
TGTATATGTACTGTATTTTCAAGATCGTGTTAAACATTACTTTCAGGATCAACTTCTGACCTCCACCAATGATATTTACCAGGCTGCAGCCAAATTGTGAGAGCCTCGCTTGAACCCAGAAGCCCTTGTAACTCTGAGAGAAGGTAAGTTGCTTGTGTCATTACATGTTAGAACCACCTTTGGCAGCGATTACAGCTGTGAGTCTTTCTGGGTAAGTCTCTAAGAGCTTTCCACACCTGGATTGTGCAACATTTGACCATTTGTCACGTCTGTGTGTAGGAACGGACCAAGGCGCAGCGTGAATATCGTTCCACATCTTTTATTTAAATGTGAAACTTCGCAATACAAACAATAAACTATAAACAAACAACAAACAACAAACCGTGACGACAGAGGTGCAACATGCACTAACTCAAAATAATCTCCCACAAACAAAGGTGGGAAAAACAACTACTTAAATATGATCCCCAATTAGAGACAACGATGACCAGCTGCCTCTAATTGGGGATCATCCAACAAAAAAACCCATAGAAAAACAGAAACTAGAACCAAACAACATAGAAAAATTAAACTAGAATAAACCCCTCCAGTTACGCCCTGACCTACTCTACCATAGAAATTAAGAGCTCTCTATGGTCAGGACGTGACACCATTATTCTGTTCAAAATTCTTCAAGCTCTGTCATATTGGTTGTTGGTCATTGCTAGAAAAACTTTTTCAGGTCTTGCCATATATTTTCAAGCAGATTTCAGTCAAAACTGTGACTCGGCCATTAAGGAACATTCACTGTCTTCTTGGTAAGCAACTCCAGTGTAGATTTGGCCTTGTGTTTTAGGTTATTGTCCTACTGAAAGGTGAATTCATCTCCCAGTGTCTGGTGGAAAGCAGACTGAACCAGGTTTTCCTCTAGGATTTTGCCTGTGTTTAGCTCCATTCCGTTTCTTTTTTATCCTGAAAAACTCCCCAGTCCTTAACGATTACAAGCATACCCATAACATGATGCAGCCACCACTATGCTTGAAAATAAGGAGAGTGGTACTCAGGGATGTGTTGTGTTGGATTTGCCCCAAACATAACACTTTGTATTTAGGACAAGAAGTTAATTGCTTTGCCATATGTTTTGCAGTATTACTTTATTGCCTTGTTGCAGAAAACATGTATTCTGTACAGGCTTTCTTCTTCTCACTCTGTCAATTAGTTGAGTATTGTGGACTTACTACAATGTTGTTGATCCATCTGCAGTTTTCTCCTATCGCAGCCTTTAAACTCAAACTGTTTAAAAGTAACCATTGGCCTCATGGTGAAATCCCTGAGCGGTTTCCTTCCTCTCCAGCAACTGAGTTAGGAAAGACGCCAGTATCTTTGTAGTAACTCGGTGTATTGATACACCATCCAAAGTGTAATTAATAACTTCACCATGACCAAAGGGATATTCAATGTCTGCTTTTTAAATTTTTACCCATCTACCAATAGGTACCCTTCTTTGCGAGGCATTGGAAAAGCTCCCTGGTCTTTGTGGTTGAATCTGTGTTTAAAATTATCTGCTTGACTGAGGGATCTTACAGATAATTGTATGTGTGGGGTACAGAGATGAGTTAGTCAATCAAAGATCATATTAAACACTATTATTGCACACAGAGTGAGTCCATGCAACTTACTACGTGACTTGTTAAACACAATTTTACTCATGAACTTATTTAGGCTTGCCATAACAAAGGGGTTGAATACTTATTGACTCAAGACATTTTCAGCGTTTCATTTTTTTATAATAAAAAAAAGAAAAACATAATTACACTTTGACATTAAAGGGTATTGTGTGTAAGCCAGTGACAAAAAAATCTCAATTTAATCATTTTTAAATTTGGGCTGTAACACAATAAAATTTGGGAAAAAGTCAAGGGGTGTGAATACTTTCTGAATGCACTGTTTGACCTCTTGACCTTCTCCATTCTCTATGAGGATATTTCCAGGGTGTCCTGCAGCCAATGGAACTGTCCTGCTGGGTCACTCATATTCACCGTCACTTTATTGGGGATATAGTTTAGGATTGTGTTCAGGCTTATCAGTCGCACCTTGGGCTACACCAACTGAGAGTTCCTTCACAAAATGTATGTTTTAGTCATTTAGCAGATGCTCTTATCCAGAGCGAATTAAAGTAGTGAGTGTATACATTTTAATTTGTACTGGTCCCCCGTGGGAACTGAACACACAACCCTGGTGTTGCAAGTGTCATGCTCTGCCAACTGAGCCACACAGGACAATAAGTTGAAGATCAGGTAAGGTTATTGTGTGCTGGGTCAAGTTATTGTGAGTTTTACAATGGTTATCAATATGTAATGTTTATGGACATTAAAAACAATGCAAAAAATAATTGCAAAGTACCAAGAGGCCTGATCAGCAGGCCTAAAATGAGTTCTCTCATGCTTTAGCCAGACTCAGGGGGTTGAATACTTATCTAATCAAGATATATTAGCATTTTATTTTTCATTATTTTTTTAAATATTTTTTTACAAATGTTAGAATTTTTCTTCCGCTTTCACATTAGAGTATTTTGTGTAGATTGTTGACAAAAAAATGACAAATCAATTTTAATCCTACTTTGTAACACAACAAAATGTGGAAAAACTCAAGGGTTGTGAATACTTTCTGTAGGCACTGTAGCTACATGACTTAGTAGAAGGAATATGTCTAGCCAGGTGCTGAGGGCTTCCGAATAGTCCTGCATGGATTCTAAGCACCAGATGTCTGCTTATACAGGATATAACATGTAAGTATTTTTTAAAGTAAGGTTTGACTCCAAACCAGTCCCATCATGCCTAAGCATGCTGTTTCTCCTGTCATCCCTCCGTAGGTTGTCATTGCTCATGTTCCAGTGGGTTACTTGCCCTATGCCAGGAACACCACGGCCGTCAGAGAACTCTACAGTGAGAGACTTGTGAAGATAATTCGCAACTACAGGGAGATCATCTCAGGGTATTTCTATGGCCACACTCATAGAGACAGCGTAATGGTCTTGCAGGATCAGCAAGGTGAGTCACTGGATAGCGTCAAGACTCTGCGTTGGATAAGTGACTGTCATCAAGGAGTAACTAGTATTGATTAACTTATAGTATTGATAGCATTCGATAGTATTCAATAGATCATATGCTGTTAACTTAATCATAGCCTCTTTTGCAAAAGTGAATTTTTGTCTGGTAAGTGACTGGGTCATGATGAGGTTTGAACATTATTTTTATCTGTCATCAAATTCTGAACTCTACTTCCTACATACCGTATCATTGTGTGAAGGAGGCATCATACTCTAAGTGACCTTTTTTTTACCTTTCCAACTATAATGACGCGTTTAGATCGTGTTCAATTCCACCTCAAATTACTCAGACAATCGGCATCGACCAATGTGACTCATACACCTCCTGTGGGTTCAGTGTTATCCTGACTGTCGGTGTTGGCTAGAATCCCCACAGCCACAAAATTGCGTGTTTGTATAATTAGCTAGCTTAATGCAATGGAGGAGGAACTAAGGAATTAATGCCTTTAGCCATGTATTTATTTACCCAAATTATCATTTGTTTGCTTTGAAGGGGAGCCGGTTAATTCCCTGTTTGTCACACCGGCTGTTACTCCAATCAAAAGTGCAGAAGAGCCGTACTCCAACAACAGAGCCTTCCACATGTAGCACTATGACCCATAGGACTACGGGCTGCTGGTAAGTAGGGAATTCAGTTAACTTGTGAACCACCATTATCCAGGGGTTTGGGACAATCTACTTTCATTTGGAAATATCCATTCATTATGTATTATCATCCTTATGTCTAACATTAACCCTCTCAAGGTGATGTAGTTAAGCTGAACTTATTTCATGATTACCATGCAGAGACTGATTTCAGTTCTGCATTTTCACTTTCCCTCCTATTATTTTCACGAGGTCAGCACTGATCTGTCCTTGGCTTGGTTTATTAAAGTACAGTTTCAACAGAGCAATCCCAATGTGATTCTCGCTCATACAGCATAGAGCTCAGAGTAGCTTACATGTGATTTCAGCGTGCCCCAAAGACGGGAGCTCAAACATGTAACCGCCACAGTCAACAGTGGGAAGGCCCCAGCCTTTGAAAATTACTGTTAGTCTCTTTGTAGCTCTACTTCCTGGGGTAATCTGTTAAGAAAAGCAATGTGGAAAATACGAACGAATCAGAGACATCTTGACAACACTTTTTCAAATGGGGAGCATTCAGTCTCAACAACTTAACAAATCCCTAGACCAGGGTTCCCCAACTGGCGGTCATTTTGGGGGGAGGGAGCGGGGGGATTTTCATTGTTGGACATAAAAGACTGTAAAAAGCCCTTGAAATCAGCTCCAAATGATTATACATTTTGGAAGTCTATTCTCTAGTATTTCCACGCATAATAGAGAGAGAAACACGTGATCATATACAAATGCAAGCAAGGCTTGAAATCATTATGTTTTAGTCAAATATTATATTGGTTTGGGCTTCTTGCTGTCAATTTGCAGTCTACAAATGATTTGTAATTATGTTCCGGCCCCCCGACCATCCGCTCAAGAAAAAAATCGGCCCGCAGCTGAATCTAGTTGATGATCCCTGCCCTAGCAATGCTGTTCCTTCATGATTAATGGTGCTGTCATTCATAACAAATCTACTTCTAATCAAGGTACTCTCTCAGATCAAGGTTTTGGCTTTTCATGCTTTTGAAATAGTATTTTTTCTCTCTCTGAAGGATATTTGGCAGTACTACTTGAATCTCATCGAAGCCAACCAAGAAAAAAGATCTGACTGGAAACTTGAATACGTAATCACTGAACCATTTGGATTAAAGGATATTCAACCACACAGCTTGTTACAACTTGCCCTGAGTTTTGAAATGGGGCAAAGTGAAGCGTTTCAGAAGTATTTTGCCATTTTATGGTGAGCTATGATGATAACATTGTGTGTGATGGGGCCTGCAAGCTGACTCAGGTCTTTGCGGTGCAGTCCTTGGACTATACATCCTATTTCAAATGTATTGAAAAGGGACACTAAAACAGGGATATTTTTATTGTGAGCTACTGTAATGGAAAAATTCATGGATTTCATTAATGCTGTAGAGATATTTCATATGTTTTCACATGACCATGAAATATAAATGTATAATGTAATACTTTCAATTAAATGATGACAATTTAAGCATCTCTGAGGTCGAAATACGGACACGATACCAGATGATAATGTTGATGATTATATAATCGCAAAAGGCCAAATATTGTGTACAACATTTTTTGACCTCTTATTGATTTCTCTGTGACATGTTCAAATCAAAGAGAAATAGATCCCTAATTGCTAAGTACACTGTATGGTTATTGCTTTTAAAATGTCTGGCAGTTATTGAATAAACTGTAAACTGTGAATTGCTTTGCTTGCAGAATAAAGCAAATTGCCTCTAAGTGGAACTGTTGCACAAAAGGGGAGGGCATTTATGAGAAAAATGTTTTTTTATATTTCAATGCACTTGTTTATTTCCCAAAAATAAAAGATGGCACAACAATTTTCTCTACATTTGTAAGTTGTGATATTTTGTTCTCTGCGACACCATCAGTTTCTCATGTGCAGAGATCAAACTCTCTGGATCAAAGTGGCCCTAGTTGGGAGATTGTTTTTCCAGCTGTCATGCTACAGTTCTCCTCTTCACCTGCTCCCCAGTCCCCTCAATAGCTGTACTGTGAGAGAGGTTAACTCATGACCTCGCTGGAGAAAATGAAAAGCTAGCAAATGCCACTCTAGACCAAACCACTCCGCGGGGGATGGGAGATCAGACAGCCCCAACCCTATTCGGCCCTCTCCTCCTCTCCCCTTGTTCCCCGCTTCTCTCCCCCTCTCCCCACAGTCCAGAAGGACTATCTGCCCTTGCCTTTTGGATTTGGGGACGAAATCTTTTCACTCATATGCCCTCAACTGGGTTTAACATTGCATTCAGGGGCTGAGAGAGTCTGGGAGAGTCACAATGCCTGGTGGAAGGGACTGTGGAAATGAGGTTAGTGGTTGACATGGTGATAAAGACGACTCCGGGGTAACTGCAGCAGAACTCTGGCAGGCCTCACTAATGACTCTGTGATGCACTAATAAGCGTGAATTACTGGACTGCCAATCAGACGGGCTGGTTCCCCTCAAAGGACCAGCCACTGATGGAGCAAGCGAGAGAGAGCTGGGTCAATATTTGCCCTGTCGATGTGACTCTGTTTGAGACTAGAATGGGTCTCTTGCTCTTCAGTCTTCACTACCCGCAAGCCTCCCTGAGTTGTCCTGGGTTCAGGCCAGGCTTTAAACAACAGTATAAATCTATCAGGAGACTGTGATCTACCTGCAGTGGGCAGTAGAAGTGAATGCCTGGATTGGCCTCCTCCACACCACTTCTTATACATGGCCTTCAGAAAGTATTCACCCCACTTGACCTTTTCAACATTTTATTGTTACAATGTGGGATTAAAATGGATTTCATTCAAAAAAAAATGTCAATGAACTACACAAAATACTCCAATGTCAAAGTGGAAGAAAAATTCTAACATTTGTAAAAAAAAAAATAAAACATAACAAAAAAAACCTATCTTGATTACATAGGTATTCAACCCCCTATATCAATACATGTTAGCAACACGTTTGGTAGCGATTACAGCTGTGAGTCTTTTGGGGTAAGTCTCTTAAAAGCGTTCCACACCTGGATTGTGCAACATTTTCCCATTATTCTTTTAAACATTTTTCAAGCTCTGTCAAGTTGGTAGTTGATAATTGCTAAACAGCCATGTTCAAGTCTTGACAAAAGTTTTTCAAGCCGATTTAAATCAAAACTGTAACTAGGCCACTCAGGAAGATTTCATGTCGACTTGGTAATCAACTCCAGTGTATGTTTGGCCTTGTGTTTTAGGTTATTGTCCTGCTGAAAGGTGAATTTGTCTCCCAGTGTCTGTTGGAAAGCAGACAAAACCAGGTTTTCCTCTAGGATTTTGCCTGTGCTTAGCTCTATTCCATACATTTTTTCCCCCTAACAAACTCCCTAGTCCTTGCTGATGACAAGCATACCCACTCTATCAATTAGGTGAGTATTGTGGAGTAACTACAATGCTGTTGATCCATCCTCAGTTTTCTCCTGTCACAGCCATTAAACTCGCTAACTTTTTTAAAGTCACCATTGGGCTCATGGTGAAATCCCTGAGCGGTTCCTTCCTCTCCAGCAACTGAGTTAGGAAGGACGCCTGTATCTTTGTAGTGACTGGGTGTATTCATACACCATCCAAAGTGTAATTAATAACTTCACCATGCTCAAAGTGATATTCAATGTCTACTTTTTATTTGTACCCATCTACCTATTGGTTCTCTTCTTTGTGAGGCGTTGGAAAACCTCCCTGGTCTTTGTGGTTGAATCTGTGTTTAAAATGCACTGCTCGACTGAGGGGCATTACAGATAATTGTATGTGTGGGGTACGTACAGAGATTAGGTAGTCATTCAAAAATCATGTTAAACACTATTATTGTACACAGAGTGAGTCTATATACATTATTATGTGACTTGTTAAGTCAATTTTGAACTTATTTAGGATTGCCATAATAAAGGGGTTGAAAAATAAACAGAATTCCACTTTGACATTATGGGGTATTGTGTGTAGGCCAGTGTCCCAAAAAAATCTCAATTGAGTTATTTTTCAATTCAGGCTGTAACCCAACAATACGTGAAAAAAGTCAAAGGGTGTGAATTATTTCTGAAGGCACTGTAGACCCTCTGAAAAAATGCTTTGGGTAGGGTGGAACTGAGGTGAGAGAGGGATGTGGCTAAGCCCATTAAAGACACTTTCCTAACTATCAGCAGTATTCTAGGCATCTTATGAGAAGCGAGGCACATTTTCTCAGAAAGCCACCAAGCCTCTACATTTCAAACCAATAATCCACACAGACAATAATGACAGAAGGCCAAGCTCTTAAGCCTTAGTGGACTTAATACCATTATATACCCCCTCTGCCCTTTGTATCACCTTACAGAGTGATCTAGGGCGATACTAGGAACTCAACAGCCTGCCTTGCTTATGTAATGGAGAGTATTGCTATATATCTTTGTGATATCCGTGATGTAACATAAACAATCTATGTTTTAAGATGTAAAAACTCAGAACACAAGCTCGACATGTCCATGTTTCTCTGTCTGAATAGGATTTTGTTGAATTCCTTTTATCTGTACTGAGCTGTAGCCAATTAAGTGGGTAATAAGGCACGGTTAATGCTGTCACGTATGCTTAGGCCCTCTCTGCTTCCTGAAAACCTTAAGAGCTGTAGTTATGAGGTCAATGCGAGGGACCCCAGTAGGTCAAGTCTACGCTAAACACCAGCCCTCATTATGGTCAAGCAGACTGTGATCAGTCGCCGCTCCTCACAGCGCTTTTGTTCCTGCTGGCTGGGTTGATGCCGCAAAACATTCAATCTGTGGATTACTGTCAAGATTTTGTAACTGGGCAGGCCCCTGGGGAACTGGAATCTGTGGAATATGACTGTTAAATTCAAGGGATGGCGGCAGAGCAGAGAACACACACATGGCACAGCAAAAGTAGAGATTACAATTTCTTACTTTGATCAGGGAGGCTTTTATTCAACATGGAGAGCAAGGACACTATGTTAGCTAATAAGGGAGTGATACCTAGTCTTACTATCCCTAGGCTTAGAGCATCTGTTCGGTTACTTAGATTATCCAAGTCTTATCCAAGGCTTTGTTTAAAACGTTTTTAACAGCCAAACATCCTCTTTTCTGCCTCTTAAATTACTTTACCGTGCCCACACAGTCTTTCCATCTATGGCCATGGTGTTATGTGTTAGAGGCAGCTGTGCATTGTTTGTTGTCCCGTTTATCTTGGCTGTGTCTCTAAGACACTACAGGGTTGCGTTGTGGAGGAAAAGAGGGGTAGTAGCCAGTAATGAACATGTTCAGCCATTAAAAAGGGTCCTTTAGCTCAGATGGTAGAGCATGACACTTGTAACGCTAGGGTAGTGGGTTTGACTCCCAGGACCACCCCTATGTAAAATGTATGCAAGCATGACTGTAAGTCACTTTAGATAAAAGCATCTGCTAAATAGCATATGAATTATATATTATAATAATATATATATACATTACCAGTCAAAAGTTTGGACACACCTACTCAAAGACACGGCGGTTGGAACCAAAAATCTAAAATTTGGGCTCATCAGACCAAAGGACAGATTTCCACCGCTCTAATGTCCATTGTGTTTCTTGGCCCAAGCAAGTCTCTTCTTCTTATTGGTGTCTTTAAGTAGTCGTTTCTTTGCAGCAATTCGACTCTGAAGGCCTGATTCACACAGTTTCTTCTGAACAGTTGATGTTGAGATGTGTCTGTTACTTGAACTCTGTGAAGCATTTATTTGAGCTGCAATCTGTGGTGCAGTTACTTGACAATTTCTGAGGCTGGTAACTCTAATGAACTTATCCACTGCAGCAGAGGTAACTCTGGGTCTTCCATTCCTGTGGCGATCCTCATGAGAGCCAGTTTCATCACAGCGCTTGATGGTTTTTGCGACTGCACTTTAAGAAACTTTCAAAGTTCTTGAAATTTTCCGCACTGACTGACCTTCATGTCTTAAAGTAATGATTGACTGTCATTTCTCTTTGCTTATTTGAGCTGTTCTTGCCATAATATGGACTTGGTCTTTTACCAAATAGGGCTATCTTCTGTTTACCAACCCTACCTTGTCACAACACAACTGATTGGCTCAAACGCATTAAGAAGGAAAGAAATTCTCCAAATTAACTTTTAAAAGACACACATGTTCATTTAAATGCATTCCATGTGACTACCTCATGAAGCTGGTTTAGAGAATGCCAAGAGTGTGCAAAGTTGTCAAGGTAAAGGGTGGCTACTTTGAAGAATCTCAAATATAAAATATATTTGAATTTGTTTAACACTTTTTGGTTACTACATGATTCCATATGTGTTGTTTCATAGTTTTGATGTCTTCACTATTATTCTACAATGTAGAAAATAGTAAAATAAAGAAAAACCCTTGAATGAGTAGGTGTGTTATCTTTTGACTGGTACTGTATTTATATATTTTAAAAACTGTCCAGTAACAGTTGTGGTGCATGGTTGTAGTGTGCATGATAATTATGTGGAGGTGGTGTGTGAATGAGTCTCATACCCTAGGTGAATATTTCACACCTTCAGTCTAATGAAGAGACAAGTCGTCAGCCATTTTGGTGAAGAGTAGTGTGTATCAATGATACCTGTCCTCACACCCTCCTCTCTGTCACTTGATTTCAATGTCAGAATATCTGACATCGGGGCCTTACCTACTTTTTAAAAGGACTTTGGATGCGGCAACTAAAACCTAAAAGGATGCCATTTACATCACAGAATAGCCTAAATACCAGTGGGTCTATTCCTGCAACAAGTAATTTGTGCGTGTAGACAATGAATGATGTAACATTGTTGGATGATGTCAGTGTACATTGCAGACTCAGCTAAAATACAGCCACTTCCATTTAACTGTGCAGTAGGCCTATAGGCTCCTATTATAGCTAGTATAGCTTCAGGGCTGGGCAAGACCTATACAAACCCTTCAACCCTATGAGTCATGAGAAGTATTGTATTATATAAAGAGTAGATGATCCGGAGAGATACTTTTCAGTCACACCTCTCAATTGTGGGTCATCTTTAGGTTCTCCTTCCTCAATGCAAGGCCTTGGTGCTGAATCTGTGTCAACAAGGAGAGGAGTCATCTGGCCTGTTACTTCTAGTAACCCATCTCCCTAACCTAGCCCTGTAATCCTCCTGGGGGAAATGCCCTTGGTCTGTAAATATTGCTTACTGTAACTTCTGCTGACTGGCCAGTTCACTCTGTCTCACTCCCAGCTTTGTGTTTTTTCCCCCCAGAATGTAATTGAGAGTAATATTGTTGGCTTACAACAAGGCTCAACGCTGTTTTTCCTTCATCAAGTATGGACTTTGATTAATCCCTTTGTAACTTAACTCACAGAGAGGTTAAACGAAAAGACGCATGGGCATATAGTCCTTTTTTACATTAAAGGAGATTAGACATTTAAATTCAAATGTTCAGCGCTGTAAATTCACAGGAACAGCGTGTTTTACATTGTTTATATGTGGTGAAATGAAAGATAGCCATTGCTACTTCATCAAGCACTTAGTAAATCAAAAACCCTGTATAAAGTTTAATATCACTTTTGGCATGGCCAGATTCCCTTGTAGACAAACACGATGTTCTATTCATAGAGCGAACCTCATGTGGTGCTAGCTCTCACACCCTACTCCTTCTCATACAGAATATAAAGAGAGTGAGTGGCACAGATTTTCAAAGCCAAACTTATCACAGACAGCCATTGAGGGAGGCTTGGTGATTGTGCAATTCAGCCTGTTTCCCCAATATGGTGGTAAGAGAGGGTGTCTTGAAGGGGGAAAGGGGGGGGTGTCCTTTCGTCTCATGCTTCAGTGGCAATTTGTCAGCCAGCATGAATGGCCACCTTTATGAAGTCGGGGTTCAGATCTGATTGTACCCTGTCCTTTGTGGGCCGAGCATAGCCTGATCCCCATCAGCCAATGGGTATGCAGCTAGGGTATTACCTCACAGTCAGATGATGTCTATGGCAAGCACACTAAAAACTCCCTCTTTTCCCATTTGAGAGGAAGAAAGGCACTCTGGGAAAAGAATGGAACTCCATCAGGCCTTCCATGAGAACTTCTCTCTAGGAATACACAACAGAGTGTAGAGAGAACAAAAGACCCATTTCTGCAGGGACATATTTTACAAAGTGGCTTGTAGTAGTGAATGAGGGAGTGTTTAGAAGTGGGCCAAACATACAGGGAAAATCACCATTATGGTGACTACTGCCAATTAAAATGTACCCCACTGTGCTGGGGCTGGAGATTCTCTTATTACACTAGGGTTAACGTATTGTCTGCAGACACAGAGCTCTGATTGTGGAAGTGGGAAGTGTACTGTATGCGTGCAAGAGACAGTGGTCAGCAGAAATATACAAAACGAAAATAATGTAAATTAAGTTGTCATTTGGAAAGAATACAACTGACAGGATTTTTGCTTGACAGAGAGTGCGAATAGTTATTGAACCAATTTGTGCATTGTTATTGCTTCAATGGATTTAGACAAAAGTGAAGAACTGACACGATGTGATCATGACACTTTGTTTCCCCCAAAACATTTTGTGAGACTACGGACAGTAGCTGCATAGTTTTCAGCCTAACATCATCTGTGAACAAGATGATTGATATTAATTAATAATGACCTACAAACCATAGTAGAAATGACCAAATCCCTGATGAATGTGTATTGTCTTCTTGTGATTTGCATCCGTCTGGCATCCTATGTTTCCTTTCATAAATAACAGACTCAAATCTTAGGATCACGTTCCATCTACCCCCGCCCTGTGGCTTCATCTAAATATGTGAACAGAAGGACATTTTTGATTGATTGAAGGACAGTCAGTAATGACTTTCTAAAGACAGCCCGAAGCCAATTGTGTCTTTGCTGCACGTTTTCTCCCTTGGGGTTTATTCTTGGTTTGTGCTGGGCCTCAGTAGGCAGACTAGTTCAGGGTCAATGGGTTTGCCCAGGATGGAACAGGTTGGCCAAGGTCTTTGATCATAGTGGAGCCTGGGGGTCATGACCCCTTTTATTCCACATGATGACAACGGTACTGACCCATGATACTATGAATGCATCCCAAATGGTACCCTATTTCCTAATATGTGCACTACTTTTAACCAGGGCACACAGTAGTGCACTATGTAGGGACTAAGGTGCCATTTGGAAACACACATAGGCCAACAGATGACCCTTCCTGCAGCTTAGTGCACTGTCGGGCACAGCGCTGGTTAATTTCTAAAGGCAGGTTTGCTCATTGCATTTAGGCCCTGCTAACTGCCTTTTGAATTCTTGATGTTCACCTTTGTTACATGCATTAACCAGGCTAGTTCGATATGGATACGAACCATTGCTCTGAGAAACACTGTACAAATAGTACTTGAAATAATTCACAGTAGAAATCAGCGGCGGTCAGTTCCGTTTCAGATGAGGGAGGATGATTTTTTTCTTCATGAGGATGGCCTTATTTCTATTATAGCATATTGGATGACTGTCATTCATATTCCATTCACCCAGATAAATGTAACAGCGATAGGTTTAGGCTACTATATGATTCTCAAATTTTCCCTATACCCATCATGAGGTTGCTGCAACCTAGCCTATGAATGAAAGTTTACAACGTAGGTGCACACAGGTTGAGAGACAAATTTGATGTGACAGACAATGACACATGGACAGACCGGGACATTCAATACCGCCTTGCACACTCTTGCCTGCATCTAGCTGATATTGGGTGTAATCATTAGTCCAACAGTTCAAACGAGAGTTTCTATTGGACAAATTACGGTATGTTTATCCCCGTTTTGTTCCATTTGCTTCTGTTTAAGAAACACTTTTCAACAGAATCGGTGGAATGAATACACCCCTGATCCCTCGTAAACACAGTTCACAGTTTCATAGCAGCCACGTTGTATTCCTTCTCACATCTACAGTACGTTATGCACTCTCCTCCTTTCACCTCTTCCCTTTGCTTGTGGACTTCAGCTGTATGTGACCAGGCGAAAAAACCTTTCCAAGCCAAGCCGCTGCACACAGCCTACATCGTTGTCACCATATTAGCTAGTAAAGTAACGTCATAGTCAGCATAGCTAATAGAGCTAACGCGTTATGCAGTAACGTTACGGTGATGTAGTAACGTTACAGTGTACAGTCAGTAAGCAGTTACACCAGCGGGACACAGTGGCATTAAATTAGTCGAACCAAAAGCTTACCTTGACTTGGAAGAGTTCCAGTGTTGTATTGGATAGTCATAGCCAGCTAGCTAACATAGCATCCCTCTGTTTGAGCAGGGTGATTCAGTAGGATAAACTAGCTAGCTGCATTTGCTAGCTAAGTAAGTGAAACTGAAAGTTGAAAAGAAATTATGAAATCTATCTCTCTCTATTTCTGTCTTGCTTCTCCTTCATTTAGGAAGACATTAATTTGTTCAAAACTGTTCAATTATTTTCTTTCTCTCTCTTTTAGTCAACTACTCACCACATTTTATGCACTGCAGTGCTAGCTAGATGTAGCTTATGCTTTCAGTACTAGATTAATTTGATTGGGTGGACAACATGTCAGTTCATGCTACAAGAGCTCTAATAGGTTGGAGAACGTCCTCCGGAAATTGTCATAATTACTGTGTAAGTCCATGGAAGGACGTGAGAACCATGAGCCTCCTAGGTTTTATATTGAAGTCAATGTATCTAGAGGAGGATGAAAGCTAGTTGTCCTCCGGCTACATCATGGTGCTACCCTACAGAGTGCTGTTAAGGCTACTGTAGACCTTCTTTGCAAAATAGTGTGTTTTAATCAATTATTTGGTGACGTGATTAAATTTAGTATAATTTTATCTAAAAATTATACGTTTTTAAATGTTTTAACATTTTACATTTTTAGGAAATTCACTGAGGAGGATGGTCCTCCATTTCCTCATCTGGGGAGCCTCCACTGGTATAAATACTATTCTGATAACCTCAATATTATCCGGTTGACTTTCAATTCCTGAGATACTTTTTTACCCCACACTTACTTTACACTGTTGGATGCATGATACACTATATTGCCATCTTCATTGCTATGGCGTGATGAGCTAAATCTTGAATATGGGATTGTGCTGTTTATTGGAGAGGAAATGATGTGTGAAGGTTACCAGGGCATACTTTAACACAATCAGACCTGCCCCATGCATTCTGCTCATGTGGAAAATGGATGTCTGCTGACACCTCAGTTTTGACACAGACAATCAATATGATCTGACTATGACCTTACAGTCATTTGACCACTGTATTGACTGCACATATTACCGATACAGGCCAACAAAACTAAGATTCATGTAGTTTTCTACAATCAACCCACAGGCTAGGTTTAGTTTTAAACTGGCTATTAAAACCTTCATTATGATCATCTTTGGTGTTATCATATTATCATTCAAACTATGCAAACTATCCGTAGCTTCTGACCCAAAATGCAATAGGCTATGCACCTATGGCAAAGTGTGGTAGACTGTAAGATTAACTGCTACAACAGTGCCATCCTCTGGCATTGTATGTGCATTGCATCCTTCTGAAGAAAATCCTGCCAAAATGTTGCACTGATTGTGGAGTGCATGGGTAATCTGTTTATATGGTGGTGGTGTGCTTTTTACTTAATTACATAATTTGCTGTTGGAAACGTGTGATGTGACCAGACTGACATTTTAAATCAATTATAAGAATAACAATGTCAGGATGGTATGTGTATAGCTTGATGGAATTGAATGTCATTCCTCATATCATACCTAATGGCGATGTTCCCTCCAGCAAGGATTTTAACCCCTCTAATCTGCTCATTGGGCTCTGCACTGCGGCAGCCCTCTGCTCCAGCCTCTCCAACCTAGTGTGTGTGTGTGTGTGTGTGTGTGTGTGTGTGTGTGTGTGTGTGTGTGTGTGTGTGTGTGTGCTTCATTGAAAGAGCACCTTCCTAACAATAGCATACGTGATTCTGAGATAAATGTAGATATATTGACATATAACCTAAAAAAATAAAATCATAATGTTCCACAGAGATAACCATGGTGTACAAACAGATGTTTAGGCCTATAAGTTGTAACATAATCAGTGAACATAGCATTATTGGTCTCCTGGACCTGAGCCCAGTTATGACAAAATCCCTCAATTCGCAGATTATTAATTGAACCTGTTGCCACTGCTAACACCGTGAAGGCTGCGTTTGACCAGATGTAAAATAGTGAGATTGGGTCAGTCCTAAACCACGGGCCGGCTCGCCATATGGCGTGTAATTTATCATGACTTATACAGCAGTTCAAGCATATTGCTCCATCTGAACATTAGTGCACACGCAACGACCATATTAGCGACGCCCCTGGGCAAGCCTCCGATAAACCAACAACACGAGTCCATTAAGTGCCATCTGAATCACTGTCTGTCTGGACGAGCGAACACATCCGGCCTACTCCGCACTGGGAGCCAGCCATGTTGAACCCACTCACCCGTTTCTCCGAGCTTGCTGGAACAGGGAACTGGAAGGCTAAGAAGAAAAAAAAATGTTTTAAAGAAAATAATTCATGACAATTATCGAGATTCTTTAAACGGCACTTCTGGTAATTTGCTCCATTTTCAGTTGAAGGCTACGTGCTCCCATAACTTATTCAGAGATGGTTTTCTCTCTAACATCTGGCTATTGAGATAAGCTCTTGGGCATTGCCTTGATGGGCGCTCACCCGGTCTAATATTGAAGCAACACCAGACCAGTGGTTTTCACACAAACACGCCTGTGGACCAGCCAAGGTCAGAGGCTGAAGCCCCGGGCCTATGATGAATTTATGTAATTCATTAGCTTGACTGTAGAAAAATCACAACTCAAACCGAGAGCACTGTCTTTGCATTCAGACGTGCAATTGAATCACGCCACCACTTGATATTCGAGGTGAATAGCCTTACACTATGTATTTGTTTAAATCGTGTAGTTCACAAAATAGGCTAGTTTGCAACTCGTGGCATCTTGCCATGCAGGGGTGGTGTGCTTCACTCACACGTACATTTAGGTATGGAGAGTTCACAGCATGCCAAAGAGCGTCCATTGTCAAAATCTGACTGTGTTCAGGCCTAATGGTGCTGTGCTGTTTACTAAGTAGCCTGTTTCGTCTCACTACTGTATATTTGGGATGCTTTGATCTTTACATCTACACCCCAATGTAAACAACTAAAATAGTGTATGAGTTATCTTACATCGCCCTCATTTATACCAGTGAAACCAGTAGTTTCCAAATACCCGGCAGCGCTACTGCTGAGTCAACAAAGGCGCTGTCCGCTCACATGGTGCTGAAACCGCCATGGGCAGCACAAGAGTTCGGTCGCCGTGGTGACTAATTTAATGACACCTTTGCGATCACGCTCTGTAATATGTGTCTTCTTCCCCATTAAGAATGGTGTAAATATCTAACTTGTTTTAACTGAGAACTGCTCAAGACAAATAAAAAAAATTGGGGGGGGGAGATGGGGGTAATTTTATTCAAGCATAGCCTAATGTCATTCTGAATGCCATGCACCAATACAAATACTGCAAACTGAGTTTAACGTCATCTTAGGCTACCCATTTTCTAATCATGGAATCAACCGTCGAAAGATCAAATGACATTTTCACAGTGCGTGAGCGAGCTCCTCAAAATGACAGCTGCACCTTCGCAACAAAGGTCATTTCCTATGCAGGTCCGTCCATTCATTTGATTTCCTCCACACACCCGTCAGAACAGAATGTAATTATCGGCTGCCCATTTCCACCTCCCGCGGGAGTCTGTTTTTCCTCCCTTTCACGGTGCTCAGCAGTCAGTCAGTCAGTCCCCCTGCTCTCTCTGGCCCCTCGCGCTACATGACATTATGATCCACGCGCTGCGCCTTATCTCCCGCCACTTAGTCACCAGTGGCGGCTCGAGCTTGGGAGCAACTGAGTGACCGTCCCGCATACCCGATTGCTAACCAACACTGTGATTCACTAAACGAAATAACCAATTCATAAACCTCACACAAGCTTTGCAGAATGTGTGACTGAATCCGAAGAAAATACACAAGGTAATTAATAATTGGTTCCAGTTTTCGTGAATAGGAGAACGTTTGCTCAAACAACATGCAGGACCTATGATTATTCTCCAGGTTGGCAATTAGAATAGCCTACAGGCCTACACACGGAGCTCACTGGAAATCTCGTTGAACGTGGAATAGACGTTGAAATTACGTCTGTGCCCAGTGGGAGGTATACGCATCATTGTAAGGGCTCAAATCAGCAGCCACGATGCGGATGTTAGCTAAAAAAATCACATCGACTGGACCTCTGGCCACTAAGCCACGGGGTCCCTGTGTGTGTGTGTGTGTGTGTGTGTGTGTGTGTGTGCACCTGTGCGCATGCCAAGTCTTCCACATCAGTGTTCACCGTTGATTTTCGCTCTCAGAGCTTGACAGAATGTGGGCAAACGTGTAGCATATCTTTGTGATACATTTTTTTGGTCCAGGGGGAGAGAGCAACAAACGCAACAAATGCTGGACCGGACAGGTTGGTATATTCAGTTCAGCGGGCACCACAAGACAATTAATTTACCTTATTGAAACAAAGGCCATGTCGGGATGTTCCTGCAATCAGTTAAATAGATCTATCAAACCAATTGTGTCGTCTATTTGTAGCAACGTTGTATGCATTTTGATGCGAAGTATAACAATAATGAAACAACGTGGGAAAAAGTCATCAATGTGAGAATTGAGTATTTTTTCACCCAACTTTTCGTTGATTTCACGTTGAATTCGCGTTAGTTGAGGGAACATGTAAAGAGAAAGACAATTAACCAATAAGTCACGAGGACACTTATTTTTCCGTTCTAATTGTAGTCCATAGCCATAAGAAAATGTATAGCCTAATGCAGAATTGCCCCCCAATGCAAATGCTAAATGACATCAACATGATGGGACTGCATAGGTTGGCGGTCGTTTCAAACATGTATTTCATAAGCGACAGCACCAGAACAGCCTAAAATAAAATGAATAATGCACGCCACACAAAATGATGAGAGACAGATTGAGACGAGGATAGAGTAGAAATCAACATCAATTCGGATGTAAAATCAGAGTGAGGAGCCCATATGCGGTCGGGTAGCAGCCAGTGAGCAGGTGTTTGGGTGCGATGAATAGAGAGAGGAGAGTGGGTGATTCTCCCCCCTCCACCATGTGATGACGGTCAGACTGACTGTGTCACCGGAGCGATGGTTTTAGTCACTTTCAACAGCAACTAAACGGCAACAGTAGCACTTGACGTAAAGCCTCCACCACAGAACCGGAGCAGCACGGCGCTCAGAACAACGGGACATGAAGTTGGTCCAACATCCAAACAATTTGGTACCAAACACACAGAATGGAAATAGACTGCAGGCTGGATGGAGTGAGGATGTCGACGGAATATGTCGCCTTGATTCTTCGACTGTAATTTCTAGCAGTCGGTGACAGCATCTCTCTGATTTTGAATTGAGATGCTTTCGGTAAGGAGAGTTATGCCAAGAGTTGCTGCAGGGTGCCGCATTGCCTGCCCGCTTGGATAGTGTAATGCTTTTATGGTAATTGTAATATTGGTATTTTATGGTGGGGATGGACGATAATGGCTGTCTTACAGTTGTGTGTTTAGGCTTTCAACATAGACAGCAAACATATTTAGACCCATTTGGGAAGTCAGCCACAGCCAGTATTGTGACTGAACTGAGAGATATAAATGTCGACGTATGAAAAGAAACTTGGAAACAGAAGTCAAATGTACGGTACAGGTGGTAACCTAATGGAGCTGTCCAAAAAGTGAATACAGCCTATGTTGCTTGCACCTTCTATCATACTCAGGGAAGCAGGACGATATTTGAAGTCAGGCTATAATTTTAGGGTCCTGATTGAGAAGGTTCAATAGGCCTGAACGTGACGCATTCATTGTTGACGACTTTGGCTCTATCTACAGGAACATTTTACCTAACATTCAATATTGTCTGTGGACGTTGAAGCAAGAACGATGACTCACTTACAATCCGGCTTGTCCCCAGAAACACTGGAGAAAGCCAAGGTGGAGCTAAAGGAGAACCCCGACACTGCACATCAGGACATTCAGGAGGTGAGGGACATGATTATCACGCGCCCAGACATTGGCTTTCTTAGGACAGACGATGCTTTCATCCTACGCTTTCTCAGAGCTCGGAAATTTAACCATTTCGAGGCGTTCCGCCTCTTGGCCCAGTATTTTGAGTATCGTCAGCAAAATCTGGATATGTTCAAAAACCTCAAAGCAACCGATCCGGGCATCAAGCAAGCTCTCAAAGACGGATTTCCGGGGGTGTTGACCAACTTGGACAGATATGGCAGGAAAATACTGATTCTCTTCGCTGCTAACTGGGACCAGAGCAGGTAATGTCCGTCTGATATTAGGGAGCTGTCTTTTCAGAACTACTCTTACACCACTTGACAGTTTGCTTGCTGTCGACCCTCTATTTATTTTTCACAAATCTGTGTTATTGGCTTTGTTAGAGCCTAGTCTTATGAACATAACCGAAACATAATCCCCACAAACTGAACTATGAACCCAAAGGCAATCCCTGTCAGTATCATGGATGTAGGCCAGGCCAGGCAATGAGAAAGCCAGGCCAGGCCAGGCTGCACAGACCAGTAGAAATTATATCATCACCCCACTAGTGAATGTTGAATTTAAGGACTAAATCAGATACAGTCAAATTACTTTATTGCAGAGATTTGACTTTAGGGGCCCACTCATGTGATCTCCATAGTCACAATGACAATTACATGAGTCATTTAAAACAGCCTTTTCAGACCTCATGCAATAGCAGGATGTGATGAACAAGCAAAATACCATCAGGAATGGCCATTAACTTAATCAATAACAGCACTCACACAAGTCAAATTGTCTCTCCAATCTGATTCTCTGTATTACTCTCCTGAATGAAAATGGTAAAGAGTCACTTTCTGTATATAATGCCAAACAAGGGTATGCTGGTTACATTTCATTTTAACTGGAATTACAGCACTAAGATTATTTGGTACATTTGTTATTACGTAATAATTACACAATAATCACTTAATGACCACTTTGTCTTATGTTTGTAATCTAGGCTACTTAGAAAAGTCCCCTAATGCTTTTTCTCACATCTATAGGTATACATTTGTGGACATACTGCGAGCTATTCTGTTGTCGCTGGAGTCCATGATAGAAGATCCAGAGTTACAGGTGAATGGATTTGTCCTGATCATCGACTGGAGCAACTTCACATTCAAGCAAGCCTCCAAACTAACACCGAGTATGCTGAGACTGGCCATAGAAGGTCTACAGGTAACAGTCTCGACATTTTTCTAACCCTTCTCTTGGCTGGCCTCCACATCACTCAGATTAAGTTCTTAGCTACTTTTGACACTTGTCTCCATTTACTGAGATTACCCAGATCACTCCTAATTTACATGGGTTTGCTACATTTTAATCATCTTAGTCAAGCCTGCCACAGGGATCTTGTCCTCTTGGGATTTTGAATACACCAGACACTTGTCGGGTGCTGCATTTATGAAGTGCAGATCTCCGTTGTTCTTACGGAAGCATAGCGCTACTGTTGCTAGTTTATATGCGTTGAACATTAGAGACAGGCTCCATTTCAACCCGCTTACCCCACATGGTCCTGCGTACCTACTGGAGAAGGTGGACACGTCTCGGGAATCTTCACCAGAACCTGTTTCTGATCAACTATCTCATCGTTCTCTTGGTTATGCGACAAACTCTTCAAATGTAAAAGCACTTTCCACTCAACAATCACTCTTCTGTACTCTCAGAAACGACTTTACAATCAAAGACTTGCATAAGAAAGAAATCATTAAATTCATATTTTGATTGCTGGCTCTGTTGTAGGCCTGTGATAGAGACTCAAATTTGAACAGCATTCCTTTGACCCGGTTCAATCCTTTCTAATGGAAGAGAAAAATACAAGCTCTCTGGCCGAGTGGATCCTTTGGTAGCTGGCCAACTAAAATAGAAATATGATGTGGAGCCTAAGCCTATAGCCTAATAACCAAATGCATACAGACATTTATCTGAACGTCCTTGTGAATGTCAGCCAATTCCTCTTGTAACCCATTATTCAAATTCCAGTGTATGAAAAGTTTAGATAGGCTAGCTGTGTAGCCCGTGTAGCTGTGTATAATGTACCATGTAGAGCACAGGCAGTTATCATCAGAGAGGTTTGTTGACTGAATAGCAATGGAGGACCATGACGAGGCCGTTGCACATTCCATTGCTTCTCCAGACACAGAATAGACTGTGAATAATTGATCACTGCTATTGGTATCTCAGTCTCCCAATGTGCCCGCTACCAAATCATGCGGGAACACGCTTGAATGGAAAACAAAAGAAAACACACAGAAACATTGTACAACTAATGGAATCAGCCACATTTTCCTCCCTGTCTGAGTCGGAGACTGAAAAGCCCCAACTGAATCTGTTTCCATTCGATCGAGTTTATACTTCATCTACAGTATTTCATATATGTTCATCAGCTCTACAATAGTAGGTACTTCATAAGGTATATAGGATATTATTACATGGTATGGTATACCACTATGGATTTTCCACCTCAGACACAATATGTGACCCCTCTTCTCATAATGCTAACGCCAGAGAGAAAAGCTTCTCCTATTGTAATCAATAGTGGTGACATCCTATCTGTGAGCCCACTTGACACTGAGCACTGCGAGTATCTCTGGGTGTTGCAGCCCCCTGGTGGGTTTTGTAATGATATTAAGGGTCTCGTGTGTCACTATGCCTGTCAGTAAGGGCAGAAGCACTTTCAACATTAGGGTTTCATTCTCAGCTGAGGTTAACACTCGTTGCCTGTATGGTTATTGATTTTTGAAAATACCAAGACATGTCAAGATGTTGTTTTTGTTCATATTATGTTGTGAAGGTCATGTAGTAGCTGATGATCTATCCATCTTACATATCATTGGTACTTGTGACAGGTGCAGCTCACTGTTCGCTGCCCACCAGGGTGCGTGTGTGTTGCTATGTGTGCGTATTTGCGTGCGTGTGTGCGTGCGTGTGTGATCTTCAGGATCTTGGTTCAGGTTGTTTATAATTTCCTGGCAGTACATTTGTTATTGCACGTGGGTGGTGTGTTCAGAATACCATGAAGAATTTCAACACTACTGACAACAATGAAAACCGTTTAACGCTACCGCTGGCAACAATGAAAAACACTCTGCTGGCAGTTTTTTTGGAAGATTCTGAAGCTGAACAGAAAAATGGAAATTCAAAGAAAAGCTGAAGATAGCCCATAAGGATATTTCAACTGTGTGGTAATTGAGTTCCTTATTCCCGAACTGACAGTCACATCTATTGTTGTTGGAATGGCTAATACACAGAGCACAAACTCCAGTAGAGATTTCATTGTGTATTGGCAAAAGAGGCAAAAGAAATGAATACTTGTTCAGTGCGCAGACATTCTTGGCAAATCAATTCCAAGAAAAACAAATGCTTGGAATGAGTAGAACACATCATGCTGGCCTTGGTTTCCCCAAGCTATACTTTGTTATCTTAGAGCCTCTGATGTTTCCTTTTGCTCCCTCTCTCTCTGTCTTACCGATGCCTTTTGTCCCTATCAGTCTAGAGAAATAACTTGTGTTCAGCAGCCAATCACAACAGACCAGTCCTCCCCATCCCACCCCACAATGAGTTTCCTTGGCAACCTGTCCATCCGCCATGCTATGTACTCTCCAGATGGGCTGTGCTGCTAGATGAGAGAAAAACACTTCTGCCATTCTCCCTCAGTGTGGGTGATGATGTGTACATTGTTTCTGTGGGTTTTAGACAGAGTGGGGGATGAATCTATTTTTCAACCTATTTACATTAAAGATCCAATGCAGCTTTTTTTTTTTATATCTCAATATCAAATCATCTCTGGGTAACAATTAAGTAACTTAGTGTGATTGAGTTAAATTAAAAAGGTCAAAAAGAGAAAAAAAATTGCTTCTTAGCAAATAGCAATTTCTGTCTGGGCGTGTGGAGGGGAAAATGGAAAACTAGCTGTTATTGGCAGAGAGGTTTGGAACTGTCTTTCTGATTGGTCTATTAACTAATTTACCACCTGGTGATGTCACCAGTCAGGCCAAAACTCAATCCCAACAAAACAGGCTGTAATTTCAGGCATTCTTTTCAAACAGCTCTTACACTAGAATGACATGATCATTTTCATAATGTCACAGTATTATTCAAACCGCATAGTGTGCAAATATATATAAAACACAGGGAAATCAAGTTTTTGACTGCACTGAGCCTTTAACCTAATTCTGCAGATGTAGGGTTGTAGTCAGTCCCTCTGTCGATTTGGCCTGTTTCTCCATAATTATGCAACATGGTGCAATGGTGCTAATTCACATCTTAAAAGGTGACAGTTTATACCCATTCAGCCAGGCTCAATCCATCAGTTTTAATTATATATGAGGGCAACACATTTTTCAAAAGCCCTTGTGCAACAAGATTTAATGTGGCCAAATTCTCATTACTTTTAATAATGATAGTAGGACATTGTCAGTGAAATAATTGGAACTGCGAGATGTTCATGCTTGGAGCTATCTTCAGAGCTCAGTTTATTAGCACTCTATAAAGTATTCATACTGCACTGACATTTTTTTTCAAATACGTAGAAAGATGAATTTCCCAAATGTGTTCTTTTTCTGCATATAGCTAATAGACTTGTTTCAGTAGCAGCAGACAAGCGTGTTTTGTGCATTGAGGCCCGACATTATACGCTGTTCTGTCTGAGGCTTGGGATTAGGACAGTACTTTTGTGAAGTGATGTAGTATAAATAGGTTTTCTGGCTCTATGCTTGAGAATGAAAGTGCTGGATAATTTGATGGATTTTGACCACAAGGTTTATTCGATTTTTTTTGTTGTTGCTGGGATTTAACTTGGGTTTTGCCTAATCTAGGAATGCCCTTGCGACTTGTTCGATTGACAAAAAGATGTTATCTCTGTATGTGTCTTTTCCACTTGTTATCTAACATCCATATCCCTCAGATTGCATATCTATTAGCTGTCCAGTCAGAGTCTCTCATCTATCAATGCTCTTCTACATATTGTAGCTACTGTACACATTATGTGTAGGTAGTACTTCAGGGAGAAAAAAACCTTTTCCTAGACAAATGCTTCTTACAATCCACTGAGAAAAAGAAAGAAGACATGTTTTTGTATTGGTCAGTATCCTTAGCCAACTCAGTGATTCTGTATTGTTTGAATGGAAGCTATGAAGGTTTGATTCATCCATAGCCAGTAATGTCATTACAGATCGATGAAATACCCACAGAGCTTTGAAGGGGTTAAACAAAGTGTCCGTCCTTTTCTACTGAAGTGGTGAAAAGGCCAGCAGAAGAATACTGACCGGATCCTAATGCCATTCTATGAATACCTCACTGAGCTCTGATGTACTGTATCCCATCGACTGCATATTTTATTAAGCCCACCCACAGGCTGGATGAGTTGAAAGCAGTAAACCGCTCAACATGGTTCTCCAAGCTTGTCGATAACGCAGGGATCTCGCTCTATTGTATTTATGTCGTATGGAATCCAGTCATGAACTAGAGCCTTTCCTATGCGTTTATCTCCACAGTCAAAGTATACCCAAAAGCTGTGAAAATGGATTTTACCCTCCCTCTGTCAAGTCTGGACTTTTATCGAGGGCAAGAAGTCTGTATAATATTCACATATTCGCGCCGTTAACACATTTAGTGTGATTCAGAAGAAGAGAACCTTTCGTCATGAGAGGTCAGGGATTATTCAATGCTGTGATCAACAGTGCATTACACACATGTAACAAGTCCAAACAAAGTACTCCCTCCATCTGGCTGTCTGACTGACTCCCATCTGGATGTTCAGCTCCACTGGCTCCTATCCCACAGCCCCATCCAGGAGACTCTCGGCTGGCTGAGGAAACAGCAGCACACATACCTGGGAACGAGGGGCAGAGGAATACGAATTGTTAGTCTGCTTTCCTCAGATTCCGATTCACTCTGGAGTTGTGTTGTTGTTTCTCCTGCAGCAGAACTGTGCCGGTCTGGTCTGCAACAGGATTGGACTAGCCAATGAGTGGAGCTTCATCCCTCACTCGCACTGCTAAGTAAAGCAGGCCGTATCTGGCTGGTGCAGATAAAGTGTCTCCTGCTATTGACGTGACCTATCGTTTGTGACTGTGTCTCTCCTTTCTGCTCTTTATTACCATGACTAAATGTGTTAATTCCAGGGTGTATCTCTTCAAAGAAAGCAGAGAATGTGCAATGGTTTTGTCAATTTAAATGTACTTTAACGTGGCTCTCAATCAAAAGCCTTCCCCGAGGATAATGCTGCTGCTTACTGTAATCTGCTTTTAAACTAGTGCACATGAAGAGGTTTGATTCCGGTAAAGAGATATAACAAAGTAGCATCTTCACTTCAGGCTACGTTTCCTTTTTAAAAAGGGCTCTGCTATATGTACGTTTTATTTTTTTCATTTTCACCGCAGGATGAGTTCACTCATCCTTTATCAATGACTCCTGACAGGAGCAGAGCAGAATTTAGAGAGCTCGTCAAGCCAGGAAAAGATGGGCTCATCAGCTTCTAAAAAAAGAACGGGGAGACATGAGAGCCGCATGCCGTAATGTTCAACATCGACAGTAGCGGAAGAAGCCCAGATTGAAAAATCAAATATGATTTACATATTATAGGCTATCAGTGGCGTTTTTAGCATGTAAATCTTGTTTTTTGGGGGGCTCAAAACAGGTGGGGCTCTGCCAAGATCAAATGATAGTCACTGTTGCAATCGGCTAATCAGCAGGTTTTGGTAGACAAATAACATGTCATCAGTGTATACCGTTGACTCCTTGTGGAACAACACAGTTTGTGTCACGGTTGTCGTAGGAATGAGCGGACCAAAGTGCAGCGTGTGTGTCGTTCCACATCTTATTTAATCTGTGAAACTATGCAATACATAAATAAACTGAATAAACACAATAACAAACCGTGACACAGGTGAAACAAACACTACTAAAAAATAATCTCCCACAAACCCAGGTGGAAAAAACCCCTACTTAAGTATGATCTCCAATTAGAGACAACGAGGACCAGCTGCCTCTAATTGGAGATCATCCCAAACAAACCAACATAGAAATACAAAAACTAGAACATAACAACATAGAAATAGAAAACATAGAATAAACCCCCCTGTCACGCCCTGACCTACTCTACCATAGAAAATAACAGCTTACCATGGTCAGGACGTGACAGTTTGTAAGCTCCTCATTCTGGGATTTTGCCAGTATGTGTTCATCAATGTTCACTGATGAGTTTGACAGCTTGGCTTTATAGGCTTCTATTGCCATAAATGGCTCTTTGCAATGCAAGGGAATGTCCCATCAGCAGTCGATGCCAGATGGACTCCCCTTGAACCTCAGCTCTAGTCTCTAGCTTAAGTTGCTTGGGAAAATCTGCGATGTAATATCAGGAAACTTCTAGATATCCAACAAAAGGACATCAGGAGGCTAAGCTGTGACATCACAGCCACTAAGAGATCAAAGGATCATTTAGCTATTTGATTAAGAATTTTAAGACCCCTTGAAGTATAAAAAAAACAAACAAAAGAAGTTATTTGATGAAAAATGATTTTTGACCTTACTGCTATTAGCCCATACAATCGCACTGAAAAACAGATTCACTACATGGAACAACAGATATGAAATAACACATATGGAATCATGTAGTAACCAATGAAGTGATAAATATACACTACCGTTCAAAAATTTGGGGTCACTTAGAAATGTCCTTTTTTCTGTCCATTAAAATAACATCAAATTGATCAGAAATACGGTGTAGACATTGTTAATGTTGTAAATGACTATTGATTTTTTATGTAATATCTACATAGGCTTACAGATGCCCATTAACAGCAACCATCACTCCTGTGTTCCAATAGCATGTTGTGTTAGCTAATCCAAGTTTATAATTTTAAAAGGCTAATTGATCATTAGAAAACCCTTTTGCAATTATGTTAGCACAGCTGAAAACTGTTGTTCTAATTAAAAAAGCAATAAAACTGGCCTTCTTTAGACTAGTTGAGTATCTGGAGCATCAGCATTTGTGGGTTCAATTACAGGCTCAAAATGGCCAGAAACAAAGACCTTTCTTCTGAAACTCGTCAGTCTATTCTTGTTATAAGAAATGAAGGCTATTCCATGCGAGAAATTGTCTAGAAACTAAAGATCTTATACAAAGCTGTATACTACTCCCTTCACAGAACAGCGCAAACTGACTCTAACCAGGATAGAAAGAGGAGTTGCTCAGCTGAGCAAGAGGACAAGTACATTAGAGTCTCTAGTTTGAGAAACAGACGCTTCACAAGTCCTCAACTGGCAGCTTCATTAAATAGTACCCGCAAAACACAAGTCTCAACGTCAACAATGAAGAGGCGCCTCCTGGATGAAGATATTAAGATATTAAGATTGGCAAAATAACACAGACACTGGACAGAGGAAGATTGGAATAAAGTGTTATGGACAGACAAATCTAAGTTTGAGGTGTTCGAATCACAAAGAAGAACATTCGTGAGACGCAGAAAAAATGAAAAGATGCTGGAGGAGTGCTTGACACCATCTGTCAAGCATGGTGGAGGCAATGTAATGGTCTGGGGGTGCTTTGGTGGTGGTAAAGTGGGAGATTTGTACAGGGTAAAAGGGGTCTTGAAGAAGGAAGGCTGTCACTCCATTTTGCAACACCATGTCATACCCTGTGGATGGAGCTTAATTGGAGCCAATTTCCTCCTGCAACAGGACAGTGACCCAAAGCACAGCTCCAAACTATGCAAGAACTATTTAGGGAAGAAGCGGTCAGCTGGTATTCTGTCTATAATGGAGTGGCCAGCACAGTCACTAGATCTCAACACTATTGAGCTGTTGTGGGAGCAGCTTGACCGTATGGTACGTAAGAAGTGCCCATCAGGCCAATCCAACTTATGGGAGGTTCTTCAGGAAGCATGGGGTGAAATCTCTTCAGATTACCTCAACAAATTGACAACTAGAATGCCAAAGGTCTGCAAGGCTGTAATTGCTGCAAATGGAGGATTCTTTGAAGAAAGCAAAGTTTGAAGGACACAATTATTATTTCAATTAAAAGTAATTATTTATAAACTTGTCAACGTCTTGACTATATTTCCTATTCATTTTGCAACCCAATTCATGTATGTTTTCATGGAAAACAAGGACATTTCTAAGTGACCCCAAACTTATGAACAGTAGTGTATTTTATATTTGAGATTCTTCAAAGCAGCCACCCTTTACCTTGATGACAGCTTTGCACACTCTTGGAATTCTCTCAACCAGCTTCACCTGGAATGCTTTTCCAATAGTCTTGAAGAAGTTCCCACATATGCTGAGCACTTGTTGGTTGCTTTTCCTTCACTCTGCATTCCAACTCATCCCAAACCATCTCAATTAGGTTGAGGTCGGGTGATTGTGGAGGCCAGGTCATCTGATGCAGCACTCCATCACTCTCCTCTTGGTCAAATAGCCCTTACACAGCCTGGAGGTGTGTTGGGTCATTGTCCTGTTGAAAACAATTGATAGTCCCACTAAGCGTAAACCAGATGGGATGGCGTACAGCTGCAGAATGCTGTGGTAGCCATGTGGGTTAAATGTGTCTTGCATTCTAAATAAATAACTAGCAGTGTCATCTGCAAAGCACTGCAACATCATCACACCTCCTCATCCATGCTTTACGGTGGGAACCACACATGTAGAGATCATTCATTCACCTACTCTGTGTCTCACAAAGACACGGCGGTTGGAACCAAAAATCTCAAATTTGTACTCATCAAACCAAAGGACAGACTTCCACCGGTCTAATGTCCATTGCTCATGTTTCTTGGCCCAATCAAGTCTCTTCTTCTTATTGGTGTCCTTTTGTAGTGGTTTCTTTGCTGCAATTCAACCATCATTCACTCAGTCTCCTCTGAACAGTTGATGTTGAGATGTGTCTGTTACTTGAACTCCGTGAAGCATTTTTTGGGGCTACAATTTCTGAGGCTGGTAACTTTAATGAACGTATCCTCTGCAGCAGAGGTAACTCTGGGTCTTCTTTTTCTGTGGTGGTCCTCATGAGAGCCAGTTTCATCATAGCGCTTAATGGTTTTTGCGACTGCACTTAAAGAAACTTTCTAAGTTCTTGACATTTTTTGTATTCACTGACCTTCATGTCTTAAAGTAATGATGGACTGTCGTTTCTTTTTGCTTATTTGAGCTGTTCTTTCCATAGTAGGGACTTGCGCTATCTTCTGTATACCACCCCTACCTTGTCACAACACAACTGATTGGCTCAAACGCATTAA
Organism: Salmo trutta; assembly: GCF_901001165.1. NCBI lineage: Eukaryota > Metazoa > Chordata > Actinopteri > Salmoniformes > Salmonidae > Salmo > Salmo trutta. The sequence continues at coordinate 29,597,935 of NC_042957.1, forward strand.
GGAAGGAAAGAAATTCCTCAAATTAACTTTAAAAAGGCACACCTGTTAATTGAAATGAATTCTAGGTGACTACTTTATGAAGCTGGTTGAGAGAATGCTAAGAGTACGCAAAGCTGTCATCAAGGCAAAGGGTGGCTACCTTGAAGAATCTCAAATATAATATATATTTTGATTTGTTTATTTTGATTTGTTTAACACTTTTTTGGTTACTACTTGATTCCATATGTGTTATTTCATAGTTTTGTTGTCTTCACTATTATTCTACAACGTAGAAAATAGTAAAAATAAAGAAAAACCCTTGAATGAGTAGGTGTGTCCAAACTTTCGACTGGTACTGTACGTGTTTGTGAGAGTCTCGTCTTTCTTCGAGGGGCCATAATAGTTTTATAGGCCAAACCGTTCGGATGCTCCAGACAATTTTGTGAGAAGACCGATTTTCGGGACCTCTCATAGTCTGACAAACACCGCTCTAGCTCTGTCACCTTTCACCGCAGATGCGGAAGTGCCACGTCGGCAGATGTGGTGGATTGCGACGCATCCAATGCAGATATCTCTAGCTTAAACTGATGGATGTTATGGGGATCATTTTATTATGCCAATTAGATTCCCGCGTATGCGAACATCCATCTTAGGTGGCTAATGTCACTTGAAACGGATCAGCTAAAAAAAGCAGATGACATCCAAACATCTGAAGCCAACAGCACGGAACATGAACAGATGATCACAGTTGGGCTTCATGCTCTCACAATTTTGGAGGTTGTCCTCCCCAAATTAAGCAGCAGCAGAAGTATCTTGTAGTCTGAATAAATAAATAAATAAGGGCGGAGATGGTTTCTATTCTTCCCCCTTCCCCCTTTCTCATTCCCCCTTTCTCATTCCCCCAACATCACACTAGGGGTACAGATCAATCCCCTTCCACTACCAACAACCAGAGGAAGACAGAGCCTCCATCATGTATTCTGATTTGTGTTTCATGTATAATGCAGATGGCGCCTTCATCCTAGTCAAAGCTGTCGGATGGATCACAAAGCAGGAGGGACGAATATTAGGCAGGCTGATGCTGCTCTCAGGAACATACTCCAGGCTGTGGCAGCCTGGGAGATTTGGCCGGGTGAGGCGACTCGGACCTCTGCCCTATTCCTGTCCACTGTCAGCTGTCTCTGTTCGTTGGTGTCAGATCTTGTGCCAGAAAACTGTGAGCGGCTCCGCTGGTGCCAGACTCTGGACCGCCCGGTGTCCTTGCAGCCAGGCCAAGGGACACTAACCCAGCTGTTCAGCATCACCGTGGTGACAGAGGCTGTCCATTTCTGAGACAGAAAGAGGCCTTAAAGCTCAGTTCTGTCATTTTTGCCATCAAAGTACATGACTCTTTTCTCTCTCAGACACATGCTAGCCACACTGAAGGCGATGACGAGTATCCTGAACAAACAATGGACTCTTAACACCCTGATCCCTGTGATCACAGTACCTGTGTGTAAAAGGATTAAGGTGTAAGGATCCTTCTGTTTGGGCTTCCAGGACTACATGTGCACATGAAGCCGTTAATGTCCTGTTTTAAAAAAGAACAGCCATCTGCTTATCTGCAAACTTTCTAAAAATCCATATGCATAGCCAAGAGGCAAGATCTATCTCCCACGGCAAGAACACCCTCTGGCACTTCAACTTGTTGTCTGAAAGTGTGATAGAAAGAATTAGTATCCCCTGTATCTGTATTGCGATATGAGTTGATTGCCGGGCTTAGTCAGTGGAGGTGTACATTCTGCTCGGCAGAAAGGCAGAGCACGGCTTGCGTTAATGAAGAATTAACAGCGTGGGAGGGGAAAAACTCCATAATGACAGTCATGTCTGTGATCTTAAATGTCGAGCCTGATGAATATGGATGAATAACGGACAGATTTAAGAGGGAGAGCTGCAGTAAGCTAGCGACACCATCATTCACTACCCTCATTAGCTAATTAGAATGATACCGGTCACCATTACACCAGTCTTAAACCTCAGTAAAGTCTTCAGAACAAATGGAAACCACACTTACATATGAAACTGAGCCATTAGCAATTCGTTAAATGTTATGTGAGACTATTGTGTATTTTGAGGTGATTTCCTGCTCCAGCGGGCCCTGTGTGGCCAGAGTTTCCCCCAGGCTGTGTCACTAGGTTACATGGTGTACTCTGGGTGTTCCTCCTGTGTCCACCTCACAGACAATCCCCTAAATCATCAGATTACTCATTTACATAAATGTTTCCCCAGAGATCCAGTTATGGTGCTCGCCAGCCAACCCTGTTATATCAGGATATAATCTCAGCATACTCCCTGGGTCCACATTATGACATAGAGATTAGACCATTATGAGAATAGTGTCCAACCTATGAGAAATGCCCTGGCTGCCAGTCTCCAACCTGCATGGCAATGCAACATTGGCCAGAAGACAACAGCACTGAACAATCCAATGTTAATTCAATATACAGTAGCTAGTAAAATAAATGGACTGGGTGATTTTCGATGAGCAACATTAACATAATCCCAATATGCAAACCCGTCAAGATGATGGAAAAGGGAATGGAAAAATCACTTAATGATGTTCAATTTACATTCTACATAACAATGTTCAAATCCACTCTCATTAAAACATACTCTCCTCTGACATACTGTGATTTGAATAGAATAAAATTAACAAATCAAAATTAAGTTAGTAACCATACCAACAGGCAGAATAGTGAGTGTATTTGTGTTCTTTGTTGCCCACAGGACAGCTTCCCTGCCAGGTTCGGAGGAATCCATTTTGTGAACCAGCCGTGGTACATCCACGCCCTTTACACCGTCATACGCCCCTTTCTGAAGGACAAGACGAGAAAACGGGTAGGAGGAGAGTTTGTTGTTGAGGGAACATAATGAAAAATATTTTCGACAGAGACCACCGGGTCAACTGTGTTGCTGTACAGTATAACCAATGAATGTATGTCCAATGTGTTCAGCGTCATTTATGGTAGCCTTCTGAATAGCCGTGGTCATATAAACAGTGTTCAGGTCAGCTTTTCACAATAGCGAACCTATCCTCTCTAACATACTTTTGCATGCTGTTAGACTGTATATGCTCATTTATCTATCTGTGTCAATGTTGTGTTGTTGTTATGTCCATCCCTCTGCAGATCTTCATGCATGGGAACAACTTGAACAGCCTTCACCAGCTCATGCACCCTGAGATCCTGCCCTCTGAGCTGGGTGGGATGATGCCCCCCTACGACATGGGCACCTGGGCCCGCACCCTTCTGGAGCATGCCTATGACGAGGAGACCGAGTACTGCCCCGAGTCCTACACCCTGTCTGTCAAAGACCTGGAGAAAGACCTGTCTCCCAGAGCCATGAAGAGGTCCGTCTAGACTCATGTTATTCGCGTGTGTCAGTGTGATAGATTGTGTGTTGTGTCTTCATACGAGATAAAAGTAGAGGTGTCTTCTAAGAAACGGACGTGTTAGTCTGTCATAGCTGATGCGTTTTCTTCCAGGTGTATCATAAAGTACTGTATATGGCTCATGTAATAACCACAGAAATAGGGCAGAAATTGGACATAACTAGGGATTCCTAGACCTATAAGATACATGGAAAACACATTATTGATTTTCTACAGTTGGAGTAATCCTTCATTAAATTGCACAACACGGGAGTAAAGAGCACAGATATCTTTATTCTGGTTTGTGTGTTGTGTGCTAAAGGCCTCTCACCAACATTATTCAGGGGGGTAGCTCTTAGACATAAGCATAGGAAATTGTATACTTGGATATTATAATATGTATTCACTATTCAAAATGCGAAACCTATTCAGAGAAATTGTTCTCAGTGTTTCGTTCAGGTGAGTGGTTTAGTTTCTGAGATCCTCCATGGCAGATAGTTTTGTATGTTTTACAGAAATAATAAGTTAGGCATGGTGACATTAGTTTGCCTTTGTGACAGTCCCTTGTCTCAGGTGAGTTTCTTCAGGGCTGTCTCTACCCACTTACTGGCTCATGAAATGAGCATTAGGCAAAATGGATGAAAATGATGCTCTGATCTGCACTCAATGGAGTGCGCTAGCTACCGCGCTAGCTACCTTCTGGAGCATGAACAGAAGTGATGGAGTTTTACCTTCGGCAATAAGCTCAGTTCCACTCCTGCTGCCACGCACAACCCTCTGACTGAACCTGTATAGACATATGACATTGTCATGAAGGCCTTCTTGCCTTGAGAATATTAGGCTATCCAATGTCCTTTTGTCCTTTTTTTCCCAAGAACCATGTCAATTTCTTGTGTGTGTGTGTGTGTGTGTGTGTGTGTGTGTGTGTGTGTGTGTGTGTGTGTGTGTGTGTGTGTGTGTGTGTGTGTGTGTGTGTGTGTGTGTGTGTGTGTGTGTGTGTGTGTGTGTGTGTGTGTGTGACTGAAGGAGAGAAAATACATGCTCTTCCCCCATGCATAGCACAGTATCCTTTGTAAAAAAAAACATGTTTTGGTTCAGCAGATTCTTATCAGTGAAATGTACTGTCAATGACATTTCTGCTTACCAAGACAATACACTGACGCAGCAGTCAAAGCAATGAGAGATAAGGTACTGTATGGGATTTTCATTGATTCATGAAGGACATAAAAGCATTTAATAATATCTTTATTCCTATTGTTACCTAAGCCCTCTTTTACCCTGATCTGGCCTGTATCTGTGACAGAAGCATTTGATTGGTGTATCATAGCATCTTGGTCAGAGGCCTGATATATGGTGAACGTAATGCTGTAAATCACCTGCAGCCATATGATCTGAAGGGACTTATTTTAGTCGGGGCTTTCAGCTCCCCTCTTTACGCTGCGATTTATACACCAACGTTGCCTTATCCATTACTTGATTTAAAAAATAGCAAAATTGGCTATGAGTCACTGTTGGAGAACCATATGCTCTGAATGATGAGCCACAGTATCATGGCCACCCCCATAATGACACAGCCATACTGAACTGTATGACTGTGATGTGTGTGTGTGAGTGGTGGACTGACTCCAAGGCAGATCTGTTTTACGTCACTGTTCACTGCTGCAGTAATTACATAGGTCCCTGCTAGCAGCAGCAGCTTTATGAACTTCTAAATGTTAAGCTCACTGAGGCTGACAGGATCCTACTAGTTACTATTCCAAAGGCTATTTGAGCCCCTGTGGAAATACTGTACAATCATCTCTTTTATTTTGTTTGTGGGTGTTTTTTTTTGCCACAGGTGATTGAAGCTCTGGTTGTTTTCTTAGTAATCCTCATCAGTCATATGAATGTTTGTCCGTCACGGCAGACACAGGAGACCAACCTGTACCAGACTTCCGCATGACGAATGATCACTCCGGTTCCCCCAAATGCAGCTTAGGTTTCTATTGGAGAAATACATCCGAAATAGGTTCGAGCAGTGTCTGAGGGTGACATTTTGTGATCAAATGACCTTTTCGGGCTCATGTACTATACAAGACAACAACATTTCTAGGGGAAGATAATTTTTTATGTTTCGTTTGCACGTGCACGTGTGTGTGCGTTTTTGTGTTTTGGGGTATTGCACGTGACCCGAGGCCTCCTAAAATAATTTATGCTGGGGGGATTTTGGGATGCATTTATGAAACCAATCGTCTATGACCTTGTATGATTCCTTTGTGTGCTACCTGCTCTGCAGGATGCAAGGGTTCTCTGGTGCTCGCACCTTTGCATCCCATTCCTTTGTACTAGGTGAGAAGTCCTCAGTGATAGTGCTTCAATGAACACAGGCCTCTCTGATGCCAGTCATCTTTTATTCATATCCACAGGTCCCAGTCGGTGGTGGAGCCCGGAGTGCTTAAACGGACAGAAAAAGTGAAGAGCGAGGAGGAGAACATGCAGCCGCTGCTCTCGCTGGACTAAAGTACGGCTCGACAACACAAGCAGACCAAGAAACATTCGCCCTCAGACAAAAAGACAGACAGAGGGGAGAGAATTCCCATGCTCCCTCAAACAAACAAAAAGAACACAGAGACATAGCGATGCGAGGGAAGAGATTGGAGCACGAGGAGAACCTCTTCTAGCATCATAAAGACGGGCAAAGCCGGCATTTTGAGAGATATTTCTAAAAACAAAAAGGGAAGAGAAGCTAATGGTGGAGGTCCAAATGTTATTGTCAAGTGCCAATTCAAAACTGTAAATACACTTCTGATCTAAACACTAGGAGGATGGTGGAGTCGTTGTGACAAGAAAACATGCAAAGACTACTGTTAATATTCTGTATGTGCTTCTCGTGAAATATTTTGTGATAAAAGTGGTACCACAGGAAGTTGATGGGAAATCACGCTTAAAGGGGATTGGAAGCTGGGGGCTTTTGGCACAGTATTTAACATTTCCAAACCGGCAAGTGCAGCTCGGGATTTGTTCTAATAATGTTTTATTTTTATTTTTTACATTTAACCTTTATTTAACTAGGCAAGTCAGTTAAGAACAAATTCTTATTCACAATGAAGGCCTACCGGGATCAGTGAGTTAACTGCCAGTAACCATGAAAACATGACAAATGTCTCATATTTTGAAATGATTTAGTATCAGCTATTGGTTCAGCTCAGAAGAGGTAACAGTGTTGTTGCTGAGTCATGTGATTCCAAAAATGTGTTTCTATTCAAGGATTATCTTGAAGCGATCTGTTTCAATAGGAGAGATGTTGCCCACCACAGCACACACCTACTTGAAAACCAATTTAGATACACTATTTAAAAGATATAGATATTATTTTCCTCATATCTTATTTTAGGATGCTGGAAGTTAAGATACAGTATAATGTATACTTATTTATATATGATATCAAGCTTTTGTGATGACTGCAGGGATACAGTCAGTTTATGCCACTGTGTGATCTTCCGTTGCTCGCTCCTTTGTTTCTCCCCTGCATGGCGGTGAAGCTCGAGGCAGTGTTCAGCTCTGGAGCCTCTGAGCCCTGACACAGTGCTGCCTTCCTGCTATGTCACTAACATGGATTCACTCTGGCGTGGCTGCCTGGCTGCCCAGAACTAGGCCAGACAGATCGACAGTCCTAATACCCAGTGATCACATGGTCCAGGCAATATCATCTCCAGCTCGATGACTGAGGGACTCAGCTGCTGCAGACCCAGGAACCTCTTTGGTTTCTTTGGTGAAGTGAGGGCGCCGTAACAGCTTGTCAGTGTTACCCAGTCTGTCTGTAGTGGCCGTTAGCTAGCGATGTGTGAGAGGCGTTGCAATAACCCGATAGCTGAACAAGGGTATTGTTATCTGAAGCCTCATTGATCGGATGCTGCTGTCTATGTGTTTCCCCCTGGTTTAAAGTATTTCATGTTTTTGTGTGATGTTCATCAGTATTTTAAGGCATCCGTGACTCGTTTGTCCTGTGCACTATTCGAATATGTTTAGCATTTGTAATATTCTTCGAACTATTTTCATGTATGCAGACTTGCCATTTCAACCAAAGCCCCCCTTTGACAAAACAACGTCTTTATTGTATAATGCTTTACTTCATCCATGGCTTGAAGGTACAGTAACGACTTCTTATGACAGTTAATAATTGTTAATGAATTGAATGCATATTATTGCTTTGAGTTAATCCTTTGGTTTCATGTTTCCGTGTCAATTTGATTGTATATACACTACCGTTCAAAAGTTTGGGGTCACTTAGAAATGTCCTTGTTTTTGAAAGAAAAGCAAATTTTTTGTCCATTAAAATAACATCAAATTGAGCCGAAATACAGTGTAGCCATTGTTAATGCTGTAAATGACTATTGTAGCTGGAAACGGCAGATTTTTAATGGAATATCTACATAGGCGTACAGAGGCCCATTATCAGCAACCATCACTCCTGTGTTCCAATTGCACGTTGTGTTAGCTAATCCAAGTTTAGCATTTTAAAAGGCTAATTGATCATTAGAAAACCCATTTGAAATTATGTTAGCACAGCTGAAAACTGTTGTGCTGATTAAAGAAGCACTTTCTTCTGAAACTCGTCAGTCTATTCTTGTTCTGAGAAATGAAGACTATTCCATGCGAGAAATTGCCAAGAAACTGAAGATCTCGTACAACGCTGTGTATTACTTCCTTCACAGAACAGCGCAAACTGTCTCTAACCAGAATAGAATGAGGAGTGGGAGGCCCCGGTGCACAACTGAGCAAGAGAACAAGTACATTAGAGTGTCTAGTTTGAGAAACAGACGCCTCACAAGTCCTCAACTGTCAGCTTCATTAAATAGTACCCGCAAAACACCAGTCTCAACGTCAACATGAAAAGGCAACTCCGGGATGCTGGCCTTCTAGGCAGAGCTGCAAAGAAAAAGCCATATATCAGACTGGGCAACAAAAATAAAAGATTAAGATGGGCAAAAGAACACAGACACTGGACAGAGGAACTTGGATTAGCTAACACAACGTGCCATTGGAACACAGGATTGATGGTTGCTGATAATGGGCCTCTGTACGCCTATGTAGATATTCCATAAAAACAATCTGCTGTTTCCAGCTACAATAGTCATTTACAACATTAACAATGTCTACAATGTATTTTGGATCAATTTGATGTTATTTTAATGGACAAAAAATTTGCTTTTCCTTCAAAAACAAGGACATTTTTAAGTGACCCCAAACCTTTGAACGGTGGTGTACATATAGGAACAGATAAGAGAGAAACTTAAATTAGAAGTCTTGTCAAATCACAGATTATTCAAAGCGGACGTGTTGGGAAGAGTGTTTAATGTTTAAATGTCCTTAAAAACAACTTGCTGAATTCAATTATGTAAATGAATCAAACATGAGCAACCAATAAATATGGACACACAGGTTGGTATCACTCTGCCCTCTTATTTACCTGTTTTGCACTCCTGTATACTGCATACTATGTTTACGTCGAATGAATATCCTAAAATGGAAAGCCATACTCCTGACGCACACCAATTCCAGCTCTGCAGTAAGGCATAAGAGTGTGAGCCAAACAGTGTCAAGACCAAGGTAATGCTGAAGGTGAAACTGACCTTGTATTTATAGGCACTTTTCTTAGACGGACCTCTGCTGTTGAAGTATGAGTTGCAGACCACTGAACTGGATACATTATGATAACAGCAGGTAACTGAGAGACCTTCAAAGCGTTCAGTAAGCAGGTCACATTCAAACGAGAGCACCTTCACTAAACACATGTGTATTGGCAAATTTGCCGATGAATACATGAAAAGCTCTGAAAGATATCAAAAGCTGTGGGATCAGGGTAATTGGTCGGGTGGAAAATTACCTCAGAGTACCTCTAGGCCGCGTTTCAGCAAAATACAAGCGGCTGGTGTCTGTGTAGAGAGCTAATATGAGGAATTGTCGCAGCAGAAGGATTTTTCCATCCCGACCTACAAACCAAATCAAATCAAATTGTATTGGTCTGATACACATATTTAGCAGATGTTATTGCGGGTGTAGCGGAACACTTGTGTTCCTAGCTCCAACAGTGCAGTAGTATCTAACAGTGCGGTGGTATCTAAAAACGGTAGTGGTATCTAACAACGATTCTCAACAATACAAACAAATCTAAAAGTAAAATAATGGAATTAAGAAATAAATAAATATTAGATTGAGCTATGTCGGAGTGGCATTGACTAAAATACAGTAGAATAGAATACAGTATATACATATGAGATGAGTAAAGCAGTATGTGAACATTATTTAAACATGATTAAAGTGGCCAGTGATTCCAAGTCTATGTATATAGGGCAGCACCCTCTAAGGTGCAGGGTTGTGTAATACGGCTAGTGATGACTATTTAACAGTCTGATGGCCTTAAGATAGAAGCTGTTTTTCAGTCTCTCGTTCCCAGCTTTGATGCACCTGTACTGATCACGCCATCTGGATGATAGCGGGGTGAACAGGCTGTGGCTCGAGTGGTTAATGTCCTGGATCATTTTTTTGGCCTTCCTGTGATATTGAGTGCTGTAGGTGTCCTGGAGGGCAGGTAGTTTGCCCCCGGTGATGCGTTGGGCAGACCGCACCACCCTCTGGAGAGACCTGCGGATGCGAGCGGTGCAGTTTCTATACCAGGGGAGTGATACAGCCCGACAGGATGCTCTCGATTGTGTATCTGTAAAAGTTTGTCAGGGTTTTGGGTGACAAGACAAATTTCTTCAGCCTCCTGAAGTTGAGCCATACTGAGCCACCCTGGGTTTACTGCAGTGTGTGTGAAGAAGAGGACACACCTCAATCCCTTACTGAACACACACAGCAGCAAACCCACCAGCTTTTTGAATTATTTATTGAGAAAGTCATCGTTATTCCCTCCCACATGACCATCACGGTGCAGTCTGTTTGGCTAGTTGGTTCACCCAGTCAGAGCAGGACCATACTGACTAAGACAACAGACTTGGTGTGATTTATGATTTCACACGGGTTTCTCCACCTTGACTGAGTCTACTGGTCTTCCGCATTGACTTCAATCTATCAATGTAGCACTCTTTCTTCTATAGCTGTGTCACTCTGCTGAGAGCGTGAGGAGCCAGAGGTAGAATCAACAGCTTCCATATTGCCTTACCTTGCCCTGGTCCACTCCCAGACAGTCTCTTATGGAGATTGGAGGTCTAATCCTGGCCTGAGGTGGCCTCTGTGAGCTGCCTGCCTGCCGCCTGCGTGTTTAGGCTGTTGATGCTGGAGGGAGTTGTGTTGTGGAGGATGCTGTGGCCAAATAGGCAGAGATGAATCACACCTCTTTAACTCAGGTCTCTTACTCACCATCACACGCATGAGACTCACCCACTCTGACAACATGGCAAGGAGCAATATTCTCTTTAATGTCTCTGTCTGCACAGTGGTTATATCAGGAATTCAAACAACCCCCACAGCATCCTTGATTTCACTCTGTTTTTACCCAAAACTCCCCTGTAGCTCCAAACCTAAAACAACAAGCGGTTGTTTTTTTTGGATGTCCCTTGTATTATTTATTGCAAGAGATGGCATTACCGAGCGTGAGGCACGTTGTACTAATTTAGTGCTCTGGCTGACCCAGATCTCCTGGCTCATCAGCTGACGATGAGGCCTAGCGTGGCTCTCTCTCTTTGTGGTACCCTGTTACTGTAGCTCAGGTAGCATAGGGACCTCAGGACCAACATCTCTCCTCTGCTTTTGGATTTGATTTATTTCGCAGCTGTAGAACCATGGAGAATTAAGCATTTACAGTAAATAGTGTACTGCTTTTAGGGGACAGAAAAGATTCATTAAAGTAACATGGTTTTAGCAGGAAACCCATGTAAGAGAGAGATTGACTCACTGGATTCTATTTTTGTTCCCTGCCCTGTCCTGAGCAGATTCGATTCCATTAGATTTATGAATGGCCCAGGCGTGGGCTGGGCTGACTGACTCATCTTGTTGGGCCAGTTTGGGAGGAGCCTTGAGAGAAAATAGAAAGGACGGACCTAATAATCAAATTATACAGTACCACTAAGGTCCTTTGGCATACAGTAGTCTCCACTCATACAGTATCTGTGGAACTGACTCAATGTTAAGAACAGCACTTATCTGCACTGCATGATATTTAGGCAAACACACCTCAAGTACTCTGTCTTATTTGTAGTTCCCCTCTCAGGCCTGGGAATGGAATATACACCGTCCTGGGAGTCTTAAAGGCTGCCTAGCTGGTAAAGTGTCATAAAAACCCAGCAGCAATTGATGGAAGCACTCTACAGCAGCACATAAGGTTACCTGCTTCATAACTGGGGGGAAAAAAAGCAATAAAAATGTCAGGTAGGATTATCCCTCTGTTGCAGAAACAGTATTATTGTTGCTGTTTTATTCCCTTAATATTAGTCCCTGTCTATAAGGACTGCTGTTACACAGGGAAGATGGACATAAGAGGATTGAACCTAAACAACAGTCTTTATAGTCACTGTTGTGCCTAAGGTTCAGATAACTTTGTTGTTGGGTGGCATGACAATGTGCTGTGCAGAATACAACAGTTTAAGGACAGATTACTGAAGATTTGCTAACGCTAGTTAGAAACTGTGCTAACGCTAGTTAGAAACTGTGCTAACGCTAGTTAATAACAGTGCTAACGCTAGTTAGAAACTGTGCTAACGCTAGTTAATAACAGTGCTAACGCTAGTTAGAAACTGTGCTAACGCTAGTTAATAACAGTGCTAACGCTAGTTAGCAGCTTCCTTCGAACTGAACACAGATTCACAAAAAATGTATCCATGAGTTCATCTGACTCTGGGGAAGTAGGTAAAAGGGACCTCATTGCCAAAATCCCAAACTATCCCTTCCATGACTAGAAGATATTAAAGACATCTATATCTATAATATGAAGAAAGCCCATACCAAAAATAAAACACCAAGACCTTTAAAATGTTAACATGTTTACTCAACTTGTAACGCTAACATTGCATTGCCATGTGTAGTCCAGAGCCACATTTTGCTTAAAGTACTGTGTACTAAAAACTAAACAAGGTTGACAAAAAAAAAGAAGTCAAGAGAACATTGTTCTGAAAACAAAACAAAGAAACAAAAAAATAAGAATTCATATAAATACTGTAACGCTATATAAGTACTGTATTACCAGTTGGTTTATGCTCCATGTACAACATACTTAAATAATGTGCTGTTGTTTAAATAAGAGTTTGGACTTCGTTAAAACTGTTCAAAAACTACAACTACATCATAAGAACAGTATCATTAAACATATCAGTCACATCCTGTTGTGATTAACTGCAGGACAGAGTTACAGCAGAGCAGGGAGAAAGTTTAGCAATAGTCTCACAAAGTAGCATTAGAGCACTGACAAGGTAACCCAGGGTAAAGGGCTATCAAAAAGGAATAGCCCAAAATAAAAAATGTCCTTTGTGTATTTTTGGCAAGAAAATGTAACTAAATTGAAATGAGTCTTTGGGAACATATCTAATATTGTTGCTGTTACATAAGGTGGAGAGTTTGTTTTCCTCTGTGCATGTCAGGAAATCAACAGAGCGTACACATCTCATAGCAACGCAATCTATATCCATCCATTACATGTAGCTCAACTGATGTCTGACAGGTCTGTTAATAGCTAATATTTCAAGTCCTACAGTAGTGCTACAAGTCCTACAGTACTCACCAGAGTGTTGCTGAAAACAAGGGACAATAACTCCAAAATGTGTTGTCTTTGTTCAAATGACAGTCATGCATAATACAGGCAATTAACAAAACTGAATCATCTTAAAGAACAAAACAACCCAAAACATATTTCAATTCTGAATAATGTTTTTGAAATTACATTGTTACAGCTCACATAATCGGCACATACTCAGTGCTTATTAATCATGTATATCTGAGATCTGTACTCTGTCAAGACATTCCACAAGTGAATAAATTCACTGAAATGTGCCAGCGGCACTGGTGTAAATCAAGTAAACTTAAGGTATTAAAACCTCATACGGTACGGTTGTCTTTGCCGTTGCTTTGTTATACCTAGTGACTGGGAAAGGTATGATGATACGACCAAGCTCATAATGAAAGAGCAGTTAACCAACAAGTACTTTCCATCACCAGTAAACAAGTTTCCCTGACAAAAAAATACAAGAATAGAAAGGTAAGACATAGTTATAATTATGAAAAAATATTATTCACTGCTGTTGTTGTTGATGTTTATCGCTGATGAGTGTATCTCATGGTGGGGGGACTCTGCCCCCCAGCCATTAGTCAGATCCACAGAAAACAACACACAGCACACAGCAGCATTTCCTCTGGTGGAACAGGAAATGGAGCTCTGGAACTTCAAAGTCAAGTTTATTTTATTCTCTGGCCTACTTCTCAATACTTTGTCGAGCTGTTGTTGCTGACTGTGGATGCACGTGTCTTGGGAACAAGACAGTTTACTGTACCACTGCAAATTGTATGGATAGATAGTAGATAGATACCATACAGCGGGCTGAGACAGCTACAGTCAAAACAAAGTCATTGCTCAGCCTTTACGCTCAGGCTTTCACAGTATGGGCTCTCAAGTCACCATGTATTGTCTAAACAGTTGAAGTCGGAAGTTTACATACACTTTAGCCAAATACATTTAAACTCAGTTTTTCACAATTCCTGACATTTAATCCTAGTAAAAATTCCCTGTTTTAGGTCAGTTAGGATCACCACTTTATTTTAAGACTGTGAAATGTCAGAATAATAGTAGAGAAAATGAATTATTTCAGCTTTTATTTCTTTCATCACATTCCCAATGGGTCAGAAGTTTACATACACTCAATTAGTATTTTGTAGCATTGCCTTTAAATTGTTTAACTTGGGTCAAACATTTCGGATAGCCTTCCACAAGCTTCCCACAATAAGCTTGAATTATGAATTTTGGCCCATTCCCCCTGACAGAGCTGGTGGAACTGAGTCAGGTTTGTAGGCCTCCTTGCTCGCACACGCTTTTTCAGTTCTGCCCACAAATTTTCTATGGGATTGAGGTCAGGGCTTTGTGATGGCCACTCCAATAACTTGACTTTGTTGTCCTTAAGCCATTTTGCCACAACTTTGGAAGTATGCTTGGGGTCATTGTCCATTTGGAAGACCCATTTGTGACCAAGTTTTAACTTCCTGACTGATGTCTTGAGATGTTGCTTCAATATATCCACATAATTTTCCTTCCCCATGATGCCATCTATTTTGTGAAGTGCATCAATCCCTCCTGCAGCAAAGCAACCCCACAACATGATGCTGCCACCCCCGTGCTTCACGGTTGGGATGGTGTTCTTTGGCTTGCAAGCCTCCTCCTTTTTCCTCCAAACATAACGATGGTCATTTTGGCCAAACAGTTCTATTTTTGTTTCATCAGACCAGAGGACATTTCTCCAAAAAGTACGATCTTTGTCCCCATGTGCAGTTGCAAAGCGTAGTCTGGCTTTTTTATGGCGGTTTTGGAGCAGTGGTTTCTTCCTTTCTGAGCAGCCTTTCAGGTCATGTCGATATAGGACTAGTTGTACTGTGGATATAGATACTTTTGTACCTGTTTCCTCCAGCATCTTCACAAGGTACTTTGCTGTTGTTCTGGGATTGATTTGCACTTTTAGCACCAAAGTATGTTCATCTCTAGGAGACAGAACGCGTCTCCTTCCTGAGCGGTATGACGGCTGCGTGGTCCCATGGTGTTTATACTTGCGTACAATTGTTTGTACAGATGAATGTGGTACCTTCAGGCATTTGGAAATTGCTTCCAAGGATGAACCAGACTTGTGGAGGTCTACAATTCTTTTTCTGAGGTCTTGGCTGATTTCTTTGGATTTTCCCATGATGTCAAGCAAAGAGGCACTGAGTTTGAAGGTAGACCTTGAATTACATCCACAAGTACACCTACAATTGACTCAAATGATGTCAATTAGCCAATCAGAAGCTTCTAAAGCCATTGCATAATTTTCTGGAATTTTCCAAGCTGTTTAAAGGCACAGTCAACTAAGTGTATGTAAACTTCTGACTCACTGGAATTGTGATACAGTGAATTAATTATAAGTGAAATAATCTGTCTGTAAACAATTGTTGGAAAAATTACTTGGGTCATGCACAAAGTAGATGTACTAACCGACTTGCCAAAACTATAGTTTGTTAACAAGAAATGTGTGGAGTGGTTGAAAAACAAGTTTTAATGACTCCAACCTAAGTGTATGTAAACTTCTGACTTCAACTGTACTTATCGTCCCTTCTGTTGTAGCGAGGACATCTAAGCTCAGATCCAATAGTTTCTTTCACATGGTCTTGAAACATGGACTCCTGACACCAAGTCTCGAGTTGAGTAAGAAAACAGTAAAATGCTGGGCTCAGCTCAGCAACACCATTATCAGAATAAGGCTCACCTACTTGAAAATGCAGTGCCCTCCTTATTGAGACAGTGAAGCAAGTACTTGCAAGTAGTTAATATCTGGTCCCATATTCACAGCACACAATGACTACATTAAGTTTGTAAATCTACAAATTTATTGGATGCATTTGCTGTTTGTTTTGGTTGTGTTTCAGATTATTTTGTACCTAATAGAAATGAATGGTAAATAATGTATTGTGTCATTTTGGAGTCACTTTTATTGTGATTGAGAATACGTGGATGTGTGGATGCTGCCATGTGGAAGCTGCCATATTACGGATAATCCTGAATCAATCGTGAATAATGATGAGTGAGAAAGTTACAGACGCACAAAAATTATAACCTCCACTGTTATTGGTAATGGTGAGAGGTTAGCATGTCTTGGGGGTATGATATTTTTGTGTTTGTAACTTTTTGTCTGTAACTCGCTCATAATTTCACGATTCATAAAAAAGTATCCGTAATCATATGGTACCATCTACATTGATGTATAAGTGTTAAGGAACATTTTCTATTCTTATTTACAATAAAAGGGACTGCAAAATGTCACTATACATTATTTACCATTAATTTCTATTGGGCACAAAATAATCTGAAACACAACCAAACAAACAGCAAATGCATCCAACAAGTTTGTAGATTCACAAGCTTGATGTGGTCATTGCGTGCTATGAATATAGGACAAAATACTTACATTTGTACCACTTTGTCCCAATACTTTTGCTCACCTAAAATGGGGGGACTATGCACAAAAAGTGCTGTAATTTCTAAACGGTTCAACCAATATGGATGAAAATACCCTCAAATTAAAGCTCTCAGTCAGCACTTTAACCTCATTGTCACTGTTCGATTTCAAATCCAAACCTTTGTAGTACAGAGCCAAAATAAGAAACAAATGCTTCACTGTCCCAATAATTATGGAGGGCACTGTATATCAGCAGTTGGCTGCTGCGCATAGAAGCAAGCGCTATGATAGGAACATGACAGGATGATGAAGTCACCCACACCTACAGTGGGCTCCAAAATTACTGGCACCCCTGACTAGCAATGCACAAACAATACTTTAAAAAATATAAACAATAGAATTATGGAGATAAACTCAAAATACCAACATGTGAGAAATACTGTACTTTATTAATGTTTCAATGGAACCCACCAAAATCATACAATTATTTCATACAAAATACATTTCACCAAAATCAAGGTTTCATAATTATTGGCACTCCTCATTTAGTACTTAGTGCCACCACCTCTGGCAAGGATAACAGCATGGTCTTTTCCTGTGATGTTTGACAAGGTTAAGGAACACATCTGGAGGGATTTTGGACCATTCCTCTATGCAGATCCGTTCAAGACCCTTCATATTCTTGGGTTTGCGCTTATCAACTGCCCTCTTCAACTCAGCCCACAGGTTTTCGATTGGATTGAGGTCTGGCGACTGAGATGGCCATGGCAGAACATTGATTTTGTTGTCACAGAACCATTTCTGTGTGGATCTTGAGGTATGTTTTGGGTCATTGTCTTGTTGGAAAGTCCACATACGGCCAAGTCCCAGCCTTCTGGCAGAGGCAACCAGATTGCAGCCAAAATTGCCTGATGCTTGGTGGAATTCATTATGCCATCAATCTTAACCAGTGCCTCTGGGCCTCTGGAATTAAAACAGCCCCAAAACATCACTGACCCACCACCATATTTCACTGTGGGTATGAGGTGCCTTTCCTTGTATGTGTAACCGATGTGAAATGGCTAGTTAGTTAGCGGTGGTGCGCGCTAATAGCGTTTCAATCAGTGACGTCACTCGCTCTGAGACTTGAAGTAGGGTTTCCCCTTGCGTTGCAAGGGCCGCGGCTTTTGTGGCGCGATGGGTAACGATGCTTCGTGGGGTGTCAGTTGTTGATGTGTGCAAGGGTCCCTGGTTCGAGCCCAGGTTGGGGCGAAGAGAGGGACTGAACCTACACTGTTACATTGATGCTGTTGACCCGGATCATTGGTTGCTGCGGAAAAGGAGGAGGTCAAAGGGGGGGTGAGTGTAACCCATGTGAAATGGCTAGTTAGTTAGCGGTGGTGCGCGCTAATAGCATTTCAATCAGTGACGTCACTCGCTCTGAGACTTGAAGTAGGGTTTCCCCTTGCGTTGCAAGGGCAGTGGCTTTTGTGGCGCGATGGGTAACGATGCTTCGTGGGTGTCAGTTGTTGATGTGTGCAAGGGTCCCTGGTTCAAGCCAGGGTTTGGGCGAAGAGAGGGACTGAACCTACACTGTTACATATGCATCTCTGTTTCGACGCCAATCATGCTGATGCTGTATTTAACCAAAACGTTCAATTTTGGTCTCATCTGACCAGAGCACCTTCCAATCATAATTTAAATGATGTTTGGCAAACTCCAAGCGCTTGCGTCTGTGTCTTGCGGTCATTAAGGGCTTCTTCTGGCAACCCTTCCAAAGAGCCTGTGGTTGTGGAGGTGGCGTCTGATGGTGCTTTTCTTTCACAGTGATTCTTGGGGATTTTGTTGCTTCTCTCACAATCCTCCTCCCTATCCTGGGGGACAAAATGCATTGCGTCCTCTACCCGTGAGGTTTTCGACTGTTCAATATCAATATTTTATAATTACCCTGACAGTGCTTAGTGGTATATTCAATCGTTTGTGGATCTTCTTGTAGCCATTACCAGATTTATGAAGATCTACAACTATCTGTCCCATTTGAACTGCCAGTTCTTTTCTTTTCTTCATGGTGTTGGATGACAAAAGGATATTGTCACGTCCTGACCATAGTGAGTGTTATTTTCTATGGTAGATTAGGTCAGGGCGTGACAGGGGGTGTTTGTCTGGTTTTTGTATGTCTATGTTTTGGTTCTAGGTTTGTATTTCTATGTTGGTGTTATTTGGCATGACCTCCAATTAGAGGCAGCAGGTTGTCGTTGTCTCTAATTGGAGGTCCTATTTAAGTTTAGGTTTGTCCCACAGGTGTTTGTGGGTGATTGTTCTTCGTGAGGTTTATGTTCCTCCAGCGTCACGGTTTGTTGTTTTGTATTTACTTAAAGTGTTAATTGTTGCATTCGGTTTCACTGATTTTGATAAAACATGTGGAACTACGAAAACGCTGCATCTTGGTCCGCTCATTCAAACAGCCGTGACAGATATTGCATGCGTGTTACCTCTTTTTTATACCCTAGTGAAAAAGGAAGTGATGTAATGGCTCAATATAGATAAACTTAAATAAGTGGAATTTAATTCCTGGTTTAATTTTGGTAGATGTTATTTACAATAACATTTAAGGGTGCCAATAATTGTGAAACCTTGATTTGGAGGACATTGATTTTTAATTAAATCAATAACTTATTTTGGTGGGTTCCATTGAAACATTAATAAAGTACAGTATTTTTCACATGTTGGTACTTTGAGTTTGTCTCTATAATTATATTGTTTATATTTTTTAAGTATTGTTTGTGCATTGCCAGTAAGGGGTGCCAGTCATTTTGGATCCCACTGTATATATCACAGGATAACATCATAACACCATCTCACGATAATCCTTGTTGGTCATAAAAAAACCGTGTGGACAGTCATTGACTTGACCTCCTCTAGTGTTGCATTCTCATTACACACACACTCCTCAGAGGAAGAGAGCGAGAGAGAGAGAGAGAGAGAGAAAGAGGTTCTTTTGGTTAACAACGGGAGCTCCCATGAATAATTCTACCATACTCAATATCCCACAATCCTTTACCGACATGCCAAGCAGCAAAATACAAGCTGATGCAGTTATTTACATGGAAGCAACACATTAAACATACAATACATAAAACAACATCACAGTGTAAGTAGTGAGTGATAAGGCAATGTTCATGTGTGTATGCAGATCTGGGCAGATGCATACAGTAGGTGTTAGCATGCCTGTGAACCATATTTTATAACTTCTGACAATGAGTGGACACGTTTACTGTAGGTGAAAACTCCTTGTCATCTTCGTAAGGGGGACTACATTTGAACTTTTTTTCATTACCTAATGATATTATGTCTGAATCTAAAATATATATTAGGGCCATTTTTAGGCAAAAACAAATATCTATCCTCTTTCTTGACCAAACTACGATGCACAAAGCGACACAATTAAAAATATATATTTTCTGAAGATCTTCCCCACTGGGCACAGACGTCAGTTCAACGTCTAGTTTTGATTTACATTTGGTTGAATTGTCAACTAATGGGAATTCAACTTGAAATCAATGACAAATGTCACCATGTCATTAGACTTAGGTTAAAAGTTGGGTGAAAAGAATATGAAATGCCTTTACGTCGATTACTTAATCTAATCAGTTTTCCACGTTGATTCCACAATCTTCACATCTATTGTTTGGGTTGAAATTACGCGGAAACAACGTTCATTCAACCTGTTTTTGCCCAGTGGTTCATTGTTTATTTGTGGTATCTTTTGTACTCTGGATTTGATGCGCAACTTCTACAATAGTGTCTCAAAATATGGTTTAGGATTTCCTGACACAGGTAAGGCACAGAGTGCAATATTAGCAGGGTATGACACACATCTACAGAAACCTACAAACATGGACATGTTCGGCCAAAGCCAAACATTGTTCATTTGTTATTGCATAGCATTTTCAGTGAGATACCTTAACCAAATAGAATGAAAACATGAAATAAAACTCCTAACTCCATTTATATCCGAGTGCCACAGATGGCCCAAAAATCAATGTACAGGCAAGTATTGCAATCATTAACTTGATGAATGTTGTGATGTAACAAAAATAATGATGTGAAGTAACCATTCAACAAACGTAAACTACAAGATGTAATATCAAGATGTACATTATATACAGTACATTGACTAAATTACAAATTAAATGCATGTGTACATTTCATTTGGTTAAAATGTACAGAAATGATCAATTCCATTTGCTGCTGAAGGTGATGTATTCATAACTTACACTCCTTTCATAATAAATACATCTACAGAAAAACATAGATCACAAAGAACTCAACACTGAGCGATACACTCTTAGAAAAAAAGGTGTAATCTAGAACCTAAAAGGGTTATTCGGCTGTCCCCATGGAATAATCCTTTGAAGAACCCTTGTTGGTTCCAGGTAGAACCATTTTGGTTCCAAGTATAACCCATGTAGAACCCTGTCCGCAGAGGGTCCTACATGGAACCCAAAATGGTTCTACTTGGAACCAAAAACGGTTTTACCTGGAACCAAAAAGGGTTCTCTTATTGGGACAGCCAAAGATCCCTTTTGTAACTGTTTTTCTAAGAGTGTTGAAAAAACAGCAAAGCCATATCTAAAGGAAAGGAATTTAGGGACTTAGAAACTCACGGGAGCTCGACCGGTCATAGAAAAAATAAATACTGTACTGTCCATCCATCCTTCCCCTTTAGTTCCTGATTGTCCTCCGTTTTCAATGAGAAGCCAGTGGACCAGCAGTAAATACAAGCAGCGCCACCTGCTGGTTAAGGTTGAAGAGCAGACTGAGATGAGGGAGCAGCATAGGGGTGAGGAGCTAGTCTACTGTCCCACTGCTCGGGCTTTCTGCTGCTGCACCTGCTGCATCATCATGGACTGCATGGCTGGGCTCATCGACACAGGGGTCACGCCAGGGGTGGGAGGTAGCAAAGGGTAGTTGGCACTCTTTCCACCAATAAAAACACACTGCAAGACTGTTTGACCTGTAAGATACAATGAGGAAAAATAAGGAATAAATTAAGGATTTGTTATTTTTGCATGTGTTTGTATAACAGGAAGAAGAAGCATGATGCTGTGGCCAGTGACACTTTTCTTCAGTTTTCAATATCTTGAAAACTGCTGACATGCAAAACATTTTGGGACTGTATCAACAGTGGACTAATTAAACAAATACCAAAAGACCGTTTTTGAGTGGAGTTTCCCTTTAAGATGGACAGAACTTTCTCCATCAGTCATCTTACCCGACGTCTTCTTCTTGTCCGTGGCACTCTCCTCAGTCTGAGAATCCTCTGACGTGGGATAAGAACACAGAGAATCAGAGATAGAACATGTATGAGAGTGAGAGGACAAAGACTATCTCAAGGTACCCAATTTATATATTCTCCTTGTATAAATACACAATGTGATGTCTCTCTCTTCCCCCTACTGTAGATTTAATATATCCATTACAGAGAATATTAAGGGAATTTCAAAGCAGACCCTTTCAACCCCAATGGGACTTATCCAGCCCCGTGGAGACTACGGGGATGCAGGGAATGTGTGCAGCTGTGCTGACATGAGAAAGGCTCACTCTCCTGGGGAATTCTGATCAGAAAGTCTACAGTAGTCTACTGGGAAAAATGGACTGTGAATTTCAATGATACAGATGACCTTAAAAACTACTGTGATGAATGAAGAAAGGAGAATCATTTCCCCATTAGAAAGATACGTTTTAAATGTTGTTAATCTAATCAAATATGACACAGGGTTTTTGTTTGGTCCTTAGGGAGAAAAACAGAGAATCCACAGCATAAATCCAAATCGCAACACTAGCTGACCTGTTGCTAAATAAGGAAAATGTGGCTAAATGCTGGAACCTTGGATACTCTTAACTAATAAGATGAATGCATTAACATCACAATTACCTCAGGAAGGAGAGCTGTTACCATAGTAAAAATAAAGAAAAACGCTTGAATGAGTAGGTGTCTCCAAACTTTTGACTGGCACTGCATATCAAAGAACATGACATATTATTTTTAAATATATCATCATATATTTAAAACCCATATATAAACGTGACAAACATTTTTAAATATATGATCTTATATTTTAATAACATATATAAGTCCCCCCCCTTGTTAAATGCATTTAATGCATTTATTGCTTTGAAATATATTCCAGAAACATTTTAGTTCTTTAAATGGCATATATTTATAAACAATACATACATTTACATGTAGGAATAAATTATTTTCTAATTGCATTTAGTGTTAAGCAAAAGTGTGATTACTTTGTTGTTTCTTGTATCTACTGTATATGATACTAGACTATTGTAGGTTTATGTAGGTTTAGGACTATTGTAGGTTTATGATTTGTGATGTATAAGTTTTAAAAACACACAAAAACCAATCTAAGAATGAATGTTTATTTTTGTACACTATAGTTGTGGCTGCCCATAAGGTTATGGAATCACATTGTATTTATTAAACATGGTTTAGATGTTGTTGTTTTAATCCATGACTGTATATCGTTGAAATCCACGTTCATTTGGGCCCGAGTCCTTCAAGGATTTCCTTTGGGTATTGTTCATGCCTTTTGCCACCAGCAGGAGGCGGGAGAGCACAGTGGTTTGTGTCCCCCCTCCCCTCAACAACACTCGAAGAAGTGACAACTAACCATTTCTCTTCCTGTCTCTTTTTCTTTGTTCTCTTAAACAGATACAGTGCATTTGGAAAGTATTCAGACCCCGTGACTTTTTTCACATTTTGTTACGTTATAACCTTATTCTAAAATGGATTACATAGTTTCCCCCCCTCATCAATCTACACACAATACCCCATAATGACAAAGCTAAAACAGTTATTTTGCACATAAAAAAACCTGAAATATCACATTTACATAAGTATTCAGACCCTTTACTCAGTACTTTGTTGAAGCACTGTTGGCAGCGATTACAGCCTCAAGTCTTCTTGGATATGGCACACCTGTATTTGGGGAGTTTCTCCCATTCTTCTCTGCAGATCCTCTGTCAGGTTGGATGGGGAGCGTCGCTGCACAGCTATTTTCAGGTCACTCCAGAGATGTTTGATCTGGGTTCAAGTCCGGGCTCTGGCTGGGCCACTCAAGGACATTCAGAGACTTGTCCCAAAGCCACTCCTGCATTGTTTTGGCTGTGTGCTTAGGGTCGTTGGAAGACGAACCTTCATCCCTGCCTGAGGTCCTGAGTGCTCTGGAGCAGGTTTTCATCAAGGATCTCTCTGTACTTTGCTCGGTTCATATTTCCATCGATCCTGACTAGTCTTCCAGTCCCTGCCACTGAAAAACATCCCCACAGCATGATGCTGTTACCACCATGCTGCACCATAGGGATGGTGCCAGGTTTCCTCCAGATGTGAAGCTTGGCATTCAGGCCAAAGAGTTTAATCTTGGTTTTATCAGACCAGAGAATCTTGTTTCTCATGGTCTGAGAGGCCTTTAGGTGCCTTTTGGCAAACTCCAAGTGGGCTGTAATGTGAGGAGCGGCTTCCGTCTGGCCACTCTACCATAAAGGCCTGATTGGTGGAGTGCTGCCGAAATGATTGTCCTTCTCGAAGGTTCTCCCATCTCCACAGAGGAACTCTGGAGTTCTGTCAGAGTGACCATTGGCTTCTTGGTCACCTCCCTGACCAAGGCCCTTCTCCCCTGTTTGCTCATTTTAATAAATGTGCAAAGATTTCTAAAACCTGTTTTCGCTTTGTCATTATGGGGTGTTGTGTGTAGAATTGTTTTATTTAATGAATTTTAGATTAAGACTGTAACGTAACAAAATGTGGAAAAAGTCAAGAGGTCTGAATACTTTCCGAATGTACTTTATGTGGTCACCGACAGAAGGGCGAACCCAGACACATCACAGGGTCTATAAAGCTGAAGCATCAGTTTAGAATGTTTTCTCACCACCAAATATGGTAGTGAGAGGAAGTCCAGTTGCGCGTAGTGGGAGAGGATGGAGCTAGGTGAAACTGGGCCGACATTCTGCTCATATACGGATAACAGGCGTTGTGTTGGAGATACATCGCCTGTGAAAAGAGGCTACTAGGAAGGGGCTAGGTTCACCCAAACCAACACTGTTTCGGATGGGAATGTCCATTTTACTCATTCCAATTCTATGCGACAATGGCTGTGGTACAGTATGTCTATGTATGTATTATCTGTAGTGTTGTACAGATAAGCCAGAGTCCGTCCCTAATCTTACTTCATTTGCACACACTGTATATAGACTTTTCTATTGTGTTATTAATTTGTTTACTCCATGTGTAGCTCTGCGTTGTTGTTTGTGTCGCGCTGTTTTGTTTTATCTTGGCCAGGGTCGCAGTTGTAAATGAGAACTTGTTCTCAACTGGCCTACCTGGTTAAATAAAGGTGAAATAAAAAATACATTATCTTCAGAACTAACTCCAATTTGAATATCCGGCTGTGTCATTATGACTTTGGAGAATTATTTATGACACACTTATTTCATTTGAAAAAATTCTAGGTGGCAAAGCTAAAAGGGGAGAAGACTGGGAGAGAAAGTGAAAAAGGTACTGCAATAACTGGCGAGTAGTTTTTATGTTCATCCATTTCAAAAGAGCATTTGACAGTGTGCGGGTATAGTCATGATATTTTTAAAAGACTATCCCTCATGGCATGCTAACTTCAATAATCTCCAAACTGTACGCAGAGATATACATGGTATTCCTGAGTTCATCTCTGGGTAAGTAGAAAAACGACCCAAATCTTGAAATCTGTCAGTATCCCTTTAAAAATTAATACCCCATAACAGGTTGGGGTCAATTTCTATTTAATATAAGTCAAGATGATAAAAGGATAGTTAACTTTTTTTACACCTTATAGTCAGATGGCTAACAAAAAAAACACACATTTGACCAAGTTAAATGTTTGTGGCTAAATCCCCTCAAGTTAATAGTGACTCTTTAAACAACTTTGAATTATGGATTACAGTTCCTACTGGCCCATAGACTACTTTCAGGGTAAGGAACCATCTGACTGGCTATATGGTGTAAACAAGTGAACTATTCCTTAATTGAATTTACAAGTCAATCATTGTAAATAGGGCATTAATGGTCAAGGATTTCTTATTAAACTGAATCTTTTCACATTGATGTATGAGCCCAAACCCAACCCCTAACTGTTCTATGTTCTCTTTATTTTGCATTTCTTTCTTTCTGCCCACAGATGCTGTCATGAAGTGCTTCCCGGATGCAACAAAGGGACAAGCGGGAACGGCTTAAAACAGTAAAACGGCTGAATTGAGAAGCGATGAGAGAAAACATTTAATGTATAGGATTAAATTAGGTTTGTGTTATGTGTCGTTTTTTTCTAATGTTTTATTACCTAGAATCACTGAAATAATGCTCCTGAAACATATATGTTAACATGTATTGTTAACATGTATTGTGACATATAAGGGACATTAATGTAATAAACATTTCAATACTATGGGTCACACATATATGTCGTTTCTCTTTGCTTATTTGAGCTGTTCTTGCCATAATATGGACTTGGTCTTTTATCAAATAGGGCTATATTCTGTATACCAGCCCTACCCTGTCACAACACAACCGATTGGCTCAAACTCATAAAGGAAAGAAATTCCACAAATTAACTTTTAACAAGGCACACCTGTTAATTGAAATGCATTCCAGATGACTACCTCATGAAGCTGGTTGAGAGAATGCCAAGAGTGCGCAAAGCTGTCACCAAGGCAAAGGGTGGCTACTTTGAAGAATCTCAAATATAATATAGATTTTGATTTGTTTAACCCTTTTTTGGTTAATACATGATTACATATGTGTTATTTCATAGTTTTGATGTTGTCACTATTATTCTACAATGTAGAACATAGTCAAAATAAAGAAAAACCCTGGAATGAGTAGGTGTGTCCAAACTTTTGACTGGTACTGTATGTGAATATAAGGCAGAAATATATGTCACATATATGAAAAGGGCCAATTCTTGTATATTTCAACATATACTGTATGAGACATACACTACCGTTCAAAAGTTTGGGGTTACATTTTTGTCCATTAAAATAACATCAAATTGATCAGAAATACAGTGTAGACATTGTTAATGTTGTAAATGACTATTGTAGCTGGAAACAGATGCCTCACAAGTCCTCAGCTGGCAGCTTCATTAAATAGTACCCGCAAAACACCAGTCTCAACGTCAACAGCAGTGAAGAGACGACAGAGTTGCAAAGAAAAGCCATATCTCAGACTGGCCAATAAAAAGACAATATTAAGATGGGCAAAATAACACAGGCACTGGGCAGAGGAACTCTGCCTAGAAGGCCAGCCTCCCGGAGTCGCCTCTTCACTGTTGACGTTGAGACTGGTGTTTGTGGGTACTATTTAATGAAGATGCCACTTATATGTGTGGATACATATAGAAGCATATATGGGCATATATGTTTCCACCATATACAGTATGCCCATATAAAACATATAAGAAATATACATGGTACGTATGCTGTACTGTATGTTTGTTTACCATAACCTAAGTGTAGAGAGAGGGAAGGTCATGGCAGGGAACATAAGCATGACGACAACCCTTATTTAAAAGAAAGCAACTTCTGCTCGATCAGGTCTTAAAATATATGTAAATCAGTCAGTTTTGCTATAATATTATACATACAGTACATGTAGTATGGCTTAAGGTTCAGGGTGCGGCAAATCACACAGGACGTGAGGAGAGAGTGACTTGGAAGATGGGTCAGGAAGGGATGGGACTAGAATATCAAGAATCCACTGGTTCACTCAATAGAACATCCCCCTAATGTCTTTAATGCATTTGGTTTAAAATCCAGACAGTGTTATTACTATTTATCAGTAGGCATAATCTCTCTCAATAACTAAATGCTGGCTCCGCGAACAGTGTTTAATAGCACATCATCAACACGATTAATTTACTCCCAATAAATCACCACAGTAATGCATTTGGTTTAAAATCCAGAAAGTGTTATTACTATTTATCAGTAGGCATAATCTCTCTCAATAACTAAATGCTGGCTCCGCGAACAGTGTTTAATAGCACATCATCAACACGATTAATTTACTCCCAATAAATCACCACAGAGCAATTAACAGTAGAGAGAGAATCCTATTCTCTTTGAGTTGACTATTGGAGTGGACGATATAGCTAATACCTTAGTCCTGAGTAGAAGCTAAAGAAGATTCTGCCACAATCTCTAGAAATGGTAAACATATGATCATTTTAATGTGAAATTGCAAGGGAAACTGTTGCTATGGTAGCTAATTAATAAAAATCATATTTGCATATGATCAAGATTACATCAATTGTATAAATGATGTGTAAATATAACAAAAATCACGTATATATGATTCCCACTTCCAGACTACTGTAGCAGTAAATGTTTTATGCATTACATTTGGATTTTACTAGTCTGGGACCACACACTGAGATAATCCTAAATAGTAAATGCATCAGACATAAAAAAAAACATTGGGTTAGACAGAGCACCACCATGCTACATCCGTATCTCTCATTTGAATCAAGCACAGGCACAAGGTATTGGTATTTACTCACTTGCTTTACCAGGGGTCTTTACTTCTTTTTCTGAAATCATAGGGGGGAAAAAATCAAGCATAAATAATCAAAAGAAATCAATAATGTATGAACTGTTTGAGGAAAGGTATCATTTGATACTTTGAGCCAACATACCTTGAGCCTCTTTCACAGCTTTCTTCTCAGTCTTCTCAGCCTTCTCAGTCTTCTCAGCCATCTCAGCCTTCTTAGTCTTCTCAGCCTTCTCAGCCTTCGCAGTCTTCTCAATCTTCTTAGTCTTCTCAGTCTTCTCAGCCTTCTCAGCCTTCTCAGTCTTCTCAGTCTTCTCAGCCTTCTCAGTCTTCTCAGTCTTCTCAGCCTTCTCAGTCTTCTCAGCCTTCTCAGCCTTCTCAGCCTTCTCAGCCTTCTCAGTCTTTTCAGCCTTCTCAGCCTTCTCAGTCTTCTCAGCCTTAGCTTTATCTATGAGAAGATACAAATGCCATTTAACCTGTTCTTCAAACTCTGCTTATAATCTGAAATGTTTTCTCTTCAAACTTATAACACAAAGTGACATGGCTGTAATTGCAGTTTTGCCATGCATAAACGTCCTCTCTAATGAGTGACGAGAGACTGGTTTTATTTTTCATGTGTTGTTTGTTCCGGGAAAATGTACATAATGATTGATGTGAAAGAGAACCATGCAACGCTTATTCAAAACAGATCTGTGCTGTTGAGTACCCAAAGTAATTCTGCCGGGCCTTTGTCTAAAGCCATGGCGTTTGACAGATCCAATTTCTTCTTGTCAACTAGTGTTTTGTGTTTAATAAGCATGAGAAAGTTAACTGATGCTGGCATGTAGTCAACCTATCACTATAATACTATACCATTATGCGTGGCTTGCTATTCAATAAAAATGTGCCGCTTTACAAAACACTATAATAGAGAAAAAGAGGGCATCCAGTGATTAGAATATGACATTTACAAGGCTGATCCATTGACAAGGAGCTCCTCAACAAAAACAATGAATAATAAAAAAATAAAAAACATTTGATGGTGCTATTTAGCATGACAGGTGTATTCAAACCCTTGAAACCACTCCTTTGTGGCTTCTCCAGTTTTATGCAAGATAAGGAAAGCATTAAGCCCTACATGGATTCACGTGGTAAACAAACAAAAGACAGGAATTGACCTGCTTATCAAAACAAAGGACATGTCTTGCTTCGGGATCGAATATTTACTTAGAGGTTTAGTGGGCTGGGCAGTCTTCACAGAATGTGTAGCTTTAGCTTTGGCTGAAAGAAAAAATAAACCATAAGTACATTTACAATAATAATACAGTAATACATTTACAAGCATTTAGTGTATGCCGGGATTAGATAAAGGTTTTGCACCATATACATTATTCAGCAACAATGCATTATTCAACTGTAGTTATGTAAACAGCTTTTGAATTAGTTGAAATTTGAACAAGTCATTCGCAAACAGCGAACACGTCTCGTCGTTAACACGTCTCGTCAATAGAACTTGGAGAATTAACTATGCACGCTGTAAACAATTCTAGTCTTTTACGTATTTATGTCAAGGAGGGACTGAAATGGCATGGAAAAACTCAATTCTGCGTCACAATCTATTGATTGATCACTCTAGTTGGCCTGAGGTCATTAATTAAATTGAGCCATTTGCCTCAGGTTTATTGATTAAAAGTCTTGGTAGCCGCACTTTGATATAGGCTGCATTTCACATGGTCAATACCAGATTTCCACTTTTCCTCAGCTCAGTTCATTACTGGAATCTAGTGTTGTTGGCCTGGCAATGAAAGGATGCAGCCCATCCCAAATATCCCATAGCTAGAAGATGATGCTTAGTCAAACAAGGACTGTAATATCTGATCGCTCTATTGGAAGATAAAAGGAGATGCTGTTTGTAGTTGTGTAAACAGATATACCGCGTATACATTGCTATGGTAACTAGGTTTGATAACATCTAATCCTTTTTTTTAATTCAATAGCGGCATACATTTGCACTGAAAACTTTTTACCATCCTGAAAATGTATTAAAAAATGCCCCCCCCCAAAAATGACATCACATTTTTGGGAGTGGCCCACCATTGCTAAATGAATATAGGGGAAACACTGGAGCTGTGCATTACTAACAGTGCTAGAGTATATGCTACAGTATATATACTGTACTATATGTTCGTTTACCATACCCTAAGTGCAGAGGGTAGGACTACAACCCCTATTTAAAAGAAAGTAACTGGTGCTCAATCAGGTCTTAAAAGATATGTAAATCAGTTAATTTTGCTTAAATATTATACATACATTACATGAAGATAGCCATCATATTGACAATAAGGACTAAGCATTGCTTAAGGTTCAGTGTGCACTGTGAGGCAAATTACACAGGACGCGAGAAGAGAGTAACTGGGAAGATGGGTCAGGAAGGGATGGGACTAGAATATAAAGAATCCACTGGTTCACTCAATAGAACATCTCTCTGATGGAATCTAGTGTTGTTGGCCTGTGCAATAAGACGCTGCAGCCCATCCCAAATACCCCATACGCTAAAGGATGAGGCTTAGTCAAATAAGGACTGTAATATCTGATCACTCTATTGAAAGATAAAAGAAGAGTCTGTTTGTAGTTGTGTAAACAGATACGGTATTCTGCGTAAATGTTGCTATGGTAGCTAGCTTTCATAAGATCTAATCCGTTTTTAATTCAATAGCAGCATCTATTCAAACTAGATCATAGCATTTAAATACTTATATATGAACAGAACTCACCGTCTGATGTCTTCTCATCCTTCACCTTGTCTTCTTCTTATGCAAGGAGGAAAGATGTATATGAGTGACATGTACTCTAATCTAGCTGTGAAAATGTCAAACAGTAGGAACATGCCAATCTTAGCAGTCATCGGGTCCATCTATATTACAAATCCAAATAGATGTTCGTCTTTTATAAAAACTGTTTGAAGATGTTACATTACACATACTCTACGCATACTCTTTCCCTGACCTTGTGTGGGAACGTATAAATCAGGTTCAGTGCTGTACAATGGATTGCCTGCGGTGCAGTAAGACATACAATAGGAATCTGGGTTTTGACCCCAATAAGAATCCAATCAAAGAAACACCACAGATAAAATGTTCCTTCATAGCTACCTGTTTTGCCTACACAACATTCTACAATAACACCAACATGTGACCCTTTACAAGGTAAGTTTCAGCATAAAGCTCTATAAAACAATGCAAAGGGGACTTTTTAAATTCATCTTTGGGTGGTGCAAACAGCTTCAGGGTAAAGCAAAGCTTTTGAGAATCTCACAAAGCTACCAGGTTCTTTCTTTGGAATTAGACAAGGGAGTTAAACCGTTGAAATTAGTTCTTCATTCTAATGAAAATAGATTCATCAGTTATGCAAAAGGATATGCAATACCCAGATAACACCCCTTTTCACCCTACTGTATGGCTATCATCAATGTAGTCAAAACACAGCAAAGCCATATATCGTTAACCATGCTTGTTTTGTTTTCACAGATGTCCCAGTGTTTGTGTTTGATTTTAGGGTTCAAGTCCTTGAAGGAAGTTACTGTACATCTGGAGTGAAGTTCTTCCAAACCCATTACCCAAGTCAGTAAATCAGCACTTTGCTCTACCATGCAGACAAACCGCAGGCGATATACAGGGAGGTAATTCAGAGAGGGATCCTACGGTAATGGTCTAGATACAGGGAGGAAATTAGGCATTGGGTGGAAGGAGCAGAACATATGCTGATTGTAGACTAAAAAGAAATGTCAGGTAAACATTTGAACCCTACATTTAACTGCTCAGGAGAGTGTGGAGACAATCAGGGTGCTTGTATGAGAGACTCAATCCTACATACATGACCTGATCGCTCCATGCTCCGCAGAACACGTATTCAGTTATTTAGTATGCTGGATTTCAGAGGTTGTTTATACTTGTTTAGCCAATACAATAATTGAGTGAGTAAATAAACCCATCCATGTTGTGGGCCTCGGCGAAGGGTTGCTATAGTAACGTGATGGAGGGTTGTGTATGTGATGATGGTATTCACCAACAGAGGAAATGGAACAGCACAATCTTATTAACATCCAGAGATAGCTGGAAGAAATACTGGCTGTATTAGAGATGTTGCAGCATCCTTCTGAAGGATTTTGCAAGTGACATATTATATATTGTGTACAAAACCAAGCTCCCACTCTGCTAATAGGCATCATCCTTTAGGTTTCATAACCATTAGGTGCTAGAGTACATAATGGGAGAGAGCTGTTAAACCGCTGTAGGTCCAGGTCACAAGCGCACCCTCCTGTTTCAGCTGTTTAAAAAGGGATACTTCAGGATTTTGACAACTTCCCCAGAGTCAGATGAATTAGCGGGTACCATTTTTATATCTCTGTGTCCGGTATGAAGGAAGTTCGCCAGCCAATGCTAACTAGCATTAGCGCAATGACTGGAAGTCTATGGGTATCTGCTCGCAACTACCTCTAACTTCCCTTGAAGTGTTAACCTGTTTGTTTAAAAAAAAACTCTAAAGTCCACTCGAAGCATAGTCAACTCATACTTACTTTGTTTCTCTGCCGCTTTCGGTTTCTGTTTTGCTGATGGGAAGAAGTTTTTATTAATATAACACGCAGTAAAAATGCAAAAGGAAAACAGTGAAAGACATAATACTCAGTTTCTGCTCTACACACTAATAGATAGGAGTGATGCACTTTACTGTACCTGCTTCAGGTGCGTTAGTTAGCTTCTCCTTCATCGCAGGACCTAAAAGTGTGAGAACAGTTAGACAGCCTGATTCCAATTTTCATTGTATCCAACTGAAAAGAATCTGTATTTAGTGTGAAAAACATTTCAATTGCTGTGTGGTTACCTTTTTTTGTAGATATGGGTCTTATAGCGACAACTCTTGCGGTGGCTTTGACCATTGGCACCACTACATTTGTGTGGTTACCTTTCCTCATAGTGGGGACTCTTGGAGTGGTTTTTTCTTTAGGGGGCTCGGGTTCTAAAACAACTAGTGCAGAGATTCTATTATTTATTACATTACATACTAATAAAACAAAAAGATAATAAGGCTCCTGATTGAACAAGTCAATTAAGCCAAGCAGGATGCAGGAAGCGCTATACCATTCTTTACAAGCGACCATTTGGCTTTGGCTTTCGCAGTAGACGGTTCCGATAGAAACAATACATGTAATACGTGTTTAACTGCAATTCATAGTGAGCATTTACTCAAGTTAACATTTGTGAAATACAGTATTACCTTTCTTGGTAGTGGGTGTGGTTGTCTTGCTAGTGGTTGCCTTGACTTTTTCTTTGGAGATTGCAGGCTCTAAAACCATAATATATCCACACTTAGAACATATATTCATTTGTTGACTGGAATAACTTGATCTAAGTTGATGTTACCTTTCTTTGTAGGAGTTATTTTGTCCTTGCCTTTTTCCACAGGATCTGAGACAAAGGAAAATAAAAAATTTGCTCATCATTCAAAATACAGTATTCATACCGTTGCTCTGAGAACCCCATAGCAGCGACATATATTTGTTACCTTTCTTGGCAGCTGTTGTTTTAGCTTTATCTTTGGAAACAACAACCTCTGAAACTAAGAACACAGACCAAAAACTTCAACTCACCCACTGAACAACTCTAAAAGGTAAACAAAAATAAAATGTCTGTGTATACATATTACAACATCCACTGAAATACCTTTCTTTGTTGTGGAAGGTTTTGTCTTTTCTTCAGAGACAACAGCTTCTGGAATGAAAATATCATGTCAACATTTTCAAAGAAAAGTCAAGTACGCAGCATGTTATTAATAATTTACTACCAAAATCTGTACCTTTCTTTACAACAGCTGGTTTGACCTTCCCGTTGGACACCACAAGTTCTAGAATACAAGGAAAGAAAAATAAACTATCTAACTGTATTTAAATACAGAAAGCAATGATCCCGTTCAATTGTACAAATTCTTACCTTGCTTCTTAACTTTTCCTTTAGGAGACTCTGGAAATAAATCAATGATTGACAAAATATAAGTAGAAAATCTGATCGATGTGTGTCTGCTATGGTGTAATACTTATAAGCAGCTATCTTACCTTTACATGAAGTACCTTCTAACACTGAAACTCTTACCATGGAGTTCATTTACATAACAAGTACTGAACATATACAGTTTTCAGTTAGTGTGAAGGATGATTTGGTATGTAGAGAGTCTCTTACCCGTCTTTGAGGCAGCTGCCTTGGTCTTTTCCTTTGGAACTAAGAGTAAAGAAGAATATGTTCCGATCAGACATGAACAAGTTACATAAGTGTATCCCTTTGAATCAACACAATATGTTCGTACCCTTCTTTGTGGAGGCAGCCTTTTCTTTGGGAGCCTGTGGTTCTTCAATGGCAAAAACAGTCTGTTAAGAGTTTCCTTTCAAGCACAGTACCAAGGGTCAATAAATAAAAAATATGCCATTGAATATGAGCATTTTAATTTACATGGAGAGAATAGAAGCATTGTTTCTATCTGTGTGGAAAAGTAATATTCATATTATTTGCAAGCACTCTGTCCCATTAGAGAAAGATGACCTAGTTCCAACATCAGCTACTAAGTTAGAGCTTAAGTTCTGAGAATAATTACCTTGAGTCGATGGAGCTGGTGCAGGTCCAGGTACTGGTTCAGCTGGTTGAACTGGAGCTGTTGGTTGAGCTGGTGCTGGTTGAGCTGGTTGAACTGGAGCTGTTGGATGAGCTGGTTGAGCTGGTGCTGGTTGAACTGGAGGAGCTTGATAAATTGGAGGAGCTTGATAAACTTGATAAGCTGGAGGAGCTTGATAAAACGGCTGCGCTGGATGAGCTGTTGGAATGGGCAGTGGAGATGATGAAAAAAAGTTGTAAATTCAAATGGACCCAGATGACATATCTCATCATGTATTATGTTACTCTAGATAAGATCAAACAGGTTAGCTAGTTAAAATTGTACGTGACGACAAGGAGACAAAAGTAGCTGAGGTGGTGCGCAACACGGGACTAAACCAGGGATGTTAAATAATGTTAAACAGCAAGAAAACAGATCAGTTAGACTTCTATGTACAACACCTTTTCATTGCGTACTTGGTAACCATGTACTGTACTTAAATGGTACTGAAGTTATAAAATATGGTGCACAAAAACGAATTCATGTGACAGAATGTAATTGAAAATAATAAAGGGCTTTTACATGTATTTTTTGTAATCACAAGATCTTTGAGGTGAGAAGCACCAGACATAAGGACGTAAGGACATACAGTAAACAGAGGCTATGAAGCAAATAACTCTCAGCCCTAGTAACTAGGGCCTGGAAGTTTTCCTGGTCTAGTCATATGGTCAGGAGAAACTCCTCGCCCAAATAACAACACAGAGCTCTGCAAAACAAAATGTCAGGCACGTTTAAATATTGTTAATGTTGACATCAAATGCCTGATTGGCAAGAATTAAAATAATACCAAATACCTGTCATGGGTGTAGGTGGAAATGGATTGTCTGTGAATATATGATGCACTGGAAGATAAATAGAATCAACACCTTTTCAGTCAAGTTTGAGAAGGATATATTACACTGGACATGTACAGGACTGTATTATACTGCAATAGAAGAGTGACATGCAGTATACAGAAAAACAAACACCACTGATATTGTACAGTATATTCAAGAGGTGCTTTAGAGCCTTAGTGTATACTTACAGTACCAGCCAGGAGATGATGATGGCCAGTAGACTGGTGTGGGTTGACAGGCGGGAACTGCAACATAGAACAACGCACATTCATACAGAACCTACATACGTTATAATATGTTTAATGCATTCAAGAACCTGTTGCTTGAAAGAACGCTTTATTAAAGTATATGTTAGAAAAACGACATGCTCAAAAGGTGGTCCAATTCGTATCTACTGCATGTTCCCGCTCATTTCTTGCATGTTGTCTTGTGCTGCTGCATTGTGTCCTAAGATGACACAGTGCTACCGCATCTAAATGTTTTATCTCTACAAATGTACCTGGCGGAGGTGCAGGTGCAGGTGCAGGCACCCCAGCATCTACATGTTGAGACTCTGCAACGTGATAAAAAAAGAGGTGTTGGGACAAACACAACACAAGTACCTTTACAGAAGGACTGTTAAAACCACGGTGTGATTATTGCATGACTGAGTTACCTTCCTTTGTGGCCTTCGCTTCCTTTTTAAGTCTTAGTTCTAAGGAGGGAAAGGGAAACAGTACGGTACAATGGGGTTACATCTGATAGGTGACTTTGAAGTCTTTTTCCACCTCAGCCGCTGTAAAGACCTTCATCTCCCCACTAGGAGAACTGATGAATGGCGGTAGGCACTGAGAAAGAATACCTTTTAATCATCGAATATACTTTTTCCTCCATCTAACTACACAGAAGTATGTACTGTTCTGCAGTGTACTGCCAAAGGACATTGAAGAAGATTTGAATATATGTTTACATATACACGGCTAAGTCATTCATCTTGGGCTTGTACTGTATTTCAGAATGTCTTACCTCTCTTCCTGATCGCTGCTTCTAATTCCAATTTCCTTGCAGCCTCTGGTTAAATGACATAGTTGGAGTTACAGAGATTCAGCCACACATGCAAAGTGATCTTAGAATATTTACATTTATTCATTGTTTCGTTTTGTTTTGTTTTATTCAAACAACTTGCAAACAGCTTTTCCCTGTTATTCATTTGAAATGCAGCAATATAGTAGGCTATTGCATAAGGTCACTTGCCGTTCATCTTCTAGACATTTTTCATCTGCTATTTCAGAGACGTGATAATGAGCTGCAAATGGAGATGATTCCTACCTCTCCTTTTTGGCTTCTCAACTGGCCTGCACATGTCACGCTCTTTACGGCAGAAAAGGGGGGAAATCAATCATGAATACATGTCATTGATGTTCTTCTCATATATCGAGCAACTATTACTTTCAGCAGGTTTCGTCCTTACCTAATATTCTGTATGATCAACACTCAAATACACAGTAAAAGTACAGAAAACACGTAGTTGTCACACAGTACCTCTCTTAGCTCTCACTACTGGTTCCTTTTTAGGGGGCTCTGAAAATGAACGCAGAATACATAAGGGAACATTCTATCCACATTCTTGCTTAGCACTGTAGTTGCATGCCAAAGATGGACGCCAGCTTTTTGAGAACACGTTCAGGCATGTATAGCTGTTTTATAATAAAACCATATTGTATTAAAAAATATATGAAAATGAAAAATGTGTGAACATTTAAATAGCTTAGATCAACATTGGCATTATTATATTGAACAGCTAACTACTTATGTCAAATGTAGCAAAGAGGTGAAGCAGATAAACCATCAAGAATATACAATTACATTTTTGTTCCATCTTTAACTTTGAAAAGATACCCGATCGAACCGGAAGAGAATGAAAGACACTCCACCAGTATAAAGATCAACAGATTTGCACTAAAATTGAATTGGTTCATCTGTCCCCTCTAGTCTCTATGCTACTTTCAAAGCTACTTTCAAAGCAACATGACATCTCAGCTTCACAACACATGCTCTTCCTGTCGGGAGTGGCCATTTTAACTGTGGATGAGAAAATTGGTAGTCAAACAAGTCACAAAGTTGAGTTTTGAAAAATGATATTATTAATACATTTTAAATTAGGCTCGGACTCAGCAAACATATAATATGAATGTGTTACAGACCAGTGTTAAATTTTGATTGTCTTTAACCTTTTATCTTACTCTGAAAAAGGTAGTTTCAGACAAGCAATAGGACACTTGAGATCCTACAAAGTCAACAACTCAGAGTGCATACTTTATCATGCAATGCTCATATAATGTGCCTTTCTAGCATAGCGCTATCAAACAGAAAACACATCGACACAATGTACAGATATAGACATACTGTATCCATCACCAATGTAGATTTGCCTCTTTTCAAACAGCAGGGGCCAGCATTGTGCCTATTGCAGCAAGCTTCAATACTGCCATGCACTCTGAGGTCTCAACGTACTTCCAGTTACAAACATGTTATTAAGACAAAAACACACTACATCTGAACACTTCAAGTGAAATCTTACAAAAACATGCAAAAACGTGAGACCAGCGTCACTGGTACATATCATTTACAGCATACATGGATGCTTCACAGTTTATAGTACTTTCCAGCGGGCATTCGAGCGATCTTTTGGTTACTGGTCCAACGCTCTAACCGCTAGGCTACCAGCCGCCCTACACAATGTTACACATTGAGAGTTACATATTGAGAGTGCTGCTCTGGGCCTGTTAAGTGCTTTGCATTCCTGTTCCTCTACTTCTATATAAGCTCTTACTTCAACAGCGACCAACACCCTCCGTAAGGGAGCAAGAAGAGATACACTACTGTGTTGCTATTCCTAACCACACGAAGGATAAAGTGACTCTAGCATACCTTCCCTGGCTAATTCCCTCCTGACACTTTTAGCTATATGTCACAGATATACCGTCCATTAGTGAAATGCACCCTAATGCATGGCTTCTCTAAACCTTTCCACTAGATGGCGACTTTGAGAAGCAAAACCAAGGAAACACCAACCACAACGCAATATGAAGTCACCGAGGATTGTCATTACTGAACTTGAAATATATGTTTGGTAGAAACACTGCAAGTTGTAACAATGGACAATGAGAGTCAGTATGTCAACAACACCACAACACCACCATCAACAACACCATTTAAGCCACAAATGGAACTTACAACACGGATATCGTCCAACCAACGTTTTAATAAGTATTGCCAATAGACTCGTAAGTCAGAAACAGATGTTAAGTCTACTACACATAAGATCCTCTCAAAGTCAGAGGATACTTCCTGCCATTTGTAAAGCTTCTCTCTACAGCCAGTTCTACGTTCAAGATGAATTCAAGACTAAAGCAATGCAGAAAGAATCACTCCAATATTTGGCATATAAAAATGCATCTGGCCCATAGGGGAACACAGCCCTTACTATGAGAAATAAGGTCAGCCGAAGGTACGGTAAAGATAAAAAGGGGTTAGTAATGAATGGCTCTCACTTCTCCACAACCATGCATGATATTGATCTATTATCGGTATATAAATACCTTTCCCCTCCGTTGGCTCACTTTTGGCCTCTTTGGGCTTGGACGAATGCATACAAGGGCACACTACTGTAAAATGGAATGCATAGCTTTAAGACTACATAGAGACTACATAGAGCGGAATAGATCATTGAAATGTGCAATTCCCTATTTATAATTGTTTCTTTTTCACTTATATTCAGATCATTACAGACCAGGCTGCTCTGATATACCTTGTTCTGCAGGAGGAGCAGCTTGCTTGACCTTCAGTTCTGAAAAAGAAGTAGATTTACTGATCAATACTAATAAATATATAACCAGCAAAATGGTCTGCTATACTAAATCCTCTTCGAAATGATCAATCAATGTAAATGTAAGGTGGAACTCTTTTTCTTTGATGTCACACAGATATCACCTCATAAAAGACCTGTGGTGATATGCTTCAAGAACAGGGGGAAAGAAAAGGAAGGTGAATCACAGACAATTAATATAATTAATTATTCAACCAAGAGGGAGATTTTTGTTTTCTTGGAAAATCAATATTCATTAAAAAAAAAAGTGCTTTTCAGAGCTAACAATAAGCATGCTTCCTTCTGTAAAAGTCAGAGCTCCTGTAGCGTTTACATTATGCATTCATAAATCAAAAGGTTATGACTGGAATTAATTTGAAAAGTGGAGACAGTAAGTCACAGGATGCGAATATGACAGGTTTATTAGAAATCTGGATTGCTTGAATTTGTCAGAATTAATGTGACACATTTTGATTAAACGGCAACCTTTCACTGGAGAGATGAGATCTTCACAGCAAACCTATCTGGCTGAAACTAGTGGCACATGACAAAGCTGCAGATAACAGAGAAAAGAATGGTGGTTACCATAGCGTTTGAGGCCATATGCTTCATTTGGGAAATACAATTTAAGGATACCGCAATACTTCCAGTTTGTGTAAATCCAAATGTCATGCTACAGAAATCAAATCTGGAGCTGCTTCTCAGATGCTTTCGGGGGACATTGAGAGTGATCTCATTGGAAAGATTTTAGCCCCAAAACGATACTACTCAACCATGTGGTCAAATACATGATCAGCGGGGAAGGACATATTTAAAAATACGGAGGTTTGATGGTTTCAGTCTTCTGTGAACTATACTTTCGTAGTTTGAACAGGCGCGCTAGAGAACAAACTGCGTACGTCCTCATCATCAACAGGTAAATGCTTTATGGCTGTAGGACAAAACAGGACAAATGAAACTATAAGATCATGTCACGATCACTGATCCGTTACACTATATACTCATGTATCTGTTTGCTGTTTGTTTACTAGTTTACCTTTCTATCATATTAAAATATATGTTACTACACAAACTGTAGTTCGGAACATTGTCCTTCTTTCTCAACCAGCTACAAACACAACAGAACATCTAGTGTACAATAGACGCGCAGTTGATGGAAACTTTTTTCCATTCCAGTTTAAGTAGAGCCTTTTGCAAGACATGACAAAAATAAACAGTTATCAACAAATGCTGTTTCGAACCTTTAAGGTCAAACCACTTCACGAGACAGAAGAAAAATTGAAAGTTCCACAGACATTAAAGGGGAATGGAAACACTTCAGGAAGTAAATCTAAGCAAGAGATGTATTCAATCCACTAATGCTAAACATGTTAGCTGGTGTTCTGAATCCTAGTGTTTCCATTCCCCTTTAACATAATACTTTTTGTCGTGGCAAGGTGTCCTCGGATTCTGAAGAGAATGAATAACTCCTACAGTACACTGTAAGTGGGCATCTGTACTTAGTTTAGAAGAGTATTGTGTAGCCTATAGGACTGATTGGTATACAAAATGATCGAAATGTACGAAATGCATGTAAGCTAACTTTGTGCATGCGAACACTACAGCTGACAAAGTCAACAAGTGCATAAACAGAACACTATTCAATAAATACATCTTTACAAAGCCCATGTCTGCCACATCAGAATGGACAGTGAATCCATACTAGTTTGATGATATCATGTTTCTAAGACAGTAGCAGGGGCAAAGGGGAGTTGTTCCTCTCAGGCTAGCCTACAGGCGCTCCTGTAAGGAAGTCCACTGTGTGGATTCAGAACCTAGGTTCCCATCTACTGCATGTTGGAGGAAATAGGACAGGGGTTCCCCACCTTTTTCTGCTCCACAAATTGATGTAAAAAAAAAAAAATCATGGGACCCCAATTAATATGTTATTTTGCCTGTTATCCCCGTGTGTTTATATTTACTCAATACTAGTCTAGGTCCAGCTGTAATCTAGCAGTGTTTAAGAATTATACATTTTCTCAGGGGACCCCATTTTAATATCAGGGAACCACACATAGGGTCCCGATCCCAAGTCTGGGAACCACTAAAATAGCGTATGGACAATTCCACGTTAACAGAATGATGCTAATACTCCGATTTTTCACTTTCAAATGTATGTCAAACAAAAACCAATGATTGCACAGACTATACAACTCTACTGACAATGTTACAAAAACATATTTACTTGAAGAGCAGTGCAGACACAAAGTTTGATAACATAAGGACGGGTCGTGTTGTTTGCGCTGTCATTCTGTTACAAAACGTTTCATCTGCACTGCTCTTCAAGTAAATGTGTCCAATTTTCTGTGGAATTTCTCAAAAGTCGTCCTTGTGCATAGAGTTGTATAGTTTGTTTAACCTTGCAATCATTGGTTTTTGTTTGGCGTACATTTTAAAGTGAAAAAGCTAAGTCATCATTCCGTTACCGTGGAATTGCTCGTATTGCTGTGGAATGGCCTTGTGGTTGTGAATCAGTGACAATAACAAATACTGTGGCGGTATGGATGACGCTCTATGGCTTTTCAATTATTCAGATGTTTAGCTGAATGCAAAATGTGGTCATGCTAACACAGAAGTCTGCTAGCAAGCTCTGTTGAAAACCAAAAATATCTTTATCAAATGTCAGAATTCGACATCCTTACACGTCCTACTTGACTATGTCATTCAAAATAGCTCTAGGAAGCAATACCATTGACCTAAAATATAATGAGAGGCATGGCATTATATCACCAT
Organism: Salmo trutta; assembly: GCF_901001165.1. Taxonomy (NCBI): domain Eukaryota; kingdom Metazoa; phylum Chordata; class Actinopteri; order Salmoniformes; family Salmonidae; genus Salmo; species Salmo trutta. Next base: position 29,640,128 of record NC_042957.1, read on the forward strand.
CTAATAGCGAGGAGCAAGGGTTTGCATCAAAGGCCATCATGATTTCCCTCTCATACTGTAGACGATCCTGTCCTGCCGCTCCATAGGGACTCTGGCTCTAAGTGTACCTCCTCCCGATAGAGACTATCGGAGAGTGAAGATGATGGTCTTTCATGCAAACACTTGTTCATCGCTATTAGATGACGGTGGCTCCTGTACAATCATAGGAAATTGTCCCCAGCCTATTAGATGTTTAGGTATATACCTCGGAGCCACTACGGCCCTTAGCTTTGTGGGAGCTGCACTGTCATTTCCAGTTGCACTCCCATATGATACCCGAGGTAATCTGTGTATCTCTTTTACTCTTGAAACCCAGAGGAATCTATACATTTCCATTCCAGTCACATCACATTTCCCTCCTATTGCAGATCAGTTCATTCACAGCGTGTCTCCAAATGTAAACAGAAATGGGAATGGCAATCCCCAAACATTGAGAATGGAATTATATCTTGGCTGTGTGATGAGTGTCCTGAATGTCAAATCACAATGAAACAAATATGCTGCAGTGGTTGTGGATGGCTCAGCTGTTCTGTTTAAATGTGACCATGGCCATTCTGTATGGGGTCCGGTATCACTGGAGGGAAAAACATCTGCCAAGCCTCTTAGTGTAAGCATGGCACATCAAGCAGCAAAAATATTCCTTTGATCACAACTCAACCGTATAAAAATGATGATCGTTCTCACTGCTACCAGGTCAGATAATATGGAATGTCAAGCTGAATGCATAGATTCTATATCATTCTGATAAAGGTTTGATTGAAGTCTTTGTGAGGGGATCATTTTGTGGTCATATTTGAATTAGCCTATTTGAATGTTGTTGACCATTTTGCAAATCTATTAAAGTAAACGTACAGAAAGAGTAAACATCCTTCTCCATGCATTTTTTTTCTCTCCATAAGATGATTCAGCAATAGAGATGGAGTGCTGAACTAAAGCTGTAAGGGTAAAGTTAAAGAAATTCAAAGCCAGACCACTGTTATTGATCAGGTCTCTGAGGTAGTTAGTGGCACAGCCTGTGACACAGTCTTCTGTGCAGACATGCCAACCACCAGACATATATTTCATATTGATAGAAAAGAACAGATGGGAGAATGAGTAATGTAGAAGATGGAGAGAGATCAAAGAATTGGCCTAAAGCCTTTCTCTCCACTCCCACCTCCCTGCTCCTCCTACTCTACTCCCTCGTTCCCTCTATTCAAGCACTCTGACTGTACACTGTCAACTCTGTTCAATATCTGTAAAGCAATTAATTGAACACGTGACATAGATCAATCGCTATGGAACATGACACTTTTCTCTTCTTCGACCTATTTCTTATCTCTTCTCATCCTGTGTCTAACATCAACCCCCTTCTTTTTATTTACCTTCGGCTGCAGGTTCTACCTCCTCGGGTTTGGGCTCTGCTGTCCCTTCCTCCACTACCTTCTCTTCCAGAGCTTCCTCTATTGTCAGCTCTGGTTCAGCAGATGGTTCCTCAGTCTCCTCCTCCTCCGGTGTTTCTGAAAGGATGATCTCTGAGAATATATTCACAGCCGGAGCTAAATAGTTTTGCCAGGATTCAATGCATCAATGCAGAACCAAACTTATCGTTAGGGGATATTATCCAGCTTTTGTAAGGGTCATTTCGACTTTCAATGAATAATATGCTACTGACAACAGTAGGTTACATAACATTTGGTACACGTTTGACCTCCACGAGTGAGGAAAGCTTGAAACGATGGTTCATTTGCATCTGCGATCTCCTCTGTCTTTCCCTCCTATACGTCACTCTCTTTAGCCTCTTCAGAAGGTGGGGTTACTTTTCTTCAATGGGCGGTGTTACTGTAATGCATGCAATTAGTCATATTAGAAAATCAAATCGGGGGCCTCCCAAGTGGCGCAGCGGATGAATGGCATCTTGGATGAATGGATGAATGGCATCTTGGATGAATGGCATCTTTTGGCAATAAATATCATGATGGCTTCAATATGAATAGACTAACCTATGAGCACTGGTACATTGCATGATAACGTTTAACTCTAGGGTAGGGGGCAGTATTTTCACGGCCGGATAAAAAACGTACCCGATTTAAACTGGTTACTACTCTTGCGCAGAAATGAGAATATGCATATAATTGGTAGATTTCGATAGCAAACACTCTAAAGTTTATAAAACTGTTTGAATGGTGTCTGTGAGTATAACAGAACTCATATGGCAGGCCAAAACCTGAGAAGATTCCATACAGGAAGTGCCCTCTCTGACCATTTCTTGTGCTTCTGTGGCATCTCTGTCGAAAATACAGGATCTCTGCTGTAACGTGACAATTTCTAAGGCTCCCATAGGCTCTCTGAAGGCGCCAGAAAATGGAATGAGATCTCTGCTGTCTCTGGGCTAGGTACAGGAGCGCTGTTTGTGAGTGGTCAGGCTGGTGGCTCAGAGACAGGAGATGCGCGGCCCCGAGAAGTGGCCATGTTTTTCTTTCAGCCTTTGAACGAAAACAACATCGCCCGATTGGAATATTATCGCTATTTTACGAGAAAAATAGCATAATAATTGATTTTAAACAGCGTTTGACATGCTTCGAAGTACGGTAATGGAATATTTGGAATTTTTGTGTCACGACATGCGTCCGCGCGTCACCGTTCGGATAGGGACCTGAACGCACGGACAAAACAGAGGATATTTGAACATAACTATGGATTATTTTGAACCAAAACAACATTTGTGGTTGAAGTAGAAGTCCTGGGAGTGCATTCTGACGAAGAACAGCAAAGGTAATCCAATTTTTCTTATAGTAATTCTGAGTTTAGTGAATGCCAAACTTGGTGGGTGTCAAATTAGCTAGCCCGTGATGGCGAGCTATCTACTCAGAATATTGCAAAATGTGCTTTTGCCGAAAAGCTATTTTAAAATCTGACACCGCGATTGCATAAAGGAGTTCTGTATCTATACTTCTTGAAATAATTGTTATGTATTTTGTAAGAGTAATTTAGTAAATTCACCGGAAGTTTTCGGTGTGTTTGCTAGTTCTGAACGTCACATGCTAATGTAAAAAGCTGTTTTTTGATATAAATATGAACTTGATTGAACAAAACATGCATGTATTGTATAACATAATGTCCTAGGAGTGTCATCTGATGAAGATCATCAAAGGTTAGTGCTGCATTTAGCTGTGGTTTTGGTGACATTATATGCTAGCTTGAAAAATGGGTGTGTGATTATTTCTGGCTGGGTACTCTCTGACATAATCTAATGTTTTGCTTTCGTTGTAAAGCCTTTTTGAAATCGGACAATGTGGTTAGATTAACGAGAGTCTTGTCTTTAAAATGGTGTAAAATAGTCATATGTTTGAGAAATTGAAGTTATAGCATTTTTAAGGTTTTTGAATTTCGCGCCACTCGATTCCACTGGCTGTTGACTAGGTGGGACGATTTCGTCCCACATACCCGAGAGAGGTTATAGCCAAAAGTATTTAGATAACAAATTTGAGGTTCAACATTTCTACAAAGAGGGAAGAAACTAAGTATCTTTACTCAAGCCAGCGTCACTAGTAATATACTACTGCTATAGTACTACAAACCTTTACACTATTAGTAACTATTAGACTATTACTAACTATTAAACTATTACACTATTACTAACTATTACACTCTTACTAACTATTAAACTATTACTAACTATTACACTATTACTAACTATTACACTATTACTAACTATTACACTATTACTAACTATTAATTATTACTAACTATTACACTATTACTAACTATTACACTATTACTAACTATTAAACTATTACACTATTACTAACTATTACACTCTTACTAACTATTAAACTATTACACTATTACTAACTATTACACTCTTACTAACTATTAAGCTATTACTAACTATTACACTATTACTAACTATTACACTATTACTAACTATTACACTATTACTAACTATTAATTATTACTAACTATTACACTATTACTAACTATTACACTATTACTAACTATTAAATTATTACTAACTATTACACTATTACTAACTATTAAAGCTAGACTACGGGGACATATTAGTGAAATCTGTGCCTGTGGTGAGTAATTATGATAAACAAATATGATATAAGATAATCGATTATAAATGCATTTCAATTTCAAAAATCATGAGTAAAATACTATTGTTTCTACAACACCTACTACATACACCGCCAACTTCAACTGCTGGAGTAAAAAATAGCTAGCCACAGAAGCTTGGTGAGTGGCAAGTTCACACATGAAAGCTGACTCTGGAACCCCCTGCCTTACAGGGGTACTGGGCTGGCAACCCTACAGAGCAACAGCAGCTGCTATCCTCTGATCTACACAGCATGAATACAGGGATTTCTATCAGAACCCCCAGAACATGCATGGCCACACACATCTCCTCACCTGATGTAATTAATACTCATGTCTTGGTGGGTTCGCTGCCAAACCTAACCAGTGTATCATCTTGAAATACGTCCAAAGAAGACTTTTTCCGATTTATCTAAACCAGAACATAAAGAAATGTGTGCCACGAACAGTGGTAGTAAAGTACCCATTGTCATACTTGAGTAAAGGTAAAGATACCTTAATAGAACATGACTCAAGTAAAAGTGAAAGTCTCCCAGTAAAATACTACTTGAGAAAAGTCTAAAAGTATTTGGTTTTAAGTGTCAAAGTAAATGTAATTGCTAAAATATACTTAAGTATCAAAAGTAGAACTCATTTCAAATTCCTTATATCAAGCAAACCAGACGTCACTATTTTTTATGTTGTACATTTTTTACGGTTAGCCAGGGGCACACTCCAACACTCAGACATAATTTACAAATGAAGCATTTGTGTTTGTTTAGTGAGTCCACCAGATCAGAGAAAGAAGGGATGACCAGGGATGTTCTCTTGATAAGTGGGTGAACTAGACCATTTTCCTGTCCTGCTAAGCACTTTTGGGTCTTAGGAAAAATGTATGGAGTAAAATGTACATTATTTTCTTCAAAATATGAATAGTAAAGTAAAGATACCCCAAAAAACGACTTAAGTAGTACTTTGAAGTATTTTTACTTAAGTACTTTACACCACTGGTCACGAAAACAATAATGTGTTATAATTTCTACTGTTATGTTGTGGTGGCTAATCAGCCTGATATTGGGAAAAATACAATCTACACAGGCCCTGTTACAGAGGGAGAAAGAATCCCATTACCCAGGCAACCTTGTGGTTGCCATTGAAATGTAAAATTTCATTATGCACTGAGGAACAGAAGATCATATTTTGTTTTTACTGTATCTACCTGGGCCACTCTGGTTGACAATAACAAAATGATTATACTCATTAATTGTACTATTGTATCACTGTATTCATACGTCTTCCATCCTTCCATCATGAGGCTTCCTTACAATCTTTATATTATCTGTGTCAAATATCATAATTTAATATAATTTTAAATATCATGGGCAGTCTTTAGGTGACAATTAATGCTAAATATATCAATATGATTGAAGGCCTTGATACCAGGAACAAGATGTATTCATTATTGGACTAACACCATGATAAATCACCAACCACCACTCATGGATAAAAAAATATATATTTTTGCGATGCTGTATAATGTGACAGTAACTCTAAGAAAGCTTTTGTTTTAAGACTGTTCTATTATGGATCAGTAAATAGTGTGTAATATACAGACACATTTTAATGCTTATCTATATTGTATATCAGACTTCAGTCCGGTACTAATCATGAATGGTAATATCAATAATGTACCCTGTGAAACAGACAGCTAGTTTTAATTCTGACCAGTTAGTTGATAAAAAATGTATTAATGATATTATCTTTCTCATTTACTACACAGGTATAAGGGTTATGCATGATGATGAAACATCAGTGTAATGAAAGTTATTGGTCAATACCTGTCAAAAGAAGGTCATCAATGTCATCATCATCATCGTCATCATCCTTGGATAGATCATCTTCTTCAGGTGCTGAACTATGAAAGGCTTCTGTTGTGATTTTATTATCCTCATCGTCATCTTCTTTGCCGATCTCTTCAGCTGAATCCTTCACCTCATCCTCATCATCATCATCATCATCTTCTGTGTCATCAGAAATGTCTGCGACATCTCTAGCAGTCTCTCCTGAATCCTCGACTGTTTTGTCATCGTCATCGTCATCAACGACGGCACCATTGTCCTCACTGACTTTGCCATCATCGTCATCATCAGTGTCCTCTAAATCTGTAGAGTCATCAGTTGTATCCTCAACTAATGTGTCTGAGATATCAATATCCTCACTATCAGCAAGATCAACTTTGATATCATCATCGTCATCTTCTAGGTCAATGGGTTTAGTATCGTCATGTGTTTGGTCAACATCTATGCTATGATCTTCTTCATCAACATCATCATCATCAGCAGCAGTCGAAACAGGAGCATGATCTGTGGCTTCATCACTGGCAGCAGCAGGACCAGCTACAGCATTTTCATCCGCTTCCTTATCATCATCATCATCATCAGTGGAAGCAGCAGCAGCATCACTGACATCCTCATCTGTAATTGCTTCAGTTTCATCTTCAGCTATGGTGTCATCCTCCTCTCCATCATCTCCAGCAGAGGTTTCTGTCTCTGTGTCATCAACATCAATCAGAATGGGGCCCTCATCCTCATCAATCTCAGCAATGACCTCTGCAGCAGCTTCATCTTCACCTTCATTTTCCTCTGCCACCTCATCAGCTGCAGCAGCCTCTTCCTCCTCCTCCTCCTCCTCATCATCATCAGCCTGTGGAGTAGCCTCTTCCTCCTCATCATCATCCTCCTCATCATCAGCCTGTGGAACAGCCTCTTCCTCCTCCTCCTCATCATCAGCCTGTGGAGTAGCCTCTTCCTCCTCCTCATCATCATCCTCCTCATCATCAGCCTCTGAAGCCACCTCTTCGTCCTCATCATCATCTTCTTCAGTCGCTGCAGCAGAGTCCTCTTCATCTGCTTCATCATCATCATCATCGTCATCATCATCATCATCATCATCATCTACCTCGGCCTCAGCTGCTGCTTCCTCTTCCTCATCCTCTTCCTCCTCTTCTTCCTCCTCTTCCCCTTCCTCATCCTCATCATCTTCTTCCTCATCTTCATCCTCTTCTTCCGTATCCTCATCCTCTCCATCCTCTTCCTCATCTTCCACTTCATCTACATCATCTTCTTCTTCCTCTTCCTCCTCCTCCTCCTCCTCCTCCTCCTCTACTTCCACAACTGGTTCCTTTTCCTCTGCAAACATCCCTGCAACTACAGAATTAACAGCGTAAAAGTGACATTCAGTGCAGTGGGCCGTAACCAAAAAGGTAACAATAATGCCTATAATTCATTCTTTTCAAGACAACACAACACACTGCAACACAATTAACACAATATCTTTATTGTGTACTCATAATGCTTACACCTGACAAGCTGCTCTCTGCTCACCTGAGCCATATACACCTAGTAGTGAGTTTACAATACATGAATATCTCAGTGTGTATGTGCTGTGCTACCATTATCATTATTCCATATCATGAATATGGCCAATATAATGCTTTCTCTACATTACTGTACATTGCAGCAGTGGCGTAAACATAATGACAGTGTTCCGTGCATGACACCTCAAAGACTGACTCCATACAAAATGACAAATGCATATATAGTTATACTTGCAGATGTTGACTTGTTTGAGGAAAATAATAGTTTAGAAATGGTCAATTCACAAAGAGTAATTCTGTCAGTGAAGAGTTGTTATTTTCTGTGGTAGTGAGGGAGAATACTCTCATGGTTATGAACCTGATGTTGGGTATGAAAAGCAATCCAAAACGTTTAAAACCCCAGACCAAAAACCCCCCAGAACAGAACAAAACCAAACAATACAAAGTCCTGTCAAGAATTAAAGCAGCAAACAGCAGTAGAAAACAAATAACAAAGCCTCCTCCCAAGACCGTTTTAGTAAAGAGCTGAGGGTTGGGGCTGGAGAAATCTCATCATTCTCAAATTCATAGACAGAGCTATGTGTGCAAGGACTGACCATCCATGGCGGGGGTTCTACTAAACTATATGGAATTGTTTTAAGAAGGTCATGCCAAGGATAATTTTGATATTTCACTTCGAATTTTAAGACCCCTTGAAGTATCAAAAATAAATATTATGGCTTACTGCTTTTAGCCCATACAAACGCACTGAATAACCGATTCACTACATGGAACAACAGATAGCCCCCAAAAACTATCAAAAGGAAGTTTGTTCTGAAGTGTCTGTCCTATATCTGAGAGGTATAAGAAAGATCAGATATATTTTTGGCATGTATTTAACCCCTTATTTATGCACTAAACAGATATCTCTAGCTTTAGCTGTTGGATTGTTATGGGGATTTTTTTTAATGCTAATTAGATTTACGCAGGGGCATGGACATCAACCTTTGGGGGGTTTAACCATGTTTTGAGGCAATATAGTGTTTGTTTACATTTATAGTGTTTTCTTTACATGTTCTTTGTTTACAAACATTGGCGGAAAAACAAGCTTATATTTTAGGTTCTGACGGGGTACAACAGTAAAAACAGCAACAAGGTGTGAACGTTCCTTTGCAAGAATCAGGTGTCGTCCCCTGATCAAGCCGGGAACTCCTCAAAAATCTCCTGGGGACCATGACAGAACGTTCTCAGAGAATCCTATTAATGTCCTTGAGGACATCCCCGGAACAAACTGTGTACCAGAAAAAAAACATCCAGGGGACCATGACAGAACGATCTAAGAGCGTCATATAAACGTCCATGGGGACATCCCCGGAACTAACCAGGTAGTAGACAAAAACATCCAGGGGACCATGACAAAATGTTCTAAGAGCGTCATATAAACGTCCATGGGGACATCCCCGGAACTAACCAGGTAGTAGACAAAAACATCCAGGGGACCATGACAAAATGTTCTAAGAACGTCCTATAAACATCATTGGGGACTTCCTCGGAACAAATCGGGAACTAGACAAAACCTCCACAGGACCATGACACAACGTCGCGAAGACGTTAGGCGGCCATTTCATAATGTCCTAGGGACGTCCTAAAGACTCATTATTGTTTGCAGGGCAGTACGCACATTGAAACACGTGTTTACAAGATGCAGTATTGGTGAATTCATGCTCACACAAATTAGTTGTGTTCTTAATTAATACTATTTGTACCATAGTACTACCAAATAATAAAATATATTGAGAGAAACTGTAGTGGTCTATTTAACAACTGCAATCGACTACGACAGTTGAAATGTGTATTCACGGAATTTTATTGTACTACTACAAAATCAACATCTAGAAGACATGTAATGACCATATATTACAGTGGTCATGAATTTAGGCAACTGGACAAGCTGTCTAGAATAGCTTCTGGGAGTATAATTACGGTGTCTGGGAAGAAATAGAGCCAGCAGTTACACACAGGTACAGGCTAGTAATATCACATTACATAGCAATTATTGACAGGACAGCACCCATTTTCCAAAAGTTGCTCCGGCGACAGCGCAAATAACCACTTACATCATGCAGCAAAATGCCTCACTCCCATCAAAAAGATGTATCAATCATCATCACATGCCTGATGTTATTTCCTGACAAATTTGTTTACAATATGAGCATCATATAAAGAACAGGAGGGCACAGACCTTGTTTTCTGGACGGTAGGAATGCAGCTATGAGGTCGGAAGGAAGGGGATTCCAACAGCAAGAGGTTAGAACACAAAAAATGTTAAAACACAATCCACGTTCCTTCACAAGTACACAACGTGTGACTATGGATACAAAGTTAAAGTACTGTAAGTAGCCAAGTTAATACGATGGTATGTGGAGGAAAAGTAAGCATTTTAGCAAAGCCACAAAACATCAAAATCATTTGTTAGCACTGCGCAATAGCATGATTAGAGTGATAACCATTGAGTGTGCTTACCGGTTTATGTATTTGTTACGTTGTTATTCTAGTTGATCTACATTAGATCTAATGAAGTTTACATATAGTAAACATCTACATGTATGTTTACCTATAAACATGGAAAGCATGGCCATGGTACCTTCAGCCTCAACTTGTTCCTCTTCAACAAACCATCGTATATCTTTTGGGACGGTTTTACAGTTAAGTACCAAGATGAACATCCATAAAATATCACACTCCACAAAATCTACCCCATTAACCTCAGCCTGAATCACCTTTTCAAGTCCTAAAACTTGGAACAGCTAACCTACATTAATCAATGTTGAAATGTTTAAATTTGATTAGGTCATAAAAAACAAAAACACGCATAATTTCATTAGTCAATCTTTTATTTTGCTTGTGTGTTTTGTCAATGATGTGAGGGCTTCTAAAGAGTGTGAGGGGAATGGCAGAGTGTAGATAAGCGGTGGGAAAAAAGCAATGGAATGGTTTCAAAATACCATAGAGCAGGATAGAAGGGCAGAATCCTTAGGCATTAGACAGCAGTATGTTAAGAGAGATTTAGGCCTACATTCTGTTAGGGTCTCTGGCACAGCCAAGCATGTACAGCATATCTTACCCTACAAATGTAGGATCTTAATACGAGCCAGCTTGCTACAGCAGGATCCTGCAGCAACCGGAAATGTGAATTATTATGTGGATTATAATTCATGGACATTTTTGTAGGGATCGAAAATCAAGTCTGAAATTTCAAAGTGGAAATTTCAAACTTCAGAAGCCTTTTTAAACCACAAATACACTACAAGTTTTAAAATGTCCTGCATTGCAGGAAAGTTCTCCTGCAACTGGGCGATCGAATTAAGATCCTACATCTGTACAGCAGATTACAAATGGTGTAGGTCTTGTAGGTCTGACTCCATGCAGTGACCCTGCATTTCAGCTACAGGTTACGGAGTTGACTAATCGCGCGGCACGTCTAAGCTCTTGCTGAAAGAAACAAGGCTTTCACTTCTAAAGCGTCATTAGTGGCCCGGATTAGTGAATTTTGTTATCTCAGGTCATGCGGACGCCTGCTAAACTCTAAAGCCAAGCCCCTCGTCCTCGCAATAACCTGTGGCTTTGTGTCAGTCCTTTAATTAAGGAAACAGGATGTAGAGTAGCAGGCAGAAGATTTAGCGTTTATATTGACTGACAATAGCACTATAGCCAGGAAGTGTTTCTCGACAAAGAGGTGTTTTCCTTTCCCTAACAGCTGTGGCGTACAGAGCATGAAGGAGACAGCTTCTATAATACATTGATGAATAAGTAAACGGCAAAATTAATAGATGCATGAATACAAACCTTTTTTCTTAACCGGATGTAGCTCACCTAAATAGCAGATGGGCGAAAAAGATGTCAGCTTAACAAAGGAACCAACCAAATAGATCTTGTGAAACATTGATGAAGGTAGAATCAATTATGAATGTGGATCAGAGTGGAAGAAAGGTTTTTCTTCCGCTGCAGGCAGCTTATTCTCAACTCTTAAAAATCACTAAGGAGCTAAAGAGTACAAGTCAACTCAATGAAAGGCGGCACTGTAGGCTACACAACAACAGCAACAACAGCTAGCAGGCTACATTTGTTTACTATGCCTCTCAGAGCAAAGGTGGATTTAGTGAAACGATAGGACTAGTCAGCCATTCTTCAAAGGAGATTTTAAAATACACCAACCTCGTTTGTGCTAAACCGGCACTAGCTGTGAATAGCAGATATTCACGTTATGATAAAAAAAAAAAATTCTCTCAGAAGTTAAGTGAGAGGAAAATGTTCATTCTCCAGGGTGTGTTTGATGTTTTGGGGATGTGTTTGAGATATAGCTCCTTTCAAAGCACATTAGCCCGAGGGATAAAGTTTCCAGGTTGTGTAAATAAATTAAAGCAACAAATAATATTTGAAAGCTTATCCTGAGGCCAGGGAAGAAATGTATTTAATAATTTCTTATTTAGTGCTATGATTCTCTATTAGGAAGTTGGCATTGCTTTGGTGTCATAACCTGGAAACTATACTGTGCCCTGAGAGTGGTTAGAGTGGCTAGGCTACAGTGAGACAGCGTGCCTGTTTTAGAGTAGCTACTCTAAAGTGAGACCGAAATAGTCTCTGCTCTTTGAGTCGTAACTCACAGACAGCTGTCAAACCGCCAGGCAGGTCAGCATCTTTCTGCATTAGTCCACTGAGCTATGCATAGCCATTGTGGGACGACCATTCCCTCTTGCTTTCTCTCTTTCTCTATTATCTCCCTTTGTCTTGCACCTCCACCCCTCCACAGACTCCCTCTCTCCATCATTTAACAGGGAGCAGAGGTCACAGTTATGTGTGTGTGTGCGTGTGCGTGTGTGCGTGTGTGTGTGTGTGTTTGCGTGTGTGCGTGCGTGTATGTGAGTGCAATATGACTGAGGCAAGGAGGGATGCAGAGTCTGTCTGACAGACACCTTTGGATGATAAGCTACTGTCATACTGAATGTATACAATACAGTATGTTCATTTGTATTGTTAATGAACTCAAATGTGCATTATATGCCTGTTTCCTAATACATGTTTTTACCCAATACCTACTGTACCTTTTACATTTTAATGCACTCTATTGGCCTAGGCAGAAGGTCACTGCTCTAAGGCCAGAGGTACTGTTGATCCCCAGATGGCATAATACTATCATCTGAAATACCATCCTTATGGAAGTGACCTAATAACAGTGTGTGTGCATCCTGGTAATGAATGGCATATGGTATGATTTATAAAAACAACAATAATGCAGCAGCTGCCTGTATAAAGTTAGTCCATCTGTGTAGGTTTTAATTGATTCACTCGAGCTCTAATTTCATGTGTGTGTTCATATTAAAACTACATTGGTTTCTTCATTGGGACTGAAATCAGTGCCTAAATTCTGCGTTCCCTTTACTGCACAACAAATGTAAGTTACATTTATTTGCCTACGTTAATATTCTGTACTGTGATTCAGTTATGGCTGCTGTGGGCCTACCGTATGTGTGGTGCTGCTGCTAAATTGACTTAATACATTTGCTTTGCCAAATCACACTGATGTGCGTTTATTCCTCTGCCACAAATCATTACTGTTTAGCAGGAAGTTTGTCCCTGAACTGTAGTACAGTAGTTGTCCTCCGCACTGTGGTATGCTTAGAGCTCCTCTTATAAAAGTAAATCGCTAGGTTGTCATTGTAATTGAATACCTGATGTCAAGTTGCCTTCCTGTTTCAATAAGGCTGGTAAAAATGCATTTAATACCCAGCTGAATCTTAGGCTTAACTAAGGAATTGAGATTAGCATCTTGGCTATATCAGATATCCTTCAGCTAACATAGTGTAAACTGTATGAGCTGATGCTGTTGTGGAAGACACTACATGGACTGCTGAGTATAATGTCGATAATGATGGTTTGGAGCAAGCTTGGAGATGAGATGTGCACATTAAAGTGAGCGTGGCGAGCACAGTGGGTGGTGAAAAGACACAAGCACTGGATTGATGAGAGAGAGAGGTGATTTCTGCTTTCTTTGGATGACTTTATTTTCTTTCTTTTTTTTTAGAACAGTCACACACAAATGTGGTACAGGAGTTAAAGGTATCACGCTGCAGGTCGAGAGCCTTGTTCTTCCGCTTCAAAATCCTTCTGCGTGAAAGGCTGGAAAACAGTGTCCCGTTCTTTAGTTTGGAGTTCGGATTTGGGAATGAGTGTCACCTCCTACGTTTCTGTCATTAGCTTGTACAGGGTGGACGTGGTGCTGTATTTAATGTTACAATACATCATCTACTATGAGATATGATAAACAGTTTCGGGTTGATATGTGCGGTATACACAGTCGCGTGTTGAGTGTTTATTAAACCACAAGCTAGCCTTGGAAAGAAGCTTGGCTGTGGTTCACAGGTTCTCAATCTGCCAGACTTATCCAGCATCACACCCTAAGCCATATAGACTTAAGGGCTAAATTGTTACAGCGGAGCCATTAACTGAATATGTGAACCTATAGAGGTGAAATGGTGGAAGTGAAATGGTATAAATCAAACAGCTTGACGCCGAATGTGGCATGACCTGCCATGTGACTCGTCAAGTCACAGTGGGTCAGCCCTTTCTTTCTTTTTGAAATACCATGGTGGTTTGTTTATTATGTTACTGTTGCTGCTGTTGTTTGATCTATTATTAGGGTAGCTCAAGAGACAACTTGTGAAATATACCTTCAATTTCCTCCTCCTCGGGTGCTACCAGGCTGGAGACAAAGGCCAGAAGCAGTTTGCCCCAGTCAGTGGACTCCTCCACCGCCACGTTCACCACTTTCATGGGGTCCGAGCTGATATGCTGAATGCTTCCTGAGAGTGTGGTGAACAGGCTGTGTGAGCCGAGGTTTAATAGCATAATATATCCAGCATGCATTTACATACACCCTTTCTCTACACACACACTTAAACCTGGACCAAAAGACTTAAGGAATACCTAATTAATTACCGCCGCATTATATTATACACGACAAAAACAGTAATTTGACAATATGCTGTCCTTAATCTTTCAAATGCAATCACACTGTACACCGTTCAAATGTTCTGCACTTAGAGAACAATACGAGAACAGGCAAATCACAGCAACGGAATTTATACCCAGAAACAAATTCAGCAATAGAGACTATAGATATGAAGATGAATGTGTACATGACTATTAACTATAGCTTGGAACTAATAAACTATAACCAGTGTGATGTAGTATAACATATCCTCTGTCCATCCATGGTCCAATGGGTAACTTCACATGTCTGCTGGAGTATACGGTGTAGACCACCACCTGTTGCGCCACTCTTTACAGCTTTCTGCTGTGCAGTGCAGGCAAACCGCGTGAGACAGACGTTTCCATTTCGTCAGAGGCAGAGACATACAGAAGGCAAAAGGCATCCATGGCAGGTAAACATGCAACACACTACAGGACATGTCAGACACAGCTGCCAGCGTAGTGTACCCCAGCACTGTGTTAGTGACAACTCTCAGCAGAATATGACTGACTGGTCTTTAGAGAGATTGCTCTTTAGACTCTTTAGTGCTCTTTAGTGCTCAATTATCAAAGTAGCATTACTGATATTCAGAAGAGAGTGATTCTTAGTTATTTAATCCATAGTAGTGTTGAATCAGACCGAGTGGGTTAAGGAAACACGGTTGATATAGCCACATTCAACAAAGGAACATTTTGGTTCCTGGAAATGAAAATATTCATGTGGGAATTAATTGTCTATGCAATTCTGAAGAAATAGATGTTTCCGCTAAAGACAAAATCTAAAGGCTTATTTCAAATGTATCCAAAGGTATTTATCATAACATGAGTTAATGGACTGATTACTTGCTATATTAGTCGCTTATAATCAATTGTATTATCTTTAATTTTATTCAATTAATTTGTTTTATCTTCTCCTTTAAAGTTAGTTGCTACAGTATGTCAATCCAAACTCACTAAGGGCCTCAGAGGCCTCTAATCAGCACGACAAAGTTAAAAGCGTAGTATAATGGCTTGCCTCTAGACCTTCCTGCATCCTTAATTACTTTCCTGACAGCGGGAGGTGGGGAGACCCCTGTTAGGAGGAGAGGTACATAAGCAGTGGCACAGGGACAGGGACAGTGAACAGTCTCCATCACATGCACATGATCAATGCGGGGAGAACAGACTCCAGAGTGATGCATTCTGGGAGGAAGAACCGGACAGTCTTACCACAAGAAACAATGGCACAGAGACACAATTACTCACGATTCACAAACACCGTATGGCGACAGAAGAATTCAACGTCATCACAGAGACGTTCATCACAATGGAAACAAAGATCGGCATGGCCGTAGTGTAGAGAACACATCAACATACAAACAGTAAACACCCATAGTGCAATAGGAGTGAGAAACAGGACAGAACAGCAACATGCTGTGCTCTAACTATAGCAAACACAGTATGTCTTTCACTCTTTATTGAATCTGCTATAACAACAAGTTCTTCCTCTGTGCTTGGCATGTTTTCATTTGAAATGTATTCTCATTGACTTGATTAATTTGTTCCAATAAATAATGTGCAATAACATAATGCTGTGATTTGAAGCAGTACATCAAAATTCATGGCATTGAGTAACAATGTGAAATTGACTCCAACTAGGAATACTAATGAAATACTGATTAATTCAGTGGCATTTGTTTGATTGGCACTTCAACCTACGTCATAAAGCAGAACAAATATATCCCTCAATGCTTGTGCATTTGAACCCTTCACATTGTCCTCTATCTACACTGATTCCTGGCATGGAGACTGCAACTAAATCCACAGAATTAAATTACATATTAACCTGAAAGAAGTGGTAAAGAAGGCAAGGGAGTTGGGAGTGGAAAGGGAATCAACCCTCCAAACTAAGTCCCTCATTATGGAAAGGCTCTGTGGATTGTTCCAAAACACTTTGGAGGGTTTAGTTTAGAGAAGCCAGTGAAGTGTGGGTGGCAGTATAACTAGCACCATGTCACCTGGCAACACATTCATTCCTGTATTCAGGAGGTCTCTGACACTACGTCCGTCAGGCTCCAGTTTGCAGGTGTCCCTCTTTAGCAGGAAGTTGAAGGAGCTAATGAAGCACTGTTTTCCCTCTCTCTCGCTCCCTCTCCTCCCTCTCTCTCTCATTCTCCTCCCTTTCGCTCTCCCTATCCTCCCCTGCCTCTCCCTCCCCCTCTCCCTCCACCCCCTCTCTCTAACGGGAAGCAATGGAGGCATGGCAATAGAATTGATTCAACTCCAATTGGACGCCTCCCAGGCTATGCAGTGCACATCAAGGGGAATTCCATTTCCTCACAGCCAGCACTCTGCCCATTGTTCCAAAATGTTGGTTTAGTATTTAATTTTCACAGTGTCGCCCTTTATTGAAATGTCATGGTGGGAAAAATTGCATCTTATTAAAAGTGCAATTTTAATACCCATTTGCTGTCCAACTAAATGGTTGTGTAATGGGCAGGTTCGTAATTTCACATTTTCCAATTTCTCAGGGCAGACAGCCTTTTGCTTCACACATCTATTAGTTTGTGACCTTGTTGAAGTCATTTAGCATTTTCCCTGTTACTGTACCTCTTTACGTGTTTAAAAAGTAAAGTATTTAATGAGGGTGGGGATGAAAAGGGGATGGAATAAGACATCTGCTGTCACTAACCACCGTCTACAAAAATACAAAACATTTAATAATACAAATTCCAAAACTCCATGTTGTATATGCACTTGGGTCCAGTACTATAAATATTTGAAATGATGAGTGACAGGTACTCTAGCTATTCCCGTAAATTCCACTGTCTCTGGCAGTCTCCTTTCTGACAGTGAGGGGTTCAAATGAACAGAGAGGACCAGTCTAAGAAAGGGCGTCCAGCTACACAGCCATCCCTCATAGAGAGAGACAGAGTGATACTGCTCAGTATCCTACAGGGGACCTGGCGCTATATATAGCTACCCGATTCTTAAAAGCAAGAACATGAGACTTTCTTTCGGTATTACTGTGTGGTCTTAGAAACCAATTTACCAACCCTTTCGATTGGAACAGATTGATACCTGATAGATAATTTACTTATTTTTAAGATACATGTTGGTTACATACATTTACTGTGGTGCAGATTACACATTGTCCTCAAAGATTGTGGCTTCAAAGGCCATTTCCTTATATATGTCACGTCCTGACCATAGTAAGATGTTATTTTCTATGGTAGAGTAGGTCAGGGCGTGACAGGGGGTGTTTTGTGTATTTCTATGTTTTCTATTTCTATGTTCTTAGGTTCTAGTTTTTGTATTTCTATGTTGGTTTGTTTGGGATTATCTCCAATTAGAGGCAGCTGGTCCTCCTTGTCTCTAATTGGAGATCATACTTAAGTAGGGGTGTTTCTACCTGGGTTTTGTGGGTGATTATTTTTGAGTAGTGTTTGTTTCTCCTCTGCGTCACGGTTTGTTGTTTTGTTTATTCAGTTTATTGATGTATTGCATAATTTCACAGATTAAATAAAATGTGGAACGACACACACGCTGCACTTTGGTCTTCTCCTTTTGACAACCGTGACAATATAAGATTTATATCATATGGGTATTTACATTATACTGTACGTGTTTGTTCTTTTTTGGAAATCTAGTAATTTATTAATATGTACTTAGCTCCTGTTTTTCCTTTCAAGGGTTTATCCATGGTGCCATGGTTTTGTGTGGTGATTATCACCCTCCCATTCCACATGTGTTGTCCTGGTGCCATACAGTATCCCCTGGTATATTCTTAGCTAACCATAACCCCCCTTTTCCTAATCTAATTTAGGGATCCGTGACCCCAGTCCTTTTGCTATCAATGAATACGTCTACTGTTTAATACATTGGTCAAGGGTATAGTTTAGCTACAGTCTGACTTCTACACCTAATAAAGACTCTTGTATTGTTATGACTCGGCTGAGAGGATTTGATAGAAACGGCCACAGCGTCAAATTCCTTCCCATGATTCCATGTGGAATGGTTCAGGAGGTCAGGAGGTCATTCCTCCGTAGATGACCTTCGGTATTGGCCACATTCAATGCTCAGTAGTATGCATTGTAGAGGAAATCTATATCTCTCCTTGCAGGCTTATCTGCAACATAGAATATTCAATTATAAATATTAAAGCACATCAGATTTGTGTATCCTTCTCAAAAGCAGAACTCAATCAAAGAGAAAGGCATTCTCCATGGCCAGCAGGAGTTATTACTCAATACCACACAGTTAATAACACCAACACAAGCTGATATGCTCTCAATGTGTCATTATTGATGTTAGCATCAAGGCATTGTGTATAAATTGAGACGGGAAAGGCAACGAAAGTTAACATAGGCCGGATGCATGGGAGCGATTGGCACACAAGTAATTGGGATCATGTTGCCAGGAAATATGGCTAAATAACACTGTCAAATAAATCAGACTAAAAAGCTAATGTCTGACCACTTGACAGTAAGATAATAGTGATTTCAGGCAGTACTTGACTTGGGCAGAAGCTCACCTGAACTGAGTACTGGCACCTCAAATATTCTTCTGCTTGAGTTCTTGCACCTCTTATCGAATATTATCTCAAAAATATTGAGGAATTCCTGCAACTAAATATAAACGGTACCAGCACCCAAAATGAGTACCGGCACCTATTTCAGTCCAAGTCAAGCACTGATTTCAGGTGAATGTAATGGTTATTTTTCCTATAATCGTGGTGGCCTATTTTGCTCAATTATGTAAGGGCACAAAAAAACATGCAACACTGAAATTGATGCGCCATTCTTTACAGCTTTCTATTGAATAGCACTTCCAATTTTGGACTTGGGCATTCCAAAACAGCTTAACTTGGCACAAAACATTCTAGTACGTACTGTGATAGAGCCTCAATACATTCTAAAGCTTTCTGGTTATGTAATAATTGGTCAAATTAAATTGGCTGCCGCAGGAAATGCTACAGCCAACTTAAAATAGTACAGTTAGCTACAGCACATTCATCACAAATGAGCACTTCATACACTAAACACATTTCACTGGACATCAAGTAATGCCTGAAAACATACATGGGCGCACGCACACACACACACACACACACACACACACACACACACACACACACACACACACACACACACACACACACACACATTAATACATTTCTTGTAATGAATGTTACTTTAATGTTACACACTACGGCATTACACACTACGGCGTTATTATAGTATGTTTTGTTAAACTACAAACAAACAAAAAGGTAAATAGTAGCTAGTTAAATGACACATCAAGTGACTACTAAATAGGCTGTATACCTTTCCAATCACAAAGCAGCAATAAGTCAGTTCAGTGAATTATTTATCATAGAAGCTATGGCCCTAAACTATTCCCATAGGGGGATTATGGTTGACTTTATGAACGTATGTACAATTATGGTTGGCATCAGAGTTACCATCAGAATGGACACACTGTATCTCTGTATTACCGTGAGATTTATTAGGCAAAATAGTCCACTTCAACTGCGATAATCTACTAGTGTGAAAAAGGTGTACAGACTCACTTAGTACCAGACGTAACCTGTCCAGCCTTGAATGAACCAGAATCAACACTTGATGGACCATGTGTCCATGAATCCATTATTGCGTAGCATCAAGGCACCACAACACTGACTGGAGTGTGTGACAATTGCTCCCTGTCAGCAATTAAAGCATGCAGGTTGTTAGTAGCAGAGCGGAAGCGAACACACAGATGGGTATGAGCACTACACTGCAGGCAGAGAGTCTTTACCAGGTGGCAAACAGGGGTCGTCACAGTATAATGTATGATCTTTTTATTGGATGGGAACAGGATGGCACATGGGGATGGACAGGGTGAAAAGAGGAGGAAACTAGATTAGAAATGAGAGAGTGAACGCCGCTACGGAACTCTAGTGAATAACTACAGGGAGTGAGGTGCATGTGATTTCCGTGACTTTGGGTTGGTAGACTAGACTCCACGCCCCCAAAGTACGTCAGCCTTCAACGACTATCGTGACTTGTGAGTTAATCGGATCTACAGTACGTGACAATGGTGGCCACTTTTGAAGTTTGCTTCAAAAATGTACGTGCAAGGTCTTAAATGGAAGACCTTTTACATGAAATGAAATGCGAATGGCATATGACATGAAAATGGAGAAAGAATCCATGTACACCAATGACAATTTCTCTCACGTACTGATCCACATCGGCAAACAGCAAACTCTCAAACACTGAAAATTGTCATTGTACAACTTTATTTTTAAACCACAAAATCACACTGAAAACAACTTTAAAGAACACAATACATTACACATTCCCTCTACAGAGAGTTTCACCATTACGTCTGCAACAGTTGTAATGAACTATATCAATCATAATTCTGTGATACAATAACATCCCTACTGACTGAAGCAATGTATCTCAAAACTAATCTACCAGTAAATCTATTTGGCTATTTGACTCAAAGCTGTTTGACTGGGAGAGAGGCATGGCTAATTCTGCCAAACCCTCTCAGCAACTGCTGCAGATAGGGCCCAGGCCCAGTAAACTGCAATGCTATGCCCTATCTATCTTTGTCACTGTCAGTACTATTAGTAACCAGACAATGAGCTCCTGGCTACCCTGAGAGCCCACACGCCGTTGGATAAAGTAGTGCCAGCCTGGAAACAACAAGCTACTGGGCCTTATCGCTTTCACTGAGCTCGCTGCATTCTCTTATCGCCTGTTTTAGCCATTATCTATGAACTTGTTTCACCCAAGCTAAAGGTTAAGGCTAAATTATTAATCAAACCTTAGAAGAGGTGCTATTTACACTACATGACAAAAGTATGTGGACACCTGCTCATCGAACATCTCATTTTAGAATCATGGGTATTATTAGGGAGTTGCCCCCCCCACCCCTTTGCTGTTATAACAGCCTCCACTCTTCTTGGAACATTGCTGCAGGGACTTGCTTCCATTCAGCCATAAGCATTAGTGAGGTTGGGAACTGATGTTGGGTGATTAGGCCTGGCTCGCAGTCGGCGTTCTAATTCATTCCAAAGGTTTTCAATGGGGTTGAGGTCAGGGCTCTGTGCAGGCCAGTCAAGTTTTCCCACACCAATCTCAAAAAACCATTTCTGTATGGACCTCGCTTTGTGTACTCGGGCATTGTCATGCTGAAACAGGAAAGGGCCTTCCTCAAACTGTTGCCACAAAGTTGGAAGCACAGAATCGTCTGGAATGTCATTGTATGCTGTAGCGATTTATCTTCACTCGAACTAGCACGAACCATGAAAAATAGCCCCAGACCATAATTCCTACTCCGCCAAACTTTACAGTTGACACTATGCATTTGGGCAGGTAGAGTTCTCCTGGCATCCGCCAAACCCAGATTCGTCTGTCAGATGGTGAAGCGTGATTCATCACTCCAGAGAACCTGTTTCCACTGCTCCAGAGTCCAATGGCGGTGAGCTTTACATCACTCCAGCTAACGCTTGGCATTGCGCATGGTGATCTTAGGCTTGTGTGCGGCTGCTCGGCCATGGTAGTGAGTGTTGCAACCGAGGACAGACAATTTCTATCACTCTGTGGTCCCGTTCTGTGAGCTGGTGTGGCCTACCATTTCGTGGCTGAGCCATAGTTGCTCCTATACCTTTCCACTTCACAATAACAGCACTTACAGTTGACCGGGTCAGCTCTAGCAGGGCAGAAATTTGACGAACTGACTTGTTGGAAAGGTGGCATCCTATGATGGTGCCACGTTGAAAGTCACTGTGCTCTTCAGTAAAGGCCATTCTACTGCCAATGCTTGTCTATGGAGATTGCATGGCTATGTGCTCGATTTTATACACCTGTCAGCAACAGGTTTGGCTGAAATAGCCGAATCCACTAATTTAAGGGGTATCCACATACTTTTGTATAAATAGTATAAAATTGGATCAAATCTATATCCACATCATTAAAAACCAGAGTCTAAACGACCAAGATTACTCAACGCATGATGCATCACATAAACTACTGCCCCTTTTCATCCTAATGAGCCCAAACAAGGAAAAAGGAAGCCTAGCTCTAACCTACCGAGGCCTATGAAGTATCAGGTAGAAAGCAAAAACGAAACCCAAACACAGATAAGTAACATCCCAATGCATGGTGGTAGGAACAGTATAGGAGGAAAGGAAAGGTTCAGGACTTACCTGTGAGGCCCTTGTAGTCCATCAGGTCAAACATGACGATGGCCACACAAGACCAGGTGACGACCAGGGCTACGACCAGGATCCAGGCCATAGGGGAACTGAAGGTGGTGTACAGGTCGTCAGTTGCGGTCCTCTTGGTCACCCTGGCTTGGGGGTGTCCTGCCTCTCCATTTTTGCTCTCAATGACCATGGTTGTGGTGAAGGATTGCGCTGGAAGAAAGGACAAAAGATAGGTTGTTGGCCTGATGCTGAACCAACCATAAAGGCCCAGTGAAGGGTTAGTTCATGAATAGACTGCACTGAGACAAGTTTTGACAGGGGAATAGCTATACACTGAAGGTACTACACTGTATGGTACACAGTGTCAAAGGAATCCATATAATTTTTTGTGTGGAATGTGTTGTCTCTGTGATCTTTTGACTTAGCCATCAAAGAGCTCTCTCTCTAAATGAATATAAATCTCTGTAGCGTGGCAATTTGATTTGATGTTAAATGGAGAGAGATGGGCTGGCCATGCTTCCTTACAAACACAGCAAATGACCTTTATGTGCGGAATTCATTTTACAAGGCTGCTCATCGATTTACCAGAATGTGGCAGACTAGGTCAGAATAAGCCATTGATTCTTGTGAAGGTGCAATAGTTAGAATGCAGTGTTCAGTCTCTAAAACGTTATCTGCTGCTTTTATACTGTGAAATCAGGTCGGTGCAAATCAGACAGAAGCTGTTGCTGGTGGCATGGGTCTCTGGTGTGTTTTCTTAGACGGCCCATGACAGAGATAGTATCTGACGGAAATGCTCCTCCAGCCCCCATGATTTTTGTGTGTTGCATGTTTATGAATGTATGTATGTCGTCAGTGTGAAAGAGAGAGAAAAAGAAAGATAGAAAGAGAATAAGTGCATGTGTGTATTCGCCCAGCATGGCTCAGGCCACCTGTTGGATGTCTTCACCATGGCCTGCACCCTGTTGTCAGCAATGGGGGATTATGGGTCCCCATGTCCCCTCAATCTGTTGACTCAAGAGGCTCTGCAGACAAACACCATATGCCCTGCTTCTTCTCACTTTGATTCAACAAAATACAATACATACTGTCATACTGCGACTAGTACAGTGTGTGTGTGTGTGTGAGCGTGTGCGTGTGTGTGTGTGTGTGTGTTTATGTATGTGCATTTGAGTGTGTTTGTCAGGGTTACAGTAATGGCATTTACAGAGTTGTATTATTCTGGAATCCAGGAGTAGTGGAGTGGGGATAGTGATGGAATGCATCACGCAGATATGCTGTGCTGTAAAAAATAAAATGTACGCTTCAACACATCTACTTTACCTCTCTCCTGATCTGTTGCTGCCTGAAGTTGACGTCAATGTCATGGGAACCCTAAGTAGTTCTCCATGACAACTAATCTCAGGACAGTAATTGAGAGCCAGTAATACAGTCTGATAGAGTCAGCCAACAAAACACTGATATGATCTTATCCTCTCCTGGGTGCCCTCAAAATATACTCTGATTCACTTCTGGGTCTATTTGAATTACTGTTGAATAGAGGTTTTACACCCAGGCTCATGTTGGTTTCAAATCAAGCCTTTCTTATTGGAACTGGCGTGTAAGACTGAGGGAAAACAATGTACATCAGACAGAATCGTTAAGTTTGATTCCCAAAAGTAAGATAACGTCAAGTTTTCTCAGTTGTAACAGCGATGATGGATGTGGATTGTGCACGTGAAGTGCAAGATACTTAAAGCCGTGCTGACGTCACAAGTGTTTCAAGGCTGCATAGCAAATAGTCAATTATGCAGTCATGATATCCACTATTTTTCAGAAGCTTCTAAATTGTCTGCAGAACTATGTCACGTTTTTAAACATTTAAAATGACAAATGAAATGACCTATAATAAGGAAGTAAAATGTAATGACATACTTAGACTTGTGTAGATACTGTACCTTCGACTCCCTCAGTCATGGCAGTTTGAAAATGTAATTTCAGCAACAGAGTTGTGTTGAAGAAAATACATGCAGCTCCTCAGGGCTAATCCTGTTTGAGTCCTGATCGTCAAGGAGAGGATGGGACCATGCAAAGAGACCCTAAATATATTACACCTGGTGTCAGGACTGGATGTTTAATCCCCCCTAAAGAATCACAATTTAAAATATATCAAAGTGTCATAGTCTCAGGGTCTCTGAAGAGGTTCAGTTAATGTCCAGGAAGAGAGCAAAAAGTCGAGGGAAAAGGTTCCAGGGCCGGCCAGTGGAGAGTTCGGGATCCAGCCTAAAAGTTTCCCCTGCCCATGATTGGTTTAGATCAGGAAGCATAGGACGGGACAGGGGCTTCAAGGTAACCTTAACCCAGGCTATTCTGCTCTGCCTGCCCGGGTTATTCTTAGAGCTAGCCGCACCAGCTGCATTCTGCTTTGCCTTTTTAGGCTGGGGGCGTGACCCCCTCCAACAGACCTGTGCTGTCATCGAGTAGGGTAGCAGAGGGGGCATCAGCACTGCTCTCCTGCACTGCCGTATCCATCTGCTGGCCTGGGACTGGGACTGACAGAGACGTCACATCACTGACAGTGGAGGAAAATGGCCACAGGCAGGAGCTGTTCATCTGGCCTACAGACCTCTATTAGCCTGGCCTTGGTGCCAGACTGATAGCAGCCAAAGTGGGTGCAGCCAAAGTGCCATGTTTACCTTGTGTTTACTTTTGTGAACATGGAATACAAGATAATGCTTCCCAGCATTACCTGTCAAGAGCTGTGCCCATATTCTTATCTGAGTGCCAGCCAGTCTGGTCAGTCAGTGCCCACTCACTAGGTACCTAGTCAACATACTTAGGCATGGTTATTCCAATTATTCCTGGATTATCTTTACAGCCGTAAAGCCAAAGCATATCTGATGTGATTGCTGGAATATAACCACCTACATTGTATGAATCTCAGATTCATGAACCTCTCAAAACATGAATCAAAATCACCACAGAAATCCATGAAAATTGATGCTGCTGTTTGATTTTGTCCTTTAAATCCCCCACAAGGAAGAGTATTGCATGTTTAAAATGTAATGCAGTTGACCTCAGTGGAAGAAATTCAATGAATTTTCACCACCCTCCTTTCTTGGAAACCGCACACCTCTGCTGAGAAGCCTTTCTGACAAGCTAAAGCAGTTGGACTGCTGACTAATCCATGAACCTACATAAAGGGTTGAAAAGACACATTTCATCTGAGGATATTAGTAGCCTACAGTACTGAGTTTGGGTAATCCAAAAGTTACGTTGCTGCAAACAAATTGACAGGTTACTATTCTAAACAAAAATATAAATGCATCATGCAACAATTTCAAAGATTTTACTGAGTTACAGTTCATATAAGGAAATCAGTCAATTGAAATAAATTCATTAGGCTCTAATCTATGGATTTCATATGACTGTGAATACAGATATGCATATGTTGGTCACAGATACACTATATATACAAAGATTAGATTTGATCCCATTTTATACTATTTATACAAAAGTATGTGGACACGCCTTCAAATTCGTGGATTCGGCTATTGCAGGTGTATAAAATCGAGCACATCGCCATGCAATCTCCATAGCACGTTAGCAGTATAATGGCCTCAGTGAAGAGCTCAGTGACTTTCAACGTGTCACCGTCATAGGACGTCACCTTTCCAACAAGTCAGTTTGTCAAATTTCTGGTTATGGATCTAATCATTCATTCAGCAGAAATGACTGTGCATCACACAACACTCTGCAAATATGACCAGTAGGCCTTTGTTTGAAAAGCAAGCTGATTTGATGTTTGAGTTTGCCAGAATATAAACACTTTCAACAATCAGAATGAGAGGGTTATAAAATGTAGGTTGATGCATTTTCTACAAATCCTCAGGCTGGAGCTAAACATATGATAAAGATACTGTACCTTAAAAAAAAGGTGTGGATCTGAAAATCAGTCAGTATCTTGTATGACCACCATTTGCCTCATGCAGCGCGACACATCTCCTTCGCATAGAGTTGATCACGCTGTTGATTGTGGCCTACGGAATGTTGTCCCACTTCTCTTCAATGGCTTTGTGAAGTTTCTGGATATTGGCGGGAACTGGAACACACTGTCGTACACGTTGATCCAGAGCATCCCGAACGCGCTCAATGGGTGACATGTCTGGTGAGTATGCAGGCCATGGAAGAACTGGGACATTTTCAGCTTTCAGGAATTGTGAACAGATCCTTGTGATATGGAGCTGTGAATTATCATGCTGAAATATGAGGTGATGGCGGCAGATAAATGGCACGACAATGGGCCTCATTACCTCATCACAGTATCTCTGTGCAATTGTGTTCGTTGCCCTTATCTTATGCCTGCCCATACCATAACCCCACCGCCAACATGTGTCACTAAGTAAACAATGTTGACACCAGCAAACCGCTCGCCCACATGGCGCTATACACGTGGTCTGCATCTGTGAGGCAGGTTGGATGTGCTGCCAAATTCTCTAAAATGACGTTGGAGGTGGCTTATGGTAGAGAAATTAACATACAATTTTGCTGGCAACAGCTCTGATAGACATTCCTATAGTCAGCATGCCAATTGCACGTGCCCCCAAAACTTGAGATATCTGTGGCATTGTGTTCTGTGACAAAACTGCACCTTTAAGCGGGGCCTTTTATTGTCCCCAGTACAAGGTGCACCTGTGTAATGATCATACTTTTTAATCAGCTTCTTGATATGCCACACCTGTCAGGTGGATGGCAGGTGTTATCTTGGCAAAGGAGAAATACTCACTAACAGGGATGTAAACAAATTTGAGCAAAGATTTTCACATTTCTGGGATCTTTTATTTCAGCTCATGAAACATGGAACCAACACTTTACATGTTGCGTTTATATTTTCGTTCAGTGTAGTAACTGTAAGGGATTACATTTAGAAAGTAACCTACCAACCCTGAGTATCCTATGAGCTTTATACAAAGAGATGGAAATATGTCTACTTTTGTGATCTTCATGACATTCTATCTTTTGATTAGGATGTGCAGGCATTCTTACGAGACAAATAAAATGGAACGTTGTTTTTCCTCCATAACTAGTAACAGTCATTACATTGGCAGCACAGCACAGGCAGCTTCCAATGGGATAAAACAGAGAGGGCTGCTGATGAAATCGTGTGCAATCAGGGGAAAAACCCTCACCCTGCAGAGCGTGCCACACACTGATGTGTGTGGCACACGCAGACGTTCACAGTCCCTGCCTTTCTTACAGATCTACTATGACACCTTTAGGGCATCATTACAACACAAAACCTCAAAAGTGTTAAAAAAAAACATTTGAGAACTATAAATCATGTACTGGTAGTGATAGACCCCAACTGTATAGCCTTTTGGTATGACTTCTTGCCTATAGAGATTGTGCAAGTCTATCTAGGTCATTATTTTCACAGCTCAATCAGTCTTCGAGCATAATATAATATATAATGTAAACTCTGTCTCCATTGCTGCCATACATGAGTTTTATAGAAGCTGGAATTTCGAAGAAATTCATGAAAGAAATGGATGATGCAAACATTGCAAACATGGAAGGATAGTAGTAAGCCCCCCCAAAAATGAAAGCTAGAAGTGAGGCTAATAATAATGGTGTATGAACTGATCCTGAAATGACTTTACATGCAGACCTCAATGAATGATTTTGAGTGGCATATCAGGCTAATAATATAGAGCTAAGAACTGAGAATTATATTAGCCTGGAGCTATTTTACAAGCAAACCCCTCAATGACTGATGAGCGACAGAAACAATTGGCTACCTGAACATTTGAGATGAAGCGAATACAAGTAGCGAAAGGCATTGAGATGTGTTTCGATCTGGACGGTACAATAAAGACATTGCATCATTTCAGTGCTTTCTGTCAAGTTGCACAGAATTTACTCTGAGATGCTATCATTAAAGGACAAAGCAAAGAGCTTGCCATCGTCACATATGTAAGGCACTAAAAGTCCTTCTGTTGATCAGCGTGCTATTACTAACCTAGCATTGTATGAAGCCCCAGCAATGAGATGCTCATGAGTCCTCGACAGAAAGAAAACTACATCCAATGGCAGCTAGAAAGAGACACGTTACCTTCTACAGCTGTTTAAGCTGTAAGCACTGTTTACTTCCACATTCATTCGCTTTTCTGAGTTTGTGTGGATGAAGCATAATGTTAGACACCTAACTGATCAAGTAAAATGGCATCTGGAGCTCTGCTGCTAATGTAGTCATTAATACTTAATGGCAGCAGGCCTCAAGTGCAGGAACTACTCACGCTAAATGACCATTATAGAGAAAGGGGTCAAGACAAGACGATACAAAAGCAACTGTTGATGTACAATTGACACCACAATGACATCTAATGATGTTGTTGTGCATTAGCATAGCAGACACATAAACAATGCTCCAAATGTGTTGGGCCACAGTTTTGCTATGTCAAACCAAATCATTATTTTGTCCTGTCAGCTTTAAGTGGCCATCTGGATTCACGCTGCAAAAAAGTAGCAACCAAATTTAGCGCTACAGGGAAACATCTGAAAACACAAAGGGCCAACTGCACTCTCAGACAACAATAAGGCTATGGATCAATGGAATCATTCAGTAGAAATGACTGTGTATCACATAACACTCTGTAAAAAAGACCAAGGGGGAGGCCTTTGTTTGAAAAGCAAGCTGATTTGATGGAGTTTGCCAGAATAAAACACTTTCAACAATCAGATTGAGAGGGTTATAAAATGTGGGTTGATGCATTTTCTGCTTTATGACAATTTTTTCCAATATCTTTCAATGTACAGGCCTTTTTGAAGACTGTGCCCTACAGGTCCTCAGGCTGGAGCTCAACATATGGTAAACATACACTATATATACAAAAGTATGTGGACACATCGTCAAATTAATGCATTCGGCTATTTCAGCCACACCCTTTGACAGGTGTATAAAATTAGGCACACCGCCATGCAATCTCCATAGACAAACATTGTCAGTAGAATTGCCTTACTGAAGAGCTCGGAGACTTTCAAAGTGGCTCCGTCATAGGATGCCACCTTTCTGACAAGTCAGTTCGTCAAATTTCTGCCCTACTAAAGCTCAAACGGTCAACTGTAAGTGCTGTTATTGTGAATTATACAACGGGTGGGTCTAATCCTGAATGCTGATTGGTTAAAACCACATTCCAGCCGGTCTATTCCACAAGTTACCACAGGCTAAATCTATGATGTTAAAATGCCTATTTACTCTGTTGCATCTGACTGCGCAATCCACTGTCTCATCAGCCCAGCCAGGCAATTTATAAACTTGATCTCCACTATAAAAAGCATCTAGACATTATCACACATTTCTTTTAGACTAACATTTGGTTTTCAACAGCGGAGATTTGTATAAACCTTGCTGTCTGTCTTTCTGACATTTGCAACATTGTTTCAATATTCAAATTCAATCTCCAGCTGTCCCATAGTAATGAATGAGTCGGGACGAGACAGACAGGCAGGCAGCGTTTCTCAGACAGTCGAAATCATGAATCAGCTGGCATCATTTTTATGAAGATATACAAAGAAATGTCAATTCAAAAAAGGTAAAACTAAACAAAGTGCAGCTAGTTTGCTGTCTTTCCAGCTTCAGTTTGAATTGTGTTGTTAGCTGTGCTGTTGGCTAGCTCCTCTGAACAACAGTGTCCTGACGAGTGAGCACATTTTCTATGCCAGGCGAGATAGCTCGTTGTTATGGAAGTATTCAAATAAATGTCACTAGAAAAAAGCTTAAACAAATGCAAATGCAACTAATTTGCTGTTATTCTGGCTTTTTGATGTGACTGTAAGTTAGCCATAGTTGGCTAGCTAGCAAGCAATGGAACATTTAGAATGAACGACTGGGTCGCGTCCATAGATACAGAACAAAAAGACTGAATGACTGGGTCGCGTCTCTGGCAACCTATAGAACGAACAACCAGCCGGCTTGGGTAACAACCCTAGATTTGTGTCGGGACTATATCTTGTGGAAGGAGGAAATAGTATGAATAAATTAATATGTAAATCATTATTTAAATATGTTGGTAACCCGTTGTATAAAAGTGATAATGTCCTCGAAACCGGTGTTTGGAGGATATATTGGCACGGTTTGCCTAACAATACCAGCTTCGAGGGCATTAACACTTAAGTGGAAATCTCTAGGAGCAACAATGGCTCAGCCGCAAAGTGGTAGGCCACACAAGCTCACAGAACGGAACCACCGAGTGCTGAAGCGCGTAGCACGTAAAAATCATCTGTCCTCAATTGCAACACTCACTACTGAGTTTCAAACTGCTTCTAGAAGCAATGTCAGCACAAGAACTGTTCAATGACATTCTGTGCTTCCAACTTTGTGGCAACAATTTGGGGAAGGCCCTTTCCTGTTTGAGCATCACAGTGCCCCCATGCACAAAGCAAGGTCCATACAGAAATGGTTTGTCAAGATTTGTGTGGAAGAACTTGACTGACCTACACAGAGTCCTAACCTCAACCCCATCAAACACCTTGGGATGAATTGGATAGCTGACTGGTCGTGCAGTGTATTATGTACACTGCAGGGGCTTTTATCAAGTCATGCTCAGAATACAAAGTGCACATTCACTTGATGTATGCCTGACAGAATACGGTTTCTAACGGCTACAAGTAGAAAGACTAAGCTCAGATCACATTCAAATGGGTGAGTGCGATGATCTATTCTTTGGTTTGATGTATTCTTGTTCTTCGGGTGACGCTTATCCAGAATAATTCATGTGCCTCATGCTTGTCTAACTCTAATGTTGTTACCTCGTTATGCAGGTCTCGTTCACAGGAGTAATCCATAAAAACCTGTCCTCGGAGCCAAGGGAATATCAATAGTGACTCAACTGGGATTTCAACCATAGCCCCCTCGGGTGCTGCCTGCTCGATCACAGCCAGTCCATCACACTAAAGGCTACAATAAAACAGCTCCAAATACAATTCAAGAGATTGGGATCATAAGGTTCTATCTGCATTTTTGTCAAAATGTAGTTATTGACATAGCCTTGTTCTCTTCAATGTTCTCTACCTATATTGCACTCTAAATACCCAGTTTGTGTTGTTAAGTTCAAAAGAATACAAGCTCAAATTGCTGACACCATTCAAAACAATGAGGGTTTGGAACTTTAAAGCTTTTTGAAGATAGAAACTTAAAGTTCCAAGCTCTCGATTTGCAGATAGAAACATATAGTCCCAAGCTCTTGATTTGGCAAAAAGACCCCTTTTTGAATCCCGGCCCAAAAATCTATAGTTAGTGATAATTACGCATGAAAACAACTAACTGGCCGGCATGGTACACCATCTCTCTCACTCTCTCTCTCTTCCTGACCAGTGCTGAGAAAGGTGACCCAGAGTTAGGCTAATTTACAGGCAGTGGGCACCCCAAAAGGCACTGGGCACTGCTGATGTCAGCCACATAACATCATAGTTACACTCCAACATGCACCACTTATGTCACGCCCTGACCTGAGAGAGACGGTTTATTTCTCTATTTTGTTAGGTCAGGGTGTGGGGTGGGCATTCTATGTTTTTGTATTTCTTTGTTTTGGGCCGAGTATGGTTCCAAATCAGAGGCAGGTGTCTATCGTTGTCTCTGATTAGGAATCATACTTAGGCAGCCTGTTCCCCACCTGTGTTTGTGGGTTATTGTTATTTCTGTGTGTGTACGGCACAGTGCGTTACGTTTCTTGCTGCGTACCTGTTTATTGTTTTGGTTCGGTTTTCTTCTATAAAGATGTGGAATTACCAGCACGCTGCGCCTTGGCTCCTATATGACAGGGAATTTGAAGATAGTGAACGTGACAGAATAACCCACCACAAGAAGGCCAAGCAGCGTGCGCTGACTGGGAGGACGAGCTGGACGGGGGAGAATCAACAACAGAAGCCCGAGAGGCAGCGGCAAAAAAAAAATTGGGGGGGGCACATGGGGAGATTGGCGTGGTCGGAGTTGAGACCTGAGCCAACTCCCCGTGCTTACCATGGAGAGAGAGTGACCGAGCAAGCACCGTATTATGCGGTGATGCGCACTGTGTCGCTGGTGCGCACTCACAGCCCGGTGCGCTCGGTGCAAGCTCCTCACAGTTGCCATGCTAGAGTTGGCTGTCAGCCAGGAAGAAGTGTGCCGGCTCAGCGTGTCTGGTCTCCAGTGCGTCTCTACGGCCCAAGTTATCCTGGACCTGCTCTACGCACGGTACCCCCGTTCACCAGCGCAGCACAGTTCGTCCTGTGCCAGCGTCCTGCCCTTGCTGGGCTACAGTGACCATCCAGCCAGGACGTGGTGTGCCAGCCCTGAGCTCCAGACCTCTGGTGCGCCTCAACGGCCCAGTGTGCCCTGTGCCTGCTCTGCGCACCCAGTCTCCTGTGCGTCTCCCCAGTCTGGTGAGACCGGTTCCAGCTCCCCGTAGGAAGCCTCCAGTGATGATCAATGGTCCGAAACCTCCAGCGATAATCCATGGCACGAAGCCTCCAGTGATGATCCATGCCCCAGAGCCTGTAGTGTTAATCCATGGCACGAAGCCTCCAGTGATGATCCATGGCCCGGAGCCTGTAGGGATGATCCATGGCACGAAGCCTCCAGTGATGATCCATGGCCCGGAGTCTGTAGGGATGATCCATGGCACGAAGCCTCCAGTGATAATCCATGGCACAAAGCCTCCAGTGATGATCCATGGCGCGGAACCAGTAGTGATGATCCATGGCACGGAGCCTGCAGCAAAGGTCCCCCGTCCGGAACCTACAGAGACGCTCTCCAGTCCGGAGCCTCCAGCGACGCTCTCCAGTCCGGAGCCTCCAGCAACGCTCCTCAGCCCGGAGCCTCCAGCGACGCTCCTCAGCCCGGAGCCTCCAGCGACGGTCGGCAGTTCAGAGCCTCCGACGTTGATCAACGGTCTGGTTCCTCCGGCGACACAGAAGCGGGGGGATCAGTGGGCAGAGTGGGGGCTACGCCCCAAACCAGAGCCGCCACGAAGAATAGATGCCCACCCGGACCCTCCCCTATAGGTTCAGGTTTGCGGCCGGGAGTCCGCACCTTTGGGGGGGGGGGGTACTGTCACGCCCTGACCTGAGAGAGACGGTTTATTTCTCTATTTTGTTAGGTCAGGGTGTGGGGTGGGCATTCTATGTTTTTGTATTTCTTTGTTTTGGGCCGAGTATGGTTCCTAATCAGAGGCAGGTGTCTATCGTTGTCTCCGATTAGGAATCATACTTAGACAGCCTGTTCCCCACCTGTGTTTGTGGGTTATTGTTATTTCTGTGTGTGTACGGCACAGTGCGTTACGTTTCTTGCTGCGTACCTGTTTATTGTTTTGGTTCGGTTTTCTTCTATAAAGATGTGGAATTACTGGCACGCTGCGCCTTGGCTCCTATATGACAGGGAATTTGAAGATAGTGAACGTGACAACTTAGCAGTAGTCTCATGTGTCCCTGTGTTGAGGACCTCTACATTACTGGTAATAGTACATTGTTTTTCGGCACCTGCACCCTTTTATTTATTATTAAAACCAGCAGTTCAAAGGAGCCATAAAGGATGTCAGGTTGTAAATGCTGCCGGTTTTCACCCTCCTTCATGCCAAGTACCACAACTTCTCCACGGATTTGAGAGCAGACTAGAGTTTTTTAATTAACTTAAAAAATTTACATTCTTAAACCCTTACCGTGTACCTATGTTTGTCCTCTGTTTGTGCGTGCCTTTCTTTGTATGCTGAAATCTGTACTTTTTATAAAAAGTTAATCAAATACAACTACTGACTGTTTCCTCATTGCTGTTGCTCTACGATGGCAACTCAGCACGAATACGCATGTGCCAATTGAATCTCAACAAGGAAACAGTCGGTGGATGTATTTGATTAACGTTTTATTAAAAAGTATGGATTTCAGTAAACAAAGGCACGCAACAACAGAAGACAAACGTATATACACCGTAAGGATTTAAATGTACATTTTTAAGTAACGACGGATAGCGACTCAAAGGAGTCCTTTAAAAAAAACTCTAGTCTCTGCTCAACTCCGTTGAGGTACTTGGCTACCCGCCTTCCATCTCTTTGGCAGCTTTCAATGGGGGAGGAAGGCTTCCCTCAGGGCAGGGAGATCCTGCTGCTTCTGCTCAAAACATCCAGTTGCATGAAATACATTAGTCGCAAAGTAAACAAGGTTATTATTCTTGAGATGTGCAGACGTGAAAACTCTGGGCTAATTGCTGAGGGTGTGCATACACACAGTGTTATTAATGACGTCACAAGCTGGTGATGATGAGAGGAGAGAGAGAAACAGAACCACAGATATGTGAGTAGTAACCAAGTTGTCAAACCAGGTGTAGTACGAGGCTGTTCTCATATCCCACCGGATGAGGAACGTAATTTGGGGCGAAAACAAACCGATTCCCCATTCATCTCTTCATGTGTGGTGTGTGTCTCCTCCATGTTCATCAGCCTCATCTTCTTGAGACAGAACATCAGGGAGGTGTTGTTAAGGAATTGGAATATGCTGATCTCATCTCACACTGCCCTCAATGTTGCTGCTACTGCTGCTGCTGCTACAGCCTGCAACAACACACAGGCTGGGAATAATAAGGCCATGTTAGGCTGGTTTCCACAGCCACCACGTTCTGTCTGTGGGCTGCTTCCATTTGGCCATCAGCCTGCATGTCCCAAGGGTTTATGGCTGCTGAAGTCAAACCAAACCCAGCTTTCCTATAACACCTGCTACCATCCAGATTCTCACTGAGTGGGTGACAGTCTGACTGTCGAGAGTGGCAAAGTAAACATACATTCACACATGCAGACCCACACACAAACGTATGCATGCAATTTATAAACGCAGTGTATCTGTGAAGGCCTAATTTACAATTTCTGTCAAGGACTTGATCCAGGTAGGCCACCATTTAAATGGCACTTCAATTTTAGGCATGAGTGCAGCTAGCCCAATAATGGACCAAAAGAGCCTAATGTTACACCTTAGAGTCCAAAGGACCTTACATGTTCTGTTGAGAGACGAATTAGCTTTGGCAGTTTTACAGGCTTTTGTGTTTCCATTTCATATTTTGAGGTTGGACGTTAGCACGTGGGGCGCACCGATTGGTGTCACCTTGTTAGTCAGTATGTGTTACACCAGTGTTGGCTTGTCCATCTCGTTAGATGGAAGGTGTTTCACCTGTGCTGACCTAGGTGATATTTAAGAGTGGCTGGCCCAGTGCTTCAGTTGTCTTGAGAGATGTGGAGGGTTAACACCTTTAGTTAGCGCTCCCTATTTGAGTTCTAGAAGAACAATCCTTTATATGATCTTCCCTATTTATGTTTTGCTCCGCTTTTTGGTTTGCTTCCTGTCTTTAAGATTGGTGTGGGTTTTTCTTTTGTTTGCCTTAACTTGGGCAAATGTATGGTGGGTGTCTTTTAGGTACCGGTTGTTGTTGCTAGTCAACTTTCAGTGGACACCCCCATGTGTCTTCCAGAACCCCTCCTAAAACCCAACCTGTTTCGTTTTGGTTCTCATTGCAGTGGAAGCTGCTGAGGGGAGGACGGCTCATAATAATGGCCGGAAAGGAGCAAATGGAATGGCATCTAACACATGGAATCCGTGTTTGATGTATTTGATGTCATTCTACTCATTACATTCCAGCCATTACCAAGAACCCATTCTCAATTAAGGTGCCACCAACCTCGTGTGTCAGTGACTCTTTGTTAGTTTCCCCTTCTGTTTGAGCGACATGTTTTGGTTTTCTTGCCAGGGAACGTAACAGGCAGCAAAAACAGCCAAATACTCCATCTAAATGTGACTCAATTCTCAATTGCGGTATGGTTCTGGAAACACAAAGCCCTCTACTTTCATAACAAATCAAAATAATTTCACAAATTAACAATGTACAGTGTTAATGTTTTAATTGGTTTTAACACAGTTGCCTCGAACAGTATTTTTCAGTGACAACATGTTTGTGGCGTTCGTCTTCCGTTTACACACAAGTGTTCGAGAGACACAGATTAGCCTCTGTCTTCTGTCTGTTTCCTGTAAATAAGCACTGTAACATGGAAATATGGCTGTATGAGAACCATAACCCTATAAAAGGTGTGTAGTGATTTAAAGTATTTCTTTCTTCTGTCTATGGTGTTAAGAATGAACAAAAATTTAGGAGAGAGGACCAGACTTGAATGCAATAGTTGCCTTGAACGCAGGTCCCTACTAAAGTGGTAATGGCCTCAGAGCCGGTGTTTTGAGGATTTATTGGCATGTGCCATTATATTCTCCAAACACTGGCTTTGAGGGCATTATCACTTTTATACAACGGGTTACCAACATATTCAAATAATGATTTACATATTTTCATTAAAAACATTATTTTGGGGGCCTCCCAAGTGGTGCAGCGGTCTAAGGCACTGCACCGCAGTGCTAGATGTGTTACTACAGACCTGGGTTCATTCCCGGGCTGTACCATAACCGGCCATGGTCGGGAGTCCCATAGGATGGCACACAATTGGCCCAGCATCCATTACAGCAGTGGCTCATCCCCTCCACCAGTGACAAACTCCATCTTCGCCTCCGGTCCCACTGGTCCTGTGACCGCTGCAGTGCCTCACCTTCTTCTCTGCCAGCGACAACAGCTCAGCCAGCTATATGTTCCTGCTCCTCCAACTGTGGCTCTGCCCCTGTTCCTCACAGCTGTGACCTCTCAGTTCAGTGAGCCAATTGCCTCAATGTTCCAGTTTTCACTGCCCGCCCTGTCCTCCGGCTCACCATTCCCTCTCGACGGCCACCCTGGCTCTTCCTTCACCCAACACCCTCCACTTCGCATCCATTCTCTTCCTCGCTTCACCATTAGATCCAACAAAGTCCCGCAGGCCATGTGACCACTGCTGATCCTCATTTTCTACCTACATCCCTTTTCATTATGTCAGATATCACTATCCTCAACAAATATATCTTCACCATCAAACACAGTAAACTGATCAGTTTAGCAGAACCACAAGTCTACCGGTTCCAGCTATCTAACCTCAGCCCTTACCAACCACTCACCTACTTCCTACAGCTCAGACAATCTCAACATGCCTTTCTATCCGATCCACTGTTCATAACTAAATCTGGTTTCATCGCCTCGCCGATGGTTCCATTCCCATCTGAGACAAATACTATCACTGTATGGCAATCATGTTGATCAATTCTCCTGACCTGGCCTCCCGAGTGGTGCAGTGGTCTAAGGCACTGCATTGCAGTGCTTGAGGTGTCACTACAGACCCGGGTTCGATCCCAGGCTGTGTCACAACCGGCCGTGACCGGGAGTCCCATAGGGTGGCGCACAATTGGCCCAGCGTTGTCCGGGTTAGGGGAGGGTTTGGCCGGGGGGGGGCTTTACTTGGCTCATTGTGCTCTAGCAACTCCTTGTGGCGGGCCGGGCGCCTGCAGGCTGACTTCGGATGTCAGTTGAACGCTGTTTCCTCTGACACATTGGTGCTTCTGGTCTAAGCGGGCAGGTGTTGAGAAGCTCGGTTTGGCGGGTCATGTTTCGGGAGGACGCATGACTTGACCTTCGCATCTACTAAGCCCGTTGGGGAGTTGCAAGATTGCAATTGAATATCTTGAAAAAGGGGGTAAAATATAGAACAAAACCTATTAATAAATGAATTGATCAGTAAATAAAAATGTGTTTGTGCATGTGAGAGTTGGGCTATATGGAAGAGATTACTGAGTAGTTTTGTTCATCAGGCTGACCACCAGTCTTTGCTTGAAGTCATTGAGGGATGATATTCTGGCAATGTGAAGATAAGAATTCCAGAGTATGGTACCTCTGTATCTGATAGAGAATTGACTATGTGAGGTGTGGCATTGGGGAGGGTGAAGGTTATTGCAGTGTCTTGAGTTGTATATATGTATTTCAGAATTAACCTGGAAAATTCCATTGAAGGGTTTAGGTAAACTGTCTGGGAGGTATGAGTATTAGTAGATGAAAGTGCGTAATTGGTGTACATTAATGTCATAAATAGACAAGATATTGAGTTTCTTAAACAAAGATGCAGATGGAGCCAGGTAATTAGAGGAGGTAGCTAGTCTTGTAAATGTATTTTGTATGAGGAGGAATTTGTGTAGGTAGGAGGCATATGGACTGGTCCAGACAATATTACAGTAAATGTAGCTATAGTGTATATAGTTAGGAAGCAAGCCTGATGAACCAAACCACAAATCTTTCTGATACCAACAGATTTCATCACTTTGATTCAGACAAATTGATATGATCTTTCCAGGATAACTTTTCCTCAATTAGAATCTAATGGTTGTGACTTGTTCCATTTCATTCCCACCAATTGAGATTCTGTCTCTTTTCTTTTACAATATTTCTTATTCTTACTAGTGAAAACAATAAAGTAGCATTTTTTAAAAACATTTAAAAGAATTTGTTTATCTGGAACCAGTCAGACAATTAGCCCATGCCTGAGTTGGCTTTATTAATTAGTGAATTAACATTTTTGTGATTAAAATAAAATTGGTAACATCAGCAAAAAGAATGGGAAGGACTGTACAGTGGAAGACACAGCAGCAATGTAATTGATATATATTTGGAATAATAAAGGTCCAATTATCAAACCCTGTGGCACGTCACAGGATATTTTGGCCCTGGTAGATGCACAACCATTTGCATAAACAAATTGTTCTCTATCATAAACATCACTAAATAACCAATTATATGTATAATCATGAAAAAAACGTAATTTAGTTTAGAAAGTCATATTTCATGATCAACCGTGTTAAACACTTTGGATAAATAAATAAAAATTCCAAGAGCGTACTCATTGTTGTTCAGGACTGTAAAGATTTTATCCACAAGTTGCAAAAGAGCCATATCTGTGGAGTAGTTTTTACAAAAATCACACTGGTTCTCATATAGAATAGTGTTGATTTTAAACATTCTCTTATACACCGATTTTTCTAGGATTTTAGAAAAACGTGGTAGTACAGATATTGGGCGATAATTTGTAAAATATCTTGGGTCCCCAGATTATTAAATGGGGATAACTTTTTCAAATCAATTTTCAAATATTTAGGAACAATACCAGTTTGCATAGATTTGGCGAAGATATACGTTAGAGCCTCAGTAATCGAGGAAGACACTGATTTCACCAAAGAGGCCCAATCTCATTATGACCTGCTGCTGATTATCTTTTAAGTTTTACCTCCATCACCTCCATTAATTCAGAAGGATCAAACTGAAACAGAGAAGGGAAATGTCCCTTAATGTCCCTCAATCAGTTTTCCTTCAATATTTATTTGACAGAGGAACCCACATTCGCAAAAAAGTTATTAAATTCATATGAAATATCATCAGGATTGCTATAGATCTTATTTTCAACAAGACATTGAGATGGGATAGTTGTAGATGCCTTTTTCTTATTCAACAGTTGATTGATGATTTTCCAAGTTGACTTTATATTATTTAAGGATTCTTGTAATTTGTCAGTAAAATATAGATTTTGATATCCGAAGCAGGTGAGTAAATTTTGTTCTTATACTTTTTGTAATTAGCAGAATTCAGGAGAGAGGGATTTGTGAGAAACTTTTAATACAACTTGTTTTTTTTTCACTGAAGATTTTGAGACTGGTTGTAAACCAAGGTTACCAGAACCCATCTGCTGCTCTTTTATGTGATTTAACTAAGGGAAAGTAGTGGTGAAATGCAGTATTGAAAGATGTGAGAAGTCTGGTAAGCAGACTCCACATCGGCCTGATTTATAAAAACTTTCCCATGAAATATCAACATCTCAAAGCACTCACAAATACTAATCCTTTCCATCTGTTCATTTCCAGCTGTCAAAGAGACATTGGAAAGTAGCCAGAAATGTTAGTAGGATCTCACTTTTAAATAAGTTTGTTATAATCACCCAATAGAAAACACATTTTATTTTCATTATTAATCAAAGGCAGTTAACCCACTGTTCCCCGGTAGGCCATCATTGTAATTAAGAATTTGTTCTTAACTGACTTGCCTGGTTAAATGAATGTTAAATAAAACAAATTAAAACATTAAAAACAAATCCAAGGTTGATGCAAGGATATCAAAGAAACTTCCAATGTCAGTATCGGGTGGCCAATAGATGCATCCAATTACCACTTTTTTCGACCAAAAAATGAACAGGAGGGAATTTCTTTGAAAAAAAAATGAAACATCAATGTTATCAGATATAAGTGATAATAATTTTAAACGTTTAATGAACAAAAATGGACACTCCTCCTCCCACTCTTGATGTTCTAGAGTGGTGAACAGCAT
The DNA here is from genome assembly GCF_901001165.1 of Salmo trutta. Taxonomy (NCBI): domain Eukaryota; kingdom Metazoa; phylum Chordata; class Actinopteri; order Salmoniformes; family Salmonidae; genus Salmo; species Salmo trutta. Next base: position 29,681,054 of record NC_042957.1, read on the forward strand.
TGTAAGGAGACATGTCATAAAATGGTTGTCTCTTCAGTCAACCATGTTTCTGAAAGGGTAACACTGGAAAATTCATGATTGGGAGAAGACGGATAATGAACAAGGTGGTCACGATTTTTAGGAAGAATGCGAACGTTCAAATGAAAGGTAGAAAATAAGCTTGTCTTGGAATTAGATAAACTACTATACAGGTTGTTACATGCTTAACACTTTTATCGTAATCTCAAGTAACAGACTTATCGCTGGTAAATTTCAGGAAACAAATTCCTCAGCAATCTACACACAATAACCCATAATGACAAAGAGAAAACAGGTTTTTAGAATTCTTTGCAAATCTATTAAAAACAAAAAACAGAATTATAATAATTATTCAGACCCTTTGCTACGAGACTCGAAATTGAGCTCAGGTGCATCCTGTTTCCATTGATCAGCCTTGATGTTTCTACAACTTGATTGGAGTCCACCTGTGGTAAATTCAATTGATTGGACATGATTTGGAAAGGCAAACACCTGTCTATATAAGGTCCCACAGTTGACAGTGCATTTCAGAGCAAAAACCAAGCCATGAGGTTGAAGGAATTGTCCGTAGAGCTGCGAGACATGATTGTGTTTAGGCACAGACCTGGGGAAGGGTACCAAAACATTTTTCCAGCATTCAAGGTCCCCAAGAACACAGTGGCCTCCATCATTCAGAAATGGAAGAAGTTTGGAATCACCAAGACTCTTCCTAGAGCTGACCGCCTGGCCAAACTGAGCAATCGGGGGAGAAGGGCCTTGGTCAGGAAGGTGACCAAGAACCCGATGGTCACTCTGACAGAGCTCCAGAGTGCCTCTGTGGAGATGGGAGAACCTTCCAGAAGGACAACCATCTCTGCAACACTCCACCAATCAGGCCTTCATGGTAGAGTGGCCAGACGGAAGCCACTCCTTAGTAAAAGGCACGTGACATCCCGCTTGGAGATTGCCAAAAGGCACCTAAAGACTTTCAGACCATGAGTAACAAGATTCTCTGGTCTGATGAAAACAAGATTGAACTATTTGGTCTGAATGCCAAGCTTCACGTCACAAATACAGGTGTGCCAAGCTTGAAGCGTCATACCCAAGAAGACTCAAGGCTATAATTGCTGCCTTAGGTGCTTCAACAAAGTACTGCGTAAAGGGTCTGAATACTTATATAAACCAAGAAGGAGAGTGATGGAGCACTACATCAGATGACCTGGCCTCCAAAATCACCCGACCTCAACCCAATTGAGATGGTTTGGGATGAGTTGGACCGCAGAGTGAAGTAACAGCAGCCAACAAGGGCTCGGCATATGTGGAACCTCCTTCAAGACTGTTGGAAAAGCATTCCAGGTGAAGCTGGTTGAGAGAATGCCAAGAGAGTGCAAAGCTGTCATCAAGGCAAAGGGTGGCTACTTTGAAGAATCTCAAATATATTTTGATTTGTTTAACCCATTTTTGGTTACTACATCATTCCATATGTGATATTTCATAGTTGTGATGTCTTCACTATTATTCTACAATGTAGAAAATGGTAAAAATAAAGAAAAACCCTTGAATGAGTAGGTGTGTCCAAACCTTTGACTGGTACTGTATATCTTTCAACAATGCCGTGATGTTTAACATACAACTTCAATCTATCTAATCAAACAGAATCCACAGATTGTGAGTTGAAGATAAATGCTTTTACTAAGAGTATTAGTATATTAGTAATTGACTGATCAGGTCTCTCCAGATCTCCCAACAATGCTATGTCTAGGGTCAATTTTAGATAAAGGTTATGTTTTTTCAGCCATTCCTGAACCTGAGACCAGAAACATGTTACCTGAGGGAAATACCAAAACAAATGGTCTATTGGTTCTGTATCCTCACAACAAAATCTGCAGAACAAAATTTTGTTGGTGGCAAGAATTCTGTACAATAATTTTAGCTGAAAAGCACGAAGTCTTGAATCTTGCATCATCTTATATATCAACTCATACACTCTGTACCATGGAATTGGTACATCAAAAATCTCTTCCCAACTATTTTGCAATCTGAATGGCACAGTTGTCAACATCCTATTTATGCTATTTTTATTCCTCTGCTGGTTTTGATACTTTATATTGGGCAGAAAGACCAGTTCCCTACCTCCTCTCGCTGCCACCTGCCTCTTCCATTTTTGGGGTAATGCTGTAATCAATCGGTTGTAATCTTGGATTGAGCAGACCTTCCCATACAATTCTGATAACTCCATGAAAAACATAACTCTACCATAGCAATTTACAATTTCATTTTTCATAACTACAGGTATTTTATCAATCAGCACATTTGAGTTCAGCCATAATATTTGTTGTAATTTTTTCAGGGGGATGAAATTGAAATTGTAACCAGCCCTGCAATGCTTGTTTGAAAAAGAGAAATACATTGAAAAAGGTTTCATTTTCAATTTATCTGCACAAAGGCAAAAAGATAATTTCTGAACAATGGATGAGCTTTTCTTAGGGTTCAAGTAAAACGTTTGTGTAAGTGAAGATTTTAGAGAGAGGTTTAGTGATTTTATATTTAATAATATCAGCCCACCCAGTTCATATTCATTATATAGATAGGCACACTTTATCTTGTCCGTTTCAGCGTCCCAGATAGAGCAAAATAGTTTTTGCTTATATGATTTGAAAAGTTAATCATCAGGAGTAGGCAGCACCATAAGTAAGTGAGTAAACTGAGATATGACTAAGGAGTTAATCAGTGCAATTGTTCCATAAAAGACAGGTATTTACCTCTGCATGCTTGAAGGATCTTGTCTATTTTTACTAGTTTTCTATTGAAATTCATTGTGGAGAGCTCATTTATATCTTTTGTGATATGAATACCAAGTATGTCTACTTCACCGTCAGCCCATTTTATAGGTAAACTGCAGGGTAATGTAAAAGTTGTATTTTTTAAAGATCCAATACATAATATTGTACACTTACCATAATTACGTTTTAGTCCAGAGATTCCAGAAAAGTTATCTAGATCTTCAATGAGACGTTGCAGGGATCTAGCTTGACTCATCAGCATACATGGGCACACTTGTTTTTAAGCCTTGGATTTCTAATCCTCTAATGTTGTTATTTGATCTGATTTTAATAGCTAGCATTTCAATGGCCATAATGAATGGATATGGTGACAGTGAACACCCTTGTTTAACTGCTCTTGACAATTCAAAACTCTCTGAGAAGTAGCCGCTATTTACTATTTTACACCTCGGGTTGCTATACATTGGAGATAATATACATCTAAGAAGCCAGGGCTGGATTTTGATATGTTTCATGTTGCATTTATAAATAAAAGAGCTTTTCAAAATCCAGGCCTGGCTTCTTAGAGGTTTCATGTTGTTCTATTATTTCTAGTAGTTGTCGTTTATTATCTCCAATGTATCGTCCATGGATCAGGACGAACAATACCTGGTAAAACATTTTTAATTCTGAGTGCTATTCATTTCATTAGTATTTTTGCAACACAAGTTTGAAGTTTAAGAGGCCTCCAGTTTTTTTTAGATAGACTGTATCTTTATATTTGCCATCAGGGTCTTGTTTTAGTAATAGTGAAATCAGACCTTCCTGCTGAGTACCTGACAGGCTACCATTTCTATAGGAGTAGTTAAAAAAGCTAATAATAGAGCTTTTAGTATATCAAAAAAGGCATGATATACCTCTACCAGTATGCCATCAAGCCCTGGGGTTTAATAGCCTCAAAAAGTTATTCCTCCGTAATTTGGCCTTTTCTCTGATCTTTTTGTACATTTGTTTTTGTTTTATTATTTGAAAAGAATTCCTTACAATAATAGTTGTTCAGAGGGTGAGGATGAGATGGAAAAGAAAATATCTGCTTAAAATATTTATCTACCTTTTTTTAAATATAATTTGTAGAATCATAGATGACTATCTTTAGTAGCGAGTTTCTGCAAATTCTTTTTGGTAGCATTCCTGTGTTGGAGATTCCGGAAGAATTTGGTGCATTTTTCTCCATATTCCATCCAGTTTCATTATTTTTGTAATAGATTACATTAGATCATTCTTAAATAAGTTCCTCCGGTTTGTTTTGTTTTTCCTCTAACTTATTTTGTATCTCTGTAGTACTGTTTTTATTGCTATCTACCTGTACCATTAGTTCATGTATTTCGCTTGTTAGTCTTGTCTCTTTAGACAGAAACTGCTTTATTTTTTTATATTGAATTGAATGACCTCTGAAGGTACATTTTAAAGGTATCCCAAACAAGAAGGAGATTTTCTGGAACCTATATTGTACTGGAAAAATTCAGTTATAAATAATGTTGTCTTAGTTCAAAATAAGTTGTCCTACAGACTTTTGCTAACATTTCCAATATCCCTGTCCACGTGGAAATTCTGTAAGAGTTATGTGAAGGCCAATCAGATGATTATCTGATCACATTCTCTCTCCTATCAATTATTTTTTAACCTTTGATGCAAGCGAGAAAGAGACAAGAAAGTAGTCAAGCCGACTAGCTTGATTAAGTCTCCTCCATGTATATCTCACTAGATCAGGTTTTTTTAGTCTCCAAATATCTACCATTTGTAATGTGTACATAATATTTGGGATTTCCTCAATGGCACAATGATGATAGTTTGTAGTGATTTTCTTTACGGTCCATTGAGGTACTTCAGTTTCTTGCAAATTTCTCGCATGGAATAGCCTTCATTTCTCAGAACAAGAATAGATTGATGAGTTTCAGAAGAAAGTACTTTGTTTCTGGCCATTTTGAGCCTATAATCGAACCCACAAATGCTGATGCTCCAGATCCTCAACTAGTCTAAAAAAGTCTCGTTGTATTGCTTCTTTAATCAGAACAACAGTTTTCAGCTGTACTAACATAACTGCAAAAGGGTTTTCTAATGATCAATTAGCCTTTTAAAATGATAAACTTGGATTAACTAACACAATGTGCCATTGGAACACAGGAGTGATGTTTGCTGATAATGGGCCTCTGTACGCCTACAGTATGTAGATATTCCATAAAACATCTGCTGTTTCCAGCTACAATAGTCATTTGCAACATTAACAATGTCTACACTGTATTTCTGATCAATTTTAGGTTATTTTAACGGACAAAAAATGTGCTTTTCTTTCAAAAACAAGGAAATGTCTAAGTGACCGGTAGTGTACGGTAGAGTACTTAACACGGTAGTGTACTTAACACGGTAGTGTACTCTCCCACCATAATGATTTGATCATTAGTTGCCTCTAAGTTCAATATATTGGTATACATATTTTTGAAGTAGTATGGATCATCTTGATTTGGACCATATAGATTAATGAGCCAAATCTGTTTTTCATCCACTTTCATTTTCAAAAGGATCCTGGCAGATCAACATTTTTGTTAATTAATATCATCACACCTTTTGAGATCTTTTGTCCATGATAGAAAATTATTTCACCACCCCATTCCTTTTTCCATGAGTTTCCTGTAAATAGTATATGTTATATTCCTTTTATTTTAGCCATATAAAGACTGATCTTCTTTTTTTAATGGTATGCTAAGCTGTTAATTATAACTGGCTATACTTACCATAACTAGATACTATTCTCAGTCTAAATTGACCATAATACATGATAATGGAATCAGATTGAAGATGTATTGTCAAATTCCTTTCACACTAATTCTCTATCATCCTCAGTCAAAGTGGATTTTCACTAATCTACACATTGATATAGAATAGATTATTATTTTGTGCATGTTCATTTATACAGTATATTCAACATGTCCCCCCCTATGCAAATAGTCTGGGAAGCCATTTGATTAGCTGTTGTTTTATCTACATAGCCTCTGGCCCCATAACGCACAAATGAAATTCGTGGTACTTTTAATAACCATTTTTTCTCACCTGTTTGAAAGAATAGTTTCTGAAAATACCTATATTTCCACTATAGAGAGTCATTTATTCACCTCTAAACAGATAGAAGTGTCACGATTCCCACCGACGGTGGCGCCCCCTCCTGCTCGGGTGGCGCTCGGCGGTTGTCGTCAACCGGCCTATTAGCTGCCACTGATTCCCTTTTTTGGTTTTCCCTTGTTTTGGTTTTGTGCACCTGTGGTTCGTTTGGTTAATTAGCGGGGCTATTTATTTTAGCTGGTCCGCTTCCGTGTTGTGCGGGATTGTTTTGTTGCTGACGGCTCATGTTCGTGTCGGCGCTGTGTTACGCCGTGAGTGTTTTCTCCCCTGTGTTTGGGAGTATTTGTTTGATGTGTGAGTGTAAATTAAATACGCCACTACCCTGTGCTCGCTGCTTCCTGTGCCTCATTCCTTCACCACGACTACCAAACCGTTACAAGAAGAGAATGATTCACTTCCAGGAACTCACTCTTTTTTTTCCTATTTTGAATCAGCTTTCTGTCCCTCTCATTGTTGAAATTTTGAACCACATTTTTATTTAACAATTGCTTCTGGTGCTATCTATAAGATCTGGAAGGCGGCGCATGTCCTCCTCCTTCACAATGGCGGAGATCCTTCTGACCTAGATAACAATCGCTCAATTTCTAAACTATCTTGCCTTGCAAAAATATTAAAATCACTGGCAAATGCTCAGCTAAGAACTTTTTAAACTTAAAATTACTGTATATTCTTAATGTGAACCAGTCTAGTTTTAGACCTAGACATAGCACTGTTTAAGCAGCTACGCTTGTCTTAAAGAACGTGTTAAATTGCTTAGATCGTAGGAATCACTGTGCTGCCATATTTATAGACCTAGCCAAGGCCTTTGATACTGTCGACCATCCCCTACTCATTCAAAGGTTGTCTGAAATGGGCCTCGACCAGGCATCTTGCAAGTGGTTTGGGAACTCTCTCTCAGACAGTGCACAAGTTGTGCTTTCTGATGGTGTTAAGTTACTTCGCTATTACTAAAGGTGTCCCGGAGGGGTCGATTTTGGGACCTGTCCTCTTTATATAAGTAATAATGGTCTATCTGCAAAAACTTCTAACATTCCTCTGTATGCAGATGACACTTATGTACACTATTCCCCTACTGCTGACCAGGCTATGCTAGAGCTGCAATCAGATTTTGCTGCTTTGCAGAAAGCCCTTGTTTATTTAAAATTGGTACTAAATGCAGGAAAAACTAAATGTAAGTTTTCTAAATCTCGTAGAAGTATTTCAGATGGTTATACACATTTATGCATTGGATGGTTCTCTCGTCGAGCATATTCTTGCCAATAAATATCTGGGCTTTTGGATTGACAAAAAAAAAGGATATAAAAAAAACATATGGATGAGCTAGTTAAGAAGCAGAGATTTAAAGGCTTCTTTTATAGAAATAGATCATGCCTCTCCCTAAACAGCAGGAAACAGGTTGTACAGGCAACGTTCCTGCCAGCTCTTGATTATCGTGACACCATTTATTAGAATGCAGCAGCCACTACTCTAAAACCCTTGGATGCAGTGGACATTAGCGCGCTTCGCTTTATCACAGGTGACAGGTTTAATACTCATCACTGTATCCTTTATCAGAAGGTCGGCTGGACCTTTTTGAATTCCAATAGATCACTTTAATTTCTCCCTTTTTTGTTTACAAAGTTCTCCTGCACAAGCTTCCAACATGTGTCACTTCTCTGTTAAAGTATAAATATTTGAGGCACTATTCCCGCTCACAGGGTTGATTAACTCACATGTCCCTCATGTCTCTACCAAGCTAGGTAAATCAGCCTTTAGTTTTAACGCCCCCCATGTTCTGAATAATTTACAATCCTTATTGCATCTTGATTCCCCGTTGCCAATTTGGCAGTTTAGAACGCTGATGAGGAATGAATTCACTTAGGTTTGTGAGCGTTTTGGTTGATTGCAATAATTTATTTGTGTTGTTGAAATGTAGTGTATTAGTTTCATTTTTGTTGTTGCTGTTTTATTGAATCATCATGCTGATTTGTGAATTGTTTGTTCTCAGGGCACAAATGAGAATGAGACGCTGGTCTCAAATTGGGCATCCCTGAATAATATTATTTTATTTTATTTAACTAGGCAAGTGGGTTAAGAACAAAATGACAGCCTACCCCGGCCAAACCCTCCCCGTACCCGGATGACGCTGGGCCAATTGTGCGCCACCCTACGGGACTCCTGATCACGGCTGGTTGTGATACAGCCCGGGATTGAACCCGGGTCTGTAGTGACACCTCTAGCACTGTGATGCAGTGACTTAGACCGCTGCACAACTTGAGAGGCATGAAAAAAGAAAATAACACATGCCTATGGTGGAGACGTTAGGATTTTTCTGGACAGGGCCTAACTATACTGGCCCAATAAGCACGTCTTAGAGATATCCTTTATTTGGACAGTGGTTAGTTAGAGTGTTTGACATTGTTGCCGGTGGCCTGGGTTCGAGACCTGGTAGAGGAATCAACCTGCTTTCACATTCTTAGCAATATATGGAAATGTCCTTATTTGGCAACAGTTACAACACACATATCTGAACTAATTAAAATGAGTTTGTCAATTACTCATGTTTGTTCTACATTGTATATCAAACCTAGGCCACTAGCACCAATGACAAATGCTCTAACCAGAGAAAATGTAGCCCCACCTCCCTGGGCACTTGAGTAGATCTGAAAAAACTAGATAGGTGTAAGGCTGTAAACAATAGGGTGAATGCACCTTGAAGTAAACCTCAGCTCTGTTGAAAGTACACTCAAGAAACACTTCGAATGATAATAGTGATTCAGGAGTATCATTAAAACGGGTTAACATGCCCAACCAACATTAGACAGCTGTACTGAATGCCCTTAGATCCCTGAAATAAGTAAATCAAATCAAATCAATTATGGAAATGTCCAGACTAACCGATAAATAACACAGACATGGTGGCACACCATGAATCAAGAGGTTGTGAATTAAAATCCCAGGTGAGGACTGTTGAATAATAATTACTGTATAAATTAGCATGCACAATGTAATCATGTATGTCAAAGTGTGTAAAATATGTACAATGAAAACACTACGTTAAAAGCACTGTGTGCAATTATCCCTAACCTTGCCAGCAGACAAAAAGCTATGAATAGATCAGTGGTTCATGAAGCAGGGCTTTGATTCGCTCTGCAACAGTAAAAAAGTGTGATGTGTAGTGAAACCCTTTTTGTTTTTGGAACGTTTCTTTGGTCCCTTCAAGCGATGTCCTGACAACTGATGAAACTTGTCTAGAACATTCATATCTTATATTCTGAAAACATGGCAACCATGTTCTGTGTATGTTTGGTGGGACATTGATAGAATATTCTCCCAACCCGCAGAAAACTGGACACATTTAATGTTCATGCAACGTTCCCATGAAACATGTCTAGAACATGAATATGGTATATTCTGAGAACGTGGTAACCATGTTCTTGGTATGTTTTGTTTGACATTAAGAGATTGTTCACCTAACTAACACCAAAACATGCTAGAAAGGTTCTCAGAAGGTTTATGCTAAATAGAATGTTCCCCTAACTAACGGAAAACTGGTCACTCAAACATTAGGTGAACATTTCGGTTAACATTACAAAAACGTTCTCTCTCCCTAGAATTGTTAGCGAGGTAGAGGTTTGCTTTATGTTTAATTTAATTGAATATAGTTGTTTATTTTGTTTGTGTTCTTGTCGTGCTTCCACCGGCCAGTCATGTACTCTGTGGTGCGTCCCAAAGTGCACCCGAATGAGCCAGTATTAGTGACAAAGGTGACATTGCAGCCCGCAATTCGTGCGTTCCTGCATAGGGGGTGTTCAAACTCTTTATGCTTCTATTGGTCCATTTTGAAGCTAGGACTGTACGCTACTAAGTTAGCTACTAATGTTATCACATTATAAACGCTACCCTATAAATACTGGCTATGCTGATGAGGTAACATTATAATAATTACTAACGATTATAATGTTACCTCGTGAGCACAGCATCATGTCTCTCCTATTCCTTTACTATTAGCAAGCATGTGAAATGTCATTCGCCTATTAACTTCATCCTATGAGCATGACAGACTAAGGCAATTTCACCACGCTTGCTGATTAACCTATGGGCTCACTCATGCAATAATCACTTTCCTTTATTTCAAGCAATGGGCATTAATCTAGGGGAGGATTTATATGTCAACTCAAACCTTGTGTTTTGCAGCAACAGTCTTCCAACCTCCACCACTAACGGAAGGACGGTCACTGCCGAGCACTGTAGGTTAGTGGTTGAAGATATCCCTATAGTGATGTGGGGGCTGTGCTTTGGCAAAGTGGGTGGGGTTATATCCTGCCTGTTTGGCCCTGTCCGGGGGTATCGTCAAACAGGGCCACAGTGTCTCATGACCCCTCCTGTCTCAGCCTCCAATATTGATGCTGCTATAGTTTATGTGTCGGGGGGCTAGGGTCAGTCTGTTATATCTGGAGTATTTCTCCTGTCTCATCCGGTGTCCTGTGTGAATTTAAGTATGCTCCCTCTCTCGTTCTCTCTCTCTTTTCTCGGAGGACCTGAGCCCTAGGACCATGCCTCTGGACTGCCTGGCCTGATGACTCCTTGCTATCCCCAGTCCACCTGGTCCTGCTGCTGCTCCAGTTTCAACTGTTCTGCCTGCGGCTATGGAACACTGACCTGTTCACTGGACGTGCTACCTTGTCCCGGACCTGCTGTTTTGGACTCTCTCTCTCTTCCGCACCTGCTGTCTCTAATGCTGAATGATCGGCTATGAAAAGCCAACTGACATTTACTCCTGAGGTGCTGACCTGTTGCACCCTCTACAACCACTGTGATTATTATTATCTGACCCTGCTGGTTATCTATGAACATTTGAACATCTTGGCCATGTACTGTTATAATTTCCACCCAGCACAGCCAGAAGAAGACTGGTCACCCCTCAGAGCCTGGTTCCTCTCTAGGTTTCTTCCTAGGTTCTGGCCTTTCTATGGAGTTTTTCCTAGCCACCATGCTTCTACATCTGCATTGCTTGCTGTTTCGGGTTTTAGGCTGGGTTTCTGTGCAGCACTTTGTGACATCGGCTGATGTAAAAATGGCTTTAGAAATACATTTGATTGATTGATTGATTGACTATCCTGCAGATCTGTTAACTTTACAGGGAGGACAAGCAGGGGCGAAGGACATGGTGGACTAGCAAGCTGCGCGCTTCACTCTTCGGTTTTGTTTAGAATTAGGCACAAGTGATGCTAATTTGTGAATATTGTTGTTATGAGTAGGCCTACTCAAAGGTGTATATATGGTAAAAGGATGTTTATCCTAGTTTATGAATGCTTTAAATTAGCGATTATATATTACGGTATGGTGAACCAGTTTGCATCATTTTACGTGTGCAATTAGATTGGTCCCCTTAGATTGCGAGCTAGTTGCTAGGCTCCAGAAGACGTTCTCTCCCCCTAGAATTGTTAGCTGGGTAGAGGTTTGCTTTATGTTTAATTCCATTTATTATACGTTGGATCCATCAGAACTTAGTCGGATCGAGAATATAAAGGGTTCTGAGTTTTGATCAACGCTGGGAGTAGCCTAATATTTAGATGTTGACCCGTAATTGATTTTCTTAATTGTGTACTACTGTGTATATATTTAAAGATACATAAAAAAAATACCTAGGTCTGGACCTCGCTGACTTCATACAGTATGTAGTTAGGGCCATGCACTGTACACAGTTAACACATTTGTGGTGTCCATCTTCAGTTCACACGCAGGTGTTTGGAGAAGAAGATAGCTAATTAGCACAGATAGTCGACTTTGTCTTCCGTTTGTTTTCCGTAAACAAGCGCTGTAACATGGAAATATGGCCGTGTGGGAACCTTAACCCGTGTGTAGTCATTTAACCTTCAGTTTTTGGAAAATGATCTCTCGCTGATTTGAAAGATATGTTCCTTATGTTATCGCAAGCAATGCGTATTAACGTTTAGAGCAAGCGTTGGGCTCTTAACAAAACACCCCCGTCCAGAATAGGCACTTAAAACCTGTTGGGGCTACGGGTTAGCAATGAACCTTGAGACGGGATTGCTAGCAAGGCTGGAAATTCAAAACATCAAAAATGTAATAATTTCAATTTCTCAAACAATCAACTATTTTACACCATTTAAAAGATAAACATCTCCTTAATCTAACCACATTGTTCGATTTTCAAAGAGGCTTTACGGCAAAAGCATAAAGTTAGATTATGTTAGGACAGTACATAGCCACAAAAGTACAAACATCCATTTTCAATTCAAGGTCAGGCGTCACCAAAAGCAGAAACCAGCTAAAATTATGCACACCCTTTGACAATCTCCATCAGATGACACTCCTAGGACATTATGTTATACAATACATGCATTTTTTGTTCCATCAAGTTCATATTTATATCCAAAAACAGCATTTTACAGTAGCGGTGAAATTCAGATTTTTTTCTTCTCTGAAATGCTTCCGGTGAACAACGTTACAATTTTCAAAATTACTATTCGAAAACATTGGTAAATTATAATATTGTCATTCAAATAATTATAGTTTAACATTTCGTAAATGCTACTGTCTTGCCAGATTTCAAAATAACTTTACTGGGAAATCACAAGTTGCAATAAACCGGGTGCTGTGCTAAGAACAATAAGCTAGGCTATATAGGTTAGCATCATCTTGTAACCATGTAATATCAATAATACTATCGTCAATAATCCCTTACCTTTGATTATCTTCATCCATTGGCACTTCCAGGAATCCCAGGTCCACAACAAATGTGGTTTCTTTTGACAAAGTTCATAATTGATGTCCAAATAACTCCAAGTTGTTCCATGTTGTTAGCGCTTCGGTGGCTACTAAAAAGTAGCGCGGGGGGGATGTGAAGTCACGGCGAAAAGTTAAAAAAGTTACAAAAATAATCTATTTACGTTCGTTCAAACATGTCAAACGTTGTTTAGCATCAATCTTTAGAGCCATTTTTAACGTGAAACATCAGTAATGTTTCAACCCGACCTCTCCTATGTCTAGATTAACGTTTTTGAAAAATGTCTCGTGTCTCATGATTGCGCAGGTGCAGGCAATAATGGAAGTGACGACATCCCAGGGACGTCAACTTCACTGCATTCTTATTTGCTCTCTGTTCATCATAGACGCTTCAAACAACTTTATAAAGATCGCTGACATCTAGTGGAAGCCGTAGGAGTTGCGAAATTAATCCTTTCTCACTGTGGTATCTATAAAACAATGACTAAAAAAAAATAGTACAGCCACAAAATTATTTTTTCTCTCAGGTTTTCTCAGGTTTTTGCCTGCCATATGAGTTGTGTTATACTTACAGACACCATTCAAACAGTTTTAGAGTGTTTTCTATCCAAATCTGGTAATAATATGCATATCCTAGCTTCTGAGTTGATGTAGGTGGCAGTTAAAAATGGGCACATATTTTTTCCAAAATTCTCAATACTGCCCCCGTAGCCCGTAGAGGTTATTAAAATCAAATCAAATCAAATCAAATCAAATTAAGGTAGTTAGCATATATGAACTCAACTCAGATATAAACCTTGAATGACACACCTGTCTCGATCAATGAGAAGATTTGAAATAGGCAAGATGGCGGCGTAAATATTGTTGGATTACTTCACGGAGCGATTGTTTTTTTTTACATTTAATAATGGAGCATTTTCTCAATTCAAACAAAGCACTTGCAACTAGCCATAGAAGTTTAGAAGACATTTATTGTCTGGGGCAGCAGGTAGCCTAGTCGTTAGAGCGTTGGGCCAGTAACTGAAAGGTTGCAAGATCAAATCCAAGAGCTAACAAGGTAATGTTACAAATCTGTCGTTCTGCCCCTGAACAAGGCAGTTAACCCACTGTTCCTAGCCCGTCATTGTAAATAAGAATTTGTTCTTAACTGACTTGCCTAGTTAAATAAAGGTAACAACAATTGTTGGGTATTAACAAGTGAAGTTTGGTAAAATGTTCTGCTTTACACTACCTAAGTAATAATGCCTATCAGCCAGCTGGAACAGAAGTAATGGTCTGACTAGGCAATATTTTTAATACACTGTAGCTAATTGAGCCTAGGTCTGTGATGGAAAAAACTGGATGGATTAGATGCGCCTAAACCAAAAGGGGGCACTCGGCCACCCAATGAGGCGCTTCTTATTAAAATATTAATTATTTCGCCACCCCACCGAAGGCATTGTTATTTAATTTAATTGGTTCATTATGTGAGTGTCTATAATCAGCCCACAGCATTGCTCCTAATGGAATCACAGGTAGGCAGAGTATAGCATTATTATGCCCGCTGATGCCAAATGCCAAATTCATGCATGAAGCCAATATAGGTCACCCATATACAGGAGTTATCTTAAGTTGCCCAAGGTTATTATTAACTCTGTAACTCATTTACTTTTTGGCTTGATGTCTGTATGAAAGTGAAATTGATAGATGGAAAGAAAATGTGGGTAGCCCACTGACCTGTTCTTTGCCTAGAAATTGTGGTCCAACCATTTTCTTTCTGTCAATTTTTTATGGAGAAAGATTTTGCTAGTTGTCCATGTTTGTTTTACCATAGTTTAAAGCCGGTCTCCACAATAGGCAGCCCCTCAATAAAGAAATAATTTTCCGTCTCGGACATTAAAGACCGTAAAATCACCAGGAAATTCGGTATACCCCCCCTACCTTGTCACAACGCAACTGATTGGCTCAAATGCATTAAGAAGGAAAGAAATTCCACAAATTAACTTTTAAGAAGGCACACCTGTTAATTGAAATGCATTCCAGGTGACTACCTCATGAAGCTGGTTGAGAGAATGCCAAGAGTGTGCAAAGCTGTCATCATGGCAAAGTGTGGCTATTTGAGGAATCTCAAATATAAAATATATTTTGATTTGTTTAACACTTTTTTGATTGCTACATGATTTCACATGTCTTATTTCATAGTTTTGATGTCTTCACTATTATTCTACAATGTAGAAAATAGTAAAAATAAATAAAAACCCTTGAATGAGTAGGTGTTCTAAAACTTTTGACCGGTTGTGTATATCTGTTTGCGATTCTTGCGGTCAATTTGAGGTCGACAAATTATTTATAACTAGTTCTGGCACACTGACCATCCGCTCAAGGAAAAATCGTCCTACGACTGAGTGTAATAAGGGTCCCCTGGCCTAAAGTTTGATGGTAAGCCTTCCCTGGAATATGGGCCCTTATGAAAAATAACAGGCTACTTCCCATAATTAGGTGATTGGAAGTTTTCCTTCCAGTTTGCGCTTTTAAAATAATTTCAGGCACTCTATGAAGAGCAGATAGCAGATATCTCCCACTCCATAATGATTTGAGAAGGAAGCGTATTGTCAATTATAATGAACCAGCAACCGTTTACTGGCACGCAAAACATAGACATAAGGTGTTGTGCAAATGTTAAGAGATTATGCAAATTAAACTGACACCTTCAGGTTTGACAATTAAACCAGCACTGCAAGCATCAGTGATACTCACACAGCATTGGAAAACAATCTGATTGCCAGTCGGCTGATTTCCCATTACATAGCTTGTACTGGATACTTTTAAAGCATTTATTTGCTCTTTGGATATTGGAAGACACAGCAAACATTGTGCTTATGTGTTATATTACAGATGGATACATTAAAAGGAAGCCTTATGGTCCACATAGGAAGAAATTATATTAAGTAAGTAACATGTTGAGAATAGGCAATACTCTACAGTGGTTCCCAAACTTTTTATAGTTCCGTACCCCTTCAAAACGTTCAACCTCCAGCTGCGTACCCCTTCTAGCTGTCACGGTTGTCGTATGATGAAGGAGCGGACCAAAGTGCAGCGTGTGTATCGTTCCACATTTTCTTTATTAAACTGTGAAACTATGCAATACATACAAAAACAACAAACCGTGACGAAGAGGTGAAACATACACTAACTCAAAAACAATCTCCGACAAACCCAGGTGGGAAAAACAACTACTTAAGTAAGATCTCCAATTAGAGACAACGATGACCAGCTGCCTCTAATTGGAGATCATCCCAAAAAAGTCCAACATAATAATACAAAAACTAGAACATAACAACATACAAAATCTAAACTAGAAAAAAAAACTATCAGGCCCTGACCTACTCTACCATAGAAAATAACAGCTTTCTATGGTCAGGATGTGACCTGATAAGGCCCACAGTCCGGAGCCTCCAGCGACTTCCTACAGTCCGGAACCTCCTGAGACGGCCTGCAGTCCGGAACCTCCTGAGACGGCCTGCAGCCCGGAACCTCCTGAGACGGCCTGCAACCCGGAACCTCCAGTGGTGGCCTGCAGCCCGGAACCTCCAGCGGCGGCCTACAGTCCGGAACCTCCGGCGATGATTCACAGTCCGGTGACACAGAAGCAGAGAGATCAGCGGGCGGAGCGGGGGTTATGCCCCGAACCAGAGCCGCCTCCTCTGTTGGAGGATCCGCGGGTTAAGAAGGTTATGTGTACTGCACCAGAGCCGCCATAGACAGTAGTTACCCATCCTACCCTCCCTTTTGTTTTTTTTGGTTTTGGGGGGGGGGGTTGTTGTGTTTTTGTTTAGGTGCGGTCGGAGTCCGCACATGTTATTTTCTATGGTAGAGTAGGTCAGGGCGTGACAGGGGGTGTTTTTCTATGTTTTGTATTTCTATGTTCATGTTCTAGTTTTGTATTTTTATCTTGGTTTTGTTTGGGATGATCTCCAATTAGAGGCAGCTGGTCCTCGTTGTCTCTAATTGGAGATCATACTTAAGTAGGGGTTTTCTCCACCTGGGTTTGTGGGAGATTAGTTTTGAGTAGTGTCTGTTTCACTTCTGCGTCACGGTTTGTTGTTTTTTTGTCATTCAAGTTTATTTATGTATTGCATAGTTTCACAGTATAAATAAAATGTGGAACGACACACACGCTGCACTTTGGTCCACTCCTCTCTATGACAACCGTGACATCACCCAAATGTATAGCCCCGTTGGAAAATATTAATGGACCGTTTGAAAATGTGAAGATATAAAAAAAAATATATATATATATATACTGCTCAAAAAAATAAAGGGAACACTAAAACAACACATCCTAGATCTGAATGAAAGAAATAATCTTATTAAATACTTTTTTCTTTACATAGTTGAATGTGCTGACAACAAAATCACACAAAAATAATCAATGGAAATCCAATTTATCAACCCATGGAGGTCTGGATTTGGAGTCACACTCAAAATTAAAGTGGAAAACCACACTACAGGCTGATCCAACTTTGATGTAATGTCCTTAAAATAAGTCAAAATGAGGCTCAGTAGTGTGTGTGGCCTCCACGTGCCTGTATGACCTCCCTACAACGCCTGGGCATGCTCCTGATGAGGTGGCGGATGGTCTCCTGAGGGATCTCCTCCCAGACCTGGACTAAAGCATCCGCCAACTCCTGGACAGTCTGTGGTGCAACGTGGCGTTGGTGGATGGAGCGAGACATGATGTCCCAGATGTGCTCATTTGGATTCAGGTCTGGGGAACGGGCGGGCCAATCCATAGCTTCAATGCCTTTCTCTTGCAGGAACTGCTGACACACTCCAGCCACATGAGGTCTAGCATTGTCTTGCATTAGGAGGAACCCAGGGCCAACCGCACCAGCATATGGTCTCACAAGTGGTCTGAGGATCTCATCTCGGTACCTAATAGCAGTCAGGCTACCTCTGGCGAGCACATGGAGGGCTGTGCGGCCCCCCAAAGAAATGCCACCCCACACCATGACTGACCCACCGCCAAACCGGTCATGCCGGAGGATGTTGCAGGCAGCAGAACGTTCTACACGGCGTCTCCAGACTCTGTCACGTCTGTCACATGCTCAGTGTGAACCTGCTTTCATCTGTGAAGAGCACAGGGCGCCAGTGGCGAATTTGCCAATCTTGGTGTTCTCTGGCAAATGCCAAACGTCCTGCACGGTGTTGGGCTGTAAGCACAACCCCCACCTGTGGACGTCGGGCCCTCATACCACCCTCATGGAGTCTGTTTCTGACCATTTGAACAGACACATGCACATTTGTGGCCTGCTGGAGGTCATTTTGCAGGGCTCTGGCAGTGCTTCTCCTGCTCCTCCTTCCACAAAGGCGGAGGTAGCGGTCCTGCTGCTGGGTTGTTGCCCTCCTACGGCCTCCTCCACGTCTCCTGATGTACTGGCCTGTCTCCTGGTAGCGCCTCCATGCTCTGGACACTACGCTGACAGACACAGCAAACCTTCTTGCCACAGCTCGCATTGATGTGCCATCCTGGATGAGCTGCACTACCTGAGCCACTTGTGTGGGTTGTAGACTCCGTCTTATGCTACCACTAGAGTGAAAGCACCGCCAGCATTCAAAAGTGACCAAAACATCAGCCAGGAAGCATAGGAACTGAGAAGTGGTCTGTGGTCCCCACCTGCAGAACCACTCCTTTATTGGGGGTGTCTTGCTAATTGCCTATAATTTCCACCTGTTGTCTATTCCATTTGCACAACAGCATGTGAAATGTATATTCAATCAGTGTTGCTTCCTAAGTGGACAGTTTGATTTCACAGAAGTGTGATTGACTTGGAGTTACATTGTGTTGTTTAAGTGTTCCCTTTATTTTTTTGAGCAGTGTATATATAATACATTATAATTTTTTTTGATTTTAATCACTTTTCAATTTTTTATTTAACCTTTATTTAACTAGGCAAGTCAGTTTACAAGTTTATTTACAATGACAGCCTAGGAAAACTGGGCTAAATGCCTTGTTCAGGGGCAGAACAACAGATTTTTACCTTGTCAGCTCGGGGAATCGATCTAGCAACCTTCCGGTTACTAGTCCAACGCGCTAACGACTAGGCTACCTGCTGCTCCAATTTTTGCGTACCCACGACGGCATTGCGCGTACCCCATACCCCAGTTTGGGAATACCTGCCCTACAACAATAGGATCCCTAGCCCTATATGGAATTAAGCTACCACACCATAAACCTTAAAGATAGTGTGTTTGTGGTAGCCTACATCCTCTGGCCTGTGTGAAATGCACTAGGCTAGTTTATATGCATCCCAGATCTATCTCTTCCTAGAAGAGATTAGACGTGGTATGTCAGACATTTTCAAAAAACATTTATATTGAAAAGATGTGATTTCATTTCAGGCAAAATGTAATATAGGCCTATCAGGTCAAGTGAAGCATCTGAAAGAGCCCAAAGTTGAATGCATGAAAGAGGGAGGAGAGCATGTGTTTAGTGCTTTGCAGGAGCACTTCATTCATTTTTAAATTAGCAATTTTTCTATGTACAGCACTTTCAGATGCCCGCTCATCGTTCATTTCAAATACTGAAACGGTTGGCACAAGAACACCAAAGCAGAATTAAAATAATGAAGCAATATCTGATACAAACGGCACTTTAGCCACATATCCGGCTATTAAAAAAAACAAAGGAGGAGATGATTCCACAGACCTCAAATAACTTTCAAGTCATAAACAAAATCAGAGAGTTAAACAGTATTTTTGCACATGGTAATAGATTGATTTTAATGCAGTGGATTCAAGGATAATTTAAAACTCATATTTGGTTTCATTTACTGTTTTATTTTTCATTGTATTATGACTTCAGGGCGTTTAAGATGTGTATTTCTCTTTTCGAATGAACGACACCGAGGACAAAACATACAATACACATACCATGAGCCCATATGGACTGGGTACCTTTTGTGTGTATGTATTCTCTGTAAGACACTGAAATAATCAAATCAATCATGTGACCAGGTGGAGCCTGATTTCCAGCAACACTGCAGCTGATTGTCAAGTATCCACACATAGTACCTGGCATCATTCTGAGTGACAGCTGGGTCTGTGTCACTCTCTTTGAATCTCAAGTTCACTGAAGGTGAAAACCTCAATGTTGAAAGGGAGATAGCTTTATCGCACCTCTAAATTAAGTCAAAGTCAAAAAGTTCAATCAATGCTGTCTGAGCTTAGTGAGGCTTTACAAAGGTGGACAGTCACATGCTTTACTGCCAGTTAATGTAGCCATTAACACTGCTCTGGAGACACGGACTGCTTCATTAGACTGACCAAACAAGATATGATTATCTGTTACATAGAAAGGGCATTGAGGATAATGAGATGCCGCATGTTGATTATAAATGTGGATGTACAAGTTAGCTAACTTCACTAAGGAAAAATAGTGAACTGCACATCATGTAGGCAGTAGACTTGAAGTCAGACATTGTAGGCTGTTTTTTTTAGTTATTGAATATCCAGGAATAGAGTATACAAAAACTGTATTCAAAACACTATGGGCCCACCAAAAGACTAGATAAGCCTGACACACTGGACCCCCTCCAATTCGCATACCGCCCCAACAGATCCACAGATGACGCAATCTCTATTGCACTCCACACTGCCATTTCCCACTTGGAAAAAAGGAACACCTACATGAGAATGCTGTTCATTGACTACAGCTCAGCGTTCAACACCATAGTGCCCTCCAAGCTTATCACTAAGCTAAGGATCCTGGAAATGATCACCTCCCTCTGCAACTGTATCCTGGACTTCCTGACGGGACACCTCCAGGTGGTGAGGGTGGGCAATAACACATCTGTCACGCTGACCCTCAAAATGGGTGCCCCTCAGGGGTGTGTGCTTAGTCCCTTTCTATACTCCCTGTTCACCCATGCATGACTGCAACACCGTCATTATGTTTGCAGATGACACAAAGGTGGTAGGCCTGATCTCCGACGACAATGAGACATCCTATGGGAGGAGATCAGCAAGACAAAAGAGTTGATCGTGGACTACAGGACATGGAGAGTCGAGCACGGCCCCATTCACATCGACGGGTCTGTAGTGTAGCGGGTCGAGAGCTTCAATTTCCTCAGTGTGCACATCACTAAGAATCTATCATGGTCCAAACACACCAACACAGTTGTGAAGAGGGCATGACAATGCCACTTCCCCCTCAGGAGGCTAATAAAAGATTTGGCATGGGCCCTCAGAACCTTAAAAAGTTATACAGCTGCACCATTGAGAGCATCTTGACTGGCTACATCACTGCTTGGCATGACAACTGCTTGGTATCCGACCACGAGGCTCTACAGAGGGTAGTGCGTGATGCCCAGTACATCACTGGGGCTAAACTCCCTGCCATCCAGGACCTCTATACCAGGCGGTGTCATGGGAAGGCCATAATAATTGTCAGACACCAGCCACCCAAGTCATATCTGCAACTGTACGGTAAGTGGTACTGGTGCACCAAGTCTGGAACCAACAGCACCCTGAACAGCTTCTACCCCCAATCCATATACTCTTAAATAGTTAAACAACTAGCTATATGCATTGACCGTTTTTGCGCTAACTTTTCTGACTCATCACATACGCTGCTGTTACTGTTTATTATCTGCCACTTTATACCTAGTTATATGTACATACAGTATCTACCTCAATTACCTCATACCCCTGCACATCAACTCGGTAAGGGTACCCCTTGTAATAGCCAGTATATCATTACTCATTATGTATCTATTATTATTTGTATTATTACATGTTTTACTTTTCTATTATTTCTCTATTTTCTTTCTTTCTGCATTGTTGCGAAGAAGGCATTCCACTGTTAGTCCACACCTGTTGTTTACGAAGGACGTGATGAGTAAAATTGATTTGAAAAGCCAATCCAAGCTCAGCTATCTCCATTTTTGTTGGCCTCTTTGTATACCTTACAACACGATTTCTCTTTCCCACCAGGTTGTCTCAAATAGTTTACGGCAACCATCCACAGCATTTCATGTCACAGTGTTTCAGTGACGGAGCCGAAGTGTACCAGCAGCAGCCATCTGGCTGAGACAGATAAGTAATAAAAACATTCCCATCCTTCTCTATATCTCTGTATGTATCAGTTTCAGGGGTTATTCAAGGACAACGATTCTGAGATTACACTGGACGAGATATGCCAGTCTTCCATTTCTCTCTAAAAATCATTCCAAGGAGGATGTATGGATGCCACTAGTCATTACCCCCAGGATATCAGGCGGTAAATACATGATACTGTCACTCAAGATTACCAAGATAATTAAGCCATGTCATAAACACAGCTACTGTGTGTGTGTGTGTGTGTGTGTGTGTGTGTGTGTGTGTGTGTGTGTGTGTGTGTGTGTGTGTGTGTGTGTGTGTGTGAGAGAGAGAGAGAAAAAAAATATATATGGCAGAATGGCTGTCCTTGCCAATCAAGAGACATGCTGGGTGGAGAGTACACAATATGAGGGAAGAACAGGCCATTTTTCAGTACAATTTACTCCTTTGTGCATGTTATCAAAGGCCACTTTGGATTATATGTGATGGCTCAGTTGGTTGGGACAGCATGTTTTTGGATGAAAGTGTCTGCGAAAATAAGTTGGCCTCTTATTATAGCCTATATTATCACAAATGAAGGGTGGCATATGCCTATGCCATTTATTTGGCTTCATCAATAGGCTAACCTTTTAATTTAATTGACTTTTCGTTCTGGATGACTGACTGTCCATCATTGTGGCTCTGAATTCAATCCACCTATGATTTACAGGTGATGATTCAAATTATAATCACCTCAACTCCCTGCCATTGACTCCCACTGCGAATCGGAGCAGAGGGCTAATCCAGTGTATTCAGTGACGGCCAGGTCGTCAGCTGCGCTCTATATCGCATCTCTCTGGCTCATCGTGAGAAAGGAACCCAACCGCTTCCCTGTGGTGAATAACACTGCGTGCGGTTCATTCATTCTGGAGCGTCAGATGGTGGGGCTGGCGACCGTGCAACTTGCACCGCGTCTCTCTTTCGTCCCTCTTTTTACTGGACTGTCTGTGCTACCGACCATATATCCAGTATAGGACAGTCATGCTCTGTGTGTAAGCGAAAAATGTTTTATATCCAACAGGGGACAATCAGCGGTTATGAAATCCAGGCAACTGAGGATGCACAGCGCTGCTGAGGAGGACAGTAGTAGGACTCTGTTCAGCTCCACCGATATCGGACAACGACGGGAATTCTCATATTCGCGCTATGCCTCCTATTGAGAACGCGTATAGAAGGGAAATACAATAACGTCTGGCCGCTTTGGATTCTACTTTGTCCCTTTGACTTTCTGTGTGAAAAGTAAAGGGTGCTAGTTAGTTCAGTTGCACACTAGTACCCGAACAACCCGATAGTGGAGGGAGGAGCGATGAGAAGAACCCCATTGCCGTATACAACACTGGCTTGCTTTGTTTCTCAGCAAAGGACCCTTTCAGAAATAGGCTGATACTGTTCATTTCTTCAAGTGGCACTGTGTTTGGATACTGTTCTGCCTAATGCCGACTGGCACTTTATTCTGGACCATGTACAGTATGATCGAACATTAATTGTAAACGTTTTTCAGATTCTTTAATTCTAGTTTATGGATTATCCATGGACTGATCATTCAGACGTATAATAACCAGATCAAAATGCTGCTAATTGAGAGCTGACCGACTTTCTTAATTTTGTACATCTGGACATGTAATTCAAACTGTTCCAGTATTTGTTGAAATAGGATTATCAAATTGTTGAACCAATCATAATTGTCTTCATCTATTTCCGCTTGGATACCCGTCGATTGTAATATATACAAAAGTAAATACGGAGGGGAGTTTATTGGTATGTCAACAAGAATACAGCTTTGACTGAAAACCATCTGGAATTGTGGAATTGGACCTCCTGAAACGTACTCTGATGTAAAGTGCGGTCGCGTCATTGCAACTGCCCAGGCCAACAGCGCAGATATTTGGGGATTTGAGAGTTACAGTGACCCACGTGGAGCAGAGATACAAAGTGGACAGTACACCATGGGTTGTTGCAGTGGCAGATGCACGCTGGCCTTTATATGTGGCATGCAATTGGTGAGTTCATGATCTTAATGATTTTATGCATAATGGCTTTCTCTTGGGGCAGGCTGGTCTCATAGACTCGACGTAACATAGTATACGGGAGACTCAAATTATTATGAGACGTTACCTATGGTATAGTTACATAAGACAGAAGGTTACTTAAAGGAATACATTGGGATTTTGGCAACGAGGCCCTTTATCTACTTCCCCAGAGTCAGATGAACTAGTGGATAAAAAATGTATATCTCTGTGTCCAGTATGAAGGAAGTTAGAGGTAGTTTCACAAGCTAATAATAACTTGCGTTATCGCAATGACTTGAAGTCTATGGTTATCACTTTAAGGAAAAAACGAAAGGAGGGTGGTTGATCAGGGTGGATGGGTAAGCATATAACACTATTGTCTAGCAATCCAAAGGTAGCATGTTTGAATTTAATCACAGACAACTTTAGCATTTTAGCTAATTTGCAACTTTGCCACTACTTATTACTTTTTAGCTACTTTTGCAACTACTTAGCATGTTAGCTAACCATTATCCGCCCTTTAACCTAACCCCTAACCCTAACCTTAACCCTAACCCCTAGCCTAGCTAACGTTAGCCCCCTAGCTAACGTTAGCCACAATACATTGGAATTGTTTTTGAAGAAAATTGTGTACTGGGCACATACATTATGAAGAAAATAATTTGGTGGACACAACATTTATTTATTTATTTGTGTGCCCGACATGAATTTCGAATAAGTAATTTCTGTTTATTTCACCGTAATCTGTGATAATTTCAACACACTATCTGGCTAGTAAGGGGCCTCAAGGAGAAAAAATGGTCCAGCGTGGGGTCTCAAGGAAAAAAATGCCATGGCCATTTCTTGGTCCCAGTTCGACCCCGGCAAGAGGCATATACTCGGCTATTTGCCTCTCCAAAAAATACAGCCACACCCTCAATAGTCCACTTCACCTGACATTAGCCACTGAATCTGATTAAATTCTCCAGGTAACTTTGGCAAATCAGAATACAGCATCAGTTCCAGTAGCCTACATTTGAGTTGTTGATGACAGCATTATCAGCTGCATCCCATCTAATTCCACATTATTCCTACAGCCTTCTGTAATAAAACCTCAGCATGACTCAAGGTATTAGGCATTTCTAAATGTGACTACGGAAGGGAGCAATTCACAAACACCCCCCAGCCCCACCATTTCACCATGCTTCCCTGGCATCAGCCCCCAGTGGTACAGCTGGTAAGGAGCCTCTTGTGCGTGTAGTAAGTGAGCACCAGGAGGAGCAGTGTGAGCGCAAACCTTTGTGTAATTCAACACTCCAAATGATCTTATTCCCACTCTCCTCTGAGTTGTGATGATCAAATGATCCGCTTGAACTCTGAATTGTGGATTCGGTCATACTAGGCCACTGGCGATTTTTCCAGTTATTGGTTTAGGACAGAAGAGTTGACTTTTAGGATGGCATACCTGCAGTAGGCTGTAGTGAAATGACCAGCTAGTACCCTCATGCATCTCCCAATAGCAACCTGGACTCAGGGGTAGCGTAACATAGTAAATGAAAATTCAGGACTCTCAAATTAGTAAGATATGTTAAGTTGGTATTAATATGTGGATGTCGATCGTAAATTTCGTATGATATGTTATGCATTACAATTCATTCAAAATGGTACGAAGTATACATGATATGTATGATATGTTACAAATTCAATTGAGGTGGTTAACGTTAACTTGGCTAAGGGTTAAGGTTAGGGACAATGTTAGAGCTAGGGGATAAAATAAAATGTTATTCATCACATGCTTCGTAAACATCTGATGTAGACTAACAGTGAAATGCTTACTCACAGGCCTTTCTCAACAATGAGAAAGAACAGAAAAATAATATTAAAGTAAAACGTGTAATAATAAAATGTATAATAAATACACAATGAGTCACAATAACTTGGCTTTATACACGAGGTACCAGTACCAAGTTGATGTGCTGGGGTACGAGGTAATTGAGGTAGATATGTACATATAACTAGGAATAAAGTGACAGATAGTAAACAGTAACAGTTGTGTATGTGACGACAGGAAAAAAAAAGTGCAAAAAGGGTCAATGCAGATTGTCCGGGTAGCTATTTGGTTAAAGGGACACTTTGGGATTTTGGCAATGAGGCCCTTTATCTACTTAACCAGAGTCAGATGAATTCATGGATACCATTTTTATGTCCAGTATGAAGGAAGTTAAAGGTAGTTTTGGGAGCCAATTCCAACCAGCGTTGACTGGAAATGACTCATCCGCTACCAATGTAAGTAGTTGCAAAGTTGCAAACATACAGTACCAGTCAAAAGTTCGGACACACCTACTCATTGCAGGGTTTATTTATTTATTTATTTTTACTATTTCCTACATTGTAGAATAATAGTGAAGACATCAAAACTATGAAATAACACATATGGAGTCATGTAGTAACCAAAAAAGTGTTAAACAAATCAAAATATATTTGAGATTCTTCAAAGTAGCCACCCTTTGCCTTGTTGACAGCTTTGCACACTCTTGGCATTCTCTCAACCAGCTTCACGAAGTAGTCACCTGGAATGCATTTCAATTAACAGGTGTGCCTTGTTAAAAGTTCATTTGTGGAATGTCATTCCTTCTTAATGTGTTTGAGCCAATCAGTTGTGGTGTGATGGAAGGCAGGGTTGGTATACAGAAGATAGCCTTATTGGTAAAAGACCAAGTCCATATTATGGCAAGAACAGCTCAAATAAGCAAAGAGAAATGACAGTCCATCATTATTTTAAGACATGAAGGTCAGTAAATACGGAACATTTCAACAACTTTTAAAGTTTCTTCAAGTGCAGTCGCAAAAACCATCAGCACTATGATGAAACTGGCTCTCATGAGGACCGCCACAGGAGAGGAAGACCTATAGTTACCTCTGCTGCAGAGGATAAGTTAATTAGAGTTAACTGCACCTCAGAGGAGACTGTGTGAATCAGGCCTTCATGGTCGAATTGCTTAAAAGACATCACAGCTAAAGGACACCAATATGAAGAAGAGACTTGCTTGGGCCAAGAAACACGAGCAATGGACATTAGACCAGTGGAAATCTGTCCTTTGGTCTGATTTGTCCAAATGTGAGATTTTTGGTTCCAACCACCGTGTCTTTGTGATATGCAGAGTAGGTGAACTGATGATCTCCACATTTGTGGTTCCCACCGTGAAGCATGGAGGAGGAGGTGTGATGGTGTGGGGATGCTTTGCTGGTGACAATGTCTGTGATTTATTTATAATTCAAGGCACACTAAACTAGCATTGCTACCACTGCATTCTGCGGCGATACGCCATCCCATCTGGTTTGCGCTTAGTGGGACTATCATTTTTCAACAGCACAATGATCCAACACACCTCCAGGTTGTATAAGGGCTAGTTGACCCAGGAGAGTGATGGAGTGCTGCATCAGATGACCTGGCCTCCACAATCCCCAGACCTCAACCCGATTGAGATGGTTTGGGATGGGTTGGACCGCAGAGTGAAGGAAAAGCAGCCAACAAGTGCTCAGTTTAAGTGGGAACTCCTTCAAGACTGTTGGAAAAGCATATCTCATGAAGCAGGTTGAGAGAATGCCAAGAGTGTGCAAAGCTGTCATCAAGGCAAAGGGTGGCTACTTTGAAGAATCTCAAATATAAAATATATTTTGATTTGTTGAACACTTTTTTTGTTTATTACATGATTCCATATGTGTTATTTCATAGCCTTGATGTCATCGCTATTTTTCTACAACGTAGAAAATAGTAAAAAAAAATTAAAACTGGCATGTTTAGGTGTGTCCAAACTTTTGACTGGTACTGTATATACACTGCTCAAAAAATAAAGGGAACACTTAAACAGCACAATGTAAATCCAAGTCAATCACACTTCTGTGAAATCAAACTGTCCACTTACGAAGCAACACTGATTGACAATAAATTTCACATGCTGTTGTGCAAATGGAATAGACAACAGGTGGAAATTATAGGCAATTAGCAAGACACCCCCAATAAAGGAGTGGTTCTGCAGGTGGGGACCACAGACCACTTCTCAGTTCCTATGCTTCCTGGCTGATGTTTTGGTCACTTTTGAATGCTGGCGGTGCTTTCACTCTAGTGGTAGCATGAGACTGAGTCTACAACCCACACAAGTGGCTCAGGTAGTGCAGCTCATCCAGGATGGCACATCAATGCGAACTTTGGCAAGAAGGTTTGCTGTGTCTGTCAGCGTAGTGTCCAGAGCATGGAGGCGCTACCAGGAGACAGGCCAGTACATCAGGAGATGTGGAGGAGGCCGTAGGAGGGCAACAACCCAGCAGCAGGACCGCTACCTCCGCCTTTGTGCAAGGAGGAGCAGGAGAAGCACTGCCAGAGCCCTGCAAAATGACCTCCAGCAGGCCACAAATGTGCATGTGTCTGCTCAAACGGTCAGAAACAGACTCCATGAGGGTGGTATGAGGGCCCGACGTCCACAGGTGGGGGTTGTGCTTACAGCCCAACACCGTGCAGGAAGTTTGGCATTTGCCAGAGAACACCAAGATTGGCAAATTCGCCACTGGCGCCCTGTGCTCTTCACAGATGAAAGCAGGTTCACACTGAGCACATGTGACAGACGTGACAGAGTCTGGAGACGCCGTGGAGAACGTTCTGCTGCCTGCAACATCCTCCAGCATGACCGGTTTGGCGGTGGGTCAGTCATGGTGTGGGGTGGCATTTCTTTGGGGGGCCGCACAGCCCTCAATGTGCTCGCCAGAGGTAGCCTGACTGCCATTAGGTACCGAGATGAGATCCTCAGACCCCTTGTGAGACCATATGCTGGTGCGGTTGGCCCTGGGTTCCTCCTAATGCAAGACAATGCTAGACCTCATGTGGCTGGAGTGTGTCAGCAGTTCCTGCAAGAGAAAGGCATTGAAGCTATGGATTGGCCCGCCCGTTCCCCAGACCTGAATCCAATTGAGCACATCTGGGACATCATGTCTCGCTCCATCCACCAACGCCACGTTGCACCACAGACTGTCCAGGAGTTGGCGGATGCTTTAGTCCAGGTCTGGGAGGAGATCCCTCAGGAGACCATCCGCCACCTCATCAGGAGCATGCCCAGGCGTTGTAGGGAGGTCATACAGGCACGTGGAGGCCACACACACTACTGAGCCTCATTTTGACTTGTTTTAAGGACATTACATCAAAGTTGGATCAGCCTGTAGTGTGGTTTTCCACTTTAATTTTGTGTGACTCCAAATCCAGACCTCCATGGGTTGATAAATTGGATTTCCATTGATTATTTTTGTGTGATTTTGTTGTCAGCACATTCAACTATGTAAAGAAAAAAGTATTTAATAAGATTATTTCTTTCATTCAGATCTAGGATGTGTTGTTTAAGTGTTCCCTTTATTTTTTTGAGCAGTATATTTGATCAAATATAGAATTGTACCTTTACTGCTACAGCCCATAAAAACACATTGAATAACACATTCAAAAATTGTAAAACAAACAGACCAAAAAATAAATCATGAGGAACAAGGTTTTGAAGTGACTGTCCTATATCTAGGAGTTATAAGAAAGGTCAGGAAATAATATTTAACCCCTTTTTTTGTTGGTCCTGTGACACTTGGGGGTCGTAGAACAAAACAGAGAACACTACCCCTTTCCATAGTGGGGTCATATTCGTTTGTATCCCAAACCTTTCAGACCTTTTCATGAGAAGACTGATTTTTGGGATTTCTCCTGGTCTGACAAACAGTGCTGTAGCTCTGCCACTTTCCACGGCAGATGCTGAAGGTCGACATAGGTGGGTCCGGTGGATTGAGACGCAGATGCGTTGGATTGAGAAGCAGCCCAAGCAGATATCTCTAGCTTAAACAGACGGCTTTTGATCGGGATGTTTTTATTATTTTAATTAGATTGACACATGGGTGCATCAATCGACTCTAGGTGTTTTTGAGTAACCTAATGCCTTCATCTGTGATTGAAATGCACTGTATACAAAATCGTATGGTGGAGGGGAATATTGTTTTCATTAAAACACTCATTGCTGTACTATAGCCTACTCAGCCAAATGCAGGTTAGATTTCAAGGAACCAGATTATATATATATATTTTTTTTATTTCCCCTTTATTTAACCAGGGAGGCTAGTTGAGAACAAATTCTCATTTGCAACTGCGACCTGGCCAAGATAAAGCATAGCAATTCGACACATACAACAACACAGAGTTACACATGGAATAAACAAAACATACAGTCAATAATACAGTAGAACAAAAGAAAACAAAAAGTCTATATATAGTGAGTGCAAATGAGGTAGGATAAGGGAGTTAAGGCAATAAATAGGCCATGGTGGCGAAGTAATTACAATATAGCAATTAAACACTGGAATGGTAGATGTGCAGAAGATGAATGTGCAGGTAGGGATACTGGGGTGCAAAGGAGCAAGATAAATAAATAAATACAGTATGGGGATGAGGTAGGTAGATAGATGGGCTGTTTACAGATGGGCTATGTACAGGTGCAGTGTTCTGTGAGCTGCTCTGACAGCTGGTGCTTAAAGCTATTGAGGGAGATATGAGTCTCCAGCTTCAGAGATGTTTGCAGTTCGTTCCAGTCATTGGCAGCAGAGAACTGGAAGGAAAGACGACCAAAGGAGGAATTGGCTTTGGGGGTGACCAGTGAGATATACCTGCTGGAGTGCGTGCTACAAGTGGGTGATGCTATGGTGACCAGTGAGCTGAGATAAGGCGGAGCTTTACCTTGCAGAGACTTGTAGATAACCTGTAGCCAGTGGGTTTGGCAACGAGAATGAAGCGAGGGCCAACCAACGAGAACGTACAGGTCACAATGGTGGGTAGTGTATGGGGCTTTGGTGACAAAACAGATGGCACTGTGATAGACTGCATCCAATTTGTTGAGTAGAGTGTTTAAGGCTATTTTATAGATGACATCACCGAAGTCGAGGATCGGTAGGATGGTCAGTTTTACGAGGGTATGTTTGGCAGCATGAGTGAAGGATGCTTTGTTGCGATATAGGAAGCCGATTCTAGATTTATTTTTGGATTGGAGATGCTTAATGTGAGTCTGGAAGGAGAGTTTACAGTCTAACCAGACACCTAGGTATTTGTAGTTGTCCACGTATTCTAAGTCAGAGCCATCCAGAGTAGTGATGCTGGACGGGCGAGCAGGTGCGGGCAGTGATCGATTGAATAGCATGCATTTAGTTTTACTTGCGTTTAAGAGTAGTTGGAGGCCACGGAAGGAGAATTGTATGGCATTGAAGCTCGTCTGGAGGTTAGTTAACACTGTGTCCAAAGAGGGGCCAGAAGTATACAGAATGGTGTCGTCTGCATAGAGGTGGATCAGAGACTCACCAGCAGCAAGAGCGACATCATTGATGTATACAAAGAAGAGAGTTGGCCCAAGAATTGAACCCTGTGGCACCCCCATAGAGACTGCCAGAGGTCCGGACAACAGGCCCTCCGATTTGACACACTGAACTCTATCAGAGAAGTAGTTGGTAAACCAAGCGAGGCAATCTTTTGAGAAACCAAGGCTGTCGAGTCTGCCAATAAGAATGTGGTGATTGACAGAGTCGAAAGCCTTGGCCAGGTCGATGAATACGGCTGCACAGTAATGTCTCTTATCGATGGCGGTTATGATATTGTTTAGGACCTTGAGCGTGACTGAGGTGCACCCATGACCAGCTCTGAAACCAGATTGCATAGCGGAGAAGGTACGGTGGGATTCGAAATGGTCGGTAATCTGTTTGTTAACTTGGCTTTCAAAGACCTTAGAAAGACAGGGTAGGATAGATTTGGGTCTGTAGCAGTTTGGGTCTAGAGTGTCACCCCCTTTGAAAAGGGGGATGACCACGCAGCTTTCCAATCTTTGGGAATCTCAGACGATACGAAAGAGAGGTTGAATAGGCTAGTAATAGGGGTTGCAACAATTTCGGCAGATCATTTTAGAAAGAGAGGGCCCAGATTGTCTAGCCCGGCTGATTTGTAGGGGTCCAGATTTTGCAGCTCTTTCAGATCAGCTATCTGGATTTGGGTGAAGGAGAAATGGCAGGGGTAGGGGTAGCCAGGTGGAAAGCATGGCCAGCCGTAGAGAAATGCTTATTGAAATTCTCAATTATAGTGGATTTATCGGTGGTAACAGTGTTTCTTAGCCTCTGAGCAGTGGGCAGCTGGGAGGTGGTGCTCTTATTCTCCATGGTCTTTACAGTGTCCCAGAACATTTTTGAGTTAGTACTACAGGATGCAAATTTATGTTTGAAAAATCTAGCCTTAGCTATCCTAACTGCCTGTGTATATTTGTTCCTAACTTCCCTGAAAAGTTGCATATCACGGGGGCTATTCGGTGCAGAATGCCACAGGATGTTTTTGTGCTGGTCAAGGGCAGACAGGTCTGGAGTGAACCAAGGACTATATCTATTCCTAGTTCTACATTTTTTGAATGGGGCATGCTTATTTAAGATGGTGAGAAAGGCACTTTTAAAGAATAGCCAGGCATCATCTACTGACGGGATGAGGTCAATGTCATTCCAGGATACCCCGGCCAGGTCGATTAGAAAGGCCTGCTCGCAGTAGTGTTTTAGGGAGCGTTTGACAGTGATGAGGGGTGGTCGTTTGGTCGCAGACCCATTACGGATGCAAGCAATGAGTCAGTGATCGCTGAGATCTTGATTGAAAACAGCAGAGGTGTATTTGGAGGGCGAGTTAGTTAGGATGACATCTATGAGGGAGGCCGTGTTTACGGATTTGGGGTTGTACCTGGTAGGTTCATTGATAATTTGTGTGAGATTGAGGGCATCAAGCTTAGATTGTAGGATTCAAGCTTAGATTGTAGGATGGCCGGGGTGTTAAGCATGTCCCAGTTTAGGTCACCTAGTAGCACGAGCTCAGAAGATAGATGGGGGGCAATCAATTCACATATGGTATCGAGGGCACAGCTGGGGGCAGAGGGAGGTCTATAGCAAGCGGCAACAGTGAGAGACTTGTTTCTGGAAAGGTGAATTTTTAGAAGTAGAAGCTCTAATTTTTGGGGTACAGACTTGGATAGTAATACAGAACTCTGCAGGCTATCTTTGCAGTAGATTGCAACACCGCCCCCTTTGGCAGTTCTATCTTGGCGGAAAATGTTATAGTTAGCGATGGAGATTTCAGGTTTTTGATGGTTTTCCAAAGATAGGATTCAGACACGGCTAAGACATCCGGGTTGGCAGAGTGTGCTAAAGCAGTGAGTAAAACAAACTTAGGGAGTAGGCTTCTAATGGTAACATGCATGAAAGCAAGGCTTTTACGGTTACAGAAGTCAACAAATGAGAGCACCTGGGGAGTGGGAGTGGAGCTAGTCACTGCTGGGCCTGGATTAACCTCTACATCACCAGAGGAACAGAGGTGAAGTAGGATAAGGGTACGGCTAAAGGCTATACGAACTGGCCGTATAGCACGTTTGGAACAGAGAATAAAAGGAGCAGGTTTGTGAGCACGATAGCATCGATTAAAGGCATAGTGTACAGACAAAGGTAAGGTAGGATGTGAGTACATTGGAGGTAAACCTAGACATTCAGTAATGATGAGAGAGATATAGTCTCTAGAGACGTTTAAACCAGGTGATGTCATCGCATATGTAGGAGGTGGAACAACATTGTTGGATAAGGCATATTGAGCAGGGCTAGAGGCTCTACAATGAAATAAGACAGTAATCACTAACCAGGACAGTAATGGATGAGGCATATTGATATTAGAGAGAGGCATGCGTAGCCAAGTGAACATATGGGTCCAGTGAGTGGTTGGGCTGACTGGGGACACGGCGATTCAGACAGTTAGCAGGCCGATGCTAACAAGCTAACAGTTAGTAGGCCGGGGCTAAACAAGCTAGCAGTTAGCAGACCGGGGCTGGCAAGCTAGTAGTTCGTAGACCGGGTTAGCAAGCAAGCAGTTAGCAGACCGGGGCTAGCAGCTAGCAGACCGGGGCAGGCAAGCTAGCAGTTAGCAGACCGAGGCAAGCAAGCTAGCAGTTAGCAGACCGGGGCTAGCAAGTTAGCCTTTGGGGGACATCGCGATGGGGGTAAGTCTGTTTTTTTGCCTCTACATGCGGTGACATCGATAGACCAGTCGTGGAATTATCAGGGTTCCAAGTAGCTCTAGGTAGCTAGCAGGCCGCGGTTAGCAGAATGGGCATTCAGCGGACGTCGCGCCTGAGGGGCCTGATTGGAATCCTCAGGCAGATTATGTCGGTATTCCAGTCGTAGAGGATCGGCGGGGTTCCGTACCCCGTATCGTCAGTAGAAGGGGTCCGGATATTGTTGCCCAGGAGTGGGCTTCGGTGGTAGCACAGGAGCCATGGCCCGGGCTAGCTTCAGACTAATTGGATCTTGCTCCGGAATGGAAACGCTAGCCAGGAGAAGTCACCCGGGATTGCGGTTAGCTAGTTGCGAAGATCCAGATGAAAATGTTCAGAGTTTGCGGTAGGAATCCGGGGATATGGAGAAAAAATATATATATATAGGTCCGTTATGCTCTGGTTTGAGTCATGTTGTTCGAACTGGCGAGAGCTTTCTGAGCTAAAGGTTAGCTGATGACCGCTAGCAATGGTTTGCTGACTGATAGCTGGTAGGTAGTTAGCTGGCTAGCTTTAGTTGAGGGATTCCAGATCTGAAGTAAATAGAATTACTATAGAAAAAAAACAGATCCACGCCACATTGGTCCAGGCAAGTTCCTTTGAGCTGCATGGCCAATGTCATTATTTTGGTGATCAGCCTCCATATGAAACTATAGGTCCTATTATAACAAGGTGTTGCATGAGTAGGCTACTATCTCTCATTCCATGTATGTCACAATGTGTCCTATAGACTACAGTGACTCACTGTCACTTAACTGATAGTAGATGGTGGTGACAATGTCAACACCATCCACCAGCTGGTACATATGATGAATCACCCTTGCGTGATGGGTCACATGACATTTGCCAAGTCTTGTTCAGCACACCCCTTAAGAATGTGCAGATGGCTATTTTGTGTGTACAGTATGTGTGTATGTGTACATTAGTAATGCATGAGTTGACTCATAATCCACAGTCCCCGTGGTTATAGCCGCAGGGCGGGCATTTTTAGAGTCATGATGGGTGGGTGGGTTGAATAAAGAGAAAACAATACCTTAAAAAATCCATAAATGTATCATTCTTGTGCAATTTATATCTTTTTTTAACAATTTCCTTAAATTATGTTAAGCTATCTGGCATTAGTGTGTAAGCCTAAGCTTTAAGGCATAACTGTATGCTCGCCAAATAGCCTACCAGCCAATTGCCAAATGCTTTTGGGAAGGGCAGAAAAAGTTAATGTCGATCCACGGAGGCAAAAAGAATGATGTCGGAGTTTAATTCAATAAGAGAAAAGCAGTGAAATGGAGAGTTGAAAATAAAGAGAAAGGGGGGACAGAAAAGTCATGTTTGGGAAAGATTTGGTGAAGTGCTAAAATAGGATGATAGCAGCAGGATATGTTATATGTTATACAAATTCGACAGTCACAAGAAGGGGACTTCAAACACTGTAAGCCTATGGCACGTCAAGGGAACTGTAGCCTACTGTTCAGATGGGTCGAATGGAAACTGAACTCTGGACACTGACTGTAGGTCTATAACCTCTCAAGTAGCCTTAATATTAACTCCTGCAGAATTAATAATTTCTTGCAGTAAAATTATACAGGGACAAGAGTGGAAAAATATTATTTATTTCTTTTAGCATCTTGAGAGAATGTGAATATGCAATTAGATACCATCTGTAGAGGCGCTGCCTTTATCAGCATCATAAAAGCTGATCGTATTTCAACCACAAAATATGCATCCAAGCCAAACTGAAATCTTATCAGAAACATGTTTGGTCGTTTTAACAGCTTTCTATTTCCTTTCAACCAGTCATTTGCAACTGATGTCGTTTGGAAATTTTGCACCGAAAATCTTTTCAGTTTTTTTTGTTATTGCATTTTATCCCCAGTCCCTGAAAGAAGCAGAGATGACAGAGAACATTACTGATGTTAACTAGATTGAAGAATACATTCTATTGATTTATAACATTATTCTGGTGAGCAAGGGTTTATTTAGTCTTCTATGGCAAAATATAATGACTGAAGAGAAACTGCATGTATCTAATTATAGACAAGTTTATAGACAAAAAAATTATAGGCAGAAACATATATAAATCAGGCAAACATTATTCCGCCGTCTCTGCCTGTAGTCTACATCCCATTTTCTATATTAGCTGGTTAGGGTTGGGTGTGTGCCTCAGATTTTCATCTTTATCACATATAGTCGGGTGGTTGCGGATGGGTTATTAGCAATTGTGGGCGGGTGAACAAACAGTTGACCCGAGCAGTAGTGTACATGTCTTATAGCCGGGCGGCTGTTAGAGAGACTCAGCCTAGGCGCAGTGGGCGAAGCCACCCCCTGAAGTCTGTTAATTACAACTCCCAGTCTTCCTAGCTGGAGACCTAGCATTCGGTCTGCTCTGGTCACATTGTTAGCAGACTGCTGTGCTTTTACAGAACATGATGAGCCACCTCCTTTCAAAAAGGCTTTTAGGCTTCTCTCGGCACCAACTATGTTTGGTTGTAGTGAAAAAGTCTGCCTATGTTTAACTTTAAGTTTATTTAAACTTTTCGCATGTTCTGATGAATAATGTAAGCAGTAGGCTCCACAGACACTGGGTACCTGTTCTGTACAATGATTGATGTTTGAAGTGGGAAATAGTTTGAGGAGGTACCACAGGACAGCTGTGTCCGAGAGCCCACACTGGAGTTGTTCTGATCGCACTGACACCATGTCCAGCCTCACCCACAGATACCCCTGTGATCAATGAACTCTCATGCACACAGAGCTGGAGATAACCTTTCCCAATCCCCCTGACTGCATCCAGCCAGACACTCCTTCTGTCATGTGTAGCCTATCTACAGCCCTGCTTGCTCCCCAACACTGATCCATCAGTGTTTCAAAGCACTGCTGCGGTGTCTTAAAGCTGGAGTAGGAATGCATCCTCATCCACTGGGCCGCTTTTAGCAGCGGCTACATTTAGTATTTCGTTAATGCTCTGAAGCAGCAGCTGGAATTTATAAACACTTGTGGGCATGCTCTCTAATTTCCTCCCAGAAAATGTCTCCTCCAGTCGTTAGGAAAGCCCTGTTAGGCTTATTTAATCATCTGTGCTTTTCCCTTTACCTCGAGCTGACTGCTTGACCTTGGCTGATGTCAGAACTTGTAAACAGTTTTGTAAACCGTTTGATGTGTATTCATATAGAATAGGAATTATGCACCAAAACAATAGGCTACATAAGTATTGCAATATTTATGCATGCGCCTTGATTAGACCATTTGAACGTAACAATTTATCATACTGGGTCTTTCAAGCATTACCTCTCACTTAGTAGATTTGTAAACACAACACTCAAACAACCCAGAAGAAATGCTCTCGTGCTCTCAAAGTGACTTCAAATGGACTTCAAATGGACAATGTGTTACCCAACAATATGATCCATGCTAAATAACCATGACGAAAAGCTTTTAAAAGTGTTAATAAACTCAGTTGCGTTTTTCTTTTTTTTTTGTGCTTCAAACCGTGTTTCAGAATGGATGTTAATATGATGCTAATTCCCACAGAAGACTGAGCAAGGATTAAAAAGAGATCGTGCTGTTCAAGTGTATCTGACATTTATCAATTTATGAAAAACGAACAAGACCTGTTCATGTTTTTTCTAATCATGACATAATGCAGGGATTATTTACCTATTTTGATCCTGCTTTTGATTCTCTCAGATATAATTCAGTTTTCATTCATTACCCCATCGCGTGCAAATTGAATTGCCATAGTTTACAGGATATTTCCTCTACCACGAGGCTATTTTTGAGACAACTCAAGTTAGCTTCACACTACATCAGTTATCACTATTAATGTCACATTGCTGGTATGTTCCACTGAAAATAGCTTCACATCAGTTTTCATATGTGATAGTACTTGAACACAGGGGCGTAACTTTCACTGGGGACGAGGGGGGGACATGTCTCCCCCAGGGGCGAAAATCTGATATCAACTTTGGAGGGGACAATTACATTACATTTTCTCAAGAGAAATTCCTGAGGGGGACACCAAAAGTAGTGCTGTAACACATAGCCTACATTGTAATATGGTAAATGTATATTGAGGAACCAAAGAAATAAGGTGTTTGCCGTACTCCTAACTACCGGTACCCCAAACTACACAACTAATCACAACAGCAATACCATTGCCTTTAACAAATCTTAGTTCAGTCACCAGTTTAAGTTGAGAGTGGGGGTATCCATGGCATTTCCCAATTATGTTCCTATTTTACAAGTAAAAAAAAATGGAGAACCTTTCATAATGTTGCCAAACAAAGACTCAACAAACTTACCCGAGACTCCCTGTCTCTGCCAGTCTGTCCCTGCATATCTGTCCCCAACTCTGCTGTCTGTGTGCCATCTGTTGCCTGCTCTGCCTAATGACATCATTGTGAGACATTTCCATTAGAATTTCATTTCTTTCTTATGAACATTTTATCAACTAGTCTTTGAGATATTAGGCTACTAGGGTTCTTACTTTGCGTTTTGGTGTACTGAAAAATACTCTGATGTCCGTCTTTTAATTTTCTGCCATTTTTCTACCTGGCTGGCTACACACACACACAGTGTGTAGGTTATTTACAGTAGGAGATGGGCTTCTATCATCTTACCTTTTATCATTCTATTTGGGCTTCGATCTAAAAGGTAGCTAGCAAATGTGAAACGGATTAAAATGACAAGAGTTGACAGCTGTATGAGTTCACCATTTACACAACATATGCTGCAACCTTTTGTAATTTTAATAGTTTGTTTCATATTGGCTGGCTTCCAACAATAGCTGAATTTGCAAAGCTAGCGAGCACCAGTTCCGTTTCAGTGGTGTTTGCTATAATCTTTGCTACCCGGGTTAAATAAAGGTGAAATAAAATAAATAAATAAAATTTTCTCAGCTGCCAGTCATTGGCAGCTGAGAACTGGAAGGAGAGACGACCAAAGGAGGAGTTGGCTTTAGGGGTGACCAGAGAGATATACCTGCTGGAGCGCGTGCTACAGGTGGGTGCTGCTATGGTGACCAGTGAGCGGAGATAAGGGGGGACTTTACCTAGCAGGGTCTTGTAGATGACCTGGAGCCAATGTGTTTGACGACGATTATGAAGTGAAGGCCAGCCAACGAGAGCATACAGGTCGCAGTGGTGGGTTGTATATGGGGCTTTGGTGACAAAACGGATGGCACTGTGATAGACTGCATCCAGCTTGTTGAGTAGGGTATTGGAGGCTATTTTGTAAATGACATCGCCGAAGTCGAGGATTGGTAGGATGGTCAGTTTTACGAGGGTATGTTTGGCAGCATGAGTGAAGGATGCTTTGTTTTGCGAAATAGGAAGCCAATTCTAGATTTCACTTTGGATTCAAATCAAATCAAATCAAATTTATTGATATAGCCCTTCGTACATCAGCTGAAATCTCAAAGTGCTGTACAGAAACCCAGCCTAAAACCCCAAACAGCAAGCAATGCATGTGAAAGAAGCACGGTGGCTGGGAAAAACTCCCTAGGAAAAACTCCTGAGAAAGGCCAAAAACCTAGGAAGAAACCTAGAGAGGAACCAGGCTATGAGGGGTGGCCAGTCCTCTTCTGGCTGTGCCGGGTGGATATTATAACAGAACATGGTCAAGATGTTAAAATGTTCGTAAATGACCAGCATGGTCAAATAATAATAATCATAGTAATTGTCGAGGGTGCAACAAGCACGTCCGGTGAACAGGTCAGGGTTCCGTAGCCGCAGGCAGAACAGTTGAAACTGGAGCAGCAGCATGGCCAGGTGGACTGGGGACAGCAAGGAGTCATCATGCCAGGTAGTCCTGAGGCATGGTCCTAGGGCTCAGGTCCTCCGAGAGAAAGAAAGAAAGAGAGAAAGAGAGAATTAGAGAGAGCATATTTACATTCACACAGGACACCGGATAAGACAAGAGAATACTCCAGATGTAACAGACTGACCCTAGCCCCCCGACACATAAACTACTGCAGCATAAATACTGGAGGCTGAGACAGGAGGGATCAGAAGACACTGTGGCCCCATCCGATGATACCCCCGGACAGGGCCAAACAGGCAGGATATAACCCCACCCACTTTGCCAAAGCACAGCCCCCACACCACTAGAGGATTTGAGATGATTGGAGATGATTGATGTGAGTCTGGAAGGAGAGTTTACAGTCTAACCAGACACCTAGGTATTTGTAGTTGTCCACAAATTCTAAGTTAGAACCGTCCAGAGAAGTTATGCTGGATGGGCGGGCAGGTGCAGGCAGCGATCGGTTGAAGAGCATGCATTTAGTTTTACTTGTGTTTAGGAGCAGTTGGAGACCACGGAAGGAGAGTTGAATGGCATTGAAGCTCGTCTGGAGGGTTGTTAACACAGTGTCCAAAGAAGGGCCAGAAGTATACAGAATGGTGTCGTCTGCGTAGAGGTGGATCAGAGATTCACCAGCAGCAAGAGCGACATCATTTATGTATACAGAGAAAAGAGTTGGCCCAAGAATTGAACCCTGTGGTACCCCCATAGAGACTGCCAGAGGTCCAGACAGTAGGCCCTCTGATTTGACACACTGAACTCTGTCAGAGAAGTAGTTGGTGAACCAGGCGACGCAATCGTTTGAGAAACCAAGGCTACTAAGTCTGCCGATGAGGATATGGTGATTAACAGAGTCAAAAGCTTTGGCCAGGTCAATGAATACGGCAGCACAGTATTGTTTCTTATCGATGGCGGTTACGATGTCGTTTAGGACCTTGAGCGTGGCTGAGGTGCACCCATGACCAGCTCTGAAACCAGATTGCATAGCGGAGAGGGTGCGATGGGATTCGAAATAGTCGGTAATCTGTTTGTTGACTTGGCTTTCGAAGACCTTAGAAAGGCAGGGTAGGATGGATATAGGTCTGTAGCAATTTGGGTCAAGAGTGTCACCTCCTTTGAAGAGGGGGATGACAGCAGCTGCTTTCCAATCTATGGGAATCTCAGACGACACGAAAGAGAGGTTGAACAGGCTAGTAATAGGGGTTGCAATAATTTCGGCAGATAATTTTAGAAAGAAAGGGTCCAGATTGTCAAGCCCAGCTGATTTGTAGGGGTCCAGATTTTGCAGCTCTTTCAGAACATCAGGTGAATGGATTTGGGAGAAGGAGAAATGGGGGAGGCTTGGGCGAGTAGCTGTGGGGGGTGCAGTGCTGTTGAATGCAGTAGGGGTAGTTAGGTGGAAAGCATGGCCAGCCGTAGAAAAGTGCTTATTGAAATTCTCAATTATAGTGGGCTTATCGGTGGTGACAGAGTTTCCTATCCTCAGTGCAGTGGGCAGTTGGAAGGAGGTGTTCTTATTCTCCATGGACTTTACAATGTCCCAGAACTTTTTAGAGTTGGAGTTGCACGAAGCAAATTTCTGTTTGAAAAAGCTAGCCTTGGCGTTTCTAACTGCCTGTGTGTATTGGTTTCTAAGTTCCCTAAAAAGTTGCATATCGCGGGGGCAGTTCGATGCTAATGCAGAACGCCACAGGATATTTTTGTGTTGGTTAAGGGCAGTCAGGTCTGGGGAGAACCAAGGGCTATATCTGTTCCTGGTTCTAAATTTCTTGAAAGGGGCATGCTTATTTAAGATGGAGAGGAAGGCATTTAAAAAAAATAACCAGGCATCCTCTACTGACGGGATGAGGTCAATATCCTTCCAGGATACCAGGGCCAGGTCGATTAGAATGGCTTGCTCGTTGAAATGTTTCAGGGAGCGTTTGACAGTGATGAGTGGAGGTCGTTTGACCGCTGACCCATTACGGGTGCAGGCAATGAGGCAGTGATCGCTGAGATCTTGGTTGAAAACAGCAGAGGTGTAATTAGAGGGCACATTGGTTAGGATGATATCTATGAGGGTGCCAGTGTTTGCGGCTTTGGGGTTGTACCTGGTGGGTTCATTAATAATTTGTGTGAGATTGAGGGCATCAAGCTTGGA
This sequence comes from Salmo trutta, assembly GCF_901001165.1. Classification (NCBI taxonomy): domain Eukaryota; kingdom Metazoa; phylum Chordata; class Actinopteri; order Salmoniformes; family Salmonidae; genus Salmo; species Salmo trutta. The sequence goes on from NC_042957.1 coordinate 29,722,887, forward strand.
TTGTAGAATGGCTGGGGTGTTAAGCATGTCCCAGTTTAGGTCGCCTAGTAGCACGAGCTCTGAAGATAGATGGGGGGCAATCAGTTCACATATGGTGTCCAGAGCACAGCTAGGGGCCGAGGGGGGTCTATAGCAGGCGGCAACGGTGAGAGACTTGTTTTTGGAGAGGTGGATTTTTAAAAGTAGAAGTTCAAATTGTTTGGGTACAGACCTGGATAGCAGGACAGAACTCTGCAAGCTATCTCTGCAGTAGATTGCAACACCGCCCCCTTTGGTCGTTCTATCTTGTCTGAAAACGTTGTAGTTAGGGATGAAGATTTCACAGTTTTTGGTGGACTTCCTAAGCCAAGATTCAGACACAGCTAGGACTTCCGGGTTGGCAGAGTGTGCTAAAGCAGTGAATAAAACAAACTTAGGGAGGAGGCTTCTAATGTTAACATGCATGAAACCAAGGCTATTACGGTTACAGAAGTCATCAAAAGAGAGCGCCTGGGGAGTAGGTGTGGAGCCAGGCACTGCAGGGCCTGGCAGTGCCTGGCCCTGCAGTGTGAGTACAGAGGAGGTATATACAGGGGGCACCGGTACCGAGTCAGTGTGCAGGGGTACAGGCTAGTTGAGGTAATCTGTACATGTAGGTGGGGGCGAAGTGACTATGCATAGGTAACAAACAATAGGTCCTGGATGGCAGGAAGCTTGGCCCCAGTGATGTACTGGGCCGTTCGCACGACCCTCTGTCGCTCCTTACCGATGCCGAGCAGTTTCCATCCCAGGCGGTGATGCAACCGGTCAGTATGCTCTCGATGGTGCAGCTGTAGAACCTTTTGAGGATCTGCGGGCCCATGCCAAATCTTTTCAGTCTCCAGATGGGGAAATGGTTTTGTCATGCCCTCTTCACTACTATCTTGGTATGTTTGGACCATGATAGTTCGTTGGTGATGTGGACACCAAGGAACTTGAAACTATCGACCCACTCCACTACAGCCCCGTCGATGTTAATGGGGGCCTGTTTGGCCAGCCTTTTCCTGTAGTCCATGATCAGCTCCTTTGTCTTGCTCACATTGAGGGAGAGGTTGTTGTCCTGGCACTACACTGCCAGTTCTCTGACTTCCACCCTATAGGCCATCTCATCGTTGTCGGTGATCAGGCCACCCACTGTTGTGTCGTCAGCAAACTTTTTTTCACCTTTTGTAATGCCCTGGTCATAGAGAGGGGTTTTTTGTTCTTTATTTTGGCTAGGCCAGGGTGTTACATTGGGTGGGCGTTCTATGTTCTTTTTCTAGGTTTTTTGTATTTCTTTGTTTTGGGCCGTGTGTGACTCCCAATCTGGCACAGCTGAAGTTCGTTGTTGTTGATTGGGAGTCACACATAAGGAGCAGGTTTTTCCTTTGGGTTTTGTGGGGGATTGTTTTCTGTCTCGTTCGTTTTGACCAGACAGGACTGTTAGCTTTCGTTGCTGTTTGATGTTTTGTTATTAGTGGTTCATTTTATTAAATATTTATAATGAATCCACAACCTCCACTGCATCTTGGTTTTCTTGCGACGACAGCCGTTACACCTTTATTTAACCAGGTAGACAACTTGAGAACAAGTTCTCATTTACAATTGCGACCTGGCCAAGATAAAGCAAAGCAGTTCGACACATACAACAACACAGAGTTACACATGGAGTAAAACAAACATTCAGTCAATAATACAATAGAAAAATAGGTCTATATACAATGTGAGCAATGTGACTTAATGATGGTGTTGGAGTCGTGTTTGGCCACACAGTCGTGGGTGAACAGGGAATACAGGAGGGGACTAAGTACAACCCCTGAGGGGCCTCAGTGTTAAGGATCAGCATGGCAGACATATTGTTGCCTACTCTTACCACCTGGGGGCGGCCCGTCTGGAAGTTCAGGATCCAGTTTCAGAGGGAGGTGTTTAGTCCCAGAGTCCTTAGCTTAGTGATGAGCTTCGTGGGCACTATGTTGTTGAACGCTGAGCTGTAGTCAATGAACAGCATTCTCACATAGGTCTTCCTTTTGTCCAGGTGAGAAATGGCAGTGTGGACTGCGATTGAGATTGCGTTATCTGTGGATCTGTTGGGGCGATATGCGAATTGGAGTGGGTCTAGGGTGTCCGGGAGGATGCTGTTGATTTGAGCCATCACCAGCCTTTCAAAGCACTTCATGGCTACCGTTGTGAGTGCCACGGGGTGGTAATCATTTAGGCAGGTTACCTTCGCTTCCTTGGGCACAGGGACTATGGTGGTCTAATTGAAACATGTAGGTATTACAGACTCGGTCAGGGAGAGATTGAAGATGTCAGTGAAGACACTTGACAGTTGGTCCGCGCATGCTTTGAGTACACGTCTTGGTAATCTGTCTGACCCAGCGGCTTTGTGGATGTTGACCTGTTTAAAGGTTTTGTTCACATCGGCTACCGAGAGCGTTATCACACAGTCATCCAGAAGAGCTGGTGCTCTTGTGCATGCTTCAGTGTTGCTTGCCTCGAAGCGAGCATAAAAGGCATTTAGCTCGTCTGGTAGACTCGTGTCACTGGGCAGCTCGCGTCTGGGTTTCCCTTTGTAGTCCGTAATAGTTTTCAAGCCCTGCCACATCCGACGAGAGTCAGAGCCGGTGTAGTAGGATTCAATCAAATTCCTGTATTGACGCTTTGCTTTTTTGAGGGCATTTCGTTCAGGTAAATGAGAAATAAGTGCACTCAGGCTATCCGTAAGGCCAAAGTTAGTTACTTTAAGGAGCAGTTCTCTCTCTGTGGGTCTAACCCCACAAAGTTCTAGAAAAAGTTTCTCCCTGCAGGCAGTCACTGAGTCCGAGGTGTTAAAGGAGCTCCTTAAACTTGACCCCAAAAAACCATCTGGGTCAGATGGTTTAGACCCTTTCTTCTTTAAGGTTGCTGCCCCTATCATCGCCAAGCCTATCTCCAACCTTTTTAACATGTCTCTCCTTTCTGGGGAGGTTCCCATTGCTTGGAAGGCAGACACGGTTCGTCCTTTATTTAAAGGGGGAGATCAAGCTGATCCTAACTGCTATAGGCCTATTTCTATTTTGCCCTGTTTATCAAAAGTGTTGGAAAGACTTGTCAATAATCAACTGACTGGCTTTCTTGTAGTCTATAGTATTCTCTCGGGTATGAAATCTGGTTTCTGCTCAGGTTATGGATGTGTCTCTGCAACCTTAAAGGTCCTCAATGATGTCGCCATTGCCCTTGATTCTAAGCAATGTTGTGCTGCTATTTTTATTGACTTGGCCAAAGCTTTTGATACGGTAGACCATTCCATTCTTGTGGGCCGGCTAAGGAGTATTGGTGTCTCTGAGGGGTCTTTGGGCTGGTTCGCTAACTGCCTCTCTCAAAGAGTGCAGTGTATGAAGTCAGAAAATCTGCTGTCTCAGCCACTGCCTGTCAGCAAGGGAGTACCCCAAGGCTCGATCCTAGGCCCTACGCTCATCTCAATTTACATCAGCAACATAGCTCAGGCAGTAGGAAGCTCTCTCATCCATTTATATGCTGATGATACTGTCTTACACTCGGCTGGCCCCTCCCCAGGTTTTGTGTTAAATGCTCTACAACAAAGCTTTCTTAGTGTCCAACAAGCTTTCTCTACCCCCTAACCTTGTTCTGAACACCTCCAAAACAAAGGTCATGTGGTTTGGTAAGAAGAATGCCCCTCATCCCTCAGGTGTTATTACTACCTCTGAGGGTTTAGAGCTTGATGTAGTCACCTCATACAAGTACTTGGGAGTATGGCTAGGCGGTGCACTGTCCTTCTCTCAGCACATATCAAAGCTGGAGGCTAAAGTTAAATCTAGACTTGGTTTCCTCTATCGTAATCGCTTCTCTTTCACCCCAGCTGCCAAACTAACCCTGATTCAGATGACCATCCTACCCTTGCTAGATTACGGAGACATACTTTATAGATCGGCAGGTAAGGGTGCTCTCGAGCGGCTAGATGTTCTTTACCATTCGACCATCAGATTTGCCACCAATGCTCCTTATAGGACACATCACTGCACCCTATACTCCTCTGTAAACTGGTCATCTCTGTATACCCGTCGCAAGACCCACGTGGATGCTTATTTATAAAACCCTCTTAGGGCTCACTCCCACCTATCTGAGATATCTACTGCAGCCCTCATCCTTCACATACAACACCCGTTCTGCCAGTCACATTATGTGAAAGGTCCCCAAAGCACACACATCCCACATCCTTGTTGTGATGTGTGTTTTGTCCTATATTTATATTGTATTTATTTTTAATCCCAGGCCCCCATCCCCACAGGAGGCCTTTTGCCTTTTGGTAGGCCGTCGTTGTAAATAAGAATTTGTTCTTAACTGACTTGCCTAGTTAAATAAAGGTCAAATAAAAATCAAATTTAAATAAATGTTAAAATGTGAAATATGATAGCTCCTCATCCTACCCCCTAGTGGTGTTGCCAGGTTTCTGTGGGAGCAGAGACAGCAGATCAATTTGAATATGGTTCCTCACTGGGGTAAGTCAGCCAGGTTCCCCAGCTCTTATTGTACCATTGTTATCTGAGAGTGGAAGCTAAGCACTGCCATGGCTCATCAGCGTATGTGTCAGGAAGGCTAGGCATTAACCATTAAATGTCAAGTTCCTCTGTTAGGCCTGGAACCAATACATGACAACTCATCCCCCTCATTTGTGTTGCTTCTGATGGTCTCATTGTTATATGTTGTTAAAACAGCAGTGAGCAGCGGTGGTGCGGTGGCTGCTGGGAGAAGCAGTCTGTTGACCAGCTGGTTGCGGCTTTGGACCTTTAAAAAGATAATTGGCCCTATGTTCTTTGGGTCCAGCTTTTATGTCAGTGAATGTTAACTGTGTGCCCCACCCCTAGAGAAGCCTGCAGGCTAAACAAAGACAGCTGGGTAGGCTGTGTGTGTCATGAATCAAACACAATAAATAAATTCGTATTGAAAGCTGCAAACTGTCCAGAGCACTTGTCCTATACTATTCTTACATCTGATATAGCGGACATGAAAGCTGGGCTATGTTTGTAGTAATAAGATGTAATTTCCTGACTGATGTTGGCTGCATGCAGCTGGGCTCCGTGTGGCTGCTAGATGTGGGAGGTCTGAACCTCTGCTCTTGACGGAGCAGTTGCTCTCTGTGGAGGAGATGGTGAGCAGGAGACCTGCTCGTTTACATACTCTCCAATTACATTAATGCACTGTACATAGTAAGTACGCTACGTTTCCACGTGTTATATAAAACATATTATATCTTTCATATCAGTGCATCATTACTACAGTATTTAGGTATTATCGTATTTTCCTTAGGGAATTATGTTCTAATTAAACTGACACTAAGTCAAAGTAAGGAAGGGAAAGAACCAACAATAGGCTAATTGAATCCAGATTAAAAGCCTAGAGGTACAAAAACAAGAACAAAAAAAAAAACGTTTAAATGCTACCCATGAATTTTTTTTTCTTGAATTATGTCCCAAGCGGTTATGATTTCAGAGAGCAATTAGAGTGTTATTGACCAGGTTTAAATTGCATTTCTGAAAGAGCTGTAGTTAGTTAGTTATGGGCAGTTTGCTGTAGATCATTGAAGCAGGACAGGTAAACAATTGGGAATATGTATTTAGATTGATATTGTGAACTAATTGTTTGGGAAAATAGTAAATTGACATGTATTTATTCACCTGTCAACACATGTACACCTCTGAATAATTCATCTGGAATGGAGTCTGGAGAAATGTATGCACTTATTTTAAGTAGTGAACTCATCATGTTGATGCTCTGTAAGGGTATCACTACTCTATCCACGACTCAAAGCACACAGGATAAGCTATGTGATGTCTCTTACCTCCACATCCTCTGCACTACCGATTTATTAAGCATATGCTATGCTAATCTGGCACAAGAGGTTACTGCCACTAGTCAATTTGTCATATTTTTGTTAAGAGTATGCCTACTTTCAGTGATAGCCGTAAAACGTTCATCCTGACAACGTGATCCAAAGCAAACATCAGGTGGTATCACTACAGAGCAGAGAGGAGATGCATCTACAGTACAAAATGGGCACTACCTCAAACATAACAGGTTTAGTGTAGAGTGTCATTGAATTTCAAAATCAGATTGCGATTCACTCTAGAGATGGGGAAAACGTCTGTAGAATGACTGGCATAAATTGTCCAAATTCCTCGCTTCAGGGTCCGTATCTGTCTTCTGCTCTGCAGTCCCAGTCCTACCAACAGTACATTTATATGATATTAAGGAATATGGCACTGCAGTGGCTGCACATGAATCATTGTATTGTGTATCTGATATGTTTGCCCTGTAATCCATTTTATACATTCAAACCTGTCATGGAGTTTAGCCAAGCAAGGTTCACTGTTGGGACGTATTTTTCTCTGCATTCCTGTTTGAATGTCTTTCGTGTCTTTAGGGATAGCACCTGCTAAATCTATTCACTGGTACAGTACAGTAGGTGGTTGCTGTCATGTTTTTCTGGTTGTTTTTCTCCCAATTGTGACATGGTAGGCTAGCTGGATTTATGCATTTGGCTTCCAACCCAGTAAGGCTTTAAATTAGGCCCTGACAACAAAGCTTTGCTGATTCCAATTCTGGAAATAAGCATGTTGTGCGACAGCATTTTCACTAGCAAAAATCTGTCAAGAGCTAAAAAGTTGCCATCAACTGGTTTGGAACATGACTTTAGGTTTCCAGCATTGACAGATGGCGGAATAAGTTGTTGGGCCAAATTCTCTCTCAATATTTACTGCCTTAGCTTGCAAAACCCCCTGCATTTATCCAAATGGAGATTTCTGTTTTGCCTGGTGTGTTTTTTATTGTTTATCCCTGAAGGTGAAAAGCCTATTGTTCCAAGTGAACCAATATGCTTCTTAGCAGATCGAAGGATAATTTATTTATGTAGAAATATATGTGAGTAACTGCAGAGTGGTACCATATGTTTCATTAGGTTTGATTGTCTTATGAGACTACTAAACTGTATCCTGATGCTATAAGTAGTACCACCACAAACCATAATATAATGTAATAACAACCCTTGATTCGATTCTAACACAGGTTATTGCAATGCATTATTTTCCGCCATGCAGTCTTATCAGATCCAGACACATCTAGTCATCCTTTACACTCATACTGCTGAGGGGAACTATTACACTGTAAAACCCCCCTCTGCTACTGTCTCCACTACCTGTTCTGATTTGATTGAATCCATCCCTTCTGCACAAATTATAGAGATTATATAATGTTAGCGGAGCGGTGGCTTGTTTCTCAGCATTGGTTTTCAGCCTCTCTAGTGACTGAGGGAGTTGTCGGGTAGCTGTATATACAATCATGAAGATGAAGGTAAAATATTGTTTGTAGCTTGAGAGATGGCAGGTACGTGTCACAGAAAGCCGCCTGTCAAGTAAGGAAAGTCCTTGACGTGGGGAAGAGCGAAATGAATCATCTTCCTGTATTGCCACTGATATCTTATAAGGCAGAAAGATTTAATGACTCTTCAAAATGTTATAAATCGTTCAAATCTTAAAGGATGACTTAATGAAATGACGTTGCCACTAGCAGCACCGCAGATATGGCGATGAGTGAGATGCAAGACTTCGCTCCCACACTGTCACACACAGTATCTGCTCGTGTGCATGGGTTTGCTTTACAATGTTAGAGCTTGGTATCGGGACCAAAACAGTGGGGGAGTTTAGCCTTGCGCTTCAAAGCTCTTAGTCGTTGCGGACCCACTCTACTGTTTCCTTTCTGCGCCTACCTGTATGTGATATCGCTGAGTCTACCTTTTTTACAAGACCAATACATATGAGTGCTGTGAAGGTGTGTGGGGGAAATCTCTTTACTCTAGAAAGTTTATGCCCATTGCTTTTAACCCCCAGTATTCCATTAACCTCTCCTCTTAGCCCTGACTATCTTTCTGACAGGAGGTATGCCTTCAGTACATACAAGGACACTGAGATGAACCCATTGCTGCTGTCTGTTTGTTTGGGTAATTGTCCATTGAGCTGAAGTATAAAAAATGACAGTGTAGCTTAGCAACAGCAGGTACCAGGTAAGAATTGCAGGAAGCACAATGTGTATAACTGCAGAGGTATTTAAATTGGACTCCAAACTTCTGACACCTCGACACGCTACATTTCTAAAACGTCCAGCTTTGTCTGACAACAGCAGCGCGAGTTGGATAATAACTTTTGAATAAACTAAATGCAGTCTGCCAACCGAAGTTGTTATTCAGGGTTTTTTGTCTCCTGCTCAATCTCTTTCCAGCCATTTGACTGTTGTCAGAACCCTGTAAAACGCAATGAAAACACGTAGCTCAGTAGAGTGGATATGAGGCCACGAGGCATGTGAGAGGCAGTTGTAGAGAGACGATGGTAGGCCTGAGTGGCCACAGGTCTGAAGGCACATCAGAGGCATTCAGCAGGTTAATTATGGAAGGCCTGGGGGGGGGGGGGGTCAACAGAGCTAGCTGCTGAATGGGATGGCTAGGCAAGTGGACGACTGATTAAGGCCAGGCTGAGATAAGTAAACATGGCGATGTGGATGGGCACATCCACGGCTCTGAGGGCAGCTCGCTTTAAAGGGGGTTTAACCTCAGCGATGAGCTATGAATGCAGGGATGTATGGCAGTGAGGACCCACCTGCCTGTTTAATTACAGGGCTGGATTTGATAGGTTCACAGTGTAGTGGTGATTGGTTCAGTGATGCTTAAGCGCAACGACAACTGACTGTTTAAGAGATGAGGAGTCTGTACCAGGTTGACATGTAAAAGAAGGTCTTCGATTGATACTTTTAAATGTTATTCTGATAGAAAGCTGTTATTTTGTGACAAAAAGTTAACATCATTATTAGACTATTTTATTTTCACAGCTTCAAGCTCAAATTGTTGCCTATGAATTTTCTCCAGAAAGCAGTGTTTCCAAACTTTACAATCTAATAATAAACAGCCTGGTCACCATGAAATATGAATAACGGTACTCATAATGCCTCTGCATAAGCTGTCTATGTTAAATCCCTAGAGTTGGGAAGGAAGGAGTTGTTCTCTCTGACTGCAGCGGTAAAACACTGAGTATGCAATCCCACTGAGACGAAAACAAAGATGCTTATATGAAACAAGACATGTCGGGGGAGATGAGGAAGAATCAAACCATGTACCTGTAACTTTTTGTTGTTGTGCCATTTTCTGTGTGTGCGCGCGCAAGAGGGAATAGTATCCGGCGTTCTTTGTAGGAGTGAAATCACTAGTATAACTCAAGGCGTTGCTTGCTGGAACTTGGCTTGTGAGAGTTGTCACTTACTACCCAGATATTATAATGACACATGGTGATGACATTCGCAAACAACAGCCCCAGACAGCCTGGGGATGTAGTCTTGTTATCTTGCTCCTCTCTCTAAGATTACAGATAATGTCTGTCTGTCTGTGACAGTACCAAGCTAGATTAGTCTTCCTCTGTGTACCTCTGTGGTTGTTTAAAACTGATGTATGACATCCAATCTCCAGCTGGAGATGAGGAAGCCCAAGGCCCCATGACTGCCTCTGTGTCTATACTGTGCCCCAGAACAAAAGCAGGGCTCTTTGTGTCATGTGGCCCTCAAAACGTCTGCTGTGGAAATTCTGTCAATATGGTGGTGGAGTGGTTGGCTCTGTACTGTAGCCTGCCAATTATTATGTGTTTTCCAGCACATTGGCTTCCTTCTATATCGTTTTAGCTGCGATCTGTTCTCCTGCGCAGCAAGCAGATTATGTACTGTACTGTATGAATTGATTTATTTAGCCTTATTACGTTACACCTGCCCTCTATTGCTAGTCCCTCTGTAATCTGATTCTGTTCTTTTTCCTGCTGTTGAATTGTTTTAACACTGGGGCTGACCTACACACCACATACAGTGTACAGTTTCAGCCAGCAACTACACTGAACAAAAATATAAATACAACATGGAACAATTTCAAAGATTTTACTGAGCTACAGTTCATATAAGGAAATCAGTCAATAATTTCTAAATGAATTAGACCCTACTATATGGATTTCAAATGACTGGGAATACAGACATGCATCTGGTCACAGATACCTTAAAAGAAAGGTAAGGGCATTGTCATGACGTTGGCCTCTTTGGGTACAGGAAGGACAGTTGACCCCCTCCCCTTTGTACCATCACCCAACCTACCTTCCCCCCCAACCCAGGGTTGTAAAAATTCCAAGAGGAGAATCTACTACAACATGTTTCATAGAGAGACAAAGGAAATTCTTCCAACTCATAGAATTGGAGAACCTAGCGACATGTGTGTTCTGGAGAAGATATGGAAGATTGATGAAGACTCCAGCTACGAACTGATCCGCTTGGTACAATTTTGTGATACTCAGAAGAGACAATATAGCCCTATTACCCTAAAACGGTCTACATGATAGCCTCAGCGATGAGACTGAATCCACATGGTTGTATACAATGTATTATTAAGGATAAAGCTATTTGTAATACATTGAGATGCTATGTACTGATGTTAATGTGATAGAATTATATTTCTGTAACCAAGTCTAGCTCAGTCATAGGCACGCCCCCAAGGACACATACAGGACCAGGCGTCATTTGACAAGCCTGTTCTCTGGGCCCTATAAAACACCCCCTGATTTACATTTCTAGAGACCAGGCCTCCACTCCATCGTGAGTTTGGCCCAGAGGTTTGACCAGCCAAGTATTCTACTGAAAGTGAACCATACCACGTGGTTAACTTTTAGACTATTGATATCGACAGAATAAGAACAAGTCTTTGATATTAATTATTAGTCTGCAGCTAAGTAAATTATATCATCGAACGCGAAGACCAACCACATCCATTCTATGACGACATTCATGAATGTCGCTCTGACAGATCCATTCTAACCGAGAGAGAGAGAGAACGCTGACAAACTCTCCATCAGAACAAAACTCTCCAACAAGAATCCCGACGACACATGAGCGTAAATATATATTGATTGCAAAGGTTCCCGAATGAGTGAGCCTTCAATTGGCAATTGTTAATATTAATGAACTCTGTGTAACTTCTCAGCTTACCGTTTTATGACCCATTGTCTAACAGACCAGCCATGCTTGTTAGCCAGTAGGGCACATTCCTCTACCCATCATTGGTGACGATAATTACTGTTTGTATGTTTTCTGTTAATTACTTAGTGTAGTAAATAAATGATTTTAAGACAATTGATGTATGGATGATTTTAGTAAAGACTGGGTTCGTGCAGATAACCAAGAATTACAACTTTCATGATGAGACTGAAACAACATACGGGTTAAGATTGACTGCTATCGATGTAAAATATTACTAAGTATTTTAAGAGTTTATTCAGAGGATAACAGCTCTATAAACGTTCTTCTGTGGTGCCCCGACTTTCTAGTTAATTACATTTACATGATTAGCTTAATCAGGTAATAACAATTACAGAGAAATAATTTTATAAGTTAGCATGTCATATCACTTAATCCGGCATAGCCAAAGACACGACAGCATGGATCAGAAAACCAGTCTGGTGGGACCATACTTTTCCTCATACAACATGACACATCTCCTTCGCATAGAGTTAATCAGGTTGTTGATTGTGTCCTGTGGAATGTTGTCCCACCCCTCTTCAATGGCTGTCCATAGTTGCTGGATATTGGCGGGAACTGGAACACACTGTCGTACACGTCGATCCAGAGCATCCCAAACGTGCTCAACTGATGACATGTCTGGTGACTGTGCAGGTCATGGAAGAACTGGGACATTTTCAGCTTCCAGGAATTGCCCACCGAAGTCAGTTACGACGCAGAACTGCAGTCAGGTCAAAACCCTGGTGAGAACGGCAGCACGCAGATGAGATGAGATGGTTTCTGACAGTTTGTGCAGAAATTCTTTGGTTTTACAAACCCACAGCTCTTTCATCAGCTGTCCAAGTGACTGGTCTTCGACGATCCTGCAGGTGAGGAGGCAGGTGAAGAAGATGTGGAGGTCCTGGGCTGGCATGGTTCCACATGGTCTGCGGTTGTGAGGCCGGTTGGACACACTTCCAAGGCTTATGGTAGAGAAATGAACATTCAATTCTCTGAAAACAGCTCTGGTAGACATTCCTGCAATCTGCATGCCAATTGCACACTTTCTCAAAACTTGAGACATCTGTGCCATTGTGTTGTGTGACATAACTGAGAATTAAGCCTTTTGTTCGTATGGAACATTTCTTTTATTTCAGCTCATGAAACATGGGTACAATGTTTTACATGTTGTGTTTATATTTTTGTTCAGTATACCTAGATGTCCAATCCCCATACAATATTTTTATGAATGATGGAAGTGGCAGTAAAGAGTGGGCCAACTGGGCACTGTCACACCTGTCAATGACCAGGGCTCAGATGCAGGGCCAGGGTCTGGGATGGGGCCAGTTAATCAGGGTCAGCCGTCATACCAGCTTATCTGCCAGTCACCTGGGTCACATCCTGAGTTGGCTTCACTGTAGCCCTGAGGTCCTAGTGCTGGTCGTGTCTGAACCCAATGTCTCACATATTGATGTGTAGGCTGTGATATGAAAACCTAGAAAATTCCACTCTGCTTTGACATTACTTTGTAAATGGAAGTTCAGATGTTCATTTTATAATATCATGAGCTTACCTGCAAAGTGTCCCCTTCAATTACAAATAATGTTAGGTGCTCTTTCCCAGCATTACAGTATGTGGAGGAATGATGAAATGATTTCAGTGCTTGGCTGCTTTGAGGGCATTAATGAAGCCCCGGAATCCTGACCAGCCCCTGACCGAAAAAAACTTCTGGACATCAGAAAAGCGATTACTCACCGCAGAGTGGAATAAACTTTTTCCTTTAACGAGTCCGATGAGAAGGATATCCTGCTTTCACTGGATCAGGCCCAGATCCACGCCTTTTGCGTGAAGAAAAGGCGCTGGAAAAGGGGACGCAGAAATGCCTCTTATGCTCGCTTCGAGGCAAGCAACACTGAAGCATGCATGAGAGCACCAGCTGTTCTGGATGACTGTGTGATAACGCTCACGGTAGCTGATGTGAACAAAACCTTTAAACAGGTCAACATTCGCAATGCCGCTGGGCCAGGATGTGTACTCAAAGCATGCACGTACCAACTGTCAAGTGTCTTCACTGACATTTTCAACCTCTCCCTGACCGAGTCTGTAATACCTACATGTTTCAATTAGACCACCATTGTCCCTGTGCCCAAGGAAGCAAAGGTAACCTGCTTAACCTCCCTGGGCAAGCGTCCCACCCTAGTCAACAGCCAGTGGAATCGCGTGGCGCGAAATACAAATACCTCAAAAATGCTATAACTTCAATTTCTACACCATTTTAAAGACAAGACTCTCATTAACCTCTTGGCGTTCCCCTAGGATAGGGGGCGCTACAGCGATTTTTGAAAAACATTCGTTCCCATTTTAAACGGCCTACTACTCAAACTCAGAAGCTAGGATATGCATATAATTAATACTTGTGGATAGAAAACACCCTAAAGTTTCTAAAACTGTTTGAATGGTGTCTGTGAGTATAACAGAACTCATATGGGAGTCAAAACCCCGAGACAGATCGAAACAGGAAGTGGAATTCTGAATTGTGAACTCAACTTCATCACGTTGCCTATTAATCACACCGTGAGCTATGGTTCATTGAGCACTTCCTATTGCTTCCACTAGATGTCCCCAGTCTTTACAAAGTGGTTTGAGTCTCCTACTGTTAAAACTGAATGAATGAGACGCTGTTGAAATTGGTCACATGAGGAGGGCCATCACCATTATGACGCCGGCGGCCCTGGCTTCCCTCCCCTTTCGAAACGTTTTGAAACACAATGCAATCGTCCCCCTCGAATCTTATTGGCTCTCTTGTTGAAAAAGGCCCTGAAGATTTATGTTATACAACGTTTGACATGTTTGAACGAACCTAAATGGAAAAAAATGCATTTTCTCGAAATAGCTGTCCCGCGGCCGACGGAGCATTTGGATCAGCCTTCAGACGCGCTAACAAGAACAAGCTCTTGGAACATAAAGGAGTAATTTTTTCGAACGAAAATACATTTGTTGTGGACCTGGGATTCCTGGAAGTGCTTTCTGATGAAGACAACCAAAGGTAAGGGATTATTGACAATAGTATACAAGACTAGATGTGATATGCGATTGTTCCAAGATGGCGCAGACCTATATTTACTAGGTAATTTTCTGAGTATCGCATCCCCTTTTATCGCAAAGTGTGATTACCCAGTAAAGTTATTTTTAAATCTGGCATTACAGGTGCTTTCAAGAGATATTCATCTATAAATCTTAGAATGACAATATTACATTTTAAAAATGTTTTCGAATAGTAATTTAGTAAATTGTAGCACTGTTTCACCGGATGCATTTGAGGGAAAATAGTTAGTCAACGTTACGTGCCGATGTAAAATGCTGTTTTTATATATAAATATGAACTTTATCGAACAAAAGAATGCATGCATTGTGTAACATGATGTCCTAGGTGTGTCATCTGATGAAGTTTGTAAAAGGTTAGTGCTGCATTTAGCTGTTTTTTGGTTATTTGTGATGCATGTGGTTGGTCGGAAAATGGCTATGTGGCTACTTTTACGATATACTCCTCTAACATAATCTAATGTTTTGCTTTTGCTGTAAAGCCTTTTTGAAAGCGGACAACGTGGTTCGATTCAGGAGAGGTGTATCTATAAAACGATATAATTTGAAAAAAAATAGATTTTTTTTATTTATTACATTTTGTTATGCTAATGGCAATAGGATTTTTCGCTGGATGTCGCACAGGGGTTAATCTAACCACATTGTCCGATTTCAAAAAGGCTTTACAGTGAAAGCAAAACATTAGATTATGTCAGGAGAGTACCCTGCCAAAAATAATCACACAGCCATTTTCAAAGCAAGCATATATGTCACAAAAACCAAAACCACAGCTAAATGCAGCACTAACCTTTGATGATCTTCATCAGATGACACTCCTAGGACATTATGTTATACAATACATGCATGTTTTGTTCAATCAAGTTTATATTTATATCAAAAACTAGCTTTTTACATTAGCATGTGATGTTCAGAACTAGCATACCCACCGAAAACTTCCGGTGAATTTACTCAATTACTCATGATAAACGTTCACAAAAAACATAACAATTATTTTAAGAATTATAGATACAGAACTCCTTTATGCAATCGTGGTGTCAGATTTTAAAATAGCTTTTCGGGGAAAGCACATTTTGCAATATTCTGAGTACATAGCTCGGCCATCACGGCTAGCTATTTTGACACCCACCAAGCTCACCAAACTCAGAATTACTATTAGAAAAATTGGATTACCTTTGCTGTTCTTCGTCAGAATGCACTCCCAGGACTTCTACTTCAACAACAAATGTTGTTTTGGTTCCAAATAATCCATAGTTATATTCAAATAGCTCCGTTTTGTTTGTGCGTTCAGGTCACTATCCGAAGGGTGACGCGCGAGCGCATTTCGTGTCAAAAAAATTCAAAATATTCCATTACCGTACTTAGAAGCATGTCAAATGCTGTTTAAAATCAATTTTTATGCTATATTCCAACCGGGCGACGTTGTATTCATTCAAAGGATAAAAGAAAAAAATGGAGAATTCTCGTGAACGCGCATCTCAGTCTCACTGTCCCCAGGCTGACCACTCACAAACTCTCCTGCTGTTCTTCGCCCAGAGACAGCAGACACCCCATTCCACTTTCTGGCGCATTCTGAGAGCCAATGGAAGCCTTAGAAAATGTCACGTTACAGCACAGATGCTGTATTTTCGATAGAGATGCAACAGAAGGGCAACAAATTGTCAGACAGGGCACTTCCTGTATGGAATCTTCTCAGGTTTTGGCCTGCCATATGAGTTTTGTTATACTCACAGACACCATTCAAACAGTTTTACAAACTTTAGAGTGTTTTCTATCCAAATCTACGAATTTTATGCATATTCTCATTTCTGCGCAAGAGTAGTAACGAGTTTAAATCGGGTAGGTTTTTTATCCGGCTGTGCAAATACTGCCCCCTAGCCCCAACAGGTTAAATGATTACTGCCCCGTGGCACTCACATCAGTAGCCATGAAGTGCTTTAAAAGACTGGTGATGTGTCACATCAACAGCATCCTCCTGGACACCCTCGACCCACTCCAATTCGCATACCGCCCCAACAGATCCACAGATGACGCAATCTCAGTCGCACTCCACACTGCCCTTTCTCACCTGGACAAAAGGAACACCTATGTGAGAATGCTGTTCATTGACTACAGCTCAGTGTTCAACACCATAGTGCCCACGAAGCTCATCACTAAGCTAAGGACTCTGGGACTAAACACCTCCCTCTGAAACTGGATCCTGGACTTTTTGGCGGGCCGCCCCCAGGTGGTAAGACTAGGCAACAACACGTCTACCACGCTGATCCTTCACACTGGGGCCCCACAGGGGTGTGTACTTACTCCCCTCCTGTATTCCCTGTTCACCCATGACTGTGTGGCCAAACACGACTCCAACACCATCATTAAGTTTGCTGACGACACAACAGTGGTAGGCCTGATCACCAACAACGATGAGACGGCCTATAGGGAGGAGGTCAGAGAACTGGCAGTGTGGTGCCAGGACAACAACCTCTCCCTCAATGTGAGCATGACAAAGGAGCTGATCGTGGACTACAGGAAAAGGCGGGCCGAGCAGGCCCCCATTAACATCGATGGGGCTGTAGTGGAGCGGGTCGAGAGTTTGAAGTTCCTTGGTGTCCACATCACCAACAAGCTATTTCATGGTCCAAACAGATCAAGACAGTCGTGAAGAGGGAACGACAAAACTTTTTTGCCCTCAGGAGACTGAAAAGACTTGGCATGGGTCCCCAGATCCTCAAAAGGTTCTACAGCTGCACCATCGAGAGCATCCTGACCGGTTGCATCACCGCCTGTAAGGGAAGACCCCCATGAAATGGACAAAAATGAATGGGAACATTTTGGCACTGTACGAAACATACACACGATGTACAATACAACTCATTTGGACGCCGTTTCATCCAAATCATATTGCAAATGACATATGGCAAATGCCAAGTGTCACACCGCAAAAATCCAATAGATGGCGAGCGCGCTCCACCGTAACTTTTTCATATTGCAAATGAAACACAAGTCAAGTCCCAAGAGTCAAATTTTGAAAAAAAAAACGTTTTTTTTTGAAAACTTATCACCCCCTTAAAAAAGTGCTTTCTGGACCGTTTTTTGAAATTCTTTAGATTTTTTTTGTCAATTACAAATGTATAAGAACTGTATGAACATACTTTTGTCATATTTTATTGGCATAATAAAAAAAATGTTGCTTGTACGTAAGGCATATGTTTTGTCCATTTGCAATATGATTTCATAGGAAGTCAAAAGTTGAAGTCAAAAGTCACTTTTTTTCTTTTTTTTGCCAAATGCCATAAGAAATGTCCAACTGCAACATGTAAGTATTGAATGTGCCAAATCAGGATGTTTGTCCATGTACGAACATAGGAAGTCGGTTTCCAAACCCAAAAGTCAGTGAACCATGTCCAAATGGCATTTATACTGCCCAAATGATATATAGCCCTATGTTAAGCCATGAATCAACCTAGATGGTCTATTTGTCATGTATGATGAGGGAGAAGTGGGACTCTGTTAGTTTTTTATGATTTTTTGAAAAATGTCCAAAATGACAATTTCCATCACGAATTTGACATGCTCAAAAATACTGCAGAAATGCAAAATTGACTGGCCCGATGAACTCGGGATGGCCGGGCAGTGACTGTGGTTCCTCTCCATTGCTCGTTGTGTTGATTTCATCATGTCCATTTGGTGATGTTTTTTCAATGTTGAATCATATTGCAAATGTACAATATGTTGCAATATGTTGCAATATGTTTCAATGGGCATTTACCATCATGAATTTGACATGCTCAAAAATACTGCAGAAATGCAAAATTGACTGGCCCGATGAACTCGAGATGGCAGTGCTAGTGGTTCCTCTCCATCGCTCAATGGTGACAGGAGAGAAGTGGGACTCTGTCGTTTTTTAACGATTTTTTTGAAAAACGTCCAAAATGACTAGGGGCGCCCCCTACTGATTTCAGAATGTAATTTTGGTGATGGTCTATCACTGTTTAAACATATTGCAAATGTACAAAAGTCATCCAGCAAGTCAGCGTCCATCAGTCAATTAGATATCATACTGATACCATCTGACACCAAACCCACTTTTTCCAACTCGTTTAGAAGCCAACTATCACGTATATCAGAGCAGGCCCATAATTCACAGCGCCTTCAGATTAAACCATAATAAAACATATAAAACATGTAGTTACGTTCTAGCTGCGGGTCCAGCTCTGACTTTATGTGTAGGCCTAGCTGAGGCGACCCCGAATCCCAAGTTTCGGCTCAATAGGTCATTTGGAGCCCGAGCAGCGAACTTAATTGGTGCTGAAAATCCACTTTTTCAGGGCGTTGCTACGGGGTCCTTGAATGAGCTATCGGACAGAAACGTTGGGGTCAGTCTCTACGGGCCAAGGCGGTTTCAATGCATCTAGCCTTGCGACTCTGGGACATTTGTAAATGACGTCATTTTCGTGATGGTCAAAATGAATTGAAGATATTGCAAATGTACGAGGCTGTTTCTCTGTCTGAAAACCTTCTAGAGCCACATAACTCACCGTGCACTATCGACTTGAGCTCTAGAACAGGTTTCTAAAGTTTCAGAGCTCTAGGTCTGACGGTTCTTTGATAGTTTGAACAAAGGTAACTATTGCGGGCTCTGTATGTCTCTAAGCCCCACACTGTGTCACTCCGTCATAGCTGTGTGTGTGTGTGAGAGTTTTTCTTGGAAATCTGATGGGATAAATGACTGATTTACGGGAGGGTTACCTAGTCACACATATGAAGTTTTGGAAAGATGTGACTTTTTTAACCCTTCAAAACCGCTACTGTGACCCCAATTTAAGGCACTTCCGGTTGGCACAGGAAGCTTAGAATCGACACATGTTGTCATTGGGGTAGGCCTTCACAGAACCCTGAGTTTTAAGTCTTTACGTTAAGAATTTAATGTTTTACACAGGGTTGAATTCAGTGATTTTCACAATCTGCAGGTTGGTTATATCAAAACACCTTTAGGGTGTTTTTAACAACTTCCAGTTGCTCCAGGAAGCTTAGAATCGACACAGGTAGACCTCACAGTAGCCTGATGGATTGTCATCGAAGACAGGTTCATAAGGCATTCATAACCCACATAGGCTTCAGGTTGAATTAAGGGGAATACGCAATGTATTCCTATGGGGAGAGAAGTCATTGCAAACTGTTTGATGTAAACACCTTCTTTTCACTGTTAAGGATTAAAGCCACATGGTCAAGTTGATGCTTGCACAGATCGGGAGGACCTCAGGAATGTTCCTGAGGTCGAATTGTGCTTCTAACACTAACGGTTCTCCCGCTGTCTTCCAAAAGCACCTGAAATTTAAGGCCAGGCTTAATTTTGGGCCTACTTTTTTTCAAGGTCGCTGCGCTCAGACCGAGCGAGCTACGGTCAAGCGGGGCATCTCGTTGAACTCGGCACGACCTAGAGAAAATGGTAATGCCATTGCAGGCTCTGTGTGTCTTTAAGCACAGCACTGTGTCACTCCATCCTTGCTGTGTGTGTGTGTGTGTGTGTGTGTGAGAGAGCTTTTCTTTAACATCTGATGGGATAAATAACTGATTTACAGTTCAGGAGGGTTGCCTAGTCACACATATGAAGTTTTGGAAAGATGTGACTTTTTTAACCCTTCAAAACAGCTACTCTGACCCCAATTTAAGGCACTTCTGGTTGACACAGGAAGCTTAAAGTGAACACATATCATCCTTGGGTTAGGCTCTTATAGAATATTGAGTTTTAAGTCTTTACATTAAGAACTTACTTATTTACAGAGGGTTGAATAAGTTTGTGTTATTTCCGAAAATCACAGAAATCTCGCAGAGCTCCGAAACCCACCTTAACGGATTCATCTGAACACGCTGCAACTGGATCTGTAACTTTCACCAATTGTACATTGTACGATTTCTCTTAAATGACGATAGATAAATGTCTGGTTCTTTTTTTCCTGACACCGTAGGCTCATGTACTTTGACGTGAAGCAGTCAAATTAGCGCTCTATTTTCGTTTTTGACCTTTAATCCCAGAAAAATGGCCTTAACTCAAAAAGCGTTGAGGCCTCGACTCCATCTTGTTCAGGGCCAACTGCCTATTATGCCAAACCTATGCTTGCCAAGTTTCGTCTTCGAAGTCTTTTCCGTTTAGGAGAAAAGGCCACGTCGGGAATCGTGATGTTTTGTACATTTGCAATATGATCCATTCGACCTCTGCTGGTATTTTCCGGGACAGGTGAAAAATGACAAAATTTGAAAATTTGATAAAACGGAAACCGAACGTCCGAGAGACTTCGTTCGATGACTTCCCGGAAGATCCGGCCCCGGTGCACAGCCCGCCGCCGTCCACGAATTTTACAAACGTTCGCGGACGTCTAGTAAGGGACCGTACATTTGCAATATGGACTTTCTCATCAATCATACAGCAAATGCCGAAATCTTCCCTTCATGTATGGTATGGCAACTGCTCAGCATCTGACCGTAAGGCGCTACAGAGGGTCGTGCGAACGGCCCAGTACATCACTGGGGCCAAGCTTCCAGCCATCCAGGACCTATATAATAGGTGGTGTCAGAGGAAAGCCCATAAAATTGGCAGAGACTCCACTCACCCAAGTTATGGACTGTTTTCTCTGCTACCGCACGGCAAGCCGTACCGGAGCGCCAAGTCTAGGACCAAAAGGCTCCTCAACAGCTTCTATCCCCAAGCCATTAGACTGCTGAACAATTCATAAATTTCGCCACCGGACAATTTACTTTGACCCCCCTTGTACACTGCTGCTACTCGCTGTCTGTTTGTTACCTATGCATAGTCACTTCGCATAGTCACCTACATGTACAGACTACCTCAACTAACCTGTACCCCCACACACTGACTCGATACCGGTGCCCCCTGTATATAGCCTTGTTACTGTTATTCTTATTGTGTTACTTCTTATTATTACTTTTTATTTTAGTCTACTTGGTAAATATTTTCTTCTTCTTGAACTGCACTGTTGGATAAGGGCTACAAAGTCTACACTTGTTGTATTCGGCACATGTGGCAAATAAAGTTTGATTTGATTTTGATTTGATTTGATCATGCCGAGTCTTCCAAAATGAATCTACAGGGTTCCATCAAAGCAGATTTCATTGACAGGGATTTGGCTATATTTCTGCCCAGAAGTCCATCAAAGAGCTGCAGAGTCAGGCCTAGCTGTCGTCGTGATGTGAGGTGATTTTTATGCAGGGGTTATGGGGATTGGAGGATTGGTTACTCTGTGCTCACTGTCACTGATCATATGCTAAATGTGCTTTAGGCCATTGCCAGGAGGCCTCGTTATCGCAGGGAGAAAATGTGATTATATTTTAGAGCACAGGACGGAAATCTTCCTCTGAATATATTAACAGCATTAGATACACTTTTCACCCAAGCAAATAAAATTAATTTGAGCCAAGCAACTGTCTTTGGGCTCCGACAGAGGTAAGAGTTACAAATTGATTGTTATTGTTTCGGAGAGGCAGAAATGCGAGGAACAGTGGCGAACAATAAATACCGGATGACTAGGGAGTTCTGAATATAAAACAGATTTATAAAGACACGTACTTTATAAGTGTCAGTATTTTGGTCTTGTTCCAACCTCCTTTTATTTTGTTTCATGATCCCATCAGGCTTTTAGACTTTCTTGAACCAGTAAAAATAAGCAATTTCCACCCCAACTCAATGCAGCCCCCTTGGGCCAGAGGCTGTGTTTCTGTCACATCACCCAGTTCTGTGTCCTGTGGCCAAAGTGGTCATGTGTTTAGTGTTCCTGTCATGCTCTTGCTCAAACCCCCCTCCTGCTGTTGTCTCCTGAGGCATTTTCCACCATGTGTGGCTGGGAGCCTTAGCTCACTGTGGCTGTACACTGACATTACAAAACATTAAGAACCCTCATCCCCTCCCCCCTTTCCCTCAGAACAGCCTAAAGGTGTCTGGAGTGTTCCACAGAGATGCTGGCCCATGTTGACTCCAATTCCTCCCACGGTTGTGTCAAGTTGGCTGGATGTCCTTTGGGTGGTGGACCATTTTTGATATACACGGGATACTGTTGAGCGTGAAAAACCCATCAGTGTTGCAGTTCTTGACACACACAAACCGGTGCACCTGGCACCTACTACCGTACCCCATTCAAAGGCACTCAAATCTTTTGTTTTGCCTGTTCGCCCTCTGAATGGCACACATACACAATCCATGTCTCAATTGTCTCAAGGCTTAAAAATCCTTCTTTAACCGATCCCCTTCATCTACACGGATTGAAGTGGATTTAACAGGTGACATCCATAAGGGATCATACTGTAGCTTTCACCTAGTCAGTCTGTAATGTTTTGTACACTCAGTGTATATCGGCAACATAAATGCACCTGACAAACACCTCCCCTATGTTCCAGACTGACTTCAGTCTTTTGTGATGGCAGTTTTTTTTTGTGGCTGTATGCAAAGCAAGCCCAGTGGTGAAATGATTGCTGTTGATCCATAAATATAATTTCCTGAATGCCTTTGGGTTACCATTTGCTGCATGTGTGGTAGGCTGATTGCGTTGGAAGTGAATGAGACTCTCCAACGACCGCCTGCATCACATGGCTATCTGGATCACGGTGGTGACCTTGGGAGAAAAGGAGCTGTCTGATGGTCAGGAATGATGGATTTCCTCATGCCTACGGCACACAAACACACACTCGCGCGAGCTTGCACACACACATGCACAGGAACGTGCATGCACACTCATACTCTGTCTCTCTCTCTCTCGATCACTCTCTTTCTCTCCATCTCTTTCTCTATCATATTCTCTCCCCAGAGGAAAAGACCCAGAGCAGAAGCTGGTGCTTGGACAAAATAATCAAAGCATTTTGATCTGAGGAAAATGTAATGCCAGTCTTATTCATGCATTTCAGTTATGTAAATTGTTATATAGTCATCTCGTGACCGGTCCGTGGATGTGTGCACTTTGATGCCGGTATCACATCTGCCCTGGCGTCAGTGTTTGACTTCCCAAATGTTCAAATGTGATTGTTGTCCTCCCAACACTTGCCCATTTTATTCATGCGTGTCTGTGTTTGTGATGGTAATACAATATCACTTTGTTAATTTCTTCTGACCATGTAGTTAGGGCTGCCTGAGCTCTTCGATTCACCCAGAAACCACAGTATTGTCTTTGTTCCCATTAACCCCACCCCACACACACCCCACAAACCCAACCGCAACCATTGGCATATAATGGAGGATAATTAATTAGTGTGTCTGGGTTGATGATGGAGTCCAGCAGCGGAGTATTGTGGTGCTTAAGGTGCTGAAGAGGCTAATGAGATGTGGAGGCAGTGTGGATTAAACAGCCATTCTGTTTTAATAGGAAAGGCCAGTGGTATTGGCTAGAATTATTGTTCCCTGCGCTAGCTCCATTCTAGCTGCTGCCAGTCTACAGGAATAGAGGAATAGAAATCTCAAAATGCTAATAGCCTTAGCATTAGGATGGGGTTTATTAAACCCACCGAACCTTTCTCCCATGCTTCACTGTCAGAGTCATAAAGGGCATTGTTGCCCACTGAGAAGTCATGAGGAGCCGATCGATAAGCACACAGTGCATGGGGTTTTTAGAGACACTCTGGCTTACGAGGCACCTAGGATGGATCTGGCTGGGGAGAGTTGGGGCAGGAGTTCCACATGGATTGGAAAGTGTAATGGAGCCAGCGATCGCTCCTTAAGCTTCATCCGTCCTGTGGGGGCTGAGGGAGGGAGTTTTGAGCTGTGGCCATGCTGCTGAAAGGCTCAGCTCCTCTCCTATCCTGTGCTCACAGGATGCTGTGGGAATGGAATCCCAGGCAACAAATAACTTGGCTGGGGATGAGCCCTGTCATAGCACTTATTGTAATTGTTGCGTGTGAAGACAATGACCCTGTATTCAAATATTGGGTCTTTTTTCTCCAGTTATTTAGTGGTGTCTCACCTAACTAATTCAGACATAATTTGTGGTATGTTGCTTGTAAAGAAAATCAGGCAATGTTTATATGATCTTCTTTCAAACAATCAATTTTTGCCACTTACTTGCTGGTATGCCCCTTATATACGTACATCCAATGTGTAGCTGGCACCGGGGAGTGGTGGGAGTAAGAAACATTTAACTTTGATGCTGTTGTTACATCTGTTGTCATGGTAACCTGCTCGTGACTGAATTAATCAAGTTCTATATTCCTACGACAGAAAACTCTGTCGTTATTCAACATTGGGGCGGCAGGTAGCCTAGTGGTTGGAGCGTTGGACTAGTAACCGAAAGGTTGCAAGATCGAGCTGACAAGGTAAAAATCTATCGTTCTGCACCTGAACAAGGCAGTTAACCCACAGTTCCTAGGCCGTCATTGAAAATAAGAATTTGTTCTTAACTGACTTGCCTAGTTAAATAAAGGTAAAATAAAATAAAAAAATGTTCTTAATTTCCCCACCTTAGGGGAAAATTGGGGAGTTCTCATAGACCACCAGCAGAAAAAGTCTCCATTTACGAGTTGCTTATGAGTACATTTCACACTACTTTTGGATTATAATTGGATCGTAAGGCTGGAATGAATCGTTGCAAATCAACTACATGATACTTAAAAACACTTCAACTTCAACCAGTAGAATGGCTTTTTGGCTAGCTTTGCTGCAGTCTATGTGAATGAGCGTTAGCATTCTAGCTAACAACTGCTGCATTCAGAATAGGTATTTTGCAATGATCACAACAAAATATAAACTTAGCGACCGCTCAAGCAGTAATCAAAACAACATTTTAACCTTATGAGAACCCCAAAAAAGTGTTTTTGTTTAGAAGTAATAATTCAGGCTAAATGGAATGGGCACAGGTGGTGAAAAGCCTTTGTTTCAAATCAAAGTTTATTTGTCATGTACACAGATAAGCAGATGTTATTAAAACCTCTTACATCTACACGTTCCGCTAGCGGAACGTCTGCTCCAATATCCAATGATGGGCGGGGCGCGAAATTCAAACTCCTCTAAATCCGAAAACTTCAAACATATGACTATGTTACAGCTATTTAAAGACAAGACTCTCCTTTATCTAACCAAACTGTCCGATTTCAAAAAGGCTTTACAGCGAAAGCAAAACATTAGATTATGTCAGCAGAGTACCCAGCCAGGAATAATCACACAGCCATTTTTCAAGCTAGCATATCATGTCACATAAACCCAAACCATATCTAAATGCAGCACTAACCTTTGATGATCTTCATCAGATGACACACCTAGGACATTGTGTTATACAATACATGCATGTCTGTTCAATCAAGTTCATATTTATATCAAAAACCAGCTTTTTACATTAGCATGTGACGTTCAGAACTAGCATTCCCACCGAACACTTCCGGTGATTTTACTAAATTACTCACGATAAACGTTCACAAAAAGCATAACAATTATTTTAAGAATTATAGATACAGAACTCCTCTATGCACTCGATATGTCCGATTTTAAAATAGCTTTTCGGATGAAGCACATTTTGCAATAATGTAAGTACATAGCCCGGCGTTACAGGGCTAGCTATTTAGACACCCACCCAGTGTAGCCTTCACCAAAATCACATTTCCTATAAGAAAAATGTTCTTACCTTGCTTGTTCTTCATCAGAATACACTGCCAGGACTTCTACTTCAATAACAAATGTAGGTTTGGTCCCAAATAATCCATCGTTATATCCAAACAGCGACGTTTTGTTCGTGCGTTCTAGACACTATCCCAACGCTAAATCTCGGCCACGAGCATGACGCAAAATATGACAAAAAATTTCGAAATATTCCATTACCGTACTTCGAAGCATGTCAACCGCTGTTTAAAACCAATATTTATGCAATTTATCTCGTAGAGAAGCGATAATATTCCGACCGGGAATCTGCCTGTCTGTAAACTGAGGAAAAAACCGAAAGCCGGGGGCGGGGCGTGTCACGCGCCTAAGGCTTAGTCCATTGACTGACCACTCAGCTTTTGCTCTCGTGTGCTTCAGCCAGGGCTTTGAATGACATCATTCCTGTTTTTCCCGGGCTGTGAGACTCCATTGTTGACGTGAGAAGTGTCACGTAAGAGCAGAGATCCTTTGTAAACGATAGAGAGAATCAAGAAGGGCAAGAAATGTTCAGACAGGGTACTTCCTGAACAGAAGCATCTCAGGTTTTTGCCTGCCATAGGAGTTCTGTTATACTCACAGACACCATTCAAACAGTTTCAGAAACTTTGGAGTGTTTTCTCTCCAAAGCTAATAATTATATGCATATTCCAGTTTCTGGGCAGGACTAATAATCAGATTAAATCGGGTACGTTTTTTATCCAGCCGTGAAATTACTGCCCCCTAGATGTAAGAGGTTAAAGCAGCAGGTAGCGTAGTGGTTAGAGCGTTGGACTAGCAACCAAAAGGTTGCAAGATTGAATCCCCAAGCTGACGTGGTAAAATCTGTCGTTCTGCCCCTGAACAAGGCAGTTAACCCACTGTTCCAAGGCCGTCATTGAAAATAAGAATTTGTTCTTAACTGTCTTGCCTAGTAAAATGAATATATGTTTAAAAAAGCAGGTGCACCATAGTAAGCTATTTTTAGCTCACCATACTTGTAAATCATTTGTAAATAATTACCTTGTAATGTGCTTATTTTCCTTTTATGATGAATAAAAAGTTGGCTACAGTCATCAAAATGTTGTCAGATATGTTCTGGTAATTATCTGAGCTGGCAGGCCAGCTAGATAGCTAGCTAACAAGCTAGAAATGAACCAAAACATTGTCTAGAAAGTTTATTTTAGTTGCCTGGCTTACTAAATTGACATATCCTAAATAAATTTTTTGGTGCAATAAACAGAGCAGGTAACGTTGCTATTTGGACCAGGCTGCTGCCATGTCATGCAGACTGACGTTTTTCTGTTCATACTTTTTCATAATAAGAAGTTTGACTTCGGGCCACAATAGAATGTTCATGATTTAATGTCGTCTAAAGCTGGTAAGGCAATGTTTACACTGAGGCGTAGACAAAAACTTGAAAGAAATACAGAAAATAACATTATGGTGGAAATAAATGTCCTGCGTCTGTTACCGGCTAGACCTTTCAGATATAAAGAAAAGGCGATATAAAGAAGATGGCATGGTTAAGATGGCAGGTTTTTGTCTAGGTATAAAGGGGATATCCGACGAGGACGGTTTAATTTCCTGCAAAGTGGATTGATATACCGTATTTCATAGATGGATTTCTAAAAAAACAGCCATTAAAAAGTTTGTCTTTAACCTACTACATTTTAAAGAAAAGGAACCTCTCACTCACGCACACATGCACGCCCACATACACCCACACACCTTCTGTCTTCTATTACAATCATTTTTTATGATCTGACAGAACCCCATCCATCTTATTTACTGCCAGCTAATGCAAATGAGAGGTGAATGATATTTAATATGCTGGTTATGCAAGACTCATCACATCCTGCTGGAGGAGGATGTTGGAGATGTCATGTATTCTTCAAGGAGTAGCAACTTCTCCTGTGACACCTATCCTAAGTGTAGGTGCTTCACAATGCTACGCCATGTCTCCAACTCTCCATACCTCAGAGTGCTTCGCAACGCTGGCAACTGTAATTCATTTTGTCCCCTGCCATCCTCCCATCCTGGTGCCCTTGGGATCAGTACAGGAGTTACACATCCTTTCAGTATATATAGCTGTTGCACTCCAACACAATGTATATATATATATCATGTTCTGATGCTTCAACCACTAAAAACAGAGAGATGACATGCTGATGTATATGTATTTTTATATTTATATCCCCCCTGAGGACAGTATCACATTGCAGGGTAATGGCCTTTGGGACCTGCAACAATAGTTTCCAGAGTGTGACTATTGAAATGATCGATGCCTCCGTGTGGTCATCGATCTTATCTAGGGTTGTCTCTAATTATGCAGCGTGTCACCTAGTATTACATTATGTTGATGAGACGTAACATAAAATCCCCCCTCGCTGAATTTGTTTCCGATGCTAATCGCTCCATGTTCCTTGGGTGTGCTTCGTCATACATATGCATGTGAAGTGTGTTTTATACATCACTGCATGCTGTATTTCATTAATAAATATGTATAGATGCAAATAGCCATATGCTACATGTATCTCTGATGGTACTGCACATTCTAGGTAACTATCAAAAGGCTCAGCTAAATTGGGCTTTTGAAAAATCATGGCCTGTTCAGGTTAACTTACAAGTCAACAGGGAGGAGTAATGATACTGTGTAAATTACCTGTGACTTGACTTGTATAGGACAATGGTTGAGGTTGAGGTTGAGGTTGAGCTGAGATGTATAACATTATAGTTAGACCGATATGCACTATTAGCTTCTAAAAGGGCTGAATAGGAAAATGATGGAACAAAACTTTGAATGATGATGAGAAATGAAATAGTTATAATTTGGCTTCATTTCAGTCTTTGAAAAAAATTGGACTTGATTTCTGTTTGAATATGCAGGTGATGTATTTACAATGAGACAGTCATTTATTAGCATTGTATTCAGTGGCAGTGGATCAGACACATTTCATGAAACAATGGCCATTGTGAAGAACACATAGTGCAGATGACTCAAGAGTTAGAATGTATTTTTATTTTATCAGTATGATAAATGACTGTCTCAGGACTTTCATTTGTATTCTGGGTGAGTAAACCTGCAATACCTTTTCATTGTGAAATGTGACTTTTCTCTCTCGTCTATAACTTTAAGGCACCCTAAATGATATGCGGCTATACTGATAAAATACTAATACTTCACGCATAGCCCTTGATCTGTTTTTAGGGACATTACTGCACTTCAGTACAGGATTTCCCTCAAAAACCTGTCCAATTCATCAGAATAGTGTTGCCTATAGGCTGCCTTTGTTTATATTGTGGGTAGATACAGGACTTCCTAGTATTGACCTTTGTTCTTTTCTAGACCCTTGACCTCTCAAAAGAAAAGGCACAATGCGGTCATTTTACGTTAATCCATAGTCCATCTCAGGACCTCAATGAGCCAGCCTGTGATTGGAGGAATCCAGTCCAAGGCTATAATCTGCTGGTGAAGCGAATCAGGGGATGTTATTCTTCAGCGTCCTCTCCTCCTGACAAAACTCCATTCACCTTGTGAATTATTAGCAGGCTGTTCAATAATCAATGCACGTCCTCCTGGCTAACCAGCCTAAAATCCAGGTTCAGAGGAATTCAGCTGATTTCCCCCAGTCATCCATGACTGGTAATTAAGTTGTAAAATCTAGAGGTATTCATTATTGAGCAGTATAGGTCACGGTGAGAAGCATTTTATAGATTCAGACGGCTGTCATACTGTCAGAAAAAACTGTGATGTGAGGAAATGATTGTGTAGTTAAAATGCATTATTAAAAGACCACAGAGACCCAACAGTGGCAGAATGCAGGTTGCATTTGAAACATTCTACTGGGGGGGTAGCGTTTGTCATTTCCCAAGCTAGAGAGTGCCGAAATTTCTCCTGAGTAGAAAGCGCTGCTCATGATTAATGTGACTATAGCAATATGCCTTACGTCTGTGCCTATTTTTCTAGTTAATGGGAAATGTATTTAATGTATATTTAGTGTGTATTACTGTGGTTTATTCAAATCATTTCTAAGGGTTGCTTGAGGTTTGGCATTTCTATATGAGAGTATAATGGAGGTTATAATGTCCCTTAAGTTAGTTGATTGGTTGAAGTATTTTGGTTTAAATCAGTGCTCTTGATATGACATAAGTAGTACTGAGATACAGACCAAGAGCATCTGTATCAGTGTCCTCATCTGTTAAGCTCTCGATGAAGACATGTTGCTCCTTGTTGAGCCTGGCAGTACATCGGAACATACGTCATATCATATTCGAATTTAGCCATTCATCCAACACTCTCTGTTAATAATTTCAAAACATTATTATTATTCATTTTACTTTTTACCCCCTTTTTCTCCATCATTTCGTGATATCCAATTGGTAGTTACAGTCCTGTCCCATCACTGCAACTCCCCTACGAACTTGGGAGAGGCGAAGGAAACACGACCCTGCCAAGCCGCACTGCTTCTTGACACACTGCTCGCTTAACCGGCAAGCCAGCCGCACTAATGTGTCGGAGGAAACATCGTCCAGCTGTCGACCGAAGTCAGCTTGCAGGCGCCCGGCCCGGCACAAGGAGTCGCTAGAGAGCAATAGGACAAGGCCAAACCCTCCCTTGGCCCGGACGACGCTGGACCAATTGTGTGCCGCCTCATGGGTCTCCCGGTCACGGCCGGCTGTGAAACATATCCATATCTGATGTCAATCTGTGTGGTACACAGTTGACAAAGAGCAAACACGCTCAACATTAAACCTTTGTGAACTGTGTAGGCCCGAGACATCAGCTGACTGTCAACCCCACCATTAGAGGTTTATGGATAAAATCAATGGGGAAGCCAAGCCATTTTACAACCTGTGTTTTGATAATTGCATTGTTTTCTCTATAACCCGTTAGTTCATACAACAGTGATAAATATAAGGCATAGACAACAAGAAGACAACAGTCACACAGTGAGCAGAATAATTTCAACCACACTTTTGTTTAATCACAAAACCGGAGAGCTTTGCTTTGTAATAGTTATAGAAAGCAAATTGATATAGAACCACAGAGAGTTACAGCAACAGGACCTGCCTCTGCTTTTTCAGCACCATTACTACTTCAAGATGATCAAATCACCTATGCTTACAGTGACAAATTAAAGTTACCAAAAAACGATTTAGTCTAATCAGTGTAAGCTAAATATCATGTGGCTGTCCATGGTACTGATTTATGTGTGTAGGGTGTGTGTGTGTGTGTGCGTGCGCATGTAGAAAAAACTTGTTGACTCACCATACTCATAGAGCAACGCCATCCTTCTCTCTTTTATGTTGCCAATCATACAGTTTACACTCTTTTAGTTTTTGTTGTCCTAGACTAGGCTACCTGGTTAAAATACTTGCTTGGCTAACTTCCTTTCATTGGCAACGATGAGCCAGCTAGTTAACGTTAGCCTATGCTACTACACCTAACGTTAGCTAGCTACATATGGAAGTTCCCTAGTCTCTGGCTGGCCAGGACCACAATCAGTGGTGAGCCGTCATTCAGGGCAGGTCATTTTTTGTTAATACGTATCACATATCAGTTTGCAAACAATGTAAAAAAAAATCTTTGCGTTAATAAAGCCGCATACAAGCATGGTCTCTTTATTGCTATCTTGAGTAAAGCAGCCCCAAAAAGCAGGTGTTTCAGCCTAGCTCAGTGCTTTCTGTGGTGGTGGGGAAGCCAGCGGGAAAAACAGAGAGGAGGG
The DNA here is from genome assembly GCF_901001165.1 of Salmo trutta. NCBI lineage: Eukaryota > Metazoa > Chordata > Actinopteri > Salmoniformes > Salmonidae > Salmo > Salmo trutta. Next base: position 29,754,366 of record NC_042957.1, read on the forward strand.
GTTGATAATGTTCTCTAGTGATTGGTTCAGCGTTCTGTCAACCATGGGAACACTATGTCACCACAACATCTACGGGGAGAGCTTGAAAATCAAGCCCCTTGGGTGTTGCCGTAGAGTTACATTAGAAGTGCCCATCCAAGAAGGCTCAAGGTCATTGGCCACAGATAAAATGACGTCAAATCACGTTATATCTACCGCAGCTTTGATTGGACTGATCATGTCAAAATCATACTTTCAAAATCTTAGCTAACAGGCTAGACAAGCAGTCATCATCATGAATTACGTTGACAAGCTACTGGCAAATATATTTCAATCCTTGTCATATGAAGCGAAATTATAGATAAAACGTATCGGTGCTCATCGGCCGTTGGACATAAACATTACACAAAAAGTTGGAAATTAACAATGGGTGGTTTGGAAGGAATCAGTGGCTAACTGCAAGCGTTGCAAAGCAATCACTAGCCTGCTATTCAGTGAAGTACCTCCAACTGGGAAAATAAGTTTTGTACGGTCATCCAACTCGGATTTCCAAGTCGGGAACTCTGGCCTCTTTCTAGAGCTCCGACCTGAAGATCACTGATGTCGTGATTCAACAAAGTTTTTTTTCCCGAGTTCCCAGTTGTCTTGAAAGCACCATAAATCCGGAGAATGCTAGACTTTGATGACAAAGTTTGATGCCAAAATGTGTCCTTAACGCTGTGCCACCTTCCTGTTCAAGTGGGCACAGCGCAACAAGGTGACTCCAAAAATGTGTTCTATGCTGCTGCATAAATGATGTAATATGCCAGGGAGATACAGTTGAAGTCGGAAGTTTACATACACCTTAGCCAAACACATTTCAACTCAGTTTTTCACAATTCCTGACATTTAATCCGAGTACAAATTCCCCGCTTTAGGTCAGTTAGGATCACCACTTTATTTCAAGAATGTGAAATGTCAGAATAATAGAAGAGAGAATGATTTATTTCAGCTTTTATTTCTTTCATCACATTCCCAGTGGGTCAGAAGTTTACATCCACTCAATTAGTATTTATTAGCATTGCCTTTAAATAGTTTAAATTGGGTCAAACGTTTTGGGTAGCCTTCCACAAGCTTCCCACAATAAGTTGGGTGAATGTTGGCCCATTCCTCCTGACAGAGCTGGTGTAACTGAGTCAGGTTTGTAGGCCTCCTTGCTCGCACACACTTTTTCAGTTCTGCCCATAGATTTTCTATAGGATTGAGGTCAGGGCTTTGTGATGGCCACTCCAATACCTTGACTTGTTAACTCAAATCAAATCAAATGATATTTGTCACATGCGTCGAATACAACAGGTGTAGACCTTACCGTGAAATGCCTACTTACGAGCCCATAACCAACAATGCAGTTCAAGAAATAGAGTTAAGAAAATATTTACTAAATATACTAGACTGGAGTCTTTGACAATTTTTTGGACCTTCCTCTCACACTGCCTACTATATAGGTCCTGGATGTCAGGAAACTTGGCCCCAGTGATGTACTGGGCCGTACGCACTACCCTCTGTAGCGCCTTATGGTCAGATGCCATAAGGCGGTGATGGAACCGGTCAGGATGCTCTCGATGGTGAAGCTGTAGAACTTTTTGAGGATCTGGAGACCCATGCCAAGTCTTTTCAGTCTCCCGAGGGGGAAGGTGTTGTCGTGCCCTCTTCACAACTGTCTTGGTGTGTTTGGACCATGATAGTTCATTGGTGATGTGGACACCAAGGAACTTGAACCACTTGAGATTGCGTCATCTGTGGATCTGTTGGGGGGTAGCCGAATTGGAGTGGGTCTAGGGTTTCCGGAATGATGGTGTTGATGTGAGCCATGACCAGCCTTTCAAAGCACTTCATGGCTACCGACGTGAGTGCTACGGTGTGGTAATCATTTAGGCAGGTTACCCTTGCTTTCTTGGGCACAGGGACTGTGGTGGTCTGTTTGAAACATGTTGGTATTACAGACTCTTTCAGGTAGAGGTGGAAATGTCCCTGAAGACACTTGCCAGTTGGTACGCACATGCTTTGAGTACACATTCTGGTAATCCGACTGGCCCCGCAGTTTTGTGAATGTTGACCTGTTGAAAGGTCTTGCTCACATCAGCTACGGAGAGCGTGATCACACTGTCGGCCGGAACGGCTCGCGTGACTGGGCAGCTCGCAGCTTGTTTTCCCTTTGTAATCCAAAATAGTTTTCAAGCCCTGCCACATCCGATGAGCGTCAGAGCCGGTGTAGTAGGATTCAAACTTAGTCCTGTATTGATGCTTTGCCTGTTTGATGGTTCTTCTGAGGGCATAGCACGATTTCTTATAAGCGTACAGATTATTGTCCTGCTCTTTGAAAGCGGCAGCTGCCTGGTACTCAGCACTCTGTTGTCCCTCTAATCACTCTGACATCAATGCAAATGTATTCAAAAATCTAATCAAACACTTCATGAGAACCCATAAGCTCATGTTGTGCAACATTTCTATAGGCTATGCAATTGCGGGAGAAAACAAAGTGATGGCTGCTAATAAAAATACTATGATCCCATCAGCTTTCTATAGGCTAGGCCTACTATATTGATTTCTCAACTTTCCTAGTATTAAGCACATTGCTTATATTTACAACAGGAGTATAGCCTACCTTGCTTGCATGAAAATAAACCATGGGGAAAAGCATCCTCCATTCACTATTTTTATATATTTTTGTATTTATTTTCACCCCTTTTTCTCCCCAATTGGTAGTTACAGTCTTGTCTCATCGCTACAACTCCCGTACGAACTTGGGAGAGGCGAAGGTTGAGATCTGTGCATCCTCCGAAACACGACCCAGCCAAGCCGCACTGCTTCTTGACAAAATGCCCGCTTAACCTGGAAGCCAGCCACACCAACGTGTCAGAGGAAACACCGTACACCTGGTGACCGTGTCAGCGTGCATGCGCCCAGTCCACCACAGGATTTGCTAGAGCACGATCGGACAAGGACATCCCAGCCAGTCACACCCTCCCCTAACCCAGGCGATGCACGTCCAATTGTGCAGCGCCCCATGGGTCTCCCGGTCGTGGTCGGCTGTGACAGAGCCTGGACTTCAACCAGGATCTCTAGTGGCACAGCTAGCACTGCAATGCAATGCCTTAAATCACTGCGCCACTTGTGAGGCCCCCTCCATTGGCTATTTAAGTGCATAGATGACGATACACGTGCATGATAATGGTCCATTCTAAATCAAAACAAATGTCACACATATATTATTTAGTATATTTATAGACAAGATTAATGGGTGACAATATTAGCCTATCACTTGTGAATTATATATTATCCCTTGTGAATGATGCCCAGCATAAGAAGCAAAGCCTTTTTTTGCGAATTTTTTCAAATCATAATCGCACACCTCATGTCGCCTAGCCCATAGGCCTATTTGTTTTAAGAAGGTTTGTATCACATCTTAAGTGACCAAATAACTTATTAAAATTAAGCACATTAATCCGCTTTACAAGGGGTGTAGAGCCTAACTGGCATATTTAAGCAGCGCGTGAGTTTCAAGTTTGGGGAAGATAATTTTCACCATAAAAAGGCACATTTATGATAAAAGCATTACATGCATAATTGCATTTGCGGTCACTTTTGATAATGGGGCTTTCCGCTAATGGAAAATATGCGCTTATAGCCTACTACCCTGTGCGCATTGCTGCGCTTATAATGTGAAGAAATAGCCTAATAGTCAACATTTAAGCTAAATGTTCTGATCTGTTGCGGCAGCCACATTGCATAAAAAGTTTTTTTTGATGCTAGTGGTTGTATTAATTTGGGATCTATCACATCCCATAACTGTCCCAGACTATGTTTGGAATATTTATTTCTCGTACAGAATAGAATAGATTGACTTTTATACTATGGGGGATAGAAGATTGACATATGCTTTTGCTGTTTGTTACTCATCTTGTTGGCTGACGAAAAGTAAACAGTACTTTTCGTCAGTGGACAGTACTTCCAATATCTTTAATATGCACCTCGGAATTGGATAAGGACACACGCAGTTGCGTCCCCGATGTGTCTGTCTTCACTTGTGGCCTGTGAGAAAGACCTGATCACATGACAGAGAGCCATGTGGGTGATAGATGCTTCGGATTGCACAGCACACTCAGGTAGAAGGGCACAATGCAGCACTCCGGGCCACATAAAGCATGGATTTTTTTAGGGTGCATTACGGCCACAAAGGGGATGCCGCTGTGAAATTTGAGGCATTATCAAGTGCTTGTCAAATTGTGAATGAGAGACTATTCGAGCGTGTACATTCTTCTCCAAAAACCCAAGCAGAGCTCATGCCTTTCAAGCAACTTTTTTCAAATCATCATTAGAGTCTCATCATGCAGCCTTACAATGTATTAAAAATCAAAACATATAGCCCAATGTTTGTACAACAACTAAAGTTACATTAAGAACTCTAAATTAAGCATTTAGGAGTACCTATTTCTTTGTTAACCGCTCAACACAGAATAGCCGCATGTGCGCACTCCCTCAAATCTTTTGGAGAAAATATTTAGATTTTATTCAGCTCTGTTCAATTGTTTTCTTCATACTATAAAAAATATAAAATAATGCCACGGAATTATAAGCAAATGTTGTCTGCTAAATGAACTAGTGTAGCCCACAGCCATTTGGCATAGCCACATCAGGATCTAACATAAGGACAACTCTGAGTATGCTATTATTTTCATCTGAAGTAGACTGCTTTTTCTTCATACAGTATCATGCTTCTTTAGAATTGTCTAAAATAAATAATGGATTTATTGTGAAGGTGTAGGCTATATTACATGGATTTATTAGACTTTTTAAAATTGCTTGTAGGCTATGTGTGGAAGCCAGGAGATGCTAAATTTGTTTATGTTAATTAACGGTCAATTACCGTGAGACCGATCGATATTTGCTTGATAATCCCTGGCTGATAAAATTTCATGACCGCCCTTGCCTCACCCTAATAATTTGGTCCCTTTCCCCATCAATACTTAGCCTACTGTTCTGACTTGGTGGTGCACATGTAGCCTATAGCCTGTTTTAGCCAAATGTAATCATTGAATATTGTAAGAGCTTTCATTGTCTGCTTATATGCCCCCTTTATTTATCCTACGGTTCTGACTTGGTGTACAGGGAGAATACTGTAAGAATGGCCCATGTTCTGAATTCTGTCGCTGTACATTTCAAAAGTGTTGAACAAATAGTTATATTGACTACGTCTGTCCTAGCTCGCTCATTAATGTCTTAATCAAAATGATGGATTGCCTCATGGTCCCCATCTCAATTGTCAGTAGAAACCACATTTGTTTAAGCAAGTCAGCCATATAAGCTCTGTTTTTTAAAGGCAGCAATTGAGGCTGAAGGAACTGTTTTGCCAGACAAGGCTCCGCTGATAGCCAGTTGTAGAAGTGGTAAGGTAAGGATTCACTCCATGGTGTTGAAAAGAAAGCTCTGCTATTGGGACAGCTTGATGTAGGCTCTAACTGCTTGTGGGCACCGTTTGTCACCGTTATAGTGCAATTAATGTATTGTTTAATGTTAGTGTTGTGTTGTGTAGTGGCATTGCTGGCATGCATCTAAAAAAAACTGACCACAATGTATGTTGGATCAGAATCGCTGTTAGAATTATTGGCCAGTACGAAGAATTAAGTAAAACTACGAGTCCAAATCCCTTTTCCATCCATAGCTAATGTAGGAAAGGGACAATTTTAGCTAGCTAGCTACCTAGCCACTGGAGGACAACGACACAATGAGATGCAACAGTTCAAGTGTTTTCTGTAAATCACCTTTTACTTTGATGTGATGTGATTGGTGTGAATCCAAATGCAAACTGGTTTCCCTTGAAACGTTTTGGGGGGCACCAGTACCATTCACAGTTGAGCTCACTCAGTTTTGCTCAACTCTGATTGGCTATTCTTTTTTATCAAGGGAGGCCAAACGATAGCTGGCTTCCCTTGCTATTGAATTCAATGCTACATGCGGAAACCATGTCATACTATTTTTGTCCAGACAGCATCAGATACATGGGCCACACATACTGAGACAGGGGGTCGCTTTTCGCTCTCTCTGATTCTTTCTCTGGCGAGATACATTCAGCCACTTGCGAATTGAAGGAAAATTATGAAACAGAGAAACGAAAGATGAATTATTTAAAACATTTTCTTTAAGAAATATATTGTACATTTTTGTGGAGAAGCCTGGCTTCCCTTGGCCTCCATGAATACATGCCACTGCAACCCCCCCATCCATCTGCCCACCACCGTCCTCCATCCTACCACAGTTCAAGCCCTATGGTGCCCAGATAGTTCACTGATCCCTCAGCCACCGCCGACAGTAGAGGCGGTGGCTGCACTGGAACTCTGGAAATGAAAGTGTGAGAGGTGACGTGTGGCAGGAGATATTGGCAGATAGAGGAAGAGAGGGGAGAGGAGAGCGTGTTTCTGTAAAGGAGGAGATTGAGACAGAAATGAGCTGGGGATGGAGGGACGTGGAGGTCAAGCATGAGAGAAGGGAGGAGAGTGTCGGTGGAGGAAGGAGAGAGCAAGAAAGAATTAGAAAGAGGGTTGGTGAGGGAAAGAGCGACGGTGAAGTGGTGTTAAGGGAGAGTGAGAAGGGGAAGAATGGGGGTGTGGAGGCGACTGAGAGGCAGGATAAGCCCAGCACAGCTCAGGTATTGATGACACTTGACTGCTGGAGGGTGGCTGGAAATAAGACAAACTGTCCCTCGCTGTCAGGCCTTCAACCCTGATTGATCTGTTATCTCTTCTTGCAATTTATTTCTCGCCAGGTTTGTATGTGTATGTGTGTGTGGGTGTGTGTATTCTTCTGTCTCTGTTTGGGTGTATGGGGGTCTGACTGACTGTGTTTTGGGGAGGGGGGTCATTCTTTCCTTAAGCTGCATTGAGGAGATAGTCGGCAGGCACTACGGTGCGTCTCAGTTCCAGATTAATATGTCTGGTCTTCTCTGTAAAACGGGGGAGTGTTAGCAAAGACCCCGATCGATCGCTTCGAAAAAAGATCTGCCATGTCACACTGTCTGACAATGGCCTCCCTACTCCTCTACACAGCCCACAACACCACTGCAGATAGCTGACGTTAACAAATAGCAACATCTTCAGTAAGATCAGATCCAACAGTGTTTAATAGGTCACCACTCTAATGTTAAGTGCCCCAAACAGGACAGGAGTGTGGAATTAACTGACAACAGCCCAAGTTTGATCGCTGTATTAAAAATCCATTAATCAATGAGAGACCCCCCCCCCAACAACAAAAAAACAATTAAATGTAAGCTTAGCTCAGCTCAGTCTCCCATTAAAATAATGAAATATCTTTACTGAATTCCTTATTATTTATTTATTTGTTTACATAGGGAGGGGTGTGGGGGAGGAGGGGAAGTCTGAGTGATTCTGTCTGGCTCTGGAAGACGATGCTGAAGTTTCTCTTTTTTGTGCGGGAGCAATATCTTAAGTAGTGTGAGACTTGAAGTGGTCGAGCTTTCTCTCTCTGAGATGGATGAAAGTGGCTCATAAATTGCATTAGTGCAAAAGCACATAGAGGGACTGTGCCAGATGTCATCTGAGCTTAGAGGGTCACAAATGCTACAGTCGGTTGTGCCTGGATTTATGCATATAAGGATCCTGGGAAAATCCATTCCTTCTCTGAACCAAGTTCCTGGAAGTTTTCTTCATAGTTTTTGAAAGATATCCGTTGGTTATGACTGTCCGTGCATGGATAAAATAAATCAGCTTTTAATTTCTCTGAAATTGTTATGGTAAATTACTAGCTTGTCATTACTTTAAAAAGACTTTTGAATTGTAGATAAAACAGACAGTCGCTTTCTTCCCTTTTTCTCCCTTATCTTCTCAAATAACAATTATTAGGCATCAGGCTGAGGAAATAGACTGGCTACCGAGGTCACACATCAACTAAAATGAAAAGTAATCAAAAGTTGTTTCATCATGGCATTGTCACTGACAATCAGCGGGAAATAACACCGATAAGGCAGCACACAGACTGTACACCCAATGTCTACATCTATTTCAGAAGTGATCAGAGAATTTACCGGCAGATCTGTCAGGGTTAGTTGGAAATAACACTGATAAGGCAGCAGCACACAGTCTGAACACCCAACGTCTACATCCATTTCAGAAATGATCAGAGAATAGCCGGCAGATCTGTCAGGGTTAGTGGAGCAGATTGAAATACATGGACTCAGTCCCTTTAGGTCAGCTCAGATTGAGTTGGAAAGAAGAACACCAGGTGGATGGCCTTTCTCTCTCGCATTTCTGCTTGCTAGGAGGCGGTTTTACAATGATAGGTAGTTTGCATCATGGGACCACTCTCTGACCTCTCCTCCATTGGCTCTTAGCATTATGGCTTGTTTACATAACACACAATATAACAACTCTCCCCCCTTCCACCCCTCAGACATTAAATGGTCTGAAGACAATTCTCTCACGCTGAAAACAGGCGAAACACACAGGAGCTAAACACACATTCTTTTATTTTATTTAGAACCAAGACGTTTGTGGCCACAAATATCCTTTGAGCACAGAAACCAACAACATCAAACGAGTGTCGTGTGACAAAATGGATGACCTTGGAATAAACATTGGCTCTGCAAGACTTCATTAGGCTATGTTCTTTTTGCTCTGTGGTGGCTAGACTGTCTGTTTGTCCGTGTCACTGTTGTGGAGACAAGTCTCAACACCGTTATTAAGAAGACAAGTCAGAGTGCTGGCTTTTAGGTTTCAAAAGCCCCAATTAGTTGTAATTACATACAGAGAACATTCAACCAGTTGGAAATCCAAGTATCAACAGCAGGAAATTGTTGACATTGAAAGACAACAATTACATAGCATGTGTGGTAGTTGTAAGGGTATTTCAATTGTGTTCTTTGTTCCGCTTCAAACATTAATGATTGAAACTACTTTCTTACTCTCTCTCTCAACTACTCTATTCTGCTCTCTTTCTGTCTCTCATACACCAACTCCATTACTAGGCTGTGAAGGTCTTTTAGACGGAAAGCTATCTGTGCCACCTTGCTCACCACAGATACAAATCAAACACGTGGACTTAAAAAGTTCAAAACCATCCTGTGACCACTTTACCCCCACCATCATTTTTATTAATGCTCCAGATGTAAATGGCTGATAGTTTCCGGTTGTCCCTCAGCCCCTGCCCCTGGAATACACAGCACCATGGTATCAGCCACTTCATTCTGCTGTGTTGCCATGATTTCTAAAAGGGGGAGATAAGCCAAGAGCGGCCAATTTCGTTCCCAGTATGGGAGAGGTTTATTGATGGAGTGGACTGGGCTAATGTTTTTAGCCTTCTGGGTGTCCATCTGTGAGCATTTTTCCAGTGTCATCACCACTCTGTTTAAGTAGCTCGAATGGCTTCCTCGGGCAGAATGGAGACAATACCTGCTATTTATCATGCAGAAATTCAATTTCGGCCCTGCGATTCTCCTCATAAAGGAGTTTCCAATCCATATATCAACCATTTAGTTGTCTGTTTTCATGAGCGGGAAATCATTTGTGTGCATTTTATTTATTGGGAGGGGTTCCGCCAGTGGGTAGGGGTGAAAAATAGCACGAAAACTGATTAACCAGTGAGAAAAAACAGCCAGGGCAAGAAAAGAAACCCAGTTAGTGCTGCACAAGAAGCAGTTTGTCTCCTATTATTCCTCCAATGGGTGTATTAGTATTCCTTTGTGCCATGTGTACAAGGGAAGACAGGGCATATGCTTCATGCTTTACATTTGCTTTAATAATAACTTGTTCATGCTTCATCATTTAAGCCTAAAACCAGACCGCTGTTAACAAACTGCCAATTACAACAAATGAGACATATGCTCAATCAAACCATCACACCACAGCCTTGTGGTCTGCCCCCCCCCTCCCCCCTCCCCCCACACTGGGATTCACCAGCCTTAGACTGGGTAATGATCACTAATTAATAGTCGCCCTATGAGGAGAAGGGATTTGTCATTTCCTCCATGTCTCCATATTTCCCTGGTTTGTGTTTTACTTCAGTTTTTGTTTTTATGTTTTACCCATTCAAAAATAACTTTGTTTTTACAGCTTTGTAAATTCTACACACACTTTACATACATGGCACTTTTTAAATGTTTTATGTCTACAGTAGTTACATAGCAAGAATATAGTTATTTGATATATATTACATCTGGATAGATACTTAAACACATACAGTATACATTATATAGAACATGAGCTTTTAAACCCACCCTCAGCTACTCTCAGTCTCTCTCACCTATCTCCGTAAACCCCCCTCTTATGATATCCATGTGCCATATACACCATCCCATTCACAAAAATGGATCGCTCCTACAGACAGTGAGTCACGTGGCTTGCTATATAAAGCAGGCAGACAGGCATCGAGGCATTCAGTTACGCTTCAATTGAACGTTAGAATGGGCCAAACGAGTGACTTAGCGACTTTGAGCGTGGTATGATCGTCGGTGCCAGGCGCGCCGGATCCAGTATCTAAGAAACAAATGCCCTCCTGGGTTTTTCACGCTCAACAGTGTCCAGGGTTTACCAAGAACTGTGCGACAAACAAAAAACATCCAGTCAGCGGCGGTGCTGTGGGCAAAACAGCTCATTGATGAGAGAGCTCAAAGGAGAAAGGCACAAATCGTGCAAGCTAACAGGCGGACCACAAACAGACAAATAACATCGCAGTACAACAATGGTGTGCAGAACGGCATCTCTGAACGCACAACTCGTCGGTCCTTGTCTCGGATGGGCTATTGCAGCAAACGACCACACCGGGTTCCACTCCTATCAGCTAAAAACAAGAAGAAGCGACAACAGTGGACACACGATCACCAACACTGGACAACTGAGGAGTGGATAAACATCGCCTGGAACATGACAGTGAGTTCAGTTTACTTGCGTGGCCTGCTCAGTCCCCAGACCTCAACCAAATAGAACATATTTGGGATGAGATGGAACGGGCTATTCACAGCATGAATGTACCGCCGTCCAATCTGCAGCAACTGCGTGATGCCATCGGAACAGCATGGGCCAACATCCCTGTGGAATGTTTCTGACACCTTGTAGAATACAGGGGGTCCGACCAGGTGCTAGATGGGTATACCTAAAAATTGTATTTTTCAACTTTGCTGTGATGGTTCACATACATTCGGAACCTTTCTAACCTTTCTAGTATCTACAGATTGCAAGTTAAAGATTGATATTTCTACTAAAAGTATTATTATAGTGTTGATTGATTGACTATGGCTTTCCAAATCTCCCAACAGTGCTATTTGTAGGGTTAATTTTTGGTAAATGTTGTGATTTTTCAGCCACTCCTGAACGTTTGACCAGAAACAAGCTATGTACATAGGGGCAATACCAGAATAAATGATCTAAAGATTCTGTCTCTGAAATGGTTGTGTGCCCCATATTCATAACATTCGGTTGGTGGCAAGAATTTTTCATAATCATTTAAATGTAAAAACGAAGTTTTGAATCAGTTCATAAACCATGTGCCATGGAATCAGCACATTACAAATCTCTTCCCAACTATTTTGCAACCTGTATGGCGCCGCTGTGAACATTTTTGGTCCTCAAATGAAACGGATATATTTTTCTATTTATTACAACAATCTTTTTTTATAAAGAGAAGACAAACAAATTCCCTATCTTCTCCACCTTCCACGTGGCTCCATTTTTGTAATAATGCTGCAATCAGTTGGATGTAATCTTGGATAGAGCAAACATTGCCATATATCTTTGTTAAGTGCACATGTGATGTACAATAACTCCACCTTTCCTATTCATAATATCATTAACAAAGATAATTCATTTTTTATCAATTAGTATACTTGAGTTTAACTGTGATATTTGTTGTAATGTTTGTTCTGTCTTTTATGGGAGATGAAACTGGAAATGCCACTGGCTTTGTATGGTTTATTTTAGTAAAGGACGATATTTTGAAAATGGTTCCATTTTCAATTAACAAAGTGAGAGGTTGCAATTTGGACCTGCCCAGCAGCTCCGACTGTCACGTCCTGACCATAGAGTGCCCTTATTTTCTATGGTAGAGTAGGTCAGGGCGTAACTGGGGGGTTTATCTAGTTTATTTTTTCTATGTTGTCTCTCTAATTGGGGGTCATATTTAAGTAGTTGTTTTTCCCACCTGTGTTTGTGGGAGATTATTTTGAGTTAGTGCATGTTGCACCTCTGTCGGCATGGTTTGTTGTTTGTTTATAGTTTATTGTTTGTTTGGCTGGCGCCTTGGTCCGTTCCTACACACACTCGTGACAGAATCTCCCACCACCAAAGGACCAAGCAGCGTGCCCAGGAAGAGCAGGGATCCTGGGCCCGGCAGAAAGGGGAGTGGATGACATCCTGGACCTGGGAGGAGGTAATGGCACGGCGACGATACGATGAATTAGCACGGCAACGACGGAAGCCCGAGAGGCAGCTCCCCCAAAAAATGTTTGGGGGGGCACACGGGTAGATTAGCAGAGTCAGGGTTTAGACCTGAGCTACCGTGGGGAGCGTGTGACCAGTCAGGCACCGTGTTATGCGGTGATGCGCACCGTATCTCCGGTGCGCATTCACAGCCCGGTGCGCTTGTTGCCGGCTCCCCGCATTTGCCGGGCTAAAGTGTGCATTCAGCCAGGATGGGTTGTGCCGGCTCAGCGCTTCTGGTCTCCGGTGCGTCTCCTCGGTCCAGGATATCCTGCGCCAGCTCTACGCACTGTGTCGCCAGTGCGCCTTCACAGCCCAGTTCATCCTGTGCCAGCGCCCCGCACTTGCAGGGCTAAAGTGAGCATCCAGCCAGGACGGGTTGTGCCAGCCCTACGCTCCAGATCTCCAGTGTGCCTCCACGGCCCAGTATATCCTGTGCCAGCTCTGCGCACCCGGTCTCCAGTGCGTCTCTCCAGCCTGGTACGCCCTGTGCCTGCTCCACGCACCCGGCCTCCAGTGCACCTCCCCAGTCCGGTGAGACCTGTTCCGGCTCCACGTACGAAGCCTCCAGTGATGATCCATGGTCTGAAGCCTCCAGTGATGATCCATGGCACGAAGCCTCCAGTGATGATCCATGGCACGAAGCCTCCAGTGATGATCCATGGCCCGGGGCCTGTAGTGGTTATCCATGGCACGAAGCCTCCAGTGGTAATCCATGGCCCGGAGCCTCCAGTGATAATCCATGGCACAGAGCCTCCAGTGATGATCCATGGCCCGAAGCCTGTAGTGATGATCCATGGCATGGAGCCTGCAGTGACAGTTCCCAGTCCGGAGCCTACAGCGACGGTGCGTAGCCTACAGCGACGGTCCGGCGCCTCCAGCGACGGTCCGCATTCCGGAGCCTCCAGCGACGGTCCGCAGTTCGGAGCCTCCAGCGGCGGTCCGCAGTCAGGAGCCTCCAGCGGCGGTCTGCAGTCTGGAGCCTTCACCGATGCTGGTGGATTCTCAGGATGAGAGGGTTCTTCGTCCTGCACCAGAGCAGCATCCAATGCTAGCGGATCCACAGGATAAGAAGGTTCTTCATCCTGCACCAGAGCCGCCACCAACACTAGACCCCCCCCAACTCTCCCTTTTGGTTTCCGGTTTTGCGGCCGGAGTCCGCACCTTTGTTGGGGTGGGTACTGTCACGTCCTGACCATAAGAGTGCTCTTATTTTCTATGGTAGAGTAGTTTCTTTTTTCTATGTTGGGGGTTTTGTATGATTCCCAATTAGAGGCAGCTGGTCATCGTTGTCTCTAATTGGGGATCATATTTAAGTAGTTGTATTTCCCACCTGTGTTTGTGGAAGATTATTTTGACTTAGTGCATGTTGCACCTCTGTCGTCACGGTTTGTTGTTTGTTTATAGTTTATTGTTTGGCTGGCTAAGTTTCGCTATATAATAAAGATGTGGAACGATACGCACGCTGCGCCTTGGTCCGTTCCTACACACACTCATGACACCGATTTTGTTTACATAAGACAAGACGTTGTGCATTTTTTTACTTGACAAATACTGCACCAACACCTTAGTTAGAAGTAAAATTCTGCAACTAAAACATCCTCAGCAAAAACTTCCAAATTAATTACAGATTTCTTAAGTTATCTTAGATTCATTCTGGGGATTGTGAGGAAGTGAAATAGGCTTCCATGTCTACAGTGTCTCACGGGGGACAAACATTAACCAAACACGGAATCGGTCAGGAAACACACTTCCAAGACTGAAATCTCGTTTTTCTAATGAGCAACAGAAAAACATACCTGCCAATCGGCGTGTTCAGTGGCTCTTTAAAAATTATTGTTTCAAGTACTTGTCTTATATTGTCTCCAATGTATCATCGATTTTAAAAAAAGCCTGTCTGATCAGGATGAATTATATCTGACAACATCTTTTTAATTCTATGCGGTATGCATTTTGCTAGGATTTTTGCATCACACACTGAGCACATAACACTGAGTACATTGAAAAAGGTTTGATATAGCTCAACTGGTATGCCATTCAGCCCTGGAGTTTTCCCTGGCTTAAAGGCTTTAATTGCATCAAGTTGTTCCTCTGAAATTTAGCCATCATACAAATCTTTCTGTACAGCTGTTCATTTTACGCTATTATTAGCGAAAAATTCCTTACAGTTAACTTCAGTTAGTGGAGATGGACTGAAAAGAGAACATACGCTTAAAGTATTTTGCTTCCTCTTTCAAAATATACTTTTCTTAATTATGGATGACTCCGTCATTTGTAGCAAGTTTGTGTAAATAATCTTTGGTAGTATTTCTATGTTAAAGATTCAAAAATAATTTGGTGAATTTTCCCCATTGTACATCCAGTTTGTTTTATTTTTGTAATATATTACACTTGATCATTCTTGAATAAGTTCCTCAATCTCTTTTTGTTTTTCTTTTAACTTCTGTGCGTCTATGGTTTAGTTTTTATTGCAATCCCATCTGTTCGGTTATTTCCTCTGTTTCCTTTGTTAACATGAACTCTTTTGACCTAAAGGTTTTTTGTTTAAAAAATTGCATGACCTCTGAAGGCACATTTGAAAAAGTCCCACAAAATAAAAGGATCTGCTGTACCTATGCTAAGCAGGAAAAAGTCTGTTATAAATAATTTTGTCTTGGTTAAAAACAGGTTGTCAACCAGTAAGTAGTCTTTGATAACATTTTCATTCTGCCCCATATCAACACTTTTTAAAACTTTTGGTGCCAGTGAGGACACAAGGACACAAGGCCCCGGTTTAATAAAACCAAAAGCTTACCTTGATTGGAATAGTTCCAGTGTTAGATAGCCATAGCCAGCTCGCTAATATAGCATACCTTTCTGTTTTGAGTGATTGAGTAGGCAAAATTATTTAGCTGCATTCGCTAGCCAAATAAGTGAAAGTGAAAAAATACTACAAAATATAGCCAACTCTTGCTCTCTCTCTCTCTCTCTTTCTTGAATCTACTTTAAGAAATTAAATAGTTAAAAACTGTTCAACTATTGTCTTTCTCTCTCTTTGAGTCAACTACTCACCACATTTTATGCACTGCAGTGCTAGCTTGCTGTAGCTTATGCTTTCAGTAATAGATTCATTGTCTGATCCTTTGATTGGTTGGACAACATGTCAGTTCATGCTGTAAGAATTCTGATAGATTGGAGGACGTCCTCCAGAAGTTGTCATAACTACTCTGTAAGTTTATGGAAGAGGTGAGAAGCATGAGCCTCCTAGATATTGTATTGAAGTCAATGTACCCAGAGGAGGATGGAAGCTAGCTGTCCTCTGGATACACCATGGTGCTACCCTACAGAGTGCTGCTGAGGCAATTGTGTACATGTTGTGTGTTTTAATTAATTATTTGGTGACATGGGAATATATTTAGTATAGTTCAGGATAACTTTTTTAAATGTTTAACAATTATGAATAATTAATGAAATTCCCTGAGGAGGATGGTCCTCCCCTTCTGAGGTCTCCTCTGATCTCACTAGGTCAGGATTTTAAGCCTCCATATGTTCACTAGTTCTAATGTGTCCTTGATATTTGGAAATACCCTAAGTGCATGAGGGTGATCATTTGTAGTGTGATTTTCTTTACTGTCAATTGGGGTACATATTATAATCTCCCACTATATGAATAGTCATTTTTTGTTTGTGAGCTCGATAGATTATTATATATATATTAGAGGAATTGTGAATCATCATTATATGGACTGTATAGATTAATGAGCCAAATATGTTTATGGTCCACAAGCATATTTAAAAGGATCCACCTTCCTTAAGGATCTGTTTGGACAGTTTGCATATTTTGATCAAAATGTATATTATTAATATCACCCATTTTGAGTTTCTTTGGCCATTTATTATTTATTTAACCTTTATTTAACCAGGTAAGCTAGTTGAGGACAAGTTCTCATTTACAACTGCGACCTGGCCAAGATAAAGCAAAGCAGTGCGACAGAAACAACAACACAGAGTTACACATGGAATACACAAGCGTATAGTCAATAGCACAATAGAAAAAAAGAAAGTCTATATACAGTGTGTGCGAATGGCATGAGGAGGTAAGGCAATAAATAGGCCATAGTAGCAAAGTAATTACAATTTAGCAGATTAACACTGGAGTGATAGATGAGCAGATGATGATGAGCAGATGATGGTGTGTAAGTAGTGATACTGGTGTGCAAAAGAGCAGCAAACTAAATAAAAACAATATGGGGATGAGGTAGGTAGATTGGGTGGGCTATTTACAGATGGACTATGTACAGCTGCAGCGATCGGTTAGCTGCTCAGATAGCTGGTGTCTAAAGTTAGTGAGGGAAATGTAAGTCTCCAGCTTCAGCGATTTTTGCAATTCGTTCCAGTCACTGGCAGCAGAGAACTGGAAGGAAATGCGGCCAAAGCAGGTGTTGGCTTTGGGGATGACCAGTGAGATATACCTGCTAGAGCGCGTGCTATGGGTGGGTGTTATCGTGACCAATGAACTGAGATAAGGCGGAGCTTCACCTAGCATAGATGACCTGGAGCCAGTGGGTCTGGCGACGAATATGTAGCGAGGGCCAACCGATGAGTGCATACAGGTGGCAGTGGTGGGTAGTATAAGGCGCTTTGGTAACAAAACGGATGGCACTGTGATAGACTACATCCAATTTGCTAAGTATAGTATTGGAAGCTATTTTGAGATGACATCACCGAAGTCGAGGATCGGTAGGATAGTGAGTTTGGCGGCGTGAGTGAAGGAGGCTTTGTTGCGAAATAGAAAGCCGATTCTAGATTTGGATATTTGAACAATGGATATTATATTTTTTCTCTTTTAGCCAGGTAAAAATCTATTTTTTTGTGATCTGCTAAGCCATTATAATTGTAACTCGTGATACCTATTTCCACACTTATCATAATAATACACAAGTTTCAGTTATACTTATCATAATATATGTTTGTCAACTTGTAATTTCACCGCCATTGATGATTAAATGTCAATATAGCTGTACCATAATATTTGCACTGTTAAGCATACTAAGCAACTTGTGTAAACCTCCATTTGTCCTCCACCCGCTAAAACCTCCCCTCATATCTGGGAGCAATTGTCCTTGAGACCATTAGACAACCTCCCTGACCCATGACGTGACTTTGCATCCTAAGCACACCTTTGACCTCCGATTGGCTTAGCCCAGAGGGAAATATGAGCTGTCCCATGATAACCTAATTCATTACGGCCACCCTTCACTCGCCCATTCAAAGCCAAATAGGTCTATTGCCTTTCTATGAGGGGGCTTTTGAAATGATAACTAGCCATATAACAGGTAAAAAGGGGAGAAAAAACAAACAAAAAAGAAAATTGAAATAAGAAAATAAGAAAATAAAAGAGACACCAGAAAGACTAAAGTAGTACTGCGGCCAACATAAGGCTAACGTCAGAGAACATTGATCTAATCTTTGGATCCTTTTGCCAGTAAGAAAAGATAAAAGGGTAAAGCACAATATTATAGACTCATATTGGCGCCGGAGGAGATAGCTGACATTTTACAATCCCCTAATCAATTGTGCTATTGCGTGTATTTCGTACATAATGTTTCTGCCACCATGTCTTATTTCCGAAAAGAGCTTCTCAATATCAGCATAGCGATTACTCACCCCGTACCTGTGGAATACTTTTTCTTTAACGAGTCAGACGGGAAGGATTTACAGTTGAAGTCGGAAGTTTTCATACACTTAGGTTGGAGTCATTAAAACTAGTTTTTCAACCACTCCACAAATGTCTTGTTAACAAACAATAGTTTTGGCAAGTCGGTTAGGATGTCTACTTTGTGCATAACACAATACATTTTTCCAACAATTGTTTATTTCACTCATAATTCACTGTATCACAATTCCAGTGGGTCAGCAGTTTACATACACTAAGTTGACTGTGCCTTTAAACAGCTTGGAAAATTCCAGAAAATAATGTCATGGCTTTAGAAGCTTCTGATAGGCTAATTGACATCATTTGAGTTAATTGGAGGTGTACCTGTGGATGTATTTCAAGGCCTACCTTCGAACTCCGTGCCTCTCCTTGACATCATGGGAAAATCAAAAGAAATCAGCCAAGACCCAGAAAAGAAATGTAGACCTCCACATGTCTGGTTCATCCTTGGGAGCAATTTCCAAAAGCCTGAAGGTACCACGTTCATCTGTACAAACAATAGTACGCAAGTATAAACACCATGGGACCACGCAGCCGTCATACTGCTCAGGAAGGAGACGCGTTCTGTCTCCTAGAGATGAACATACTTTGGTGCAAAAAGTGCAAATCAATCCCAGAACAACAGCAAAGGACCTTGTGAAGATGCTGGAGGAAACCGGTACAAAAGTATATATATCCACATTAAAACGAGTCCTATATCGACATAACCTGAAAGGCCGCTCAGCAAGGAAGAAGCCACTGCTCCAAAACCTGCCATAAAAAAGCGAGACTACGGTTTGCAATTGCACATGGGGACAAAGATCGTACTTTTTGGAGAAATGTCCTCTAGTCTGATGAAACAAAAATATAACTGTTTGGCTATAATAACCATCGTTATGCTTGGAGGAAAAAGGGGGACGCTTGCAAGCCAAAGAACACCATCCCAACCGTGAAGCACGGAGGTGGCAGTATCATGTTGTGGGGGTGCTTTGCTGTAGGAGGGACTGGTGCACTTCACAAAATAGATGACATCATGAGGGAGGAAAATGATGTGGATATATTGACGCAACATCTCAAGACACCAGTCAGGAAGTTAAAGCTTGGTCGCAAATGGGTCTTCCAAATGGACAACGACCCCACGCATACTTCCAAAGTTGTGGCAAAATGGCTTAAGGCCAACAAAGTCAAGGTATTGGAGTGGCCATCACAAAGCCCTGACCTCAATCCTACAGAAAGTTTTTGGGCAGAACTGAAAAAGCGTGTGCGAGCAAGGAGGCCTACAAACATGACTCAGTTACCCCAGCTCTGTCAGGAGGAATGGGACAAAATTCACTCAACTTATTGTGGGAAGCTTGTGGAAGGCTACCTGAAACGTTTGACCCAAGTTAAACAATTATAAGGCAATGCAACTAAATACTAATTGAGTGTATGTAAACCTCTGACCCACTGGGAATGTGATGGAAGAAATAGAAGCTAAAATAAATCATTCTCTCTACTATTATTCTGACATTTCACATTCTTAAAATAAGGTGGTGATCCTAACTGACCTAAGACAGGGTATTTTTACTAGGATTAAATGTCAGGAATTGTGAAAAACTGAGAAATGTATTTGGCTAAGGTGTATTTGGCTAAGGTGTACTTCAACTGTGCATGCATGAAATCTAAGGAAGTTTAAGTGGTTTTGCTCGCCTGAGGTAGAGTATCTCATGATAAGCTGTAGACCACACTATTTACCAAGAGAGTTTTCATCTATATTCTTCATAGCTGTCTATTTACCACCACAAACCGATGTTGGCACTAAGACCACACTCAATGAGCTGTTTACGGCCATATGCAAACAGAAAAACGCTCATCCGAAGGCGGCACTCCTAGTGGGCGGGGGACTTTAATGTAGGGAAACTTCAGTTTTACCTCATTTCTAGACCACCGTTACTCCACACACGGAAACGCATACAAAGCTCTCCTTCGCCCTCCATTTGGCAAATCTGACCATAATTTTATCCTCCTGATTCCTGCTTACAAGAAAAACTAAAGCAGGAAGCACCAGTGACTCGGTCAATAAATTTTTTTTCAGATGAAGCAGATGCTAAGCTACAGGACTGTTTTGCTAGCACAGACTGGAATATGTTCCGGGATTCTTCTGATTGCATTGAAGAGTACACCACCTCATTCACCGGCTTTATCAATAAGTGCATTGAGGACGTCGTCCCCACAGTGACTGTACATACATGCCCCAACCAGAAGCCATGGATTACAGGCAACATTCGCACTGAGCTAAAGGCTAGAGCTGCCGCTTTCAAGGAGCGGGACTCTAACCCGGAAGCTTATAAGAAATCCCACTATGCCCTCAGACGAACCATCAAACAGGCAAAGCATCAATACAGGACTAAGATCGAGTCGTACTACACCGGCTCTGATGCTCGTAGGATGTGTCAGGGCATGCAAACTATTACAGACTACAAAGGGAAGCACAGCCGAGAGCTGCCCAGTGACACGAGCCTACCAGACGAGATAAAATAACTTCTATGCTCGCTTCGAGTCAAGTAACACTGAAACATGCATGAGAGCATCAGCTGTTCCGAACGACTGTATGATCACGCTCTCCGCAGCCGATGTGAGTAAGACCTTTAAACAGGTCAACATTCACAAGGCTCCAGGGTCAGACGGATTACCAGGACGTGTACTCCGAGCATGCCCTGACCAATTGGTAGGTGTCTTTACTGATATTTTCAACCTGTCCCTGACTGAGTCTGTAATACCAACATTTTTCAAGCAGACCACCATAGTCCCTGTGCCCAAGAACACTAAGGTAACCTGCCTAAATTATTACCGACCCGTACCACTCATGTCTGTAGCCATGAAGTGCTTTGAAAGGCTGGTTATGGCTCACCTCAACACCATTATCCCAGAAACCCTAGACCCACTCCAATTTGTATACTGCCCCAACAGATCCACATATGATGCAATCTCTATTGCACTCAACACTGCCCTTTCCCACCTGGACAACAGGAACACCCACTGTATGTGAGAATGCTTTTCATTGACTACAGCTCAGCGTTCAACACCATAGTGCCCCCAAAGGTCATCACTAAGCTAAGGACCCTCCTACTAAACCACTCCATCTGCAACTGGATCCTGGACTTCCTGAAGGGCTGCCCCCAGGTGTTAAGGGTAGGGAACAACACATCTTCCACGCTGATCCTCAACATGGGGGCCCCTCATGGGTGCGTGCTCCTGTAATCCCTGTTCACTCATGAATGCATAGCCAGGCACGACTCCAACACCATCAAAAGGTTTGCTGATGACACGACAGTGGTAGGGCCAATCACCGGCAATGATGAGATAGCCCATAGGGAGGAGGATTAAGACAAAGGAGGTGATTGTGGACTACAGGAAAAGGAGGACCGAGCACGTCCCCATTCTCATCAACCGGACTGTAGTGGAGCAGGTTGAGAGTTTCAAGTTCCTTGGTGTCCACATCACCAACAAACTATCATGGTCCAAACACACTAAGACAGTCGTGAAAAGGGCACGACAAAGCCTATTCCCCCTCAGGAGACTGAAAAGATTTGGCATGGGTCCTCAGATACTCAGAAGTTTCTACAGCTGCACCATCGAGAGCATCCTGACTGGTTGCATCACTACTTGGTATGGCAACTGCTTGGCCTCCGATCTCAAGGCACAACAAAGGCTAGAGGCGTACGGCCCAGTACATCAATGGGGCCAAGCTTCCTGCTATCCAGGATCTCAATACCAGGCGGTGTCAGAGGAAGGCCCTAAAAATTGTCAAAGACTCCAGCCACCCTAGTCATAGACTGTTCTCTCTGCTACCGCACGGCAAGCAGTACCTGAGCACCAAGTCTAGGTCCAAAAGGCTTCTTAACAGCTTCTACCCCCAAGCCATAAGACTCCTGAACACCTAGTCACAGGGCTACCCAGACCCCTCTTTTACGCTGCTACTCTCTGTTTATTATCTATGCATAGTCACTTTAACTCTACCTACATGTACATATTACCTCAATTACCTCGACTTACCGGTGCCCCAGCACGTTGACTCTGTATTTAGCCTCTCTGTTGTTATTTTACTGCTGGTGTATAATTATTTGTTACTTTTATTTTTTACTTAACATTTATTTTTCTTAAAACTGCATTGTTTGTTGAGGGGTTATAAGTAAGCATTTCACTCTAAGGTCTACACCTGTTGTATTCGGCACATGTGACAAATAACATTTGATTTGATATGATGTTCATATTAAGATAATCACAGCAAAAGCTATAAAGCTGTCAGCCTAGTCGGTTTTGTTCATTGGATCCGATTGTTCGCAAAAGGAAAGAAAGAAATTGAAAATGAGAACTATCATTATAGGCTACATAATATCACAAGAACAGTTCTTAATGTCCCTTACATGTGCTTTGTTTATTGGCAGAGAGGCATATCTCATGTAGTCCTTATTATGTCCTTGTTATGTTCTCGCAAAAGGAAAAAATACAATTTTAATAGCCGCTAATGACTGCAAGCGGATATCCATCTTACACATCACACTACCCATGGAGAGAAGTTGAACTTCTCCATAACATAAGTTTAACTTGTAATCGACCCTGACACAGACAGGGCAAGACAGCAGTAAAGCACATAAAACAGTTCTATCTAGTGCGAGTAAACATGTACACCTACCTTTTCTCCACACTCACATATTATAAGCTATGTTTATGAGGTACACCCATCTAGTACCGGGTCGGACCCCCTTTTGCTTTCAGAACAGCATGAATTTTTACGGGGAATTCTACAAGGTGTCAGAAATATTCCACAGGGATGTTGGTCCATGCTGACGAGATGGCATCACGCAGTTGTTGCAGATTGGACGGCGGTACACTGATGAATTCGGCTATAATCAGTTTAACACAGTGTTAACCTGCCAACCCAGTGCTAGCTGAGTCAAGAGACCCTGTTGACCAACACCTAACTCCTTTGCCGGTGTGTATGGGAACAATAATATGTCCTTTGCATTTTTAAATGAGATTTATGGTGTAAATGGTGTTAAAAAGATAATGAAACCAATTGATACAGGATTGTATAGGCCTACTCCAGCAGAGAACCTAGACAGGTTATTAATCCTCCACCTCTATCAATCCTTTATCCTATCCTAGCCCCACATTAGATCAGTCAAACATTTTTTTTCTTCAATTCTATTCGTACTTCAGTTTGTTTGACACTTGTATTTATAATGAGCAGCGTTGTTACCATAGTCTACCAGCACTGCTGCGAGGGGTGACCGTCAGACCCCTTCAGTTACTGTTCCATGATGAACGCGTACAGAACCCCAAGATCAGAGTGAAGGTCATATCACCCCCCCTTCCCCCAGCCCAATGTTTTTATAGTATCCTGCATTTTTTTCCCTTTGGGTGCGGCCCATACTGGTCAAGTACAGTACTCTCCAATATGCTGCGGTTCCCTCGTTTTCATGCCGCCCAGGACTGGGACACACCCACATGTGTTCGGTAGACTCTGGTGCTGGGGGTGCATATGTGTTGGGGTTGACTCCAGCTGGTGAGGCCAAGCATGTGGCCTCGTCAAGGTCATCCATTTCAAGTCTGTTTCACGCATGTTTGACAGTAATTGATTGAGCTGGGTTCAATGCTAGTAGCACTGCTTCTGGAATGCAGTCTCCCTGGTGCTAGTTAATATAGATTTCTTCTGCAAAGTCTGACTTTGACAAAGCCACAGATTTGTTTGAATGCCAAGAAAGTTAATATTATCTAATAGAGAGTCGTGCCTAAACGAATTGAGCTCTGCAGTTTGTCTTAGATGCATTTTCTACGCCTTGTAAAGAAAAACCATGGATATATTTGATGAATTCTAATGGTGTATTTGATTCCAAGGTAATTTCTCCTGTCAGATCTGGTGCTTGGGTACAATAGAGAGGCAGGGAAAGTGCAGTGGAGCTATTTAACATATCCATATTCTTTGCCAGGCGGTGAAATTCCAAAATTGAAGTTATACGGTTTGAAGTTGTTTTCTGCGCTGTCAGTCTCACTGCTGATTGGTTTGGCACATTCCCGGCTATCAGTAGTCAGGTGTCTATCTGGATTATAAATGTGTAATGTCAGCGCGCCACTATTTGCTCTAGCTGCAGCAACACAACAGAAGTGGTTTCCGCCACTCTTCAACAGACAGCTAGGTGAGCTCACCCCCTCTGTTTTCTTCTCCCTGTGGTTCACTGCCTGGCTACAGTGTCAGCACAATTAGGAAGGTCACTCCACACACAGTCATTACAATCAATGTCACTCAAGGTAAAGAAAGGTTCACTGTTTACTTAGTTCATGCATCTGCTTAGGGACCGCTTCATTTATTAATCGATACATTTTTTAGTGCAGCATTTCCAGTGTATTTATTACAGGCTTTTTAATGTTGGCATCTTGCCTGTTGCATTAGAGAGTTTGTGTGTGTGTGTGTCGGCGTGTGCATCTGTGCCTGTTAAGAGCCTATTCCGTTACCCCTCCTGAGACTCTGTCTGATCAGTTGGAAAACAAACCGGATTTTATTACTGTCTTTTGTTCTTATTTTGATGCATAATCATCTCTCTGTCGCCAATCTCATTTTGGATTCTCATTGCCTCAGAAGTCCGATGTCTGTAGTCAAAGCAGCGCTCTGAGTAAAGGCAGATAAGAAGCTACCACATGTCCTTCCCCTAGAGCAAAGGGAAGGATAGAGGAGAGGAGGATAGAGGAAGGAGTGAGAAACAAAAAAAGGTTTGATGCTCCTTCTTCCCACTCCATGGTAGTCAGGTTTAGTGTCTTCTTTGCTGTTCACTGTTGAGTTTAATGGAAATAGGAATTTGGCAGAAGCACCATTCATCCTGTAGTGTGTGCTCTCATTATAAACACCTCCTATGATCATGAGTAGAGTGTTTCTTGAGCACCTGCTCCGTCATACTCATTTTCCACCTGCTTTGAAAAAGAATAACCGTCCAAATTAGTCATGGGGATCAATGTGAGCTCCCTCCACCGTCCCCATGCCGTACCCCCTCTAGTGACTTAATTAGAAAGATGACAGAGCTTGCTTCAGACTGAACACCACAACGCCTCACCCACCTGTCATCTCCATTATGGACTACTTTTACACGCACCAGATAGGAAGGAGGTAAACAGCAATGAAATCAGGGGAAATGCCAGTTCTTAAGATGATTAGATTATATTTGTGACATTTAAATGCCAGGGTTTTAGGGAAGTGAAAAAAAGGTTTCTCTGAATATTAAACAGTTTGGTTGAAATTAGATGGGGAATGCAGGCAGGGTTTTTTGTAATAGAAGAATGAGGGTATTGTGTGGTGAAGAAACCTTGGTGCCAAACACAAAGCTTTTTAGCTGATTAAAGGGGATGAGACGTGAGGGGCTATGGGCCTGTTCATGGTGCTTCATTGGCCCTGATACCCACTCAGCCAAGGAAAATGGAACCACAAGTGATGTGCTGCTGTCATTGTGACATCATTCCAGTGATCTCAGAGCCTCGATAAAAGTCTCCTCATCCATGATATTATTGGGGTAATGATGATAATGCAGTCCTCCACCTTGATAAGCCAACTAACGTTTAAATGGGGACATAGTGATTTGTTTGAATGCAATTTGTTGATTCTTGGCCTCCTGGCGCATTTGAACTAAATATGAGGTTTGACATTCATCTGCATTGACTCACATTTATTGTATAAAATAAGTTGATTGACTACACATTCTTATTCACAACGAGGACCAGGGATAGTAGATGGGTTGAAGACGTTAACCTCATGGAGTCAAATAAAAGCAGTCTGGAGATACAGCAGCTATAATGTTGATAAATGATATCATGAGTTACTGGTTTGAATTACATGATTAGCACAAGCAGACTGGCACTTTTCTGGTTTCTGCTAGGCTAGCTGTAATTAGTTCAAATGAAACCAGGGCCTGGACTTTGTGTTCTTATTCTCGAAGGTAGCCTATTACATGGCTTTATTTGACAGTTCCGATCTGACTTTCCTTCATTTCTTTACATCATCTGACGCTTATGGAATTATGTATATATTCTCCAGGTGTACTTTACACAGTAAGCGTCATTGGAAAAGATCTGAACACTTCTATGTTCTTAAGCCTTTGGGGAAGTATCATTTCCTAGGTAGGTACATAGAATAGCTACTATTATGACTTGGTACATGAGCATTATATTCAATGGTAAATTGCTCTCATTGCACCGAATGACTGTTGGCCACTAGAGTGATACAGTATACGTAGATGGAAGAGATCAGTTCAAAACTATTTGGTCTATTTTCATATTGGAGACTAAGTAAAAGACTTGAACACTTGAATCAGTAATCATTTCAGTAATTGGGAAAACAAAAACAACAGTAAAACAGACAGTCAGAAATGGCTATCCCTGATGTGTGCTAACTGTTACCGCCAGTAAACTATCTTCCCTTTTGCCCTGCCCTGAGAGGCTAAAATTGCCTCTGCATTTGCCGGGGCTTAATACTGTATCTGATCGATGACGTGGGCAGATAATTGATTGATGGATCAGGCAATCAGCTGTCCTCTGCTGTGGACTGCAGGACGATGCAGTCGATCAATTCTCCTTCCAGTGGACAGATATCATTAAGGCTCAGGAAGTTTCAATAACAGTCCCTGCTGGATCCTCCTGCCCGGTTCACAGCCTAGATAGGATATATATTTGACCTAGGAATGGCCGGTTAACTCTGCTAAAGTCAAGATATGAAGGCTGTTTTATGGAAGCTCAGGAACAGAATATTACATTTCTCAGCTCTCAGGCCCAGAAAACCCTTATTTTTTTTTTAAAGGCACCAAACTCCAAGTATTTTCATAATTAAAGATGAACTCAATTTTTCTCATCTTTTCTCGTCCCTCCTTAATCCATTGTGCAGCAGAATGTGATCACTGGCTTTTAAAAGGTCACAGAATCATCGGAAAATTGCAGTAAATCCCTTTGGCTGGCTGTGATGGAAGCTGAGCTGACATAGTATCCACTCGTTTATGACGAAGGACGTTGGCTGGATAGATATCAGACTGCTGTTGCCCTTTGTGTGTTGCTGTTATCAACGTGTGACTTATAATGGCTTAGCACCTCTCCAGGGGTCCATGCTCCCAGAGCAAGTGTAAACCTACTGCTCTTTGTGAGACTGCGTCTTTACAAGTATTTCAGTGAGAGAACCCTATGAGTCAGGTTCAAACACTTACTGAAACTATGCAGAATAGTTCAATCCGACTTTTTTCAGCATGAAACGTGTCAGAAAAGCTGGTCTCTACCCCCTCAGTCAGAATTGGAGCTCTTTCTTTTAATTCCCACTCCTCTCCGAGTGACTGCCAGTGCTCTCTGTCATTTTCAGGATCAAAGAGACCTGTGAGTGGCATAGCTCTCCTGAGTAATGGACAAACACTCTGCATCCAGTTGTGAGCACATCCCGGTGCAATTCCATCCGAATTATTTGAAATGAACTTTCCGTCTGTCATTCTCTTCATCAGAAAAGAAACTACCAGCTTCCCTTTCCAGAAGTGCATGTCATGACTCATAGCTTTTATACCTCTCTGTATATTAATGTGTCAGGGGAGAGAGGCAAGCTCTTAAGTAAATGTAAATTATAACTAGCCACAGAGTCTGACTTTGGCCAGGGCCTCTAATGGTCTTGGTCTCCTTATGGTCTGGCTGGGTGTGTCTCTTGGTAATGGCCATAGACAGCCAGGAGGTCTGGAACACTGATGTGTAGCCTGCCTCTCTAGGGCCTGTCGTTGCATGGCTGCCTGCATCACCACCACCATGGCTCCCCCTGACTACCTAGCCTTGACGGCTGGGTAGGAGTTGGGAAGGGGATTTTACCCTCCCCCTCGCCCCTCTCCTGTGACTGGAAAGAATGGATGGTGCTGGTCCGATCAACACATGTTCCTCTCCAGAGGGGGTCTGGCTGTCACTGGGGATTGTGACAGCTTGACCTCGGTAATACTGGCTCTGTTCAACATGTTTGGGTTGGAGAGGAGAGATTTACATAAGAAGTAGAACAGAACCTAATGAATATTCAAGCCTTTGTCCCCGCTGCACTCATTTCAGTGACCCAAAAGAAATTCATATAGAGTAATCAGGCTTTGAAGAATTGAATCGCTTTGTTTGGCTGGAGTGTTGTGTTGAATCATGTTTACTTCGATCAATTTAACACACAGAGTATGAAGTGACATTGAGCAAAGGTTAACATAGAAATCTGAATATCCTTTGTTGTTGCACCAGTCATCCTATAATTAATTAAAATATATGTTTAAATTTCCCACACAGAAGCCTCCTGCCCATAGGGGACACAATGGCACGTGCCCCCTCAGATTTGTCCTGTTTAAAAAAAATTCAGATGTTAAATTAATTACTAAACTTCATGTTTTATAATAATTATTTGTAAAAATATCTGTCAGCGGTATTTTATGTAGGGGACCCACTGACTGGACCAGGCAAAGAGTACCCCCCCCCCATTCCTATTCTCCCTAGTAAGTGGTTCCTTCCAAGGTGCACCACAGAGAAAATATATGCTAGGCAGGACACTAGATACTCTAGTGCAGGTATTCCCAAACTGGGGTACGTACGCAAAATGCCATCAGGGGTACGCCAAATAAAAATGTGATTCACATCTAAAAATATATATACTCTACCGTTCAAAACTTTGGCGTCACTTAGAAATGTCATTGTTTTTGAAAGAAAAGCACATTTTTGGTCCATTAAAATAACATAAAATTGATCAGAAATACAGTGTAGACATTGTTAATGTTGTAAATGACTATTGTAGCTGGAAACGTCAGCTTTATTATGGAATATCTACATAGGCATAGAGAGGCCCATTATCAGCAACAATCACTCCTGTGTTCCAATGGCACGTTGTGTTAGCTAATCCAAGTTTATCATTTTAAAAGGCTAATTGATCATTAGTAATTATGTTAGCACAGCTGAAAACTGTTGTCCTGATTTAAAGAAGCAATAAAACTGGCCTTCTTTAGACTAGTTGAGTATCTGGAGCATCAGCATTTGTGGGTGCGATTACAGGCTCAAAATGACCAGAAACAAAGGACTTTCTTCTTAAACTCATCAATCTATTCTTGTTCTGAGAAATGAAGGCTATTTCATGTGAGAAATTGCCAAGAAACTGAAGATCTTGTACAGCGCTGTGTACTACTCCCTTCACAGAACAGCGCAAACTAGCTCTAACCAGAATAGAAAGAGGAGTGGGAGAACCCGGTGCACAACTGAGCAAGAGGACAAGTACATTAGAGTGTCTAGTTTGAGAAACAGACACCTCACAAGTCCTCAACTGGCAGCTTCATTAAATAGTACCCGCAAACACCAGTCTCAACGTCAACAGTGAAGAGACAACTCTGGGATGCTGACCTCCTAGACAGAGCTATACATATGGGTGAGGTTTTTTTCTCGCCTGAGTAGTTTCGTTTCACTGCCAAAAGTAAAATGAAACCATCTAGTGTTCAGTGAAATAACAACACAATGTCAAATACAGGTGCCTAGTCAAATAATTAACATCAAATAACATTAAGCGTTACACGGAACCCAAACCGGCTGCGCGCGTGCACCATCGTGCGCTATCGTGCATAAATGTATTTTGTCCCCCTACACCAAACGCGATCATGACACACAGGTTAAAATATCAAAACAAACTCTGAACCAATGACATTAATTTGGGGACAGGTTGAAAAGCATTAAACATGTATGGCAATTTAGCTAGTTAGCTTGCACTTGCTAGCTAATTTGTCCTATTTAGCTAGCTTGCTGTTGCTAGCTAATTTGTCCTGGGATATAAACATTGAGTTGTTATTTTGCCTGAAATGCACAAGTACTGACAATTAATCCACACATAAAACGGTCAACCGAATCGTTTCTAGTCATCTCTCCTCCTTCCAGGCTTCTTCATCTTTGAACTTATATGGTGATTGGCATCTACACTTTCATAGTATTACCACGACAACCGGCAAAACAGTTCGTCTTTCAATCACCCATGTGGGTATAACCAATGAGGAGATGGCACGTGGGTACCTGCTTCTATAAACCAATGAGGAGATGGGAGAGGCAGGACTTGCAGCACGATCTGCGTCAGAAGTAGCCCTTGGCAACGCAGACGCTCGTTGGCGCGTGCGAGCAGTGTGGGTACAATATTTGAATAACATAGATTCCTAAATTTATTTTGCAACACTCACGCACGCGACGCTAGCAGTATAGTCAGGGTATTACTCTCTCGCGGGAATTCCACTAACGGTCCGTATGTAGCCAAATGTAGCTGCTGCTTATTAAGACAAAACAAAGGAGATGATCATGGACTTCAGGAAACAGCGGAGTGTGCACCCCCCAATCTACATCGACAAGGTGCAGTGGAGAAGGTGGAAACCTTCAAGCTCCTTGGCATGCACATCACTGACAAACTGAAATGGACCACTCACACAGACAGTGTGGTGAAGAAGGTGCAACAGACCTCAGAAGGCTAAAGAAATTTGGCTTGTCACTAAAACCCTCACAAACCTTTACAGATGCATAATTGAAAGCATCCCATTGAGCTGTATCGCCTCCTGGTACGGCAACTGCACCGCCCGCAACCGCAAGGCTCTCCAGAGGGTGGTGCGGTCTGCTCAATGCATTACCAGGGGCAAACTACCCGCCCTCCAGGACACCTACAGCATCCGATGTCACAGGAAGGCCAAAAAGATCATCAAGGACATCAACCACCTGAGCCACTGCCTGTTCACCCCGCTATCATCCAGAAGGCGAGGTCAGTACAGGTGCATCAAAGGTGGGAGTACCCCAACCCCCCCCCATTCTGAAAAACAGCTTCTATCTCAAGGCCATCAGACATTTAAACAGCCATCACTAACACCCCCCCCCCCTTCCCTGTAGCTCAGTTGGTAGAGCATGGTGTTTGCAACACCAGGGTTGTGGGTTCGATTCCCACGGGGGGCCAGCACAGGAAAAAAATAAAAATTGTATGAAATGTATGCATTCACTACTGTAAGTCGCTCTGGATAAGAGCGTCTGCTAAATTACTAAAATGTAAATGTAGCACATTAGAGGCTGCTGCCAATAGGCATAGAGTAGAAATCTCTGGCCACTTTAAGGAATGGAACACTAGTCCTTTTAATGTTTACATATCTTGCATTACTCATCTCATATGTATATACTGTTTTCTATACTATTCTACGGTATCTCATTCACTTAATGATGTTTACATATCTTGCATTACTCATCTCATAAGTATATACTGTATTCTATACTATTCTGCTGTATCTTAGTCTGTTCCGCTCTGACATCGCTCGTATATAGTCTTAATTCATTCCTACTTAGATTTGTGTGTATTGGGTATATGTTGTGTAATTTCAAATCAAATTGTATTAGTCACATGCGCCGAATACAACAGGTGTAGACCTTATAGTGAAATGCTTTCTAACGAGCCCCTAACCAACAATGCAGTTTTAAAAAACACAGATAAGAATAATAAATAAAAGTAACAAGTAATTAAAGAGCAGCAGTAAAATAACAATAGCGAGACTATATACAGGGGGGTACCGGTACAGAGTCAGTTGAGGTAATATGTACATGTAGGTAGAGTTATTAAAGTGACTATGCATAAATGATAACAACAGAGAGTAGCAGCGGTGTAAAAGAGGGGGGGAGTCTTATGGCTTGTTCTGGGTTCCCATTTAATTAAGTGTTCAGGAGTCTTATGGCTTGGGGGTAGAGGTGCCCCTGTGTTGAGGATCAGCATGGCGGATGTGCTGTTAGCTTATTATTGATGAGCTTTGAGGGCACT
Organism: Salmo trutta; assembly: GCF_901001165.1. NCBI lineage: Eukaryota > Metazoa > Chordata > Actinopteri > Salmoniformes > Salmonidae > Salmo > Salmo trutta. Next base: position 29,786,296 of record NC_042957.1, read on the forward strand.
ATGGTGTTGAACGCTGAGCTGTAGTCAATGAATAGCGTTATCACATAGGTGTTCCTTTTGTCCAGATGGGAAAGGGCAGTGTGGAGTGCAATAGAGATTGCATCATCTGTGGATCTGTAGGTGCGGTATGCAAATTGGAGTGGGTCCAGGGTTTCTGGGATAATGGTGTTGATGTGAGCCAAGACCAGCCTTTTGAAGATTTTCATGGCTACAGACTTGAGTGCTACTGGTCGGTAGTCATTTAGGCAGGTTATCTTAGTGTTCTTGGGCACAGGCACTATGGTGGTCTGCTTAAAACATGTTGGTATTACAGACTCGGACAGGGAGAGGTTGAAAAGGTCCGTGAAGACACTTGCCAGTTGGTCAGTGCATGCTTGCAGTAAAGGTCCTGGTAATCTGTCTGGCCCTGCGGCCTTGTGAATGTTGACCTGTTTAAAAGTCTTACTCACATCGGCTGCGGAGAGCGTGATCACACAGTCTTCCAGAACAGCTGGTGCTCTCATGCATGTTTCAGTGTTATTTGCCTCGAAGCGAGCATAGAAATTATTTAGCTCATCTGGTAGGCTCGTGTCACTGGGCAGCTCTCAGCTGTGCTTCCCTTTGTAGTCTGTAATGGTTTGCAAGCCCTGACACATCCGACGAGCGTCAGAGCCGGTGTAGTACGATTCGATCTTAGTCCTGTTTGAAGCTTTCCCTGTTTGATGGTTCGTCTGAGGGCATAGCGGTATTTCGTATAAGCTTGCTGGTTAGAGACCCGCTCCTTGAAAGCAGCAACTCTATCCTTTAGCTCAGTGCGGATGTTGCCTGTAACCCATGGCTTCTGGTTGGGGTATTTACGTACGGTCACTGTGAGTACGACGTCATTGATGCACTTATTGATGAAGCCAATGACTGATGTGGTGTTCTCCTCAATGCCATCAGAGGAATCCCAGAACATATTAGCAAAACAGTCCTGTAGCATCTGCTTCATCTGACCACTTTTTTATTCATCTAGTCACTGGTGCTTCCTGCTTTAATTTTTGCTTGTAAGCAGGAATCAGGAGGATAGAATTATGATCAGATTTGCCAAATGGAGGGCGAGGGAGAGCTTTGCATGTGTCTCTGTGTGTGGAGTAATGGTGGTCCAGAGTTTTTTTCCCCCTCTGGTTGCACATTTAACATGCTGATAGAAATGTGTTAAAATGGATTTAAGTTTCCCTGCATCAAAGTCCCCGGCTACTAGGAGTGCCACTTCTGGGTGAGCGTTTTCTTGTTTGCTTATGGCGGAATACAGCTCATTCAATACTTTCTTAGTGCCAGCCTCTGACTGTGGTGGTATGTAACAGCTAATAAAAATACAGATAAACTCTCTAGGTAGGTAATGTGGACTACAGTTTATCATGAGATACTCTACCTCAGGCGAGCAATAGCTCGAGACTTCCTTAGATATCATACACCAGCTGTTATTTACAAAAATACCAGACGCGGCTGTTCTATCCTACCGGTGCAGCGTATAATCAGCCAGCTGTATGTTGATAGTGTCGTCGTTCAGCCACGTCTCCGTGAAGCATAAGATATTACAGTTTTGAATGTCCCGTTGGTAGTTTAATCTTGCGTGTAGGTCATCTATTTTTTTGCCCAAAGATTGCACGTTTGCTAGCAGAATGGAAGGAAATGGGGGTTTATTCGATGGAAGGAAATGGGGGTTTATTCAAAAAAACACAATCGGTGAGGGAACGTAAAACGTCTGCCTTCTTCTCCGGCGCCATCTTATCTTTGTTAGATATTACATGTTAGACATTACTGCACTGTCGGAGCTAGAAGCACAAGCATTACGCTACACCAGCAATAACATCTGCTAATCACGTGTATGTAACCAATCAAATTTGATTTGATTTGAAATGATTTAAGACTGAGACTCTCTCCAATACAATTCAGCATTGCAGAGTTATGTGCATCCTTTCAAGCACACCCTTCTCATTAACCTATGGTGAGTTATTCATGATTTTTGATGAACAAATAAGGTTTTATTTCTAAGTTGGCTAAATAAAGAGCAAAATTATTGATTATTATTACATTATTATTTGTGCACGGGTCCTATAAGAGCTCTTTGTCACTTCCCACAAGCCGGGTTGTCACAATAACTCACAATAAATGTATTGTATAGTGTGTGTGTGGCAGGCTTACAATGATGGCAAAAAGAAACATTTGAGAGTGCGCTGACCCTGGTGCTAGAGGGGGTACGCAGCTGGAGGTTGAATGTTTGAAGGGGTACGGGACTATAAAAAGTTTGGGAACCACTGCTCTAGTGGATGAGTGTAGAGTGTAGAGTGACACACAGCGTTTGATTTCATCATAGCTGCCGGTGATGGGCAGGACTCACAGGAGGTATGTTTGTAAATTAATTTGATCAAGCTATGTGGCCTATTGATTCCTTCTTGATGGAAAAAAAACAATAACATATTTTGTTGTTTCTCTGTAATACTAGCCACCTACCCATTTAAGGAAGTTGGCTTTAGCTAGCCAGCTAGATAGGTTCCCAATCTCCCAACCTCATAACTTAGCTTGTCTAACTATCTTAGCTGGCATGGCTACTGGCAAGGTTGCTAGACTTTAGAAAAGCAAGCAATTACTAAATGTACTGAATAATCACATTCCTACTAATCTTTTACACAGATTTTTTTGCAGAGATGCAGAGAAGCATATTTATTTTCTTTAAAAAAATAACCTCTAGTCATTAGGATACAGACATCTCAAGAGGTGTGCTTAAAACCTCTTAAGGATTAGCTGCTTTTTTTCCCATTTTCTCCTAAAATTACATGCCCAAATCTAGCTGCCTTTAGCTCAGGCCTTGAAGCAAGGATATGCATATTCCTGGTACCGTTTGAAAGGAAACACTTTGAAGTTTATGGAAATGTGAAAGGAATGTAGGAGAATATAACACAATAGATCTGGCTAAAGATAATACAATGAAAAAAACAACCATTCTTTTGTATTTTTTTGTACCATCATCTTTGAAATGCAAGAGAAAGGCCATAATGTATTATTCCAGCCCAGCTGCAATTTAGATGTTGGCCAATAGATGACATCAGTGTATGTGCAAAGTTTTAGACTAATCTAATGAACCATTTCATTTCTGTTAAAACATTTGTTTCAAGACTGCCCAAATGTGCCTAATTTGTTTATTAATAACTTTTCATGTTCAAAATTGTGCACTGTAATCAAACAATAGCATGGTATTCTTTCACTGTAATATCTTCTGTAAATTGGACAGTGCAGTTAGATTAACAAGAATTTAAGCTTTCTGCCAATATCAGATATGTCTTTGTCCTGGGAAATTTTCTTGTTACTTACAACCTCATGCTAATCGCATTAGCCTACTTTAGCTCAACCGTCCTGTGGAAGGGAAATGCTTAAAATATGCTTAAAAATACTTGGCTTAACTGTAATCTGGCATTTTATGATAATATAATGATTTGTGTGTATTAATTATGATGCCATGAGTGCCAGTCATGCACCCATCCTTTTAGAGGGAATGATGAGGAATACAATGTACTTGAGGATGGAGGGCAGTGGGGATGGGGGGGGGTGCGCGCATCACCCCCCTCAATCCTCATATTCTTTGTGCCCAATCTAAAATAATGGGTGCATGACACCCCTGTTCCCACATGACAACATATGCTATATAATGAAGTGAATAACCTTATTCTAAACCATATATATTCAAACCGAATAGTGAACCTAAGGTTAGTGTCAGCACCTTGCCAGTAGCCACACAGCAGGTTGTTTATGAAAGAGAACATTTCAGAGGGGTCTTGGGGCCTGATTGTTGATGCTGCTTTAGTTACAAAAGCAATGAGAAGAACAATACCAGACAGCATGCATGAGTGCTTCCAGACTGATGGAATTCATTTGAATGCACCTGGCGGGTACAGTGGGACTATATTCCTAGGTCTTGGATCAGGTACATCTAGCCTTTCTCCTCAGACCCTGTGGAAATGAAGAGCAGAACGAATAGGCTAGGTTGTCTGGGATGACTTTATCAATGAAATTCATATCTCCAGCTGTTCAAGTCCACTGCACTTTAATCAACAAATGCATTTTGGGCTTCCAGGGCTTATATAGCCCACATATTAGTCTTGTCTAGTGTCTGCCCCCAATTGATTTGAATGCATTTATGTGTGTGTCTTTTGATGCAATTCTACATATGGTGTATCCTTTTATTTTATTCAAATAAAAATGTGCTTTTTTTTTGCAAACAGCCTCTCAATCTGAACTAGTCTCTGAATCTGTGTATTGAGAGTAAGTCATGGCAGACCCAGTATCTCTCACACTGAGACTTCTAGTAAACAGGTTTCTTGAGCTTGTAATATTTCCCATGAAATTCCTTGAGAGGATTTTGGCATCTTTCAGCCAGTATGTTGCAGGTGGTTGTGATACCAGGACACCATTACAGCCCTACCACAGAGAGTAAAACTGTCAACAAGCAGAAATATATCCGTATGTCTGCAAAAGACCTTTCAGGGGGCAGGTGCTCCAACTCATGATATATGGTTGACTGGCTAGTGGCTTGTGTGGATATTTTAGTATATGGTGGTTAGATAGAGAGTAGACAACCTGTGTTGCTGCTGCCCTGACCCACATGTGCAACTCCCGCCTGAAGAAGGGATGGAGTTGGGTCGGAGGGTCGTTGATGCAGCCCCTCCTCTCTATGTCTTTCTGTCTCTCTCTGCTGCGCGTATCAGCCACGCGCATCAGCCAACCAGACTGAATATTGATGGTGATGAAAATCAAGTGTTTTCAAGTGCTACTCAAATGTTATTCTGCTGTGGCTGTCCTGTTGATATTCAAACTAGGTAGCTAGCTACACACACTCGACCCGTGACCGCATCTCAAGCCATGCATGTTTGGATACCGAGTGTTCGCACTCTCCGTGCAGGGCAGACTGGGACCCGGGCGCTCGCAAGCTCCGTACAGGGCACAGGGCACACCAACAGGCACAACGGATGGGATGGGGGCACTAGCGGTTCTTGGGGGGGGGCAGTGCCCCTGTGACAACAATTTTGGACCCCCTTGTGGCCCCCCTAAATGCGGAGTGTGAAATAATTTTTACATAACAAATTTTTGATATCGTTCTTTTTTTACATCCGTTATTAGACAGTGGCAACGCGGAACACTAATTTAACCCACACATTTTCTAGAGGGACGGCTTTAGGCGGAACACAACAGTATCGTACCACATGCAAAACGATATGACAACAATAACGTCTAATGTAACTGGCCCCTCTAACAGTACAACTGGCCCCAGCTTGGCCCCCCCAGTTGAAATGGTCTAGAACCGCCACTGGATGAGGGTGGCTAACTTGACAACGTCACGACAACTTGCGGGCATTGGGTTTAGAACACCATCACCCAAAAGGGAACTTAGCGAGTGGGAGGGAAAAAGGGAATGTGTTTGGCACAGGTAGACTCCTATCTGTGCACCTGCATGCTCCAAGTAGTAATGCAGTCATCAGAGCAGATGTCCTCCGAAAGCTTTTAATGAGTTTGAGAATACCGTATTCCCCAAAATGCTCTCCAGCCAGATAAATAAATAAAAACGGGCAATTACTACGTATAAAAACCAAGATGACAGTTTAAGGTCATCCAATTTCTGTAAAACCCTATTAATATCTTGCTATGAGGAATATAACTTTAAAGCTATTAAACCAGACCACATGATTTCGTTTTGCCCTCCAGAGTTTTTCTGATTATTTAGCATTCCGTAGCTGTGTGTAATGTTTTTTCAAGAAGCAGAAATTCATCATGAAGCATTTCAACTTCTGTCATAGTAATTGTGCATCAAATTGGTGACCTTGCCAGCCAGTTGTTGCCTACAATATTTCCCTCCTCCTCACTCAGTGTCTATGGAAGTTGATAGTAGCCACTTGCTGCATAGAGTGTCAAGTCGCACCTTCCAGCCATGTTGGCAACACTGAGGTCTATTCCTGGTCTATTCAGGCCCCATTGACACTTCACCATGGCTCCTTAAAATGCAAATTAATATTGAAATGAATTATCCTCATTAACACTTATCCACATCCTGATGAGTTTTATTCCGACTCTGTCCCCTTCCTCCCGAAGCTATTCTCGCTCATGTCATTAATGCTCTCCCCAATGGTTCTCAAGAAGCCCAGTGTGGCAAATGAGTGCTAGTCATCAGTCCTCAGGGGCTCCTCAATGGCTGATATTATTAATAAGGCTCTCAGGCAGGCACAGTTTGGAATGAAATACCCTCACAATGATTCTCTGGCCCTGCCAGATCATTAAGGACTCAAGGATCATAGCTCCTGCAATCATTTCTATTTGGTGCCAAAATCATAAAGGGGAAAATAAAGTGAATTTATGGCCAGAGAGCACAATAGAGCACAAAAACCTGGCATGGGTTTTAGGGATCGTATACATATTCCCATCACCTCTAGCGGAGAGAAAAATGTACAGGTATGTGTTCGTTTGTATGTCGCTTCTGATACTCAGTATGTTGTTTACAGTTGTTCTTAGTAATGGTTATGTGATATAGTTTGTTGACTGGTAGAGGGCCCTTACCCTAGAAGTTGTCGACGTGATATCCATTGTTGTTACAACAGGAAGGTTACAGATGTGGGAAGAGGGAAGAAAGAGAGCTGCTGTTTCCTCTCATTCCATAACTAAATGTCTGTTTGATGTCATATGGAGCTGTTCAGCCCACTTAAGCATGTATCACAGTTCTGTAAACGATACGGTACAGTATGTCCTGTAGGACATTAGCTGCATTTGTTTCCTTACTGACGAGCAGCACATTCAGTTTGAGATGGCTGTCTATGTGTTGTTTAAATGCTTACTTCAGTCAGCGCAGAAAGCAGTTAGCGTTGATGGAGCTGATGCATTTTGAATGACTGTTATTTGTATCATTTATATTATATAATGCAGAATGAATCCAATTATATTTTTGAGTCCGTTTTGTTTAATTGCTTGTTGGTTCAATCACAGCAGCATTGTATGTCTCTAATTACTTATTCATTGTAATGTTACAGTGTATACTGAGTGTACAAAACATTAAGGACACCTGCTTTTTCCATGACATAGACTGACCAGGTGAATCCAGGTGAAAGCTGGGATTCCTTATTGATGTCACCTGTTAAATCCACTTCAATCAGTGTAGATTGAAGGGGAGGAGGCAGGATAAAAAATGATTTTTAAGCCTTGAGATAATATAGACATTAAGTGTGTATGTGTGCCATTCAGAGGGTGAATGGGCAAGACACAATATTTTACTGCCTTTGAACGGGGTATTGCAGTAGGTGCCAGGTGCACCGGTTTGTGTCAAGAATTGCAATGCTGCTGGGTTTTTCACTCTCAACAGTTTCTGTGTATATCAAGAATGGTCCACCACTCAAAGAACATCCAGTCAACTTGACACACCTGTGGGAAATATTGGAGTCAACATGGGCCAGCATCCCTGTGGAACGCCTTCGACACCCCAATGAATTTAGGCTGTTCTGAGGGCATATTCAATATTAGGACAGTGTTCTTAATGATTTGTAAACTCAGTGTATCTCCGCAAGTACTGGTTCATATTTCATTATCCATAGTGGCCTAAGCTGTGTAGGACACACTTTTGGTACTCAGTTGAACGTGTAGGCTAGTTTCACATCACTGCATTCCTCACTGTACTGTGTCAATACCCTCCTCCCCATCTCCATGTGTCCTGTCATATGTCTAAGGGCCTGCATTTGTCACTTTTACAGCCCCTATAGATCTGAGTCTTCTATCATTGAAGACTCTACATGTAGCCTACATTCAAAGAGGCGTCTTCAATGGGAACATACCGTACCTGACTAGAGTACGATGACTGGCACATATAGCTGTAGATTAGAACGCACTCGGTTCATGGACAAAATACCCTAATGTGTGTCTTATTTACCCTTTATTTATATTTATATTTTTTTGTATAACAATATCATACACTATATATACAAAAGTATGTGGACCCCCCCTTCAAATTAGTGGATTCGGCTATTTCAGCCACACCCGTTGCCGACAGGTGAATAAAATTGAGCACACAGCCATGCATTCTCCATAGACAAACATTGGCAGTAGAATGGCTTTACTGAAGAGCTCAGTGACTTTCAACGTGGCACCGTGCCACCTTTCCATCAAGTCAGTTTGTCAAATTTCTGCCCTGCTAGAACTGCCCCGGTCTTCTGTAAGTGCTGTTATTGTGAAGTGGAAACATCTAGGAGCAATAACGTCTCAGTCGTGAAGTGGTAGGCTACACAAGATCACAAAATAGGACTGCTGAATGCCAAAGAGCGAAGCACATAAAAATCGTCTGTCCTCAGTTGCAACACTCAATACTGAGTTCCAAACTGCCTCTGGAAGCAAGATCAGCACAAGAACTGTTCGTCGGGAGCTTTATGAAATGGGTTTCCATGGCTGAGCAGCCGCACACAAGCCTAAGATCGCCATGCGCAATGCAAAGCGTCGGCTGGAGTGGTGTAAAGCTTACCACCATTGGACTCTGGAGCAGTGGAAAGGCGTTCTCTGGAGTGATGATTCACACTTCACCATCTGGCAGTTCGACGGACGAATCCGGGTTTGGCGGATGCTAGGACACCGCTACCTGCCCCAATGCATAGTACCAACTGTAAAGTTTGGTGGAGGAGGAATAATGGTCTGGGGCTGTTTTTCATGGTTCAGGCTAGGAACCTTAGTTCCAGTGAAGGGAAATCTTAATGCTACGATTCTGTGCTTCCAATGTTGTGGCAACAGTTTGGGGAAGGCCCTTTCCTGTTTCAGCATGACAATGCCCCTGTGCACAAAGCAAGGTCTATACAGAAAGAGTTTGTCGAGATCGGTGTGGAAGAACTTGACTGGCCTGCACAGAGCCCTGACCTCAACCACATCGAACACCTTTGGGATGAATTGGGACGCCGACTGCAAGCCAGGCCTAATCTCCCAGCTTCAGTGCCCGACCTCACTAATGCTCTTTTGGCTGAATGGAAGCAAGTCCCTGCAGCAATGTTCCAACATCTAGTGGAAAACCTTCCAAGAAGAGTGGAGGCTGTTATAGCAGCAAAAATGGGGACCAACTCCAAATGAGTACCCATGATTTTGGAATTAGATGTTTGACGAGCTGTTGACCACATACTTTTGGTCATGTAGTGTACTTTTGAATGTATTTTTGGTAATTATCATCCTTATTTATCACCATCACTAACTGGTAAAAATACCAAAAATAATAAAATGCATTAAAAGTGTTCCAGTGATGTGCTTTTGAAGAATTATTAATGGCCATGTGCATTTTCTCTCACTACTGCATACCTTTATTGAAGGTATGAAAATACGTAGGCTAATTTAATGATAAAGTCATTTTTAAGCACACATGAACTAAATGGCTGCTCTTCACCACTGACATCTAATTGCCTGAAAGGTAGAAATGAAGGACTGTCAATACGCTCCCTTTGTACAGATGATGCTGTAAGCTTAATGGTCTATGAAGTTGGGGACATCCAAGCTTTATCTGTGTCAGTGAGTTGTTTTTCAGGAATATCATTAGTCTGTATCACTGGGATGTATGTATATTCTGTAGTGGCAGAATGCTTTTCCCGTGGAACATATAAAAAGGTGTGGTAATCAAAACATTATATGATTATGCTAGCACATGTGAATACAATCACGTCTACAGCTTGTTGTGTCCTTAGTTTGATTTGGCAATGCGTAGTTGTTCAGTCTTTTCTGTGGTAGGATCTTCAAAGCCTCTAAAAGCCTTTTGTTGTGTATATGAAACTTTAACTTTACACCTACTTCATCAGCATCATCACTTTTCATGTACTCGCAAAGGTACAGTTCATAAAACCACAGGAAAAGAAGAAACTAAATCATGGGCATATTGATTGATTCTCAGATATGTTCCTCTCAGTTGAAGTCTTGTTGTTCCTCAAGTTCAACTGAGTTAGAATGGTAGATCTTCTCATCAAGTGTAACAGTGCAGAAGGTGACTACTGCTACGGCAGAACAAAGGGAGCTGAATTAATATGTGCATATCTCAGGCGCTGAATGCTTGTCATTGTATTCAGCAGAGAAGGATGGTGTTCCCCAAGGAGTTGTACTGGGTACACCTTTATTGTCAGAATGCTTTCATCACACCATATATATCCCTCTACCATCTCTGGGTGCATCATATTTAGTGATTCCACTTCCACCAAAGCTGCGTCTTTTATCTCTTCCCACTTCCCTGAAGGAAGTTGTGATAATGCATACATTTTTCATGATTTATGATTTCACAATTATTCCGTCATCTGACACATGCACATGATGTTGGTAAATATTTCATGAAACTTTTGCATATATTATTAGTTGTTTTTTCCATTTAAAAAAACTAAAATTAAACTGGGAGGGAAAATAAATTCACACCAAAATGTCAGCATTTATAAAGTATGTTGCTATTGTTTGATATTTTATCTAGTAAAATAAAATAAAATTTATATATTTTTTTACTTGTTTATATTGGCAAAGGGTGTTCTGATGTATTATTTATCAGATTAGATATAGCTTTAAGATCGTCTCATGAATATCATGTCTAACTGTTTATGCACAAGTGGTGTTGCCTATCGCTGAGAAATCTGCATATTCATTTTGATCATACAATTTTCACAAGTGTTTTCTTTCTATCCAAGAGTGTTTTGAGAGGCAGCCCTACCCTCTGCAGATCTGAGCGACTTGTTTCAAACCTTTTTAAATTATCTAGCCTGAATATATTTTGAATACATTTGTTTTTCTCACTTTCACAGTGAATAAATTATGAAACCATCTCAAGCATGGGATTGGGTTGATATACAGAAGGAAGAGATTTATACAGTAGTCTACTGACTGCAGGGACAGAAATGAACTTACATGTATATACTGACTATACAAAACATTAAGGACACCTGCTTTTTCCATGACATAGACTGACCAGGTGAATCCAGGTATAAGCTATGAACTCTTATTGATGTCACTTATTACATTTACTATAATCAGTGTAGATAAAGGGGAAGAGATGGGTTAGAGACAGATTTTTAAGCCTTGAGACATGGATTGTGTATGTGTACCATTCAGAGGGTGAATAGGAAAGACAAAATATTTAAGTGCCTTTGAATGGTGTATGGTAGTAGGTTCCAGGCGCACCAGTTTGTGTCAAGAACCTGCAACGCAGCTGGGTTTCACACTCAATTGTTCCCTGTGTGTGTCAAGAATGGTCCACCACCAAAAGGACATCCAGCCAACTTGACACAACTGTAGGAAGCATTGGAGTCAGCATGGGCCAACATCCCTGGGGGGGACTGAAACTCAATATTAAGAAGGTGTTCTTCATTTTTTGTACACTTAGTGTATGCTACAGTACAATTTTCCATTTCAGACTAAGATTATTATTAGAGCCTCTGACTCCTACTGTACATTAATCGAAAGCTAAATAACCTTATAATATCTCTGCTTGTTTTTCAATTGCTGCGTAGCAGAACTCCCAGCGTGCCATCGATAAGTGTTGATGCTATTAACAAATCAAATGAGTTTCACTCCCCCAGGTTCTAAAGTCTAGTTTAACTGTCTGTTTGGAGTACCATTAAAACACCTGAGCATGTGTAGGTGGATTTCTAGTAGTAGTGACGGACAATGGTGACGCCCTCATCTGTGATTCTGCATGAGAGAATCACAGATGAGTGACGCCCTCGTCTGTGATTCCCTAGCCCAGGCTTCGCATTACCTCCCCACGCTCCGGAGGCTAATGTGCTCTGGTCAGAGCCGCTGTGTGTCGTACAGCCTCCCGAGCCTTGTCTGAATGCAACATAAGGCTGCATCTCTATTCATGCTGCCACCACTGATTGATAGGCTTTTTTTCTCTCAGTGATTAGAGGCAGCTCATGTCTCCTCCACATAAGGAGAAAAAAGAAAAACCCTATGCTTTGGCGAAGCTAGGAGGATAAACTTCCATTTCAATCAGCAGTTGTGGAGTTGGAGTGTGCACTTCTTTTACCGTAATCATCCTTGTGTTGTACCTCAGTAATGAGGTTCTCTCCAACTCTCTTCAGGAGGGTAAAATGAAGGTGTTATGCAAAACAGCCTCACCAAACAGAATTATCAACTGAATTCTCTGTGTAGGAGGAGCTGACCTTTCCCGGCAGTAAAAAAAATAAAATACTATTTTACCATGAGTGAAGAAACCCCAATGGCAATATAATGACAGATCTGTACAGTTTAATGGTTTACTAATTGCATTTTTCAAAGTCGTATTACTGTTGTAGGGCCTACCGATTGCCCTTGCAGATGTTTTTTGTCAGATAAAGGGTTATAACTTACTGAGAAATTCCTTCTCTTGAGATCTGACATGTTATTTGGATCCCCTCTGTTATTTCCCTGGTGAATAGGGTCGTTCTTCTGCCCCGCTCAATAATTGGTTCCCCCAAATGTATGTTTATAATTACTCATGTATGGATAATTGCTTGATAAATATTTCACTCTGTGCGCAGCTGCTTGGGAGAGCTGTTTACATTTGCGATGATAAAAGGAGGCTCAGTTACAACATTAATGACTAGGGAGGCCCTCTGACTTCAACAATAGCCTGAGGTGTGTCTCTCTGTGTCAGGCAGTAAGCAAAACCCTGCAGCTTCTCTCTCACCATTGGACAGGGCCTGTGATACTGAGACAGCTGAGCTCTCTGGGTCTTTTGGTGTTCCTCCAATAATACCAGGCACTCCCAACTGCATAGTCAGAGAACAGCCTTTATCAGGCAGCTCTGACATTGAGACATTATCAGGTAACTAATGCTAGGGGTTACGATTCACCAATGGCTGTTATTTGTGTTGAGGCATGAATGCGCTGGTGAAGCATGGCATGTTTAATTGCAGGCAATATACCATGTTTCCTTGTTGTTTACCCTTCTAATCCAGGCGGCAGGATGCTTTTGAGCTGCCATATGGGCTCCCTTCAGGACTCTCTGGGCTCCCTGCTTTAGTAGCGGATATGGTGAGGTGCAGGCAGCTTTTCAGGAGGGCTTCTCATTCTCCAATGCCATGGAAATGCCATGGAGTGCTGCTAATTAACATCATTTATTTTCTTTGTGCCTTTTTCTGTTCAGCAGAAACATGTTAACAATGCCTCTGAGAGGAGGACCTGATGTGTGTAATGTTAGACAGGAAGGCGCTTTGATAAGAGGGCTTGGTAGGGTGGTAGGGGCGTGGAGGAGCTAGCGTTGCAGGGTGGTAGCGACGTGGAGAAGCTAGCGTTGCAGGGTGGTAGCGGTGTGGAGGAGCTAGCATTGCAGGGTGGTAGCAGCGTGGAGGAGATAGCGTTGCACGGGGGTAGGGGCGTGGAGGAGCTTGCATTGCAGGGTGGTAGGGGCGTGGAGGAGCTTGCGTTGCAGGGTGGTAGGGGCGTGGAGGAGCTTGCGTTGCAGGGTGGTAGGGGCGTGGAGGAGCTAACGTTGCAGGGTGGTGGGGCGTGGAGGAGCTAGTGTTGCAGGGTCGTAGGGGCGTGGAGGAGCTAGCGTTGCAGGGTGGTAGGGGCGTGGAGGAACTTGCGTTGCAGGGTGGTAGGAGTGTGGAGGAGCTAGCATTGCAGTGTGGTAGGGGTGTGGAGGAGCTAGCGTTGCAGGGCGGTAGGGGCGTGGAGTATCTAGCATTGCAGGGTGGTATTGGCATGGAGGAGCTAGTGTTGCAGGGTGGTAGGGGTGTGGAGGAGCTAGCATTGCAGGGTGGTAGGGGTATGGAGGAGCTAGCATTGCAGGGTGGTAGGGGCGTGGAGTATCTAGCATTGCAGGGTGGTATTGGCATGGAGGAGCTAGTGTTGCAGGGTGGTAGGGGTGTGGAGGAGCTAGTGTTGCAGAGTGGTAGAGGCGTGGAGGAGCTAGCGTTGCAGGGTGGTAGGGGTGTGGAGGAGCTAGTGTTGCAGGGTGGTAGGGGCGTGGAGGAGCTAGCATTGCAGGGTGGTATTGGCGTGGAAGAGCTAGCGCTGCAGGGTGGTAGGGGCGTGGAGGATCTAGCGCTGCAGTGTGGTAGGGGTGTGGAGGAGCTAGCGTTGCAGGGTGGTAGGGGTATGGAGGAGCTAGCATTGCAGGGCGGTAGGGGCGTGGAGTATCTAGCATTGCAGGGTGGTAGGGACATGGAGGAGCTAGCGTTGCAGGGTGGTAGGGGCGTGGAGGAGCTAGCGCTGCAGGGTGGTAGGGGCGTGGAGGATCTAGCGCTGTAGAGTGGTAGGGGCGTGGAGGAGCTAGTGTTGCAGGGTGTTAGGGGCGTGGAGGAGCTAGTGTTGCAGGGTGGTATTGGTGTGAAGGAGCTAGCGTTGCAGGGTGGTAGGGGCGTGGAGGAGCTAGCGTTGCAGGGTGGTAGGGGCGTGGAGGAGCTAGTGTTGCAGGGTGGTATTGGTGTGAAGGAGCTAGCGTTGCTGGGTGGTAGTGGTGTGGAGGAGCTAGTGTTGCTCCCTGACTCAGAACAGAGTGAGTCAGACTGTATGTTGTGTGGTTTTGGATTAGGGAACTAATTTACTGGGGAAACAGATGGAAAAACACCAGTTTTACTGTCATTCCACTGATACATGAAATGACGGTATAGTAAGCATGGAGGCTGGCCCAGATAAACAGAAAAAACATACAGTAGGTGTCAGGAACCGCTTGGCATACCACACGATTGAAAGGGAAAGGAGGATACCTAGTCAGTTGTGCAACTGAATGTATTCAACTGAGATCTGTCTTATGCATTTAACCCAACCCCTCTGAATCAGAGAGGTGCAGGGGGCTGCCTTAATCAACATCCACGTCTTCGGCGCCCGGGGAACAGTGGGTTAACTGCCTTGCTCAGGAGCAGAACGACAGATTTTTACCTCGTCATCTCGGGGATTCGATCCCGCCTTCCAATTATTTACCCAACGCACTAACCACTAGGCAACCTGCCGCCCCACCTAACAGTGGTGGAATACATGCACTTTGTTTGGTTATATTTTCAAAACAAAATGTGTATAATTTATCAGTTCCTGCTGGATGAATAACAGTTGTGCGGCACTATTACAATAAAGGTCCTGTACATGGAGAGAAATGTCATTCCCTGAGCAATAGTTCTCCTAAACAAAGCATTAAAGAAGATCATTACGTGTCATACAATGGAACAAGGTAGGCTGAGCTCTATAGTTAAAGTTGGCATGCGTAGGGAATCATTTCAATAAAATGTAAAAAAAAAAGCCAAGCTTAGCCTCTGTTTAGCTAGCAAGTTCCCTGAAAACACTATCATTTATTTACAAACTCTTCTGGGAGCAGTGAGTTTGTGAGTCATTGTTTGTACCTGGAATGACATTAGAATCCTGTCATTTGGACCCAACTGTGCATTCTGATCAATGTATCTGGTACTATATGAGCCGTACTCATATAGTACCGTAAAGTGGCTAGCTAGGTTGCCAGAGACCGACAGACAGACAGACAGACAGCATGGGGCAGGAGCAGCGTGAGGGGTTGTGAGCTGGTCAGCCCTGGGCTGGACTGCCATGGATAGACTGGGTTTAATAGAGAGAAACTTGGTGTTTTGACGACTTGAAAGTACATTTACGAAGTATTGCCTAGCGGCATGGGGAATGTATCACTGAGCAGCCACAGGATAAGTTAATTTAGTTGTGGCATCTGTTGTGACAGTCGAAGCTCATCAACAGTCAGTCGAAGGAACACTAGTGAGGAATTCCAGTCACCGAAGGTACTGCCTGTGCAAGTGCACGGAGTTCTTTAATACAGGCGGTGGTTCGTTAAACTGAGATCTCACAAATATTTAAAGGCCGTTTTCTATCCGCTCACATGGAATTTACAGCGAGGGCAATCCAATTATCCCACAGGCATTTTTTTTTACTCCGCCAACTGTAATAAATGGAGTGCGCAGACAGCTTTATTAGTAAGGACAGTGCCTATAAAATGAGAAGATCGTTAGTTGCAGATATGAAGTTGAGTTTAAAGCATCCTGTAGTTATTGGGATTTGGGAACCATTAGCATCAGTGCTATGAAGCGCTATCTAGCTCTGACACTGTTGGGAAACACTGTTATCCTTCTCCTTACCACAGCCCTTTGAAGTGCCATGGCTGATAGTCGTATCAACACTGGTGTCATGTCCAATCAGACACTGAGACCCAAACGGTCTGGGCAGAGGGGTCTAGCCTTGCCAGCTTCAATTTCCCGCAGAGGCCAACATCGAGGTGGGTGGGGACACGACCCTAAGGAACTCTGCCCCTCTCGGGCAATTTGAGACAGCTGCGTGATGGGGAGGAGGAGAAAGAAGACGCCGGTGTCACGGCCCCTTGGTGTGGTGTTCAAGCAGATTTCCCCGTCCTCCCTCCCTTCCAGCACAAATGTTGAGATACATCACTCCAACACATCACTCCAACACATCACTCCAACACATCTCTCCAACACATCACTCCAACACATCACTCCAACACATCTCTCCAACACATCTCTCCAACACATCTCTCCAACACATCACTCCAACACATCTCTCCAACACATCTCTCCAACACATCACTCCAACACATCTCTCCAACACATCTCTCCAACACATCTCTCCAACACATCTCTCCAACACATCTCTCCAACACATCACTCCAACACATCTCTCCAACACATCACTCCAACACATCACTCTAACACATCTCTCCAACACATCTCTCCAACACATCTCTCCAACACATCACTCCAACACATCTCTCCAACACATCACTCCAACACATCTCTCCAACACATCACTTCAACACATCTCTCCAACACATCACTTCAACAAATCTCTCCAACACATCACTTCAACACATCACTTCAACACATCTCTCCAGCACATCTCTCCAACACATCTCTCCAACACATCACTCCAACACATCACTCCAACACATCTCTCCAACACATCTCTCCAGCACATCTCTCCAACACATCTCTCAGGGCTCTGAAACTCTCCAGCAGCTCAGCAATAAAAAGTTGCCATGGCCCACCGGCATCTTTCTCTTTTCAATTTGTTTGTCTTTATTTAACTCGGCAAGTCAGTTAAGAACAAATTCTTATTTACAGTGATGGCCTTGGAACAGTGGGTGAACTGCCTTGTTCAGGGGCAGAATGACAGATTTTTACCTTGTCAGCTCGGGGATTCGATCTAGCAATCTTTTGGTTACTGGGCCAAGACGCTAACCACTAGGCTACCTGCAGCCCCAAATCTTGTAGCAAACCATGAAAAAGATGACATTGATTTTGTCTGATACTAAAGTTCATTTATTTCATTTATTTTCTCTCCATTTTCCTTACAGATCAGCATACTGGAACGACAAATATTTGACTTCCTTGGGTACCAGTGGGCTCCCATCCTCACAAACTTTGTGCACATCATCACAGTCATCTTGGGCCTCTTTGGGACTGTACAGTTCAGACCAAGATACGTGACTGGGGTGAGTTATATCTTCCTTGATTTCCTACGGAGTCATACATTAATATCTTGGGATATTAATCTTGGGATAAGTGGTTTTATGGAAAGTTGTGTTATGAAGCAATTAATATATCTTACAGGTTACCTATTTGATTGACAAAAGGTAATATTACATGTTCATATTTATTGATTGCATTTATAGTGTCTATACTGAACAATAATAATGTATATAGTCTTATAACTGATATGATGTCAAGGCCTATGACCTTTGACCTACACAGTATAAAAATAAAGAGAGCAGGAATAAATCTTAATTCAAGACTATCCTACCTGAAATAAGTCTCTCATCTTGACAACCTTTCAATCAAACCATACATGTAAACTCAGCAAAAAAAGAAACGTCTTCTCACTGTCAACTGCGTTTATTTTCAGCAAACTTAACATGTGTAAATATTTGTATGAACATAACAAGATTCAACAACTGAGACATAAACTGAACAAGTTCCACAGACATGTGACTAACAGAAATGAAATAATGTGTCCCTGAACAAAGGGGGGGTCAAAATCAAAAGTAACAGTCAGTATCTGATGTGACCACCAGCTGCATTAAGTACTGCAGTGCATCTCCTCCTCATGGACTGCACCAGATTTGCCAGTTCTTGCTGTGAGTTGTTACCCAACTCTTCCAATGGGATTGAGATCCGGGCTCTTTGCTGGCCATGGCAGAACACTGACATTCCTGTCTTGCAGGAAATCACGCACAGAACGAGCAGTATGTCTGGTGGCATTGTCATGCTGGAGGGTCATGACAGGATGATCCTGCAGGAAGGGAGGAGGATGTCTTCCCTGTAACGCACAGTGTTGAGATTGCCTGCAATGACAACAAGCTCAGTCCGATGATGCTTTGACATACCGCCCCAGACCATGACGGACCCTCCACCTCCAAATCAATCCCGCTCCAGAGTACAGGCCTTGCTGTAATGCTCATTCCTTCGACAATAAACGCGAATCCGACCATCACCCCCGGTGAGACAAAACTGCGACTCGTCAGTGAAGAGCACTTTTTGCCAGTCCTGTCTGGTCCAGCGACGGTGGGTTTGTGCCCATAGGCGACGTTGTTGCCGGTGATGTCTGGTGAGGACCTGCCTTACAACAGGCCTACAAGCCCTCAGTCCAGCCTCTCTCAGCCTATTGCGGACAGTCTGAGTACTGATGGAGGGATTGTGCGTTCCTGGTGTAACTCGGGCAGTTGTTATTGCCATCCTGTACCTGTCCCACAGCTGTGATGTTCGGATGTACCGATCCTGTGCAGGTGTTGTTACACGTGGTCTGGCACTGCGAGGACGATCAGATGTCCGTCCTGTCTCCCTGTAGTGCCGTCTTAGGCGTCTCACGGTACGGACATTGCAATTTATTGCCCTGGTCACATCTGCAGTCCTCTTGCAGAATTCCTAAGGCACGTTTACACAGATGAGCAGGGACCCTGGGCATCTTTCTTTTGGTGTTTTTCAGAGTCAGTAGAAAGGCCTCTTTAGTGTCCTAAGTTTTCATAACTGTGACCTTAATTGCCTACTGTCTGTAAGCTGTTAGTGTCTTAACGACCGTTCCACAGGTGCATGTTCATTAATTGTTTATGGTTCATTGAACAAGCATGGGAATGGGAAACAGTGTTTAAACCCTTTACAATGAAGATCTGTGAAGTTATTTGGATTTTTACGAATTATCTTTGAAAGACAGGGTCCTGAAAAGGGGACGTTTCTTTTTTTGCTGAGTTTATATTATGGAGACTTAAAACCCAGGCATTTTGACTTGTCCGTCAGCCGTCAGAGAGAGCCGCTGTCATACAGCAGAGAGATTACCTTGACAGCCCCTCCTCCTCACCCCTCCTCACCCCCTCCTCCCCTGTAGAAATGGAGCCTCAACCCACTATCAGCCTCAGCTATCAAAGTCTATGCCTGTAAAGATAAATGGCTTACTGTCCAATATTACTCTTGCTTATATCCGTTTTGGTAATGCTGTCAGAGCAGATGAATTTTTATTCTAATTTAACATGGCTCTTGCCAGTAGCTGGAGAAAGGCCAAATTAGGTTCCACTACACGCACCCATCTTCTGGATCTAATATCTTGACAATATGTCAGAATATAGAGGCGGTAAAACCTTCCTCCGGGGCGGCTCCCCCCTCTGTCAATGGTCTGGTGAATTAGGCCTGGAAACATATACACTTGTGCCCTAACACATTCATGGATTGCCCCCTACTGCTCCCTCCAACCTCCACCCCTCTTGGTTTAGAGACCATCACCAGCTCACGTACCAGTTTGGATTATGGCCCTAATTGAAGTCAATGACTTGGCCTAGCCCTGCTCCACCTCACAGACGTGGGAGAATCATTATGCCGCCACACGTCTACTTCGAGAGACGTGTCAGCCAGACAGCCGCACTCCAGTTGGGAGGAAGGCATGTAGTATTGACCTTCAACCCTCCCCTCGGGCGTTTCAGCTGATTCACTGTATAAATTGTACGTACAGCATGTGCCGGCCGACATTATCTGCTTCTAAAAGGGATTTTTAAGTAAAGGGAAAGGTTTTCTGCACCTGTGACAGCTTGCAGTGGTCTCTCCCCCTCTTTCACCCTCTCCCCCTCTGAGGCCATCTGGGGTGAGAGTCAGTCATTCCCAACACATTACCAAGGAGTCCCCATGACTACGGGATAGGATAGACCCCCCCCCCCCCCCCCCCCCCCCCCCCACCTACTGAGGCCCGGTCCAATGTTGGAACAGTCCCCATACTACAGGGGTTCCCAAACCTTTCTGGGCCCCACAACCCCATTTTGATATCAAAGAATGTTCGTGACCCCACCATGTAAAAAAAGTGATCAATGTAAAAAAAAGTAATCACCCTAATGTTAACTTTTTAAAATGGGTCTATTAAAGTCTATTACAAATCAGTCTGACAGTACTTTTGACAGTATTTCAATCTGAAGGAGGTATGGTTTGGAAGTGACTGTAATGCATCAGAAAATATATTGTTCAGAAGATCATCCGACAATATTTTTGTATGATTTTCTGTGAAGAAAAGATCATCATTGAGTATGTTATTTCCCCCCAGTCTGATTTAGTGCCTGGTCTTGTCCAGTCTGTTCTAATGAGTCCTGCATGGCTTGTGGGTATTGCAGTGGGAAACAGAAGCCTTGTCTTTTCAGTGATGGGGTCATAATATTTTGTAGCTTAAACCATTCAAAAGATAGTGCCACGTTTGTAGGAAGAAACCGCATCTAGCAGCTACCGGAGGTTAATGACTTAACCCCGGTTCTATGAAGAGGAAATTTTATCTTGCGACCCCATTTTCAAATCAGGTGACCCCATATGGGGTCACGACCCCTAGTTTGGGAAACACTGCCATACTGTATCCCTTTCTGTAAGTGTTCCTCTTTAGCTACAGTGCTCTATCCATAATATTGCATATCTCCATACCTCCTTGATCCATCAGGTTATACATTCATGATGATTATGATGCTTTTCACTGTATCACAGAAACCTGCATGATATCTGCAAAGATATTTGATCAGATCTTTCTTACTGTGCTGTCATAAAGTACACATTTTCTTAACTAGGCAAAACAGTTAAGAACAAATTCTTATTTACAATGACGGCCTAGGAACAGTGGGTTAACTGCCTTGTTCAGTGGCAGAACGACAGAGTTTTACCTTGTCAGCTCAGGGATTCAATCTAGCAACCTTTCGGTTACTGATCCAACACTCTAACCACTAGGCTACCTGCCACCCCACTAGTGTCAGCTATGGCTCCTGTAGCGATATTTGTCCTCGATCATGTGCATTTAACAGATAAGTGGATACATATATTTGCGGTGGTGTAAAGTGCTTAAGTATTAATACTTTGAAGTACTACTTAAGTCGTTTTTTGTGGTATCTGTACTTTACTTTACTATTTATATTTGGACAACTTTAACTTTTACTTCACTACATTCCTAAAGAAAATAATGTACTTTTTACACTGTACGTTTTCCTTGACACCCAAAAAAACTCGTTAAACGTTGAATGCATAGCAGGACAGGAAAATCATACAATTCACTCACCTCTGATCTGGCGGACTCACCAAACACAAATGCATCATTTGTAAATTATGTCTGAGTGTTGGAGTGTGCCACAGGCTATCCATACGTTTTAAAAACATGAAAATGGTGTCGTCTGCTTTTCTTAATATATGGAATTTGAAATGATTTATACTTAAGTATATTTGATCAATTACATTTACTTTTGATACTTAAGTATATTTAGAACCAAATACTTTTAGACTTTTACTCAAGTAGTGTTTTACTGGGTAACTTTTACTTTTACTTGAGTAACTTTCTACTAAGGTGTCTATACTTTTACTCAAGTATGACAATCAGGTACTTTTTCCACCACTGTATATTTGGATGAGGTTCCTACATGTAATGCAATTGAGTTCCCATTTCCAGTGGCCCAGTATTTTATTCTGGATCACCTGTCTGCTTTAAAATAGAATCAGATAAGCATCCTTTTATCTGAAGATCTCTGTTCTGCTTATCAGACTTCACAGTTCTTCTTCTCCCAGAAAGTCGCTTCTCACATTTTAATCAGGGAAAAAAACATGTGTTGTGATAATGATTTCCCATGCTTCAAAATAGCTTGCTTCGAAAAAAAGTACATGATATGTCGATAGATGCGCAGTGTCTTAGATCAGGGGTGTCAAACTCATTTTGCCCTCAGCTTTCTTGTGAGTGTCCTTTCAGACATTTGGACAGTACAGTACCTAAATGTGGACATACTGAACTGTAACATCATGTTTTGTGTTCTTCAGTGCCAATTGGACATTGAGTTGTTTCATTTTGACACATTTCAAACCGCTTTGATAAGCCTCCATCCCTATCTCTAAGGAGCCTCTAAGCCTCAGCCCTCCCTCCCTCCCACACACACACACACACACACACACACACACACACACACACACACACACACACACACACACACACACACACACACACACACACACACACCACACACACTTTCAATATCGAGAAGAGGTACTAAATGTTTGGCTCTGGCATGATTCAGATGTGTGGAGGCAGATTCTGTGTGAAGACATACCCAGCAGATAATTAATTACAAAGAAACACTATGATCCTGGCTGTGGAAACCCAGATACTAAGGAGAATCAAAATATGCATTTGTTTTTGGCGTGTTATTCTGAGCTTGACATTGCTTGTGGTGTTCTAATACTGTGATACTGTTTGTTCAGTGGTGTGTGCTTCTTCTCTCCCCCTCCTCTCTCACTCTCTCTCCTCTCCCATAGTATGCAGTGTGGCTGGTTCTCTGGGTGACCTGGAACATCTTCATCATCTGTTTCTACCTGGAAGTGGGGGACCTCTCCAAGGTAATGTGACCTGCTGAGAGCTCTACAGAGCTGGAGAGCCTTTTATTATTACCTGCCAGAGAACAGAGGCCATGGATAATATGTCTTTAATGGTCTTTTTCGCGTGCCATTTAATCACGGGTTACACATTACTTCGCTGTTTCTGAAAGAGATAGTTGTGAGTCTTTCTGGGTAAGTCTCTTAAGAGCTTTCCACTCCTAGATTGTGCAACATTTGCCCATTATTATTCTCAAAATTCTTCAAGGTCTTGGATTTTGCTTGCCTGTGCTTAGCCCCATTGCACACATTTTTTTCCTGAAAAACTCCCCAGTCCTTAACTGCAACAAGCATACCCATTACATGATGAAGCCACCACCATGATTGAAAATATAGAGAGTGGTACTTAGTGAGTTGTATTGGATTTGTCCCAAACATAACACTTTGTATTCAGTACACAAAGTGAATTGCTTTGCCACAGTATTACTTTAGTGACTTGTTGCAAACAGAATATATGTTTTGGAATATTTGTATTATGTACTGGCTTCCTTCTTTTCACTCTGTCATTTAGGTTAGTATTGTGGAGTAACTACAATGTTGTTGATCTATCCTCAGTTTTTACAGCCATTAAACTGTTTTAAAGTCACCATTGGCCTCATGGTGAAATCCCTGAGAGGTTTCCTTCCTCTCCGTCAACCGAGTTAGGAAGGACTATATGTAATTTAATCAATACAAAATTCAGGCTGTAACACAATAAAATGTTGAAAAAGTCAAGAGGTGTGAATACTTTCTGAAGGCCTTGAAAATACGGTGTGGTTTGACGAGAACGCTGACATTTTTCCAAGGCAGAGATAACTGGCCGAGACTGAGAGCTGTAGATGCATCCATTCATGCGTAATGTGTACAAGTGTAGGCATAATGACAATCGCCAAATGTCCTTACACTTTTTGGTTCTTTAACAGATGTTTATTTTTATTAATCAAATGGGGGGTGCATAGAACACTGTTTGGCTGCTGGAATTAATTTGTGGGTAGACAAACGTGCGGAGGTAGCCTACAGTACATGAGCCTTTTGATTATTTGACAATCAGATGAAAGATCATGACTGGTTGTGTTTATTCCACAGTAAAAGGTAATACATTTGAGTTAAGTTAAGATGCATCTTTACTACTAGGCCCACAAGAGATCCTATTAAATAAATAGCGATTCTATATGTAATTCTATGATTTGGCCCATACAAAAAGTTCATATACGAGGTCCCGCACAGGGAAACAAATACATCTACTTTCACCCCTGGTTCAAAGAAATGCATTAATACCGCAATATAGATGCAAATGTGTCTTCTCTCTCTCCCTTCACCTCTCGGTCCCTCTCTCTCTCCCTCTCAATCTCTTTGGTCCCCCTTGCTCAAACTTTCTAATTTCAACTGGGAATTTATTCCATAATCTGTCATCTGTTCATGTATGTATGAGAAGATTTGAGAAGATGTAATTAAAATGTCAAAATGTTTAATATTGTACCCAATTAAAAGGCAAACCAGCCGTGTAACTTGATTATGACATTTCATTAAGTGCTTTTATCTATTACGTTTTCAATTGGAAAATGAAACTGAAAATACTAATCCCTTTATGTTGACCACTGAGCGCTTCTCATGACCAGATAATATCAGAGCTGTGGACATGAGTCAAGTAGAGATGTGAAGATTATATTGCTGTAGTTCTTGGTCACAAATGTGGCCACATTACATGCCATTGTTGTATCACCAATGATAAGGATTATTATAGTGTTATTGGTCAAGCTAATTTGCCGGTAAGGTAGTTGTAGTTCAGTATATATCCACATAGAAAGGAAAGAGAACATGTGTAGGTATTTTGTCACACCATTTGGATTGTGTTTATCTGTGAGGAAGTCTCTTTGAAATGTCTGTACATTTCTTAGTCGATCGTGCTTCCTTGTTGCTCTGTCGTTACTGTTTAATCTTATCTGGGATCTATGGCAACAGATGGAGCTCTCACTTAGTCTCACAGTCTTCACTCTCCTCTAGCCTGTGCCAAAATGGCTTCCTTCCTCCTCAATTGCCTTTGGAGGATTTGACAGTTTCACCTCAGAGATATCTTAGCACGTTTGAAAGGCATCAGGGAATGGCATCTGTTGCATTATAGTTTTATTAACAGTCAATGTCATTAACAGCTGGAAAATGACATGGGTTTGGGGCTATATACACTTTGACAAACTCAGTCCCGGTATATCTACATAGTACATTGCCTTTTTCTCAGTGAGTTCTCCCTGCTGCATTTCAGCACTGATTGTTTTATGTCTTCTAACTTGCCTGAAATAAATCTCTTAAAGAGAGAATGTTCATTGGCTTCCTTCACAATTCACCAGCATCAGTTCCCACGAGTGGCCTTGTCACTTTTTTTTCCTAGGGAGAAGAGGCACTGAGGCATCAACTCATCGCTCCTCATCGTTTTGCCTGACTGACGAAAAGGGCATCTGTGGCTTTGTAGTTCTGAGTGTGATTCCACTGCATGTTCTACATGGTGGTTCTTTTCAGGTACTTTAATTAGTAACAGTAAAGTGATAGTGTGTTAGTTGGTGTGATTTATTTGGCTCACGTTGGGGCGCCTCATGATTTATTAATGTAGGTGTAATGTGTTTAACCAGGAGAGAATCCATTGAGACCCGCCAAGGCAGGAAGATCACACACAGAAACAAATTAAGATAAATAAATGGGACGAATCCCTGCGTATTCTTTTCATTACGTGGCGCAATCCTCCTTACAGGTCTCAACTCGCTCAATCACTCCGCTAAGGGGGACTTGTCTAGGAGAAAGCCAATAGTCTATCAGGAGAGGGATTGACATTGAAATAGTACATGACTTGAGAGAGAATAAACAACAACAGTATTTTTTGTAGATCGGGTTTGGGCCTGTAGAGAGAAAGTGTCACCATGTTTCTTTTACATTCATGTCAAATGTCTCAAACTGCAAACTGGGCACTCTTAAGAGCGCTCCCTTCTGGATTGTGTTTGTGCTTGAATATGTGAATGGGTTAAAAGCGGCAAACTCTTTGGCCTGTTCACCAATTCCATTGGCATGCCCAGAGATATTCTGGGAATTGAATGTGGAGGCCATTGGCAGAGGACTGTTGGCACTGACAAGAAGTGACAGGGTAGAGCATGGGAGAGTGGGTAGAGTGGGCGTAGAGAGCCATGGAGCTCCAGTCTGAGCATCAACCTGAGCCCAGGCACAGTAAATAAAACTGTGTCCCAGCCATGGCAGCAGACAGCCTTTCTAGCTTCTAGGCAAATAGTCACAGTCTGGCAGAGAGGAGGATGAGAGCTGATGCAATAAGAGCTGCTCACAAACGTCCCTCCCAATCTTGGACAGACAGATACACCTGGCCACCTGGCCCAAAAACGGATAACGTCTCCTGTCAGCCAGGAATCTAATCCAGGCTGGAACAACCTGACATCTGCATAAACAAGTAACTCCATTGAAATGGAGCTTTCTGACATCTTAGTATGGGATTCATGCCAAATATTGTGTGCCAACGTTCTCCATATCAACACTGATCATGACCTCTGTATTTTAGCCTTAAGGCCTGGACAATATTGCTGGCTACATTATGCACAGTACTAAGCAATGGTTCAAGGTTAAAATCAAAGCAAAGGTTAAATGGAGAATGCATGATAGATTTGGCACCGATGTCTTCCCAGTTCAGTTGAATTAATGATACCTTTTTACTGTTTGTAAGAAGTTCCTATTGTGCTATGTCATGATGTTGATATATTTGCAGCCCTATGAAATATTGCTATGGTTGTAAGTGGCATGGCAGAGCCTCAGTAAATCCTTACATTGGCAGGTTATCTGTGTCTTTTTCCTTGGAGCAACTTTAAAAGCATGCAACTGGCCTACTTCCTGTCTGCACACTCTTCATAGTTTTCATATACAGGAAAATGCTGGTATTCTGATAAAGTGTCAGGTCTGGGAGGCATAGTGATTTATAGTCAATTTCACTGGAGAGGAGGGACAAGGCTGGCCTGTCAGCACCAGGCCCTCAGAACAAATGAGTTACAGTGCTTGTGCTAGCTCAATAAGGCTATTATTTCCCATCACCACCTATCACAGACTCTGAGAGCCGTCTAGTTTAGGAATAGGCTGGCCGGAGGAGCTTGACAGGGGAGCCGGACACTAGAACTCCAGACGCTACATGAATCCCGGACGCTCCCATAGAGTAGCCTGCATCCCTTACTAACTTTGTGAACTTCTCACAAAACATAAGGGAACTATGTTGTTATAAAATAAAGGGAATTTAGAAAATGTTGTTAATAGTTACAGGTGAAGTAATGCAGGCCTATCACCCGAACTGTTTGCTTTAATCCTAGATAGGTAATTACTCATGTTATACCCTTTGGCAGTGCACTGACCCTGAATCACCCAACTTAAAATATCCAGTTGTTTAACTGAACCCTCTGGAGCAGTCCGAGCACTCCAATTTCCAGCACACGTACCAGTGGTTACTATGTATTAGGTTTTTATGAGCCATGTTTCTGTCTCATAGACCCTTGATAGAACCCGAGTCTATTTCAAGAGACTAGCAGTGAAATGCTTACTTGCGGACCCTTCCCAACAATGCAGAGAGAACAAAAATAGAGAAATAATAGAAAAGTAATAACACGTAATAATAAAAGTCATAATAAATACACAATGAGTAACGATAACTTGGCTGTATACACAGGGTTTTATAGCCTTTTAAGGGTTATATCTATATATTGGCTTTCCTATTATTTGAATCGATCTGGCCTGGGCTGAATAAGTTATTAAAAGTACCCGAAGCCTGCCTCTTATTGAGCTGTTTATAGTGGGGATGCCGTCATGGCCCTGTCAGGGTTTAATGTGCTGCTGTTAAAGAGTTCACAACTCAGTGTCAGAGTAATTTAACAAACCACAAACCATTTAACAAACATGTCTTCTCCTGGGTGATTAAAGGCCAAACCAACGACATGGACGTCACTTGATTGAGCTCAAATTAACTTGATCCACTCCTTGATTTCACTGAGACTCATTGATTCAATTTGGTGAAACATCCGGAAATATATTTGGACCAATCTAGCATGTACATACACAAAGGCATAGCAGACGTGAAGATGTCAGAATGTGTTGATTGTATTGACCATAACCAGATCAATGCGTTAGAAGACAGACTGGGATCTAGCCACAAAGTTAATAACCAGACTAAATGCAGAGTAAAAGGCAAGGCATGCTCAAGATGCCTCCCTGATGAATGCTGAAGTCTGCAGAGTGCTCTCAGTGTCATTAAAGATGACAATAAAAGTCCCCCCTCCAGTGTGCTATTCAGATTAGAATGACACTAATGCAGTGCTCCGACCATGAGGGTGCTTGGAGAGGCTTGGAGATTTTTTGCCATTGACTTGGTTGTATGTAAATGCTTCATTCTCCACCCCGCCTCTGCCACCAGCCAATATGCCATACTATACAGTGGCTTGCGAAAGTATTCACCCCACTAGGCATTTTTCCTATTTTGTTGCCTTACAACCTGGAATTAAAATTGATTTGTTAGGGGTTTGTATCATTTGATTTACACAACAACATGCCTACCACTTTGAAGATGCAAAATAGTTTTTTTTGTGAACCAAACAAGAAATAAGACAAATAAACTGAAAACTTGAGTGTGCATAACTATTCACCCTCCAAAGTCAATACTTTGTAGAGCCACCTTTTGCAGAAATTACAGCTGCAATTCTCTTGGGGTATGTCTCTATAAGCTTGGCACATCTAGCCCCTGAGATTTTTGCCCATTCTTCAAGGCAAATCTGCTCCAGCTCCTTCAAGTTGGATGGGTTCTGCTGGTGTACAGCAATCTTTAAGTCATACCAAAGATTCTTAATTGGATTGAGGTCTGGGCTTTGACTAGGCCAGTCCAAGACATTTAAATGTTTCCTCTTAAACCACTCTTAAACCACTCGAGTGTTGCTTTAGCAGTATGCTTAGGGTCATTGTCCTGCTGGAAGGTGAACCTTTGTCCCAGTCTCAAATCTCTGGAAGACAAACAGGTTTCCCTCAAGAATTTCCCTGTATTTAGCGCCATCCATCATTTCTTCAATTCTGACCAGTTTCCCAGTCCCTGCCATTGAAAAACATCCCCACAGCATGATGCTGCCACCACCATGTTTCACTGTGGGGATGTTCTTCTCGGGGTGATGAGAGGTATTGGGTTTGCGTCAGACATAGCGTTTTCCTTAATGGCCAAAAAGCTAAATTTTAGTCTCATCTGACCAGAGTACCTTCTTCCATATGCTTGGGGACTCTCCCACATGCCTTTTGGCAAACACCAAACATGTTTGCTTATTTTCTTCTTTAAGCAATGGCTTTTTTTCTGGCCACTCTTCCGTAACGCCCAGCTCTGTGGAGTGTACGGCTTAAAGTGGTCCTATGGACAGATGCTCCAATCTCCGCTTTGGAGCTTTGCTGCTCCTTCAGGGTTATCTTTGGTCTCTTTGTTGCCTCTCTGATTAATGCCCTCCTTGCCTGGTCCGTGAATTTTGGTGGGCAGCCCTCTCTTGGCACGTTTGTTGTGGTGCCATATTCTTTCCATTTTTTAATAATGGATTTAACGGTGCTCCGTGGGATGTTCAAAGTTTCTGATATTTTTTTTATAACTCAACCCTGATCTGCACTTCTCCACAACTTTGTCCCTGACCTGTTTGGGGAGCTCCTTGGTCTTCATGGTGCCGCTTGCTTGGTGGTGCCCCGTGCTTAGTGGTGTTGCAGACTCCGGGGCCTTTCAGAACAAGTGTATATATACTGAGATCATGCGACATTTAGATTGCACACAGGTGGACTTTATTTAACTAATTATGTGACTTCTGAAGGTAATTGGTTGCACCAGATCTTATTTGGGGTCTTCATAGCAAAGTGGGTGAATACATATGCACGCACCACTTTTCAGTTATTTCTTTCATTTTACTTCACCAATTTGGACTATTTTGTGTATGTCCATTACATGAAATCCAAAATAAAAATCCATTTAATTTACAGGTTGTAATGCAACAAAATAGGAAAAACACCAAGGGGCATGAATACTTTTGCAAGGCACTGTATATGAATTAGTGTTAAGAAATAAACCGCACAAACTTCCCCTCAATCAATGTTCACATTTCAGTCATGCGACAAAAGTGAATACTTGAGCTTGTGTGTCAAAGAAAATTGACATTAAACTGTAATTTTGCCAGTACATTGTTTTGCTATAATCCAGGGGATTTACTTGAGTTAAAATTCCCTTTCAACAAGCAAGAAGTTTCTCCCATCAATCATTTCTCGGCAGGAGGCCAGTGTGTTTGTCCCACTGCTCCATCTGTGAGGGAATGTGTCATCAGCAATGTCAGTCAGTGGAAACAAACATACAGACCGACAGACTCAAAATGCCACACTCTCTCTTTTAATGCCTATGGTTGTACAGTCAATTCATATTATTCCCTGTCTGTGACGCACTCACATGGATTCATATGACTGTAGAAAAGACATAGATAGAACTGTAGATATGACACATATGATACAGATCCCTGCATGGAATAGAAATGGACTATTGTCAGCTGTCTGCAAGTGGTCACCCTAATGAAAAATGATGTGCCAGTGTGTAATGGATGCAGGGACAATCAGAAACATAATACTTTTCTCATTCACCTGAGAGAAGGAGCCATCATCTGGGTGAGAGAGGGTAGAGAGATAAATGTGCTGATCAGTGTGGTGTGGTGCCGGCAGGGAAAGGGGTGATTTGTCCAAAGTGCCGTGATTGGCAGGGCTTGACCAGCAGGTCAGGTGGGAAGAAACTAGTCATATCCAACGGCATCGCAGCACAGGCAGGGACCAGGAGATTGCCGTCTCGGTAGAGATAATGCAGAGCAGGAACAGGCCTACAGGCTTCACTCCCAGCCAAGATGGGGCGAATAGCGCTGCAGCATCCCACAATACATCACTCCACTTACGGGTCTGGGACCTTCGTGGATGGTGGGGGAGCATTTAAAGTAGGGTGCTTCTGTTGGGAGAATACATAGCCTGTATGGTTATCGTTGTTGATATGTTTGCAATGTTCTAGTCTGATGTCTGTTGCGTTAAATATCTACCCAGCCTAAAACAGACACTTCGTCTTCAACCAGTCATTGAGTGACTGGGTCGAGTATCCAGCTTCAAGGCCAATGACTTGCTAAAAGCAGTGATAGGGCTCTGAGGTAAAAGTGCTCTTAGACGTTGCATGCTGGGAGAAAAACAGGTTTCATCCCTCAACCGTCTTTTATAATCTCCGGAAGAAAACTGCAAAAAGCATACGCAGTAACCTGTCCAATAGTGCCATGAGGATCAAAAAACGATTTGGAATTTGGCATGGTGATATGAGATCAGTACTGCCTAAAGCTATGTGAAGTGTCAACAGGCTTTATCAGTCCCTTGGTACCATAGCAGCCTTCAATAGTTTGCTTCGAAAATGTGTTCTTATGATATCTTATGGACTAAATAAACATCACGGCAACCCAGAGACACCATCTTTAATTCCTTTGTATTGATATCTGTCTGATGGCGGTGACCTGAACACTGAAGGGACATATCAGATATTCAAATCTAATTAAAAGCACCTGACCTTTTAAGCTCACGAGAGGGTGAAAATCATAAGCCGTGCGATGCTGTGTAGTACAAACATAATTAATCACAAGCTTTTAGAATTTACAATCAGAGCTCTTGAATTATGATGACCCTTCCATTTGAAGGTCAACAAGTAGAGCAGTAACAGACGAACCAAGGGGGATAATTCAGACATAATGAGAGAGAGTTCTGTAGTTAGATGGCGGAGTCAGGGACACAGGTAACCTGCAAGCTCAGACATGATTTAGAACAGACTGTTCCTTCTTACTGAATGTGCACACTCTCTCCGTCACAGATGAGCAAAGACAGCCACTAGTAGGAACACTTACATAAAGTTCACTACAACAGTCAACCTCATCAAACACTGTGAAGCCGATAGTTTGTCACACCTCATTGGTGCCTTATGTTGGTCATTATCGCCAAACTGTGCTGGAGATAATAGTGAAAGAGTATCTGCAGTATCCATGCTACTGTAGCTTGATGACTTGATGTATCAAGCAGTATGTGGATCCGAGTAAGGGTGTGTCAGGAAAAGAGAGATAGAGGACTGTGTTGCTGTTGATCAGAAGATAACAATGGCTTCATTTTTACTGCGTCATATCTTTCTCCCTCTCTCTCTCTCTCGTTCTCTCTCGTTCTCTCTTTCTCTCTCCCTCTCTCCCTCTCTCCCTCTCTCTCTCTCTCTCTCTCTCTCAATTCAATCTCAATTTAAGGGTTTTATTGGCATGGCAAACATATGTTTACATGTCATTTTATGTCTATATACAGTGTTGTAGTGATGTGTAAATAGTTAAAGTACAAAAGGGAAAATAAATCAACATAAATATAGGTTGTATATGTTCTTCACTGGTTGCCCTTTTCTTGTGGCAACAAGTCACAAATCTTTCTGCTATGACGGCATGCTGGTATTTCACCCAATATGTATGGGAGTTTATCAAAATTGCATTTGTTTTCAAATTCTTTGTGGGTCTGTGTAATCTGAGGGAAATATATGTCTCTAATATGGTCATACATTTGGCAGGAAGTGCCAAATGTATGAGGAAGTACAGCTTAGTTTCCACCTCATTTTGTGGGCTGTGTGCACATAGCTCTATTGAGAGCCAGGTCTGCCTTTGGCGGCCTTTCTCAATAGGAAGGCTACGTATGCTCACTGAGTCTGTACATAGTCAATAGCATTCTAGTTTGCTCTATTTTTTAGTAAATTCTTTCCAATGTGTCAAGTAATTATCTTTCTGTTTTCTAATGATTTGGTTGGGTCTAATTGTGTTAGTGTCTTGAGGCTCGGTGGGGGTCTGTTTGTGTTTGTGAACAGAGCCCCAGGACCAGCTTGCTTAGGGGGCTCTTCTCCAGGTTCATTTCTCTGTAGGGGATGTCTTTGTTATGGAAGGTTTGGGAATCGCTTCCTTTAAGGTGGTTGTAGAATTTAACGGCTCTTTTCTGGATTTTGATAATTAGCGGGTATCGGCCTAATTCTGCTCTCTCTATCTCTCTCTCTCTCTCTCTCTCTCTCTCTCGCTCTCTGTCTCTCGCTCTCTGTCTCTCGCTCTCTCTGTCTCTCTCTCTCTGTCTGTCTCTCTCTGTCTGTCTCTCTCTCTCTCTCTCTCTCTCAGCACCATTACACAAATAGCAATTAGTTCACTGTCTGTTCTTTTGTAACATCAGGGCTTATTCCAAAGGTCAATCTTTATTGCTAATTGCTCTGAAGAAAATTGCACTTTTTTCTCACTTACTCACCCAAGACACCATCAAATTACTTTAATCAAAACAAAGAATATATATAAAAACAAAAATATATATTTACAATAAAATATATAGGGGATTAGAAATGATGCAGACAATTACATTGACGGAAGCTACAATCCATGTGCATTATTAAATCTGATCTACTGTACCCCCTGTTTGTTGCATAGCTTTGCATTGGTGTGCGATTCTATAGGGTGTCCACACGCTTTGGTGATGAAATGTCACTTTCTTATGTCATAAAATATATTTTACCAAGACAAATAATAGAATTCACATTCTAAATTGTTCATTTGGGGTCTTTCTCTTTCTTGTACATCACAAAAGTTGGATTTCTTGGCCTAAATCATACGATAATAAGCACTGAGCTCTGTTGACATACATTAGAGGGGAAAGTTTCTCGTAACAACTTCAGATTTTACATTTTGTCGTCGTCGTCTCAAAAGTTGTTTCCACGGGTCACAAAAAGCTAAATTAGCATGACATGTAAATGGCTTTGAAAATAAAAAGCTTGGTAAACACACTCAGTGCTCAATTGACATTTCACCAACAGTTGTTTTTGTGAGAAATCCTCAAAAAAAGAACAGGAATTTCAAATGGATATGAAAAGTCTTACTTGTGCACATATCTACTAAATACTATATGTCACGTCTCCAAATCGATGTCCATGTTACCGCTATATTGTTTTTTTTGTCCTGCAGATTTGAGACGAAAGATGACTAGTTCAACAGGAAAGTGAGCCTTAATTCTTGCACAGAATCCAGCCTAGCTGATGCAATGTACTCTTCCTGATATTTGGCCACTTTTTTTCTCCCTCTGGCCACCATTGATTTAGTCACCCTATTTCTGGCCATCCTACAAGGATTAAAAACTCCAATAACTTTTGAACGTATTATGACACATGAGTTTTGGACCGTTGGTTTTCTTACAGGATTACACAATTAACATATTATTTTCCCCATCGCTCAAAAGATGCGTTTTGTATTGGACACACTACATTCTGTAGCAATAGGGCATATGTAGTTGTTATTCTGTGAGCCTGTTTGATCATTTTGCACCACAGTTTCTAAAATTGAATAATACATGAAACTGTAAAAGCTATGATAATGTGCAGTGCACAGTATGCAAAGCATTTCCTACGGTTCAACTATATCATAATAATAGATATAATTTCTAAAGCTGCCTTGACTCGGCTGCATGTATCACTATCCCTGAACGAATGACCTTCACCATAAATACAATTCTCTATCCTCAAGTGGACAGAACATTGTAAAGACAACCCCTGCGGCTACTGTTTCAGAGAACGATTGCGCGGGAATGCATGAACAAACAACAAAACCAAACGGACACAAAATAAATTAAACCTCTTTCAGCTGTTCATATCTCGCTCCTAAATCTACCTTAGCACATTCTCTGTAAGACAGGTCTGGTCTGAACACTGGGGGCCTACTGGAGAGAAGTGAGGAGGAGAGTAACAGAGACCCATTTAAATGGGGACTGCTTATGCCTTATTTAAAGATCACTTCCAGCCTGTGTTCCCGAAGAGGGAAATTGAACACATCAAATTTAACCTTTAGAAAAATAATTTGGGATATTCTAATTGAAGTGAGAATATGACAATATCGCCATTGTCTGTGTGGGGAATGGATTGGTAAAAGAGCAATTTGAGAGGGATGAACAATGAAAGTCTTCATTTCCTCCTCCCTATTTTACACATGTCTATGTATTTTACAGTGTTCTGCCTCTGCCCTCAAACACAGTGTCCTTCATCAGTCATCTCAATCCCCAGGAGACACTGGCCAACATTCGAATAAATTGGTGTGAAGTCCCCCTCATTCGCTGATCATAGACACAGGGAAAGGGTTTGCATCCACAGTATGGACAGCGTGGATGAATATTACTAGTCATGACAGTTGCCATACCCATTGTGAGAGTCCTGGGGATAATAATCATGGCTGTAAGCGCAGACAGCCCAAATATTTGCATCATGCTCATGTTAATTTGATGTCTGTCTGATGATATTTTCTTATTTGATAGCTTCTTACTCTCCGGAAGTAGGTCACTCAGAAATAGACATTGGTGTGTCTGGCTGGTTCCGTCTACTGATCTGTGTCAGTAGCATTTCGTTGAGACGTCGGTCGGGAATTTGGGTTTGTGAGAGATTCTGATACAGCGCGGTCCTTGGCGGTGCTGGAGGTTGGCACTGTCTGGTGTCATTTAGAAAAGATGTCTTAACCAGGCTGTGGTTATTGTTTATGAACCTACATACATACATACATACATACATACATACATACATACATACATACATACATACATACATACATACATACATACATACATACATACATACATACATACATACATACATACATACATACTCTTAACCATGGTTGGTGGCATCTTAATTGGGGAGGACTGGCTCGTGGTATTGGCTGGAGGGGAATGAGTGGAATGGTATCAAACACATGGTTTCATGCCATTCCATTCGCGCCGTTCCAGCCATTATTATGAGCTGTCCTCCCCTCAGCAGCCTCCACTAACACACATTTATCCTAGTGCAATAGGCTATTCTTCAGGTCTCTTCTGTGCTGCGACACAGATTCCAAGATGTTGTGTAATCGCATATTTTTTTCCCGTTAGCTAGCCGAATCATTCATTCCATGAAATGGAGTCTGAGACATAATAAACCAAGCTGCGTCTTTCAGTTATTCTTTTTTTCCCTGCACCCGGTGCCGCCTTACGAATAATTATGTATTTATTTTGTGTTGTATAGCACTCCCTTTTCATCATTGCCTGGGCTTTTGTCTCTGTAGATTTAATGAAAGGCTTAATGACACTGAGCTCTCCCCCGGTGCGGCGTGTCTCAGAACTCTCTTTGATTCCATGCTCCTGGCATATGTTTAGAATTAGCTTATAATAGAGAATAATAAACTAAAAGGATTCTGCCTTATTTTCCCCAGCTGTTGCGGGTGCTTGTGTTGACGAAGGTCAAGGGGGAGTGTCCGCTGGGTTTCCACGCACCTCCTGTCATGTCAGGCTTCATCAGAGTACCGTGACATCAGGGGGTCAGAAGCAGGGGAAGCAAGGGGCGGGGTCACTGAGAGATTGCTTATTTCACGGGTCGATCTGAGGCTTTTGTCTAGGAGAGCCTTTGTGTGAATACTAACTGTGTTAGCCAGGGGCTCTCAGGGATGCCTCTCTAATGCCTGTCTGAGGACCATGCTCTTAGCTGCCTCGTGGCCAAGAATAGCAGGAATAGCATATTTCTGGAGGGGACCTGAGCAGGTATTGTCATGGGGATGACAGCCGTTAAAGATCAGTGAGCCAGCTGAGCCAGGAGATCTCCTGAACCCAGACCTGCTCTCTCCTGTACATCTAATTGCAGCTAGGACAGAAACCAAAAGGGTCTCAACCGCTCTGATAAGCATGTAGGAACTAACCCAGGGTCAGTGAAGGCTCACCTGTCTGTTCCCAGCTACACATTGGGCACAAGGAAGACCATGTTTTATGTATTATAATGAGGCTTGTAATAATCATACTCGGAGGTGGGTATTCTATGTATTTCTGTTGTTAAGTGTTCTTGCCTGTTTTCCAAAGTTACCATAGTCTGTGCAAATGAGAGACTGCCAACAATGAAATGGATGTGTCATTC
Source organism: Salmo trutta (assembly GCF_901001165.1). Lineage (NCBI taxonomy): Eukaryota > Metazoa > Chordata > Actinopteri > Salmoniformes > Salmonidae > Salmo > Salmo trutta. Next base: position 29,823,142 of record NC_042957.1, read on the forward strand.
ATTAGTGTAGCCGCGTCACTGTGCACACACAAGGTATGGGATTGTGGCTCAGCTGTGGATCCTCTGCATTAAAACTCAAGGATGGAAAAGAATCACCCTGTAATTCCCAAACAGGGAGTGGAATATAGCAGGCATTGGAAATGAAGCAGCTAATGATGAGAAACAGTAATTCCGGAGGCAGCGGTGTATCATGTGGAAATGATCTGAGGCAATACTGCTCCCTGTTAGGCTTTTCAATATCCACTATCCATCAAAAATGTCTTACGTTTTAAAAAGGAAGACCCACTGAGTTGAATAATAAATAGTATTTAACTACATTTAACGGTTGATCAGGTTCGTGAGGGAAGAGGTCCTTTCTGTGCTGCTGTAAAAATGTACTGCCAGTCCGAGATAAACACTATCAGTGGGTGGGCTTGGGCTTTTAGCTTCCTAGAAATCAGCTGTACCTTGTAGTTACTGTAATGGTTCCTAAAGATAGGCAGGGACTCCATGTTCCTGTAATGACAGCTTGGTATGATCAAGCTCCGGTAGTAATGAAGTGAAACTACTCTCACCATCAACCCTCTGTCCTTGGAGATTGATTAGTGTTGTTATTTTGATGTTCTGTAATTAGCCGTGTCGGTCTGATTATGGATGAGAATCAGTGTGACATTTGGAGAAGATCAGCTGCTAATTTCTTATTGACACAGTCACTGAGTCACAGACACAGCAGCGCAGTAGAGACTGTTGGATTCACCGGGGGCCATTACCCTAGTTTGTTTTCTTAGTTACATCAGTTACGTCTAAATAGTTCAACAGTCCTCATTGATATTGCGCTGTATACCGAGATGGCTGACCAGGAAGTAGCTCGTGCCAGCTGTCCACATCTTTTTTTAAACGAGAATGGATGAACAATAGAACAGCTTGAAATTCGAGTCAAAAGTAATGAGAATCCCTAATCCTTTTCTTGGAGAACCCACAGTCAGATGATTTTACCTCTTCTTTCTCAGAATACATCCCCATGTCCCTATCCTCCTCACTCTCTTCATCACTTTAGGAGTAAAGCTTGGGTAGGCATCACAGCCCTACTGCAGACTGCCACACAAATAAGAATCCTGAAAACGCCTGTCAGTTGTTGGCCTGTACAGAATGTATTTTTTATCCATTCTTGGCTGTTGTGCTGTTTGTTTCAAGGCTCTGATGTTGCTGCTGCTGCGGCTGGCTACACAAACGAACAAAGACACATGAAGACACAACCTGTCGTCAGTATGATAGCTTTGTTCAGGTTCCATTACTCTCTCTGTCTCCCTCTCCCTGTCTATTGTTTTACTACTATATATCCTACCCTTCCTCTCTCCTCCCTTCACTCATCCATTCCCCTCATTCCGAGGAACAATTAACCTCCTGCGGGGTGTGGTGGAACCCGGCTGCCTCCCTCTCTCCTCCTCTCCCTTCGTCTCGCCTCTCCTCCCGTCAAGGGAGTGGACCGACATGAACAAGAGAGGGAGCGCCTATTCCTCCTCGCCGTGCTAGCTGGCTGTGTGTGAGATCTACACCTCTCTACCTCCTATGGAGCTCTCCTATGGATTCTTACATAATGGCCGTATGGCCCCATATGAGAGATGGGCAAGCTGGATCAGTCATTCCTTATCTCATGTCTCCCTCCCCCCTGACTGAAATGTCAACACCACCACCTAAATATCTGATTAGGTGTATGTCATCACAATGGTGAAGGACTTGGATATGTCGGTGGGGCACCCTCCCCCCCGATGTCGGGTGCCGTGTGTTTGCCTTTTAGAAAAAGCCAGGTAAATATATACAGCCCATCTCAGACACAAACACACAATTATGGAGGTTCTGAAACTGAATAAGGCGCTTGGCAGCTCCATGATTTTCAAGAGACTTGTGCACGAGTAAGATGTCGTCCTCCTTAATGGAATGGGGCATTAGTTGTGTGTGCTAGATGCCTGTTAAAGAGCTCTCTGTCCTCATACATAGTTATAACATGTTTCTCCCTGAGCCATTCTCATGATAGCATCCCCATACAGTATTTTAGAGGGGTCAAACCAGCTGCAAAGGATACATGGTAAACACATGCTCTCATGGCACAAGGGGATCTACTGAAAAGACATCTGTTGCAATTTGTTTGTCACTATTAGTCACTTGACTCACACATGCCCAAGATGCAACCATTCAAATGTTATTGTCTCCATTTTCCACCTCTTCCCTGAATATAAGGGTACAGTATTGAAACTGACAGATGGAACAGGAAAATGTAAAAAAAATGTTTTTGATTGCCAGTCTTCTTCTTCTCTTTGTCTGGAAGGTGTGTACACACACACACACACACACACACACACACACACACACACACACACACACACACACACACACACACACACACACACACACACGCGCGCACACACACACACACACACAAACACACACACACACGCACACGCAGTGACCACACACACACACATTCTGGCATAATGACACCTCAGTCTGCTAAGCCTGTCCAGGAGTGTTCCAGGAGGTGCTGGAGGATTCACAGGATTTGGAATTCCAATGAAATGTAAATTGCCTTCCTGTGGGGAGGAGCTGCATGCTGTCTCAGTTCACTCTCTGCGATCAGCTTTTTATTCCCCTCCAAAAAGTGGCCAGCCAGCAGCCTTGGTCAGAGCACCCCCTATTATTATTATTGTTTCTTTATACGACTGTCTTTGTGTCACTTTAAAGAAAAAAAACTCCTTTAAGCATTGTGGAATACTGGCGAAGGGGGGACACATGGGAAATGAAAGAGACAGCAAAGCAAGACGGGCCATGACTGTCTGATCAGGTTTGGCGCTTGGCTCTGCTCGGCTCGGCAGACCCTTAGCTAAACGTGTGCTGCTCAGACACATCCAAAGATCTGGGATTAGTCTAGGATATTTGTTACCAGATGTTTACCCTCTTGTGAAATTCATGAAGCTATTAATTAAACTCACATGCTCTGATAAATATGAATGAATTAGCACTGGCTTAACTTAGATTACAGGGCTCTTGGCGTGTGGACTGGAATTGCTCAATGGACGACATTAGAATTCAGCACCACCCTTGTAACACTACTGTTTGAGTAAGATAAATTGATATCACCTCTTTACAGCTTACAATAAGAACCCTGTTCATCCACAGAAAACAGGTCATGAGTATCTACAGGTAACTGGCAAAATAAAGGAAACACTAACATGAAGTGTCTTAATAGGGCTTCAATGCAGCTTGGCATAGATTCTACAAGTGTCTGGAACTCTATTGGAGGGATGTGACACCATCCTTCCACAATTCTTTGGTGTTTTATTGATGGTGGTGGAAAACACTGTCTCAGACGCCACTCCAGAATCTCCTATAAGTGTTCAATTGGGTTGAGATCTGGTGACTGAGACACATACACACACCCTTTAACCTCTATGCTCCTTTGAGACCCCTCTTTCAAAGTCACTGAGATCTCTTCTAGCCATGATGGCCAAAATAATGTGCAACTGGGTATTTTTATACATGACCCTAAGCATGATGGGATGTTAATTGCTTAATTAACTCAGGAACCACACCTGTGTGGAAGCACCTGCTTTCAATATACTTTTTATCCCTCATTTACTCAAGTGTTTCCTTTATTTTGGCAGTTACCTGTATATCTCTAAACAAACTGTTTCTGATATTTATACTGGACAAAAATATAAATGCAACATGCAACAATTTCAAATCAAATCAAATTGTATTGGTCACATACACATGGTTAGCAGATGTTAATGCGAGTGTAGCGAAATGCTTGTGCTTCTAGTTCCGAGCATGCAGTAATATCTAACAAGTAATCTAACAATTTCACCACAACTACCTTATACACACAAGTGTAAAGGAATGAATAAGAATATGTACATATAAAAATATGGATGAGTGATGGCCGAACGGTATAGGCAAGATGCAGTAGATGGTATAGAGTACAGTATATATATGAGATGAGTAATGTAGGGTATGTAAACATTATATAACGTGGCATTGTTTAAAGTGACTAGTGATACATTTATTACATCCAATTTTTAAATATTAAAGTGGCTAGAGATTTGAGTCAGTATGTTGGCAGCAGGCACTCAATGTTAGCGATGGCTGTTTAACAGTCTGATGGCCTTGAGATAGAAGCTGTTTTTCAGTCTCTCGGTCCCAGCTTTGATGCACCTGTACTGACCTCGCCTTCTGGATGATAGCTGGGTGAACATGCAGTGGCTCGGGTGGTTGTTGTCCTTTATGATCTTTTTGGCCTTCCTGTGACATCGGGTGGTGTAGGTGTCCTGGAGGGCAGGTAGTTTGCCCACGGTGATGCGTTGTGCAGACCTCACTACCCTCTGGCGAGCCTTGCAGTTGTGGGCGGAGCAGTTGCCGTACCAGGCGGTGATACAGCCCGACAGGATGCTCTCGATTGTGCATTTGTTAAAGTTTGTGAGTGTTTTTGATGACAAGCCAAATTTCTTTAGCCTCCTGAGGTTGAAGAGGCGCTGTTGTGCCTTCTTCACCACGCTGTCTGTGTGGGTGGACCATTTCAGTTTGTCCGTGATGTGTACGCCGAGGAACTTAAAACTTTCCACCTTCTCCACTTCTGTCCCGTCGATGTGGATAGGTGGGTTCTCCCTCTGCTGTTTCCTGAAGTCCACGATCATCTCCTCTGTTTTGTTGATGTTGAGTGTGAGGTTATTTTCCTGACACCACACTCCGAGGGCCCTCACCTCCTCCCTGTAGGCCGTCTCGTCGTTGTTGGTAATCAAGCCTACCACTGTAGTGTCGTCTGCAAAATTGATGGCCACGCAGTCATGGGTGAACAGGGAGTACAGGAGAGGGCTGAGAACGCACCCTTGTGGGGCCCCAGTGTTGAGGATCAGCGGAGCAGTGATTCTATGATCAATGATTTTACTGAGTTACAGTTCATATAAGGAAATCAGTCAATTGAAAAAACATTCATTAGGTCCTAATCTATGGATTTCACATGACTGCGCTGGGGCGCAGATGTGGAGGTCGTGGGCTGGCTTGGTTACACGTCGTGAGGCCGGTTGGACGTACTGCCAAATTCTCTAAAACAATACGTTGATGGCAGCTTCTGGTAGAGAAAAGAACATTCAAGTCTTTGGCAACAGCTCTAGTGGACATTCCTGCAGTCAGCATGCCAATTGCTCGCTCCCTCCAAAAAATCTGGCATTGTGTTGTGTGACAAAACGGCACATTTTACAGTGACTTTTTTTTGTCCAGGGCTTTATTGTCCCTAGGTGCTCCTGTGTAATGATCATGCTGTTTAATCAGCTTATTGATATTGTCACGTCCTGACCCTAGTAAGATGTCATTTTCTATAGTAGTGTAGGGCATGGCGTGACAGGGGGTGTTTTGGGGCTGATCTATGTTTTCTAGTTCTATGTTTAAATTCTAGTTTTCTATTTCTATGTTGGATTGTTTGGGGTTGATCTCTAATTGGAGGCAGCTGATCCTCATTTGCCTCTGATTAGAGATCATATTTAAGTAGGGGTTTTTCTCATTGTGGTTTGTGGGTTATTGTCTTTTGAGTAGTGCGTTGTCCTCTCTGCGTCACGGTTTATTGTTTTGTATTTTCAAGTTATTAGTGTATTGCATTCAGTTTCACTTTTAATAAATATGTGGAACTACGAAAACGCTGCATCTTGGTCCGCTCCTTATAACAGCCGTGACAGATATGCCACACCTGTCAGGTGGATGAATGATTTTGGCAAAGGAGAAATGCTCACTAACAGGGTTGTGAACAAATTTGTGCACAACATTTGAGAGAAATATGTTTTTTTGTCCATATGGAACATTTCTGGGATCTTTTATTTCAGCTTGTGAAACATGGGACCAACACTTTACATGATGCGTTTATATTTTTTGGGTGCTGATGCCCTGAAAGTGGCCGCACAGTCCAATGCTCCTCTGTTCGCTTCAAGCAGCAAACAGAATTGTTTGTCATTGTGTTATTTCCAGCCGGTTGGCTTTGTCTGATGAGCCTGGGCTCCTGTCACTTTGGCTGGGGTGTAAATGGTCCTACCACACTCCCCTGCCTCCCAATGCAGCAGCTCTGACCTGCTGGCTGCCAGGGCCAGGCTCCACTGTGGGGGCTCACGTAGCCCCACCATCACCCCACAATCCGGCAGCCGCTTCCCATTCCCCAATACACTTACCCAGCAGATATCCACTCCCCTCTCTCACATTTGATCTTGCTCGTTCATTTGTGTCCTTGTAGGGAGGGAGTCGGGTGTATGGATGGATGGATGAATTTGGTTGTATGGGGGTTTTGTGCTGTTGGGCTGTCAGGCTGATGGAGGTGTTCCCATTCTCTTCCCCCAGCAGCCCCTGCACCTGCTCTACGGGAGAGAATTGGGGAAGTAGCTAGACAATACTAGCCCCAGGCTTCTCTGGCCCTGGAGCCTTACCCTAGCTACCACACAACTCGGTCCCATTACGTATAGGTCAGAAATGTTATTATAGTGATAGTAGACCCATTTCATAACAATTTTCCAAAGGTCTTTTCCTCAGTATTGTCATTTTGGTGTAGGTTGGGATGGTTATGAGTGGTGTGTGTGTAGTGATTGAAGGGGAAACATTCTGTAGTTCTACTCACCATTTGCTTCCATTATGCTAGTGGCTATAGGCTACTATATAAAGATCACATTTCTTCATTTAAGAGCTGGCTAAGAATTACTTATTTTGCATATCTAACTTTACCGTTTTAATGGGGAATGTGCTACACGCCTTCAGAGTAAATGTATTTCATTCCACCAATCTGAAACCCAACATGACTTTAAGTAATGTAGCTCCAAACAGCAGTGAGAGGAGCAGATGCCCTCAGAATCATCTCTCTGAGTTATCCTTTTCCACTTAATGAACTGAGGACCAGGGGCGTCTGTACACACACACACACACACACACACACACACACACACACACACACACACACACACACACACACACACACACACACACACACACACACACACGCACCCACCCACCCACACATACACACACATGCAGTACACACACATATACACACACACAAAAACACACACAATTCATCTTTGACTGTTCCATTCTCTCTGCTCCGTTTGAAATGAACACATGCTGCATACATCATTTGGATGGCTTTCATATGCAGTTGTTTCTGCATGGGCACTGTATGTGTATGGCATGTGTGATGAGAGAAATGCTATACCACAGTGTGTGCCACAAACAGTATTTGTAATTGTATTAATGAGGAGTTATTTTCTCTCAAGGTGGGGGCTGTTTTTTGCTTTGTGTGCACACCGGAAATGTGAGGGTTCAAGTCAGGTTCATAGTCATTCATCGATCCATCATCTCTTTGAAAACACCACTCATGAATTGGGCTCGGGTCCAAACGGGGAATAGAAAAGCTTTTACCTCAATTGAATAAGGCAGCTTTTGATTAATGCAGTTAAACAAATGATGATGCCAGACTTGATAGTTGTGGTTTTATTTCATTATATATCTCTTGCTAAAGCAGACCCATTATACTGAGAAAATAATTGCCAACATTAGTCAAATTAAGTTTCCACCAAAGGTGCATAACAAAAGCCATGGCTGCCAGACTCCAATCTAGTGGTTAATGTCTATAATTTACATACAAACAGTTACACACCACAGCATAGCATCCTATGCTAGCTGATTTGACTCATCATACAGTATTGTATGAATACAATGCAGTACAATACAGTATATGGTGAAATGTTGTTGTTGGTCTTCAATCATCCAGCTGCTTATTTTCACTTCAGGGATGAATGTTCCCCATTCAATTACAGGTTCCTATTTGCATTGTATGCTCAATAAGATGATTGGCATTTAAATTATGTGAATAATGTATTTTGTGAATGCTTATACTAACAAGCAACGGGTATACACTGAGTGTACAAAACATTAGGAACACCTTCCTAATATTGAGTTGCACCCCCTTTTGCCCTCAGAACAGCCTCAATTCGTCAGGGAATGGACTCTACAAGGTGTCGAAAGAATCCTACAGGGATGCTGGCCCATGTTGACTCCATTGCTTCCTACAGTTGTTTCAAGTTGGCAGGATGTTCTTTGGGTGGTGGGCCATTCTTGATACACATGGGAAACTGTTGAGCATGAAAAACCTGCGATGCAGTTCTTGACTCGCTCAAATCTGTGCGCCAGGCACCTACTACCATACCCCGTTTAACGGCACTAAAATATTTTGTCTTGCCCATTCACCCTCTGAATTTGCACACCAACACAATCTATGTCTCAATTGTCTCAAGGCTTAAAAATCCTTCTTTAACCTGTCTCCTCACCTTCATCTACACTGAGGTGGATTTAACAGTTGACGTCAATAAGGAATCATAGATTTCAAATCAAATCAAATTGTATTTGTCACATGCGCCGAATACAACAGGCGTAGACTTTACCGTGAAATTATTAGTTACAAGCCCTTAACCAACAATGAAATAGAGTTAAGAAAATATTTATGAAATAAAAAATACAAAAAAGATGCAAAAATTAAAGTAACACAATAAAATAACAATAACAAGGCTATATACAGGGGTACCGGTACCGAGTCAGTGTGCTGGGGTACAGGTTAGTTGAGGTAATTTGTACATGTACTTAGGGGTAAAGTGACTATGCATAGATAATAAACAGCGAGTAGCAGCAGTGTACAAAACAAAGGGGGTGTATAGTCCGGGTGGCCATTTGATTAATTGTTCAGCAGTCTTATGGCTTGGGGGTAGAAGCTGTTAAGGAGCCTTTTGGTCCTAGACTTGGCGCTCCGGTACCGCTTGCCGTGCAATAGCAGAGAGAACAGAGAGACATTTTTTGGGGGCTTTCCTCTGACATCGCCTAGTATATATGTACAGGATGGCAGAACGCTTGGCACCAGTGGGCCGTACGCACTACCCTCTGTAGTGCCTAGAATCACCTGGTCAGTCTATGTCATGGAAAGAGCAGGTGTTCCTAATGTTTTGTACACTCAGTGTATTATTAAATTGTCAGTCCTGGAGCATCTTACAGTGTGTTGTTTGCGTTCATGTATATTGGTTGTGTCTGTCATAGATGAAAGTAAAGGCCTAATGGCTCACGCAATGATAGCATCTTTGGTGGTTATATGAGTTATATGAGTAAGCAAGGTGAGAGGGTCTGAATAATCAAACGAACACAGTGGGCAGATATTTCTCAATTGCTAACCCGGTTGAAAGTACACAAAAACAACAACAGAGATATCAAAACATATTATTTGATTTCACATTCACACCTACACTAATAAAGCGTAGTATGCTAAGCATTTCTCCTTCTCTTCTTAACAACATGTGACTTCCCAATTATGAATGTACAGTACTTTTAGATATGGAAAGAGGAGTCTTGGGGTGCTGAAGGCAGTAGCACTGCTTGGTTGAGAATATCAAAAAAGGCATCTGGAGAAGTGGTAGATAGATGGAACCTTTAGAATGTCATTATTCTATCCAATAGAATGAGTGTGTTTTCAACCATCACATGTTGTCAACCAATATCCCATTACGACAGTGTTGCGTAAAATCAACATTAATCTTTTAATTGCTTTTATTTGGCCTAAACTTAATCAAGCTAATGAAGCATGCCCTCTAATCGACACTTGTGATTATCTTGATGAGATGCCTATCTTCCATCATGATCATTTACATAATTTCCCCATCGCCATATCCAGCAGCAGAGATCGACTCAGAGTCCTGCATCAGTCTTCAGTCTATAGGTGGAGCATCATCAGCAGTGAAGATCTCATTTACTGATTGGTTGATGCAACTGTGAGCAGAGCCAACACTAGACAGCCAAACAATCTTTGACAACAATGGGCCTGTGGCCTGCCATGGCAACAGTCACATTCTAGACTACACTGAGACTATACTGAGCTCCATGGATTATAGAAGCGTTAGTTGCAGAGTGTACTGTTTATTTATTTAAAACGGCACAATGTGTTTCACTGACCGAAATACCCTCGTCATCCTATCATAATTCCCAGCATTGCTGGAGTGCGTTGTGCCTTTAATCTGTCGTTCTATTTTTGGGCCAGCATTATGAGAAAACAACACAGTTAGAAACAAGGCTAAACTATCTCTGTGTTTGTTGTGCAAACTGAGCCCAGTCCCCTTGTGTTCGTGCTCTTTTCGATAAGCTTGGTTTTATCGAGAGGATATTTGGTGTCAGCAGCCTTCATCCTAGACACACCTGAAAGTCATTTGCGACGTCACGCCCGCGTCCCTTCTTGCTGTCATAGCTAGTTTGTGTCAATGATACCCACACCTCTTCCAGTGGAGCTGGGAAGCGGGAATCAATCATAAATAGCTGTGTAAGTAATGGATGTAATGTATCAGTCGTATCTGTTGGGTAGATACGACTGACGGTGACAGTGAGTACGGTCATATTTGTTCCAGGTGAGATCACCAGTCCTGGTTGAGGCTTGGCGGATCTTCTGACCGTCTTGATAATGTGTCATGATTGATTCCTGATGGGTTCTCATACCCACCATCACCAGAGCCCTCTTGCAAAATACCTATATTTTATAGTTGCCAATGTAGCGTTTAACATAATCAGACCGCAAATCACCATGGCTCTTTAGGAGAGCCTTATTAAAATATTGCTTTGATGCAGTTTGTACAATTTAAATTGTTCCAGAATCCATTAATATTTACCAAGAGGTTTCTTTTCCTTAAAAAAAAAGGCGCTCCCAAGTGCTGCGGGTCTGAATTAATAAGCTAGCTTTGCTAATGATTCATTTAGCTAAGCTACAAAAAATGTATCAAGCAGAAACTGTTAAGGATGAACGACATTATCTTATGACACTCGTATCTCCAGACATCACAGAGGTGGGTGAGGATTTACAGTCAATGGATGAATCCTAATGAGAGACGGATCAGCCGCCTTATTATGGGTTAAGGTGGCGCGAGAGAGAGAGAGACAGAGAGACAGATGAGTACGAAAAAAGTATTAAAATGTATGCACTCAATACTGTAAGTCGCTCTGGATAAGAGTGTCTGCTAAATTACTATGTAATATGTAACTACAGGGAAACACAGAGGACCTACTGGATGAATAGCTCATATTCTAGTGAAACGATAATAAAGCTTCTTTATGATTCCAACTTGAGCTCTGAATGGCGATAACCTCATTATGATCGTGTGTGTCACGCCCTGACCTTAGAGAGTCTGTTTTATTCTCTATTTGGTTAGGTCAGGGTGTGACTTGGGTGGGCAAATCTATGTTTATATTCCTTTGTTGGCCTAGTATGGTTCCCAATCAGAGGCAGCTGTTTATCGTTGTCTCTGATTGGGGATCATACTTAGGCAGCCCTTTTTCCCACCTGAGATTGTGGGATCTTGTTTTTGCATTGTGCTGTCTAGCCCCGCAGAACGTTACATTCGGTTTTGCATTTTCTTGTTTTGTTGGTGTTCATTATTAAAGGAAAGGATGTACACCTACCACGCTGCACCTTGGTCTCCTCATTCAAATGACGAGCGTAACAGTGTGATTAAATGTGCTCTTTCCATGACCGGGTGAATCCAGGTGAAAGCTATGATCCCTTATTGATGTCACCTGTTAAATCCACTTCGATCAGTGGTCACCAACCGGTCGATCTCCAAGGCATTTCTAGTCGATGGACAAACATTTCTGTAAAGTAAATGATAAAGCCTTGCGTTGTAATTTTTTAAATATTGTCTCGCGCTGTTGGCGGTAGGTTCAACAGATTCAGCTGCTCTGTGCGCCCTGTGTTCTGATTTAGAACCATTTCATGTGTCTGAAGGTACAAATGGGCCTTCCCGGCGGGCCCGGAGAGCAAATCAAGTGCACTATAGGCCTAACGCTGGCCAATCGGATTGTAAACAAAAGTTAAAAAGTACAACAACAAAATACCGGTATGCTCATATAGCCTACCTGAAAAGTTTTAATATAATTTAAACAAATGGTCCAAACAACAATGCATTGGCAGGGCAATTCAAGCAAAGCCAATATGCAGTGATAATGTATTGGGCCTATAGCTTACTGCACAAACCTCATTACTACAGTACTGTTTTTTAATAGGTTAATGTTGCATAGGCTTGTGTTTTTAAAGTCATGTTAAAAGATCCCGACTTGCATTTTGACTCAGAAAAGTGATCTTGACTCAGAAAAGGTTGGTTTCCCTGGTGTAGGGGAGGAGAATAATTTGGAAGCCTTGAGACAATTGAGACATGGATTGTATAGGTGTGCCATTCAGAGGGTGGATGGGCATCCAGCCAACTTGACACAACTGTGGGAAGCATTGGAGTCAACATCGGCCAGCATCCCTGTGGAACGCTTTCGACACCTAGTAGTCCATGCCCCGACAAATTGAAGCTGCTATAAGGACAAAAGGGGGTGCAACTCAATAGTTGGAAGGTATTCCTAATTTTTTGTACACACAGTGCATGTTTCTTATCATATCCCTCCACCCACATAACCTATCCAAGGCTATCCTTAGACTCATTCTTTCTGGAGGGCCATAGGCCACAGGCTGCCATCCATCTGGGTGCCAGCTTGAGCCCAGTGGAGTGTGGCTTCTTCCCCCAGCCAAGGTGTCCCATCACACTCCAGTGAAACCAGGGCCCAGTTGGGTTGTTCTGCCCTCGTCTATCTGCCCAGGGCCCTAAATCAGGGAGATGGAATTCCTCCTTTCCTCCATGCTCACCTACACACCAACACCAGTGGAGCGGCAAAGCCTTCAGTGCACCGCCAGATCGTCCCAGGACCAATAAAGGAAGGAGGAACTGCCGTTTGTCACAAACCCCCCAGATGTGATGTGATATCCACTTGAGCCAGGTTCCACGTCTAATTCATCTTTCTGGTGAAGAAATCCGCTAAGTTAGGAGCTGAATGGCCCCTTCTTGAATTTGATGAGGTTTTCTACAACTAAACCAGTTATCCCCCTTCTCTAATGTGGATGGATATAATTTTCTCACTCTCTCTCTGGATGAAAGCCGCCCCTATCCTCCCCCTTTGTGATTGTTCTTTGTTCTGCATGTCCAAAGTGGATGGTCTACTGGTCCAGGGGTCCTGTTATTTGAGCTGGTGCCAGGCAGATAAGGAGCGGGGGACGGGGGCCCACTGACCCCTGACCCTCCCCCTGTTGCCCCTTGACTCTGGCTCTGGCAGCTGCTGACACTGGAACAAGCTCTCTAGAAGAGAGAACCCTTCTGTCTAACACTCATTCCAGCCAAGCCAACAGTCTCTGATTGTTGCAGAGGAGATAAAGGACACTCTCGCTAAAGGACACAAGCCGATAACACAGTACACTGCTCGTTCTCTCAAGAATGACTGGCCAAGTTGAGGCAGCACAACATCTCATTCAGACTGAATGGAAGACTCCCATTGTCTCCCAGCAGTGTCCATGTATATTTATAGAGCACTGGTTTGTGGTATGTGAAAAGAAACCGTGTCTCAGAAATCAACGGGTTGTTTATCTCTCTCTCTGTTGGGTTTTCCTCTCCACACACACCGGTCACGTCAGAATGCTTTTCTCTGCTGCCAGTGTGGCAACCATCTGCAGGTGCGATTCAAATGGAGCGTGTCTTATTGAACAGCCATACCTCCTCCACCTCTGGCAGCCATTCAGTACGAGGGTCCTGCAGCCAGCCAACAGAAAGGGATAGTGGACCCTGCAGAGAACCAGAGACTAATGTCTAGAGCCTACCCAAACAAAAGGTATTCCAGAGTTCATCCTATCATCTGAATGGTATTATGACACTGGGGTTCTGGCATTTTCAGTTCAATCTTCTAAAGGTCAGTTATAAGATGGAGGAAAGGCACCTGAAGGTGATTGCCATGTGTCCCATTATATTGAAATGGAAGATAATTTGCTGTGTGATGCGGAATAAGCCAAAAGAATGAGTCCATATTGTCTTATTTCTCTCTTGCCGAGGTGTATTTGATTGTCACAGCGATGTATGCCGTGGCTTTTCAACGTTTTCCTTCTCTCCAATTTTCAGCTGTTACACCACAAACATTGGCTTTGGCACAGCCTGTTGTTGGTTGGGCACTCTGTTGTCATATGCTCTGTTACTTGCAGTTCTCTCTGCAATCAGCGCTTTCAGGCAGGTAGGAGAACACTGCCATTTGGCTTTCAATCTCTTGTTTGACTTTGTGTATGACCTACTTTATTGCCAATGCAGTGTTATAGCTTGGCATTTTCACTTTTTGGGACTATTCTATTTGTTCCATTGTACAGGGCAAATTAAATTATGCAGCTCAAGTATATATTTGACCCAGATCTGCTGGTGGTAAACTAAAAGCTATCAGAGTACAGGAGATGCCAGCAGATCTTGTCGTAATGTGAATGTTCTGGGGTCTCTAAACCATGAGGAACTCACTCTGTGCACCTGATTATTATATATGACAGGAGGCAGCAGGCCCAGACTGAGCTCAGCTACAGCAGTAATGACAGCACCAGGGAAGCATTGCTTAAAGAAATCCCCACTGGACTGCCCATTTAACCTGCTGTAGCAAAACCGTTCTCCCCTCCCCCATCTCTCTCTCTCTCTCCCCCCCTCCCCCCTCTATCTCTCTTCTTCTCTCTCTCCCCCTCTCTCTCCCCCCCCCCCTATCTCTTCTTCTCTCTCTCGCGTGCGCCCTCTCTCTCCCCCTCTATCTCTCTTCTCTCTCTCCCCCCCTCCCCCTCTATCTCTCTTCTTCTCTCTCTCCCTCTCTCTCTCCCTCTCTCTCTCTCCCCCTCTATATCTCTTCTCTGTCTCTCTCCCTCTCTCACTCTCCCCCTCTATCTCTCTTCTTCTCTCTCTCTCTCCCTCTCTCTCTGCTGGTTGCTTCGGCTGTTTGCTTGATTGCCTTCTGTCTAAAATGATTCTGTTATTTGTCTCTGTGGAGTTTCTCCATTACCTTTAATGATCCATTTGCTCTCCTTTTCCCCTGAATGCCTGAATCACCAGATTCCAAGGATATGGGACTTTAGACCTCGAAGATGAAAAAAGAATCCTATGGTTTTTATGAGGTGTTTTCTGCCATAGTGTGTGCTGTGTCATCATTTGAGTTGACAAGGTATCTGTGAATAACGATTCTACTTCTTGTTCTTCCGCTGTTTTTGGAGCTGTTAGTACACGTTGTGGAGCTGTAGTGTTATTACAACAACTGCATATTGCTCTTGTCTTTTCAGATAAGCACGTGCATGTCTCAGAGGCCTCTTTCTCTGTTGGCCATATGGGCTGTTTGTGAGAGGTGGTGCATACATCATTTGATAGAACTGAGCAATCTCATTTGTTGCGCGTGCCTCCTCCATCCTCGGCACAGAAGGTGTTGTCCACACCTCCTCCCGACGGTGGCTAGTCACATATGACGCACTCGCGCACACATGGCATGGCTCATCTGTGACTTACTGTGTTTGATGACGGCAGTCTTTGATGTCATGGTGCAATCCGTCCCCCGCTTGCCACCCCCTCCTCTGTGAGGACACAGACTCCATGTGTCGCCCAGGTTACAGTAGCAGACGACGAGAATGGGAAACAGACTTTCAACTGAAGGATGACGGCCAGGTTCTTACACCAATCCACCTTCTGCACACTTATCCCCTCATCACTGTCTTTGTCTCATTCTGCTCCTCTCTCCTTAATCCATCTCTCTCAAACTCTTCATAATCTCTCTCTCTTTCTCTCTCTCACTCTTTATTTATCTGATCTCATTCTCCTCATCCTCTCTCCCTCTCCCTCTCATTCCCACTCTCCCTCTCACTCTCTTTCTTTCTCCCTCTCACTCTCACTCTCTCTCTCACTGTCTCTCTCACTGTCTCTCTCATTGTCTCTCTCTCTCTCACACCCACTCTCCCACTCAC
The DNA here is from genome assembly GCF_901001165.1 of Salmo trutta. Lineage (NCBI taxonomy): Eukaryota > Metazoa > Chordata > Actinopteri > Salmoniformes > Salmonidae > Salmo > Salmo trutta. Next base: position 29,838,995 of record NC_042957.1, read on the forward strand.
TATCTTTCTCTCTCCCTTTCACTCTCTCTGTCTCTCCCTCTCCCTCTGCCCCTCTCTCTCTCTTTCTCTCTCTCTCCTTCTCTCCCTCTCTCTTTCTCTCTCTCTCTTTATTTCTCTCTCCTCTTTCTCTCTCTCTCTCTCCCTCACTCCCTCCCTCTCTCCCTCTCTCCCTCTCTCTCTCTCTTCTTTTCTCTTCCTTTCTCTTCCTCTCTCTCTTCCTCTCGCTCTTCCTCTCTGAGTGTAGTGTGTGAGTCACCTCTGTAGAAAGGTATATAGACGAGAAGTTTCGGTGTAACTCGTCCTATTTTACTGCGAGTGGAAGTGCCGCTCCATTGCCGCTTGATTGGCTGCTGCCTTTGATCTTCTCCTCTCCTTTGTTTAGATCCTGCGTTGACTCCATCTCTCTATGGCTATAAAGGGAGGGGTTGTGTCACACATAATGTGGCCCTGTCTCGCCCACATTTCATTCAGGAAGGCTATATGAATCATTGCCGAATACATTTCCTGTCAGAAGTTTGATTTCAACTTTCCTGAATGGGTTACCAGTATATTGATTACAGGTCTTGTATAGCCTTGGCCTCTCAAAGAAATGTTTCTATCACATTGAGCCGCATGAACCATTGCTTTAATTCTCCCTCCAGTGTATTTTTCCTCCACATTGAATACAGTCAAGAGTTTAACACACAACCCCATTGTGATGAAATATCTTATTGTTGTGCTACAGTCAGTAAATTGCTTTCATAAACCTCCCTCCCTGTTCAGTGAGGAAATCAAATTGTAGTGAAACAATCTGATTCAGACATTGGAGCAGCAATTCCACAGCCTTTCTGGTCCTCTTATCGAAATATAGTAATTCATTATGTAGACTTTGTGCCTGTGAAAAGTGGTTGTAATTTGATTTTTTGAATAGAGGGACTCTTGTACAGTGTGGGCAATAGATTTTGTATTTTTTATATGAATACAAGAGGCATTCAGTTACAACATTTTAATTATTATTATTTTTTATTTAACCTTTATTTAACTAGGCAAGCCAGTTAATCTATTTACAATGACGGCCTACACCGGCCAAACCCAGACGACGCTGGGCCAATTGTGCGCCGCCCTATGGGACTCCCAATCAGGGCTGGTTGTGATATAACCCTGATACACTATTCTTTTTAGGATATAATTTTTTTCGGAATGATTTAACATTTTCAACAGCAAATTATTGTGAAGAATTAAGAAACATTTGACTAATCTTTACATACACTTCACATAAGGAGTTAAATCGTGAGCCATAGATGGTAGCAATATGATTTATCTGCTCACAGTCACTTCCTAAAGCATAGCGACAGGGGTTAGAAAGCCCAGGCTCATTTAACAGGATTTCTAGTGGAAGTTAAAGCAGGCAGGCAAGCTCCAACCCCCCCAAACCCCCTGACTGTGCCAGCCAGCGCATCCCTGTCACAGAGCAAACCACTACATCAAGCTCAACCTGTACAAAAGGAGCTCTTCTGAGCCTGCAGAGCCAGAGGAGTCTGTCTGGGAATATCAATGATTTCCCCAACCCGGGTAATAAATGGAGGAGACACACAACCCCGATGCGTTATGTATAAGAAGTGAATTACCACTCTAATATCCAGGCCGGTGAGCGGATCAATAAGATGCCAGAGGGGCTGATGAACAGCTACCTAGCGCCTGGGCTGGTCCAGAGGCCCCCTCTGCTTTGCTCGGCTATTCCCCCCCTCTGTTATTTAATGGTCACGTGGTGTAGCCAGCCGTGCTGCAGGAGATAGCTTCATCTGGAGGAAGAAAGAGCTGCTTGTCCTGTCTTCCCTTCCCTCTCTGTTTTCATTCACATTGATGTTATAGTGAGAAGGCATGTGTCCGTGTGGTGCTAAACATTCAAAGGACTGCGTTTGCGGTATTCATTGATGTAAACAATCATCCATTTGTTAACCTCTTACATCTACACGTTCCGCTAGCGGAACGTCTGCTCCAATATCCAATGATGGGCGGGGCGCGAAATTCAAACTCCTCTAAATCCGAAAACTTACACTTTTCAAACATATGACTATGTTACAGCTATTTAAAGACAAGACTCTCCTTTATCTAACCAAACTGTCCGATTTCAAAAAGGCTTTACAGCGAAAGCAAAACATTAGATTATGTCAGCAGAGTACCCAGCCAGGAATAATCACACAGCCATTTTTCAAGCTAGCATATCATGTCACATAAACCCAAACCATATCTAAATGCAGCACTAACCTTTGATGATCTTCATCAGATGACACACCTAGGACATTGTGTTATACAATACATGCATGTCTGTTCAATCAAGTTCATATTTATATCAAAAACCAGCTTTTTACATTAGCATGTGACGTTCAGAACTAGCATTCCCACCGAACACTTCCGGTGATTTTACTAAATTACTCACGATAAACGTTCACAAAAAGCATAACAATTATTTTAAGAATTATAGATACAGAACTCCTCTATGCACTCGATATGTCCGATTTTAAAATAGCTTTTCGGATGAAGCACATTTTGCAATAATGTAAGTACATAGCCCGGCGTTACAGGGCTAGCTATTTAGACACCCACCCAGTGTAGCCTTCACCAAAATCACATTTCCTATAAGAAAAATGTTCTTACCTTGCTTGTTCTTCATCAGAATACACTGCCAGGACTTCTACTTCAATAACAAATGTAGGTTTGGTCCCAAATAATCCATCGTTATATCCAAACAGCGACGTTTTGTTCGTGCGTTCTAGACACTATCCCAACGCTAAATCTCGGCCACGAGCATGACGCAAAATATGACAAAAAATTTCGAAATATTCCATTACCGTACTTCGAAGCATGTCAACCGCTGTTTAAAACCAATATTTATGCAATTTATCTCGTAGAGAAGCGATAATATTCCGACCGGGAATCTGCCTGTCTGTAAACTGAGGAAAAAACCGAAAGCCGGGGGCGGGGCGTGTCACGCGCCTAAGGCTTAGTCCATTGACTGACCACTCAGCATTTGCTCTCGTGTGCTTCAGCCAGGGCTTTGAATGACATCATTCCTGTTTTTCCCGGGCTGTGAGACTCCATTGTTGACGTGAGAAGTGTCACGTAAGAGCAGAGATCCTTTGTAAACGACAGAGATAATAAAGAAGGGCAAGAAATGTTCAGACAGGGTACTTCCTGAACAGAAGCATCTCAGGTTTTTGCCTGCCATAGGAGTTCTGTTATACTCACAGACACCATTCAAACAGTTTCAGAAACTTTGGAGTGTTTTCTCTCCAAAGCTAATAATTATATGCATATTCCAGTTTCTGGGCAGGACTAATAATCAGATTAAATCGGGTACGTTTTTTATCCAGCCGTGAAATTACTGCCCCCTAGATGTAACAGGTTAATGGAAGCCATGTTTTGCCGTTCATCTTTCATACAAAGGAGGAATTTCACTGCAGCGGATAAACAGGGTGGGATAGAGGTCTGGTGATTAGCCTTGGATTCTTTGGAACAGTATGGCAGCGTCTGCCATTATTTTAATCGCACCAAATTAATTCACTTCTGTGCTAAATGAGCTAATTTCATGGTCCTGTGAACAGACAAAACTCCTCAACTGGCAGGAATTGTCTGTTGTGCAGCAGCTGGAGACAGATCACAATAGAGACCCTGTGACGTAGACAATGTTTACAGGAGGGCTAATATTAAACTCTGGTCAGTATGAGCCATGCAGACACTCGAGTGGGTTCATTAAGTTTTGCTACCTTACTTTTCAGTCAGTGGTTTGTTAACCGTGGCTGGGCTGACGTTAGCCTATACTGGACTCCTACAGCCCAGCTCTGAGATTACGCAGTGGCTTCATCTCAGTCACACTTAGCAACGGCTCAGACGCACAGTGCCGCTGTCACACTCCACTGCGCAATTAGCATAATCCTCAGGAACTCTGGGTGTCAGAGATGAACAACGCCCATGGCTGTGGCTGTTACTTACATTCCTCTCTCCCTCGGACTGTGCACATCCATATCCACAGCCTCTCTTTTTATACGCCAAACCCTCTTTTATTAATCTGGGGTTTGGAGGCAGGACTGTTCTGGATGGAGCCAGAGGCTTTTGTATCAGAAGTTTTGTGTTGAGTTTGGATCTCTGGTTTAGTGGTTGTCAGTTAGACAGGGATTGCATGCCATCTATGCATTACATATTGTACTATACAGTATATGTACTGGAGAGTCATGAGTTGAAAAGTGAAGTCTGAGTAAATGAGGGGAGAAATGTTGAGTAACACTCAGTGTATTGAAGTTAATGTTCACTATGCATCATACATGATTCCAAACAATTATCAAAAATTCTTCTAAACTCCCAGTATAGGAATGAATTAAAATGACAGTAATGTTGCTGAAGTGAAGATCATAATTACTCATGAGACTCATCTAAAACAAGACACAGTAGCCTACACATTCTGGCGAAAAAGGTTTTTTCAACTTTCTCAGACATTCTCACCGTTGCTGCAACAGATATCAAAGGTTGACACACATGACACCGTGGTCTGTATTGCACTATAGATAGTTATTGTTCAGAATAGATGGTTATTGTTCAGTATAGATAGTTACTGTTCAGTATAGATGGTTAGTGTTCAGTATAGATAGTTATTGTTCAGTATAGATAGTTATTGTTCAGTAGAGATAGTTATTGTTCAGCATAAATTGTTATTTTTCAGTAGAGATAGTTATTGTTCAGCATAAATGGTAATTTTTCAGTATAGATGGTTATTGTTCAGTATAGATGGTTATTGTTCAGTATAGATGGTTATTGTTCAGTATAGATGGTTATTGTTCAGTATAGATGGTTATTGTTCAGTATAGATGGTTATTGTTCAGTATAGATGGTTAGTGTTCAGTATAGATGGTTAGTGTTCAGTATAGATGGTTAGTGTTCAGTATAGATGGTTATTGTTCAGTATAGATAGTTATTGTTCAGTATCGATGGTTATTGTTCAGTATCGATGGTTATTGTTCAGTATCGATAGTTAGTGTTCAGTATAGATGGTTAGTGTTCAGTATAGATAGTTACTGTTCAGTATAGATGGTTATTGTTCAGTATAGATGGTTACTATTCAGTATAGATGGTTACTGTTCAGTATAGATGGTTACTGTTCAGTATAGACGGTTAGTGTTCAGTATAGATAGTTATTGTTTAGTATAGATGGTTAGTGTTCAGTATAGATAGTTATTTAAGCAAAAATGCAAGAGGGGGTGTGGTATATGGCCAGTATTTCTATTTTAAACTGGTGACCAACGTAATTAGAGCAGTAAAAATACATGTTTTTTCATACCCGTGGTATGTGGTCTGATATACTTTGTCTGTCAGCCAATCAGTATTCAGGGCTCGAACCACCCAGTTTATAATGTTCATTATACCACAGCATTGTTGAATACTCGTTTCTGATTGGTTAGAAAGGCATTCTAGAATGGAAAAACCAGATAACGGGACCGTTGGAAAAGATATATGGACAGTTGGGAAATATATCGGGACACCTTGCAATCATGACGCAATAAGCTTCCACACATGCAGACTGTACTTGCTACAAAGTTACAGAGAGTTAAAACAACAACCACAGAAACAGAAATTGGATACATTGGAAATGCAGGTTCAACAACGAAAAAACGTAGCTAGCTAGCATTGATTTGTTTTTGCAGAGACATATTTCTTTGGAGCATCTGATGACCTAACGTGGTGAGTGATGAACATGAATTTCTCTGCTCCCTACTGTTGCCGTCATGACGCAAGTGGCGTTATGCTGTCAAATCCTCCCACAAGTTTTTAGTTTGACCTGCTATTTTCAGCAACTGATATTTTTTTATTAGCTTGTCTTATTGGCAGGTTTGCTAGCAACAAACTATTTAGCTAGCTTCTAGCCTAGTGTTTGATATGCAATGCGATCTCCTTGTAATGAACAGTGTCCAGTGTTCTGACAAGAAGGCAAACTTTTCTAACTATGCCAGGCAGTATCGGGCATTATCAGCTCATTGTTATGGATGTATCCAAATGAATGTGAATAGAAAACAGCTGCTCTGCTGTTATTCTGGCTGCAGAGGTCGTGACTGTGTTAGCCGTACCTAGCTAGCTAGCATGGCAACGGAGCATAAAGAAAGTCGTGTCCATAAATATCGAACCAATCGAACAAATGATTGGGTCGCATCTCTATCAACCAAAAGGTGATAAAGTATGAATTTGCTTATTTAAATGAAAATATATATATATTTTTAATGTATTTCTACTGGTAAATATGTGCTTATAGTATTGTAGTATTGTTTTATTTGGAAACTGTGGTATAAGCAGGATTAACAGCTTAAACAAATGCAATGGAATAGACTTTGCCGTTATTCTGATTGCAGAGGTCGTGACTGTGTAGCCATAGCTCGTTGGCTAGCTAGCAGCAAGCAAGGGATAAGAACGTTGCTATGGAACATGGCAACGGAACATAAAGAACAAACGACTGGGTTGCATACATAAATACCAAACTAATCGAACAAACGACTGGGTCGCTCACGTCTCAAGTAACCAAAAGATGAGAAAGTATGAATTTGCTTCTAAAATGTTAATATCAACATCTACCGGTAAACGTGTGTTTTCATATTGTTTTATTTGGCAACTGTGATATAAGCGGGATAAGCGCCTCCGTTCTGTGCATTACCCTGGAAAATGAACTCTGCAAAGGGACCGCTGCGTTGTCTATTATTTCCAAGGTGATGTACAGAACGTTGGCGTTTATCCCTTACGTATAGATGGTTATTGTTCAGTATTGATGGTTATTGTTCAGTATAGATGGTTATTGTTTAGTATTGGTGGTTATTGTTCAGTTTTGGTGGATATTGATCAATATAACTTAGATAGTTATTGTGGTCATGACTGTCCAGTGAGGATCACAATGGGTCAGATCAGCTTGGCAATGGCTGACAATAACCAGACCCTCTCCCAACCGCAAAGGGGGGGAAGGCGGGCATTGGGCCGTTTTGACACCTCCACACCCGGTCATAAATTAAGAAGGAGAGGACTCTCTCTACCCTCCAGTATTGGATAAAGGAATGTCCCTTTGTCTCCAGAAACTTTTGCCCTCACAAAACTCAAACATCCAAAAAGTGGATAATGGAACAATAATTCTAACATAAAGAAGGTGGGGAATGGTCAGTGGGGAGATATAGAAAACTAATGTAATATTGTTTTTCATTTTGTGATGTCATTAAAAAATCTGTATGAACGAAATACTGTAAGTACTGTAAGGTTTCATCCAATACATTGCGCATTGGAAATGAAAAATGATGAAAGTATTTTTGTTAAGATAGGAATGTGATTTTAGGAGTCATAAGAGATAACGTCTAATCATATCCTTTGCACATTAAGTAGCCACGCCCCAAGTGAGGTCAGAGAGCTTGTCAGCGTGATGGAATGCCCCTTTTGACCAAGAGTGCATAAAGGCTTAGAAGAGAAATCAACCTTTAGACCAGGAAACGTGAAGCGGAGAGCTGCACGTTTAGAATGGATGACACTTTGAACTGAACACGAGGTGAATAAATAAACTCACCTTCCTTTGGACCAGAGAGACAAAGAGCTGCAGCTCATGTCCATCGTGGTCCGAATCCTGAATGCCAACACGAGGAGGAAGAGGCGAGAAGCTCATCTCAGACAATCACTGGTACAGCTAAGTAGCTGTTCTGAGGAATGAATACCCATAGAGACCAGATAACTAAGAAGAAGGACATTGTGACCTCTTGTGGACCATTAGAGCCTTACAACCACAGGAGACCCCACCAAAACCCTTTCCAAGAAGGCTTGGTTCCGACAGAGATAAACGACAAACGAAGGCATTTCACACGTAAATGCATTCATGATTTCTTACTCCAAACGGACGGTGGTTCGTGTGCAAAGTATATGATTAATGGGAGAATAGTTAAAGAATGTGTCTAAGATAAGTGTCCCTTTTCCTCTATCTCTCTCTTTTCCCAACCCCTCTTCATTTGTTGTGTATCAGCTGCCATATTTTGTCAGTCCACTAGGGACCTTTGTCTCATGTAAGTGTGTGTGTGTGTGTGTGTGTTCTGTGTTATTATTTAGTTAGCTAGTAAATAAATAATTAAACCAATTTGTGTTGTACTGAGTAATGAGCAAGGCTGGGGTTTTGCAGATCCAAGAAGGTTACGACTGGTCAGATAGATGATTTGAAAAGAGGTAATGATTTATAAGATGACTGTTTATCGATGAAATAGTAAAGACCTTATAGAGTTTAATTCGGGAGATGGTAACTCTCTAAACAACTTCTTACGCAGTGCCCCAAATCCTAATAAGTTAATTGTTACATTATTAATTGAATTGGATAACAATTAAACATAGTTAGTGGATTAAATAAATAACAGTCATCAGATTAATGAAAGTAAAGTCACAACATTGTTCAGTATAGATGCTTATTGTTCAGTATAGATGCGTATTGTTCAGTATAGATGGTTATTGTTCAGTATAGATAGTTATTGTTCAGTATAGATAGTTATTGTTCAGTATAGGTAGTTATTGTTCAGTATAGATAGTTAATGTTTCGGGTATAGATGGTTATTGTTCAGTATAGAGAGTTATTGTTCAGTATAGATGGTTATTGTTCAGTATAGATAGTTATTGTTCAGTATAGGTAGTTATTGTTCAGTATAGATGGTTATTGTTCAGTATAGGTAGTTATTGTTCAGTATAGATAGTTAATGTTTCGGGTATAGATGGTTATTGTTCAGTATAGATAGTTATTGTTCAGTATAGGTAGTTATTGTTCAGTATAGATAGTTAATGTTTCGGGTATAGATGGTTATTGTTCAGTATAGATAGTTATTGTTCAGTATAGGTAGTTATTGTTCAGTATAGATGGTTATTGTTCAGTATAGAGAGTTATTGTTCAGTATAGATGGTTATTGTTCAGTATAGATGGTGAGTGCTGACACCCTGATGTGTTTGTTCTGACACATTCCTCCACATGCAATTAGAGACACTGGACTTTAGACAGGGGACCAGCTGCACCATTAGAGACACTGGACTTTAGACAGGGGATCAGCTGCACCTCTGCCTCTTACCAGCCTCTCCCTGCCCCCTCCATGGCCTCTGTAGCAGTAATTGCTAGACACCATCTGAAATGCCAAATGAAATAACTTTGGAAGATTAGGACCAATGTCCAGCTCAACATCTGTCATGACTGAGACAACCAGGGGTGGATAATTCTGTTCTAATTAGCGTAGACAAATTCAAATCAAATTAAATCCAATTGTATTGGTCAGATGCACCGAATACAACTGGTGTAGACTTTACAGTGAAATGCTTACTTAGAAGTCCATTCCTAACAGGGCAGAGTTAAAAAGTAAAAAGTAAGTAACACAATGAAAACAATAAGGATACCAGTACCGAGTCAACGTGCAGGGGTACGTGGTAGTTGAGGTAATTTAGGACATACAGTATACACGTGGGTAGGGGTAAAAGACTGGGAAATCAGGATATATAATAAACACAGTAGCAGCAGCGTAAAGTGCATTCAGAAAATACCCCATGACTTTTTCCACATTTTGTTATGTTACCAGCCTTATTCTAAAATGGATTCAATATTTTTTTCCCTCATCAATCTACAATACCCCATAATGACAAAGCAGTGTATTAGAAAGAAAAAAAATATCACATTTACATAAGTATTCAGACCCTTTACTCAGTACTTTGTTGAAGCACCTTTGGCAGCGATTACAGCCTCGAGTCTTCTTGGGCATGACGCTGCAAGCTTAGCACACCTGTATTTGGGGAGTTTCTCTCATTTTTCTCTAGAGATCCTCTCAAGCTCTGTCAGGTTGGATGGGGAGCGTCGCTGCACAGCTATTTTCAGGTCTCTCCAGAGATGTTCGAGGCTCTGGCTGGGCCACTCAAGGACATTAGAGCTTGTCCCGAAGCCACTCTTGCGTTGTCACGGCTGTGTGCTTAGGGTCGTTGTCCTGTTGGAAGGTGAACATTCGCCCCATTCTGAGGTCCTGAGCGCTCTGGAGCAGGTTTTCACTCTGTACTTTGCTCCGTTAATTTTTCCCTTGTCCTGACTAGTCTCCCAGTCCCTGTCGCTGAAACACATCCCCCACAACATGATGCCATCACCACCATGCTTCACCGTAGGGAAGATAATCTTGTTTCTCTGGTTTGAGTCCTTTAAGTGCCTTTTGGCAAACTCCAAGTGGGCTGGCATGTGCCTTTTATTGAGGAGTGGCATCTGTCTGGCCACTCTACCATAAAGGCCTGATTGGTGGAGAGCCGCAGAGATGGTTGTCCTTCTGGAAGGTTCTCCCATCTCCACAGAGGAACTCTGGAGCTCTGTCAGAGTGACCATCGGGTTCTTGGCCCTTCTCCCCCGATTGCTCATTTTGGCCTGGGTGGCCAGCTCTAGGAAGGGTCTTGGTATTTCCAAAATTCATTGATTTAGGAATGATGGAGGCCACTGTGTTCTTGGGTACCTTCAATGCTGCAGACGTTTTTTGGTACCCTTCCAAAAATCTTTGCCTCGACAAAATCCTGTCTCGGAGCTCTACGGAAAATTCCTTCGACCTCATAGCTTGGTTTTTGCTCTGACGTGCACTGTCAACTGTGGGACCTTGTATAGACAGTTGTGTGCCTTTTCAAATTTTTATTTTAACTTTTTTATTTCACCTTCATTTAACCAGGTAGGACAGTTGAGAACAAGTTCTCATTTACAACTGCGACCTGGCCAAGATAAAGCAAAGCAGTGCGACACAAACAACAACACAGAGTTACACATGGAATAAACAAATGTACAGTCAATAACACAATAGAAAAAGTCTATATACAGTCTGTGCATATAGCATGAGGAGGTAAGGCAATAGATAGGCCATAGTAGCGAAGTAATTACAATTTAGCAAATTAACACTGGAGTGATAGATGTGCAGATGATGATGTGCAAGTAGAAATACTGGTGTGCAAAAGAGCAAAAAAGTAAATTAAACAATATGGGGGTGAGGTAGGTAGATTGGATGGGCTATTTACAGATGGGCTGTGTACAGCTGCAGCGATCGGTAAGCCGCTCAGATAGCTGATGCTTAAAGCTAGTGAGGGAGATATGTCTCCAACATCAGCGATTTTTAAAATTCGTTCCAGTCATTGGCAGCAGAGAACTGGAAGGAAAGGCGGCCAAAGCAGGTGTTGGCTTTGGGGATGACCAGTGAGATATACCTGCTGGAGCGCGTGCTGCAGGTGGGTGTTGTTATGGTGACCAGTGAGCTGAGATAAGGTGGAGCTTTAGCTAGCAAAGACTTGTAGATGACCTGGAGCCAGTGGGTCTGGCGACGAATATGTAGTGAGGGCCAGCCGACGAGAGCATACAGGTCGCAGTGGTGGGTGGTATATGGGGCTTTGGTGACAAAACGGATGGCACTGTGATAGACTGCATCCAGTTTGCTGAGTAGAGTGTTGGAGGCTATTTTGTAAATGACATTGCCGAAGTTGAGGATCGGTAGGATAGTCAACTTTACGAGGGTATGTTTGGCAGCGTGAGGGAAGGAGGCTTTGTTGCGAAATAGGAAGCCGATTCTAGATTTAATTTTGGATTGGACATCGTTGATGTATACAGAAAAAAGAGTCGGCCCGAGAATTTAACCCTGTGGTACCCCCATAGAGACTGCCAGAGGTCCGAACAACAGGCCCTCCGATTTGACACACTGAACTCTATCTGAGAAGTAGTTGGTGAACCAGACGAGGCAGTCATTTGAGAAACCAAGACTGTTCAGTCTGCCGATAAAAATACGGTGATTGACAGAGTCGAAAGCCTTGGCCAGGTCAATGAAGATGGCTGCACAGTACTGTCTTTCATCGATTGCGGTTATGATATCGTTTAGTACTTTGAGCGTGGCTGAGGTGCACCCGTGATCAGCTCGGAAACCAGATTGCACAGCGGAGAAGGTATGGTGGGATTCAAAATGGTCAGTGATCTGTTTGTTAACTTAAAATCATGTCCAATCAATTGAATTTACCACAGGTGGATTCCAATCAAGTTGTATAAACATCTGAAGGATAATCAATGGAAACAGCTCAATTTATTTTGTCCATTTTCGAATTTGGCTGTAGCGTAACAAAATCTGGAAAAAGTCAAGGGGTCTGAAAACTTTCCGAATGCACTGTGTGTGTGTGTGTGTGTGTGTGTGTGTGTGTGTGTGTGTGTGTGTGTGTGTGTGTGTGTGTGTGTGTGTGTGTGTGTGTGTGTGTGTGTGTGTGTGTGTGGCGTCAATATGCATGTGTAGTATGTGTGAGTGTGTGGGTAGAGTCTAGTGAGTGTGCATAGAGCCAGTGCAATGGAGTCAGTGCAAAACAATTAACATAAATAAATAAATAATACAGGGGTCAATGTAAATAGTCCTGGTAGCCATTTGATTAACTGTTCATCAGTCTTATGGCTAGAAGCTGTTCAGGTGCCTTTTTGGAAAAGAGATACCTAGTCAGTTGCACAACTGAATGCATTTAACCAAAATGTGTCTTCTGCATTTAACCCAACCCATCTGAATCAGAGAGGTGCGGGGGCTGCCTTAATCGACATCCACACCATCGGATAGAATGGCTGATTTTTTTTACCTTGCCGGTTTGGAGTTTCGAACCAGTAACCATTCGGTTACCGACCCAACCCGCTTAACTGGCAGTAAGAATGCCAACTGGCAGGAGTCTTCAGCAATTTTTAGTGTCTTCCTCTGACACGCCTCATATAGATGTCCTTGGGATGACAGGGAGTTTGACACCAGTGATGTACTGGGCCGTACCCACTATCCTCTGTAGCGCATTTTTTATTTTACCTTTATTTAGGTAAAATGGGTTAACTGCCTTGTTCAGGGACAGAACAACAGATTTGTACCTTGTCAGCTCAGGGATTTGATCTTGCAACCTTTCAGTTACTAGTCCAACACTCTAACCACTAGGCTACGCTGCCGCATTGCGGTCGGATGCCGAGCAGTTGTCATAGCAAGCGGTGATGCAGCCAGTCAAGATGCTCTTAATGCTGCAGCTGTAGAACTTTTTGAGGATCTGAGGGCCCATGACAAATCTATTCAGCCTCCTGAGGGGGAAGAGTTGTTGTCGTGCCCTCTTCACGACTGTGTTGGTGTGTTTGGACCATGATAAGTCCTTAGTGATGTGGACACTGAGGAACGTCGTTGGTGATCAGGCCTACCACCTTTGTGTCGTCAGCAAACAACACAATATGCACGGCCACACAGTCGTGGGTGAACAGGGTGTACAAGAGGGGACTGAGCACACACCCCTGAGGGGCCCCCGTGTTGAGGGTCAGCATTACAGATGGGTTGTTGCCTACCCTCACCACCTGGGGGCCGGCCCGTCAGGAAGTCCAGGATCCAGTTGCAGAGGGAAGTGTTCAGTCCCAGGGTCCTTAGCTTAGTGATGAGCTTGGAAGGCACTATGGTGTTGAACGCTGAACTGTAGTCAATGAACAGCATTCTCACGTAGGTGTTCCTTTTATCCAGGTGGGAAAGGGTAGTGTGAAGTGCAATAGAGATTGTGCCATCTGTGGATCTGTTGAGGCGATATGTGAATTGGAGTGTGTCCAGGGTTTCTGAGATGATGGTGTTGACATGAGCCATGACCAGCATTTCATGGCTATAGATATGAGTGCGATGGGGCGGTAGTCATTTAGACAGGTTAACTTGGCGTTCTTAGGCACATGGACTATGGTGGTTTGCTTGAAACATGTACTGTAGGTATTACAGACTGAGTCAGAGAGAGGCCAGCTTGTCAGCGCATGCTCTGAGTACTCGTCCTGGTAATCCTTCTGTGAATGTTAACCTGTTTAAAGTTCTCCCTCACATCGGCTACGGAGAGCGTGATCATACAGTCATCCGGAACGCGTCGTATTGACGCTTTGCCTGTCTGATGGTTCGTCGGGGGGGTTGCGTGATTTCTTATAAACATTCGGATTAGAGCGGATGTTGCCTGTAATCCACAGCTTCTGGTTGGGATATGTACCTATGGTCACTGTGGGGACAACTCCTCAATGCCACCGGATTAATCCCAGAACATATTCCAGTCTGCGCTAGCGAAACATCCACTTCATCGGACCACTTCCATGTTGAGCGTGTCACTGGTACTTCCTGTTTGAGTTTTTTCTTGTAAGCAGGAATCAGAGTTATGGTCCGATTTGCCAAATGGAGGGTGGGGGAGAGCTTGTATGCGTCTCTGTGTGTGGTAGAAATGAGGTGAAATGGATTTCAGTTTTCCGGCATTAAAATCACCAGCCACTATTTTTTATTTATTTAATCATTATTTAACTAGGCAAGTCAGTTAAGAACAAATTCTTATTTACAATGATGGCCAACTGGGGAACAGTGGGTTAACTGCCTGGTTCAGGGGCAGAAGAACAGAATTTTACCTTGTCAGCTCAGGGTTACAGCTCAGGATCAAATGATCCAGCAATCTTTCAGTTACTGGCCCAACGCTCTAACTACTAAGCTAACTGCCATCCCACTAAATTATATGTCAAGTAATGTAACTACATGCTAGTGTGGTCTCCTTCATTTTGTGTTATGGGAGGTTATTAAAGGATAACTGGATTCCTCGGATAGTGTTTATAATCATGTAAGATGTTTGACAGTGTGTGTGTGTAGCTCTGCTTTAAGTGTATCTGTGGACACAGGACACTTCGCTATTCCATCCTCATTAGCCACCAAGCCTCAGTATTCTTAAAGTTCACACTGAACTAATGCGTCTTTCCCATGGTGAAATTAATGTTGCGTGAAAGCCACTTGACACCAACTAAGAGTCTTTGTTTTAAATATCAACTTTCTCTGAATATGACTCATTTTAATCGGTAGGAAACACAAGTATTTTGTTGCTTAGCGAGACAATTATTTCTCAATCTAATTCAGTGTATTCTGTTGGTTCTCCTTGTACCACGTACACTTGCACAATCAGCCTAGTCGTAGTAATCAGCCATTGGTTCAGCATGTACTTGTCAAAGGAAATTCCAAGAAAACACCAGTCTGAATTCTTCAACTCGCTCGCTGATGATAGGTATTGATCTTGATCCTTTCCAAATACCTTCAGATTGCTTTCTCTCAATGTCATTCTCCAGTTCTGATTACAGTCACCCCTCTAACATTCCTACAGAAAGCATACTAAGCACTGTGTAGCACTTGCCTCTGCATACTTCCACGAGTGCAAGGAATGAAATTCAAAGACACACCCAGGATTGTTTAGTGGTATTTGAATGCACACTTCGATAGGCATTCAACTTTAAATTAGCATATTGTGAAAGGAGAGAGAGGACATTCTTCCTTCCTGTTAGTGTTTGTCAGAACAGTCTTCCAGTTAGAATTTGGATTGAAGTCTTTAAATACAGAAAAGCTGCACTCTTGATCCCTTCCTGTGCACTGCAGGGAATTTTGCACCCCTGCTACCATGGAAAGAATGAGAAATGTTCCTACTCCTTTAGAGTGGAACATCTGTGTCTCTTTCATAGCTGGCTGTTGTGCTTAACAGTGTGACTGTCCCTCTTTTGTGTTCGAACAACCAAATCCCCCCAACCAGGGCTAGCTAAGCATATTTCTTTTAGACCTTGAAAGTAGTGTTGCAGGAGTGTACTGGTGGTGTCTAAAATATATCTACAGAATAACTCACTCAAATGCCACTCTCGTAAAAGTGTACCCATCCAATTTGTAGGCCCTTGTAGTGTCACTGCTTTTTAATGCTCAATCAATGTAATATTCGAAAGGTTGTAGCCAATTTCAATTGAATTCATTCTGTTTTTCGAAGGATTCTCTGGCTGATAAAACAGCAAGACAGTACAAAGCCCTAAAAATGAAACCCACGGGGACGTAGAGAGCAAAGTAAAGCCTCCGTGCAACTCCTGTAATACTTTTCTTTGTTCCCTTCAGATGTAAGATAGATACTGCATATGGCTGATTCTCAATTATTCCACATTTTTGTATCCTCTGGCGACTTAGTTTCTTCTACTTTGTTATCAGGGATGTGTTAGCCTATCCTTTTGCAGTCATCAAGTATGGACAACAACCGTTGGGAAAAGCCCAGTCATCATCACCTTACTATTTAGGAAGAGTAATAACAACCAGTCAACTCTCAGTGACACCCAACTCTCACGCTGTCCTTGTACTGGTTCCAAATGATGCTGAACCACACTGCCAGTCAGTCAGAGGGTCGTGGAGAGGTGTTTGGCTGCTAGTAAGGAAAGCAGCCCTGTATTACTGCATATGGAACAGTGATGAGCTGTTCTCGCCACTCATTCTATTCTATCAATTTGACTGATGATGGATGTTGTTCATCCGCACGACTGACATTCATTACAGCAGATACAGAGGCAGGGAGACACAGAGAGGTAGACAGCTGCAACCTGCCCCCCCCCCATCTCTTTCTATTCACGTCTCGCAGTCTTTATGTTCCACTTGTCTGTCTTCATACGAGGAGGCATGAGAACACACCTGTCGTACGGCGTGAGGCACCGAGCCGGTCCGCTCTCGGTGCTAGGGGATAGGCAGAGTTGTGCTAGTCCGGCTAACGTGTTTAGGACGACTGTACATAAGATTGCACATAAGAGAAGGCTATTGTTCTATCACAGGTCATGTACTCTGTAAGTTACAAACATTTCTTTCATGTGTTTGTTTGTCCATTATGTGGGTTTTAATGTAATTACAATCTGAAATAGTTGAGCAGTCTGGCACTAGACCTACCGGATAAGGCCTTGCGTTTCTGATTGTATTAGAGAGCCTATTGCATCAATACCCACTCCTCAATGAGACAAACAAGCAGATAACAAAAATATGCTGTGGGTTTGTTGTTTGGCAAGGCTCCAGCCAAACGTCTCCCACTGATGCGTATTTCAAGATGAATTAAAAGCAGTTTACCACAACACCCACATCCTGCTGTGGACAAAACACTGGCGCCATTTGTTGAGGCAGAGGAATGGTAGATCTTGATATGGCCTTTAAACAACAGGCAATAATGCCACTGACACCAATCCCCCAGATGACTCATTCCATTCTGCAGGAGAGAAGAAAAGTGGGAGCTGGTTGACAAGTGTTGGTAGGATGAAAGTAAATTGGGTGGTGTTACTTGGTTTTGTAAGTGAGAGGGAATGTTTGTCTCAATGCCAAATACCAAGGTTTTATGCTAAAATAACTGATACATCGCAGAGCGGGCAATACTACAGCTAGGGCTGGAAGGCACACTTGTCTGATTTAAGCAGTGCTCCTAAATGTGAGTTGAAATGTCAAAATGCAGGTCTTTAGGGAGAGTTTAGCGCAGGCTGATAACGTGTGCATCGAATATATTCAGACACGTGTTCGTAGGTGTGAGAACAGGGTAGAGGTTTGAGAGCTACTAGGACCATTTCTGGGATGGATTTTGTCAACGTTTTATTCCCTCTTCATTCGTTCTAGCTTAAGAATGTGTGCAAGCACACTTCTCTCTCAGTACCAACTCGAATTATCCTCTGCTTGATGACTCAAATGACCTGGGGTTTCACAATTACTTTTTGTACACCGGAGTTTGGATCGCTAGCAATGGAAATGGCACAGAAAAACTCGATCCTTAATAGCCCTTTCTTCCGTCACTTGATTGTAGAATTAATGGCATGCAAAAGCTGAAAGCATGTTGGCTCAGTTTTACTCTCTGTGTACTCTTGTTCTGCTCAGAATTAATAGCCTTCTCGAGATGCCGGGAAAGAGGCAGAATAAATAATTGTGTTGCAAAATGTTAAGCAAAGCTTTTAACTTAACTGAAAACATTACCAAAGCAGCACTAGCTCAATGCTTTTTCCACTCTTGAATGATAGATGATTCTTTAAAACAAATTTCGTAATAGGCTTATTTAATCAAAGTAAAATACACATTGCATTAAATTGGAATCTCAGTCTCCTGTAGGCAATGCAGCCTTTTTAAAAAGTTGGGAAGTGGTAGCGTAGAGAAGTCACAGAGGGGAGGTTTTTCACCCTTTTAGCCATTGTTCCATGCCAACGAACACATTTTAGCTTGATTAGAATATTGTGGAGCGCTGGGTGTTTGACCTACGCTGTTAAATCACTGCCAGACTGACTGAGGTGTAATCGTGCTTAAGCTTGAGCACGTAATTGCACTGACTCCACTATGGCTGGGGAAGGCATCGGTAGTAGCTGAACACCTACAACAGAAAATCCATTGTCGATATACTCAAAACGTACTCAACTATCTAGCGTTTCTATATAAAATAGCTCAATATGAATGTCACCTCAATATTAATGTTTTCCCCTTTCCACATAAACACCTGATCTACAGTACAGTAGTACCTATATATACGTATTTCACCCCCCCCCCCTCTCCTTTCTGCCAGCAGGACAGTGACCTGATCATGACCTTCAACATGTCCATGCACCGGTCCTGGTGGATGGAGAACGGTCCAGGCTGCAGGGTGACCCCGGTCACCCCCCCTCCGTCCTGGGCCCCGGAGGACCACCGCTACATCAGCATCGCAGGTTGTCTGCTGGAGTACCAGTATGTGGAGGTGGCCCACAGCTCCCTGCAGATCCTTCTGGCTGTAAGTATAGTAGACCTCTGTAAGTATAGTAGGCCTCTGTAATTATAATAGGCCTCTGTAAGTATAGTAGGCCTCTGTAAGTATAGTAGGCCTCTGTAATTATAATAGGCCTCTGTAAGTATAGTAGGCCTCTGTAAGTATAGTAGACCTCTGTAAGTATATTAGACCTCTGTAAGTATAGTAGACATCTGTAAGTATAGTAGACCTCTGTAAGTATAGTAGACCTCTGTAAGTATATTAGACCTCTGTAAGTATAGCAGACCTCTGTAAGTATAGCAGACCTCTGTAAGTATAGTAGACCTCTGTAAGTATAGTAGACCTCTGTAAGTATATTAGACCTCTGTAAGTATAGCAGACCTCTGTAAGTATAGTAGGCCTCTGTAAGTATAGTAGGCCTCTGTAAGTATAGTAGACCTCTGTAAGTATAGTAGGCCTCTGTAAGTATAGTAGACCTCTGTAAGTATATTAGACCTCTGTAAGTATAGCAGACCTCTGTAAGTATAGTAGACCTCTGTAAGTATAGTAGACCTCTGTAAGTATATTAGACCTCTGTAAGTATAGCAGACCTCTGTAAGTATAGTAGGCCTATGTAAATATAGTAGGCCACCAGAACAGCTTCAATGTGCCTTGGCATAGATTTAACAAGTGTCTGGAACTCTATTGGAGGGATGTGACACGATTCTTCCACGAGAAGTTCCATCGTTTGGTGTTTTGTTGATGGTGGTGGACAACGCTGCGCGGCTCCAGAATCTCCCATAAGTGTTCAATTGGGTTGAGATCTGGTGACTAAGACACATACACACACCCTTTAAACCCCCTATGCTCCTTTGAGACCCCTCTTTCAAAGTCACTGAGATCTCTTCTTCTAACCATGGTAGCCAAAATAATGGGCAACTCTGCATTTTTATACATGACCCTAAGCATGATGGGATGTTAATTGCTTAATTAACTCAGGAACCACACCTGTGAGAAAGAACCTGCTTTCAAAATACTTAGTATCCCTTGTCTACTCAAGTGTTTCCTTGATTTTGGCAGTTACCTGTATGTAGACCTAGTCTGACTGCTAGTCTACCCGCTACACTCCCTCTCATCTCAGCAGGGGGACGGGATGGAGCCTAGGCTCTGGGCATGTGGGACTCTTTTTGTTGGAGTTGGAAGACTGTACACTGACCTTGTTTCACATGAAGAGGCTTTTATATTTGGGCTATGATGATGATACCCCGGTGAACCACGATATTTTGCACAGAAATGTTCATATTGTTTTCAGCTTAGTGAGGCTGTCTACCTGTGGATAAAGAAGTTGATCGTATGGATGAAGAAGTTAATCGTATGCCTGTGCACAGTCATCAATGCTGAGACATGCCAATGGGATGTGAAACACACATTATTTTGTCTCGTATTACTAGCTGCCTACTACTGTAGTGACTAATGGCCTTGCAGCAATATTATAAGGCAGAAAATTGTCAACGGGAAAAACAACTCTTCATCTTTCTAAAAGTGCAGGCTTAGGCCTGGCGGCAGCTTTTAGTGGCTTGGCAGTAGGCCATCCCAGGGGGTGGCAGAGGAAACGCAATTCCCTTATTGACGATTGGTTTTCCCTCCATTCTCCTCCAGAGTGTGTGTGTGTGTGTGTGTGTGTACGTGTGTGTGTGTGTGTGTGTGGCGTCAGTATGTGTGTGTGTGTGTGTGTGTGTGTGTGTGTGTGTGTGTGTGTGTGTGTGTGTGTGGCGTCAGTATGCATGTGTGTGTGTGTGTGTGTGTGTGTGTGTGTGTGTGTGTATTCTGTGTGTGAGCTTATGTGTGTGTGTGTGGTGTGTGTAGGGAAAACCGTCCCCAGTGTATCTTTCTTTCCCTCTCTCGCTCCCGCCACTTGTAATTATAGTCCTCAGGCTCTCAGTGTGAGCAGGAGATTCCCACAATGCACCAGGATTTTTCAGAACGACTTAATATATGGCGTGTAATTAGGGGAATGTTGATGTAACAGAGCGGGGTGTTGTTGCTGTGTCAATGATCATGTCGAGGGTTCCACATAGATAGATCCCAGGAGAACACGTTCTCTCCAGCCAGTGTGTGAAAGACAACCACCCGATACTTTACCTGCCTGGAGTTAGAACTATTCTTAAACTCTTGTCAGACACTGTGCAACCTATTTTGGATTAGATTTCAGGGCTACTTCTCAGGTTTATACGCATCTCAATGTATTTTACTCTGCACATTGGAAAACGCGTTTCAGTCATAAACCGAACACTTACATTGTTTTGATTGAAAACAATCGTGAGATGGTGGATGACCATTGTTCCCTTTAGCGCATCATACGATCTGTCTACTGTAGGGACTATTGCACTCACATCAAACAAGGTTTGTGCGTCGAGTCTACAGTATATTCCATCACACGTTCAGCGAGTCTCTCTTGCAGTACAGTAGAATAGATACATAAACACAATTCCAAACACCAGTGAGAAATATGCTTACAGCCTGTCAGATATTATGTAGAAAATGATTGGAGTTATTGCAAGTTCAATAACGCTTAGTCTCCTAAACACAGGAGTTGGTTCAGTAGCATGGTGTCAAGAGAATGTTGGGTGCCAGGATCAATATGACAATGATTGAATTAAGTTCTCCCTGAAACATTGAAGGGGACTAGACGAGTGTCGGTGTCAGCAAAACCTTTGAGCTGCATGACCGGGGGGGATTTAGAGGGCTTCTTCATTACTACACAGCCTGCATGGAGCCCAAAAATAATACAATGGTTTGATACTTGATATTTAGGTGCCATCTTTTAATGTTACCGACGTCACTTTTGCATAGACTAGAAACAAGTTTCTGTGAGGATAAAAACGAGAGTCGCTGCACCTTTTTATTTCAAAGGCTAAAATATGCTTGGAGAGAGACCAAATCCATTAAGTTTTATGTCGAAGCTAATGTCCAAAGTCTGTTATGTACTGTTATATAAAGTAAAACCTGGACCTGAGTGGTTCAGAGCACTAGCTTCTGTAGTGGAGGCATTTGGGAAGTGGTGTGTCGTGTTTTGTCATTATGACTGATAGCTGTGAGCCAAAGTCTACAGCCATTCAATCTGCAGACCTGGCCACAGTGTCCAGTATCTACTGGACATTGTACAAACCATGGAGTTAGAAACGATAGCACAGCATTACACATACCGGTATTCCCATAATAACTGTGCCGTGCTGCCATAATGCATTTGTATTGTAAGCTTACGGCTGCTGTTGTCTTTGCGTAGCTTTTTACAAGCTTAGTGGAAAGCATTGGGCTGAATTTAGAATCAATTTGCTAAATTACCTCCCATACTCCATTCAAGCGGAGTACCCTCTGTAAGCGGCTTTGCGTTGCACTGGAAGTCTTAGCGACGGACATCATAATTGGGCTAAGAAACATTCCGAGGCACAATTGCATCCCAAACACACTTTTCCTATCTCAGACGTTCGACGTGGATGGAAGACTGTTTAATTGTGTCTGGCAGCACGAGGCAACAATGTCAATTTTCCCCAGCACCTCTTTAATGGATAATGAATGGCTTTTGTTTCCTCACATGAGAATCTCAGGGAAGGAAATGACTGGTTCATTATCTTTCCCCCAAAATGAATGAGTGGCTCTTTGATCTGTTAACTGCGCAGACAACCGCCCTCTCTCTTCTCCTCCTCTCCTATTCTCTCCTTCCCCCTCTGCCAGACAAGAACACAATCGATCCACAACTTTTGGTTGTCCCTCTTCTTTCATTGAAGTACAGTCATTTGATAGGGTACAAAGTACCCAAGTAATAATTTCTTATCTCATATGTATTAATGAAAATAACCTGGAAGGTTAATCTAATTCAGTAATATCTATGAAAATGGGCCGCAGTGAAAGAGCCTCCTTGTGTGAACCACAATGATGACAATAAAGAGATAATTATAAGGATTACAGAGGAAGCATTTTCCCTGTCATCCACGCACCCACCGACTTCTTTTTTAGGCAGCTTCCTTGGCTCCGACAGAAGACGTTCCCCAAGTCTCACTGTTATTCTGCTGCTCTCTTTTCTAGCGTCAGAGCAACAGAGCAGCACCTTCTGCTAATGAGGTTTCTCTCAAAGCGGAGAATTGATGTAGGGGCCTCATCCGTTCATTTACAACCAGCCCAGACATTAGTATGGCTGTACGCGTCATTACGCCATAAGGAAAGCCTCCGTCTCAAAGTCATTAAATAATGCGTCGTACTAAGAAGCCTGCCTTGGATGGGACTGAGGAAGGCTTGAAATCACTTTTGATGCTACTCCTCCCCTCTCCTCCAGTCCTCCCTGTCTTTGTTGTCTGAGTGAAGCTGTCTTTGTTTTGCTGTCAACATCAGACAGGCAGGCAAGTAGCTACGGTAGACAAATAAGATGTTAATTGGCGCAGTGACCCTTTACCAAAGTAGTGTAATAAAGACAGCCCAAGCAGTTTGCAGTGGGGTCACCGTGACACTGTCAACATGAGACTGTTGGGCTAGGTGGCACTTAGCTGAGGGACCATATGGTATTTTCAGCTCTAGGGTTGTGAGGTTCGGCCGAAACTGTGATGTCTCACTGTTCTTTTGCCACGTCCCATCTGCAATTACACTCTGTTCCCACCACCATAGGATGTCATTATCTATGGAGAATGTGTTAATGTTCTGAGCTAGTCGGTGGAAAAATATCAGTTAAGACATTCTTGATTGGGGTCCATGTGGGATAAATTCATCTCGGTAGCACAGTGGTGCACCATGCTGTGGTAGGTAAGGTTGCTCTGGGAGTGTAATCACACAGCTCTGTGTGGGAGTTGAACCACTGATTATGGTTAACACTCTAGGTGATTAACGTCCTCCGTCTCACCTTCAGCATCGTACCGTGGCGAGGTCCAACCATGTTGCTTTGCACCATCGTCTGCTGCATGAACCTATTAGTGTAATGCAACACTGGATGAGAAGAGCCACAGCGCACTCTCCCATGGTGGAAAATAAAACTCACACCTACTGTTACTGTACAGAAGCCATCGCGGTTAACCATAAAAATGTACAGTACACTGACATATACTGTGTAGGTCTCATGCCATCCAACCTCTTTTTCACTGGTGCTGCTACTGTGATGATTTTTTTTTGGTCTATAAGAATGGCTGCTTGTCAGTTATTATCTGCAGTCAACCTCTGGGAGATGACGAGTGCAGCCAGCAAGACGCTGATATGTTGCCAGGCAGATTTCTCTGTTCTTCCTTCACACTAGGAGAGAGCAGAGGAGAGGAGAACAGTGGCGTCGGGGCCAGGCAGTGCACAGAGCCACAGAGCAGAGGTCCAGCACACACCACCAGAGTTCAGGGGAGAGCCTGGGGGACGGGGGGGGGACGGGGGACGGGGGGACGGGGGACGGGGGGGGGGGAAGGGGGGACAGTGAGAGGCGGCCATTTCATATGGCTGGATAAGCGGCTAAATGAGCTGTGTCCGGTACACAGTAGCATGGCTGACGCCTCAGAGCCCCGGGGCCAGATTCTCTAAGAACAGCCAGCCAGTCGACCCGAGGAGGACCATGAATCAGAAGAGCTTCCACGTTCACTCTAACAAAACTGTTTGATGAGGAATGATGAAGGTATGACTAACTGTTCTATTCAAAGCATGTGCACAGACTGTGGTTGGACAAGGACATGGTTTAATGCGAAAGTAATTGAAGTAACCCTGATATGAACTGTCAGAGTCAGTGCCAGTGCGACTGTATTGCTGCTACTAAAAGTTGCACATTTATATGCAGTAAAGTCACAGCTCTATGGAGTTGTAAGGGGACTCGGTCTGTAGAAAGGAGCAAACTTTGCCATTGACGGGTGCCTCCGATGACAGGTGCCATAGGGCTGCAGTATATGTAGCAGGCTGAACTCCTGGCTAGCACCACTTACTGTCAAACCTTAGCTTTACAATTGTGTCCAGGCCCCCATATCCAGCAAGACATCTCTCATAGACACACACACACACACACACACACACACACACACACACACACACACACACACACACACACACACACACACACACACACACACACACTGGGAGGAATAATGTTTTCTTACTGGAGGAGACAGCTGTTGGAGTCCACAGCCCCTCCACTCCTCCATCACATCCTCCAACCTGTACAGACACACAACAGGCGTCCTGTGCCCAGGGCCAGAATACACTTTAATAAATGAGACTATTAACACAGCTATCGGGATGTGCTTATGAGAATATTTTCAATGACACTTGTAATGAATCACACCTTGTTTAATTACATAGTGCCCTCTGATGGTACTGGTTTTTTTTTTCTTGGTTGGGGATTCCGAGTGGGTCTTTGAATGCGAGTGTAATTGTTTAGAGAAGAGCCATGGCCCGGTTCCATTAGCTAGAAGATTAAAGGGACGTACGGCATAACGGTAAGTTTCATATTTTCACCTATCACTCAGGCACTGTGAAAGCCCCTTTGTGTAGTATTTGCCTGGTTAATGGTAAAGCTCTTCGTGATATTATTTACCCTTCTCTGAATTTAGCCTGTTGATGAAGTGGGAGAATTATCATAAACCCTACGTGTTTAAACAACGCCATCTCTGCTTTGCTGCCGTGATCTATTATGGGAGTAGTGGAAATACCTTGTGTGTTTTATTCTCCATATGATCCCACCATTTTAATTTCCATTTATTTTCCTGTTGTTTGGCATTTCTGTCATGATGGGATGAAAATTGCTCTCTCTCTCCCTGTCTCTCTGTCTTCAGACATTCATTTCTATTTTCTACCTGAGCCTCTCTGTCACGGATCCCTCTGGAACTGTGTCATTACGCACACCTGGTCCCCATTCCCACTGATTGTAATTGTTTAAATGTACCCTTTGGTTTCCGTTGGGCTGTCGAATATTGTTACAATGTCCGTTGGTCCTGTGAGTACCTGTGCTGTGTTGTTTTGGCTTTCGTGCCACTTGTATTGTGCAGATGATTACGGGTTTGTGCACTTGTGTTATTTATTCGAGGTACTCCTCGCTCTTGTTTGGGTCTCAACCCTGTGTTTTGTATACGTGTTTGTTTGGTCTTCGTCCCCGTGCCTTTACACGGCACGCTGTAATTTGGGTCAATAGAAACCCCTATTACACATTCCTGCGCCTGTCTCCGATCCCTTTATACCAACGTGACACTCTCCCACTGCCTTCAATGTTCATTTCAATGGCTACTGTTCAAAGAAGATAACAGAATGGAAAGATGCGTATCTTTAGAGAAATCACTATTGAAGACCCGGTGAGCCAATTTGGTCAGAAGTAATTTTAAGACGATTGGAGGAGGTATCAGTTATGGCGGAGGGATCTGCTCCTCTGATGCACCGACGAAGGGAAAACACTTTGCTTTTCCTCATCCAAGTCTTTCAATGTCGAATTAAACAAAAAAGCAAAGTCCACATTGATAGATGAATCCAATTCATTAAGCCAGGATAGGTGCTTCGCTCCAATTTCCGCTTCTTTCGACAATCAATTTTTTCTTTGCCAAAGACTACACGTGTTTCACGCCTGTGCATGTATAAAAAGCCATTTTTTGTTTTGCTTTCAGTTCTGTGAATAGTGAATGCCTTAGCCCCTGTAATAAAATGGACCAGTTTTGACAGTGGCCAACACCTTGAGGGAAGTGAATCAATTGGCCTCATTAAATGTTAGGCCCTAAAGGCACACAGAGACCATGGCCGCACGGAATTGCGATCTTAGACTAATTGTTGTGTTGAAACAGTCATGCTTGGCAAATCATTCACGAGACATCTGTCAGTCTGGCTCACAACGTTATCACAGAGGCTTCAGTATCAATCTCAGGCCCCTCTCCCCATGTCTGTCTCTCTTCTTATTCGAAGCCTGTTTCTCTGTGTGTCTCTTCGTTCTCCACTCTCTGTGAGATGGGCTTGTTGTTGTGGCTGAATGAGTAACGGCGTGGGCCTGTGTTGAGTGACAGGGAAGCTGATATTGTCGGGATCTCTGAAGTGTCGGAGCATCTCATCTGATAAGCCAGAGAGCGAGAGCGAGCTCAACGGCGAGGGAGGGCGAAAGCGGGCGCCTATTTTTCAAATGTCAGAAACGACATGGGACGCCGCTTGATGAGACCCTGTGAGCACAGTGTTTCATTCAGCTGCTTTAATTGCGGGAGCCTTTTGCTCCCAACGCCGACGACGCCCCATATCACAGAGCTGGAGATGATCAGTCTCCCTCCACACCACTGAGGTGATTGTAACCAGTGGACAAAAAGGGCAAGCTAGCACTACACTAATGCTGCTGGGGCTGGGGCTGTCATTTGAATAAATGGTGGCTTCAACCCCCCCCCCCACACAGACAAGATGACATTGTCTGAAATGCATAGAAACACTGGTCTTAAAGACCTCAACTGCCATCTAATTTTTCAATATCAAAGTTTTGTCTGTGGTAAAGCGTTGTAGTGACACACTGACACTGTGTTAGTAGCGGCCTACAGCCTCGGTCACGACACAACATTGTCAGAGTAATAAGAAATAGCTGTCTATCATTGTGACATGTAGGATACACTGTAGAGACTTTCAGCTCAGCCGCGTATGTCTTGACAAGGGGCAGATTATTTGTAAGCTCTCCGCTGTCACAATAGGTGTATACATTGTGTTTGGCTAAAGAGCAAACAGCCTCGGTGTATGAAAAATGGCGACGACAGTGTGTTGACACGTGTTCTTAATGTGTTGAATTACGTTGAGATATTCGGCTAGTGTTAAGAAGGCGCTTGACCCTGCCTCTGTCACACTTCCTGTGTTATCCCTCCAGTGCCTAATACAAGTCCTGCTCTCTCTTCAATCTCCTCTCTTCCCCTCCTTGTCTCCTCTCTTCCCACTGCGTTGATCTTTAAATCCCGTTGTCTATTACAGCGTTTGTCAGGATAGCACCTTTCACTTCAATCCGTTATGCCTCGTCAGGGAAAGGAAATATCTCTGACGTGTTATAAAATGGCCATTACTCACTCCTTGAGGGCTTTGGGAGGTCACAAAACCAATTATCAGGAAGTCACGCAGGCCGTACACCAAGTGACTTATGACCTCCCAATTTTTCACCATGACCCTCATATTTAGGAGAAAAGATGGGACATCTAGAAATAAAATCTATCAAGCTTCACATGGGTGCATCAGACTTTACAATTACAAATATACTGATAGTCAGGCGTATATTGAGCATCCCCGACTACCTAGCAAAGGATTTGTTTGCGTTCCCCTCTTTGCATAGAGGTCAAAACTACCATCAGCTTTACCATCTTCTTGGCAGACCGATATTAGCTAGCTTGCCATTAATTTTGAGAGTTGACGCTTAGAATACAAAACAAGCATCTACTCAAGGCTCTCAGGGCTCAGTACATTACAAAGGCTAGGTTGGCTTGGTATTCAAACAGTATTTTGGCCTAGATCAATGGAGAGATGTCTGAATGCATTATAGTAAACAAAGAGCAATTATGCTCCTAGCTCAGAGTTGGCTTTTACAGCAAGCAATCAATCCCTGGACAATGGATATGGGAGCTAAGGGCCACATAATGAATGATTATCAAGTGAAGGAAAGTATCTCTGCAAAGCCAATAAGGTTAGCCAATAAGACCAGAACCAATTAAGCAGAGTTGTCTATGTTGAGATGCTTTGCCTTAGGTAAAGCACATTAGCTAACCCACCTTGGGTCACTTCCATCAATTTAATACTGTAGTCGTGTGTGGGTATGTGTGGAAGCAGCATCAATATAGATAGAAGGATATGGAATGTACCTTTAATGGTCTACTCGAGACCCATACCTGTAACCCTGACCAGTGACAATGAGAACAAATAGTCCTTTCCTGTGTGGGTAGTGTTACCAAGCAGTGCAAACCCAGTAAAGGTCATTCCACCTTAACCTTCTGCCAGTCAACATGCATGCAACAACCATGTCACGTAACCAGCCTATTGAACAGAGTCTAAGGGTTCTCGTTTCAATCTTGACTCTTTGTCAACAGGAGTGCACAGCAAATAGAAATATGCGATAATGGAAGCGATTTCTCAATTCAATCCTGTCTGGCCATGGCATGTTAGCCTGGCTGGTGGGACTTTAAACGTCTCTGTCTGAGGTATAAAGGAAATGGGGAAACTGTAAGAGGGAAATAATGGTCAAACACTTCACAAGCATCTCTGTGTATTTGAGGAGAGAAGAGAGTGGGAGGGAAGCACTGCCCATGTGTTTATTGTGCTGTAACATTGCTATGTCAAAAAGTGACTCATTCTCCTCTATGGTTAAGTGCCTTCTCAATTGTGAAAGTGGAAAATTGGGTCTGATGAATGTCGTTGAAGAATCACGGTATTCTCACAGGAAAAGAAGACTTCTGTCTCATTTCTGATCATTTGGTACCACTGGGACAACGCAACAGCTATCCTGAAGTAAAAGAGCTCTCTCAGTACAATGCATTGATTTATCTCTTTGGATTCCCTAGAAATATCAGGGTAGCCATACAGGGAATATAATGTTGTTAAAAGATCGTTATCAATGATTTCTTTAGGGAATGACTTAATAAATGTGACCTTTCAGTAGAGTTGATGTGTTTAAACCACCTACTCTTTCAACATTCAGTGATTCTGCTAAATGTGCATATTTCATAATTACATTGCCAGGTTTGGGCAAGAGATTCAGACTAATGTTGAATAATCCTTCATATTCATGTGTTTTTTTTATCTAGCGGCTTAATATTGATTGCCTGTTGCTTAGTCATTTTACTTTCATTTGCATTATGGTGCAGTTTTCCAAAGCTTCGAATTTGACTTATGATTTGTCTGAGGTACAGGGCAAGATACATTTTCCGCCACATAGAGCTATGTGTACTTACCGTCAGGCTTCTTTGAGAGTAAAAAGGGGAATATTTTAGGGCTTCTGGAACATATGCACTGTGACAGAATGATCTGGTTTGGTGGAATCTCTCCTTACTTTGTGTGTGAGATATCTTCTTACTTAAAATATGTCATGTTTCAATTTCTCAAAACTCTTTCAGGCAAGTTTCTTTTCTATTCATCCTTTCATCCTCTTTCTGGCAAACTGTGGCCAATGATTCAAGAAGTAAACTCATTTGAGAGCATTAATTATTCAGCAAGAAAATGAGTCTAATTTATTGGAGAGGTTTGACATTTTTAGCATCCTCATTTGAATTTTCACTTTTTCAATTACAAGCATTTGATTATTGAACCACTCGTATTGATTACAAAATGTATTTCTAATCACACAAATGAGGAAAGGAGTATGTCTGTTTCCCAAATGGCACCCTATTCCCTATATTCCATTACTTTTGATCAGGGGCTGGTCAAAAGTAGTGCACTATATATGGAATGGGGTGCTCTCCTCCTTCATTATGTACAATGATTTACGCTACAGCCTATAGTAGATAAATCTTTCCTTTGACCACTTTTCCTCCTCTCCTCTTACAAAATGATGCCCACCAGCTGAAGACTCAATAGAGAAGTCAATGAGCTTGGCCCTTGGCCATGATTAAGGAAGTAAACGGTTAATTTAGCTACCTAACAAGACCAACGTCAATGTGGAACTCACACAGCACAAGCTCAGGAGGTCTTTGCTGTGGAGCCTCTCCTTCTTCTGTAGGGAGACTAATTCAGATGAAGAGCCCGGTAGGTCGCCCAAGGAGGATTAGAATGAAGAGAACTGAATTGCTTTCTGCTCTAAGGTTGGCAGATTATTGAAGACACAGAGGTTTATTTTAATTACACCCACAGAATGGTCCCAGCTCACAGCTGAAAGTCTGAAAGTTCTATCTACATTAAATGGAACCTAATGAATTCTTCGATATCTTGTTTTTTTAAGGATTCAAAAATTCACTGTCAAACAATGATACACTGATGTACCAATATATAAAAAGTTACACCAGGAGACATTGACTTGGGATTGCACTAATGAGTGTAGTTTTACATTAGAATAACAGTAGCATTACTGGGTTATTTTTTTAAATTTAACTAGGCAAGTCAGTTAAGAACAAATTCTTATTTATAACGACAGCCTACCAGGAACAGTGGGTTAACTGCCTTGTTCAGGGGCAGAAGGACAGATTTTTATCTTGTCAGCTCGGGGATTTGATCCAGCAACCTTTCGGGTTCCTGGCCCAACCTTCTAACCACTAGGCTACCTGCCGCCCCTTTCTTACTGCATACTGTGCAGATTAAACTATCTTTGATGGTTGTGAATGTGCGAGGGGTGATGCTTTGCCATCATTGAATTATCATGAATACTGAATACATTGCTCAGGGCCCATTTTCCAAATGTTCTCCAGTCTTTTTTCTTCTCGGTATGGGGTTAAATACTAGGGAAACATTTCAGCGAGGCTTTCACTTGTCCTCAACCTGCCTGTGCAGTCTTACCCACAGTGTATGCAGTACCTCATTTAGAATGATGCATCAGCATGCCATCCACAGCATCTACCCCCAACCGCTCTGATATGTGGCCAACAGAAAGCCCCGTTTTATAGGAACTGCTGAAATGCCATTTGGCTTTATTGTGATGAGTAATAAAACACACATTGAACCTTTAGCATACTCTGTAAATGCCCCAAAATATATACAATCAGCATTTCCCTGAGCCAGGTCTGGTTTTACAAGAGTCTGTATGCCAGCAGTTGTCCTATTTAAAAGGTTTAATGGAGTCAATGTACTTAGATGTTTGCCCTTGATGTGTTGTAGCTTGCTTCCATTTCCTGGGGATGCAACCCCAGTAAAAAGCTAAGGTTCCACTGAAAGTCTGTTTGCTGGTGAACGCTGTGAGATGTGGCTGCAAATAACCAGTTGTTGGCATGGTACGCAGCTCTGCCCCGTCTATAAACGTTAAGGAGCAAAGTCACCCGCAGCGAGCCAAGGAACACAGGAGGATGGAGTCAAGGACATGTGAATTACCTTTTGCACAAAGTGAGCCTCTCACAGTTTGAAATGGGAGTCTACACTGAGACAGAAATAGGTTGAGTGATGCCACATCAGCACCTGAAAATGGATTAAACTACAGGATTGTGCCCACTTTTTATGAGGAAATAGGTTAGCTGGGAAATGTCCTCCACATCAATAATTGTATGAAGGACCTTTGAAGTTATATTTTCCTTGCCGATCTCTAACATGGTTGGGTGAAGAAAAATATCTGATGTTAATACTATAGATAGTCAAATGTGAGGTGTTGGAAGTGAGATGCAGGGGTAGGTGAAAAGCCAAGACCCAGGATTTCAACACATTCAGTAGCATGCTCACATCTGTAGACTTTGTATAGCAGTGGAAGCTGCTGAGGAGAGGAAAAAATTGTTGGAAAAATTGTCCAACAATTGTTTACAGACAATTTTACTTTTTAATTTTACAATTTAAAGACAAAAAGTACTTGTCATGCACAAAGTAGATGTCCTACCCGACTTGCCAAAACTATAGTTTGTTAACAAGACATTTGTGGAGTGGTTGAAAAACGAGTTTTAATGACTCCAACGTAAGTGTATGTAAACTTCCGACTTCAACTGTATATATACAATTTTTCCAACAATTGTTTACAGACAGATTATTTCACTTATAATTCACTGTATCACAATTCCAGTGGGTCAGAAGTTTACATACACTAAGTTGACTGTGCCTTTAAACAGCTTGGAAAATTCCAGAAAATGATGTCATGGCTTTAGAAGCTTCTGATAGGCTAATTGACATCATTTGAGTCAATTGGAGGTGTACCTGTGGATGTATTTCAAGGCCTACCTTCAAACTCAGTGCCTCTTTGCTTGACATCATGGGAAAATCAAAAGAAATCCGCCAAGACCTCAGAAAAAAAATTGTAGACCTCCACAAGTCTGGTTCATCCTTGGGAGCAATTTCCATACGCCTGAAGGTACCATGTTCATCTGTACAAATAATAGTACGGAAGTATAAACACCATGGGACCACGCAGCCATCATACCGCTCAGGAAGGAGACGCCTTCTGTCTCCTAGAGATGAATGTACTTTGGTGCGAAAAGTGCAAATCAATCCCAGAAGAACAGCAAAGGACCTTGTGAAGATGCTGGAGGAAACAGGTACAAAAGTATCTATATCCACAGTAAAACGAGTCCTATATCGACATAACTTGAAAGGCCGCTCAGCAAGGAAGAAGCCACTGCTCCAAAACCGCCAAAAAAAAGCCAGACTACGGTTTGCAATTGCACATGGGGACAAAGATCGTACTTTTTGGAGAAATGTCCTCTGGTCTGATGAAACAAAAATAGAACTGTTTGGCCATAATGACCATCGTTATGTTTGGAGGAAAAAGGGGGAGGCTTGCAAGCCGAAGAACACCATGCCAACCGTGAAGCACGGGGGTGGCAGCATCATGTTGTGGATGTGCTTTGCTGCAGGAGGGACTGGTGCACTTCACAAAATAGATGGCATCATGAGGTAGGAAAATTATGTGGATATATTGAAGCAACATCTCAAGACATCAGTCAGGGAGTTAAAGCTTGGTCGCAAATGGGACTTCCAAATGGACAATGACCCCAAGCATACTTCCAAAGTTGTGGCAAAATGGCTTAAGGACAACAAAGTCAAGGTGTTGGAGTGGCCATCACAAAGCCCTGACCTCAATCCCATAGAGAATTTGTGGGCAGAACTGAAAGAGTGTGTGCGAGCAAGGAGGCCTACAAACCTGACTCAGTTACACCAGCTCTGTCAGGAAGAATGGGCCAAAATTCACCCAACTTATTGTGGGAAGCTTGTGGAAGGCTACCCGAAACGTTTGCCCAAGTTAAACAATTATAAGGCAATGCTACCAAATACTAATGTAAACTTCTGACCCACTGGGAATGTGATGAAAGAAATAAAAGCTGAATTAAATCATTCTCTCTTCTATTATTCTGACATTGCACATTCTTAAAACGCGGTGATCCTAACTGACCTAAGACTGGGAATTTTTACTAGGATTAAATGTCAGGTATTGTGAAAAACTGAGTTGAAATGTGTTTGGCTAAGGTGTATGTAAACTTCCGACTTCAACTGTAGATTGATGCTTCTAATTGTGCATGTTATAAACAACAGTTTTTATGATTAAAGATTGTACTCTATGGTTGGATTGATGAATTTTTTTCAGTGCTACATTAATTTGTCAGACCTCTTTCTACAAGGCCTGGTCTATGATAGGTCTAATCATCTATGTACACATATTTTGTTGACGCCTAGGCTATAGAGATGCATTCAGGTAATGAACTCATTATTAGCATCAACATTTTAATTTGATTACAATTATTTGTCAATCATTCTTGAATTTATTAGGCTTTACAATTAAGTAGATTAATGAACTGATAATACATTCATACGTTACTTTTTATCCAATCATTTTTGGATATGAATATTGCATTCTATTATCCATCCTATGTGAAAAATGTTCATTAATGTTAATTTGTGTATTTATAATAATAATCTGAAAATCAGTCTGATATGGATATTTCGCCTGTTGTTCATGTCCATATAGCCATGGACAATGTGGTAAAGTACTGTTATTCCTCATTCCTTTTTTATTTACTTTTTCGCTCGCTTGACTCACTTTTCTGGGGGGAAAATCCGTTAAACAGTGAATCAATTTTGTCTGGCCTTATCTAGTTTCCAAAATGCAATAGCCATAGTATGAATTTGATTTCTAACAACCAATATGAAACCTTTTTTTTTTTTTTTTTAAGTCAAAATATTTCTAATGCTGGAGAATGTTTCTAGTCAATTTTTCTCCCTGGCTGAATTGGTGAGTTCAGAAAGAATGGGACCGTTTTGAAATCACTCTCCTACTACAGTACATTGCATTGTCATGCCTGTTGAATTTCACAAGTGCTGCACATACACTCAACACTCCTTGACCTTTGAGCAGTGATGTGCATGTGATCCATGCATACAACAGCACCCTCCAACTATAATAAGGCCAACATGCGATCGCAATCTCACCCGTGCAAAACATGCCACTCATTCAGTGTCGTGGCTATCAGCTGCACAACATAGGAGACTATTCATTTATAAGGCTCCTGATTCAATCAGCCTTTGAACAGTAATGCAGTCAGTCATATTCAAAGTCAACTGGACAAAGCTGCTTTTCGAAAGTGATGGTTATGAAGCTATGTAGTAGAGATGTGTGTCTGACTCCCACCCAGACAATAGAGAATGGCGATGTTGTGCGTCTTTGTTTATTCTGAGGAGACGCGGCTTCATACTACTTGCGGTGAGATCAATCATGCTCCCAGACTTATTCTCAATTATTAATGGTTTCCTCAGTAACTCTGCATGTATTATTCAGATGTATAGAATCTAATTTTAACCTGCCGTCGGGAGTCATCGTCACAGTGGTATTTCCTACGGAGTAGAACGGTTTGTGTATAAAGGAGCCTTTATCATAAGAATACCCTTCTCTATTTACAGGAGACAAATTAGGTTTACTCCCTGTGACACGGTTCAAAACGAGATGCCATTGGGTAATCAGAGGAGCTTTGTGTGTGTGTGTGTGTGTGTTGTGTTTCTGTCTGATAATAACGCCCATGCGACAAACAAAAAAACAGCTCCTTTGTCTCACCTTCTCAGTGCTCCTAATGGGTAAAGTGTGCAGTGTATTGTGTGAGTGGCGGGGCCCGGATCGTGTGTGGCATGTGTCCTTCACATCAGGGCACAGTATTATGCAAATGGCCCAGTCTGGAGATGTATTGCATCTGTGTGAGTGTTGGCCTGTGCTCCCAGCCAGCTACAGAGACAGAGCAGGGGGAGAGGGGGAGGAAGGGAGCGCCACATTATTTAGAGTAAATGAGGGCAAGACCTTGAAATATTCCTGGAATTTTAAATCTGTGGTTGCTCAGATTTACAACTGTGTCTGTTTATCGGGCAGGGCGGGGTAGAAATGAAATACAAAATAGCTTACTGTGTCTTTATGCATTAAGTTAAATGATCTGATTAAACGATAAACACAGATTATAAAAAAAGCCATGTTGGCTAAACTCTCCATCATGGTAGGGGCCACTATGATGAATCTCAATGCACACACTGCTGGTTGCATGCCAGCATGACCCTTAGACTACAGACAGCGCCTGAATATGAGGACGGCACACCCATTATCCACATGGGTATCTATAGTGCTGTCTCGTGCATGGCTTCATGTCTAACTGAATCCTCTGTTACATTGAGAATGTCCATTCCTCTCCACTTACACGCTGACCTCAGTCTGACCCCCAGCATCTGTATCGCGCAATCCAATCAGAGACCTCCAACTCTTGGTCTATGAAATTACAGGCCTAAGGAAGAGCGGGGAAAGAGAATAATATGGTTGTGTTGTTCTGAGTTGTATTAGTGCCTAGAGCAGGGATATCTACTATACTACTATGTTGTACTTTGGATAAGCCTTCAATTACATTTCCTATGTTCGCCTGGCTTTCTACTGTTACACTTAATCCACTTAATCATTATATTAGGTGACTCATTTTAAATACAGACTTATTAAGAACCGCCAAGCCCACATTATTAGCCCCCGACCATTTAAAAAAAAAACAATGTTTGCGGAATGTCTCTTAAACCATGTATTTCCATTGTCGATGCAAGGTTTCTTTTTTCTCTCTTTTTCTGTCGTCGTCTCTCTTCCTCCTCTATATGACCCATTTCCTAGAGCAGAGTGATGCATTATATGCTGTACTAACACCTGTTCCCTCAACACAGATATTGTTAGATGGTATTAGATTAGATGCTAACACCTGTTTCCTCAACACAGAATGTTTTCCACTTGGAGATGCTCTTCTGATCTCTATCTTGTTCCCATTTTGTATCACCGGTGGATAATATTTTCCCACCAATATTATTTTGTAGCTCTCTGCAGCTCTTGAAGGCATGGACACAAAAATCGATGTTTCCTCCACTGATTGTGCTATTCTAATTAGTCTCTATCTCACTGTAAAATGTCACAACTCACAACTGCAGACTAACTTAACTTTCCTCGTTTCTCTTTTGCAGCTTGTTGGGTTCATCTATGCCTGTTATGTGGTGAAGCTCATCTCAGAAGAGGAAGACAGCTGTGAGTATTGCCTTTCAACGAATATTGTAGATCTAGGAGAAATATACCCGATTCCTACAGTCGCACGTTTAAAGGCGATTATCATTTCCCTTTGCTTGTTATAATGATGACTCAGTGCCATCTCACCTCATGTGCCTCAGTTGCCCCATTCACGTCATATCAGAAACTCAGAGTTAAAATGAACATGAGTTATTTGCGTATTGGTTGATTCTGATCATTCCCAAGTGGGAAACTCGGGTATCATCTTTCTACAAAGAGTAAGCAAGTCACAAATTTCAGAGTTTCCAACATGACATGAATGTGGCAAGTGAAACGCACACCTTTTATTCATAAGCTTTACCTGACCAATCACATAACTCCTGTTACTGATGTTTTGCTACGACAGTACTAATGAGCCATTTTCCTGGACTCGCTCCATGATATAATAAATACCTAATTATTTTACGTCCAGGTAAATATATACAGTATGTCTGGCTCAAGGCTGACATCTCTGTATTCCTGCATTTACAGAGTACTTAATTTACTCTAATAACTGAGCATTGGCATGGCCATTACTCTTCTGGTAGGATCTTTAGATTTAGCCAAGTTTAATGCTCCAGCAAACATGTACATTTAAAAGTCCAATTGCCTTGCTCCAAGATGCATGAGTTATTCTCTTTGGCCACTGCCTCTTTTTCACAAGATTAGAAAGCAAGACATATACTGGGACAGGAATTACTTTTTGTGTTATCGTCATTTAGAAATGAATATTGATTGCCCCAAGACATGTGCTAGTTCTCCTTGTTACCCGTCTTGCTTTGGAAACATAGTATGTGCTGGAAAGAATGCATTTGCCAACTACCCCGGCATGCTAGATCAATACCATTTAGTTTTTAGCAATCTCTCTTGCATTCTCTCCATTTGCAACATTCGTCACCAAGCAGCAGCCATAAAGAGAAAGAAGGAACGAGAGGAGATAGAGACCGAGAAAGAGAGGGGGGGGGTCACATGAGGCGACATGATTGCACATTGCCTTCTCTATCGTTTCCGAACATTTTTGACTACACTACCGTTCAGAATTTTGGGGTCACTTAGAAATGTCATTGTTTTTGAAAGAAAAGCACATTTTTTTGTCCATTAAAAGAACGTAAAATTTATCAGAAATACAGTGTAGACATTGTTAATGTTGTAAATGGCTATTGTAGCTGGAAATGGCACATTTTTTATGGGATATCTGGGAGGAGTGGGAGGCCCCGGTGCACAACTGAGCAAGAGGACAAGTACATTAGAGTGTCTAGTTCGAGAAACAGACGCCTCACAAGGACTCAACTGGTAGCTTCATTAAATATTACACGCAAAACACCAGTCTCAACATCAACAGTAGAGAGATGACTCCGGGATGCTGGCCTTCTAGGCAGAGTTCCTCTGTCCAGTGTCTGTGTTCTTTTGCCTATCTTAATCTTTTATTATTATTGTGAGATATGGCTTTTTCTTTGCAACTCTGCCTAGAAGGCCAGCAGCCTGGAGTCACCTCTCCACTGTTGACGTTGAGACTGGTGTTTTGCGGGCACTATTTAATGAAGCTGCCAGTTGAGGACTTGTGAGGTGTCTGTTTCTCAAACTAGACACTCTAATGTACTTGTTCTCTTGCTCAACTTTGCACCGGGGCCTCCCACTCCTCCTTCTATTCTAGTTAAAGCCAGTTTGTGCTGTTCTGTGAAGGGAGTAGTACACAGCGTTATACAAGATCTTCAGTTTCTTGGCAATTTCTCGGAACAAGAATAGACTGATGAGTTTCAGAAGAAAGTTCTTTGTTTCTGGACATTTTGAGCCTGTAATCGAACCCGCAAATGCTGATGCTCCAGATACTCAGCTAGTCTAAAGAAGGCCAGTTTTATTGCTTCTTTAATCAGGACAACAGTTTTCAGCTGTGCTAACATAATTGCAAAAGTGTTTTCTAATGATCAATTAGCCTTTTAAAATGATAAACCTGGATTAACTAACACAACGTGCCATTGGAACACAGGAGTGATGGTTGCTGATAATGGGCCTCTCTACGCCTATGTAGATATTCCATAAAAAAATCACCCGTTTCCAGCTACAATAGTCATTTACAACATTAACAATGTCTACACTGTATTTCTGATCAATTTGATGTTATTTTAATGGACAAAAAAAAGGCTTTTCTTTCAAAAACAATGACATTTCTAAGTGACCCCAAACTTTTGAACGGTAGTGAATATTACCTTGAGTTTCATAATCACAGTTATTAATTTAAGATTGGATACAGCATGCCTTTATTAAGAGTGCCCAGCTCTCCTAGGTCCTCTCCTAGGTCCTCCCCTAGGTCCTCGCCTAGGTCCTCCCCTAGGTCCTCTCCTAGGTCCTCTCCTAGGTCCTCCCCTAGGTCCTCTCCTAGGTCCTCTCCTAGGTCCTCCCCTAGGTCAGTACACTAACAATACTTTTAGTGTACTGACATTATACCTGACTGCTGGTTAGTGTTGTCGCAACCCAACATACAGTACTGCTCACCAGCAATAGGGATTCATATAAAAAAATCCAGTGATGGTAGAAGGCTTTGCCTCTGATAACTGTGTGATCACCTTCAATATGTACACAGTACACTGAACATGGGAGCTGGTATGAGAGATATTACTAAGAGTGTGTGCGGTTTGGTTGCTCTCTCAAGCTAGAAAAAGACTGAGTCAAATAAGTGATGCGGCACTTAGTAGGCTATTTCCTCTACATTTAGCATGGGTATCTGGGTGTAAAAAAAATGCGGCATTTCTCCTGGCTCTGCTGGAGCCCCTGTACAGGGAGCCAACACTAGGTAGGCAGGAGTACTAAACCATGACCACAACCAAACGTGAGTCTCTCAGCTAGCTGAGATTGCCTATCAGACCGTGTCTCTCTCTCTCTCTAAAGAGTATCCCCAGACATAGCTTTCCCATCTTTAGAGCCCAAATGTCACTGCCCAGAATGGGGAGTACCTCAATCTGGCATATTATATAGCCCATCCTGGATAAGTAAAGGATTCCCTCAGGCATTGTTATGATAAAAGTCATTTTGGTCCCAATTAAGAGACGATTATATTTGCCACTCAATAATGGCAGTAAGAAATATGCCATTCAGGGGAAATTAAGCTCAAATTGGAATTTACCCTTGACAATCTCGTTGATGTATTTGATGTATTCCAGAGTTGAAATTTAAAGAACCTGGAAAAAGCCCATGAAGTATAATACTATATTTGCAGTGGGAGGGGGGTAGTGGTGGTGATCATTTCAGTCATGTAGCTGTGTTTAATTTGGCCAAACACAGAGGAATAATATTGTTCATATCCTCCAGTGAATGAGAATGGTATTGATGGTTTGATCCCTGAAGCATGAGGAAACACTAATCTGGGAGCCGTATTGGCCATTACAGCTCTAATTAATATAGTACATGAAGCACCTCAGCGAAAGTAATGAACAGCTAAAACCAATCAACACGCTCACTCCGTAATTACAGCTACTATCAAGGGTAATGTCCCAGGGTCCATTTAAAAGAAAGGATGGTATTTTAAATTATTTTGCCTCCAAGAGAGGAAAGAGAGAGAAAAGATGAGAGAGGGGGAATCAAGATGCAGCTAGTAGTCTGTTCAAGGTGCTGTAAATACTTTTTTGGGCGTTCATAACAAGGAAATTAGGTTACAGCTTCCTCTATGGGATTTGCAATCAGGTTCAGTGTACCAGGAAGGTGGAATGTCATGTTGATTGGCCCTCGGCGGCATTTCATTTGCCACTGCTTTGTCATAACAACTTGTTGTGAGTACTTAAGACAAAGCAATTTGGAGACATAGACCAAGTCGTGCTGACTACAATTCTCAACAATACTGCCATTAAACCTTCCCCTATAGCTAAAGCCTACTGAATAAAGCCCAATCAATACGTGGCTATATCTTTGGGGGAAGGCGTGCCTGTATATATCTGAATGCTAATAGTGTTTTACTGGCATCTTTCAGGGCTTTTTGTATAGATATGACCTACTAATAATCCACCTTAGTTATTAGCATCTGTTTTAGTGTGTTTCGTCATCAAGTGAGCACTATTTGTCATATTAGCATGGTAAATATAAGTAGCTGCAGGCATTTAACATTATTCCCTCCAGCAAAAGGAAAATATTAAAATAGCTTTTCATTTCACACATAATGGTTCAGTCAGTCGGTTACTCAGTGTAACATTCTAACAGTCAATGACCAATCATATTCACCTGAAGGAAACTGAAATCACGCCCAATGATCCAATGGGCCAATGGATGCCGAGCCCGCCATCAGAAGCCCCACCTTCCTGGCTATAATCCCGGGGCACGCATTCATTTCCTCAATGTTTTGCTCTTCAGCTCGCCTGAAGGAAGAACGTATCATGTAATTTGCTAACTTTTGAAGCACACGAAGAGTACGAAATTCAGCTCCGACTTTGGTTTGTTAGTAGGGAGTGAGTACTCGTCCCAATAGATGTTACGAATTTTGACTCTTCGTATCGGTTTTTGTTAAAAACCCATTACTTTCTGCACTGCTTGTGTAGCCAGTGCTTCCTTGCTTTAGTAAGATTGCCAGTGGTAAGAGTAAGTTCAAAAAGGCTAACCAGGCGAGTTGGAACCTCCGACCGTGCCCTAGGGCATGTGGTTTCACAATGAAAATTAAAGATACTCATGAGTGCTTTGCTGTTTAAATGGAGTGGAAACACGCTCAGGAGGTCTTGGCTCGGACCAGTTCGTGTGACCATTGTCTCCTCCTGGCTTCAACTTCCATTGGGCATCAGGCTGACTTTGTGAGAAAGATTGGGGCTGCTGGCGAAGGGTTTCCGGTGAAGCAACCTCTGGAATGGGGTTGTCTGAGGCCGGGAGAGAGCAGCAATGGTGGTCGGAGTTGATAGGGCTGTCATCCCAGCCGAGTGAAGCTCATTCCAGTTTCTCTGGCATTGATCGGATTCCCGGGATGATATACTGTACTATCCCTGGATGGTTCTGGAGGATTTTCAGAGTGTGAATCGAATGACATCAATCCGGGGCAGCCTAAAGCCCCAGCTTTTGGATTCAGCCAGTGAGAGTGAACCATTGGTGGAGCTGTGTCGTAGGGCGGCAGATCACCTGGGGGTGGATTGGCCGTCTTCTCCCCCACAGCAGAGTTCCTCTAGGTTTGGGGGAAGGTATCTACCTCCTGTTCTTGCAGCTGTGAAGCATCGCTTACCCCTGCTTATCCCTGAGCTAAAGGCGATCCGGGATTCCCCTCTACCAGGTTATGGGGAGTTCATGAATGTACAGGGTATGGAGTAGGCGGGTCTCGTTTGCACACCGCTGATGGATGCAAAGCTGGCAACTTACTTACCTCCATGGACAAACAAAGGGGCTAATCCTAGCACGGTACTTCCAAATAAACAGTCCCAGTTCTCGGTGGATCAGCTGGACAAAGTATACCAGGCCTAGGGTGTGGCAGCCCGGTTGTTGAATGTGGTCACAATGCTGCAGATGTACAGTATCATATCAATTTGCTGCAAGAGCTGAATAAGACTATGGAGGCGGGAAAACCAGTTTCAGAGCTTTTCGTCGAAATGCGTGCTACGGCTGATTTTGTACATCTGTCCTGCTGTACTATCCTGTCTGTAGGGGAAGTATGGGGGTGATAGTGGTGGCTCAGCAACACCTCTAGTTGACGTTGTCCAGGATTCCTGAGAGGGACATGCAGATGTATTTGGATGAGCCAGTTTCGCAAACAAGGTTGTTTGGCTCGACTATGGAGTTCTTACAGAAAACAAGACGCAGCTCTACGTGTCCTATTCCCACGAAAATCCTTCACAGGGGTGACGGGGCCCTCCTCCCCAAGCATTTACAGTGGCAACAGTGCTCCCAAGTGGCTCGGTTAATGGGGGCAAGTTACTAGTTGCCGAAGTCCCCGAACCTGGTGTGTGCCGGATATCAGAACGGCAGTATCACGAAAGCACATTGTTTCAACCCAAAGTTCCTCGGTGTTCAGGGGTATCGAGAGTGCGGTATCATCCAGATGTGTGCATAATAAACACAGTTCCTTCCCCACATTCAGACACATGGTTGTCAAGAGTGGGGGATTTGAAAATAATTATCCCAGTCCTCAGGGTGGAGCTCTGCCTCTTCGGGCCATAATGTATGGGAGACTGGCAGCGTGCTCTGTCCAGTGGCGGCCTAAGCAGTTTCACCATGGGTGATCAGGACGGTGATGATGGGGTACAGACTGCAGTTTGCTGTGCGTCCTCTTCCTTTTTGTGGCATCATCACGTCAATGGTCCCCGAGGTCCTAGTGCCTGCCTTAAGAGTGGAGATTTCCTCTCTCCTTCAAAACCATCTATTTGGGTGGTCCCCGTGTCAGAAGTACAGAGCGGTTGGTGCAGCCGGTACTTCTTCGTTCCCAAGAGCGATGGAACGTTGCGAATCTTCCTGGACTTGTGGTTTCATTTTGAGGGTGGACTCTCTTTCGGGCTCTCCCTATCGCCCCGCACCTTTTCTATGGTGGTGGAGGCTGCTTTGGCACCGGTGCGGTGCCAGGGGATCAGAGTATTGGCCTATCTGGACGATTGGCTGGTCTTGGCGAAGTCGAGGGAACAGTTGGAGCTCCACACTGCCATGCTTGTTTCCCATATTCAATCTCTCGGGTTCATAGTGAATTACAAGAAAAGTTGTTTGACTCCGGCTCAGTGCATTCATTTTTTTGGGGTCTCAATCTGGACTCTGTTCTGAATCATACGTTTTTTGTCCCAAAAGAGGAGAGACGCATTCCGGCTCGGTCTGGCACGATTTCAGCTGGGGCTCTCGATGCCTTTTCACTTGTGCCTGCAGTTATTGGCTATGATGGCCTCTATGATAGCTGGGGTGCCTCTGGAACTTCTGTTGATGCGTCTGTTTCAGAACTGTGTGATTGCTACACGCCTGGACGCAACTCGCCACTACCATCGGTGGCTCATGGTATCCCTGTCGTGCCTAAGGGCGTTGACTCCTTGCAGTGGGTTCTCATATTGTCCCGCAGGGTGATCACAACAAACGCTTCTTACTCAAACATTTTTTACAGTTGTTTATTAACCATTATTTTACCAGGTATATTGACAGAAAACATAGTGTACTACTTTCTATTGTACACTTAAGACCTGGGGAAGAGTTGCAGGGGAGAGGTGAAGAGATAAAGGTGCTTATTTGAAAGCTAGGAAAAAAAGTTGTAGCTTGCGACATTTCATTTTTTTAAAGCAGCTCTCATGCTAGAAAAGGTTGGAGACCCCTGGTCTAAGCCCATGGCACCGACCTTGGACCTGGCTTTGGTCCTGGATGATCTGTGTAGGCCTCCGTTTGAACCATTGGACTCTGTGGACCTGAAGGTTCTTTCCTACAAGACTGCCCTGCTCATGGCCTTGGCGTTGGCCAATCGCGTTGGGGATCTTGGATGTCCGCATTTGTGACCAGCTTTTTGTCTATTTCGCTAATCCAGCTCAGGGTAGGGCACATTCTTGGATTGCCTCCCTGGCAACTGACAGCAAAGGACAAGGAACAAGGGTTGCCTAGTGATGTGCATGCTCACTCCACTAGGGGTGTGGTGGCTTCTAGGGCAATTGGCAATATCTGTGCTGCAGCAAGTTGGGGTTCCCCACATACCTTTGTGAGGTTTTATCACTTGGATGTAACTGCTCCCAGTGTGGCTAATAGTGTTCTTATGGCTGGGTCCGGGAGAGGGTGTTAGGCAGCACGCAGGTTGC
Organism: Salmo trutta; assembly: GCF_901001165.1. Taxonomy (NCBI): domain Eukaryota; kingdom Metazoa; phylum Chordata; class Actinopteri; order Salmoniformes; family Salmonidae; genus Salmo; species Salmo trutta. The sequence goes on from NC_042957.1 coordinate 29,883,326, forward strand.
GCATTTATCCGTGTTACCACAGTTCCCTGTGGGTTTGAGCCTTGGGCTGCCTTGGGGTGCGGCAGAGTGTAAAGTGCGCATTATCAGGGTTACCATAGTTTCCTGTGTGTTTGAGCCTTTGGCTGCCGTGGCAGCGTGGGAGTACACAGTTTCCAGGTTACTGCAGGTTTCCTGTGTGTTTGAGCCTCAGGCTGCCGTGGTTCATAGGCTCTGATCGATGCTATGCAGACTTGGCCTGTAGTGGCAGCATGTCAGTGTGCATAGCCAAGTTGCAGCAGGTTCTGGTTCCCTATATGGGGCTCTGACAGTTCATGCTTCTCAGATACATATTAGGTAAAAAGGTGGCTTCTGTAACCAGTGGCGGACTTAATGATTTGGCGGCGCCAGGCAGAGACCAGTTTTATGGGTTTTATAGTAAAGACATGAAATTTAACTGTGAAAATGTATTACCTTTTAATATGCCATGAACACAACTAGTCATGTTTTTTTCATCTGATTATCAAAAAGTAGGTTACCTTCGCACTTTTATCCAAAATAATTACAGCATCCAAACTGTGCACTTTGCACCTGCCAACTTTTCTTCAATTTGCAAGTCGCTGAAACTATCTTACCCGGAGAAAGCATCCAAGCAAACGAAAAAACGTACTATGCCGTACTCTTGTTGGCCAGACAGCATAATATACATGGGCTACACATACAGTGCCTTCAGAAACTATTCATACCCCTTGACTTTTTCCAGATTTTGTTATGTTACAGCCTGAATATTAAATGGGTTCAAATGAGTTTTTTTGTCACTGGCCTACACACAATACCCCATAATGTCAAAGTGAATTATGTTTTTATTTTGTTTTACAAATCTAATAAAAAAATGAAAAGCTGAAATATCTTGAGTCAATAAGTATTCAACCCCTGTGTTATGGCAAGCCTAAATAAGTTGTCCTGACCAGTAAAAGGGGTTATTTGTCATTGTAGTTTGGTTAGGGCGTGGCAGGGGGTGTTTGTTTTGTGTGTTTCGGGTTTTTTGGTTTATGTTCTATATTTTCCATTTCTATGTGTATATCTAGTTTTCTATTTCTATGTTGGGTTTTGGCAATGGCCTCCAATTAGAGGCAGCTGGTTCTCGTTGTCTCTAATTGGAGGCCATATTTAGTTGGGTTTGTTTTCACTTGTGTTTTGTGGGTGGTTGTTTCCAGTATAGTCTGTGCACCTTACTGGATTGTTTTCGTCGTCAGTTTATTTTCTTTTATTATTTTCTTTAAGTGTTTTCTTTAATAAAGAAAGAAGATGAGCACTTTACCCGCTGCGTTTTGGTCCCCCTTCAACGACGCTTATGACAGAACCACCCACCAAAGAAGGACTAAGCAGTGGAGGAAGGAGCAGCAGGAGAGCTATTTGGAGTAATGGACATGGGAGGAGATCCTCGATGGTAAGGGTCCATGGAGCCAGGCTGGGGAGTACCAGCGCCCGAAGGAGGAACTGGAGGAAGCAAAGAGGGAACGACGGAGGTATGAGGCATTATATCCTCCATTTCAAGAGGTGAGGAGGCAGCCCAAAAACATTTTTTTGGGGGGGGCATACGGGGAGTTGGGCTAAGTCAGGGGGGAGCCCTGACCTAACTTCCCGGGCGTACAGGAGAGAGCCGTGGAGCAAAAAGGAGCCAGTCAAGGAATCAAGCGAGGAGCTTGACGCGAGATTCCAGAGAGAGGTACTGGCGGAAAGGGCACGAAGGAGCACCTGTGCTTACTATAGGGAGCGACAGATCAAGCAAGCACCATGTTATGCGGAGATACGCACGGTATCGCCAGTGCGCAGCTACAGCCCGGTGCGCTTGGTGAAAGCTCCTCACAGGTGTTATGCTAGAGCCAGCATCGAGCCAGGACCGGTGATGCAAGTTGCAAGCATCAGACCGGCGGTGAGGGTTCATGGCCCAGTGTATCCTGTTCCTGCTCCTCGTACTCTTCCTCCAGTGCGTCAGCCCAGTCCAGTACGTCCTGTTCCTGCTCTCCGCACTAGCCTTGAGGTGCGTGTTACTAGTCTGGCGCCTCCAAAGCCAGCACCACGCATCAGGCCTCCAGTGCGTCTGCCCAGTCCAGTACGTCCTGTTCCTGCTCCTCGCACTAGCCCTGTGGTGCATGTTACTGTTCTGGCGCCTCCAAAGCCAGCCCCATGCATCAGGCCTCCAGTGCGCCTGCCCAGCCCAGTACGTCCTGTTCCTGCTCCTCGCACTAGCCCTGTGGTGCGGGTTACTAGTCTGGTGCCTCCTAAGCCAGCCCCACGCATCAGGCCTCCAGTGCGCAGTCCCTGTCCAGAGCTTCCGGCGACAGTTCCCCGTCCAGAGCTTCCGGCGACAGTTCCCCGTCCAGAGCTTCCGGCGACAGTTCCCCGGCCAGAGCTTCCGGCGACAGTTCCCCGTCCAGTGCTTCTGGCGACGTCCTGAACCGACAGACGTCCGGAACCGACAGAGACGGCCTAGAGTTTGGAACCGACAGAGACGGCCTAGAGTCCGGAACCGACAGAGACGGCCTAGAGTCCGGAACCGACAGAGACGGCCTAGAGTCCGGAACCGACAGAGACGGCCAAGAGTCCGGAACCGACAGAGACGGCCAAGAGTCCGGAACCGACAGAGACGGCCTAGAGTCCGGAACCGACAGAGACGGCCTAGAGTCCGGAACCGACAGAGACGGCCGAGAGTCCGGAACCGACAGAGACGGCCAAGAGTCCGGAACCGACAGAGACGGCCAAGAGTCCGGAACCGACAGAGACGGCCTAGAGTCCGGAACCGACAGAGACGGCCTAGAGTCCGGAACCGACAGAGACGCTCCTCAGCCCTGAGTCTCCAGCGACGCTCCTCAGCCCTGAGTCTCCAGCGACGCTCCTCAGCCCGGAGTCTCCAGCGACGCCTCTCAGCCCAGAGTTTTCTGAACGGGAGCTACGCCCAGAGCCAGAGTCTCCTCCGTAGTGGGAGGATTGGGAAGGGGGGGTGTAGCACAAGGACCGTCGTTGACGGTAGCCACCCTCCCTTCCCTTTAAGTTTGGGGTTGTTTTTGTGAGGTTTTGATTTTGAGGTGCATTCGGGGTCTGCATCTTTGGGGGGGGGGGGTTACTGTCACGTCCTGACCAGTAAAAGGGGTTATTTGTCATTGTAGTTTGGTCAGGGTGTGGCAGGGGGTGTTTGTTTTGTGTGTTTCGGGTTTTTTGGATTATGTTCTATATTTTCCATTTCTATGTGTATATCTAGTTTTCTATTTCTATGTTGGGTTTTGGCAATGACCTCCAATTAGAGGCAGCTGGTTGTCGTTGTCTCTAATTGGAGGCCATATTTAGTTGGGTTTGTTTTCACTTGTGTTTTGTGGGTGGTTGTTTCCAGTATAGTCTGTGCACCTTACTGGACTGTTTTCGTCGTCCGTTTATTTTCTTTAAGTGTTTTCTTTAATAAAGAAAGAAGATGAGCACTTTACCCGCTGCGTTTTGGTCCCCCTTCAACGACGCTTATGACATAAGTTGCATGTTCTGTGTGCTATAATAATGTTTAACATGATTTTTGAGTGGAAAAAATATTCCAAAACATACATCCTGTTTGCAATAAGCCACTAAAGTAAAACTGCAAAAAATGTGGCCATGGTATGCTTGTCATCGGCAAGGTCTAAGGAGTTTTTTATGACACAAATAAATGGAATACAGCTAAGCACAGGCGAATTCCTAGCAGAAAACCTGGTTGAGTCTGCTTTCCAAAAGACACTGGGAGACAAATTCACCTTTCTGCAGGACAATAACTTTAAACACAAGGCCAAATATACACTGGTGTTGCTTACCAAGACGACATTGAATGTTCCTGAGTAGCCTAGTTACAGTTTTGACTTAAATCGCCTTGACTTAAATCTATGGCAAGTCTTAAATGGCTGTCTAGCGATGATCAACAACCAACTTGACAGAGCTTGACTTACCCAGAAACATTCACAGCCAAAGGTCATTCTAACATGTATTGACTCAGGGGTGGGACTACTAATGTAAATTAGATATTTCTGTATTTATTTTCAATACATTTGCAAAAATGTCTAAATATTTATCATCATGGGATATTGTGTGTAGAAAAAAATCTATTTAATCCATTTTTAACTCAGGCTGTGACAGAACAAAATGTTGAATAAGTGAAGGGGTATGAATACTTTCTGAAGGCACTGTACATGTCCTCTGCCTTGATGACGATGGCAGTATTATCAGCAGCACCTGTCTTTTTACTAAAGAAATATGTTAACTTAGGCAATTCTTCTGTAAAAATGTAATCTTTCTTTCTTTTCTCTGCCTCGCTCTGAAAGCGCCTCATTGCTGCTGCTTAATTTCAATGAAGGTCACATTTGAAATCATATCGCGTGAAACAATACACAGGATCTCTGTCAGGGTGGAATTGTCCATTATTTTGAACCAGTCAGGGTGGAATAGTACATTATTATGAACCAGTCAGGGTGGAATAGTCCATTATTATGAACCAGTCCATGGGTGATTAATGACACTTGTTTCTACCATTATGATAACTTGGATAATATTAATATTGATATGAAACACATGTACAATATATGTATGGAAATAAATTATCGGCGGGGGTTGGGGTACTCGAAACGGAGCATGGGTGGGATCTCAAGCGGAGAAATTATATATTTTTGTAAAAGATTAGAAGTAAAAAAATATATATTATGCCCAGCTTATGAGGCCTCTTGATGATTTGAGGCCTGAGGCAAATGCTTCTTCTGCCTAATGGTAAATCCGCCACTGTCTGTAACCCCTTTTTAGAGCTGGTGTAATCTGTGTGCTTGGGCTGCCTGGGTCTCCTTGTTTGGTACCCTCTGAGCCGGCTTGGGGTGTGATTGTATGTCCCCATAGTATGTTATACCGAATGATCGACTGAAAGGGAACGTACAGTTCTGAGTACAACTACCGTTCCCTGAAGGAGGGAACGAGGTATAACATATTTTGGCCCCGTGCCATCAGGGGATTTGGGCACGCTGAAAGCGGTACTGAATTGAGGAAATGAATGCGAGCCCCGTTATTATATCCAGGAAGGCGGGGCTTCCAAGGGCGGGCTCGGCATCCATTGGCCCATTGGTCGTGATTTCAGTTTTCTTCAAGTGAATATGATTGGCCGTCGACTCCCTCCTTCAGGGAATAGTAGTTATACTCATAACTGTACATTTTCCTGTGGTTATATATGAACATTTACTCTGCAGAACAATACTGATACAATACTTAAGTGCTAAAGCTACATTTACTGGGACTTTTTTAGAGCTTTTGGTGAACGTCCACTAAAATGTACCATTAGAATGATGATAATGCCCGACCTTCCATCTCTTCCTATGCATGGTGCTGGGGGGAAGGGGAGCTCATCAGGAAATGTATTTGGTTTATCTCAGTGTTTCGTTTGTCTTAAGAGACTCAGATGCATAAAGACATCGGATCGTTATCGCGCTTTAGCACCTCCGTCTTTTTGGTTGAGGCCCAGATACCTAGACCTGCAGGCCGGTCTCTGTGGAAGGCTGGGCTCTAATCCTGTCCAGTTTGTTATTCTGTGTGATCTGCTAATCCAACAGGCCATGCTCCCCGGGCATTGCTCCACCGCAGATATCGCCCCTATCCAGCCCTTAGACGGTCCCGAAACTGATCATCCACTGCCTGGGATTATCACAAAGACACAAGCAGCGCCCGTGCTTATTTAGAGGCGCACACACACACACACACACATACACACACACACACACACACACACACACGCCTTTCTTTGATCTCACAGTAACCAGATGTCCTCTTTTTCTTCTTATTTTTGTGTCCAGTTGATTTTATAGGAGGGTTCGACTCCTATGGTTATCAAGGGCCTCAGAAGACATCCCATTTGCAACTACAACCCATGTACATGTAAGTGCACTGTAGCTACATCTCTTCACACCTCCTATTACCGTACTCCTGAAATGTTTTCTCCTGACTGTGGCTTATCTGGGTGCCAAGTTCACTATGTTGTCACACTTCAGTCTATAAATTGGACGATTATGACTAGGCTGAGGACAAAAGAGCGTAAGGCAGAGAGGAGTCTCGTATATAAATAATGCTAGTGTCAATACAGCTTAGGAAATAGCTTGGGTCAACAATGAGGGAGGGGCTGTTTGTATCTGGACTCCTGAAAGGTTGGGATTTTCTGGAGAGTAAATGAGGAGAGGAACACAGGATGTTCAGCCTTTGAGAGACTTAAAAGGATTTCCCTACTTGACACTGAATGGATCAGAGATGTTGTTTTATAATCCTGTGTACAGTGCAGGCTGGTCAACATAAAATACACTGGGAATAGACAGTAATCCACTCCTACTGTATAAAGAGTTATCCTCGAAAGCTGGTCTCATAGGTATGTTAAACATGAATGTAGATATACAATGCACAGGAGGTTGGTGTCACCTTATTGGGGAGAACGTGCTCGTGATAATGACTGGAGCGGGATTAGTGGAATAGTAACAAATACATCAAACACATGGTTTCTAGGTGTTTTTTTTATCACATTTCTCTGGGCCTCACATGAGGCACATTTTTGGGGATATGCATGTCAGGGGTCCAAGCTGTGCTCATGGCCTTGTGTGCCAGATGAGCCCCACAGTGGCAGGAACAGAACAGCCTGGGTATCCCCTGCCTGCCTCTCTCCGTAGAGCCCAGGCCTCAGCTGACTGGCCCAGCTAAGTAACACTGATCGTAGGGGAAACACTGTGAAGCCGTGCCAGGATTTGGAACAGGGTGCTGACATGTCTACTAGTGGGGAGAGGGGGTTGGTGGGAATAGGTAGGGAGGAAGAGAGGGGGGTAACAGCCTCTTGCCCAGCCCCAATGCCTATATTTGGTTATTCAGGGGTGACTACAATGGAGTGTCTCCTAAATCTTAACCTGCTGTCTGTCACTCTCAGTCAGCAATGTATGGAAAAACAGGGAGGGGAGGGGACAATGAAGTGCACATAGGGTGTGTGGACATATCCATTGTCTAATGTGAATGGAATAGGATGTGTTGTATCTGGTCCATTGTTAAAATCAGTGTTGTGCCATCTGTTATGAGCTGCTGGTTGTACAAGGTCAGCTGAGTTCAGGTGGGAGTCCTCCGTCATTTAAGGGAGTAGGGTTTAGACTTGCACTCAAGGAAACACTTCAATTCTTCGCCAACTTAACTTCTCAGTTGTGTCATGAACGTTCTGCCCTTACTTCTCAATAATAACTGGGCAGATAGGTGGCTAATTCCAGGGCATATCACTTTGACGTCGTCACATCAGACAAGAACCATCATTTTATAATCATCATTTCCTGTATTGCTCAGGGAAAGTGTGTAGCTGTCGGTAGGTCAGCATTTAACACATATGGCAAGCTTATGGACATATGGATTCATTTGTAACACAGGAGAATGGAACAAAAAACTAAAATGTCATTAAGAGCCATTCTGTGGTTTTATGACACCCAATAGGGAAGACAATAGATATTATAAATCATGGGCACCAAGATAATGGTATGGTAGAGGTGCTACACATCATCTTCAATAGTCAATCAGTCTTCACAGCTGATGCCCATTAACAATTGTTCTTATTGGATGTGACAACTGTGAATTACCAAGGTCTTTAGAGAAATAATGGCAGGTGTAATGATTCGTGTTTTTTTTGCATGAACATACAATATGAACGTGTATTTGAATTTGTCTGTGGCAATGTGCTTTATTGGCACTGACTCATTTGTCTCTTTCTCTTCACAGGTCAAAGTAACAAGGACAGCTGCCTTATGAACCAATCAAATAGAGAGCTACAGTTCTAACTTATTGTCTCATTTTGTAAATGTCTTAAAATAATACAGTGTCTTACAAACTGTGTGGAGAACGTGAGATTCGACACTTTAACCTCAAAGATTCCGAAAAACACACTGGATTTTCTTTGTCTCTGCTCAGCCTCTCTGCTCAGTGGTGGAGTCAGAGTCTGGGTCTGGACTAGGGGCCAGGCAGGTGCAAGAGCGCCCTCTTGTGGCTCTGTTGACCTTACAGGGCGCATATCTCTCCATACTGGTTCTTGCTTTCTTCATGACAGCTGAATAACTGTTATATTGAGGGAACAAATTGCTCTGATGCCCCTGGACAGTGTTCAAATGGACCAAGATTCCGGACAAAGGGAAACTGTTGGACTTGTGCCAAGTTCTGAGAGCACTAGCTAAGTGGTGCCTGTGTTCCGACTAACTTGATTAGAAATACTCTCTGCTTAAGGAATGTTCAATAACTAATCACTATGGCTTTAGTCATCAGAAGTAGTTTTATAGCTCCCTTATAAAGAGTTGATTAGAATCAATGTAGATGTGAAACCATGTGTTTACAATACATACACTTTGGCCGTTGGAATTCGATCTGAGATGGGCAATTGAATGGGACAAAACTTTGATGGGATTGAAAAAGCAATCAGTTGTTGTTTCTTACGATGGATGTATTTGTCGTGAAAGTGCCAAGAACAAGAGTTAAAGATGAGTGAGACAAGGTATTGGATGCGATCCAGAGATACATATTTTTGGAGCTCGTCTCGGGGATAGCAGTTCAAAAGTTCATTCGGGGATAACACATTATTTGTTTGCATGAGGTGTCAAAATCTGTTGCATATTTAATCTCTGAAAGCACTGGACCTTATCCCAGACTAGGTAGAGGTGACAGTTGGCCTTTCTGCAGATGTCTTTTCTCTGTAAGGTTATGTGAATTTTGTGCTTTTTTAAGACAGCGTGGAGACTTGAGTCTAATGACAAAGAGAAAACAAAATGTAACTTCTTTCAATTCTAGAATTTTTTTAACATGTGACAGTGTTTACTCTTTTATAGTTGACTAATAACATATTATAGAGAGCTTGGAACTATAAGGTTTTATCTGCATTTTTATCAAAATTGAGTTATTGACATAGCCTTGTTCTCTACCTATATATAAATACCCCAATTCATGTTGTTAAGTTCCAAAGAATACAATATAAAAATAGCTGACACTATTCAAAGCAATGAGGGTTCGTAACTATAAAGCCAATTATCTCAGAAGAATCTTTTGCAGATAGAACCTTATAGCCCCAAGCTCTTGTTATGTTGTGTATAAGTGGGCCTTTCTTTTACTCCTAGCTGTATAAAGTGTTGAGGGAAACCTTGGGAACAATATCTTGCTTATAGTGGTGTGGTGTGAGGACTAGAAGGAGGTGTGTGTGGTAGAGTTTGTGCTGTGGCTGAAACGTTGTGCTTTTGTCTAGTGGACAGCGTGGGAACCCCCTGAACCAACCAGGACCAATCTCAGTTCTTTCATCATCGTCTTAGCCTCATCATACTGTAACTGTTCCACTGAAGGGAGCCTTCTTCCCGTGAGCAAAACAATTTGTATATCTCCCACCGTGCATAAATCCTTCTGCTCTGTAGACCTTAACTCTAGATCATGGGGGCCTATCTATGTTTTCTATTTCAATGGTGTGAATCTGTTTGCTTTTCTGGAAACGAATGAGGTAATATTAACAGGTCTTCCAAGTGACTGAATATTGAAACGGAAGCTTTTATTTCCCCCTTCGTTGTGATCTATGATGTTAATTATGTAAATGTCACCTCGAAATACATAAATGCCTAAAATGCTGTTCTAAACTCAGGCAAGTTTAGCTTGCAACATACACTTACTACTTGTGTTTGAACATTACCAAATGGCAACAGCCAATAGAAAACCTGAAGACACAAAGATTCCAAAGCTAAGCATTGTCCTCTTCTTCATAACATTTGTATCAGGGACAGTATGACGTGGATATTAAACTGGGTAAAAGCAATACGGTCTCTAGTATGCTTCCATGCATTATACGTCCCAGATAAGAGTAAGTTGTGTTTTATCAGTGAGTTGATCTAATGTGATTGGATAGTGGATGTACTGTAGTGACACTGGTGGTTACCGACATAGTTACTAACTGCTGCAATTGTCCATCACCCCTTGATTACAGAGATTATTCAAAGTTGTAAATATAAATGAAATTCTCGACCAGGGTAACGTTTTTGGCAAGATGTTGTATAGATCTGAATTAAGAGTAAAATAATTAGATTGCATCTTGCTGTACTGTATTCTAAGTTCCTACATTCAAAAGGAGCTGTGTATAATACTGTTGCAGGCACTCAATTGCTCATCATAGAGGCTTTCCTGAATACACCATTGGTTGTTTTGCTTGGGTTCAGGGCTCACTTCTACTTCGCAATAGATTTAGCAATTTCTATTTATGTTACTTTCAAATTGACTGTAAATATAATAAAATCTAACTGTGGAAAAGTCCAATCAATTTTCTCATTTGATTTCCGAGTACTTTCACTTCCTGCAATGCCTGATGTAATCACTGACATCCTACTTTCTAATCTCTCATCTGAACAGCGAGATGTGCTGATACAATAATGGTTTGGAGTGCCTAGCAACAGCCTGTACAGCCGGAAGGTATCATTCATTACAATTTCCTCCAGTATGTGAGGCAAACTGTTGCCAGCCTCAGCCCATCCGTCCTCAACACCGCAGACATAACGGGGGAGGGTGTGAAGCTAACCTGATGCTGCCATCTATCATTTATTTGTTCCTCTATTTTACTAAATGCTCCACTCTCGTATACAATGTTTAAAAGACCCATGTACTTGCCCTGTGCCAAGTATAATGCTCTGGCAGGAGGCTATTGATTAAAACCTTTGAATCAAGCACATGTGGCTATCTGTGGATATAAAGATTTTCCTCTCCTATACATATGTCTGCAGGTTTACCTTTCACCTGCCTGAGTTTTTTATGAAATATCCCTTTATGAAAGATAGCAAGGTGTGAAGCTCATTGTTACCTGAGACCTATACAGCTTTCTATAGTAAACAAAGCTTGCCCTCTGGGAGAACAGGAAATACTCTGCCAACTCCTCACTGGAAATTGGATCTTTAACCAATGAGGCAATTGGAAAGAGAATAATATCCTTATATGATACAGGAGCTGAGCTGTGGTCGGGGGAGAAATCAATCCTTGACACTGTTGCATTTTTATCTGATCGTGTGTGTGTGTGTGTGTGTGTGCGCGCGCTTGTGTCTAAATATACACCAATTATGGAAAGGAGACTGTCTGTACTTGGAAACCACAGTGGTAATGCTCACAGAGCAATGGTCCCAACACACAGAGCTGGCTGGAAGTTCACTGAACGCTCACTCTCTCGCACACAAAATGAAATGTCAAAGACTCACCAATATTCACAGCCATCTGTTCAAGAGAAAATGCACAGTATTCTGTTTTAAAACCTCCGTCAGAGTAAAACTGCAGCCTGGCTCCAAGCTGACCAGAGGTGCCATCATGTCACCGATTGTTTTATCAGAGAGTCATGTGAGACCTACCAGTGTTAGAAAATGATGAATAGGAATAAAAGCATAAAGGTTCCTATGTTAAATAGTACTGAGAACATCAGGGGCATCTTTAGAGCTCTTTTTCTGATGACATAGGCATTCCTACCCATTAGCGTCTGTCTCTTTACCTCCATCAATCATTCTGTCTGGGCCTCCTGCCACAGGAACCATATGTAGTTGAGAAGTGTATATGATATAATGAGGTTGGGAAGCCTCAGAGCGAGTAATGACTGATGATGAGCCATATCACGGTTTGTTTCATTGCTTTTCCCAGTGAGGAGGATTTCAGAGTCTTAAGTCAGCATCACCGATGTATTTTGAAAGTAAAATATGCTATAAAAAATGTATTTGCAACATTAACAAGCATGCTTATAAACAGTTTAATAGACAATACACTGTTCACATATTCATGATACTACCTATCGAACCTCGTTTTGATATCAATATGGTATTAGTCATTTTACTACCAACCTAGCATATCCACATGTTTACAGTTGGCTTCTTAAATACAATATTAGCTCTATGTGTGAAAGTTGTTTGTCTTAGCTCAATTTCTCCCTCTCTGTACTGTATGTTAATCATGCATATATAAAACGCACCCCCAAGGGTCCATTTAGCGTTGGAAAAATCGACTAATTTGACCACAGGGTTGATTCAGCACGTGTCCATTAGCCCTGGTGGCCTAATATGAAGGTTAATTTAGCCCCGAAACCCTTCTGAAGAAAACTGTACAGTCTGCACATATGCTTGTCTTATTATTATTTTTACGTTTTCTATATTGATTTGCAAACCAGATTTCCTCTGTCGCAGTTACTTATCCTAAATGCAAATTCCGCAGTTGTGATGTTGTGTTATAGACTATACTACCCTCTTCTGTTGACTGTTGATGTTGTCAGTGTGCCACTGGACGACAAATGCATTGCTGATGATTATTTCATTGGCAAATACATAAATGGAATAAATATATTCAGTTGTGAAATGAAATGCCATCACTTTCTGATTTTGAATTGTTTTATTGAAAGTGTCTAGTAGCCTGAATTGGTAAGTGTCATGGTAGAGGGTATTTTAATCTGACCAAATATGGATATTATAATTGGAATACCGTAATGTTCTCCAACTCTTGAGGTATTCCTCAATTTGTGGAATCAAAATGTTGTCCTTTATGACTTCTTGCATCAGGTGCGTCCATAGATTGATTAGGTGCGCCCTTTGTGCACAATTGCGTATAAATGACAGATCATACAGTGCCAGATTGTTTCTACCTTGGTTGGAGGTAGCCTGTCGCTGGGCAGACAAGGATCCCCCAGACTGCACTATAAAAGTAAAATAAAACCAAAACGTAATAGGTGGATAAGTATGACACCTTGCTTATTTTACATTGACAAATGCGCTGCTGTTTGCCACAGCCAAAGAGCTGGATGGTTGGATGAAGTCAAACAGCTACCACGTTACGGATTTATTTTCTCCCACACGCAGACCCGGAAGCAGAAATACAGACTTGGGCTTTGTTTTGTTTTGTTAGTATCTGGACTGGAGTTGGAGGGGAAGCGACAACGTGTGCATGGTCGGGGAGTTCTACCTTGGGAATGGAAGATGAACACATTTCTCTCAATGTTTACACGTGTAAAATGCCTAGTTTTGTCAGCAGTTATGACGAAGAGACAGTCTGCAATCCATCAGAAGTGTTTGATAAAGTTGAGACATCAGGCACAGATTTGATTCAAGATGCCAGGGAAACAAAGATCCGAACACAAGACGGGGTATCGGAGACGCACAAGCGCAGACCTGAGAGAACGGGTTGTAAAGAAAATGTTGAAGGATACAGTTTCAGAAAACCGACTGCAGTGGATATTTTGAGGAATTTCGGGACGACGAGATCCCCTCCGAATTTCAATAACAATTCAGCAGATGACCAAACAGATCCAGAGGATGCCGTGGTAGAAATTGTTTTAAATGAACGAATTGATTGTGTGGACCTTGAAAAGTCAAGTGGTAATGAAACGAAGGGTGGAAAAGAGCAAGTCGCAGATCACACAGAGGGATTAACGTCATCCGATTTGGATGAAGTTGATGTAACAGATTCTGACGAAATTTGTGAAAGTAGCAGGGCCGACGACGATTTCGTACAGTTGAAGGAACATGTTTACTGTACTGTATACTGTATTGCAAACGATAACTACAGGAAACCGGCTGACAATACCGGAGAACACCAATATAATGGGGCTATAACTCCGTCAACATCAAACGTCGCCACAGAGCCATCCACGGATTTGCAGCAGCAGAGCGATTTGGAAATAGGCCACCCCTCTGTCCCCGAGCCATACACCCTATCGAACCTGATTGATCCTAGAACTCTGAACAACTTTTACAACGGGGATTACAATGTATCAATTGTCTTGACCTGTCGCATCTGTCTGGACGACAAGCACATAAAGCCGCTACATTGTTGCAAGAAGGCTGTCTGCGAGGAATGCCTGAAAAGATACATCAGTTCACAGGTATAAACCTGGCGTCACAATTCACTGAAGGCTGTTTCCAGCATCACATGTTTTCTATGTCAAGCATTCTGGATAAAGTGTGTGTGTGTGTGTGTATGCTCAATAGACACAGTGTAAATCCGCAACCCTTTTGATTTGAACGAAACCTTCCATACATAGTTGCCCATTGTAGAAGTGCTAAGAGAAAGGTCTTTTTTGGACCTGAATGCGAAAACATTCAAGAGATAAGGTGCTCAAAGGTGACCCATTTTGCATACCCCACTATACCATGAGACATCCATGGCTTCAGCACTGGAAAGATCAACGGTTGAGATTGATATCATTTAAAAGTTTAGTGTTGTCAACATTTTATAATTTTTGAAAAAAAACGTATTTTTAAATACATTTTTTGAACCTTTTAATGTCATCTAAAATCGAATGTTATCTAAAAACGTATAAACGGCGATTTGTTTTCTTCATATTTGTATATATTGTAGTTTAAACCCTATTTTACATAATCTAAGGTTTTTGTGTTGTTCCCACCATCGCTTGAGACACAACATGCACTTGAGTACACGGTGGGTGTCATGTTTTGGCTGATAAATATACTAAAATAGTAAGTAAATAGACATTTCAACATTCAAATCGTACCACAAAGATGGTTGGAGTTCCACACATCAGATAATGTTGATTTGAATGGGAATATCTGTTGTTTTAAATTATACTGTCAATCCTCCATAGGAAACCTATTGAAATCACACACCATATAGCCCAGGGGTTGTTGGCTAGAGCGCGGTTGCCAAGACCAGAGTAGGCACATTTGCTATGTAACGCAACAGTTGTTGTGAAAAAACTATTTGTAGAGTTGAAAATGCGATAGAAACACATTGAACTTGACATTTTTATTCTGTACATGAAAACTGAAGGGAAGCATTATATTTTATGTGCACTACGACATCACGCACTGCTTTTTATCTGCATAAAGTCTGGTAGAAACACACCACTGTTGGGAAAAATGCACATATTCTCTTCATGCGGAAATTCGAATATTCCCACGAAAATCTGTCGCCAATTTGATGGAAATGTAGCTAGTGACACAGAAAAAGATAGGGCCTATACATATGCAAACGAGGCCTAGCTGTTGTGATTACTGTGGGTTTTCACAACACAAATGTATGTTTACCCTCATTGGATTTGCGTTTGGGTTCATTTGAGACCCTCCCGAGCTCATTGGCATGTCAATAGCTTATCCAGGTGCAGATGTTGTGTTCTGTAGACATTTGGCTGCCTGTGTCGTACTGCATACCCAATGGGAGCGTTGGTCCATGTGCTCAGACTAGTTACCACGAGGAGGAAGACCTGCTGGGGCAGTCAGCTGGGAGAGTACTGGGGTCTAGTATTACACTGTACACCATGTGCTAAACTACCTGAGGTAGGCCCAGTCAACATGGACTGTCTCCTGCTGCACCCTGGAAGAGAGACAAGCAATTGGGATGTAGGCTAGTATAGTGATAAATTAACAGGCTTAACAAGTTCCCATCTTAGTATTAGTGTTAGGCCTATGTGTCAGTATTTTGCTGGACTGCTTAGGGAGAAGGGATGGAAGGAATATCCCATTGTGTTGTAACTGTGTTGCCTCAGCCATTGTTTTCCTTGTTTAGGGAAGCCATGTGCTTCCTGCTTGCTGAACCTACTGGCTCCTCATGTAAGGAACAATCTGCAACAACTCTGTGCTGTGGAATTCAACAGGATAACTAGGCCCAACTGAGTGTAAAGTGAAGGGACATGTTAGGTATTCCCCAGAGAATGTATCCGTGTCCCTGTCTATCCTTGAATAAAGTGTGGGATGACTGTGATATGGTATACAAAGTTTCTATGGACGGCTAACACAGATAAACAGTGTGTGGTGTCCGTGAGCGGTCTGTACAGATATGGAGGATGTAGAAAAACAAGTAAAGAAATTGACAAAAGATATTGCAACATCAGTGAAGGCACTGACTGACTGCCTGCCTGCAAATTGGATTTGCTGGCTGAGTGTTGTGGGTGTGCTGTCTATCCTCGCGGCTGATGGCAGCAGCGGAGGTAGGGGTGGAGATTGTAATGTGTGGCTGTAATTGATAGCCTAATCCAGCGGTTCCCCAGCGTGTTTTCGCAACCCCACCATGTTAAAACATGTTTTTGATGAGATCAACGGCCAATGTTGACTTTTTTAATTGTGGCTATGAGAGTCTCTATTACAAATCAGTCCGACAATACTTTTGACATTATTTCAAAGTAAGGTTTGAAGTGACTAAAATGTATCAGAAAGTTATTGGGAAGTTCAGAAGATAATCAGGCAATAATGTTGTATGATCTTCTGTGTAGAAAATATGTTCATTTTCCACAGTCTGATTTAGTGCCTGCCCACTGGGCAAAGACTTAATTTCAACCCCAAAAATCTGTGACGACGTTGAATCAATGTGCAAAAACTGATTGGATTTGTAAAAAGTCATTAGCGTAGCCCAAATTTGAACATAGATCCAATGACATGGTGACGTTTGTTGTTGATTTCACATTGAATTTGTTAGTTGACAACTCAACCAAATGCATACAAAAAAAACGCAACATGTGACAATTTCCACAATTTTACTAACTTACAGTTCAGATACGGAAATCAGTAAATCAAAAATACATTCATTACGCCATCGTTTATGGATTTCACATGACAGCCATGGGTGGGCCTGGGAGGGCATAGCGAAGCAGAATTAGTTTTTCCCCACAAAAGGGCTGTAATACAGACAGAAATACTCCTCAGTTTCATCAGCTGTCTGGGTGGTTGGACTCAGACGATCCCGCAGGGTAAAAAAACGGATGCGGAGGTTCTGGGCTGGCGTGGTTATGGTTGTGAGGCCGGTTGGACGTACTGCCAAATTCTCTGAAATGACATTGGAGGTGGCTTATAGTAGAGAAATTAACATTCAATTTTCTGGGAACTGCTCTGGAGGACATTCCTGCAGTCAGAATGCCGATTGCACGCTCTCTCAATACTTTTGACATCTGTGGCATTGTGTTGTGTGACACAACTGCACATTTTAGAGTAGCCTTTGATTGTCCCCAGAACAAGGTGCGCCTGTGTAATGATCATGCTGTTGATTCAGCTTCTTGATATGCCACACCTGTCAGGTTGATGGATTATCTTGGCAAAGGAGAAATGCTCTCTAAAAGGGATGTAAATAAATTTGTGCGCACAATATGAGGGAAATATGTTTTTTTGTGCATATGGAAAAGAATATCTGGGATCTTTTATTTCAGCTCATGCAGTAAGGAATCAACACTTTACATTTTGCGTTTATATTTTTGTTCAGTGTAAATCAAAACTACATGTTGAGCTGGGTGATCTTGTCCTCTCTCTTCTAATGGGTCCTGTGCTTGTTGGCATTGTAGAAGGAAACAGGAGACACGTACACGTTCCAGAGTGTCTTATCTTTCAGTAATAGGGTCATAATATTTTGTAGCTTCAACCGTTCAAAAGATAGAGCCTCATTTGTAGGAAGAAAGCAGACATCTAGCGGCGACTGGAGGTTACTGACCTAACCCTGGTTCTATGAACAAAGTGTGATGATTATTATTTATTTTTTCAGGGTTTCAAATCAGGTGTCCCCACATGTGGCCGCGACCCCTAGCTTGGAAAACGCTGGCCTAATCACAGAGCTCTGTCCCTGTAGCACCTAATGAAATCCCGTTGCTCTTCCACGAGAGGCTGTGTGCTGCTGTGTGTTCTCTCTGAAGACAATGTCAGTTGGCCACCAAGACGGATCTTGTTATTGTCATCTTGTAGCATCAGATTGCAGACTGTTCCTTGACTCAAATCCAATTTAGTCCTTGACTCATCAAGCTCAGGATAGGGACTGATACAGCACAAGGGCATTTCCATGTAAAGGACCCATGAGCGCCAACATATGAAGTTCATAGGAGCATATCAAATTGGGTGTCAAATGAAAGCTGAGTCTATATTTTTGGGAAATGAAGGCGTTGATACATTTTTCAACCATTTTCCGTAAGAAAATGTCAGCATAAGCAAAGACTTCGATTTCTGGATAAACAGAAGGAAAAGGGGTCTTAGAAAACATCTACCAGAAAAAGTCTTAAAAGGTATCAGATTTCATCAAAACACAATAATGTTGACGTAAAGAACCTACCAACTAATATCAACACATATTTAGTTTTGGAGAAATTGTTTACCTTCTGTATGTTTAAGAAATGTTGCCTTGTGCCTTGAATTCCGTTACCAAAAGCCCACAAATGTTTGCCTTGTAATTTCAGAAAATGTTCATAATACCACTAATAGTGGGATGATAGTGTTTCACAGTATTACTTACCCGCAAGTGTTATGATTAGCTGTGATATTCTCCTATTGATTTCTCCTGCTGGAGTGGCATCTGTTGTCAAAATGGGAAAGCTGTTTAAACTTTGGTTATCTGGTGGAAATCGGGTAAAACGGCCAATGTAGAAATGTCCTAGTTGAAAAAAATTCTACACGGTTCGTTCAGTTTTTGTGTATGTGAGAAAGCAAACACTTAATATTGTAAGGAATACCTTCTAAATCTCTGTGAAATATATTTTCAATAACAAGGCTCAAGCACGAGTCTCCGCCATGTTACAGGGAAATGGGATGCAATGTTACGGGGGAGATTTGTTTTTAATGCAACCTAGTGCTATTGCAATTCACCTAGCTTCCACATACTGTAGGGGAGAAATTCTAGGTGTAGCGCCTTTAAGATATTTTCTAATTTCTCTCCCTCATGAGGAGGGAGGATAATGAAGTTCACAGAAGTAAAAAGTAATAGTAGACCTACCAATTAGTTGTAGTGAATTTACTGATATCAAATTTGTTTATGAATTATTAAGAGATTAAAACTCGTGTTTCTGTTACCAAAACGGTAACAGAAAAACTGCAACTAAATTGGCTACAATGGGAAATTATAATAGTCACAAACCACAGTGGGGTCACCTGCTTCTGTTGTCCCTTCCACTTGCATACTGTTATGTTCAGCTCATAACTGTTTTCTTTCTTTTGTCTGGTGGTCAAACCAAGAGTCTTAGTCTGGACAACCCCTCTCTATCTCTCTCTCTGCCTTTCTCTGAACCTACCATAGACGTATGTTTCACAAGTTTGGACAGTACAATACATTACTGAGTACAGTACAGTACAGTGAGTAGAACACAGTAGTACAGTCAAGTACAATAGAGTACATGAAGGAAAAGTACAGTAGAGAACACTTGAGAACACTACTGAACTATACTCTACTTTACTGTACTGTGCTTTGCTCTGCTGTGCTGTAGTGTACTGCACTGTACTCTACTGTGCTTTGCTGTGCTGTGATGTCCAAACTTGTGAAACATAAGGAGAATAACGTTCATATGCGTTTCTGTGTGGTACAGATCAGGGACCCATGATGTAATTCCGTTACCATAATTCTCTTATCGGGTGTAAAACCATTTCACTTCCTGTGGTTCAATAACCAAAATACACTGCTCAAAAAAATAAAGGGAACACTAAAATAACACATCCTAGATCTGAATGAATGAAATAATCTTATTAAATACTTTTTTCTTTACATAGTTGAATGTGCTGACAACAAAATCACACAAAAATAATCAATGGAAATCCAATTTATCAACCCATGGAGGTCTGGATTTGGAGTCATGCTCAGTAGTGTGTGTGGCCTCCACGTGCCTGTATGACCTCCCTACAATGCCTGGGCATGCTCCTGATGAGGTGGCGGATGGTCTCCTGAGGGATCTCCTCCCAGACCTGGACTAAAGCATCCGCCAACTCCTGGACAGTCTGTGGTGCAACGTGGCGTTGGTGGATGGAGCGAGACATGATGTCCCAGATTGTGTTCAATTGGATTCAGGTCTGGGGAACGGGCGGGCCAGTCCATAGCATCAATGCCTTCCTCTTGCAGGAACTGCTGACACACTCCAGCCACATGAGGTCTAGCATTGTCTTGCATTAGGAGGAACCCAGGGCCAACCGCACCAGCATATGGTCTCACAAGGGGTCTGAGGATCTCATCTCGGTACCTAATGGCAGTCAGGCAATCTCTGGCGAGCACATGGAGGGCTGTGCGGCCCCCCAAAGAAATGCCACCCCACACCATGACTGACCCACCGCCAAACCGGTCATGCAGGAGGATGTTGCAGGCAGCAGAACGTTCTCCACGGCGTTTCCAGACTCTGTCACGTCTGTCACATGTGCTCAGTGTGAACCTGCTTTCATCTGTGAAGAGCACAGGGTGCCAGTGGCGAATTTGCCAATCTTGGTGTTCTCTGGCAAATGCCAAACGTCCTGCACGGTGTTGGGCTGTAAGCACAACCCCCACCTGTGAACGTCGGGCCCTCATACCACCCTCATGGAGTCTGTTTCTGACCGTTTGAGCAGACACATGCACATTTGTGGCCTGCTGGAGGTCATTTTGCAGGGCTCTGGCAGTGCTTCTCCTGCTCCTCCTTGCACAAAGGCAGAGGTAGCGGTCCTGCTGCTGGGTTGTTGCCCTCCTACGGCCTCCTCCACGTCTCCTGATGTACTGGCCTGTCTCCTGGTAGCGCCTCCATGCTCTGGACACTACGCTGACAGACACAGCAAACCTTCTTGCCACAGCTCGCATTAATGTGCCATCATGGTTGAGCTGCACTACCTGAGCCACTTGTGTGGGTTGTAGACTCCGTCTCATGCTACCACTAGAGTGAAAGCACCGCCAACATTCAAAAGTGACCAAAACATCAGCCAGGAAGCATAGGAACTGAGAAGTGGTCTGTGGTCCCCACCTGCAGAACCACTCCTTTATTGGGAGTGGTCTTCCTAATTACCTATAATTTCCACCTGTTGTCTATTCCATTTGCACAACAGCATGTGAAATTTATTGTCAATCAGTGTTGCTTCCTAAGTGGACAGTTTGATTTCACAGAAGTGTGATTGACTTGGAGTTACATTGTGTTGTTTAAGTGTTCCCTTTATTTTTTTGAGCAGTGTATATTTTTTCAAACTCAAGGTGCTCCAGTATGTCATAGCTGACACCCAATACTTTCTGCAGACGTCTTTGAATCTTAATTCGGGGAAGATATTTACAGTACCTTCTTGACTTTTTCCACATTTTGTTGTGTTACAGGCAGAATTTTAAAATGGATTAAATTGAGATGTTGTGTCATTGGCCTAGTACACACAATATCCTACAATGTCAAAGTGGAATTATGTTTTAGAAATTTCTACTAATTAATTAAAAGTGAAAAGCTGAATTGTCTTGGGGCAATAAGTATTCAACCCCTTTGTTATGGCAAGGAAGTTCAGGAGTAAGAATTTCATCAACAAGTCACATAATAAGTTGCATGGACTCACTGTGTGCAATAATAGTGTTTAACATGATTTTTGAATGACTACCTTTTCTTTGTACCCCACACATGTTATTATCTGTAAGGTCCCTCAGTCAAGCAGTGAATTGCAGACACAGTTTCAACCGCAAAGACCAGGGAGTTTTTCCACTGACTCGCAAAGAAAGGCACTTATTGGTATATGGGTAAAAATACTAGAAAGCAGACAATGCATATCCCTTTGAGCATGATGAGGTTATTAATTACACTTTGGATGGTGAATCAATACACCCAGTCACTAGAAAGATACAGGCGTCCTTCCTAACTCAGTTGCCGGAGAGGAAGGAAACTGCTCATGGATTTCACCATGAAGCTAATGGTGACTTTAAAACAGTTAATGGCTGTGATAGGAGAACACTGAGGATGGATCAACAACATACTCCACAATACTAATTCTAAACTAAATGACAGAGTGAAAAGAAGGATGCCTGTACAGAATAAAAAATATTCCAAAACGTGCATCCTGTATGCGATAAGGCTCTAAAGTAAAACTGCAAAAAATGTGGCAAATAAATGATGTCCTGAATACAAAGTGTTATGTTTGGGGCAAATCCAACACAACACATTACTGAGTACCACTCTTCATATTTTCATGCATGGTGGTGGCTGCATCATGTTATGGGTATGCTTGTCATCGACAAGGACTAGGGAGCTTTTTTGGATAAAAATAAATGGAATAGAGCTAAGCACAGGCCAAATCCTAGAGGAAAACCTGGTTCAATCTACTTTCCAAAAGACACTGGGAGACATTCACCTTTCAGCAGGACAATAACCTAAAACAAAAGGCCAAATATATAGTGGAGTTGCTTACCAAGACAACATTGAATGTTCCTGAGTTGCTTACTTACAGTTTTGACTTAAATCGGCTTGAAAATCTATGGCAAGAAAATGGCTGTCTAGCAATGATTAACAACCAACTTGACAGAGCTTGAAAATGAAACAAATAATAATAATGCACAAATATTGTACAATCCAGGTGTGCAAAGCTCTTGGAGACTTACCCAGAAAGACTCACAGCTGTAACCGCTGCCGAAGGGGATTCTAACATGTATTGAGTCAGGGGTGTGAATACTTATGTAAATTAGTTATCTGTGTATTTCATTTTCAATACATTTGCAAAAATGTATCAAAACATGTTTTCACTTTGTCATTATGGGATATTGTGTGTAGATGGATGAGAAAAAAAAGTAATTCATTTTGAATTCTGGCTGTAATTCAACAAAATGTGGAACAAGTCAAGGGGTATGAATACTTTCTAAAGGCACTGTAACAGAGTTTTTGGAAAATGTGGTCACATAAAAACCTTAAAGAGATTTTACAGTAATTCCGTTACTAGAGTTTACATCTGCACAGTTCTTCCACAAAATTAGCTTTTGTACATTTTTCAGTGGAAATTGTTAAAAGTAGTCCATGTGCATGGAGTTGTATGGTTTGTTAAACATAGAAATTTATGTTTTTTTGTTTGGCATACATTTTAAGTGAAAAAAAAAACTTGAGTCAAAGCGGAATTCCGTTACCGTGGAATTCCTCCATGTTCACATGGGCTTCTTTAGGGAGGAATTGGCTAATTCAATTGTTTCCAGGCTGTAATGAGCAGGCTGAGGGTTTCAGGGGCAGCAGCACAGTCATCCTGTCCAACCATAGTTTATGTGGTTTGCTGCTGCTACTGCTCATAGTGATGTTATTATGCTGTAAAAGCTGTATAATTCAAAATGTGCCCAATTGATTAGCCACTGTATGGACATTGTTGTGTCTAATGGATGTAATTGGGGAATGACAGGGCCCTTTGTTCTACTGTTAGGGTTTGTCTTGTGTTCTTTGGCTTGGCTTTTGCAGTTATGAATCTGCTAGTGCTAACCTGTAAAACCTGTCTGTTGAAATGGTTCTCCTGCGTCAAACAAAGTGTAATGTCTGTTACAGTACATTAACACGTTAAACACAGTTACGTCAACTGCTTGCTTCATAAAGTGGCAGTGTCTGTCGTGCCTAATGCATTTCAGTGCATTAAACCTTGATTTAGAGGATTTGCTGTTGGCTCTCTTAGGCTCAAATGCTCTCAGACTTGTGCACTGGTTTCTAAGCGTTTCCAGTGACCTGCATACAGTACATTCTATGCCTCAAAGAGTTTTAGGCATTCCTTGCTTTGTGTGAGTTCTATGGATCCTATGAACTCTAAGCACAGTTTAGGCCTAGTTGCTCTCCAAAACTTGTCCAATGATTGGTCAAAGTTTTCTGTCTCAACCGATGTGGGCTTGAAGTACACGCCTACCCGCTCTTGAGTCCTACTGTGTCTTTTCTTCTCCTTTTGGAGGAGTTCTGAAGGCTGCTTTGCCTGCAATGATTAAAACTGTCATTGCTTTTAATGTCTGTATTCGTATTCCTGTTAGGGTGACGTCTGGTCTGATGATAAAAGCCTGTATGTCTTATAGTCTGATTTTAATAGGCTGTGTGAGGGGCCTCCCAAGTGGCGCGGTGGTCTAAGGCACTGCATCGCAGTGCTAGCTGTGCCACTAGAGTTTCCGGGTTCGAGTCCAGACCGGGAGACCCATGGGGCGGCGCACAATTGGCCCAGTGTCATCCTCGTTAGGGGAGGGTTTGGCTGGCACCGTGCATTAGCGACTCCTGTGGCGGTCCGGGTGCAGTGCCCGCTGACACGGTCGCCAGGTGTACTGTGTTTCCTCTGACACATTGGTGCGGCTGGCTTCCGGGTTAAGCGGGCATTGTGTCAAGAAGCAGTGCGGCTTGGTTGGGTCGTGTTTCGGAGGACGCACGGCTCTCGACCTTCACCTCTCCCGAGTCCGTACGGGAGTTGCAGCGATGAGACAAGACTGTAACTACCAATTGGATACCACAAAATTGCTCTCAATTCATGTGATGCTGCCAGATCAAAGGGATGGAAACACAAATAGTTCAATCTCCTCACCATGTCTTGCGTGCAAAAAGGCACTGTATTTTAAAAAGCCTAATTTAAATGGCTAATTCTTCATATAATAGAGCCACAAGCGTATCCTTAGTTCATCCTTGCTTTCTGAGCCCTGTCACAGCCGAGCCATGTATTGTCTACCTCCGACTCGTTTTTTCCCCCTTTTTGGTTGATTACAACATATTATTACTTCCTATTTCCTTTGATTAAGGGGCTCGTTATTATTGGCTCGCCATCTTTATACTGTAGAGGAAACTCCTATCAGGCTTAGTCTGTCTAATTGTGTTAAATAAAGATGCCTCAATGAATCTCAATGAGAAGAGGCTGATAAGTAGTTGTGTGCCGGTCAGTCTTTGACGATTGCAATGTTCTGACCTTCTGCCAGGATCCAGGAAGGACGTTATCCTGCCCTCTAGATCCGGTGTGATGCCACGTGTCTCGATCCTGTCCCTCACACTGGCTCAGAGTCGTTACATACATGAGCTTGGCATACCACTGGTTTGTCATCCCTGTCAGAGAATATAAAGACTTTCCTCTCAGTACATATCAAAGTGTTGCAGATGCTGCAAGACACATTGTTATTCGCTTGTCTTTTTTGCATGCTTACGCAATGGTATCCCTAACATCTTATTATGGCGAACACGGACGGTGTAACACTGGTAGGGGACGTGACTGATTCACCAAAGCTGTGATCAAACCGACGCTGAACGTTTGAGTATCTGTAGATTCGCGTCAGCATCATTAATCGTTTCATGAGCATAGCTGAAGTGTGACATAGCATAAGGAAGTATGGAAGGGACCACCCTAGGTAGTATCCATTGTGTTGCTTCTTGCTGCCCATTGTCACGCTGTTACCAGCCTTATCTTGTGTCACTCCTCTACCAAAGCTGGTTCCACCGGCTCAGGCTGAACACTATGGACGTGTGTGAGTGTGTGAGTGTGTGAGTGTGTGAGTGTGTGAGTGTGTGAGTGTGTGAGTGTGTGAGTGAGTGAGTGAGTGAGTGAGTGAGTGAGTGAGTGAGTGAGTGAGTGAGTGAGAGATAGAGAACGTGAAAAAGAGACCTCAAGCCCACATAGGCCCGGGGGGTTGCCTGAGGACAGAAGCCTAATAAAGTTAATCTGCACCTCTGGTCATTAGTGAAATCAGGGCTAAAATTAGGCCTAATAAAGGGATGAAAACGCACTCCTGGAGATCGCTCATTAATATCTCTGCGAGGATGTGGTGGACTACAGTTTCTCCTCTGCTCACATGTGTTTGGCTCTGAAGCAGCAGGGCAGTCATACTAGGCTCCCGAGTGGCGCAGCGGTCTAAGGCACTGCATCTCAGTGCTAGAGGCATCACTACAGACCCAGGTTTGATACACTTAGGTTGGAGTCATTAAAACAATTTTTTCAACCACTCCACAAATTTCTTGTTAACAAACTATAGTTTTGGCAAGTCGGTTAGGATATCTACTTTGTGCATGACATAAGTAATTTTTCCAACAATTGTTTACAGACAGATTATTTCACTTATAATTCACTGTATCACAATTCCAGTGGGTCAGAAGTTTACATACACTAAGTTGACTGTGCCTTTAAACAGCTTGGAAAATTCCAGAAAATGTCATGCTTTAGAAGCTTCTGATAGGCTAATTGACATAATTTGAGTCAATTGGAGGTGTACCTGTGGATTTATTTCAAGGCCTAACTTCAAACTCAGTGCCTCTTTGCTTGACATCATGGGAAAGTCAAAAGAAATCTGCCAAGACCTCAGAAAAATAATTGTAGACCTCCACAAGTCTGGTTCATCCTTGGGAGCAATTTCCAAACACCTGAAGGTACCACATTTATCGGTACAAACAATAGTATGCAAGTATAAACACTATGGGACCACGCAGCCATCATACTGCTCAGGAAGGAGACGCCTTCTGTCTCCTAGAGATGAACGTACTTTGGTGCGAAAAGTACAAATCAATCCCAGAACAACAACAAAGGACCTTGTGAAGATGCTGGAGGAAACAGGTACACAAGTATCTATATCCACAGTAAAACTAGTCCTATATTGACATAACCTAAAAGGCCACTCAGCAAGGAAGAAGCCACTGCTACAAACCCGCCATAAAAAAGCCAGACTACGGTTTGCAATTGCACATGGGGACAAAGATCGTACTTTTGGAGAAATGTCCTCTGGTCTGATGAAACAAAAATAGAACTGTTTGGCCATAATGACCATCGTTATGATTGGAGGAAAAAGGGGGAGGCTTGCAAGCCGAAGAACACCATCCCAACCGTGAAGCACGGGGTTGTGGGGGTGCTTTGTTGCAGTAGGGACTGGTGCACTTCACAAAATAAATTGCATCATAAGGTAGGAAAATTATGTGGATAAATTGAAGCAACATCTCAAGACATCAGTCAGGAAGTTAAAGCTTGGTCGCAAATGGGTCTTCCAAATGGACAACGACCCCAAGCATACTTCCAGATTTGTGGCAAAATGGCTTAAGGACAACAAAGTCAAGGTATTGGAGTGGCCATAACAAAGCCCTGACCTCAATCCCATAGAAAATTTGTGGGCAGAACTGGAAAAGCGTGTGCGAGCAAGGAGGCCTACAAACCTGACTCAATTACACCAGCTCTGTCAGGAGGAATGGGTCAAAATTCCCCAACTTATTGTGGGAAGCTTGTGGAAGGCTACCCGAAATGTTTGACTCAAGTTAAACAATTTTAAAGGCAATGCTACCAAATACTAATTGAGTGTATGTAAACTTCTGACCCACTGGGAATGTGATGAAAGAAATAAAAGCTGAAATAAATCATTCTCTACTATTATTCTGACATTTCACATTCTTAAAATAACGTGGTGATCACAACTGACCTAAGACAGTGAATTTTTACAAGGATTAAATGTCAGGAATTGTGAAAAACTGAGTTCAACTGTATATGAAGAATTAGCCATTTAAATTAGGCTTTTTAAAATACAGCGTCGTCCAGGTTAGGGTTTGGCCGGGGTAGGCCGTCATTGTAAATAAGAATTTGTTCTTAATTGACTTGCCTAGTTAAATAAAATAAAAAACAGCACTAGACCACTAATGGTATGCCCTGGTGAAATCCAGGGGCACACTGCTCTTGGAGAGGAAGGGAGATGTTATAGGCCTATATCTTTTTCACACCTTGCCACTGCTCTAGTGTCCCTGCCGTGTTGGCTGACAGGGTCACTGTCCTGTGGCCTGGTTGATGGGTGTAGAGTTGGGCTCCATGGTCGCCCAGGGGACACCTTCACACCCTCGTCACTGTGCACTACCTTCACAGGTGGCAACTCTCTTACTAACTGTCTCATCTCATCAGCGTCACAGCCTAGCTCGTCCTAAGCCTGTGACCTTGTCTGTGCAGGTTTAGCCAATAGCTGGGACTTCCCAATGCAAGTCACAACACAAACTTCCCACATATTCACTTCCTTTTATTTAAACAAACAGTAGTTATTAGTGATGGGGGGAAAATATTGATACAGTCACATTTTGCAATATTATTTTTCAACGGTATAAATATAAACTTTGGCTCAAGGTATTGATTTGTAAAACAAAAACTGCTACTGTAGGTAGCGTTAGCTAGCGCTAGTCGGTGAAAACTCCAGTATTTTCTATCCTATAGCTCGTTCTCCATCTTGTTTTAAAAAAAATAGTGAGCCAACATGTTTTCAGAACTTTTATTTCCATGACAATCGTAGTATCGAATCACAATACATATTGTATCGGCACCTAAGTATCATTATCATGTCGTATCGTGAGGTCCCTGGTAATTCTCAGCCCTAGTAGATACATATATCATGCTGGTGCCCGTACAGGGTTATTTACAATAGGCCAGACATATTATTAGAGGAACCAAGCCTGTAATGAATAAATACACTTATTACATTTTTAGCTAATACAGGTTATTTTGTCCAGACCAGTCAGCTGGACTGAAGTCAAATGGAGGTCCCCACTCCACAGGAGTTGGCAGACTTCATCGTTCTGGGAAAGAAAAGTGTATTATTGATATCCCACTGTTTCACCAGATTATCATCTCAGTTGCACTGTGACTCCTCTTTCTTGGAGAGTTTTCAATCAGCTATCTCTAAAGAACAGTCTGTGTTTTGTTCTCACTTTAGGCCTACCTAGTTCTGATCATCAACCTCTCATGTGAGCTCATTGGGCAACAATGGCTGAGCTGCTGCTGCAGTGCACTGAGCAACCCCAGAGCAGAACAGAGTAGACAGCCTGGCCCTGAGGAACTGAGCTGAGTGCAGGGCCAGTAACGGCCCATAGGGCCAGAGGCCAGACTGTCATAGTGTTAGGAGCCTGCTCAGTCTGCTGGGCATTACCCCAGAAGTATGCTGCGTCACTCTCTAGTCCAGGGGTAGGCAACTAAATTCAGCCGTGGCACGGTTTGTGTCAGAACAGATGGTCGGAACATAATTATAATAATTTGTACACTGCAAATTGACCACAAATAAGGCCAAAAAGAGATTTGAAAATAACAATATTTTCATAACTTGATTACATTGAGACATGATCATATATTTCTATTTTTTTATTTGTAGGAATACTTGGGAACAGATTTCCTAAATTAAACACATTTTAGCTGAATTCCTGGTGATTTTACAGTGTATTTTGACAAACATAAAAAAAAACAATCTGATATTTTTTTTAACTTAAAACTCGTGTGTCAGTTTTGGCCCACCTGTTGCTGACCCCTGCTCTAGCGTCTGCTTCGTCTACTGTATGGACATGTACTACAGACCTTGCCAGCAGAGGATTAGTTAGATCAGAGCAGCAGTACTGTGTACTAATCCTCTGGGAGGCCTGGGCCTGGCCTGCCCTTCTGTCTGCACCATGCCTTAGGTGGTAGTGGGGTGGAGGCTAAGACTCTCACTGAGACCTTTTACTAGGCCCTTCTTCCTCTGTTGTTTTCCACAGTTGTAGTAGTAGGTCACTACTGTTGTTCATGGAAGCCTTCCAGCTTCACCCAGGAAGTCCCAGTCTGACACCACTTCACGTGAACAGTGTGGGCGAAATGAGATCTTATTGATGCCAGAGACATCTCTCCTCTCTCCCTGCTCTACTCCTGCCTCTGGGAACCAGTGAAGGTCACAGAGCAATGAGAGCATTGAGCCCTCTCTTAAAACCCAGATCCTAAAGAAAGACCCCATTCTCACACACACAGTATTTATATTATAAGGGTATTATGGTAACAATTAACTTTGCCTTATGTCAGTTAGCCTACAGTACCTGCCAGGCCATGTACAATGAGTGTATAAAACATTAGGAACACCTGCTCTTTCCATGACAGACTGACCAGGTGAATCCAGGTTAAAGCTATGATCCCTTATTGATGTCACCTGTTAAATCCACTTCAATCAGTGTAGATGAAGGGAAGGAGACCGATTTTAAAGAATGATTTTGAAGCCTTGAGACAATTGAGACATGGAGGGTGAATGAATGTAAGTGCCTTTGAACAGGGTATTGTAGTGTTTGCCAGGTACACCGGTTTGAGTGTGTCAAGAACCACAACGCTGCTGGATTTTTCACTCAACAGTTTACCATGTGTGTCAAGAACAGTCCACCACCAGAAGGACATCCAGCTAACTTGACTCAACATTATTTTATTTTTTATTTATTT
The DNA here is from genome assembly GCF_901001165.1 of Salmo trutta. Taxonomy (NCBI): domain Eukaryota; kingdom Metazoa; phylum Chordata; class Actinopteri; order Salmoniformes; family Salmonidae; genus Salmo; species Salmo trutta. The sequence goes on from NC_042957.1 coordinate 29,913,163, forward strand.
TATTTAACTAGGCAAGTCAGTTAAGAACAAATTCTTATTTTCAATGATGGCCTAGGAACAGTGGGTTAACTGCCTTGTTCAGGGGCCGAACGACAGATTTTTTCCTTGTCAGCTCAGGGATTCGATCTTGCGACCTTTCGGTTACTAGTCCATCGCTCTAACCACTAGGCTACCTGTCACCCCCATAGGCCAGCATCCATGTGGAACGCTTTCGACACCATGCCCCAGCGATTTGAGGCTGTTCTGAGAGCTAAAGGGGGTGCAACTCAATATTAGGAAGTTGTTCCTAATGTTTTGTACACTCAGTATATGTTCTGTATTGTATGTATTGTATTGCTTTGTCTACCCTTCATCTACATAACACATTACGCAATCCAGTAGCTTCATGTATTGACAATATTTTCTAACTGGATCTACGGCCAATGGCAATGTGTTTGCATGTAACGTATGACCACTGTCCATTCGGTAGTTGATCCTAATTTGTCCTACAGCATTCTGTAGAGTAGATCATAAACCACGTCTCTCTTCATTGATCTGTGTAATGTCTATGTCTGCCCCAGGTCAGGGTGGGCAGAGCGGACATCGTGTGCCCCATCACGGAGTGCAGTGGTTACCTGGAGGAGAGCCTGGTGGTGTCCCACCTGGGCAGCGAGGAAGTGGCTAAATACAAGTACTTCCTGGAGTTGAGCCGGGTCGACTCCAGCACCAAACCCTGTCCCCAGTGCAGCCAGTTCACCTCCCTGAAAGGACGCACCCCCAGCAAGGCAGACCACAAATACAAGGTGAGAGAGAGCGACTATACTGTTCTGAGATCAGATATTATACAGAAGGACTGAGCCCAAGTAAAATGTGAGTACAGGGCCTCTGCTGTTTCTAGTATGAACCCTGATATTAAACAGTAATAATAAGAAAATATCTGAATTACGTATGTCTTTCTGAAGAATGCATATAATCTGACGTTGTAGTACACAATCTGACCTTGTGTACTGCTTTGGGAAACGCTTAGGTTCCTTAAATCGTCTACAAAGTGCATCATTGTGCATAATTAATGATGGAGGCTTTAGTCTGTGCAGACAGGCACATCTATGCACTGTATGCCTTGCATCTCTCCGATCACATGTCTATGCCCTCTGCAGATCCAGTGCACCAAGTGTCAGTTTGTGTGGTGTTTCAAGTGCCAAGCCCCATGGCACGATGGTCTGAAGTGCCGGGAATACAGGAAGGGGGACAAGCTGCTGCGTCACTGGGCCAGCGTCATCGAGCACGGCCAGAGGAACGCCCAGAAGTGCCCCCGCTGCAAAGTGAGTGACAGGGCCTGGAGAGTTTACAAAAATAGCAAACCTTTCTCCTTGAGGGAGATTTAGGTCGACAGTTTTGCAGCAAAACGATGGTCCTAAAGGTTGTTCACTTGACTAGGAAGGTGGTGTTTAAAGTGAGCAAACACAGCAAGTCCTGTATCCCAGCAGAACCTGCTAATTGTGTTTAAAGAAGAGAGGGCAGACAGTTCTCCAGCTCTTTATGTCTACATAAGGTTATTAGAGATGTGTTTTTCAGGTGTTCTACAGCCATGACAGTGTCCTCAGTGCATGTTCTCTTTCTCTCAGAGCTTCAGACACAAGGTTAGGAAAGAGAGAGACAGAGAGATATTGTTGTTGTCTTTGTCTCCCTAGTCCACTTGTAACGATGGCTAGAAATGAAGCATTCCAGGAAGTCATAAGACTGAGCCCGGGGCAGAAAGTCAATACTAAATTAGATTTAGTGAGCCACATCAGCTCTTTGTTTCATGAACAGTGATAGGCCTTTTGGAGAGCAACAACAGCGAACACAACACAGGACTGCTGATTCTTTCTAGGTGTTGGGATCCATCACTGATGTGTAGGCTGCGAGCTAGCTGTCTGTCCATGGCAGCACTCTCCTCTCAATGTACTGTCGGTCAGCATGAGGCAGGGAGAGGGGTTGAGTGATGCTCAGATATCAGGACAAAAGTATAGGCTACATCCTGAAGTATAGGCTATATCCTGTGTTTTCTATTCTGAAAAGACCTTCGATGAACTAACTGATAATCTTGTAATTGCTACGTATTCTCAGACTTATTCATCTGTGCAGAAGTTAGGATCTCACTTGAAAGGAACAGCGACTTATAAAGGCTTTATAGATGGAGCGTTCATGAAGTCATATGTCGCTTCCCGGTGATGTCACGCTTCCCAGATCCACATCCAGAGGACGGAGGGCTGCGATCACATGAACTGCACCCAGTGCAACACCAACTTCTGCTACCGCTGTGGGGAGAAGTACCGTCACCTGCGATTCTTCGGGGATCACACGTCCAACCTCAGCGTGTTCGGCTGCAAGTACCGCTACCTTCCTGAGAAGCCCCACCTCCGCCGGCTGGTCCGGGGGTCCGTGTGTGGTGAGTCTACCCAGCCTCAGCCCGGGCCCTAGAGGCCCTTAAAGCCTTCATAGAAGGGAGACATTGGGATTCACTAAGTTATTAACCATTACCTTTTATGGTTATTATTATTAGGTGATCAAGCAATCAGTAGCCTCTGAAAATCTGGCATATAAAAAACATAGACCTTCTAGTGCTGATTAAAAAAAGATGCTCTGATTAGCAATTGTAATTTTTTGGCCTTATGCCTGACTGCTGAATGTAGTTATGACACTTCCCGTGACTTTCCTCCTTTGTCTCTGTGATCAGACTCAGAGAGATAGATAGGCAGGCGGGGGCGACGAGGAAACTTCAATTACCATGTGGGTGGCCTTTCATCCTCTTAATCAAATCCTGCTGCTTATGAATAATTCACACAATAATGAAGACGATCAAAACGGCATGTACTATCTTGTTGCTGCTGATATGACTCTTTCATAAACCCGTTTTCGCTATACAATTACCGCCTTGCTAAAAGTTTGCATTGTTGTCACGGCTCTGAAGTCAGAACAATACCGGCGTGCTATAGTAGCAACCACAGAGGTTTGTATGACCCTTATCAGCAGAACGTCCTTATCTGAGGTTACGCGTGTCTCTTGTGACCCTGCCTGCGGTCTCTGAATAGTAAACAGCTCTCCTGAGAGACGCAGTAGTTCTCTAAGAGGTGTTCTGACTGCAACGCGGTGTCTGTCGTATCCCCAGGGCCTCGGGCAGCGTGGCGTGTAGTGACATGCAGGGCCTCAGCTGTCGCTCCCTGAGTGGGGTTGGCTAAAGTTAGTCAGAAGCCGCAGGTTGCCAGTGGAAACATCTGACACACGGTTGACTGTGGGCTAATGTGGCCTTCAGAGGGGCTCCAACACCCCCTCTACCTTCTATTAAGGCACTGCTCCCACAACTCCCATTCTATTGTTTTGACAGCCTTGACAATGGTCCCATAACTCGCTAGTGGCTGTTTTGATTTCAGGTTGTGTGTATTGTAATTGTGCAGGAACCTATTTAAACCCATGTTTGATAGCCTGTTGAAAATGTTGATGTGCTGTATACGAAGCTGCTATTCCAAACTCCCCTGTCCTCCCCATGCATTTTCATGTGTGTACTTGTCCTGACCCGTTATGAACATCTGCGTTGTCTCTTCTGTCTCCCTCCAATTCCAGTGAGTAAAGTGGTGGTGGCCCCTGTTGTCATAGTCCTGGTGATGGTGGTTGGAGCATTATCCCTGGTCATAGGTAAGCACTGTTACATCCTGTTCTAATCCTGAAGAAAACTTGACACATTAGATAACCAGTGGGGCTTTAGATATAATCTATAATGTGTTACTTTCTCTTGGGTCAGGTAGGTACATGTAGTGTGACTCGGCTTGTTCAGTGGCTGTGGTGTGCTGGCAAGGGCCACCTGTGTCTTGGTGTAAACAGATAGAAGTGGCTAAGTGTCTGCTCGTTCAGATAGCTCTGCGACACTGGCCGATGGGGAGGATGACACACTGATAGAAAGCTGTTGACAGTCACTTGTTAATCTTGCTCAATTTTAAATGTCGTTTTTTACGTTGGATAAAAGTATTGACTCAAAGCTATATCACACACTGCAGTTGAGGAACAATGGGAAAGTAATTCTACTTTGAAAGTTGATAAACTTGTAACCCCACTTTTGAGAAAATGGCCCTTGAATAGTTTTGGTACACCTACTGGAGAACTCTTCTTTGTCTACACCCATTCAGCATCGTTCACACCCTCTTAAGCCTTAGCCCCACCCATCTCTTTAAGGATTCTCATGTGAGGCCACGTGCTAAACAGAGTGAGTAAAGTAGTGTAGTAAACAACCAAAGATTTCAAAAACTCCAGGTAAAAATACACTTTATTGAGTCCTTGGCCTATATCCCAGTCTGACTTTGGTGCAGGTCATGCTGTTCTTCACATTACCGTCTCTGGTAAACACACACTATATAAAATAAAATCTACGTTTATTTGTCACATGCACATTATACAGAAGGTGTAAATGGTACAGTGAAATGGTTACTTGCATAGTAGCAATATCAAAAATAGAAAGTTTCCAGATAAAAAAATATTGTACACTGAACAAAAATATAAAATGTAACGTGTTGGTCCCATGTCTCATGAGCTGAAATAAAAGATCCCAGAAATTTTCCATACGCACAAAAAGCATATTTCCCTCAAATGTTGTGCACAAATTAGTTTACATCCTTGTTAGTGAGCATATCTCCTTTGCCAAGATAATCCATCCATCTGACAGGTGTGGCATATCAAGAAGTGGATTAAAGGGAAAGGGGGATACCTAGTCAGTTGTACAACTGAATGCAATGAATAATTAGACAGGTGCACCTTGTGCTGGGGACAATAAAAGGCCACTTCCTTGTGGGAGTTGTCACTTCATTTGCATGCATTAACTGTCAGTCATTTCACTGAGATTACTGCTTGCTCTATATATTAACCTGCCTGTTCTCTCCTGCTCTGCTCTGCTCTGCTCTCTCCTCAGGCCTCGTGGCCTTCCCTATCTACTACATCTGTAAGAAGAGACGGAAGCGCACCCAGGGGACAGGCCGCTGGCTCTGAGCTGAGGACCATGACAGTGTGGTCAGGACCCTGCTCCAGAGACGTGGCCCAGCGAGGAGACACAGGGTTGGGGGAGGGGTCCTTCCAACACGCCCCACCAGTTTCCAGCCCCAGCCTGAGAAGAACCATGCTTTAGAGTGGGCTCCTCTCTCTACTTCATGTCCACCAGAAAACTGTCTGTGGCTCCTCCTCCAGCCTTTGGATCTGAAGGCTCACAGAGCACACAGAGCAGTCTACTACTGTTCCGTCCCACTAGTGACCAGGATTGCTGAGGAGAGGCCGACTGGCAGGCAGGTACAGCCTCTGGTATCAAGAAGCCACTCAATTTCTTTTAGAATGGGTTGAGGTTATTTATTGAATGGTTTTTAGTACTGTTGTTTGGTTTATTTTTTTGGTCTGGGCTCATATAGCATGGATAGTGAAACAAAAACACATTGGATAGAATGGGAAAAAGTCACTCAAGATGTGTGGGTGAGTTTATCACCATTCTATTGGTTACGCGTACAGTAGAATGCCTTTTGCAGACCCTGAGAACCTGCAAATTTCAGGGATTGTATTGTGGTGCATACATAGATAGTTACATCACAACAAGCAATTGATTTCTCATTGTTAATGACCAACCCCTAACTGTTTCCTGTAAGTGAGATTCCGGCTCCATTTCATGTGCACACACACATTCAGCCGCTTCCGCCCCTGCCAACCCCAGAGTGCTGTGCCCACACACACACACACTGGTATTTGCATCGTCAACAAAATCCATTTAAGTCTTTTTCATTGTAGAAAACAATGGGGGCAGCACTGTTGAAATTACTGCTGTTTGATGCCTAGTAATCATTTATCAATAATCTCATCCATATTTGCAAAGTAGGGTTTTACCCTATCTCTGTTTTACTAAGTGTTCTATTGTCCTAAATGATGCAGACAAATGTGGTCCAATTTAACGAATGGGAGAAGTCTGAGTGTTCACAGACAATAACCGAAAAGTGCTTCATGTGCCGCAATATATTTATTTGTTTTGAAAATGTACATTGGATACATTTTCTGCCTCCTTCAATGGTCAACATCAGATGTTTTCTGTGAGAGTAGATCTAAAAACACATTTAAAATATATCTGTGGAAGACGGGCCAATGGACAGACAGACCGTAAGAACCATAAATGATAGAGAAGTCATGGTTTTGTTATTTACCTTGAGGAGCCTATTTAAGGAACTCACTTTCAAACTCACTAGATTGCTTGCAACAATCAATTCCCCATAGTCTTCCATTATTTAAATCTAGTTGAAGTGTTGTACATGCTATTTGTATATGAATGTGTCCATGAAGTTCATACTAGTCATGTCAGGGGTTTTTGTTCACATCAAATGTGTGGCTTGTAATCCCGGTGTCGTGACATCATTAATAATTAACTATAGTCCATTCTCCATTTTAATATAAAACACTGATTACAATAGGGAATGTTAATTAAACTTGGTGTATCCTAACACCAAGTCAATTTGTGCACAACATCCGTACAGAAAAAACAGTCATTGTTTGTAACACAGATGACAATCAAGTATCTCCTAGACTTTTTTTAAAAGTGGCCTTTGATGTAAGTACCCTTTTGAAAGCCACACAATAGACCTGGAGCTGTGCCAGGGGAATGGTGGATTTTCTGAATCTTAAAAGGATGTAACTTGGCAACATTGGGCCTGTCCATCACCTTCCCCCCATCCCCCCAAATCCCCAACCTTCTCACTGTGGGCGCTGTATTTATCAGACATTCAGCTCTGCATTGATTATTATTGTATTAATAACACAAGACTATTATGATGATGATGATGATGGAGATCGATGAATGCTCGGTCACTACTTACCGTGTGGACTTCAGTTACCACAATGTCAAAGGTCATGGACAGAATTTGAAATCTATTAGGCTTTTGTAATTATTCTCAGGGAACATTCTGTTGCCATTCTCCACGGCTGTCTTTCCCTGCATGCTCCTGTAGCTGCCACTGTGCTACATGATCAAAACCTGTCACACAAATTGTTTGTTTTTACATGGTTTTAAAGATATATCTTACCTGACGCCAGATATGATTTTGACAATTTTTCTCACCAAGTCATCACCTGGATAATACAGTTGAAGTCGGAAGTTTACATGCACTTAGGCTGGAGTCATTAAAACTCATTTTTCAACCACTCCACAAATTGCTATACAAACAATAGTTTTGGCAAGTTGGTTAGGACATCTACTTCGAGCATTACACAAGTAATTTTTCCAACAATTGTTAACAGACAGATTATTTCACTTATAATTCACTGTATCACAATTCCAGTGGGTCAGAAGTTTACATACACAAAGTTGACTGTGCCTTTAAACAGCTTGGAAAATTCCAGAAAATGTCATGCTTTAGAAGCTTCTGATAGGCTAATTGACATAATTTGAGTCAATTGGAGGTGTACCTGTGGATTTATTTTAAGGCCTAACTTCAAACTCTGCCTCTTTGCTTGACATTATGGGAAAGTCAAAAGGAAATCAGCCAAGACCTCAGAAAAATAATTGTAGACCTCCACAAGTCTGGTTCATCCTTGGGAGCAATTTCCAAACGCCTGAAGGTACCGCGTTCATCTGTACAAACAATAGTACGCAAATATAAGCACCATGGGACCACACAGCCATCGTAGTGCTCAGGAAGGAGACACGTTCTGTCTCCTAGAGATGAACGTACTTTGGTGCGAAAAGTGCAAGTCAATCCCAGAACAACAGCAAAGGACCTTGTGAAGATGCTGGAGGAAACAGGTACAAAAGTATCTATATCCACAGTAAAACAAGTCCTGTATCGACATAACCTGAAAGGCCGCTCAACAAGGAAGAAGCCACTGCTCCAAAACCGCCATAAAAAAGCCAGACTACGGTTTGCAACTGCACATGGGGACAAAGATCATACTTTTTGGAGAAATGTCGTCTGGTCTGATGAAACAAAAATAGAACTGTTTGGCCATAATGACCATCGTTATGTTTGGAGGAAAAAGGGGGATGCTTGAAAGCTGAAGAATACCATCCCAACCGTGAAGCACGGGGGTGGCAGCATCATGTTGTGGGGGTGCTTTGCTGCAGGAGGGACTGGTGCACTTCACAAAATAGATGGCATTATGAGGTAGGAATTATGTGGATATATTGAAGCAACATCTCAAGACATCAGTCAGGAAGTTAAAGCTTGGTTGCAAATGGGTCTTCCAAATGGACAATGACCCCAAGCATACTTCCAAAGTTGTGGCAAAATGGCTTAAGGACAACAAAGTCAAGGTATTGGAGTGGCCATCACAAAGCCCTGACCTCAATCCTCTACAAAATTTGTGGGCAGAACTGAAAAAGCATGTGCGAGCAAGGAGGCCTACAAAGCTGACTCAGTTACCCCAGCTTTGCCAGGAGGAATGGGACAAAAATTCACCCACAATAAATTTATTGTGGAAGGCTACCCGAAATGTTTGACCCAAGTTAAACAATTTAACAGCAATGCTACCAAATACTAATTGAATATATGTTTTACTAGGATTAAATGTCAGGAATTGTGAAAACTGAGTTTAAATGTATTTGGCTAAGGTGTATGTAAACTTCCAACTTCAACTGTATATTAAGATGCCATTGTTTGATGGCACTTTTAGTGTATACATGTTACATTTTAATCTGACATTGGATTGACATCTGGGCAGGTGGAGGATCCACCTCTGACGTCTGAACTTGCCGGGGGCTTATCGGCTGGCTGAAGCTCCTATTCGTGCCATTGTGGCCTGGTTACCATAAAAATATGACTGGTGCCTTTACAAAGATCATTGATATAGGCTTGACGGTCTCATCTCTGCTCCAAAAACTTCTGTAGCTTGCACAACTGAAATGGTCAATTTCTCCTGATCAATCCATTGTAGATATCAATTATCTAGTAGTTTAAAGCTACAACAACACCAATAGTCGTTTTTCATGTATTGGTTGGTTTATGAAAATCAAATGCACAGATTTGTATTCTACTTTTGTTTGTGGTTCTTCTATGCTGCTGCACCACTATCTTCACAGTTCATGTCATTCATGTTTAGCTGTTTGTGTCAGATATAATTGTGGAGTCATTAAACAGTGATGGTTAAAACGCCAAAAACATATGTCCTTTTTTTGTGAACAGTTGTTTTTATTGGATCACGTCAAAGGCAATACAATCAACAAATTAACCTTGGGGAATTGGACATGAGGCAGACAATTACATTGATGGAAGCTACGATCTATAGATATGCAATATTAAAGCTGATCTACCTCCTAAAGAAAACAGTTATAATAATCTACCTTCTTCATGTATCAAGCCAGGTAAACCCATTGATGTCTCAACAAAAAACGCTGTCTTGAACTTACCAACTGTGATGTATAGTTTTTAAAAGAACTCTGGCCCTTCCCTCCCTGACCAAACCCCATTCTATCCATCCACAAAGATGTCCTGTTCAGAAGTTGTTTTTACAGAAACATTATCACCCTTTATTTCCATTAGTGCTTGCCCCCTCTGAGAGTAGCCTACACCACACCAGCCCGGCCAAGCTGTTTTGTTATCTGTCCTGTCCACTCTATCTTCCCTGGATGGACAGACACAGGAGGAGTCCCAAATGGCACCCTATTCCCTTTATAGTGCATTACTTTTGACCAGGACCCATAGTAGTGCACTACAGTATATAGGGTGGCATTTGGGATGCACTCGCAGCTCCCCAACGTCATGTGACCTAACTGGGGCCAGTGCTTACTCAGCAATACATAGCTCTGGGATCAGCTGACCTTGCAGCTGTGGTGGCCACTGAGAAAGTGAGTCATGACTTCTAGCTGGTTATGGACCCACAGGTCAAGAGGAGGATTCCTGGGGGATGGGGAAGTAGTTACAACAGGGCCTTCAAACAGCCAAGCGCTGTGGCTGTGGACTCAGCTCCCAGCTGGTTCCTTCCTTCCAATCGGGATCATCTGATTTATTGTGTGTGATTAGAATGCTGTGAACAGCTGTGTAAATATACAGCGCTCCATATCAAACAAATTCAACAACACAGAGGCTCAGCAGAGCTGAAAAAGCTATGAAATACACAACACATTTAATGAGAATTGCCTGTAGTTAGTGGTTATGCATTAGCAATATTACATACAGTAGTAATATAGGCTTTTGTTTCTGTTCTGCCCGATGCAAGGACCTCATGCCACAATAACAAACCAATGTGATCTGAATAATTGTTAATCATAATGAAAATTCCATCCAGTCAATTGAATATCCTGCCTCCTGTTTCACTCTGTAATGTGGCCTTGATGTCTGTCTCTGGGACTGTTTCCTCATGGTGTGGGGCTGTGCTCCTCTGTCTTCATACTAGCTGACACAGACATCCTGTTGACAGAGCTAAGACAGAATAAGACTTGGCAGAGCTGCAGAGAGGAGCTCAGCTACCAGTACTAGTACTTACCACACTGATTCCTGGTACAGCATAAAATAAAGCACACCCATATTAAAACTCCCAGTGAATTACAGAATTTCATATGGTGTTTTGATAAGACATGGAAACATTTAATCTTTAAAATCCGTTTGAAATTACTTTCATGGAAGGATTACAGAATGCAAGGTCTTTCAAAAACACATCAGAGCTGAAAAGAGCAGCTGTTGCTTTGAGGGAGATGTGTTCAGTGCTGTTTCTAGGCATAAGCGGTGTAAGCGGCTTTTTTGTTTGTTTTGGAAGTAAGTCAGGGTCTCAACTTTGTAGATACACTATACAGTATATACAAAAGTATGTGGACACCCCTTCAATTTAGTGGATTTGGCTATTTTAGCCACACCCGTTGCTGACAGGTGTATAAAATCGAGCACACAGCCATGCAATCTCCATAGACAAAAATGGCAGTAGAATGGCCTTACTGAAGAGCTCAGTGACATTCAATGTGGCACCGTCATAGGATGCCACTGTTCAACAAGTCAGTTCGTCAAATTTCTGCCCTGCTAGAGCTGCCCCAGTCAACTGTAAGGGCTGTTACTGTGAAGTGGAAACGTCTAGGAGCAACAACGGCTCAGCCACGAAGTGGTAGGTCACACAAGCTCACAGAATGGGACTGCCAAGTGCTGAAGTGCGTAGCAAGTAAAAATCGCCCGTCCTCGGTTGCAACACTCACTCCCGAGTTCCAGGAAGCAATGTCAGCACAATAACTGTTCGTCAGGAGCTTCATGAAAATGGTTTCCATGGCCGAGCAGCCGCACATAAGCCTAAAATCGCCATGCGCAACCCCAAGCATCGGCTGGAGTGGTGAAGTTCACTGCCATTGGACTCTGGAGCAGTGGAAACTCGTTCTCTGGAGTGATGAATCAGGCTTCACCATCTGGTAGTCCGATGAACAAATCTGGGTTTGGCGGATGCCAGGAGAACACTAATGAAATGAAACTAGTTCAGACAGGACAAACCATTCAGTAAGGGAGAGGAATGGTTAAAAAAAACAAATCTCACTTAAAGGGAATGTTTTCGATTATGGGGGAGGGGAGAGCTTAAGGGAGGGATAGAAGGAAGGAGAGGTTGATGCTTAGAGCTGTTGGCACTTATGAATAGTGCCAACTGTAAATTTTGGTGGAGGAGGAATAATGGTCTGGGAATATTTTTCGTGGTTCGTACCAGGCCCATTAGTTCCAATGCAGGGAAATATTCATGCTACAGCGTTCAATGACATTATAGACGATTCTGTGCATCCAACTTTGGGGAAGACCCTTTCCTGTTTCAGCATGACAATGCCCCCGTGCACAAAGCGAGGTCCATACAGAAATCGTTTGTCGAGATCGGTGTGGAATAACTTGACTGGCCTGCACAGAGCCCTGACCTCAACCCCATGGAACACCTTTGGGAAGAATTGGATCGCCAACTGCGAGCCAGGCCTAATCAGTGCCCAACCTCACTAATGCTCTTGTGGCTTAATGGAAGCAAGTCTCCGCATCAATGTTCCAACATCTAGTGGAAAGCCTTCCCAGAAGAGTGGAGGCAGTTATAGCAGCAAAGGGGGACCAACTCCATATTAATGCCCATGATTTTGGAATGAGATATTCAATGAGCAGGTGTCCACATACTTTTGGCCATGTAGTGTAGATAGTAAAATACACAACGTGCCATTTCAAAATGTGGTAGTGCATCAGCAGTTATGCCAGTCACTGACAGTCACTCAATTATCCCATGTCAGCAAAGATTTTATAGATTGCTAGGTAAGTTAGTCTAGCCAGCTATCTAAACCTTGTAGTAATCAAGACACGTGCCCAGGGGCCCTGACCTCTAGGGTGCCCCCGTTGATTTTGTTAGTTACTCTCACTCAGATATCATATGAACATGATATGGTAAAATGTGTAGAACTGCAGGAAATTAGCTTCAAAACTTCACATTTTTCTCTCAACTCCATGGCAAAACTTGTAGAATTGCAGGAAATTAGCAGGCCAAAGTCCAAATTGGCTGTATTGTAAAAATGTATGAAAACAAAAAAGAATGAATGATCAAGAGTTCCAGTTGAACATGAATGGTGCATTGCATCTGAAAGACTGATATCTTGAGAGTCTATATCTTCTATCAAATGTTTTGCTTCTTAGAAAGTGAGTATATTCAGCATAATTTTCAAAAGTATAAATAACATGTCTACTGATAAATGTTTACCTGGCCATAATTGTAAATAAATAAAATACAATATTATTGGTTATTGAAAATATATTTCACAGTGGTTTAGATGGTACAATGATTCTCAACACTTGCTTGTTTTGTCACATAAACTGAAATTAGGTGAACTATTAGAATTTTAGCAACCAGGAAATGACAGAGTAAGTGTTGAATCTGTTTAATCAAAATTCATGTCTATCATCTCATGTAACTAATTTACGACAGGAGATGTATTTACCCTGCTCTGACAGACGAGGGGGTAAATTGGTCAGACATTCTCAAAGCCTAGAATCACAAAGTATCAGCAGGTGGCGTCGTTACATTCTGTAATGAAACTACCCAACCAGCCTAAATAAGTAACTTGGCTACATTACACTTTCACTCCACCGGAAACATTGGGCAATCATGTATTTAAGTGTACATGAAACTGACAGCATTTTAACATTACATTTGAGTTTTTTTGTCAAGAAATATCGTTCAACAAATTGCATATTTGGCATCATCAGTCTAAATCAGGTGGCTAGTTCGACATAAAAGAGTGTTTGAACACTGTTTCGGTAATTGAGCACGCCGCCATTGGTGTATGTTGGAAGCCCCGCCCATGGAGGCGGTGCCGTAATGGACAGTGAAGGAACTAGTGTAAACATTGGTGTATGTTGGAAGCCCCGCCCATGGAGGCGGTGCCGTAATGGACAGTGGAGGAACTAGTGTAAACATTGGTGTATGTTGGAAGCCCCGCCCATGGAGGCGGTGCCGTAATGGACAGTGAAGGAACTAGTGTAAACATTGGCGTCTGACAGCGCAGCAGTGAGCTGCCGTATCGACGTCTAAAGCGCTGTTTCAGAAGAACAATTCATATTTACTTCAAGTAGACAACTGTATCATACTGCTTCGAATGGAGACCAGACAACAGGGTGAGTGAGCGTTCAAACTCTCGAAAAATGTATAATAATATGTTACACATTATGGATTTTTGTTGCATTTATTTAATTGTGTATTTAGCCTATTTGTTATTTATAAATAGCAGAGAGATGAACGAAAACTGTTGTTACTGAATTCATAGTTGATAGCCTTAACCTTAATAAAAATAGAAATAACCTTATTAAGCCGTTTAACTTGAATATGTGATGATAGTCTTGGTAGGTGAAATTAAGTGTAAACTTTTAATAAATTCTACCTCAAAAGACAAAAGTGTATCAATAGAGTAGCCATTTTCGACCAGTTATCACATGACGCGTCTACTTAATGGAGCACGTGGTTAACGTTTCATTTCTGTCCAATAGAGAGCATTAGTAATGCCATCTTTTTGGACGCACTAAACTCCGCCATGGTTCGTTGGACAAAGCCTATGGGAAAATGAATGCAGTTTTTGTAAGGTTTTGGGATAAACGCCGAAAATAAGGTCTGTGGTAAACACAGGTTTAGGAGATCTTATACGTTTTGTTCAATGAGATAGATAGTCTTCATCGGCTAACATCACTTTTTTAAATTTTGAAGCATTTATGTAATTTAATAAAGCACATAAAGGCTTCCAAATTCATAAAGATCATTTTAACTGACAGATATTGTTATCTCATAGAACAAAACGTATAAGGTCTCCTTAGCCTGTGTTAACCTCAGACCTTATTTTCTACATTTATCCCACAACCCTATTCTTTCCCCATTCGTTTTCTCCATGGGAATGGCTGAAAAAACCAGAGGTAACATATTTTCCGGTTTTAGGACTACAAGGTGGTGAGCTCTATGTGTAACATCATTGCAGCATGGTAACAAAAGATCAAGTTCATGTGGATCTAGTATTGCTCTGTCTCTCTGTTAGGTTCAAATACATTTTGCTAACCGTAACTGGCTCAAGGCCACCTATTTTCCCTTCCCACAGTGACCATCTGACCAAATAATTGAAACCTTGTGACCATAGATATTCTGCTTTGGAGAGCCTTTCTTTGTAGTTGGCCCTATTATCCAAATAGCAAGATGGCTGTCTTAACTTGTGCACACTAGATTATCAGTTGAATACTATTATAATCAACTTTCTGGTTCAAACAAGGTATAGGCATTGTTTTTTATCAACCTCAGGTTATCAGGTTACAGTCAGCCTGAATGAACACTGTAACCTACACTATACACCAGTCGTGTGTGTGTGTGTGTGTGTGTGTGTGTGTTCCTGTGTTTATGTGTAACTTACTATTTTGTATTTCACCCCATTCATTGCCTAATGGACATCAAATGCATCGTCATCAGAGTTGTACTCTAGTGTACTGAGCGACTACTCTAGTGTACTGAGCGATGGTGCAGGGGAATGGGGTAAGACCTCATATTCAGATGAGTGGGTTATGCCCAGTGGGTTTGAGGTGCATCTGCAACCTGAAGGTGACAGGCCTTTGATCTGTAGACTAGACTACTTCCCCTGTTATTGGTAGTATTACAGTAGTTGCAGTATTTCTGGCCCACATTGGAACAGTAAACCTGTGCAGCATCAATTGCATATTTATTATACTTTCAGGATTGTAATAGCATGTGCAGATAAATAGAATGATTTGGATTTATATCCATTAATTTGTCTTGATGCTGCACAATTGAACCAGAAAATAGGCTAATGTCTTCTTGATATGTTTCTTGGCCCCATAGATAGATAGACTCCCATTTTAGAATACTCCAGTTCTCTTGCAATCAGTTGCATGCTGTGTTTGAGCTGAATGTTTTAGGTCTTGTGGTGTTTCCAGTTACTTAATGTTCCCTGTATGCATAGAACCTCAAAGGATCTGTAAATGAATTGCCTAACAAGGGTCAACTTCATCAGGCAAAGCATGAAACACCTCTGATTTTAAACTTTTTTTCATCTGCGTATGTGATAGAAATGTTTCGGGACATTTGTTTTGCAGCATTTCTTCTCTTGGTATGAACATGTTATAAGCATATGTTTAGAAAATGTGACCTCCCTGGACAAAGTAGCATAGGCCTATCTATTTGATCAATTATTACTAATTTCATTAAAGGAATGTAATCTTTCCCCCTTGTTTCTGCTACCAAATGAAGAGAGGGGACAAGGACATCTCAGGACAGGTATGCTTGCTTCTCTGTGTAGCTGACTGCCCTTCACAGAAATGTTCATGTGATGTGGAAGTATGCAGTATCCCTGATTCTTGTTTAAATATGTCTCTTTATTATGAGGGAATGAATGAATAAATGATTGACTCACTTTCACCACACTTTGGCCCCTCCACAAATTGGATAAAAACACCCCTGACAGTGTTAATTCAAACGATGAGTTTGAGAGCAACCATTTGATGAAGTTGCAGTCAAAGGACTATCTGAAATGGGATCTTTGACTTCGCTAGATATCGCAATGCTTAATTCTGCCGTGGCTGAGGTGAAGGACTTTGGTAAATCTAGTTGGATAATCCGAGGGGAAAATCCCACTGATTACTACAGCCAGGCCAGAAATGACGTAACAGGCCAAGATGGCGGCCTAAAATGGAAGCAAAAATGGGAACTAATTTCCAGATAACTTAAGCTGTTTATTTACTAAATTATACATTTTATTTACCATGGTTATGAGCGATCTCATTATTGGTAAGGGGACTGGGGATCATTTCCAGTAACATTTCCCAGTTGTGTTTGCTGCCTGCTGAGTCTGACACACTTTGTTAAGCTTATAGGATTTGTTTCCTCAGTCAGTACAGAATGCAGGTCATTTTACTGCATGAGTCAACTCATTGAACATCGTTGAGTTAGAGGGGTGATAATAGTCCATAATGAGATGAGAGTGCTACTCTGTACAAGGCGAGAGAGGATCAGTAAATGTGTCATCAAAATGGAAGACAACCTGTTTTTCTTCTTTGAGAGACACCCACTGTGATGTCATCACTTATAGCCAGATAGTTTACCTTGGATGACAGAGACTTTAGCACGGCTAGAGCAGCCACAGTGTGAGAGGCAGGCCTCTCAGTTCGCATTTAGGTTAATTTCAGGTCTCCACGCAGATGACTGATTTCGTGTGAACAACACTAGGCTAGCTGTCAATGCTAACGACTGTATCTCTGGATAAGGGTTGTAGAGTAAAACAATGATGCCTTTGAGGACCTAGCATGTGAAAAAGAGAGTGTATTTCTCCAGCTCTGGCCCCTGTGCTGCTGAATATGATGAGTGTGAGTTGGGTGAGGATGAGTTGTCACGCCACAGTCACTGAGCCGCGGGGCTCCTACTTTCAGGACAACGTCGCAGGCGAGACTCGGCAAACGCCTTCAGACAACCCAGACCAACTGACCCGGACTCGGAATGTGACAATGCCGTTTTTTGGATGGGGCGGCAGATTATCTGAAATAGATTCCCAAATCAGAGAGCGAAAACGAGGTCGGGTGTCCTTTTCATAGTTAATGTAGTGTTACTGAACCCCTACTAATTGTGGTGTAGTTCTGTGTTTACTCCTTGGCCAGAGTCTCTCTCTCTCCCTCAGCCATGTATGTGATGGTTAATTGAATCAGACTGAGGCGTGGGAGGGGAGGGGCTGGGCCGGGGTGAGGTTTAGAGTCACCGGTGTACCAATAATATGATGTTCAGGTGACATGTTGCCACAAAGTCAAAAAGGAAAGTCACGAGCCCATCAATCCACTCTTAATCAAGCCTGCATGGTTTCCTGTTAATGCTCTTTGATATTGATTACCATATCGATTTTTTTATGAACCTGAGCCAATGTTAATGTATCGTAGGGACCTCTTTCAGTGCCCCAGGAGCAATGCTGATGGATGGAACCTCACATTGGCAACGCAAACAACATCACTTTTGTACCATTGTGTGTATACTGTCTGTGGTCCTCTGAGGTAAAGACAGGGATTGTTTGCTGATTTTAAAATGAGTCAGCCCGGTGTTGAAGGATTGAAGTGTCTTAAGGACAACACAAGGATTCAATCAATGATAATGTTAGGCTTGCTCGTCTGCATGGGAAGTTGCTAAGCAACGTACTCATAACTCATCACAGCGAAAACATAGAAACAGTTGTTCAAACTGAAATAGTCCCATTCTAGAAAAATAGGATAAAGTCGTAGAGTAATTAACTTTTACATTTTAGTCATTTAGCAGACGCTCCTATCCAGAGCGACTTACAATTAGTGCATTCATCTTAAGATAGCCAGGTGAGACAACCACATATAACAATCGTTGTAAGTACATTTTTCCTCAATAAAATAGCTATCAGCACAGTGCTAGTAGGAAAAGACAAGTGCAGGTTATTATTATATATTTTTTACTCTTAAAATACGTCTACTATTAGAGTCACTGAGGCCTGGCAAGATGACAATAGAGAAGAGAGTGATGCAGTAGAAGAGTGCTAGAATGTATACTGTGTACATGGTGGGGCTCCAAGCGAAGGGATCCGCTCCAAAGGCTTCTGATGAGAAAGTGATTGGGTTATGTGGCCGAACTGCATCACAAGCTCTGTGCCACGCCACTCCAATCATCTGCTGGATGTAATGAGAGGCCAGGCCTCAAAGATGTGACTCCTGCTTGTTTGTTGGCCTCGTTGTCTTGACAACAACATCCCCTACCTACGGTCATCTTAGGACACTGGTTACTGCTCAATAACATCCCTTAGGTTTAGATGGCATGTTATGTTTAAGCAATAAACATTTTAGTTCAAATTCACTTGATTAATGGCTGATCTAATCTGCTGAGGGTACACCATGCCGGGGCTTTGGCCATTACTTCATCAGTCAGATATTGATCAGACACTCAGTGCTTCACATACCAGGAAGTTGTTTGTCTGGTTTAGCTTGTATTGTAACTGGAAACACACGCACGAACGAACGCATGCACACACACATATGGTCATGTAATTAGATCACCATTAGGTTCCATAAGCAATAGATATACCCCCCCTAAATATTTTTGTTTATATATAAAATCAAATAAGAAAAGAAAACAATGTAATAAAAAACAATAAGCAATAGATTTGTGCTCCTATTTAGTTATACACATTCATTAATTCATGTTTTAAGTAGAGACAACATACAGGACGGTTACTCTAACAGACAACTGGTGGCCTTATGGAAGGGGATAAGCATGACTTTTCCTTAAACTATCCAGAATATATCTTAGCTTTACATGTATAAAAATAAACAGAGGATTGAAAATGGAAGCTCTAGCGTAGATAATTACAGTCAGTGTCTCTAAAGGTGGTTGTTAAACGTGTGGTGAGGTCATAATGGGAATATTGCCATTGTCACAGTGATGGAGGGTGGCGTTCAGGTTAATTCTGGCCGTACTGTGTTCGTGTTACGATGGCAACAGATTGGGGGGTATGTCTTGCCGTAGCCTGAATCATCTCTTCGAGTTAGACGATTTGAATGGGTGCCTGAGTTTCTTTGTTATTTGCAAAAACATACTTTATATGATTGTCTCTCCACTATACAATGAGTGTACAAAACATTAGGAACGCCTCCTCTTTCCGTGACAAACTCACCAGGGGGAAGGTATAATCCCTTATTGATGTCACTTGTTAAATCCACTTCAATCAGTGTCGATGAAGGGGAGGAGACAAGTTAAAGAAGGATTTGTAAGCTTTGAGACATGGATTGTGTATATGTGCCATTCAGAGGGTGAATGGGCAAGACAAAATATTGAAGTGCCTTTGAACAGGGTATGGTAGTAGGTGCCAGGTGCACCGGTTTGAGTGTGTCAAGAACTGCAGAGCTGCTGGGTTTTTCACACTTAACAGTTTCCCGTGTGTATTAAGAATGTGCCACCACCCAAATGACATCCAGCCTACTTAACACAACTGTTGGAAGCAATGGAGTCAACATGGGCCAAAATCCCTGTGGAAACTTTTTGAGACCATGCCCGACAAATTGAGGTTTTTCTGAGGGCAAAAGGGGGTGCAACTCAATATTAGGAAAATGTTTGTACACTCAGTGTATGTACAGAACCAGTCCAAAATTTGGACACACCTACTCATTCAAGGGTTTTTTTCTTTATTTTTTTTTATTATTTTCTACATTGTAGAATAATTGTGAAGACATCAAACCTATGAAATAACACATATGGAATCATCTAGTAACAAAGAAAAGTGTTAAACAAATCAAAATATATTTTATATTTGAGATTCTTCAATGTAGCCACCCTTTGCCTTAATGCCAGCTTTGCACACTCTTGGTATTCTTTCAACCAGCTTCACCTGGAATGCTTTTCCAACAGTCTTGAAGGAGTTCCCACATATGCTGAGCACTTGTTGGCTGCTTTTCCTTCACTCTGCAGTCCAACTCATCCCAAACCATCTCAATTGGGTTGAGGTCGGGTGATTGTGGAGGCCAGGTAATCTGATGCAGCACTCCATCACTCTCCTGCTTGATCAAATAGCCCTTACACAGCCTGGAGGTGTGTTGGGTCATTGTCTTGTTGAAAAACAAATGGGATGGCATATCGCTGCAGAATGCCGTGGTAGCCATGCTGGTTAAGTGTGCCTTGAATTCTAAATAAATCACAGACAGTCACCAGCAAAGCACCATCACACCTCATCCTCCACGCTTCTCGGTGGGAACCACACATGTGGAGATCATCTGTTGACCTACTCTGCATCTCACAAATACACAGCGGTTGGAACCAAATATCTCAAATTCGGACTCATCAGACCAAAGGACATATTTCTACCGGTCTAATGTCCTTTGCTCGTGTTTCTTGACCCAAGCAAGTCTCTTCTTCTTATTGGTGTCCTTTTAGTATTGGTTTCTTTGCTGGAATTCGACCATGAAGGCCTGATTCACGCAGTCTCCTCTGAGCAGTTGATGTTGAGATGTGTCTGTTACTTGAACTCTGTGAAGCATTTATTTGGGCTGCAATTTCTGAGGCTGGTAACTCTAATGAACTTATCCTATGCAGCAGAGGTAACTCTGAGTCTTCCTTTCCTGTGGCGGTCCTCATGAGAGCCAGTTTCATCAGAGCGCTTGGTGGTTTTTGCGACTGCACTTGAAGAAACTTTCAAAGGTGTCTTCAAGTAATGATGGACTGTCGTTTCTCTTTGCTTATTTGAGCTGTTCTTGCCATAATATTGACTTGGTCTTTTACCAAATAGGACTATCTTCTGTATACCACCCCTACCTTGTCACAGCACAACTGATTGGCTGAAATGCATTAAGTAGGAAATAAATTCCTCAAATTAACTTTTAACATGGCACACCTGTTAATTTAAATGCATTCCAGGTGACTACCTCATGAAGCTGGTGGAGAGAATGGTTACTACATGATTCCATATGTGTTATTTCATAGTTTTGATTTCTTCACTATTATTCTACAATGTAAAAAATAAAGAATAACCCTTGAATGAGTGGTACTGTAAGTCTGGAGTATTCTAACTTTTGGGGTTTGTTTTGTGTTTTAATCGTCTATCTCTCCTCAGGTTTGCTGGACCCAGAGCCTCTAACAGAAGTAGATGAAGAAATGGTGTCAGAAGTGGACCTCTACAACACTGTGACCGATGAGGAGAGGGAGGAAATATTGAGTGAACTCACTAAGGTAGTCCCTCTCATCAGCACTTTACACCGCTCTGTTTTTCAATGTTTAGCTTGGTATGTTGATCGTGTTGGATTCAGGAAGCGCTATCTTGGAGATGGATACATTCTGTTCAACCTTCGAGGGGAGAGATGGTTAAGAAGTTGGTACACTGATCTATCTCACATAGGCAAACTGTGTTGGACCATGGGAGAGAGATCTTATCTGGAAATAGGAGCGGAAGTAGAGGGCATTATGAGTTATGTAAATCTTGGCAGCGCTTGCAGCAGAGCTCCTTTGCATATTATGAGTCAGCATCAATTGGGATTTGGGTTTACAGTTGTTACTCCTCGTCACTGTTGTTTCCCCTGGTGTTGACCTCAGGCCAAATACACTTTACTGTGTTATGGAAGAGCCAGTGTTCTGTACTTCAGGTCCCTCAGTTTAACACTATATTATTATTATATTACCAACACGTACGTATATGTAGCTGAAATTGACTTTTGTAGCCATTCGTAGCATAGTAAGCTTCATCCAAGAAATATACTTTATTTGCTGATAAGGACTGGGATATAACACATTTTGTCCATGTGTTACCTTATTTGCTTTATAGAGAATTCATTTGGAATGCTTAAGCCCTAATGGAAATTAGCATCACTCTCATTCTCTATATCTCTCATGTCTTAACTTCTCTCTCTCTCTCTCTCTCTCTCTCTCTCTCTCTCTCTCTCTCTCTCTCTCTCTATGTCTTTCTATGTTTATCCCTCTAGTTAGAGGAAGAAATCTCCACCCTGAGGCAAGTGTTGGCCTCCAAAGAGAAACACCACTCAGAGCTCAAAGCCAAACTGGGGATAACACCACTCAGTGAGCTCAAACAGAACTTCAACAGGAGCTGGTACGACATGCAGACTTCCACTGCGTAAGTACCCAACATCATTCAGTGTGTGTATTACGCTTGAGTGGTAGGTATAAAATATGTTACACGCCAGTGTGCATGAAGCCAGGGGGAGGGGGAATCTAAACTAGACTCCTATTGTTGCCATTCAAAGGCTGTCTCAGAGAAAGTGCATACGTTTGGCATTTGGGAAGGAAAGAGAGAAATAGCACTCGCGCCCTCTAGATGTTTTGCTCCTGTCACCAGAGATTGCCTTTATGGGTGTCACAGAGTGATGAATGTATGGATCCGGTCTGATCAGGCTCATTGAGGCAGATAATGACAGGGAGCAAGCAGCCTAATGGTGATGTGACATCTAAAGCAGCACAGTGCTGCCTGACTGTCTGCCTGGCCCAGGACACATCTATCCATGGGAGGAAGCCAGTAAAAACAAACAGCAGCTTCAGGCTCATATAGGTCAGTACTGTATATATAGCCATTTTCAGTGAACAGCTATACAATAGGCCTAGATTTCAGTCCTCCATCTCTGCCTGTGTCTCCAGAGTGACCTTGTATGTCCCTAGTTATTCAGTTACCAGAGTCACGCTTTAACTAGGCGCTCAAATGGGCAGAGCACCCTTCTCCAATCACCGTTTCCATGGTGAGGGGGAACTGCAAACCGCTAGGGTCAAGCAGATCTGGTGGTGCTGAGAGATCATTGGCTGGAGGGAGAGGAGAGGAATGGGCCTCCACTGTGTAAATGCCACGACACACCTCCCCAATCTCCAGTCTCAACACCAATGCAAAACCAAGGCAACGGGGCCAAGTGTAAAGGAGGTCAGCAACTCCGCCATAACGGCCGAGCTGTATCTATTGTCAGTGTGGTTTGTTGTTGGCATCAGTTGATGTTGATGTTAGGTGACAATATTTCTCAGGCTTCTTCTCTCTTTTCTTTTCCCTCTCCTCTCTCTGGTCTTTCTCACTTCAGGCGCCACACTAGTTAGACTCAGTACTTAAGTGAGCTGGAGGACCACATTCTTCTCAGAATTACCTCCCACAGCAAAAGCGTTAGCCAGATTAACGCATTGCACTTAATGCATCTCACAAATGCAGTAAGCGCTTTGTCTTGAAATAGCAGGACTCAAATCCGATAAGGTGATGGCATGGGCTGGTGCTCAGGGAAGTGCAGGAGTTTCTTAGGTTTCCATGCAGTCTGTGTGTAATGCACTGAGAGGTAATCAGGCTCTAGGGGCTGGGGATGTGAGAGGTTGGAAGCCAGGCACTCTGCAGACTACCAGGCTTTTAGAACTAGAGAATAAAGAGGAAAATCAATGGCTTCTCTTTGTAGGCCAGTGCCCTAACAGTGGTATAAGCTGTACAAATAATCAAAGCGATGCGCTCCTCTGTTTCCCAGAGATTCTGCAGCATCAATAGGAGTTAAAACATGGGGAAACACTGAGTCTTTGTTATCTGTGCCATGCTCCCCTCATCCTGTTTTTATAGATGTATGAATCCCTGACTGATTGTGATACTGAGCTGGAGTATCAGTTACACCCTTGCTCCGACTCTGACTATGAAACTAATCTGTGTGTGTGGAGTGAACAGTGCTCCGGACAGGGACAAGAAGAGAACAAGAGTGGCTGTCCTGTGGTTTCCTGTCCTGTGTCTGTTTTGATAATTACTGTCTTGACTTTTCATTTGTCCAGGTACAAAAAGACGTCGGAGACGTTGAGCACGGCAGGGCAGAAGACATCAGCAGCTTTCACCACATTGGGAACAGCCATCAGCAGGAAGTTTGGGGATATGAGGTACGGTGTCACTGGTGCCTATAACAACAACATCAACATATTTCCTATCCAATCAAGTGAAGCCTTACACTACGACTACATCTTTTAGCCTACAGCTATTGAGACAGAATACAAGGGGGCCTCCAGTCAGAATGACCATCCTCGTCTCCACTTTTCTGCAGCCGGTCTGTCGGGTGCCCAATCCTAATTGTTGCTGGGGTTGACCCAGACAGTCTGTTGCAGGGGGCATGTTTGTGTTGCATAAGCCCAGAGTAAGCAGCTTTCTGCAGGCCAGATTGGATGCAGCCTGGGGTGGAGTGGAGGGGGTGGGGGGGATCAGTAACCCTCTGGGTGTCTGCTGACCAATCTCTGCCCTGAAGACCCAGAGATCTGACTGGGCAGGGTGGCACAATGGAGATCCATTGCTGGCCTGTATGCTGGCTTTGCAGGGGCACACTCAGCCACTGGGGAGCTATCATATCATAGACAGCTGGCCCCGGTGTCACTAGTAATGCAATACTCAGACTAGCCACGACAAAGAAAAACGGTGATTTACTGTTATGCCTGTCCATGTCATTTAGTGTGTGTTGTAGACGTGTCAAGAGTCTTTGTTTTGTTATTTTAATGTCGTCATCATTATTGCATGATAATAGCAAAAGACTCACCACCGCAGGTTTTTAATAGTGTATTAACTAACCAATGTTATGTATAAAATCATGTTGAACAATAATCCAGAGAGACAAATAGATATTCCTTTTATGTATTGCAGCATGTTTGGCCTTGAGTTAATGTATCCCAGAAGGTATGCCACCTAGTGTGCATGTGTGTGTGCATGCCAATTAGTTTGTCCCTGTGTGGACTATTCGTGTGAATTGAAAATACAGTAGAACACGTTATTTTCATAAACCCTGTTCACTATGTTGCCCAGTGAAATGTAAAAAAAAGGTGTGCCCTGGCTGACTTACATCGGTTGAAATATGCCAAACCAAATATTTAGCTATGAGGAACCATGGAGAGCAAGGTACAGTATGTTGCCCTGGGGGTGAAGTTTGCAGTGGGCTTTACTTGGGTGACTCCCTTACACTACAGACCGCAGGTTGTTTGCATTCTAATGCATAGTGTATACAGTACTGTAAGGATACAGTATATGGCATGATAACCAGAGCTTTGATGATTGGTTAAATGTGTGTTTGAAGTGTGTGTGCGCGCACTGGATCTTTGAATTTGGCTTTTCTTGAATAGATGTTTAATTCAACTCTGCCGTGATTCCAAAATGAAGTAGCCTGATGTAAAGTGTTGGTAGGACACGCGATACTGTCAGGACAAATGTCTTAAATGTGTTTGTTTCTTCATCTTTTTCTATGCATCCAAAGATCAAATTCACTTGGGTAAGAAATTGTGTTTTAGTGTTGTTGGTTGTATTATACCTCTGATTTAGAGTCAGATAGACGAGTTTGCAGTGACTGCACTGAAACTAGTCAGAAGACCGACAAAGGCCATTGCTTACGTAAATATGAGTGTGATTAAGATATAATGGTAAGAAGATGACAACCAACTGAATGGGATTAATTCCAGGAATCCCTTGATTTGATTAGTCAGACACACAGTTAGTTCCAGTGCAGTCACATTATAACCTACAGTGGATGTGTATACACATAAACCTCATAGTGAACTCCTCAGATCTGTTACAAACTGACCAGTAGGCATGCATGACTTTGACTGTTGTTGACCATAGCATGTTTTACTTGTGGGTAGTTCAGTATAGTTACAGTTTAGATCATTTGTCTTTCTCTTTTGTACCTTCTGTAGATGTAGCATTACTAGTTCTCTGTCGAAGTTGTTAGTCATATACATATGAATGAGTCATCACTTTAGGCGATACGGCATGACAAAGTTGTCTAAGAACATATATCATATTACAATATAAGCCATTCGATTCCTCTAAAATATTTTGTTGTTTTTTTAAGGCAATCAGATGATGGGTAAATCTACATTATAGAAATGTCTAGAAAGTTGCCCTGCTGAATTACTGTAGACTAGAGGGAGTGCTTGCTGTGTGTGTGTGTGTGTGTGCCTGCGTGCGCGATTGTGTGTGTGTGTGTGTGCGCGTGCGTACGTGTGTGATTTCTGCTTTCTGTAAATTCATGTTAATGATTTAACTCCTCTCTTACCTGGGCCATGCTCTCTTGGGACAGCTACTCTATTCGCCACTCAATGAGCATGCCCGTTATGAGGTAATTGTGTGTAGCCTGCTTTGTGTGTAGTGATAGACTTAATCCTCCACTAGATCCCCATCCTTAGCCACCCACCCATTCTCATTGTCTTAAAGGCTGAGCGTTTGTAAGCATTGTGAGTAGAATTGGTATTGGTTCCGAATTTATATGTGAGGCTTTTTGATTGTAACATTGGCATATCCTGCTGCAGTCATCAGGAGAAGATTAATACATTTCTAGCTATCTGACCTGTTTATCCAAAGAGAGACGTGTGGCATCGTAACACTAGAAAAAGTGACCTTTCTATAACACTGAGCATACAGGACTTCTCCCAGTGTTTTGTTAACAAAGCACTGTAAGTAACGGTAGCTTTAGCAGAGCACTGTAAATACAGGAAGCTTTAATAAGTGTACACAAAAGTACAGGTACAGTATGGTGGCTCAGATAGATATAAACATACATGTTGTATACTAAAGTAATAGTATTGCATGAAACTGAACTGATTTTCATCCCATTAGGAACTCGCCCAGTTTCAAGTCCTTTGAGGAGAAGGTTGAAAGCACCGTTTCCAACATAAAGGTAATGTGAAACATAACACATGTTGCTGTCAAAGCAATGACAGAGATTTACGTAATGTTGAAGTAAGGCCGGGATTCAATCCGAGCGTGCTTTGTCCGCAATGCGCGTACTAAAGGCAATGTTCCCGGGTTTGCGTAGAACACATTCACGGTAAACGCTGCATGTCTCGGCTCAATCTGAATTTACCTTTAAATTGCGCCATTGCGGACAAAGAACAATCGGATTGAATCCCGGCCTAAGTAAACTCAATATAAGGGAGTAAACATTATGGAGGTCTTTCTTGTTAAGCTTCACTTCCTTTAGCTCAGGCAAACTTTTGGCTATTTTTACACCTCGGCTAATTGAGGTTAAACACTACCCTCAGGAGAACAATTGCTCCACTTTGAATGTGCGCATTTGAGCCTGATGTCGTAATCTCTGGTGTTTCTAACAACCCTGCTGAAAGTTCAAACAGATTCTCGACAATAGCCTATATTAAAATGTTGTTTTGTTTGTGTGTGTGTGTGTGTGTGTGTGTGTGTGTGTGTGTGTGTGTGTGTGTGTGTGTGTGTGTGTGTGTGTGTGTGTGTGTGTGTGTGTGTGTGTGTGTGCGTTTGTGTGCCTATGCATTTCTGTGGTTGTTTTTGGATTTGGAGCAGACCAAGGTAGGAAGCCAAGGAGGTGGAGGGAGTTTTGAGGAGGTGTTGTCTTCAGCCGCCCACGCCAGTGCCCAAGAAACCCCCAGCAACAACCTGTCTGAGAGCAGTGATCATGAGCGGACCTGCTAGACCAGAGCCTGAAACAACCTCCCCAGACCAGGATTAGCACTCTACTGCCCCTCACTGGCCCAGAGGCCACATTACATTACCTGATGAGGAGAGCATGACAAACAGTAGGCCTATCTATCCAAAGCCACATCAAGTACCAACACAAATGTGTATTATCTAATGGCTTCTTAGCCTTTGTGTTTCCAATCTGTAAAGCACTCCTGCCCTTGATATTTTATTACTATGAATACAGCTATTACCTTTTGTATTTAAATACAAATAAATGTGTTCTGTTTATATCAATGTATTTGATAAACAAAAAGTAGCGACTTTCTTCCCAATACTAAAACAACATTTTCATGATGACACCTACTTTCCAAGAGTGGACAGTCACATAATACTATTGGGGGAGGGAATTGTATTTGATACTAATACTTGAAATTGCAAGTACTGGATGTGTAGGCCTATACTGCACTGTAAATGGGGACCAAAGTAAGGCCTCGTGCTGAAAATCTACTGAATACACTGTCATCCCAATGAATCACACTAATATCTCCTTTATTCCAACCGTGCACTGTTTGCATTTGAGCCTTGATCGGGTCTCCTAAATCAGGACCTAAATTATGCTTATTATCACAGCAGTCAGGCAGTGTAGATGCTTTGACACACTGTGGGATTAAATGTCTATTTTTAAATGTGGTTATTTCTTCTGTTTATTACTGCTAATCTTCAATAATGGACCAAACAGCTGGTTTTCTATTTACAGAATTAACTTCTGTCATATGATTTTCTCCTCGTGTTTATTGTTCAAGTTGATTTTTCTTGGTTGCTGTGGTTTTTAACTTAATTGTGACTAGATGTTTGTCAGACATTTAGGTGATAATGTTTTCAGACATTTTGACTACGTTTTGTCAACAGCAGAGTTGCCCTCTCCTGAATGTGACGGTTGTCATACCCAAAGGTTATAACAGTTGTTATAGTCCCTGTGCAGTCCTGTGTAGCTCGGTAGGTAGAGTATGGCGGTTGCAATGCCAGGGTTGTGGGTTCGATTCTCACGGGGGACTAGTATGGGGGGAAAAAAGTATGAAAATGTATGCATTCACTACTGTAAGTATGACTTAAATGTAGTCTAGCAACTTATGCTTTTTTTAAAACAAAACTGTATCCCAGAAAGATTATAACACACTATGAATAAACTGTGTTTTCTGCAGTATCATTATTAAACAATTTGTTGCAAACCAATCTGATGTTGTTTTGACGTATGTTATGACATTGAAATAAATACTATAAGTTAAATTACATGGTACTAATCTACTAAAAACAAAACACTCAAGCACACATAAATTGTATTAAGACAGCCCAAACACATTTTGAAATGTACTGTAATTGACAAATAGCTTCCCATTGACTCAAGTACAGAAACGAATGCCTTTGTACAGAACGTATGAGACGCTATTTTCGGCTAGCGTTAAGGCAGCACTAGTGTCAAACGCATGTTAGTTCGTCATGTAAAAACTGGCCACTGGCATTATCCAGACCTATTTAAGACCAACCAAAATCTGGTTTAAGCGGTAACACAGTTGGTTATGGCATGAATTTTGACAGCGGAAACGCAGCCTATACAGCCCATATGTGCATGGAATAAGATGTGATTTGGTGCATGTATACTTCATATTTAGAAACAAAACACTAATGTTTTTTCCCCATTTTGTTTTATTTTATTAACAAGCAAGCATAGCCTCCCCTCCTTTCAATGAAGGCTGTTTTCTTTTTGTTCTGCCGAATGTAATCAAGTAAGACCGTCCATAAAGACCGTGTTTGGCTGGTGAGACAGCTTCAAATAAATCTTAATCGCCAAAGCTTTATTAAATTATGAAGTTCGATAGGAGCAAAACAGTGAGCTGACTTTCCCTTTTTACACTACATGACCAAAAGTATGTGGACACCTGCTTGTCAAACATCTCCTTCCAAAATCATGGGCATTATTATGGAGTTGGTCCCCCTTTGCTGCTATAACAGCCTCCACTCTTCTGGGAAGGCTTTCCACTAGATGTTGGAACATTGCTGCGGGGACTTGCTTCCATTCAGCCACAAGTGCATTAGTTAGGTCGGGCGCTGATGTTGGGCGATTAGGCCTGGCTCACAGTCGGCATTCCAATTCATCCCAAAGGTGTTCAATGGGGTTGAGTTCAAGGCTCTGTGCAGGCCAGTCAAGTTCTTCCACACCAATCGCGACAAACCATTTCTGTATGGACTTCACTTTGTGCATGGGGGCATTGTCATGCTGAAACAAGAAAGGTCTTTCCCCAAACTGTTGCCACAAAGTTGGAAGCACAGAATTGTCTAGAATGTAATTGTATGCTGCTGTAGTGTTAAGATTCCCCTTCACTGGAACTAAGAGGCCTAGGTCGAACCATGAAAAACAGCCCCAGACCATTATTCCTTCTCCACCAAACTTTACAGTTGACACCTTACTACCGCCACACCGGCGATCACGAGTCATGATGGCAGTCAAATTCCATGTGACCATTTAGTCACGGTAATTAGGCTTCTCCAAGCTCTGATGGTCATTAGTAGCCCACCAAACATGCTAACTGCCAGCACTCTATTGTCACTCTAATCACTCTGACATCAATGCAAAGTTAATCCAAAATCAAATAAAACCCTTCATGAGAGCCCATGAACTCATGTTGCGCAACATTTCAAATCAAAGTTTATTTGTCACGTGCTCCGAATACAACAGGTGTAGACCTTACAGTGAAATGCTTACTTACAAGCCCTAACCAACAGTGCAATTTTTAAGTAAAAAATAGGTATTAGGTGAACAATGGATAAGTAAGGAAATAAAACACAACAGTAAAAAGACAGTGAATAATAACAGTAGTGAGGCTATATACAGGCACCGGTTAGTCGGGCTAACTGAGGTAGTATGTACATGTAGGTATGGTTAAGTGACTATGCATCATGATAAACAGAGAGTAGCAGTAACGTAAAAGAGGGGTTGGCTGGTGATGGGTGGCGGGACACAATGCAGATAGTTTGGGTAGCCAATGTGTGGGGGCACCGGTTGTCGGGCTAATTGAGGTATTATGTAGATGAATGTATAGTTAAAGGGACTATGTATATATGGTAAACAGAGAGTAGCAGCAGTGTAGAGGGTTTGGGGGGGGGACACACAATGCAAATAGTCAGTGTAGCCATTTGATTAGATGTTCAGGAGTCTTATGGCTTGGGGGTAAAAGGTGTTGAGAAGCCTTTTGGTCCTAGACTTGGTGCTCCGGTACTGCTTGCCATGCAGTAGCAGAGAGAACAGTCTATGACTGGGGTGAGTGGGGTCTTTGACAATTTGTAGGGCCGTCCTTCCGCCGAGCAGTTGCCATACCGGGCAGTGATGCGACCAGTCAGGATGCTCTCGATGTTGCAGCTGTAGAACCTTTTGAGGATCTGAGGAGCCATGCCAAATCTTTTTAGTTTCCTGAGAGGGAATAGGCTTTGTCGTGCCCTCTTTACAACTGTCTTGGTGTGTTTGGACCATTCTAGTTTGTTGGTGATGTGGACACCGAGGAACTTGAAGCTTTCAACCTGCTCCACTACAGCCCTGTCGATAAGAATGGGGGCGTGCTTGGTCCTCCTTTTCCTGTAGTCCACAATCATCTCCTTGTCTTTGTTACGTTGAGGGATGGGTTGTTATTCTGGCACCCCCTGGCCAGGTTTCTGACCTCCTCCCTATAGGCTGTCTCGTCGTTGTCGGTGATCAGGCCTACCACTGTTGTGTCCTCTGCAAACTTAATGATGGTGTTGGAGTCGTACCTGGCCACGCAGTTGTGGGTGAACAAGGAGTACAGGAGGGGACTGGGCACGCACCCCTGAGGGGCTCCAGTGTTGAGCATCAGCGTGGCAGATGTGTTGCTACCTACCCGGCCCATCAGGAAGTCTAGGATCCAGTTGCAGAGGGAGGTATTTAGTCCCAGGATCCTTAGCTTAGTGATGAGCTTTGAGCGCACTATGGTGTTGAATGCTGAGCTATAGTCAATGAATAGCATTCTCACGTAGGTGTTCCTTTTGTCCAGGTGGGAAAGGGCGGTATGCAAATTGGAGTAGGTCTAGGGTTTCTGGTATAATGGTGTTGATGTGAGTATGACCAGCCTTTTAAAGCACTTCATGGCAACGGACGTGAGTGCTACAGGTCTGTAGTCATTTAGGCAGGTTGCCTTAGTGTTCTTAGGCACAGGACTTTTGGTGGTCTGCTTGAAACATGTTGGTATTACAGACTCAATCAGGGACATGTTGAAAATGTCAGTGAAGACACCTGCCAGTAGGTCAACACATGCCCGGAGGACACGTCCTGGTAATCCATCTGGCCCCGCGGACTTGTGAATGTTGACATGTTTAAAGGTCTTACTCACGTCGGCTACGGAGAGCATGATCACACAGTCATTCGGAGCAGCTGATGCCCTCATGCATGCTTCAGTGTTACTTGCCTCGAAGAGAGCATAGAAGTGATTTAGCTCGTCTGGTAGGCTCGTGTCACTGGGCAGCTCGCAGCTGTGCTTCCCTTTGTAGTCTGTAATAGTTTGCAAGCCATGCCACATAAGACGAGCGCCAGAGCCGGTGTAGTACGATTCAATCTTAGCCCTGTATTGACGCTTTGCCTGTTTGATGGTTCATCGGAGGGCATAGCATTATTTCTTATAAGCTTCCAGGTTAGAGTCCCGCTCCTTGAAAGCGGCAGCTCTACCCTTTAGCTCAGTGCGAATGTTGCCTGCAATCCATGACTTCTGGTTGGGGTATGTACGTACAGTCACTGTGGGGGGGACGTCCTCGATGCACTTATTGATAAAGCCAGTGACTGATGTGGTGTACTCCTCAATGCAATCGGAAGAATCCCGGAACATGTTCCAGTCTGTGATAGCAAAACAGTCCAGTAGTTTAGCATCTGCTTCATCTGACCACTTTTTTATAGACGGAGTCACTGGTGCTTCCTGCTTTCATTTTTGCTAGTAAGCAGGAATCAGGAGGATAGAATTGTGGTCAGATTTACCAAATGGAGGGTGAGGGAGAGCTTTGTACGCATCTCTGTGTGTGGATTACAGGTGATCTAGAATTTTCTTACCTCTGGTTACACATTTAACATGTTGATAGAAATTAGGTAAAAATGATTTAAGTTTCCCTGCATTAAAGTCCCCGGCCACTAGGAGCGCCACCTCTGGGTGAGCGGTTTCCTGTTTGCTTATTTCCTTATACAGCTGACTGAGTGTGGTCTTAGTGCCAGCGTCCGTCTGTGGTGGTAAATAAACAGCCACAAAAGTATAGATGAAATCACTCTTGGCAAATAGTGTGGTCTACAGTTTATCATAAGATACTCTACTTCAGGCGAGCAAAATCTAGAGACTTCCTTCGATTTCATGCACCAGCTGTTGTTTACAAATTTACACAGACCGCTCCCCCTCGTCTTGCTGTTCCCTCTAGCCGGTGCAGCGTATATCCTGCTAGCTGAATATCCATGTCATCATTCAGCCACGATTCCGTGAAACATAAAACACTTAATGAGAGCCCATGAGCTCATGTTGCGCAACATTTCTATAGGCTATGCAATTGCATGAGAAAACAAAGTGATGATCTCTATTAAAAAGAGGAGGATCCCATCAGCTTTCTATAGGCTAGGCCAACTATATTTATTTCTCAACTTTCCTAATATTAGGCACATTGCTTCTCTTTACAACAGGATGGCATGAAAATGAACCATGGGAATAGCGTCCTCCATTCGCGACGTAAGTGCATAGATGACATGTATTTTTTTCCCATGCCCCTGTTTCGAGACAGGTGCATGATAATGGTCCATTCTAAATCAAAACAAATTTCACACATATATTATTTAGTATATGTAAAGACAAGATTTAATCAAGAATAGTCTGTAGGGTAACAATATTAGGCTATCACTTGTGGATGATATATTTGCAGCTGGGAAATTCGAGGCAAATTGTGAATGAGAGACTGGTGAAGTCTGTGCAGCTTGCACAAAAACAAAGCAGAGCTCATGCCTTTCATGCAACATTTTTCAAATCCTCATTAGTCGCATCATGCAGCCTTAGAATGTATTAAAAATCCTAAATATAATCCAACGTTTGTATCACAACTAAAGTGCCCGAATAACTTCTTAAAATTAAGCACATTAATCCGCTTTACAACTGGCGTAGAGCCTAACTGGCATACATAAGCAGCGTGTGAGTTTCAAGTTTGGAGAAGATAACTTTCACCATAAAAATGCACCTTTATAATAAAAGCATTACATGCATAGTCACATTTGCAGTCACTTTTGAGAATGATGTTTTCCTGCTAATGGAACATTCACACTTATAGCCTACTGCTGTGTGCGCATTTCTGGGCATGTAATGTGAAGAAATAGCCTAATAGTTTATCAACATTTTAAGCTAAACGTTGTGATTTGTTGCATCAGCCTCATTACTTAAAAAACATTTTTTGATGCCAGGGGTTGTATTAATATGAGATCTATCGCATCCCACAACTGTCCCAGACTATGTTTGGAATATTTATTTCTCACACAGAATAGAACAAATCAACTTTTGTACTATGGGGGATAGTAGATTGACAGGCTAGTGCTTTTGCTGTTCGTTAGGCCTACTCATCTTGTTGGCTGACGAAAAGTCAATGTGGACAGTTCTTCCAATATCTTCAATATATTCCTTGGAATTGGATAGGGACTCGCGCAGTTGCCTCCTCGATGTGTCTGTTTTCACTTGTAGCTGTGAGAAAGACCCAATCATGTGACAGAGAGCCATAAAATTCGAGGCATTATCAATTGCTTGTCAAGAGACTGATGAAGTGTGTAAAGCCTGTGCAAAAAAATAAAGCAGAGCTCATGCTTTTCATGCAACTTTTTTAAAATCATCATTAGTCTCATCATGCAGCCTTACACGGAACCCAAACTGGCTGCGCGCGTGCGCCATCATGCATACATTTATTTTGTCCCCCTACACCAAACGTGATCGCGACACGCAGGTTAAAATATCAAAACAAACTCTGAACCAATAACATTAATTTGGGGACAGGTCAAAAAGCATTAAACATTTATGGCAATTTAGCTAGTTAGCTTGCACTTGCTAGCTAATTTGTCCTATTTAGCTAGTTTGCTGTTGCTAGCTAATTTGTCCTGGGATACAAACATTAGGTTATTATTTTACCTGAAATGCACAAGGTCCTCTACTCCACCAACATCTAATCAAATGGCTACCCAGGCTATTTGCATTGCCCACCCCCTCTTTTGATTCCGATGCTACTCTCTGTTATCATCTATGCATAGTCACTTTAATAACTAACTGGTGCCCCCGCACACTGACTCTGTACCGTTAGCCCCTGTATATAGTCTCGCTATTGTTATTTTACTGCTGCTCTTTAATTACTTGTTCCTTTTATTTCTTATTCATATTTTTTTTAAACTGCATTGTTGGTTAGGGGCTTGTAAGTAAGCATTTCACCTGTTGTATTCGGTGCATGTGACTAATAAAATGTAATTAGAACAGTTCTTGTGCTGACGTTGCTTCCAGGCAGTTTGGAACTCGGTAGTGAGTGTTGCAACCGAGTAGAGACGATTTTTTATGCACTACGCGCTTCAGCACTTGCCGGTCCCGTTCTGTGAGCTTGTGTGGCTTACCACTTCGCGGCTGAGCCGTTGTTGCTCCTAGATGTTTCCACTTCACAATAACAGCACTTACAGTTGACCGGGGCAGCTCTAGCAGGGCAGAAATTTGACAAACTGACTTGTTTGGAAAGGTGGCATCCATTGACGGTGCCACGTTGAAAGTCACTGAGCTCTTCAGTAAGGCCATTCTACTGCCACTGTTATCCTATGGAGATTGCATGGCTGTGTGATCAATGTTATACACCTGTCAGCAACGGTTGTGGCTGAAATAGCCAAATCCACAAATTTCAAGGGATGTCCACACACTTTTGTATATATAGTGTATCTATGTATTGCAGGCAGGCCTACATTATTTTAGCCATGCTTTAGAGGTGCATAAAACCACCCAGTGTCTAGACTGACCATTGCGATAGGTTCGGTAAAATAGAGCCCAAGGTATTTGCAGTTTCTATTGATTAGAACATGTAGGCCTATGGGAATTCTCTCAAAGAAATAATGTTGTAGTCATAAGTAATAGTTATAACCAATTGTTTTAATGAAGCATCACAGCTTAAGAGGTCAAACAACTCAAAACAAAAAAATATAGGTGCATCTTCTGATGCATCACAGGAATTGTACAGGCGATGTATGTGCACATCCAGAAACGTTCATTATAAACAAATTACTTTCAAAGTCTTGTCCATCTATGTAAAATAAAATTAGCACTTTGGGAGTAAAACAGGGCACACATTTGTTTTCAAGGATAGCCCATCTTTTGCTAAATTATTTCACAACTCACCAACCAGAACCAGGTTTCCATGACAACATTCTAGTGAGGATCAGTTAGAACAGTGGCTACTGCAACGTCATTGACACAAGCTAAGTGTAGCATCATTCAGTGGAAATGTTGAAGTCAGGAGGAGTCTGTTCTTGGTTTCTTGGACTCTGAGCTCCCAGACGACCCATCGCCTCCAGCTGCCAAGTGACCAGCTCTCTCTTCATTTAGATTCTTCACAAACTGGATTACCTCTGGGTGGTGGAATCGGCCTGAGGTGGATGGAGATTAAAAGAAATGATAATTACACCACCTTTATATAGCCCATAGAGCGGATCATCAGCCCTAACTACCAGGTTAAATGAGAGATAGTAACTACCTTGTGTGGAATCAAAGAACTCCTGTAGCCTGCCTGGTTTCCCCTCCAGCTCCTCGTACTCATGGGCCTGCAGAATCATCTCTAGCAGGTCAAACTCTTTCACCAGCTTAGCCTCAGCGCTCGTCTGGCTCTCGTACTCCTGGGGACACACAGTGTGGGAGGGGTTTGAGCAGTGGTTTAATTGAGCTGGAGCTACCCGGAGCTGCGCTCCTGCACCTTCAGTTAAAGAGAAAAGTAGGATAAAAAGTAGAATCATAAAAGTAGGATAAACCAAGGTTCGGATTATGCCAATTAGGGTAAGGGTTATGGAAGCTAGGGTTAGGCAAGCATCTGAATTGGGGAGGACGGATTCACGTTAATAGCTGGTGCGGAATAAGTGGAATGGTATCAGCCAGGTTGTGGACATGAAGCTAGGGTTAAAGTGGAACTGACAGCGTTTTAACTACTTTGCAGATATGAAACAAACAGACAATCATAATATCATTCAAATATATCAAATTCCCGGGTTTATGCTACAAAACCAAGTTTATAAGAGGTTTTACAAATAGGCTCTATTTTACTCAAAATTCCATGACGGACACTAAGGCATTGTTGTCAGAATAGATTGATGCAGTTCAATGCATGATTAATATAATTCATAAACTATCAAAATAAAGTCGCACACTGAATATATAAACTCCCAGCAATTGAATGGGTATTTACCAACGTTTCGGCATCACTGTGGCATCACTGATGCCGAAACGTTGGTAAATACCCATTTAATTGCTGGGAGTTTATATATTCAGTGTGCGACTTTCTTTATTTTGATAGTTTATAGTTTATTCGCCATTAGTCAGCATCTCCACACAAACTAATGTTTCTGGGTGTGCGCCAGCTCATGTTTTTTGATTTATATAATTCACCAATACATTTCTTAGTAGTCCAAAAAATATTGCTATCAGGTTGTAAATCACAGCTGGCCTAACGTAGTACATTTTTTGCTGCCTCCACCCATTCGGGAAGCACTGTTTCAGTTTCAACTGCTGGGAATTTTACTAAAATCAAACTAGCAAGGACAATGATCAAGTCATGTGTTTGGAGGAGTGAGTGAGTAACTGACTTTTCCCCCTCATATATTTTTTTGGGTGTCATTTGGTTAGCTAGCAAAAAATGTGAATCGCTTTGCTAGCTAGCTATGCTGAACTTGAACGACTGTTATCTAGTTAGCATTTCTCTTGCGTTCGTAAATTCACTCTGGCCATCTAATCCAATTTCAGATCACTCTCATCTGAGTGTGCCAGAATAACTGATGAATTTACAAACGCGCAACACCAACTGAATATGACCGGTGTCAGTAAAAAGTAGGCAAAAAAGGTAACAGTCACGAACGCTCTTGATAACATGTAAACAGCCTAACCAGCTCTGCTAGGGCGAGTAAATGGTCACAGAGGTGTTTTCTCATTTGTGTCTGGAAGTAGTTAGCAAGCCAGCTAACTTTAGCCAGTTAGCTTGGGTGCTTGACTGCCATTGTGATTGCCAACAAGGGTTTTGCCACCAAGTACTAAGTCATGTTTTGCAGAGGGGGTCAAGTACTTATTTCCCTCATTAAAATGCAAATCAATTTATAACATTTTTGACATGCGTTTTTCTGGATTTTTTTGTTGTTATTCTGTCTCTCACTTTTCAAATAAACCTACCATTAAAATTATAGACGGATAATTTCTTTGTCAGTGGGCAAACGTACAAAATCAGCAGGGGATCAAATACTTTTTTCCCCTCACTGTATATTTATTGCTATAGAATTTTGACAAATGTCTTCGTATACGTCATTTCCAAACATTGAGCTGACAAGGTAAAAATCTGTCGTTCTGCCCCTGAGCAAGGCAGTCAACCCACTGTTCCCCGGGCTCCGAAGACGTGGATGTCAATTAAGGCAGCCCCCCCGCACCTCTCTGAATCAGAGGGGCTGGGTTAAATGCGGAAGACACATTTCAGTTGAATACATTCAGTTGGACAACTGACTAGGTATCCACCCCCTTTCCCTTTCTAAGAATTTATGAAAATGTGGAAATGACCATATCTAAGTGCTCGCTTGTCAGAAAAAAAAGATAAGAAAAAGAGTAATATTTTTCCTGGGGGTGTATATGAACACATTTTAATAAGATTTCATGTTGATGGGCCTCCCGAGTAGCGCAGCGGTCTAAGGCACTGCATCTCAGTGCTTGAGGCGTCACTACAAACCTGTGTTCGTTCCCAGGCTGTTTCAACCGGCCGTAACCGGAAGTCCCATAGGGCGGCACACAATTGGCCCAGCGTCGTCTGGGTTAGGGGAGGATTTGGTCGGTGGGGCTTTACTTGGCTGATCACGCTCTAGCGACTCCTTGTGCCGGGCTGGGCACCTGCAGGCTGACTTCGGTCATCAGTTGTACGGTGTTTCCTCCGACACATTGGTGTGGCTGGCTTCCGGGTTAAGCGGGCGGGTGTTAAGAAGCACGGTTTGGCGGATCATGTATCGGAGGACACATGACTCGACCTTCGCCTCTCCAGAGCACGTTGGGGAGTTGCAGTGATGAGACAAGATCGTTATTGGATTGCAATTGGATATCACGAAATTGGGGAGAAAAAAGGGGTAAAATATATATATATATATTTTTTTTAACAAAACCCCCAAAAATATGATTGCATGTTGCTAACATGCTGTCAGTTCCACTTTAAGGTTAGGGTAACCTTGTCCCCAGGCTATTGCGCTTATAAGCCTGGGTTATCAACAATTCAACGGCCTTAGTGGGAGTGACGATAGAATTCTGTGGGCGTGACCTACTGAGAAAAATGTTGGTCATCATTTAATTTTAGTGAATCACAAGTCTCCAAGGCGGAATGTAAACTGAGGTGCACAAGACATGTACAAGGAAGAGTTGTGGGAGATGATTGCGCCAATGCCTATGTACCGGGAGATTCTCATGGCTCTCTGTATTTACTAATGATAACGAAGGCCAAGTTTGATGTGTTAGTCCACCAGACTATTTGCGCAGAAGTGTCTGGGAACGAGATTAGCGTAAGGGTTGTGGTTGAGGCTAGGGTTAGGGTTGAGCCGGGGTCTGGACATGAAGGTATAGCGTTATGGTTGATACTACACTTAGAGAAAAGGGTTCCAAAAGGGTTCTTCAGCTGTCCCCATTGGAGAACCCTTTTTGGTTCCTGGTAGAACCGTTTTGGGTTCCATATAGAACTCTCTGTGTAAAGGGTTCTACATGGAACCCAAAACGGTTCTACCTCGAACCAAAAATGGTTCTTCAAAGGGTTCGCCTATGGTGACAGCCGAAGAACCGTTTTAGGTTCTAGGGTTACGCTGGGGTGTGGACATGAAGGTAGGGGTAGGATTTGGGTTGAGGCTAGCATTAGGGATGTGGAGGGATAGCGCTCCACCACCTCAAATGACCAATTTAACCGCTGGTTGATTGGAGAGATGAGAAGAAACAAACACATACTACAGGCACATAAAGGTGATGTAGCAAAGTGGAAAACAGCTGTGACTGACCTCCCAGAGTTCATAGATCTCTTTCCTCAAGCCCTCCTGGAGAAGACCAGTGAGGTGCCTCATTGCTTCCTGAGAAAGGACAGATTGTCATTGGCTGATATTTCTGAGGAATTTACAAATCTACAATATCCTACATTTTGACACCATGGAAGGTTTGTAAGAATAACCTACCTCTTCCCTTTTGTGTTTCTCTGCTTTACTGACGTTGTCTGCTGGTGTAATATCACCCACAATGCATTCTGCCATGTCATGAACCAAGGCCAACTTCATGCACCTACGAGAGAAATGTAGGTAATTCATTACAAAAATGATTCCATAAAGACCTGAATCAAATATAATACTTCATTGTAAGCCTTACCTAGTAATTAAGCATGAAAAAGTCAAAGAAAGTAATGCAACGTTTATAACAAATAATATTACAGCTGCGATGTTTGAAGTTTGAACATGATCTAGTGTACAGACCAACTTTACCTGTCTTTATTGACGTTGTGATCTGCTATCGTCAGAGCCATCATGGACATTCTGTACATGTGGTCAGACACACTCTCCGGCTGTTTCACGTTCCTGTACACCCAGCCCGTCCGTGGCACGCGCTGCAGGATGGAGGTAAAGAAATTGTTGACAAAAAGCAGCCATAAAAAAAGGTAGGGTAAATAATACTATTCATTGACGTCATGTAAACAAACATGGGTTGAAATTGTGCTTTATCACATGAATAGTGTCGTTAAATAAACCTTAACGTAATTAATGGCTTACTTTCAGTTGCCCAATAAGTTTCATAAATTGCAACATATTTTTCATGCTGTCGGAGTTTATGGAGGCGGCCATTTGTATCTTGTCGAACCGGTAGTAAATAAAAGCATGGCCAGAAATGTGTGCAATGCTCAAATTTTGCCAATAGATGGCATCATAAACAAGGCAATGCACAAACCATGAACCCAGCACTGGCAGAACTGGTGTCTTATTAAGCCTAGTATACAAGTTGACATTATGTATAGATTGTTTATTTGAAAATTAATTAGATTTCTAACACATAAAAGGCATAATGCATCATGCCATTTGCAC
Organism: Salmo trutta; assembly: GCF_901001165.1. NCBI lineage: Eukaryota > Metazoa > Chordata > Actinopteri > Salmoniformes > Salmonidae > Salmo > Salmo trutta. The sequence goes on from NC_042957.1 coordinate 29,953,869, forward strand.
ACACTGTATATAGACTTTTTTTTCTATTGTGTTATTGACTGTACGCTTGTTTATTCCATGTGTAACTCTGTGTTGTTGTTTCTGTCGCACTGCTTTGCTTTATCTTGGCCAGGTCGCAGTTGTAAATGAGAACTTGTTCTCAACTAGCTTACCTGGTTAAATAAAGGTGAAAATAATAATAATAATAACGTTTTTTAAATGATAACAAAGTGATTTTTATGAGCAATATAATGCCCCCCATATGATACATTACAATTTGACTATTTTAAGCTGTAAATTGAAGGTCCAATAGAGCCCCATGGTGGAGGTGTCATAATACCCATAAAACGTATGGCTGTCAAACAAGGAAATGCTTCCAATCGTTTTTCCACTATTCATTTTTCCTATAGGGGATTTTAGAAGCACTTAAAATAAGGGCTGTGATTCGTGTAGGCTTACCCTGGCGTGACATTTCTATAACCATGTAAATTTCTCTCGAACAAGGTGACTTTATTCATAATATTCGTCTCTATTTACTCTGAGATTCGAAAATGCTAATTAACATCAAAGTAGACATCATGCAAAACTACAAATCCCTGCAAGCTCCTGCACATCATCTCTAGCTGACACCTTTGCTAACAGGTATTGTGTCAATTTAAAATGTTCTCAAGACAGTTAACAGAATTGTCAATTTAAAGAAATGTAGCCAATTTATTAATTGCTACATTTAGCTCAATCCAGAGATTCTTACCTTTGCCTCGCTTCGGCAGTCTCGTCCAGATCATCATGGCACTTGTAGTTCTTTATGATAGCCACATTAGCAGCTAATTAGCATTTCGTTTTTGTGGGGTAAATACAAATATATTGCTATTGTGCTAGAGAGATTTACACGGTTCTCAAAACGTCCTGCCAGGGTAAACCTAGACGAAACACAGCCCTTATTTGAAGTGTTTCTAAAATCCCAAATGGGAAAAACGATTGGAATAATTTCCGTTTGACAGCCATACGTTTTATGGGTATTATGACACCTCCACACCTTCAATTTACAGCGTAAAAGAGTCCAATTGTAATGTATCCTTTGGGGGGGGGGGCATTCTATTGCTCATAAAAACCACTTTGTTAACATTTAAAAAATGTGTTATTCTGCTTTTTATATGTTAGAAATGTAATTAATTTCCCGCTAGGTTTTATGGGTATTATGACTCCTACGGTGGTACTCTATGCAGCTGTTTTTATCTCAATATCAAATAATTTCTGGGTAACAATTAAGTACCTTCATATGATTTTCTTTCTCTCAGCAACATTTTATTCTTAGCTGTTATTGGCAGAGAAGTTTGAAACTCTCTTTCTTATTGGTCTATTAACTAATTTACCGCATGGTGATGTCATCAGGCAGGCCAAAACTCCATCTTTTCAAACAGCTCTTACACTAAAAGGGCATTATTATCATTTTCACAATTTCACATAATGTGGAAATATATATAAAACACAGAAAAATCATGTTTTTGACTACACTGGCCCATTAAGTTTGGCTTAATGCCCAGGAAATGAATCTTCTAAACAATATATCAGGAATCTCTCTCATGTTAGAAAAATGCCTTTAACTTTGCATTATGACATCTGACCTATACACATAGTTTCCCCAAATGTGTAATAACTAAGCGCATGAGAAACAAAGTTTCTAAAGGAATTATCTGTTTGATAGAGTCAGATTCATTTTGTAGAAATTACCGATAGTGTGTTCATAATTTCCAAATATTTACAAAGTGTAGAGTATTTTCACTGTCCTTCTGTAGCTGTTAAATTTGTTTCCCCTGTGTCTTTAGAAGTTGTGGCCTTGGCACGTATGATGAGGCATACAATGTGTCTGTTACAGGAACATTAGGATTCCAGTCACATTACATCACTGGCTTCTTATTCCAAACCAAACATCAAGACATTACATATCAGAGCTACAAAGAGAGAGGGGGGAGACAGGTGAGATATCTGTTGGGATATTGTGATTTTTGTGTTCAAAATTGTTGCCAAATATTTAACCCACGACACTTGGACAAAGAATACCCCACAAAATGTCGCCATCCCTAAGTTGTGCCTCTCAGGATCTTTACAACCAAGCAGCTGTGAGCCTATATTTCATCATGATGATGGCAAAGGATATGGGTCTTTTCCTCCCTTCTGGGTTGTAATGCTATATCCAGGGTGTGTGTGTCCTGTCAGGGAGACACGGACAGTCTCATTTCCTCATTTACCTGTGCCACCACACTTCCTCCCCACACGGTTTCCTCCAGGCAGACACTCTATATGGGGGCATGGTAGACAATACAGACCCAGCCTGGAAGGGGCTCTCTCTGGGGCACGACTGAGGGTCAAATGGGTTTAATGGATGATGTGACCCGTCAACGTCAGCTTTTATGTGGATTGTAGAGCAGCAGTAATTGACGTATCAGACAACTCTGTTTCTCTTGCATAGCAATGACTATGTTTGAAATGATAGACTATAGTCAGCTCATATCTGTAATTGTTCCCAACATCGGAATGGGTCGATGAGCCTGAGAAATAATGCTTCAAAAGTTATTTTGTTCACCTTTCTGAGTCATTACCGTTGGATTTCTAAGCTGCTGACAGAGTGCCATTTGTTCCCCCTGAGTGTGGTTTCATCTTCAAGATGGAACAAGTTCCCAGGTCAGACAAAACCCTTCTCAGTGAAATCATTCAAACATTGCCTGCATTCCTGTTAGTCAAGAAGCCGTACATCTGCCAAGAGTTTTGCTAAGAATCTCATAAAGCAAGGGTGAATGTTTCCAATTGACCCCAGGGTATGTAGGGAAAGACTACCTTCACAGGTAAATTTGACGACTGTCAGACAAGAACAACATCCACGCTGATCATGTTGTCAAAACAATGATAGCTGCTGCACTCCTCCCTTTATTTACAGGAAACAAGGATTTCCTTCCTCCCATCCATTCTCTACTCTGTGGGATAGAAAATAGACCCAGCCAGTTGACCAGAGGGACAGCTAGGCTAGCTACAGACTGCTTATCTCTTAATGCGTTGTCCCATCCTCTATTTTGAGCTTTTTGGCTGTGTTACGGTTTGGGGCTTTTAAGACATCCTCCTAACCTTTGACTCCTCAGTTTGACCCTAGTGGCTCTAAATTTAGGACCTGACACTAATAATGGTCTGGGAAATCTTTTGGGGGATTTTGCAGATCTCTGGTTAGCTCTCTGAGAATCCTCTCGGTGAGAGTGGTGGTGACATAGAGGCTGTCTGGACGTTGGGACACAGCAGACTAGTTTCTCGTGAGAATGCCGTACCGCCTTGCGTTTGGCGTGCGGGGGGGATGTCTATGAAGAGCGCACGCGTGTGGTCTTCCGAGCGAGCATCACTCAGCTGGGCGTGTTGAAGACCACCGAGGACTTGCTCTCTGCACCAGGCTATTATTGTATCCCCCATGTCCTCCTCCCTGGCTGGCTACTCTGCTATCTATATCACTGCTTACTGATCCAGCCACTGTTGTTGAGTGACATAGTAAAGAGCAGGCCCCTAAACTCAGGGAGAAGACACAATTAGTAACACACTTCAGAGTTTCACAAATCTTTTTCCTATTTGATTTAGTTTATGATCGTGGCATTTATTCATTTTATTTTGTGATGAATTTCAGTACCAATTGGATCAACTTATATTTTACATTTGTGTTTATTTAATTATTTTCTCTTCTCACCACCTAAAGGTGGTATTAAAGGTTGATTAAACCAGAGAATGTCAGAAATGCAGGTTGTGTCTGGTCTTGATCTATTGATGTGATATTTGGCATGTTAAGCATACTTAGATATGCCTGACTAACAGGCTATAGACAAGACTTCTGGCCAGGAGGGCCTCACGAAGAATTCAATAAAGTAGCGTGCATCCTTTTTGCTTGGGTTACCTCGGCAACAGGTAATACATCCCAGGCCCTGGAATCCCCAAACTGCTCTTTCTGGGTGTCAGAACATGCTGTTTGCCAGAGCGCAGCTTCCTTCCAGTCAGCGACCAGCAACAACAACGCTGCTGTGGAAAACCATGGTGGCAAATAGCATCACTTGCACTGCCTTGTCAGTTCTTTGTGTGGAGAGTCTGTCAGACAGAGGAGGGTTGTGTCCCTGCAGGCCATGTGAATGGGGAGAGGTTAGGGCCAGGGCAGGTGAAACATGAGACCCAGCAACACTGCTCACTGCACCTCAAAAGAGCAAAGCACTGCCTTGAAGTGAGCGACCTCGGGCCGGTCATAAACAGAGTTCACAGGGAAAGACGGGGAAATCTGTATTTTTCTGGGAGAGGAGAGGAGAAGAGGACTGACTGGGGGCTCACACATGGCTTTCCTCTCTTCTCTGGGAGAGGAGGAAGAAAGGGACATTGTAATTCATGGCTCCTCTCCTTTGATTTAGAGACTTTGAGAGGCTGAGTATGTTAGGCTCATTGAGGAGGCCCAAAGCACAGCTTAGTTCACTTACGAAAAGAGGAGGGAGGTGGAACTTGCAATGTCCATAAAATGTTGTATTTATGCATTTGAGAATACATTGTTGGCAAATGAGGATAGATTTGTTATCAAAAAGTTATGATAACAGATACGTACAGTGCATTCGGAAAGTATTCAGACCCCTTGACTTTTTCCACATTTTGTTATATTACAGCCTTATTCTAAAATGGATTAAATCGTTTTTTCCCCACATCCATCTACACACAATACCCCATAATGACAAAGCAAAAACTGGTTTTTAGAATTGTTTTGTACATTTATAAAAAAAAAACTGAAATGTAACATTTACATTAGTATTCAGAGCCTTTACTCAGTACTTTGTCGAAGCAGCTTTGGCAGCGATTACAGCCTCAAGTCTTCTTAGGTATGACGCTACAAGCTTGGCACAACTATATTTAGGGAGTTTCTTCCGTTCTTCTCTCCAGATCCTCTCAAGCTCTGTCAGGTTGGATGGGGAGTGTCGCTGCGCAGCTATTTTCAGGTCTCTCCAGAGATGTTCGATCGGGTTCAAGTCTGGGCGCTGGCTGGGCCACTCAAGGACATTCCCGAAGCCACTCCTGCGTTGTCTTGGCTGTGTGCTTAGGGTTGTTGTCCTGTTGAAGGTGAACCTTCGCCCCAGTCTGAGGTCCTGAGCACTCTGAAGCAGGTTTTCATGAAGGATCTCTCTGTACTTAGCTCCGTTCATCTTTCCCTCAATCCTGACTAGTCTCCCAGTAGCCACAGCATGATGCTGCCACCACCATGCTTCACCGTAGGGATGGTGCCAGGTTTCCTCCAGATGTGATACTTGGCATTCAGGCCAGAGTTCAATCTTGGTTTCATCAGATAATCTTGTTTCTCATGGTCTGAGAGTCTTTAGGTGCCTTTTGGCAAAATCATGTGCCTTTTAATGAGGATTGGCTCCCATCTGGCCACTCTACCATGAAGGCCTGATTGGTAGAGTGCTGCAGAGATGGTTGTCCTTCTGGAAGGTTCTCCCATCTCCACAGAAGAACTCTTGGAGCGCTGTCAGAGTGACCATCGGGTTCTTGGTTACCTCCCTGACCAAGACCCCTCTCCCCCGAATGCTCAGTTTGGCCGAGCGGTCAGCTCTATGAAGAGTCTTGGTGGTTCCAAACTTCTTCAACTGAAGAATGATGGAGGTGTTCTTGGGGACCTTCAATGATGCAGAAATGTTTTGGTACCCTTCCCAAGATCTGTGCCTCGGCACAATCCTGTCTCGGACCTCTATGGACAATTCCTTCGACCTCATTGCTTGGTTTTTGCTCTGACATGCACTGTCAACTGTGGACCTTATATAGACAGGTGTGATCCTTTCCAAATCATGTCCAATCAATTGAATTTACCACAGGTGGACTCCAATCAAGTTGTAGAAACATCTCAAGGGTGATCAATGGAAACAGGATGCACCTGAGCTCAATTTCGAGTCTCATAGCAAAGGGTGTGAATACTTATTTTAAATAAGATATTTGTGTTTTTATTTTTTTTATAAACTGGCAAACATTTTTAAAAACTGGTTTTAGCTTTGTCATTATGGGGTATTGTGTGTAGATTGATGTTTATTTTTATTTATTTTTAAGCAATTTTAGAATAAGGCTGTAATGTAACAAAATGTGGTAAAAGTCAAGGTGTCTGAATACTTTCCAGATACACTGTATATCTTTTTTTAACCCTGTATTTTCCAAGAAGGAGTATAGACATGTATAATCATCCATCAGAAACTGAAAACAAGTTGTTGTTTCTATCCAGGCGTCGTTAGGAGTTGTTATTCACTGGTAACTGAATGGGGAGAGTGATTGTTTTTAGATTTATTGGCGGTGTGACAGGACATTTAACCCTGCGTTTGGTCTTACGAGGCAGCCCTTTCAGCTGCTCTGTGGGGTGCGATGCGTCACAGTGGGCTGTGCCTGTGCCACTGAATACCTCGGAGGGAGCAACACCCACCCCAACACCATCACACCAATGGGCCTCAGAACAAAAGGATTTACGGAGTCTGTTTGTGGCATTTCAGTACAGTGTGATGGATGTTCTGTTTACAGCCGTTTCAAAATGACTGTGACTTTTGTTGTTGATGTGTTGTTTTAATATTCTCATGTCTCTCTAAGCATATCCAGTGTTCTTTAATTTCAGAGGATTTATCCATTTTGAAATTGATACAAAATGCTAATTATTTGATGATGTGTACTGTATAAAACTTTACACCTGAATGTTGATGTTCAACTCTGAGGGCCAAAAAACCCTCACAAAGGTACGTAAAAACATAGGCTGGCCTGTCTGTAACTAACTCTACCTCTGTTGGCCGTGGGTGACCCACTTCTCAGCTCTGCGTCTCAGATAAAGGGACAGAGAGGGAGCCGAGCATAGCGCCAGGAGGCTTCTGCTCCCACGGCTCCATCCCCGCCAGATCACCCTGTTCCCAGCACAGTGCCAGCCCTCTGGGTCGCTGAGAGAGAGCCCTTGCCACCATGCCTCCTCCCAGGCTGCACACACAGAGCGCCACTGTCTGCCGTACGTACCCACGGCCTGCCTAGCTGGCTGACTGGCTGGCTGGCTACTGCCACCGGCCCCGTTGCGTAACAGGCTAATCTATCTGCTTGTACTGTTTTCTCTTGCTCTTTTTGTAGTTTTAAAAGAACAAAGCTGGTTGGGTAACATTTGAGAGATTGGAAAAAAGAAGGGGGACTCAGTGTGGGGACTTTGGGTATTAGAGCTGGGACTGGACTGCCAGTCAGTCAGAGTAGCCTGGGAAAAGGAGCTGGATGTCAGGGCGGGTGAAATCTCAGGTCATGACGATTTAGCCTACGAGCATGTGATGGTGTGTGCCCAATGGGCCGCTGCTGCCGGCGACCGCAACCTTTGAATCAGACAACGTCTGAAGTCTCTCTCTCACATTTGAACAGCAGCCTTCGATAACAAAGTGTGGAACAGCGCCGGAGCCCCCTGTGCAGACAACCTGAATGGGTATTCAGGGTCTATTATAGGGTCGCAGGGACAACTTTCATCTTTTCAAACTGTTGTGGCGTTCCATCTGTCACCATCAAAAGGAGCTCCTGCCGTGAGCCACAAAAACAAAACAACTAGCGTTAGCATTTCAGGATCACTGCTCAGGAGTTATGGCAGTGAAAGTCATAACATGTCCACCAAAAGCACGATTTAAAGATCACAAGTCACAGGCTAGATATTTTTTCAAACCTTGCTAAATAGATGACCCCAGTTAATATCCACTGCTGAGGTGACAACGGTGTTGGAAGCAGGAGTTTTACCAAACTGGATCATTTAATAGTTTCAATCGAGGGAGAAGGGCCTTGGTCAACGTGATGACCAAGAACCTGATGGTCACTCTGACAGAGCTCTAAAGTTCCTCTGTGGAGATGGGAGAACCTTCCAGAAAGACAACCATCTTGTGTCAGAATTAGTACAGGAAATGACTGTTGCAAGTCATCACTGTCAATATGTTAATTATACTGAACATAAAACCATACATGCTATTTAAAGGTCATGAGAAAGTCTTCCAGATAAGCATCTCTACAATATTTGTGAAAACGTAGTTGTCAGTGTGTCTACGTGCTCCAGCTTTTCCTTTGAATTCACCTAAATTAGGTCATTAAAATGATCAAGACTTATCTTAATTGATAACAAAGCTTTTCATTTGGGTGCACTGCTGTATACGTTATCGTTTCACAGTCTGTGGGTGTAACCACCTTTTATTTCATTAAATAAGAGATCAAATGGAAGTGGGAAAATCCCCCTTACATAACGATCATAACTCCACCAACTTGCTATTTAAAAACCCTGTGGGGACATCAAAGAAAGACAGGGTCGCTAAGTACATGATAGTCACATTTGGATTAGCATAAAGATATTTCAAGAATTCGAGTTATGTGCCAGGTGATAGTTCACAGTCTTAGTCTGTAACTGTCTATATTTGCTCTGCTCAGAAGCTAACTGTTGATGATAATGGACCTGACGTTCATTGTAACTGTATGATAAAGGACCACTGATGACATATAGTAACCAGGTATACTGCAGTAATCTCAGCAATGCTTGCTATGATAGGAAGCAGGCATGGAGATATAAGTGGGTGTCATAATTATACCATATTAGGAAAAGCATTAAGCTTTATTTAATAAGTTGACATGCAGTCCCTCCAAAATACATGTGTATGATTTGTAACAGAGGTGGGACCAAGTCATTGTTTTGTAAGTCTCAAGTCTTAGCACTCAAGTCCCAAGTCAGGTCCCAAGTCAAGACAGGCAAATCCGAGTCAAGTCTCAAGTCAAGTCTCAAGTCAAGACTGACAAGTATCAAGGCAAGTCTCAAGTACTAAACTTTGAGTTTCGAGTCCTAAAGTCATAATGTGCTCTTCACCAAATGTAATACCATTTTATATTTTTCATCAACTGTCGAGGATCGCTATGGGGCACAATCGGGCGATGTAGGCTTGTACACAATCGCCCAACCTTAACACACACACACACACACACTCTCTGTGTGTGGTTACAGTAGGCTAACGTATGTCAATGGTTTTAGGAACAGCAGTAACATCAGGCAGGATTTAGGCAATCTTGGGTGCAATGATCACGTTCCTGCACTGACTGACTGTGTGGAGGCTCATTGATTTAACGTTACGTCAGCCTACATGTTACACTAGCAAAGTTATACATTTTATAGCTGTCGGCTATATTAGCCACGACTTACCATTCTTTGTGCAGCTTCAAATGTCGAACAAAGTTGGAAATTGTTGCGCCTCCGTCTGTAATTTTCTTCCTGCATGTTTTGCAAGTTGCAATCTGTTTTCCGTCTTTATATCCAAAAATAATAATTTTGGGTATCATCTTTCCAAGGGCTCCATCTGAATTCACTCGCTGACGTTCCTCTGCACTACCATGCACAACTTTTTCTCAGCTGGCACAATTTGATTGGCTGCTGTCCGATTCAAACTGTAATCCGTTAAATGAAGAGTTGATGCACTGCACACATTTTTTAATAGCATAATTTTTTATATTTGGGCTTGGGGAGGGTATCAAGTCAGGTCGAGCCAAAAGGCTCAAGTCCAAGTCATTGGCTCAAGTCACGAGTCATTGGTGTTAAAGTCAAAGTCGAGTTGCAAGTCATCATATTTGTGACTCGAGTCCACACCTCTGATTTGTAACACTTCAGTATAAATATTATTTTATGGATTGCTGGTTTAAAAATATTAATTCAAAATAATATGAAGATTTATCCTCATGGAAGGAATACTGATCTTTAGTATGATAGTTCTCAAAAATACAGTAAATCAGCTGTCTTCTTTATAACAGAAGAATTACAGTATGATGCATTGTCTATATTGTGGAAGCCAAACTCTCTATCTCTCACACAAACACACACACACACACACAAACAAAACATGGAGGAAGTGTGTGTGTACTATATCCTGTCGGCGTTGCTCTCATTGGAGGAGAGCCAGGGGGAGGTTAAAGCAATGGGAAACGGCCCCCAGCTCCCCTCTGTGCTGTGCTGCTTTGCCGGCCGCTGTGAGCCAGGGGCCCTGCATGGTCGCAGTGAAGGAGAGAAGGAAAATATGTTATATTTAGAACCCGGCCCGTCCACGCCGCCCCAGACGAGAAAAAAGGGCAGTCACTTAATAAATAAAAGGGCCCAGAGCCTGAGAATGATGGTGAGACCGACCAAGGAAAACAATGTGTGAGTCAACACGGAGCAGCCTGTGAAAACAAACAGAGCTGATGAGAACGTCGCTGGTCCTGAAAGGCTCATTAGAGGCCAGATGCAGCCTTTCCCCCTTGGCTCTCAGCACCCGCCGCTTCCTTGCTCGCTCGCCGCCCCGTGCACCCGGCACCGGCAGCCTAGCGGCATGACTTCCCAACCTGCCTGCCTGCTCAGCCCCATCACCGTTTCCGACAGCACTTTATTTATTATAATAATATACAGTGAGCTCCAAAAGTATTGGGATAGTGACATTTGTGTTGTTGTTTTGGCTCTGTACTCCAGCACTTTGGATTTGATATGATACAATGACTATGAGGTTAAAGTGCAGACTGTCAACTTTAATTTGAGGGTATTTTCATCCATATCAGGTGAACCATTTCTAAATTACGTTTTGTACATGGCGCCCTTACCATTCATTTCTATTGAGCACAGAATAATCTGAAACACAACCAAAACAAACAACAAATGCATCCAACAAATTTGTAGTCACAAGCTTGATGTAGTCAGTTCTATGAAATACTTAACTTTATACTACTTTAATACACATGTAAGTGAACTTGTAATTAAATACTTTTGGTCCCCTAGAATGGGGGGACTATGTACAAAAAGTGCTGTGATTTCTAAATGGTTCACCTGATATGGATGAAAATACCCTCAAATTAAAGCTGACCGTCTGCATTTAACCTCATAGTCATTGCATTGTTTGGAATACAGAGCCAAAACAACAATAAAATGTGTCTCTGTCCCAGTACTTTTGGAGCTCACTGTATGCCATTTAGCAGACACTTTTATCCAAAGCGACTTATAGTCATGCGTGCATACATTTTACGTATTGGTGGTCCTGGGAATCAAACCTACAACCCTGGCAGTCCAAGTACCATGCTCTACCAACTGAGCCATGCAGGACCACATTACGTATTCAAGCTCCATGTCAAGTCTCTACATCCCCCTCAGACACCCACCACCCCCTCTCGCCTGCCCTCTCTCGCCTGATGAATGATAGCACTAAATCATTGGCATGAGCAGCGAGCTCCGTTTTTCTGTGAGCTTTCTCTCACTCTCTAATACGGATGTATTCCTATGACACTGACTGCGCCCCTCCCTCTTTCTCTTTGTCAATTCCCTTCATTTTTTACCAGTGTTTGTTGTGTTAACTTCAAATGTTTTTTGTTGGCAGACATTTTTTATCTCGTAAAATATCTGTCTAGTGTTCCAGATTTTTTATGAAATATTACCTAAAATGTATTAGAATACTAATTAAATAGATGTTGTTCCAAAAAAATTAGAATGAAGGATGTTAAAAAGCTGCTTTTCTCTGTGACCCTGCTTGGCTTGTTAGAAATACTTTGGATATATGCATGTCAAAAACAGCTGACTTTGATAGTTCAGTCAATTAGACGTGCATACACTTGGATGTTCAAATTAGCTCTCATGTGGGAGCACTGGGGCAGACTTCCCAAGCCTGTCAAGTCAAATAGTATGGAGTCGGTCAGGATATGGAGGCGCATGATGGAACTACTAGGGCACTTTACTTTAACAGCAATAAATGCAGACAGATTATTTTACAAGCGTGAGTCATTTGTCACTATATTCCTGATATTGTTGTTGTTAGCTAGCTAGCTAGCTAGCCAGTGCTGCTACCTACAGTGGGGTCTGAAATTATTGACACACCTGATGAAGATGAGCAAAAATTACTGTATAAAATAAATCACTCAAATCCTGAGCTATATTGGTTGTTCATTTTTATTTTATACTAATATGATTGCTCAGAGGTAGAGATTGTATTAACAAGTAATAATATTTTGTCTCAAATTTAGGGGTCAAAGTTATTGGGTGTAAAATGCTTCCTTTAACAGGAATTAACCTTAGCTACAGTAAGTTTGCTATTTAGCAGTTAGCTTCAGTGTTGTTAGCATCGGATAGACATCGCAGTGAACATTTCCCCTCCCACCGTAATGAAGCTCAGCAGAGTTTGGAGCATGAACTGGGATACGTTCAGAGGTGAATGGGAGGACTATGCACTAGCCACGGGACTTCTGGAAAAGGATGATGATATAGTAGCTGTCACTTTGAGAACTATAATGACAGCTGAATGCCGACACGTACACAAACACAACCTGAACCTAACAGCAGCTCAGCAAGGTAACAGCAAAAGCTATTCTTGATGCTCTTGAACATTACTTTAAGCGAGCAAAGATGGTTATCCACGAGCGTTATGTTTTCTGCTGTTGCAAACAGGAGGACGGGGAGTCCGTTGACAGCTTCGTCACCAGGCTAAGGGAAAAGGCAACTACATGTGAATATTGTGCTTTTAAAAAAAATGTACTGATCAGAGATAAGATAGTGCTCGGTATAGATGGTGAGGGCAAGCGCAGACGTTTGCTGAGAGAACGTGACCTGAGACTGGTCTTGGCAGTGGAGACATGCCGTGCAGCAGAGCTTACTGATGTACGGATAAGGTCCATGGAGCTAGAAAGGCAGCATATGGACAATGTCAATGCTACATTCAGGCAGCCAGTAAAGAAAATCCGCTTTGCACAGCTAATGCTAATATTACAGCCAACTCTGCAATAGACAGCCCCAATACGTGCAGATAGTGTGGCATTTCTCATGGATGTGGAAAAGAACACTGCCCAGCCTATGGGAAAATGTGCAAATCCTGTGGTACAGCTAATCACTTTGCGAGGGTCTGCATGAAAAGCAAGAGAAAGGAGGGTAAAGTGCACTCAATTGAAACAAACACAGACGGACAGAACAACAGCATTGAAAATGATGTATATGCTAGTGAGTGCATAGGGGCAGTGAGGGCCAAAGGAAAAAAGTGGTTTGTCTCTCTACAAGCAATGCCAGCTATTCAGGCCAGTTGATGATCACTTTAGGCCTGTTTGTGACAGAGTGTGTTGTGCGTTGCCAGAAACACACCCTTGAGTTTGAAATAGTTGAGACTAGTCAACAGCCATTACTGTCAGGGTCCACATGCAAAAGCCTCGGGCTTATTAACTTCACCATCCCAGCAGACCTTAACACTATAGACAAAAGTCCAGGCTGGGCCCCTGAGCAAAGAGACACTGCTGAGCAAATACCATGAGGTCTTCAACACACCAGTCGAGTCAGTTCCCGGCGAAGTCCACTTTGAGTTGGACGTAGCAATCCAGCCTGTCCAGTGTGCACCCCGCAATGTACCAGTGGCCATGAAAGCAGCTGCGAAAACTCAGCTTGACAAATACGAAGTAGATGGCCACATCACATCCGTCACCGAGCCTACAGACTGGATAAGTAATATGGTTATCGTCAAGAAACCAGACAAGCTACGGAAACGCATTTATCCTAAACACTCAACCGGTCTCTGCGACGTTCACATTACATTATGCCCACGTTGGAGGATGTTCTCTACAAGCTCTACAAGAGTCTTCATGCTCGTGAACACCAGAAATGCCTTCCTGCAGTGCAAGCTCGACGAGCCCAGCAGCGACATGACCACCTTTTGGACACCCTGGGGCAGGAAAAGGTGATTGAAGTCTCCTTGGCTCCAGAGGTGTATCAGCGGAAACGGCACAAGCTGCTGGTGTCAAAACCTGTCACGATTCAGTGACGTGAGCCAATATGGACTGGGTTGTTGCCTCATGGTGGAGGGCCAGCCCGTGGCATTTTCGCCTCTAGGACACTCACTCAAAGAGCAGAACTATGCCCAGATAGAGAAGGAGTGCCTCAGCATTGTGTTTGCATGCCAACGCTTCCACCACTACCTGTACGGGCGCGACAACATTAACGCAGAGACAGATCACAAGCCTCTTATTGCTGTATTCAGCAAGCCTCTCCTGAACGCCCCGAAACGCCTGTAGAGCATGCTACTGGCTATACAAAGCTACAACCTCAAGGCGGTATATAATCCAGGGCTGGAGATGTATGTGAGTGACACGCTCAGGAGTGCTTCTGCATCAGGCACACATACACGCTCCATGAATGAACAATACACAATGTGCAGCTTACGAACAGAGCAAGTGGATGTTGAACACATCCACCAGGCTGACTACCTCAATGTTACGAACCAGTGCCTTGTACAAATCAGACAGCACACATACGGGGACGAGCACCTTCAGGCATTGAGGTCTGTGATTCTGATGGGCTGGCCCGACTGCAAGGAAGAAACTGCTCTAGCCGTCAGAGAATATTGGCCAGTCAAAGAGGAGCTCAGTGTTCAAAATTAGGTAATATTCAAGGGTCAGAGAGTCGTTATTCCCTGGTCCCTGCACCCTAAGATGTTGGCGTGTGTGCACTCAAGTCACGTTGGAGGTGAGGCCCGTTACAGACAAGCACGTGACACACTGTATTGGCTAGGTATACAGAGTGATATAAAAAACTATGTCAGTAAATGCACAATCTGCAATTAATACACCATTGAGCAACAGAGCGAGACAATGATGTCCCACGAGCTACCAATGCACCCCTGTCAGATAGATCTCTTTCAGCACAGTGGCAAATCATTTCTTCTGTTTGTCGATCATTACTCAGACTTCTACGAGATTTACCTCCTCCCCGACCTCACAGCAGAGACAATGATCAATCGCTGCAAGGCTCAGTTTGCCCACCATGGACATCCAGATTGGGTAATCTCAGATAATGGATCCCAATAATCCTGCTTTGAGTTCTGTAAATTTGCTGCAGAATGGGAATTTGAGCACGTCACCTCATCGCCACAACACCCAATGCAAAAAATCTCTGCGAGAGTGAAAGGATGCCTTGAAAACAGTCCTGCAGTGGCGCAATATCCCAATGGAAGGCATGAATAGCAGCCCGGCCCAGCGCCTCATGGCACGGCGCTTAAAAGCAGCTCTGCCAGTAGCCAACACTCTCCTGGAGCTCTGTGTGGTGACAGACATGCTGGAAAAGCTTCATCACAGAAGACAGGTGTCCAAGTTTATCAATGACAAATCAGCAAAGGATTTACCTGAGCTCAGGGTTGGGTGAAGCGGTGCAGATGAAGGGACTGGACGGGCCTCTGGAGACTCAGATCCTGTGTGCAGAAAGTCGGACCACACTCCTATTTGGTCGAAGTGAAGGGATCACTGTATTGTCGGAACAGGGTTGACCTTTGGATTGCTGAGCCAGCACATACTCAGAACCCTGATGGTTATAGGGGTTGCCTGAGGCACTGGGCGAAAAGCCAGGGAACACAGGATGGACGCTCCATTGCCCATTAATACTCCCCTCAGACAGTCAGGTGACACACATGTGCATGATCCCGCAGTCCTCACAGAAAAGCCCCGTCTTTTCACGCTATGGGCGGCTGACCAGCCACGTAAAATATTTAATCTGTAGGTTTTCTATTATGGTTTGTTGACAGACAGAAAAAAATATATATATTTAAAATAAGAAACAAAAATGGAAAAGTGAAAAGACTATCAAAATGTCTTACTGGGTTTGTTTTGTTAGTGAATTGACAGCTCCTGTCCTATTTTATAAAAGGGAAGATGTTATTGGTGTAAGATCAGTTGGTAAATGTTAAATACTCCCAACACCAGTGTTTTTACCGGTGTGCTTGATATACCCATGTGTATTGCAATGTGCTGAACAAGACTGGTGGCTCGCATAAATGACTCTGTCTCATTATTTAATTTCCAAACAACCGCTGTTTTCAATACCTTTTTGAACACTTGGTCACCACCAAAGACAAGGGTGCTGTAATTGCCCGCCCTGTGAGGAAGGTACACGGTCAAAGGGCACAGCATCTAGCCGCCCTATGCAGGGCCACGGGTGTGGTAAATGTCTCTACGGCACGGCTGTAGGGCCACTGGGGCCCACCAATGGGCGCTGAGTGGGGTGCAAGGGACTAAATGTAGTCTCCTGACCACAGCTGAAGCTGAAGGGAGTGGCATGTTTACCCCAGTGGGGTGGTGAGGCACACTGGCCACGGCTGTGGGTGGCTCTCCTGTCATAACTGAAGGAGATTACCTTTTTTTCTGGTGGTAACCCCTGTGCTGGGGTAGACAGGGCTCTGTAAGCTGGGGAGGCTTGGATCTTAAGCTATGACTTGGTGGGGTTCCTACAAAGTCCAGCTGACACAGCATCTTGCGGGGGCCGGCTGGGCCCCAGAGACAAATCAGGTGGTTCCCTAGGTGTGAGTGCCGGAGGGTCTTCCAGTGCAGGAGGTGGGCGCCCCTCCAGAACAGGTGACAGCAGGCCTCCCATATCAGGGAACGGTGGGTGACCCAGGTCAGGGGGCTGAGGGCCTATCAGGGTAGTAAACTGACAGGGCATGGGACTTGACAGGGCAGAACGTACTACTAAGGCTGGAGGCTTGTAGCCAAGTAAGACAGAAGAGTGTGACTCAAGCTGCCTGGCCCTAGGACTGATGACTGGCTGAGGCTGGGGGCTGCGAACTGGCTAGGGGCATGGACTGCAGACTTAGAGGAGCAGATAACTCAGAGCCTAGCAGGACAGGAGGCCAAGGGCCTAGAACTAGGGCAGGAGGTTTGCCGTGTAACACTAAGGGAGCTGACTGCTTGCCTACTGAGGCTGGGGGCTGCTGACCAACTGAGGGCAGAAGCTGCAGGCCTAGTGGGGCAGAGAACCTGGCGGCTGGGGGACAGCACACCTAGGATGGCTGAAGACTGGGAGCCTAGTGCTGTTAACTTGGGCCTGACAGGAAAAATAATTCTGGACCTGACAGGAAATTGACTCTGGACCTGACAGGGGCAATGACTGAGAGTTAGGAGAGCGGTGGAGCCCCGGACCTACTGGAGGAACAGGTAACTCTGAGCCTAGGTGGGCAGGAGCTTGATGACCCACCTGGGCTAGGGACTGAAGGTCGACCGGTGCTGGAGACAGCAGACCTAGTACAACTGGAGATTGAGGACCAAGTGCTAGGGACTGAGAGCCAAAAAAGGCTAAGTACTGAGAACCTAACACAGGTAACTTGTGGCCTAGCAGGAGGCTGCAGACCTGCAAACGGGGCAACTAATTTAGGACCTAACTTGGCAGGGAGCTCTAAGTCCGGCAGGATAGGAAGCAGCATACCCAATAAGGCAGGGGGCTGCGATCCGTGTACGGCAGGAGACTGCAAACCTGATGGCAAAGAAAAAGTGTGGCCTAGCTTGGTAGGATACCTAGTGCCTGTCGGAGCAGCAAACTTAGGGGATACTAGGAGACTGTGGACCTAGAACAGCTAGAACAACTGAGGACCTGGTGCTAGGGACTGAGGGCCTAGCGCAGGTTACTTGTGACCTAGTAGGGCAGGAGGCTGAAGGCCGCGGGGGCAAGATACACTGGACCTACTTGAGGGGCAGGACACTCAAAGGCTGGACACTACACCTTCCAGGTAGCCAGGAAATTCAAACACGGACTTTACCAGGAAGGAAGGGAACTCTGACCCTACCGGGAAGGAAGGGAGCTCTGACCCTACCAGGAAGGAAAGGAACTGTGACCTTGTCGTGGTGGCAGGGAACTGGACATCTAGGTCAGGGGAAACATCAGGGGGACTTCTGCTGGGTCACCCGGGGTGATGTCTGGCGGGTCCCCTGAGGCGAGGTCTGAAAGCCCTGGAGGTAGCAGGACCCTCGGGGCTGGAACTCGCACGGTGCTGGCAGGCAGGGGTGGAGAGGCCCCAATGTCCTGGCTGTACTTGACATCTGCAGTAGCTGCAGGCTGTGGCTCCATCTTAGGAGCAGGCGAAGCATTCACTGCTGGATTGGGCTCCAGGTCAGGAGCGGGAGAGGCAGGTGGAGACTTTGTAGTTCCAGGGCAGCAGACAGTCGAACCCGAGTGTCTGCCTCGACTAGCAGAGGATCCCCACTAGGACGACTCCGCAACGGCAACCAGAACAGGCCCCATGGCAGCAACCGGTTGTGGCTCCACAATTGGAGTGAGAGTCGCCTTAACTATTGCTAGTCGAGGCGCTGGCTGACGAGGGTGCAGACCTTGGTGCAGTGGACTGTGCACTCTGGAGTTGTGTCTATGTTTTACGAGTTGCAAAACATACTGGGAGGGATCTTAGACTTTTCCTCCATACAGAATCCTTCCAGATCCTTGATATCCCTCGATTATGGACTGCCCTTTCCAATTCAAACCACATGTCTTCAATGGGTTTCAAGTCCGGAGACTGATTTTGTTGCCAATTAACCATTTCTTTGTGGATTTTGATATGTGCTTGGCCAAAGAGCTCTATTTTCCTTTTATGTGTGCCCTCCTGAGACCATGTCTCCCAAGTCTCAAGAAGGATCCTCCCCACTGGAGAATTTGAAAAAAAATGTAAAAGCTGTTGGACCAATCACACACGGGCTTGTCTCGGCCAAAGAGAATGATGTCATCATCAAAGCAAATTTCAAGCATTTTTTGAAAGGGTTTGTTTGACTGAGTGGTTTTTCTCTAATTTATGCTTTGGCCACAACTACAAGTAAATAACGAGTCATTAACATTATTTGGGTATGAGCAACAAGAATATGAGGTTTTAAAAAATTAGATTTTTGTTGGACAGTTACTTTAATGTTTAGAGATTTGATTGCAACACTGACATTTTGATAGGCAAAATTAATGTCTTAATTTCTCTATTGTAGCACTTTGAAATACTTTTTCAGATCAAAACAAGCAACATCAATGAAACATATATATATTATGTTATTCTCTCTGTCTCTCCCTCACCCACAAGACCATGCTCCTTTCAAGATTCTCCAAACCATTTCTTTCAGATCCATTCAAATTGTGTTTCTTCTATCAGCCACTCACCCACACAAGGAATCAATCTGCTAGTATGGGAAATGAGAATTGAAACTCCACAACAAAACCATTTCCAATATCAAGGGACATTTTCTAAAACTAATGAATAGGATTACAGCTTCATTTTCTCTAGTCTCTCATTAATGATTTGTCTCTTGCACTAATTGCAAACACAAATCTATGGACCTTCTTGACAGTCAGTCTCTCTCAGAGCAATGTCTTGGGCAATTCCTCTGCCATTTGCCATAGCATAGACATGTACCCAAATGTACTGCAACATGTAACCTTTTCTGCTGGTCAGGTTGGCATTCCCCCATTTCCCTGGCCTGGCCTGTGGCTGTATGCTGTGTATGTTGTGGCTGTATGCTGTGGCTGTAGGGGCGTAGGTCTCATTGGAACAGAGGAAGTGTGTGTCAAAGCCATGTGGGAACCGAAGTGCCGTGGAAACGCTTCCAGATCTTGATAGCGGTGAGAGAAGGTGGAGGGGTCGCCTGGTATCAGCCGAGGGGATCACCCTGCACAACAGCGGGAAGGGCTCTGAGCGTGCTCACTTAGAGGGCCATTGTGCTGCTCCGGCCCCAGGCCCCAGCCTCAGCCCGAGTGCCATGGCAACGGGCAACAGTGATGTAGTGCCAAGCGAAGTTATGAAACGTTCAAAATGGCATGGAACACCATGAGTCAGCATATGTGAATGGGACATGCATGCTTTTCACCATAGGGCCAATGTGTCCATGAATACCTGGAGGCCTGACAGAGGCCTGGTTGGGGCATTGGGTTGGTGTAGTACAGTTCAGTGTCATTGGTGTGAAGAGTACAGTAGTAATACCATGGCCTAGTCTAGTCATTCTACATGGGTGTTTGTGTGCTGCTGGCCTGGATTCCAGCAATGCTACGGTGTGCAGCTACTGTATCTATAGGTCGGTCGGCTGTGGAACTAATGCAGATGGGAGATGTGAGAGGGCAGCTGTATCTAATAAATGATCATCTGGACTAAAGGGCATCTCATAGCCTCTTTGCTCCCCATGAGGCAAGGACATGAAAACATTGCTCTACTGGGGGGGTTCCATTTATTCCATTCCAGCCATTACAATGAGCCAGTCCTCCTATAGCTCCTCCCACCAGCCTCCTCTGATGGCCATGTACTGTAATAACCATCAGACAGTAAGGTATTCTGATAGCCTACACTACAGGGAGAAGGAGCAGTGTTCTCATGTACAGGGAGGGTCTGGTTCTGGTTGGGTGCCCATGGGGATGGCATTACCCGTCCCATTTGTCCCCCAGGGTCCTGGCTCAAAGGGCTTACCCTAAGATAGCGCCTGGCCGCCTCGCCACTACCCATTCACATGAACATGGGAGAATGTCACAGAATAAGAAGCCAGAAAAAAACGTAATAGATAGGAAGTCAATCAAGATAGCGGGGTCTCTGATTTAGTTAATTTGGCTACATTTACTGTCATTCAGAGGCAGATGAAAAACATTTTTGAAAGATTCCCAGACATGTTAAGGATCTGGATGGCTGGAGACACAGATTCCAATAAAAATATACTTTTTGATGAGGAGATTTTCTAAATATACTTTCTATTTTCTCATTTAGAAAAGGAGCTTGTGTGTGTGTGTGTGTGTGTGTGTGTGTGTGTGTGTGTGTGTGTGTGTGTGTGTGTGTGTGTGTTTATGTTTATGTTTAAGCCAGTCTCTGTCTGCTTGCATGTGTGTCTGTTTTTCAAAAAGCGAGAGAAAGAGAGAGTGTGTTGTGGGAGAAAGCAAGTGTGTCTCCAGAGACATTGCTGTTGTTCGTGCAGGGAGCGCAGCAAGCCGTGGAGTGAGCTGCAGTGGGAACGTCACCTGATCCATGCTCCGGGGACGACCTCAGTGGGCTGCCGCTGCACCGTGTCCGAGGGGAGCGAATGCTAGTGACAGGCGTGGGCCCCTGTCACAAAAAGGCCTCTGTGATTTGGGTGGAGGGGCAGCTTAAGTCACTGACGGACGGCCCCGCTCCCTGGGAGTCTCTGGCTGGGGAGCCATGAGAATGGTCCTGTGGAGAGGAGAGAGTTGGGGGAAAGGGCGTCCTGGAGGACAGCAAACACAGGCAGAACCTCTCACATGATAACCCCCACCCCCCCTCTCCTCCTCCTCCCAACCCATCGCACTTAACCCCTTGCCAGCTCCACACCACTTCTCTCTCTACTCCCCCTCTTTTCTCACACTGTGCCTCCCTCTCATTCTGTTCTTCATGTTCTTCATTTTCTCCCTCTCTTCTCCTCCTCTTTTCTCTCTCATTCTCAAGACCTGTCCTCTACAGACGTCATTACATGGGAAGAGTGAGAATAGAGGACATTGCGTTTGTGGTACAATAGCATAAGCCATAGTGGGAGCCAGGCTTCACTGAGGGGCCAAGGCAACACACTGTCTGCCTAGCAGTCAGAATAAGCAAACAGGAGTCAGCAAGCTGACTTAGTGGGCTCAAACACACTGGCTCAATATGTGTGCAATTTTTTGGGGGGGATATCTCAGATTTTTCTGGCAATTCTCACATAGAAACTTCATTGGGAGGAAGGATGTTTGATATGTTTTTTACATTTGTATTCACACCCCTTGACTTTTTCTGCATGTTTTTGTGTTACAGCCTGAATTTAAAATTGATTAAATGTTGATCTTTTTTTTCTACATCTTTCAAAATTATTTAAACATTTAAAGCTGAAATGTATTGAGTCAATAAGTATTCAACCTCTTTGTGTTGGCAAGCCTAAATACTGCTAGGTCAGGAGTCAAAATGTGCTGAACAAGTGGACTCAATCTGTGCACAAACTCAGTCTGTGTGCAATACTCTGTGTGCATGGGCTTACTCTGTGTGCAATAATAGTGATTATTGAATGATTTTTGAATGACTACCTCATCTCTGTACCCCACACATACAATTATCTGTAAGGTCCCTCAGTGGAGCAGTGAATTTCAAACACAGATTGAACTACAAAGATCAAGGTTTTCCAATGCCTCGCAAAGAAGGGCACCTATTGGTAGATGGGTAAAAAAGGAGACATTGAATATCCCTTTGAGCATGGTGTTGTTATTATTTACACTTTGGATGGAGGCCAATGGTGACTTTAAAACACTTACAGAGTTTAATGGCTGTGATAGGAGAAAACTGAGGATGGATCAACAACATTGTAGTTACTCCACAATACTCACCTGATTGACAGAGTGAAAAGAAGGAAGCCTGTACAGAATAATACATTTTCCAAAACATGCATCTTGTTTGCAACAAGGCACTAAAGTAATACTGCAAAAAATGTGGCAAAAGCAATTCACTTTTTGTCCTGAATACAGTGTTATGTTTGGCGCAAATACAATACAACACATTACTGAGTACCACTCTCCATATTTTCAAGCATAGTGTTCGCTGGATCATGTTATGGGTATGCTTAAAATCGCTAAGGACTGGGGAGTTTTTCAGGATAAAAAATAAACGGAATGGAGGTAAGCACAGGCAAAAATCTGGTTCAGTCTGCATTCCACCAGACACTGGGAGATGAATTCACCTTTCAGCAGGACAATAACCTAAAACACAAGGCCAAATCTACACTGGAGTTGCTTACCAAGAAGACAATGAATGTTTGAGTGGCAGAGTTACAGTTTTGACTTAAATCTACTTCAAAATCTATGGCAAGACCTGAAAATCTAACAATGATCAACAACCAATTTGACAGAGTTTGAATAATTTTGAAAAGAATAATGGGTAAATGTTGCACAATCCAGGTGTGGAAATCTCTTAGAGACTTACCCAGAAAGACTCACAGCTGTAATCGCCCCGAAAGGTGCTTCTACAAAGCATTGAATAGATTGGCACTTATGTGAGATATTTCTGTATTTAATTTTCAATACATTTACAAAAACATGTTTTCACTATCATTATGGGTTATTGTGTGTCGATTGGTGAGATTTTTTATTTTGATCAATGTTCAGGCTGTAACACATCAAAATGGGGATTAAGTCAAGGGGTATGAATACTCTCTGAAGGCACTGTATACATGTCTCCTGTAAGACCAGGTGTGGGCCCATTCAATCCGGCCCGCGGGAGGTTTGAGTAAAAAAATATAAAACGTTGAAAAATAATTATTATTTTGGGTAAAAAAATACTCCAGGCCAATCTTGAATGTCTAAAACTAGATAGAAAGTATTTTGAAATGACAAAGAACCTATTTATTTATATAAATTATAATGGACCTATATATTTTCAAATAACTGCCCTTTGTGGCCTGCAAATTGCTTTTGACGAACAAATAGTTTCTAAAACAAATCAGTGCGGCCCTCCACTGAATTTTGAAATCCCGTTGTGGCCCTCGAGCCAAAATTATTGCGACCCCTCTGTAAGACCCTATGATCCGTGAACCGTACATGATACAGACAATATCTTGGTGTCATTATACTCCTTATTGTGTTCTCTCAAATTTGAAGTATGTCTAGATTCTGAAATACACATTTTCACATTAATTTATTCAACATTAAAAATATTAATATGAATAACTAAAAAGTACCCTTTGTGATTTTTTTTTTCATCAATATACTCTACAAGTACATCACATTTCCAGAGTGGGTGCTCTGCTACTTTTGAAGTTATGATCTTTTAAATGAGCACCACCAACACAGGGAATGTGAAAATGGATTCAAAGGGCTGGTGATTTGCTGAATGTGATTGGTTAATGACCTATAATGTCTATTTCTATGTATAAAATTAGTCCTGTCTGCAAAAATGTAAGTGTATTGAATTGAAGAGTATGTTTTTCCAAACAAACAATAAATCAAAAAGGGTACTTTGGATATATTCAAATTAATGTGGACATTTGTATTTCAGAATTTAAACATACTCCATATTTTAGAGCACACTATAATGATACCAAGATGTTGTCTGTGTCATGTTTAGTTCACTGATCATAGAGACATATGTTTAGGTCTAAAAAGTGGCTAAAATGGTCACATTCATCATGACTTTCTCAAAACCGGTTTGTGATACAGATGTGAAAAGCATATCAAGCATCCTACCTCCCAATGAAGTTTCGATGTAAGAATTGTCAGAATAATCTAACATTCCTGGTGTGAAATCACCCTCAAATAAATATAGTGGATGCCACAAGTTATCATTTGTAGGAATGTCACCAAAGACACTGAGGATGTATTGTGTATTCACACTAATGTTCAGTGTGCACTGTGGGTTTGTGAGTAGTGTACATTGGTTGATCTTTTGCCCAATTATTGATCTTTTAACCAATCAGATCAGATCTTTTGCCAATTATTGGGCAAAAGATCAGAATTGGGTTGCATTTGTAAACGCAGCCATTATGACCTGAAATGGTTTGATTTATGTTTTGACAACCTGTCAACATACTGTGTATTGGCAGGCTTACATCGTGAGGATTTAGGTGCACCTATAATGTTGTCAAACTGACAGTAGACTAGTTGAAATTGTGTGTGATCTAGGTATGAGTATTGTTTCTTGTGTGTGGTCTTGAGAAGGACCGGTCATATACAGTATCGGCACAAATTAGAGAAATAGCACTTGGCGTTGTCTCTACAATGCATTTACTTTGTCCATATTCAAACTGAATTACGTTTCATTATGTTTCATTGTGGCTTCAAGATAATAATGATGATCATGATGATGTTGGTTAAAGGTGGCAATGTTAGCTAAACAAGCTCAAGTAGAATCGGGAAGATAATTTAATCTCGTGGGAAAATGTTCGTGCCACTACAGCGTTATAGTTTTATATTATGGCATCCCACCACTTTTCCTGTTGGTTTGTCAAATGAATAACTCTCTTTCATTGGGTAACGTACAATTATCCTCCTCTATCTCAATGAGCAAGGAAACCAAGCCACAAAGATTTCTCAATGTTTTCATTGTCAGGGAAAGAGCTGCTGTAGTACTAGACGACTCGCACTACGCAGTACAGGGAGAGACTGGCGACCACACGGAGAGAGAAAATCACCATAACCTTTGGGGAACCTGGTTATCCTAACTGTAAAATGATGTATCTAATAAACTGTAGAGTCAGGATTTTCCTGGTCAAACCCTGTGGTCAGGAAAAACTCATATTGACCCATGTAATGCCTTATATAGTAAAACAGTGATATTTTTGTAACATTTTTTTTTTCTCCATGACCGATCACTTCTCAGCCTGAAGGTGCGTGCCACCACTAATTAAGGGTCATAATGTTGGATATATTTTGACGGGTGGTGCCCAGATCAGACGTACAATGAGTGATCTGAGTATGCCATGAGATCCATTTGTCACAAAGTCCCCCACCCAAAAATCATAACTGCTCTCCAACATTATTTAATCTGGCTAACGTGCAGGGGAAAGGACCCAGCCCAGGCTTGATAACAGATAAAGTGAAATAAGCAATGTGGCGGCCGCTGATTAATCCACACTCTTTTACATTCCTGTACAGACTAGAATGGCCTTACAGCGCAGGCAGCTAGCAGACGGTTTGGCTTCCAACACGGCTGGATCCTTTGACATGTGAGGAAAAGGCCAGCTGGGTTGTTATGCTTCCTCACTGTCAGAGCCCCATTACTGCTGCAGAGCTGCTCTTTAGGAACACACTGAGCCTGATTTATGCTGCCTTTGTAATGCCAACTACCAAAGCAGTGAGCGAGAGGGAAAGTGTGTGTGTGTGTGTACACGTGCGTGTGTGTGTGTGCGTATGTGTATGTGTGTGTGTGTGTTTGTGTGTGTGTGTGTGTGTGTGTGTACACGCGCGTGTGTGTGTGTGCGTATGTGTGTGTGGTCTTAAACAAGGACAGGTCATATATAGTATCAGCACAAATAATATCACTTGGCTTTGTCTCTTCAAGGATTGTTGCTTTGTCCTTTTCGAAATGGATTGCTGGTTCAAGATGTATAATTACACTAAGATGATGATGCACCTTAGCTCCTTCAGAATACAGAAAATATACCCCACATAAAAAGAGTATGTCAATCTCGACAAACAGAAAATACAGCCTTCCCTACCTTGTAGGCTTACCAAATATTGAAGGCTTGGTTTGACAATCTCCAAATGTCATTCAACTTTTTGGTGTTTTGTAACAGATGTCACTTTGCATTCATCAATTGACCGCTACACAGTTTGGATTGATTGATTTGTTTTATTTGTCAGTAAAAAAAATCTATACAGTACCAGTCAAAAGTTTGGACACACCTACTCATTTAATGGATTTTCTTTATTTTTACTATTTTCTACATTGTAGAATAATAGTGAAGACATCAAAACTCAAAATATATTTTATATTTGAGCTTCTTCAAAGTAGTCACCCTTTGCCTTGATGACAGCTTTGCACACTCTTGTCATTCTCTCAACCAGCTTCATGAGGTAGTCACTTGGAATGCATTTCAATTAACAGGTGTACCTTGTTAAAAGTTCATTTGTGGAACTTAATACGTTTGAGCCAATCAGTTGTGTTGTGACAAGGTAGGGGTGGTATCCAGAAGATAGCCCTATTTGGTAAAAGACCAAGTCCATATTATGGCAAGAACTGCTCAAATATGCAAAGAGAAATGACAGTCCATCATTACTTTAAGACATGAAGGTCAATCAATCCGGAGAATTTCAAGAACTTTGAAAGTTTCTTCAAGTGCAGTTGCAAAAACCATCAAGCGCTATGATGAAACTGGCTCTCGTGAGGACCGCCACAGGAAAGGAAGACCCATAGTTACCTCTGCTGCAGAGGATAAGTTAATTAGAGTTACCAGCCTCAGAAATTGAAGCCCAAATAAATGCTTCACAGAGTTCAAGTAACAGACATATCTCAACATTAACTGTTCAGAGGAGATTGCATGAATCAGGCCATCAAGATCGAATTGCTCCAAAGAAACCACTACTAAAGGACACCAATAAGAAGAAGAGACATGCTTGAGCCAAGAAACACGAGCAATGGATTTTAGACCGGTGGAAATCTGTCCTTTAGTCTGATGAGTCCAATTGTGAGATTTTTGGTTCCAACCGCCTTGTCTTTCTGAGATGCAGAGTAGGTGAACGGATGATCTCCGCATGTGTAGTTCTCACCGTGAAGCATGGAGGAGGAGGTGTGATGTGTGGGATGCTTTGCTGGTGACATTATCAGTGATTTATTTAGAATTCAATGCACACTTAACCAGCATGGCTACCACAGCATTCTGCAGCGATACGCCATCCCATCTGGTTTGCGCTTAGTGGGACTATAATTTTTTTTCAACAGGACAATGACCAATAACACACCTCCAGGTTGTGTAAGGGCTATTTGACCAAGAAGGAGAGTGATGGAGTGCTGCATCAGATGACTGGCCTCCACAATCACCCGACCTCAACCCAGTTGAGATTGTTTGGGATGATTTGGACCGCAGAGTGAAGGAAAAGAAGCCAACAGGTGCTCTGAATATGTGGGAACTCCTCCAAGACTGTTGGAAAAGCATTCCAGGTGAAGCTGGTTGAGAGAATGCCAAGTCTGTGCAAAGATGTCATCAAGGCAAAGGGTGGCTACTTTGAATAATCTCAAATATTACATATTTAGATTTGTTTGACACTTTTTTGGTTACTACATGATTCCATATCTGTTATTTCATAGTTTTGATTTCTTCACTATTATTCTACAATGTAGAAAATAGTAAAAATAAAGAAAAACCCTTGAATGAGTACGTGTGTCCAAACTTTTGACTGGTACTGTGTATACACAAAGATTGATAGAAGTGACCAGGATTGCACAATAATGTCGGGGACTTATTTCCATTGTGGTCTCCATTTTTACATAAATACATATACAATTACATAGATACAGACATTACAGAGATAGAGAAAAAGAAATGCTACACCTCCGGAGTATGAGGGGGGAGTTTAAGTACAATTCTTACAAGCTGTAACGCCCTGGCCATATCTCCCCAGCCTGGTGAATCCTGGGTCAGTGCCGCCGGAGCCGCCAGGGACGCCCGCCAGCCAGGCGCAGCCAGGGACGCCCGCCAGCCGGGCGCAACCAGGGTCGCCCGCCAGCCGGGCGCAGCCATCGCCGCCCGCCAGCCAGGCGCAGCCATCGCCGCCCGCCAGCCGGGCGGAACCAGGGTCGCCCGCCAGCCGGGCGCAACCATCACCGCCCGCCAACCGGGCGCAACCAGGGTCGCCCGCCAGCCGGGCGCAGCCATCGCCGCCCGCCAGCCGGGTGCAGTCAGGGTCGCCCACCAGACCTTCGGCGAGGCCAGGTGCGCTGTAAGAAGGCCCATCCGGACCCTCCCCTTCAGAGTCAGGTTTTGCGGCCGGAGTCCGCACCTTTGGGGGGTGGGTACTGTAACGCCCTGGCCGTAGAGAGAGGTTTTTTGTTCTTTATTTTGGTTAGGCCAGGGTGTTACATTGGGTGGGCGTTCTATGTTCCTTTCTCTATGTTTTTGGATTTCTTTGTTTTGGGCCGTGTGTGGCTCCCAATCAGGCACAGCTGAAGCTCGTTGTTGCTGATTGGGAGTCACACATAAGGAGCATGTTTTTCCTTTGGGTTTTGTGGGTAATTGTTTCTGTTCAGTGTGTTACCTGTCAGTACTGTTTGGTTGTCGGTTTTCCTGTTTTTTTGTATAGTGTTCTCTTTGTTTGAATTAAATGTCAAGATGAACACTAACTCCGCTGCACCTTGGTCTTCTTCCGACGACAGCCGTTACAGAATTACCCACCAACAATGGACCAAGCAGTGGAGGAAGGAGCAGCACAAGGAGAGGCACCAGGAGAAAAGCTATCTGGAGTCGTGGACTTGGGAGGAAATCCTGGACGGGAAAGGACCATGGGCTCAAGCTGGGGATTATCGCCAGCCGCAGTGGGAGATCGAGGCAGCGAGAGCTGAGAGGCGCTGGTATGAGGAAAGGGAGCGCAACGGACACGGGAAGCAGCCCCCAAAAAAATGTTTGGGGGGGGCACACGGGGAGATTGGCGCAGTCAGGCGGTAGACCTGAGCCAACTCCCCGTGCTTACCGGAAGCAGCGTGGTACTGGTAAGACACCGTGTTATGCTGTGGAGCGCACGGTGTCCCCAGTGCGCGTTCAAAGCCCGGTGCGCTACATACCAGCCCCCCGCAAGTGCCATGCGAGTGCAGGCATCGAGCCAGGGCGGATGGTGCCAGCTCAGCGTGTCTGGTCTCCAGTGTGCCTCCTCGGTCCAGGTTATCCTGCGCCGGCGTTGCGCACTGTGTCTCCAGAGCGCTGGGAGGGTCCAGTTCACCCAATGCCTGCTCTCCGCCCATGCCGGGCCAAAGTGGGCATTCAGCCTGGAGTGTGGGTAAAGAGCGTCCGTACCAGAACTCCAGTGCTCCCCCACAGCCCGGTTTATCCTGTGCCTCCTCCTCGGACCAGGCCTCCAGTGGGTCTCCCCATCCTGGTCCATCCTGTGCCACCTCCCAGGACCAGGCCTCCAGTGGGTCTCCCCATCCTGGTCAGTCCTGTGCCTGCTCCACGGACCAGGTCTCCAGTGGGTCTCCCCATCCTGGTCCATCCTGTGCCACCTCCCAGGACTAGGCCTCCAGTGGGTCTCGCCAGTCCGGAGCCGCCAGAGCTGCCCGCCAGTCCGGAGCCGCCAGAGCCGCCCGCCAGCCCGGAGCCGCAAGAGCCGCCCGCCAGACTGGTGAGTCCTGTGCCTGCGCCCAGGGCCAGGCCTCCTTCATATCTCCCCAGCCTGGTGAATCCTGGGTCAGTGCCGCCGGATCCGCCAGGGACGCCCGCCAGCCGGGCGCAGCCAGGGTCGCCCGCCAGCCGGGCGCAGCCATCGCCGCCCGCCAGCCGGGCGCAGCCATCGCCGCCCACCAGCCGGGCGCAACCAGGGTTGCCCGCCAGCCGGGCGCAACCAGGTTCGCCCGCCAGTTGGGCGCAGCCATCGCCGCCCACTAGCCGGGCGCAGTCAGGGTCGCCCACCAGACCTTCGGCGCGGCCAGGTGCGCCACCTAAGAGGGCGACGCCAAGGGTGGAGCAGAGGCCATGTCCTGCACCTGAGCCGCCGCTGTAAGAAGGCCCACCCGGACCCTCCCCTTCAGAGTCAGGTTTTGCGGCCGGAGTCCGCACCTTTGGGGGGGTACTGTAACGCCCTGGCCATAGAGAGGGGTTTTTTTTTCTTTATTTTGGTTAGGCCAGGGTGTTACATTGGGTGGGCGTTCTATGTTCCTTTCTCTATGTTTTGGGATTTCTTTGTTTTGGGCCGTGTGTGGCTCTCAATCAGGCACAGCTGAAGCTCGTTGTTGCTGATTGGGAGTCACACATAAGGAGCATGTTTTTCCTTTGGGTTTTGTGGGTAATTGTTTCTGTTTTGAGTATTTTCCTAACAGGACTGTTTGCTGTCGTTTTTGTTAATTTTTGTAGTGTTCTCTTGTTTTTCTAATGATGAACACATCCTCTGCTGCACCTTGGTCCCCTCTTCCAGACAGCCGTTACACAAGCTTGTTTGGCTGGTAGCTTAATCTTTACATGTTGGGGCTTTAGGGTGCCTATAGCTAGGTTTCCATCCAATTCACAACAGATTTTAAAGTGAATATTCTAAAATCTTCATAAAAACAATATGCCATTTCAGAGATTCCTTTAGGAAAATTTGGCACAGTACAACACGACGGAATATTTACATTTCCTGGACATTTGAGAAATTTCACGGACATCCATATGCATTCAGATCCAACCTGGCGTAGCCAGCGCCATCAATAAACGAGGGATATTGGCAAAATGAGCCACATTTACATGTCCTTAATTACCTCTATAAAAATTACAAAAATACTATTCCTTGTGTTCCAAGGTGTAGCATATGCAAAACTTCAGACTATTTTGTTAAATAGTTTTTTTAGGCTACTTTCCTAAAATAATAATTGTCCACCTCATGGTTCAGCTGTCAGAGATGTTAGTACTAAATGTATCAGGGTCTCCACTGTATAATATATACAGTTGAAGTTGGAAGTTTACATACACCTTAGCCAAATACATTTAAACTCAGTTTTTCACAATCCCTGACATTTAATCCTAGTAAAAATTCCCTGTCTTGGGTCAGTTAGGATCAGCACTTTATTTTAAGAATGTGAAATGTCAGAATAATAGTAGAGAGAATGATTTATTTCAGCTTTTATTTCTTTCATCACATTCTCAGTGAGTCAGAAGTTTACATACACTCAATTAGTATTTGGTAGCATTGCCTTTAAATTGTTTTACTTGGGTCAAACGTTTTGGGCAGCCTTCCACAAGCTTCCCACAATAAGTTGGGTGAATTTTGGCCCACTCCTCCTGACAGAGCTGATGTAACTGAGTCAGGTTTGCAGGCCTCCTTGCTCACACACGCTTTTTGAGTTCTGCCCACAAATGTTCTATAGGATTGAGTTCAGGGCTTTGTGATGGCCACTCCAATACCTTGACTTTGTTGTCCTTAATTTTGCCACAACTTTGGAAGTATGCTTGGGATCATTGTCCATTTGGAAGACCCATTTGTGACCAAGCTTTAATTTCCTGACTGACGTCTTGAGATGTTGCTTCAATATATCCACATAATTTTCCTACCTCATGATGCCATCTATTTTGTAAAGTGCACCAGTCCCTCCTGCAGCAAAGAACCACCACAACATGATGCTGCCACCCCCGTGCTTCACGGTTGGGATGGTGTTATTCGGCTTGCAAGCATCCCCCTTTTTCCTCCAAACAGAACGATGGTCATTATGGCCAAAAAGTTATAATTTTGTTTCATCAGATTAGAGGAAATTTCTCCAAAAAGTACGATCTTTGTCCCCATGTGCAGTTGCAAAGCATAGTCTGGCTTTTTTATGGCGGTTTTGGAGCAGTGGCTTCTTCCTTGCTGAGCAGCCTTTCAGGTTATGTCGATATAGGGCTAGTTGTACTGTGGATATAGATACTTTTGTACCTGTTTCCTCCAGCATCTTCACAAGGTCCTTTGCTGTTGTTCTGGGATTGATTTGCAATTTTCTCTCCAAAGTACGTTCATCTCAAGGAGACAGAACACGTCTCCTTCCTGAGTGGTATGATGGCTGCGTGGTCCCATGGTGTTTATACTTGCGTGCTATTGCTTGTACAGATGAATGTGGTACCTTCAGGCGTTTGGAAATTGCTCCCAAGGATGAACCAGACTTGTGGAGGTCTACCATTTTTTTCTGAGGTCTTGGCTGATTTCTTTTGATTTTCCCATGATGTCAAGCAAAAAGGCACTGAGTTTGAAGGTGGGCTTTGAAATAAATCCACAGGTACACCTCCAATTGACTCAAATGATGTCAAAAATTGTAGACCTCCACAAGTCTGGTTCATCCTTGGGAGCAATTTCCAAACGCCTGAAGGTGGACTCTACGAGGTGTCGAAAGCATTCCACAGGGATGCTGTTGACTCCAATGCTTGTGTCAAGTTGGCTGGATCTCCTTTGGGTGGTTGACCATTGTTGATACACACGGGAAACTGTTGAGTGTGAAACTCAGCATAGTTGCAGTTACTTGACACAATTTTGTGCCACTGGCACCTACCACCATACCCCGTTCAAAGGCACTTAAATCT
Source organism: Salmo trutta (assembly GCF_901001165.1). Lineage (NCBI taxonomy): Eukaryota > Metazoa > Chordata > Actinopteri > Salmoniformes > Salmonidae > Salmo > Salmo trutta. The sequence continues at coordinate 29,986,302 of NC_042957.1, forward strand.
TTTGTCTTGCCCATTCACCCTCCGAATTTTATAAAAAAGTTTTACCTTTATTTAACTAGGCATGTCAGTTAAGAACAAATTCTTATTTTCAATGATGGTCTAGGAACAGTGGGTTAACTGCCTTGTTCAGGGGCAGAACGACAGATTTTTACCTTGTCAGTTTGTGGATTCGAACTTGCAACCTTTCGATTACTAGTCCAACGCCCTAACCACTAAGCTACCTGCCGAATGGCAGATATACACAATCCATGTCTCAATTTTCTCACGGTTTAAAAATCCTTCTTTAACCTGTCTCCTCCCCTTCATCTACACTGATTGAAGTGGATTTAACAAGTGACATCAATAAGGAATCATAGCTTTCACCTGGATTCACCTGGTCAGTCTATGTCATGGAAAGAGCATGTCCTTAATGTTTTGTACACTCAGTGTATATAGCCCACATAAAGGAAGATAAGCTTAGGCCTAACCTCAGAGAGATAGAGAGATATGCCGGGGGCATGCTACAACACCGACATGCATTTCTTTATGTCAGATGGCTACTGTGTCTGCTATACAGATATAGACGTACAGAAGGAGGCTAATTCATTCATTTTTTATCAGAATATTTTTATGAAGATCAGCATTATGTTGTTAGATTATAGGGGTAACTCTAGTAGGCCTGAAACATTCTTGCTCATCTCAAGTTCAACTGTTGGAGTCAGATGGAGCGCTGGGGCGCACTGCCTTCATATCATAGGCCTGCAGTAGCTAAGTTGAATAATAGTTATGCTATACCAAACTTTAACAAACGTTTCTAAACTCTATTAGGATAATATCAAAACTATGTCAAGCCATTGTTTATAGGGAAAATACTAGCAAAAGTGCGAATGTAAACCAGGGAAAAAACACACAACCCTCCCCTGTGCCCAATAAAAAACCACATAACCCTGCCCAAAGCAAAAAAAAGAAAATGCCTCAAGTCCTCAAATGGCAGCTTCATTAAATAGTTCCCTCAAAACACCAGTCTCAACGTCAACAGTGGAGAGGCGACTCCGGGATGCTGGCCTTCTAGGCAGAGTTCCTCTGTCCAGTGTCTATGTTCTTTTGCCCATCTTAATCTTTTATTATCCAACATGGCACCGACAGAGATGGTCGCCTCGCTTCGCGTTCTAAGGAAACTATGCAGTATTTTGTTTTTTTATGTATTATTTCTTACACTGTAACCCCAGGAAATCTTAAGTCTTATTACATACAGCCGGGAAGAACTATTGGATATAAGAGCAACGTCAACATACCAACATTACGACCAGGAATACAACTTTCCCGAAGCGGATCCTCTGTTTGGACCACCACCCAGGACAATGGATCGGATCCCAGTAGGCGACCCAAAACAACGGCGCCGCAGAAGGGGCAGACGGAGCGGTCTTCTGGTCAGGCTCCGTAGACGGGCACATCGCCCACCTCTCCCGAGTATACTACTCGCCAATGTCCAGTCTCTTGACAACAAGGTAGACGAAATTCAAGCAAGGGTTGCCTTCCAGAGAAACATTAGAGATGGTAACATTCTCTGTTTCACGGAAACATGGCTCACTCGGGATACGTTATCAGAGTCGGTACAGCCACCCGGTTTCTTCACGCATCGCGCAGACAGAAACAAACATCTCTCTGGGAAGAAAAAGGTGGGGGTGTATGCCTTATGGTTAACGAGTCGTGGTGTGATCATAACAACATACAGGAACTCAAGTCTTTTGTTCACCTGACCTAGAATTCCTTAAAATCAAATGCCTACCGCATTATCTACCAAGAGAATTCTCTTTGATTATAATCACAGCCGTGTATATCCTGCCCCAAGCAGACACCTCGATGGCCCTGAAAGAACTTCATTGGACTCTATGTAAACTGTCAACCACATATCCTAAGGCTGCGTTTATTGTAGCTGGGGATTTTAACAAAGCTAATGTGAAAACAAGGCTCCCTAAATTTTCTCAGCATATTGAATGCGCGACCCAGGCTGGCAGCATTCTGGATCATTACTACTAACTTCTACGACGCATACAAAGCCCTCCCTCGCCCTCCTTTTGGAAAATCTGACCACGACTCCATTTTGTTGCTCCCAGCCTATAGACAGAAACTAAAAGAGGAAAGGCCCGTGCTCAGGTCTGTTCAATGCTGGTCTGACCAATCTGATTCAACGCTTTAAAATTGCTTCGATCACGTGGACTGGGATATGTTCCAGATAGCCTCAGACAACAATATTGATGTATATGCTGATTCGGTGAGCGAGTTTATTAGCAGGTGCATTGGTGATGTTGTACCCACGGTGACTATTAAAACCTTCCCCAACCAGAAACCGTGGATTGATGGCAGCATTCGCGCAAAACTGAAAGCTCGAACCACTACTTTTAATTATGGCAATGTGACCAGAAACATGACCGAATACAAACAGGCAATCAAACAAGCTAAGCCTCAGTATAGAGACAAAGTAGAGTCACAATTCAGCGGCTCAGACACGGGATGTATGTGGCAGGGTCTACAGTCAATCATGGATTACAATAAGAAAACCATCCCCGTCGCGGACACCGACGTCTTGCTCCCAGATAAACTTAACAACTTTTTTGCTCGCTTTGAGGACAATACAGTGCCACTGACACAACCAGCTATCAAAACCTGCGGCCTCTCCTTCACTGCAGCCAACGTGAGTAAAACATTTAAACATGTTAACCCTAGCTGCGTCCTCAGAGCATGCGCAGATCAGCTGGCTGGTGTGTTTATGGACATATTCAATCAATCCCTATCCCAGTCTGCTGTTCCCACATGCTTCAAGAGGGCCACCATTGTTCCTGTTCGCAAAAAAGCTAAGGTAACTTAGCTAAACGACTATCTCCCCGTAGCACTCACTTCCGTCATCATGAAGTGCTTTGAGAGACTAGTCAAGGATCATATCACCTCCACCCTACCTGACACTCTAGACCCACTCCAATTTGCTTACCGCCCCAATAGGTCCACAGATGACGCAATCGCAATCACACTGCACACTGCCCTAACCCATCTGGAGAAGAGGAATACCTATGTAAGAAGGCTGTTCACCGATTACAGCTCAGCATTTAACACCATAGTACCCTCCAAACTCATCATTAAGACCCTGGGTCTCGACCCCGCCCTGTGCAACTGGGTCCTGGACTTTCTGACGGGCCGCCCCCAGGTAGTGAGGGTAGGAAACAACATCTCCACCCCGCTGATCCTCAACACTGGGGCCCTACAAGGGTGCGTTCTCAGCCCTCTCCTGTACTCTCTGTTCACCCATGAGTGCGTGGCCATGCACGCCTCCAACTCAATCATCAAGTTTGTAGACGACACTAAAGTGGTAGGCTTGATTACCAACAACGACGTGACGGCCTACAGGGAGGAGGTGAGGGCCCTCGGAGTGTGGTGTCAGGAAAATAACCTCACACTCAACGTCAACAAAACAAGGAGAGGAGATGATCGTGGACTTCAGGAAACAGCAGAGGGAGCACCCCCCTATCCACATCGACGGGACAGTGGTGGAGAAGGTGGAAAGTTTTAAGTTCCTCGGCGTACACATCACAGACATACTGAAATGGTCCACCCACACAGACAGACTGGTGAAGAAGGCGCAACAGCGCCTCTTCAACCTCAGGAGGCTGAAGAAATTTGGCTTGTTACCAAAAACACTCACAAACTTTTACAGATGCACAATCGAGAGCATCCTGTCGGGCTGTATCACCGCCTGGTAAGGCAATTGCTCCACCCACAACCATAAGGCTCTCCAGAGGGTAGTAAGGTCTGCACAACGCATCACCTGCCCTCCAGGACACCTACACCACCTGATGTCACAGGAAGGCCAAAAAGATAATCAAGGACAACAACCACCCGAGCCACTGCCTTTTCACCCCGCTATCATCCAGAAGACAAGATAAGTACAGGTGCATCAAAGCTGGGACCGAGAGACTGAAAAACAGCTTCTATCTCAAGGCCATCAGACTGTTAAACAGCCATCACTAACATTGAGTGGCTGCTGCCAACATACTGACTCAAATCTCTAGCCACTTTAATAATACAAAATTGGATGTACTAAATGTATTACTAGTCAATTTAAACAATGCCACTTTATATAATGTTTACATACCCTATATTACTCATCTCATATGTATATACTGTACTCTATACCATCTACTGCATCTTGCCAATGCCGCACGGCCATCGCTCATCCATATATTTCTATGTGCATATTCTTATTCATTCCTTTACACTTGTATGTATAAGGTAGTTGTTATGAAATTGTTAGATTACGTGTTAGATATTACTGCACGATCAGAACTAGAAACACAAGCATTTCGCTACACTTGCATTAACATCTGCTAACCATGTGTATGTGACCAATAAAATTTGATTTGATTAGAATTTTATTGGCCAGTCGCAGATATGGCTTTTTCTTTGCAACTCTGCCTAGAAGGCCAGCATCCCGGTGTTGCCTCTTCACTGTTGACGTTGAGACTGATGTTTTGCGGGGACTATTTAAAGAAGCTGCCAGTTGAGGACTTGTAAGGTTTCTCAAACTAGACACTCTAATGTACTTGTCCTCTTGCTCAGTTGTTCACTGGGGCCTCCCACTCCTCTTTCTATTCTGGTTAGAGCCAGTTTGCACTGTTCTGTGAAGGGAGTAGTACACAATGTTGTATGATATCTTCAGTTTCTTGGCAATTTCTCGCATGGAATAGCCTTCATTTCTCCGAACAAGAATAGACTGACGAGTTTCATAAGAAAGTGCTTTGTTTCTGGCCATTTTGAGCCTGTAATGGAACTCACAAATGCTGATGCTCCAGATATTCAACTACCGTAATTTCCAGACTATTAAGCGCACCTGAATATAAGCCGCACCCACTGAATTTAAACAAAATTATTATTTTGAACATAAATAAGCCGCACATGTCTATAAGCCGCAGGTGCCTACCGGTACATTGAAACAAATTAACTTTACACAGGCTTTAACGAAACACGGCTTGTAACAAAAATAAATAGGCTTTAACGAAACACGGCTTGTAACAAAAAAGAAAGAATTTGCAGTAAGCTTTAGTTGTCTTTTTGCACTGAGTCAATTCCTCATGCTGCTGTTTCCAACGTCTTATCATCGACTCATTAAGACCAAGCTCCCGTGCAGCAGCTCTATTTCCTTTTCCAACAGCCAGATCAATCGCCTTCAACTTGAAAGCTGCATCATATGCATTTGTCCGTGTCTTTGCCATGATGAGGGTGACAAAAAGACTACCGTAATCAGAATGATGGGAAGTTTGAGAGCGCTCGATTTAATCTAAACAGTAAACAAAAAAGTTTTTGACCTTAACCCGTTCGGCAATTTCATAGGTCTAATGACAGCTTCATGCCGGCAAAAACTGAGCACGTCACAGAAATCCATATATTAGCCACGTCATTGTTTAAGCCGCGAGGTTCAAAGCCTGGGAAAAAAGTTGTGGCTTATAGTCCGGAATTTACGGTAGTCTAAAGGCCAGTTTTATTGCTTCTTTAATCAGGACAACAGTTTTCAGCTGTGCTAACATAATTGCAAAAGGGTTTTCTAATGATCAATTAGCCTTTTAAAATGATAAACTTGGATTAGCTAACACAACGTGCCATTGGAACACAGGAGTGATGGTTGCTGATAATGGGCCTCTGTACTCCTATGTAGATATTCCATAAAAAATCTTCCCTTTCCAGTTACAGTATTCTTTTACAACATTAACAATGTCTGCACTGTATATCTGATCAATTTGATGTTATTTTAATGGACAAAAAACGTGCTTTTCTTTCAAAAACAAGGACATTTCTAAATGACCCCCAACCTTTGAACGGTAGTGTATATCACTACTGCTAGGGCTAAGATTTACCATTGTGTTAGCTTTGTTAAAGTAGTGCACTTAGTTATTTCCTACATTAACTGTTCTGCTTACATTTGACCATCACTTTCACATGAATTGTGGTGCAAAAAAATCCAATATTGGTGCCAATGAATTTCTATTGTGGAAAAAAATGTCCAGAGGACTTGGCCACTGTCCACAGAACCATTGTACTGAACTCCCAGAACCCCGAAGACCAATGTCAAGATGGTAATTCAATTAAAGAGTAGTCCTTGTCTCCCATACAGTGATCCAACATTGTCTGTGTGGATGAAAGTCACCAATAACCACAACTTCTCATGCTACTTATTTTTAGATGTGATGGGAATAGTGGAGATATGGCATTTATGAAGGTCTCCTTTCACAGTAGAACACAGATTCCCAGACTGTAGGACTGGGATTAGCAAAAAAGTAGTGTATCCATCTTCCCACTTCGTCCATGACCATGTCCCAAATTCTTGAGGTCAGCTTTCAACGGAAGCGATGAAGACACTTGTGCTTTTGATTGAAATTATCTCATGCCATCAGAGCTATTTTTTTGACCTGCATGCTTTAGGTAGCACGCACGCATGCATGCACACGCATACACACACATTTACGTCCTGCTCTCGCTTACTTTCTCCTGCATCCACACTGGGAATTAGTCACGGAGCGGCGACAGCCACTTAAGCACTCCTCAGTGGGAAGAGAACAGAGCAGGTCTGAATGGCCGCAGGTGGCGTTGGCCCTCTCCACACAATGCCAGAATCAATTTGCTGGTGATGTTGAGCGTGGTGCGAGAGGAGAGTGCTGCCAAACTGGCAGTGAAGGAGTGGGAAGTACAGGAAGTCAGCACGCAGGCAGGGCCCAGTTCAAAGGAGAGTTGCCCTGGAGGGAGACTCAGCTCTCTCTCTTTCTTTTTTTTCTCTATTTCTCTGTCTCTATTTCTCTCACACACTCTCACTCTTTTTTTCCTCTCTCTCTCCCCCTCCCCCCCTCTCTCGCTGGTGCTTGTCTGATGAGATTTTATCTGCAGGTATACCACTCAGCCACCTGGAGAGACGTCTCTTCCTCTGCCAAGCGTTGACATCCTCAAGTGTGCCCGGACTCTGTTTGGCTGCCTGCTCTAAATACACTGCTGTGAAACTATCTCACACTCCACTCAGTCCTTTTCTCAATCTGAAAAAAAGAGCGTGTCTGGGACTAAAACTGACCTGGAAGTAAAGTGCATGACAACAAAATAACTCTGGCCTTGGATAACAACCTGAAGTCATCATTGAAATGTAAACATACAGTAGATCCATACCCTATCTTAATTTTGTTTAATTATTCTCAGACAATTAAATGACATTTGAAGGAGGGGGGGTGTATTTGGCTAAATAAATCCCTATTTCAAAATACCATTGTCCAATGTCAATGTGTAAGAATGAGCAGCTGTCCAGTCAGTAGGGTTGATGTGAGGTCTGTGTTAAGTATGTCAGCATTGGTAGGGCCAGCAATACATTAGCACAGTGACTTAAACTGTGACTCCCAGGCCTCCTGAGTGATGGGATAAACATCAGGTTAGGGTTTCATTTTAATTACCAGACAGCTCTTCCAGCAGATAACTGTGGATGAAAGTGATTAAGAGTTTATAAATAACCTGTTCTTGTGGCGATAAGGATGTACTGTACAAATACTGCAAACTGTCTGACTAAATGTAGCTGGGGAGGTCAACTGATCAAATTAGACATATGTAACTTGGCAAATGTATAGAACTACAGGCTACATGATAAGTTTTCAACGGATAAATAGCCTCTAATACATTGCTTTTTCTCTGTGATATTTGCAGTACTGTACTTGCAACAATACAAGGTACTGTACAGCTGCATACTGTATTTGAATGTAATATTTACATAAACATGTTTAAAAAAAAGGATCCTGCTGATTGCACTGTGAAAACAACGTCAGTGGTTATTCCAGCATGTTGGCTGTCATCACTGGGTGGACATTTGTGTTTCCTAACTCTGCAAAGCAACACAGGGACACATTTCTGTTAGAGTTCCTGGCTGCTGACTGAGACGGAGGTGGTGTGATCAACATGTAATTGCCATCACTCCTATCGACCTCATCTGCTTCAGCGTGCCACCCTAATTGTGTTGTGCTGGAAATGGCGCCTTGTCCTGTCCAACAACCTGCCACAACTATGTCACCAAGGAAACTGGCAGAAAACATGGGGCCCATCTCACTTTGGGCTTCCCATAGTTAAATATTCAACAGGTGGCTGAACAGATGCGTACCTGGAGCCTGTATAGGGCCAACATTAAGTTAGTTCCCCCGGGGGCTTGTGCTACATATTCTGTGATCGCCTACAGTAAACTCCTGATAACTGCACTTCAGATGAGTGCCAACTCTTCTGTATCAGTCATAGCAATGTAAGTAGGCTTAACTAAAGGATCATTCAAATGAATGCAATTGAATAATTCACTCTGCAGTCTGCACCACAACTATAATTGTTGTTTGTGTTTTTCATTTGCTTAAAACTAAGGACTCAGTGACTGACATTTTGAGTGTCTCAGACAGTCTCACTAAGTAATCAAATGGAATTATGTCTCAAAGATGGTAGTAAAACTTTAGTTTAAATTTCTCTTGATTTACTTTATATTGGGGTTTTTTTGTCAGTTGATAAGATCTCATTGGAAGCTCCAACCCAACTTCAATTACAAATTCATGAATACTATGCAAACGCTACCACTAATTCTGCCATTGTGAGCCAACGAAAGGAGAAACTAGAAATGAAACAAGGGGGAGAAGTTAATCAAGCCTTTTCAACCACTTCATAAGACCCATTTCAAAAGACCCTGCAGTAATGTCTCACTCTGCACGGTGGTCCTATTTTGTGGGACCTGATTTTGAAACACGGCTCCGAGCTACAAAGGCTTTTCTATTTGCTCTGCAGCATAAATTAGAAAGAGCACAATCAGAGCAATCTAACACCAATAGCAGCCCAGAGTCTGAGCTGTGCTCTGGTCACGTTCTGAACTCTTGTCTTGGGGACTTTCCCAAAATCTTGACCCTGTATCAATGGAAACTGTATCAGTAATTCAGTAATTAAACATGGCAAAGAGGAGGGTGATGTCAGCTGATCCAGGGAAGGGCGCAGCCATCAAGGTCTTTCCCACACCCCTGTCTCTTCTGGGGAATGTGCTGAAGCTCATATTCCGCACCCTGCGCCCCTCCGATGCCATCTCTGGAACGTGTGGGGTTAGGCGGCCACAATACGCGCTCTGACAAAGGTCGCACTAATAAAAGAGGGGAGTCGTGTAAGTAGCTGGTTCACTTTGCATAATCAGGAGCTGTGCTGACGAGCTCAGCCTATTGTGCCCATCCTCTCCTGATTCACTAAGTAGGCTGATGTTTTGTACGTGCCTGAAAGACAGCGATGCAGTCACATATACTGCAGTAATCAACCTTTTCTTCATTAAACGTGACAAAATTACACACTTCTATCATTGACCATCACCGACCGTTGAAAGACTTAAACCATAAAGGTTTACATGGTGGATTTAAATATTTAGATGCAGAGAAGCGAGCCAAAAGCTTCATTCCAATGGTAATTTGTAATGAATAATTCTGATTTCATTATAATAACAAATCAGAGACAAGAGAAAACAGTCTTGCTTTGTGACTGTCTGCTGTATTGGCCCTAAGGTATAACCATATCCTGTATAACCACATAGTTGTTAGACTCAAAGCAGTGTCTCACAGAATGAGAAAACATTAAATCCCCGTAGCCTTCATCAATGTTTCTATTGCCTTACATATCTTCATATATTACGTCTTTCAAATGATGGGCACCTTGTTGAACCAAGTGCAAACAAAACCATTAGAGCTCTTACTATTGCTGTATTGTGATGGATAGTCAAAACAAATGTTAATGTTACATTATTCCCAGTAGTGCCAAAGCTTGATTACAGGGTAATGTAGCATCTCTTGAGAAGTCTTTTGAAAGGTTGGTCACAGCTGTACCTTAGGGACCACAGTTGTTGTTTGTCTCTCACCACTCTCTCCCTTCTCGCTTTATAAATAGATCAGAACAATGACTCACAGAAGACGTTGTCTATTTTGTAGACCACAAAAAGTGTCACAAGCAAAAACCTCTTCACATTCAGCAACCTATGCCAAATCAACCGTAAAGTTGTTTTGAAGCAAGGACAAAGAAAGAAACACAGACACAGACTTCAGAAATGCAGGCTTCATTTCTACCTTTAAAATTAGATACAATAAGAGATTTAGGCCACCAAAGTTCTGTCAGACAGTGATATAGAAAAAGACAGAAAGGGCATGAGAGTACAAGTCTAAAATCGGGATGGGTTCGGGGGCGTGTGGTGTTGTGGTATGCTGTTCATGGAGCAGCAGTCGGTTCAGGTGTGGACAGATGGGTAAATGCCAGCTCATACAGTGGTGTGAACATTTGACCTTTCAGTTTGGGTGAGGAGGAACGCAGCTCGTTACAGTGCTGACCAGGCTTCCATTAGTACTGGCCCTGACACTGGCCCCCACACTATTAACAGCCTGTCCCCAAGGGCCCCAATCACATGTGACTACAAGGGTGGCACGGCGGGGCCTTCAAAAGGCTGTCAGCCTGGAACGGAGGTACAAGGTGACTGATGAGGGATTGACCCAGGCATCTGACTGACCACCCTCAATGCTCCCGGCTCTACCCTTTCTCCCCTCTCTCATGGTGGCAGGTAGCCTGGCGGTTAGAGCATTGGGCCAGTAACCGACAAGGTGAAACATCTGTCGATGTGGCCTTGAGCAAGGCACTTCACCCTAATTTGCTCCAGGGGTGCCGTACTACTATGGCTGACCCTGTAAAACACAGGTGTCAAACTCATTCCACGGAGGGCCAAGTGTCTGCAGGTTTTGGCTCCTCCCTTGTACTTGATTGATTAATTAATGTCACTAATTAGTAAGGAACTCCCGACACCTGGTTGTCTAGAGCTTAATTGAAAGGAAAAAACAAAAACCTGCAGACACTAGACCCTCCATGGAAATGAGTTTGACACCCCTGCTGTAAAACAACACAGTTGACTGCACCTATACGGTGTGTGACAATAATTATGTATTCATTTATTTTACTCATACAAGCTTCACAGCTCAGCACATATTGAACACACAGGTTTACACCCATTACAATTAACCTTTGACCCCTGCCAATGCCCTCTTGAACACAGTTTGGGAACATTTTATGTTTGAAATACACTGATATAGCAGAGATTTTATGGCACCTGTGATGTTTTGGAAATATCCAAATCAGAGTTCAGTTCAATGCCATACATGGCAATGACAGTGTAACGGGACACACATGCACGCGCACACACGCTGGGACCTCTGTTGCTACTTGAAAGTCTCCTCTGACTCTGAGAAAGTGTGTCCCAGACTTTATTTAGCCCACAGAGGAATGTCTGCCTCTACCATTTGATACCACAGAGTTTCTCAGCACTCAGAATTCCCAAGGTGAGTCTAATGTTTTATGGGGTGTCTGAAAGGACGAAAGGGATTCTCTCCAACCACTGTCTCCTAAAACAGGAGCGGAATAACATTCACTGGAAGACAGAGGAGGCTTTTCCTTCAAGTGTTAGACAGTAGTTCAGAAAAACCCATGATGACATCAAAGGAAATGCATGACTACTGGATAAATAATATAAATAGAAATGCTCATGAAATTACCGACATGGCCTGCTGTCCCCTTCTGGGATGCTTCTTTGGTTAAATCCTCCATTTCACAATAACATATAATCTATTTAATATGGTAATAAACAAGTTTAAAAAATCATTATTATGTGTAATAATTATTCCTGTAATAAGTATTTTTGGCACAGTGTAGCCTTGACTTCTAGAGTTTTTGAGGACCAAGCTGTGAGGAGAATAATGTAGGCTCAGCTGTGGGCTACAAAATGCAGAACTTCTGCAAGGAAGAGGCGGCAGGCCTGGGCTATTTCCATAATATTGTCTAGTGAATGTTTCTTATAGTATCACCCACGGAAAGACAGTTTTACAAAAGATTCATAGACAACCAAGGGAATGTGACAGAGGAAACCCGGATTCCAGGTGGGAAATGGCAGTATAGAAACCCAAATACCATGGCGTGTAGCAATCAATGGCATACTTGTCAAGGATCAATTAGCACAAGGTCGGCTGCGGTATCCCCGCAGGTTTCCCACTGCCCTGCCGCCGCCCACGCGCCCGCTTCTCTCCCCCCATCTGGTGTTCTCACAGGCTCCCAGCGGCTGGCCCGGGCACATCTCATTAAGGAGTTATGTGTAACACAAACAAACCAACTCTCCCAGAGTGTTTATCTCATGGCACAGAGCGCTGTGTGCCCGCACATCAAAGACTGTGGGAACAGACGACGCTCGGCACAGCAGCTGCACTAGGATCCTGTCCACACCCTTCCTGTTTGCCGCGGTCTACCTCGGGGCTATTATTTTCCCAACGGCCCTGCGACGATAACCCCCCTACTGCCGTGGACACCGCTCCGCTGCCACCACCACCTCCCCGCTCCATGCCTTTCCTCCCGACCGCACCACATCTCTCCGGGGCTCAACGGCCCACTGTGATGTCTGAAGCTGGCTGGCATTGTTCTCTCAGGGTGCTGGGGTCATAGACAGAGGTTTGATCAAAAGTTAATTAGCAATGTCAATGGAAAGTATTTGCCTCAACGCAGTGTAATGGTTATTAACTGGAAATTAATTATTTACAATCTGAAAATTACTTTGCAGAGGAAGATGTATAGAACAGATTTACAACTGACTGTATAGCATGTGAAGCTATCTTTATGTTAGTGCCTGTATACAAAATGAACTCTGTCCGCATGTCACGCCCTGATCTGTTTCACCTGTCTTTGTGCTTGTCTCCACCCCCCTCCAGGTGTCGCCCATATTCTCCGTTATCCCCTGTGTACTTAAACCTGTGTTCTCTGTTTGTCTGTTGTCAGTTCATTTTGTTCGTTCATACCTACCAGGGTCAGGTCAGGCAGAGGTCGGTAATCCAGAGTAGTGGGGCAAAGGTACAGGACAGCAGGCAGACTCAGGGTCAGGGCATACAGGAATGGTCAAAACCTGGAAACAGGCACTAAAGCACAGACAGGAGCAAGGGGGAAATGCTGGTAGGTACGAACGAACAAAACAAACTGACAGACAAACAGAGAACACAGGTATAAATACACAGGGGATAATGGGGAAGATGGGTGACACCTGGAGGGGGGTGGAGACAAGCACAAAGACAGATTAAATAGATCAGGGCGTGACAGTACCCCCCCTCTAGGGACGCCACATGGCGTCTTACCTGGGCGCATACCTGGTTGAGCGGGGTGCCGGCGTGGGAACTGGGTCCCGGATGTCCCAAACGGAGACCCAGCACCTCTCCTCTGGGCCATAACTCTCCTAGTCAACCAGGTACTGGAATCCCCTGCCCCGAGGTCGAACCTTCAGGAGACGTCACACCTTGTATGCTGGTTGGCCGTCGAAAAGATGGGGGAGAGGGGTGGGCCTAGAAACAGGAAACAAAAGGCTGTGCGACATGGTATTCATTCTAAACACAGGAAAGTTAGGAAGTGTACGGAGGGTACGGGGCAACAGAGCACAAACAGCAGAGGGGCTAATGATCTTGAAGTGGGGGGGAAGGTCTCGGCTTCCGGATGGGTGTAGCCGCAGGGGTGTAGCCGCGGGGCTATAGTGGCGTGCCAGCGCATCGGGCTTGACCTTCTTGGATACCGGTCGGTGCTGTGTAAGCGTAGTAGCCCAGACCTTACTGAACCCCTCCAAGAGGTCCTGGTACTCCAAGGGGCTGGCGGAGACCTCCGGGGCAATTTCCAAGCCCCCAGGATGACATCCCGGGGCAGGCAGAGCTGACTTCAGGCAATGAGTGTGGCAGGACGGGCTCCAGCCCATGATGGCACCAGTAGCCCAGTCAATAGATGCCAAGAGAATCCCAATACCACGGGAACCTGCGAAGACTCAACTAGCAGGAATTGGATCGTCTCACTGTGGTTCCCTGACACTCGTAGGTTGATGAGGGTAGTATGGTGGGTGACCCGGCCTATAGAGCGCCCATCCAGCGCTCTAACGTCCATGGGAATGGAGAGGGGTTGAGTGGGGATGCCCAGCTCGGACGCCAGGGTAACGTCCATAAGACTCACATCGGCCCCTGAGTCGATGAGTACCTGGAGAGACTTGGACTGTTCGCCCCACATCAGGACGGCATGGAGAGGGGGGCAAGTAGGGGGAGAATAAAAATGATCTTTAAGACCCACCAGAGTACTCACTCCAACGAATGAGCTAGGTCTCTTGAAGGGACAGGTAGACACATAATGACCGGCAGTACCGCAATACAGACAACTCTGGGTGTCAAGTCAGCGTATGCGTTCAGTTGGAAACAGCCAAGCCCTGCCGAGCTGCATCGGCTCGTAAAGAGGTGAATCGGCAGTCTTCGGAGACTCTTGAAGGAACTCTAGTAAGCTCGGATCCTCTCAGGGACGTAGACACCGGGGACTTCATCAGATGCAAGGTGGGATCCTTGAGTGAGTGATTGGGACCGCAATCAGACCTATTCTCCCTCCTACATACCCGTAGCCTACCATCAATCCGGATGGTTAAAGCGATGAGTGAGTCGAGGTCCGTCGGTAGTTCCCGGGCTGCAAGCTCGTCCTTTACTTCCTCTGATAATCTGTTCAGGAACGTGTCGAACAACGCTTCTGGGTTCCAGGCACCCACCGCTGCTAGCGTGCGGAAATCCACCGCATAGTCTGCCACACTAAGGGAGTCCTGCCAAGCTGAAGTAACTTCCAGGCAGCCTCTCTTGTGGACACCGGAGCCTCGAATGCTTTTTTCACCTCCAGACTGTTGTTCCCAAACGCTCGTAGCCCAGGCTAGGGTCCTCCCGGACATCAGTGTGATGAGGTACGCTATCTTAGAGCGATCCGAGGGAAGGAGGAAGGCTGCAGCACCATGACGAGGGAACACTGAGCGAGAAACACCCGACAGGTGCCCGACTCTCCATCGAAGCGCTCCAAGGGAGGTGAGCGGGGTTCCCGGGAAATCTGGGTGATGGCCCTGCTACATGCCGGGTTACTGAGGGGCTGGGACGTTACCGTTGTGGTAGACTGCCTAGTAGACAAGCCACTGAATTGCTCCCGCAATGTGTACAATGCTAGGTCGTTCGGCCACAGCCTGGAACCCTTCCATCAGACTGCGAAGCAACTCCTCGTGCCTACCAATGGTGGCTCCTTGGGAGGATATGTCGTTGCGGAGCTGGTCCAAGTCTTCTGGGTCAGTCATGGTCAGTTCGTACATGACATGGTCAGTTCGTACAGGTAGGACGTACCTGGGGGGGGACTGTCACGCCCTGATCTGTTTCACCTGTCTTTGTGCTTGTCTCCACCCCCTTCAGGTGTTGCCCATCTTCCCCATTATCCCTTGTGTGTTTATACCTGTGTTCTCCGTTTGTCTCAGTTCGTTTTGTTCGTTCATACCTACCAGCGTTTTGCCCTTGCTCCCGTCTGTGCTTTAGTGCCTGTTTTCTAGTTTCCCGGTTTTGACCATTCCTGCCTGACCTGACCCTGAGCCTGCCTGCCGTCCTGTACCTTTGCCCCACTACTCTGGATTACCGACCTCTGCCTGACCTGACCCTGAGCCTGCCTGCTCTTCCGGTGTCTTAGACCCTCTCTGTATTATTGACCCCTGCATGCCTTGACCTGTCGTTTGCCTGCCCCTGTTTAAAGAATAAACTTTTGTTTCTTCAACATTGTCTGCATCTGGGTCATACCTTAAAACATGATACCGCATATTGGTCCCATAAAAACAATAACCAAACTTGAATTTATGTTCTCTTACTTATTTCATTATTACCCATCTCCAGTGTCTGACATCAACTGCAGGCTCCGTGGGTACCCTGAGTGCAATTTGAAGAATGAGTCATAAAAAAAGGTTACAGAGCGCATAATATCCAGTAACCCACAAGTATTCCCAGTGACATAGAAATGTCACAGCTCAGAGGATGTGTTTATGTGTGTCCTGTGTTAGGTCTGTGTGACCCCTGCCCTGACCACCTCCTGGGGAGGCCATGTTTCCTGTGGGTGGCGGTGCATGGCAGGTTGTCCCCGGTTACAGGCGGGAGGAGAGGCGTCAGAGTGTGCGGCACAGACCCAGGTGAGCCACTTCAAAGACCCAGGGTTGTGACCTCCACCCTAGAACCCCACTACCACATCCGGGTCGCACTCACGCATGACCCCTCCTCTCCCCAGGAGTGTTGTCCTCTCTCTCAGACCTCTGCGGGTCAGGAAATATTAGTCTTGGTCATGATTGGCACACTGGTTCACACAATAAACACACACACACCACATACACATCATGGTGACAATCCCAAAACTGAGTGTAGTGTTACTGGAGAGTTATTTGACACTCGGGGGTGTTAATTTGTTCATATTGGGTTTACAGTTGAGTATTGAAAAGGTCAACTGAACACACATGTTAAATCTCATCTTTGTACAAATTCCACAATGTTTCTTCTACAATTGTACTTTCTCACACAGTTTGTCTTCCAGTAGCACAAACCAATCCGTTTGGTCTGTGTCTGACCTGTGTGACATGAACAAGTAGGACAGGAAATACACAGTAATTATCAAATGACCAACAAGTGTCTGTAACCCCATGTTCAGAGGTTTTTCTCCCACACTTCTCAACATTGCCAATGTAAAATAGGTTCCTTTTGTCATTTTTCAGGGCCTGATCCAGTAAGTAGGTTCTCTTGCTTTGTGCACAGAAAATGAGAAATAGCAATAACACCAAAGTCCATTGGGAGAACAAATAAGTAGGCTGGGACATAAAAGTGCCATTTCAGATGAGAGGAGTGTTGTTTCATACATCAAACACTTATTTTCTACAGTGTTACTTCAAATGGTACTTTTGGTCAAGGGCCCCTGATCTTAAAACATTAAAGCCATGCGCAGGCTGTGTGGGCGGTGTGTGTGTGTGTGGTGGCTACTGGCACCTGCTCTGCCAACACTACTGGCTCTCACCAAACCAGCCCTGATTTCCATCTCAAAGGGGCAAGTTGTGAGAGAAAAAACGTATTATCTGCTTTTTGGACCAGATCTTTGCTTGAAACCAAGAAGGGGCCCAGTTTTACCATTATACCAACCATTTTGACTACAGCCTCCAAACAGAGACAAAACCAGAGTCACAACAGGAGGCTAGGTGAGAAAGAAGAAGTGTGAAGGAGAACTAGCTGAATGTGATGCAGGATATGAGGTCCTGAATGTGTGGAAGCATCCACTCTGGGCCCAGTATAAACAGTCTTGTTCTGAAAAGTGCAGAAGCCACGAAACGTGTCAAGAGTCGGCTTCCGTTCCCCTCCATTGTCATTCATCTCAAACTGCAGTGGGTAGATTTGACAGCCTTGACTAACCTCCCTTTCCACCCTACTGGACTCTCATCTCTGAGGGAAAGGGTTTAATTGGGGGTAAATAGCCACAAAAAAACTGAACACTACCCTTCTGTACTTGTGGGTACATTAGATCACATTATCATTATCGGTGCTAATATCTGTCTAAGTGAGAGCTGAGTGCTGATAGCCTCTACAGTAGTCTTTTCTCAGCCAGGCCAGTAAAGTGGTCCCATGGTGCCGGTGAAGAGAGGACCTTCTCTTAACCCTACACGGCCCGTTCCATACAGGCCTTGGCTTGAGCCTGGCCTGGACCCGGAGCACACTGAGGCCCCTCTGTGTGGCGTGCCAGCGCTCTGTCACCGCCCGTTATTTACTCTGTCCCCTTGGCAGTCAGGCCCGGTCAGGTTACAGTCTGGGAGAGAGGAGGGGCAGTGGCTTCGTCTTCATCAGTGGACCTGAACCAAGACCAGCAACCAGATCCACGACAGGAAAACAAAGAGCGTGGTTACGAACAATGGCAGCGACGGCCATTGGCTTGGCGCCGGAGGCACACAGGGCTGCAGCACACCTCTGGGCAGCCAGCTTGGGTCCCATGGACTTCTCTCTACCAGTTAACCCTCCACAGATGTTTAGTCAATAAGAAGAATAGAGTGTGCCATTATGCCTCATAGATTTGTCAGCTTATCCTGTTGCCCGGTCTAACAATGGGCAGCCACTTCCAGGTCCATTCACTGCCCAAGTTTCACTGAGATCATGTAAATAGATTATTCCATGGGGCCACTAATCTTCTGGTCCCATATCCTTTTATGAGGTAAGCATTGCTGGTCAATACGTTCAACAGGAACAAATGAACAGATAAATCATTCATGCTATCTACAATCAAGCCATTATTGCGTGAGTGTTGCTCTGGGGTTAGGGTCTTTTAAATGATAAAACAGAACCGAGTCCTCTTTTAAAGCAACTTTCAAGACTTTTGAATATTCCTAATGGCCTTGACGTCAAAGTAGTGAAACCTTAAATCATTGTTTTTCATTCCTTTCATTTCCAGGACCTTTTCTCATACAGGGTGATACATCCTCCTAGTCCAGGCACGTGATATCTATTTGCCAGCTCATTGGGAAAGAGCAGTGACTATCTAGGAGACGTCATGGACACCTCTTCCTCTCCCTGCGTCTTTCTGTGGTGGTCAGTGTGAACAGCCTTAGATTCTTCTGGGTGATTCACAGGCCCGTTGATGACAGGTATTTTCCAGGCCTGGGCCTCTACAGCCACAGCTGCCCCTCCCAGTGTTTCCCGCGCTGAGTGTGTGAAGAGCCGCTGGACGTGTGGGTGATCGGGGCCTGCGAGCACCCGGCCACCCCCCAGCCGCCCCCACGCACCTCGATAAGGGAGCTGACCCCTCTGTTGTCACATTCTCCCAGAGATTAGCCACGGTGGTTGGGGTAGATTGGACCGGGCTGCCAGGGAACAGAGCACCAGAGGGGAGGGGCAGGGGTCAAGCATGTATGGTAGTAATGTTCTTCAGCTCTTATCTCTGATAATAAGGATCCGCCCCTTTTTTTCAATTTTCGCCTAAAATGACATACCCAAATCTAACTGCCTGTAGCTCAGGTCCTGAAGCAAGGATATGTATATTCCTGGTACCATTTGAAAGAAAACACTTTGAGGTTTGTGGAAATGTGAAAGGAATGTAGGAGAATATAACACAATAATACAAAGAGAAAACCAACCTTTCTTTTGTATTTTTTTTGTACCGTCATCTTTGAAATGCAAGAGAAAGGCCATAATGTATTATTCCAGCCGGTGAAATTTAGGTTTTGGCCACTAGATAGCAGCAGTCTATGTGCAAAGTTTTAGACTGATCCAATGAACCATTGCATTTCTGTTCAAAATGTTGTATCAAGACTGCCCAAATGTGCCTAATTTGTTTATTAACAACTTTTCATGTTCAAAATTGTGCACTCTCCTCAAACAATAGCATGGTATTCTTTCACTCTAATAGCTACTGTAAATTGGACAGTGCAGTTAGATTAACAAGAATTTAAGCTTTCTGACAATATCAGATCTGTCTATTCCCTTGGAAATGTTCTTGTTACTCACAAGCTCATGCTAATTGCATTAGCCTACGTTAGCTCAACTGTCCCGTGGACGGAACACCGACCAAAAAGAAGTATAAGGTATTGTCTTCCCAAAGTGATGGGGGACCGTGAAAAACTAGTCTTGAATTAGAATAGCGTTCATCTCAAGTCTGGCCTGAAATAGATGGCCATTCCCATGATGCAGCTAGACTTCTAGAATTTTTGCTGTCATGTGGAAACTGTTATTGCTTCTTATGATATTTATCATATTCTTGTTTTATGTTTCATAAAACTTTTGTAAAAGACAACTGAAAGTATTCAGGTGTGTTTGCAGTCAATACAAGGTTGTATGTTTTTGGTTAGAATTTTCAGACCTCTTTGAGCGTTGGGCCAGTAACTGAAAGGTCGCTGGTTGGAATACCCAAGCCGACAAGGTGAAAGATCTGTCGATGTGCCCTTGAGCAAGGCACTTAACCCTAATTTGCTCCAGGGTGCCATACTACTATGGCTGAACCTGTAAAACATCACATTTCACTGCACCTATCCGGTGAATTTGACAATAAAACTTTTTTTATTTTTGACACATCAATGCCCATAGTTTCCATCCTTATCACTCATCACAAACCCGCAGCATTCGCCAGTGTGTGAACATTAGCTTATTGTAATTTCACAGGCATCCTTCAAAGTGGAAGAAAAGACAGTGATAGAACATTGGGGACACAGCCCATAACAACAATATTTAGCATTGTTTATCAGGAGCCAGTGACCGACTGTATCAGTGTTGTGGCTCTAGCAGGTCTTGCCCTGATATCGTCTGGCTGAGAGCTCCTTCCTGGACAGCCTTGTGGCTCCTCAGGGCCAGATCAAGAGGGCCCAGACCCACCCCAAGGAGAGATGGTCTGTCTAGGGCTGGGACTGGGCACTGGAGAGGAGAAGTCAGGCGATTGTCTGGAGACCCTGAACACAGACAGTGTTTTCACTAGGATGCCTGTGTTATACCTCTTGCAGAACAAAAGTTAGCTAATATATTCTGCACTAACAGTCTTGGTTATTTTTGACTTTCTGAAGATCAAACAAAGTGTAAGAGAAGTATGCACGTGTGTGTGTTTTTTTGGGGGGGGGCAGTATCTGTTACTCTTACTGCTTTCTTGGTTTGTTTTCTCCCGTGAACCACAGTAGTAGACTAGAAAACTATTGGGAAGGTAGTTTCATTGGCTGAAGCCACAGGTAAAAGTGTATCTTTTTGCCAGACAACCGCTGTATCCTGCACGCCGGGGCCGCGATTTCACAGTGGTCAGGTCATGTTATGTGTGGCTGATGACTTCCTCACTCCCAGCTGATAATTGGTTTTACACATTTACCACGGGAGTCCCTCCAGTGTGTGTGTGTGTGTGTGTGTGTGTGTGTGTGTGTGTGTGTGTGTGTGTGTGTGTGTGTGTGTGTGTGTGTGTGTGTGTGTGTGGTCATAGGTTATGTGATCAGAAATCATCAATTTGTTGTTCCTTTCCTTCTTTTAGAGGTAAAAACAACAATCAGTTGTTTAACTGATTATTTTTTTAAGTTTGAAAGAAATCGTAAATGTTTAATTTTGGCAAGGGATGCCACTACAATTCAAAGGTGAAATGGACAATGGGGTCTGGAGGTTTTGACAATGGGGTCTGGAGACATAGTAGGGAGACCCAATACTTCCTAAAGCATGTATCCTGACAGGAAAGTCAGGTCACTAGACAGGAAATAGAAACAGTAGAGTGGAGCACCTGTCTGTAATATGTCTATAAATATGTTCTATACCACTTCTTCCACCAGGATGCCAAAGCTCTCTCACTGCTAAAAAACATTATAACACCAGATAAGTGAATGTGCCCGTCCTCAAGCATTAGTCTTCTCTGGGTATGATCATGCATTCATACCCCATGAAGGATGCAATCTGGACACACCTTATCTGGACTAGGAGATGTCAATCTAGAATGGGGGATGATTTGTGGGCTGCTGGACAGAGTCTCTGAGCGTGTGCCTGCGAAGGGGAACTCCAGACGTGTTGCTTTTTAAAAGGCCTGACAGAAATACAGCAGCGTGACAGGGTGAATGGCAGGAAGGGACCTATTATTCTGTGCCGTTTTGTTCCAGCGTTGGCCTGTACGACGCCTGGACCCCGTCTGCCATGTTCTCGCTTCCCAGGATATCCGACTCACGGCCGCCGCTCCAGCTAAAAGCCAACTATTTCACTCCTGAGACGCACAGCGCTTCCTGATATAGGATGCACTTGCTTGTCTCTCTGTGACCTTAAACACTAATAAAGGGCCTATAATATGACTCTGGAGTCAAGAGGTTTGGAGTCCGCCCGCCCAGGGCATTGTCACAGTGACTGCTCGTTCCCACTCTCAGGGAGAATAAACAGAGGGTCGTTTGTCTCTGACAAATTGGACAACAATAAGGAAGAGTCTGGATTATTTGGATAGGACTGGATTGTTGTTTTAGCAAACCTGTTGTAATGATATACACTAATGTTTTGATTTTAAATGTGACGGATTCATTTATTGGTCTCAGACGGTTCTAAACACCCAGAGCAAAAGTCTAAAATCCTTTTAAATATTAGTAGACAATTTATGGGGCTGAATCTATATGCCAAACAATGTTTGTACCCTGTTTTGCACTGCTACCATGTTGTGCTGCTGCCATATTGTGTTGCTACTATGTTGTTGTCATGTTGTGTTGCTACCATGCTGTGTTGTGTTGCTGCCATGAAATGTTACTGTCTTAGGTCTCTCTTTATGTAGTGTTGTGTTGTCTCTCTTGTCGTGGTGTGTTTTGTCCTATATTTTTATTTATTTTTAATCCCAGCCCCCAAGGCCCTTTGCCTTTTGGTAGGCCGTCATTGTAAATAAGAATTTGTTCTTAACTGACTTGCCTCGTTAAATAAAGGTAACATTTTAAATGTAAAAATAATAAAGTAATGATACAAGCAACAGGCTTGTATCATTACGTATTAAGTTCCCTTAATACGTAATGGATTTACTCAGTAGATCCAAGGTCTGTAGCCTATTGCATTCTGTAAGAAATCCACTTGTTTTTCACTCATACTGGGAGTGGTGAGAGGGGACGTCCTTGTCTGAGCCCAAGAAAAGAGAGCGCAGGAAGTGGAGGCCCCGGTAACGGCGTCTGTTACCATGAAGCAGTTAACTTTGTTTGAAGAAGGCAGCTCGCAGGTGACTAAGGGGCAGCCTTGTGTTAGGAGGAGGGCTTGATATTGTGGCTGTTGCTGTTGTTTTCATTGTGTGCTGGGGACTCTGGGAGGGTAAGAACAATAATGCTTGTAATGCTGATTTTGGAACGACTCCACACAGCCTTTCCCAGGCTGGGCAGCCTTGAGAACCACTGATACCATGGCACACCGGGCCGGGGCCCCATCGCATGGCACAGGGGCAGGGGCTGGTGCATGGGGCAGGGTGGAGGATGGAGCAAGTATGTTTGGGATGACGAGAATTTTACCTCCTGCATGGGAATGGAGGACTCAGGCACAAACACACACACACACACACGTGCACACACTCTCTCTCTCACACACTGACACACACATGTACACACAGTCTCCACACACACACTCTTTCTTTCACACAAACACATAGTCTCTCCCTCTCACACACACGCACGCACATGCACACACACAGTACATTATGCCCTTGCGCACGTCGCCCAAGGCTGGACCAGCCTCATGCTCAGACTATTCTAAGAGGTGACACCAGGCATACTGTTTCAAGACACCGTCAAGGAGACTCGACGATGGCAGACATATTTCAACTAATGTTTTCAAGTCATGTCCTGGGTTTTAATCAGTGGCTCTTGTTTTCTATCTCCCAAGGATGGAAGGTGAAAACAAACAGATTAAGGTGGGGGAGATGGAAGTTTTATCCCCCTTTTGGCAAATTAAATGTTCAACAATTTACACTGTTTTGAAGGATCTGGAGGACACGTGAAATTAATTGTCTAATACTTTGCCATCTATGTTATATCAAAACTGCCTTTGAAATCATTTTCAAGGGTCTTTGTGACCTTATATTGTTATAGATTTCCTTAGATAAATGTGGTCGGTTTGATTACAACTAGTCATTAAACATGTTAAAAGAATACATTTCCAGTAACACACTGGTTTGAAATCCCTTGTACGGATAACTCTCATCATGGGAGGGATTGGTAGGGAAAGTCCCAGTAGGACTACAGCACATGTTTTAATTACTCCTCTATTCCCTGGGTCACACCTGAGAGAGCTTGTGCAGGGCACTGGGCTATGAGAGGGTGTTGACAGGTCAATTGGCCTATCTTCAGGGGGAGGTGGGTGTGGATGAGTGAGGTGGGGGAGTAGAGACCAGCCTCTCAGACCCAGGAGGAAGAGAAGAGGTAAAGAGTGTGGACACCATGGTCATAGTGCAAACCCACTGTAGCATATTAATCACTGATGGCGATAGAAAGAGACAAAATACAAAGAAATAAGGACTTTCTTTTTTTAAATATTATTTTGAGTGCTCAGTTTTTGTACTATTTTACTAAGAGACGGTACTTTCCCTCTAGTAGTGTGGTTTGACTTAAGTTGAAGTTATTTATTAATGTATTTCACAAACAAGAATAAAAACAACCTGTTTACTAAAGATCCCACCAAAGAGACCACCTCTTTGTTGAAACAAAGTTGTGAAAAAGAAATGAACGTGTGAAAGGTCAAAAGTTGCCCAGGTCCATTATGGTAGTGGTGCATTTATAAGCTTTTAGATCATGTGGGTTCAATTGGGCATACCACAAACACAAACAATGTGAAGAATAGGGTTACGAGCAGCGGTGTTGGCAGTGGAGGGGGGCGAAGCTTAGCTAGCGGTAACCTCCCTGTCACACCAGCCCAGCCTGTGTTCCTGGCTGCATCTCACACGACGATTGGGTTTCACTGCAGTGCGGTGAGTTGTGGGAACGAGTCATCACACTGGCAGGCTGCCTGGGAGTCTGTGCTACCCTCCACCAGGGGTTAGGCACATGACGAGGGGGGGGGGGGAGATTGTGCACCAAACAATGCGCTGTCTTCACTGTTTAACCCAGGAAACTAACTACAGCTGGAGCATCCAACTGGCAGGGGACCCAATTCATTGTGTGTGTGTGTGTGTGTGTGTGTGTGTGTGTGTGTGTGTGTGTGTGTGTGTGTGTGTGTGTGTGTGTGTGTGTGTGTGTGTGTGTGTGTGTGTGTGTGTGTGTGTGTGTGTGTACCTCTTGTGGTGAGATACTTTTCTCATACGAACTGCAATGTGTTTAAAACAAGAAGCAAAATGTGTCTTTGATTCAATATTTCCTTTCTTTCTTTTGAATCCTCAATTATATTTACAATGTAATAATTTTGTTCAAGTTGTGTTTTATTTGATCTGCATCCCAATGTATTTTGTTCAGTTCCAAACAGCACTCCCTATCTGTTGCATCTCTGCTTTGGGTTATAGGCTGCATTTACACAGGCAGCCAAATTCTGATTTTTTTTCTCACTAATTGGTCTTTTGACCAATCAGGTCAACTCTGAAAAAGATCTGATGTGAAAAGATCTGATGTGATTGGTCAGAAGACCAGTTAGTGGAAAAAAGATCAGAATTGGGCTGCCTGTGTAAACACAGCCATAGTGTCATATCTCTGAACAGATTATTCAGATGCGTGAAAATCTCTTTCCCCAAAGCTCACATCAGATGTTATTGGCTCCTCCATGTCTCCATCTACTCTTTTTTATAGTCCTTGATGTCGAGTAGACATCTTCAGTTCAAGACCAGGTGTAGACTCTTGACATTCTCCATGCAAGTCCATGATGTCATACACACTACAGACAGATAGACATTCCTTCCTTCCACTCCCTGGGGGCAGATTAGGATTGCTGATGGTCTGGATGTTCAGTTTCGCCATTTAAAACTTTCCTATGATTATCTAACTTCTCTCAAACACACCATCCCTTTGCCAGCCATGTCCTAGACTAATGTGGTCAATTATTAAAATACATTTATTCTGGTTATTATGGAAAACTATTCAACACATTATTCCAAATCACTATATCTTTCCATATTGGCCCATAAGGAGGGAATGACTTGGTCATGGTGAATAGGTTTCAGGTGGGGGGAGGGGGGAGTAGTTGCTCAGAGGAATTAATTTCTCACTGAAGATGAAGGATTTCACCAACATTAACACAGACTCTATATTTAGAAATAATTATTTAGTTTTTATTGTTATCTTTTTTTAGACGTATTACATTTTTCTCTCATTCACTACTTTTGCTTCGTTTTTTCAAGTTCATCTAACGGTTTTGCTACTGTAGCCTAATTGATTATTCCCTGGCGTACATATATGTTCTGTTATGGTTGACACAGTCCGCTATGTCCTGTGTATGTTTTGTCACAGTACGCGTTGCTGTAAACAGTTTCTCACGCTTTTCGCAGCCCGCGGGTGTTTTAAACAGTAGGCCGACTAAAACTGGGCAGAGCCAATTATCTAGGGAACTTGGTCCAGCGCAGCGGCACAAACCTCTCTCTCTCGTCATTGCTCAGTGGCTCGGGGCGTGTTTTTTCTACTGTGGGTGTTCCCAAGCAGGACGTAGGCGGCTACGCTGCCCTGCATCAGTGATTGAGGCTCCAACGGTTCGTGGGAAAGCTGTACAGAGGGAATTGTATAGGCACCAGTCATCAGTCTACCTGGCCGCGCACCGATCCACTGAGACGTTAGTAAAGACATACTCTCGCCATCACCATGAAGAGGCCTTGTGAGGATAGTACTTCTGACAGCGACATGGATGAAACTATTGATGTCGGCAGTGAGAATAATTATTCTGGGTAAGTTCATAAAAATGATTTGGGTTAGGTTAGCCACATTTTCCGCGTCTGCGCCACATGGGAAACGTTGATGAAACTTTAAGTTGAGAAAAGTTTAGCAAAAGCGAAAACGTTTTATTCTGGTGTAAACCTTCAGATGACAAGTGCAAATTCTCACCTTGATGTGTGGTTTGTGAACACATCCAGGCAATTTTGGAGAATTCTCTCCAATGTATTTTGAATATAGAGGAGACTCTTGCTTGATCAGTGCAGGTTACATGAGTGTTTTATGCATAAATTAATAATTGCTCATTCGCAAAATAAAAATATTATTTTGAGTAAAACATATAGATTATGTTTGTCCCATGCAGGCACAGCAATGGATCATTTATTAGATGTGGCTCCCCAACAACAACAACCCAAGTTATGGCAAGAAAAAAACGAAGAGGGGTAATTATTTATTGAGTAGTTTATTACCATCATCGTTATTATGTATTGCTTATTATTCATTACTGTATTATTTATTACTTATTATTTAAACATGTATTTAATTATTGTCTCGTTATTGTTAACATGATTAGTAGTATTATTATTAGGCCTTGAATTGTTATATTTTCAAGTATGCAATAATATAATTGTCTATCCCAGATCATCGAGAAGAGAAGGAGGGATCGAATCAATAATAGTTTATCAGAGTTACGTCGACTTGTTCCAACTGCATTTGAAAAACAAGTGAGTTTGAATTATATCCGCTCTGATTTCTAAACGGAACTTACACAAAAGTTTCATTTTCATCAAAACAATAACAGATAAGGTCATTTTGTCTGTCTTTTATTCGTAAAAAGTTATGAGAGTTTTAAGCTTCATACATCCTGTTGCTCATTGCAGGGTTCTGCCAAATTAGAGAAAGCAGAAATATTGCAGATGACAGTGGATCACCTAAAGATGCTGCAGACCACTGGCGGTAAAGGTAAGGAAGGAGTTCATTGGCTGCTTCTAACTGCTCTCTGCCATACTGTGTAGTGAAATCCTTGCAAGCAGACCCCTTTGACAAGATTAAAGGAGTGGAAATCAATGCTAATGGCAGGGTTGAACTCGTGGGAAAGCGATGCTGGGACAAAAGGAGCACTTGACCCTGCATTGTGTTTGCTTTCATAAATCCGTGGGAGGAGAGAAGGCTGCATTCACAGGCTGCCCTGTTGGTGGTTTGTTTGGAGTTTCCAGCGAGTGTAAAAACGGGTGCACTGGGGAGACAAAACAAACATACAATCATCCCAGCACAATCCCAGACTGTTAAGCTTATGCCTGGAGGCACAGCCGGAGCCCTAATGGTCAGCCTAGGGGACCAGTGTGTATCCATCCCACACCATTTAGTCTTCAATCCCATCAGCAGCTGCTGGCTACGTTACAGATCGTTAGAGGGACCGGCAGTATTTATAGTTGCTTGGCATTCATATTTTCACTGTCACTCCTCTGTCTGTTTGTCTCTCTAGGGTATTTTGATGCCCATTCCCTGGCTATGGACTTCATGAGCGTGGGCTTCAGGGAGTGTCTGACGGAGGTGGCCAGGTACCTGAGCTCTGTGGAGGGATTAGACAGCATTGACCCCCTGCGCGTGCGCCTGGTCTCCCACCTCAGCACCTGCGCGTCTCAGAGGGAGGCAGCTGCCATGACCTCATCCATGGCACACCACCAGCAGGTGCTCCCCCCTCACCACTGGGCCACAGCCTTCCACCCCCTCCCCACCGCCTTCCTCCAGCAGAGTGGACTGCCCCCCTCAGACAGCGCCACCAGTAGACTGTCTGTGGAGGTGCCCCAGCGCGGCTCGGCCCTACTAACGGCCACCTTCGCCCACACTGACTCTTCTCACAGGGCGCCCTCTAATGGCAGCGTGGCACCCTGCGTCCCCCCACTCTCCACCTCCCTCCTGTCGCTCTCCGCCACTGTTCACGCGGCGGCCGCTGCCGCTGCGGCCCAGACTTTCCCCCTGTCCTTTCCCGGAGGATTCCCCATCTTCACACCTCACAGTGTGAGCAGCACAGCGTCTATGGTAGCTTCAGCTGTGTGCCCCTCCATTTCCTCCACATCCACTTCACAGCAGAGCAGAGACCGAGAGGGCAGCAGCAAACCATACAGACCTTGGGGAACAGAAGTGGGAGCCTTTTAAGTGTTCGACTTTTACAAGGTCGGAGGCCATCCACACTATACAGATAAAGGAACAAGATTGTTTTATTAACTATGGCTTTTTTTGTGTCCATGGACTTTTATTCCATCAGCTTATTTCATTTCTGGCTGTGTGCAAATTCAGAGCACATGCATGCAAGCTCTCTCATGGGAGAGAGAGAGAGAGAGAGAGAGCGAGAGAGAGGATAATTAGATCCACTTAAAATGTACTAATGTTTTATTTTTATTAAAGAACAGCACTCAAATTAGACCTCTCTAGACTCCATTTTCTCCCTTTGTTTTCATAATTTTCTTCACTGTCACTATTGCTTTAGCGCATGTGTTTCCCCAACATTGGCTGTTTCATTCACATTGTTATGAGCAATATTTTCAGAATTTGAGAAATGGAAACGAAATCCAGCAGACGTTTTGTTTTGCTTCGATCTCAACTCTTGGTGGAAAATAGTGTGATTAACAATCACAAAGCAGTGTCTTTAGTTTGGAGTTGCTCTAATCAATCAGATGAAGAACATTGGAGGTAGAACCAAAGGTTTTGGAGATAATAAGTCAACACATGAATCAATGTAGGGTGTATCTAATCAAATCCATGAACTAACAAGTTTGTAAATATGTATGAATATTAGATGAACTAGAAGCTATATTGAAGATAGAGGAAGACATATTTGGTATGATGCACTTCAATTTGCTGCTGTGAACACGACAGGAGCTTTTTTCTTTAGAAAGTACAAAAACAACACATCACATTACAGTTCCAACTGCAGTTCAATGATACTACTATAACTTGTCTTTTTATATAACTGGTTTCTATGCAAACAGCCCTCTATGGATGTCACTGATTAAACATTTTTTTGAATATTTGGCCACTCAGAGTATATTCTTCTTTGTTTCACCACAGATCAATGGAACCAGTGTGTGTGCCACTGCCAATACTATAGTACCATGTTAAAAGCAATTTTTTTACAAGTCACAAATTGAAGACCACAAACTATATGTTCAGTCTTTTGGTGAGGGAAAAAAAAAATCATCTTTCCTGTTATTTGTTTTTGAGACGAAACAAAACTCCCTAAGAGAGACACACATAAGTACAATTGCATAACTGGCACCGTCTGGCACTGTCTGGTAGCCTATACACAGAGTTGTAAATCAGTCACCAAAATGTCTCTGGCCTTTCCCATCAAAAACTCACCCTGTTCTGTAATTATATCTACTACAGGGACCTATAGGCCTTGACGTTTTCAAATATATCCATTTCACGTGTCTATTGTGTCACTTAGACTGGACCTCTAGTTGATTGCATTGGTTAACTTATGGCAATGCTTAATGGTATTCAAAGGGGAAAAAAGAGAATCTGTAAAGAGTCTGGTTCCGTTTCTCCCTTGGAGAAAGAACTTGTCAACGCGAATACAGGGTATCAACAGCCCTGACAAACCGCTGGTTTGGAACAGAAGTATAAAGGCAAAACAACTTTGGTCACTCCTCCCAAGATGGATCTTTATGCTGGCCTAATCCACTCTCTTTATCCTGGGTCTGTTAGAAAGATTTACATTAGTAAATCACTGTCACACCATTCAATTCCTTAAAAGAAAAAGTATCAGCATTTCCAAGTGAATGGGGATTACGACAAACAGCGCCTGCTGCCCACCGACAATCATGGGAACAGCGCTCGGTCATAAATCCGCGGGTTATATGCTTTGCTCCGGACTGGTTCTCACGCCGGGGCGAGCGCTTTGAAGTCCTGTCATAAATCAAAGGCGCACATGAACCACAGAAACGTCAAATGGCCGATGCTGTGGGCTAGCCTGGGCTGGTCTGCACACCTTTTAGTAGGCTCCATCGTCGTTTAGAATGTATTAAATCGAATGTTTATCGATTCAATATCATTATGGTTATTTTGTGAAATTGTTTTAATCAGTTCAATGTGTCCGACGCTAAGCATCATCTCTGGGTTATCAATGTGCCCCTTTTTTTTGCCGCGTAGCCTAATAACAATATTTTTACCAGTTTATGCGCCAAAAATAAAAATCACATTGATAATTTAACGGATTTCATGTTCTTATATAGATTTAAGACTGATTAAATATCTTCAAATGAAGCCGAGGAAAGGAGTCCTAAATACCTAACTTTGTACTTCAAACCTGAATTGCCAAACACTCAACAAAATGATCTAAGTGATACAATTGTTATTATAATTTTAAACATTTGTGATCGAGTTGCAACAAGTGACTTTTCTTGAATTATTAAAATAGTCATTGTGATTATTTTCAGTGAGTGTTATATAAAGTTACCAAGCAAAAAACAATAACTAGACCAAGACTAAAGAAACCTAACAATTTGAAATTGTACACTACAGGTGACAAATAACATTATTTAAATTACATAAAGTAGAAGATACGTTCAAGTGAGTGATTGCAGACACCCACGGCAATGTCGCCACCTTGTGATGAAATTAATTCAAGCATTGGATCCCCAGTATCCAATCCATAGACATGAATTTGGACCATAGAGAACCCAGATAATAAAATATATATATGACTAGGTTCTATACAATTATTATCAGCCGTTTGTTCATAATGGGCGGATTCGATTATGCTGAACCGTGAGGCACCAGGCGAAACACGGTAGGGAGGAGCTCCCACTCAAATCGAACAGTAATCTATGCCGCTCGTTCATTTTGTCAACAAGGCAGCATGGTGCATCGTCAGCATGGTGCATCGTCCATAAACATAGGCTACATCTCTTTTCCATAAAATACATGTTTGAATTGTCTAACTCGTTTTCATTGGGAAGGCAGATAAAGCTAAATAGCAATCCATTTTGCATGTGATAACAGAATCCTACTCATTACTCCACATGCTCTCTTACGTCACTTTTTTGTGCCGACTTTGCCATGGGCTTTGAACGGGGCACCTGGCTCACGCTTGGGAGTCAGACCGGTTCCAAAATAAATGCAATCAACTTTCACCCGGGCAAAACACTCTTACACGGGCACCCGGGTCAGGTTAATCGAAGCCCCTTAAAAATAACACAAGGACTGATTTGGGATCAGTAAATCAGTGCGCAAAACCATTCGACCAATGAGGAGCTTGCAAGAAATCACTCACCAATCAGAAGGCTTGTGATCTTTGTTCTTCCGTGGTGATCTCGCAAACGAGGAAGTGTGGAGACCATACACTAGAGATTCATGTTTATTAACAATATATGTTAACGTTCCTGATTAATAAAGCTTTGTTACGTTGTAGCCTATTGTATTTTCATAAAACTATGCGCGCACACAACTATTTTGGGCAGGTTAAACATTACAACCAAGTGTTGCTCTGTTTGACGACGCAGTGACATAGTACAACTCACCAAACAACTTGAAAGGTTATGAAGACATTCAAGTTCCCAGCTCGACACGGCTATGCAGTGGAGATATCACCGTTTATTCCAACACGGTTGGCGTGTGCAACATCCCAGTATTATGGAATTGCAGGTGAATAAACGGTGTAGACTATTTAATAAATTAATCTCGTCACGACAAAATCGAAGAGCAGGGCTCGGGTTAATGTCACATTGTGATTGACGGGTTGAGAGTTTCGAGACTGCAAGTGTATATTTATTGTGGGTTACTGTCGGCGATTACAATATGACAGCCATTGTTTTTAGCTAGGTTCCATAGTGTTATCATGAAACCAAAAACTTGTTGCAATTTAATGCAATGCTTACTTGCATTTATTCTAATGAAGTGTGTGTGTGTGTGTGTGTGTGTGTGTGTGTGTGTGTGTGTGTGTGTGTGTGTGTGTGTGTTTTCAAGGATGTGGGACGCTGCTTGTGCTGGAGCAGACCGAGACCGGGATCTCGCTTGTGAAAAGGTAATCAACTTTCCAACATTGAATTTCTCATACTGACACAGTTTGACAACAATGCATCACACATTCAACAGTCACTGAAACAACTTGCTGATGCATCCTCTCCCCGTATTGCTACCTCTGTCTCATGTAGTTTTGACTGGAATGATGGTCTGTTTGACGTGACGTGGAGTGAGAGTAATGAGCATATCCTGTTGACGGGAGGAGGAGACGGGTCTCTGCAGGTCTGGGACACAGCCAACCCCCAGCCCGGGCCACTGCAGGTGCTCAAAGAGCACACACAAGAGGTGAGCTTGTTACCTTGCATGAGCTTATCATCATATTACCAATGTAACTATTATAAGCATACCATTTTAGGGTTAC
The DNA here is from genome assembly GCF_901001165.1 of Salmo trutta. NCBI lineage: Eukaryota > Metazoa > Chordata > Actinopteri > Salmoniformes > Salmonidae > Salmo > Salmo trutta. Next base: position 30,018,884 of record NC_042957.1, read on the forward strand.
ATCTTACAATACATCATCGTAATACTGTTGTAAGTACAGTATAATTACTAAATGACAATGTTATCACTGTAGCCTACTGGTCCATGCATTATCATATGTGACACATTTGCTGCTACTGTAGTTTTAGTTGATGGACTTCCTGTTCTCCCAGGTCTATTCTGTGGACTGGAGTCAGACCCGTGAGGAGAACCTGGTGGTGTCAGGCTCATGGGACCGCACAGCCAAAGTGGTGTGTTTCAAAATGGTGGTGGTAGTATTAGCATCACACACACACACACACACACACACACACACACACACACACACACACACACACACACACACACACACACACACACACACACACACACACACACACACACACTGATAGTCAAACTGGATTGGATGAAAAATAGCATGGCTTTGTTTTATGAGTGGAGTTGTTGTTCCAACAGTGGGATCTCAGCCGTGGCGGCCAGTCGCTCTGCACCCTTCAGGGTCATGAAGGGGTCATCTACAGCACAGTGTGGTCTCCTCACATCCCAGGGTGCTTTGCTTCAGCATCAGGTGAGTACAGTTACACTTCCCTTGGTCACTAATGCTTCAGATATTACATTAGTTAAATTAGAATTTAAATTCTCTAGGTTGATCGAGGTTTGTGACTTTTTCATCAACCTTGACTAACCTGTACCCCCGCACATTGACTCGGTACCGGTACCCCAAGTATATAGCCTCTTTATTTTATTGTTACTTTACTTTTTATTACATTTTTATTATAGTTTATTTAGTAAATATTTTCTTAACACTATTTATTGAACTGCGTTGTTGGTTAAAGGCTTGTAATCAGCATTTCATGGTAAGGTCTGCCGGTTGTATTCTGCGCATGTGACAAATAAAAATTGATTTGATTTGTAATCAGGTTTTAAAAAATCCAGCAATTGATTGTAATGCCTTTCCATAACCACATGGTGTCACTAAAGCTCTAGTTCGGATTCACTGGTCTGGCGCGCTGCCTCTGAAGCAGTGTACAACTGCTGTTAATCAGTACAGATGTAGCCTTTCATAGTAAGTATTTTCTTATTGTTCAATTCTGAATTATAGAGTAGAATATAGTAACTTATGCTTCTAAAAGGTTAAGGCCTACATTCATTATTATTGCTGTTTATGTTATGCTAGAGGGCCAATCAAGCACTATCCACAGTTTCTGTGCTCCTGAAACATTCAAAGAAAAGAGGTTTGGTATGTTACAACTTAACAAATTGACTTTAACAAAAGATCAATGGACTTAACCTGCATTTAGCATGAGCGCTTATCTCCATCAACTATCTGGATCATGTGACCTACAGTGCACTTGTGCTGCTCATGAACATGACATTGTTTCTCTGGATATTATAGGTGAATGCACCAATTTGTAAGTCGCTCTGGATAAGAGCGTCTGCTAAATGACTTAAATGTAAATGTAAATTAGAAAACAGATACATGTTCCTCTGTTCACAGACAGCTGCCACACTGTGATCTCATCTAAACATGAGTCGTTTAGCCTACAGCGTCCTCCCTCTCACAGTCAGTTCCCAGTCGCAGCACTCTAGGGCCGGGTGCTAACAGGGTTTGTCACCGCCGATAAGTCTTGGGCCCTGATGGGTATCAGAGCCTCTCTGTGGAGACCATATCAGAATTAACCAGGCTCCGTTTGCTCTGCCATAACTTTCTTTTATAAGTGGCTGTCTTGTCATTGCCTACAGTCTATGTTCCAGTGTTCAGACAGTGTTCAGCCAGGGAAAAGTTCAGTAGTCAAAAGAGAAGATGTGAATTCATTGTACTATCCCAGCGCGCAAACAATTGTCATGGGATGTCACCGGGGTGTTTATCGGTTTATGAATCTACTCTACTCTTTATGAATCTACTCTACTCTTTATGAATCTACTCTCTTTTTACAGATATATCAGAAAAATGTACTTTTATAAGTGAATGCTGTAGCCTATTACTAGTCAGATATGTGTCAAACATCATGAATAACAATGATTTGATAGAAGGGATAGTTACCTTTGTAAGAGTTGTGGGAATTATACTGAACAAAAATATAAACGCAACATGTAAAGTGTTGGTCCCATGTTTCATGAGCTGAAATAAAAGATCCCAGAAATGTTCCATACGCACAAAAAGCTTTTCATACGCACATCCCTGTTAGTGAGCATTTCTCTTTTGCCAAGATAACCTGACAGGTATGGCATATCAAGAAGCTGATTAAACAGCATGATCATTACACAGGTGCACCTTGTGCTGGGGGCAGAAGGCCACTCTAAAATGTGCACTTTTGTCGCACAACACAATGCAACAGATGTCTCATGTTTTGAGGGAGCATGGAATTGGCATGCTGACTGCAGGAATGTCCACCAGAGCTGTTGCCAGACAATTGAATGTTATTTTCTCTACCGTAAGTCACCTCCAACGTCATTATAGTGGATTTGGCAGTACGTTCCAACTGGCCTCACAACCGCAGACCATGTGTAACCATGCCAGCCCAGGACCTCCACATCCGTCTTCACCTGCGGGATTGTCTGAGACCAACCACCTGGACAGCTGATGAAGCTCTGGGTTTGCAAAACCAAAGAATTTCTGCACAAACTGTCAGAAACTGAATCAGGGAAGCTCTTCTGCGTGCTCGTTGTCCTCACCAAGGATCTTGACCTTTCTGCAGTTCGGCATCATAACCGACTTCAGTGGGCAAATGCACACCTTTGATGGCCACTGGCACACTGGAGAAGTGTGCTCTTCACTGATGAATCTCGGTTTCAACTGTACCAGGCAGATGGCAGACAGTGTGTATGGTGTCATGTGGGCGAGGGGTTTGCTGATGTCAACGTTGTGAACAGTGCCCCATGGTGTTGGTGGGGTTATGGTATGGGCAGGCATAAGCTACGGACAATGCACTAGAGGTCGACCGATTAATCGGAATGGCCGATTATTAGGGCCTATTTCAAGTTTTCATAACAATCGGAAATCTGTATTTTTGGACGCCGATTTTATTTACATTTAAAACTTTTCTTTTTTTTTACACCTTTATTTAACTAGGCAAGTCAGTTAAGAACACATTCTTATTTTCAATGACGGCCTAGGAACGGTGGGTTAACTGCCTTGTTCAGGGGCAGAACGACAGATATTTACCTTGTCAGCTCAGGGATTCAATCTTGCAACCTTACGGTTAACTAGTCCAACGCTCTAACCACCTGCTTTACATTGCACTCCACGAGGAGCCTGCCTGTTACACAAATGCAGTAAGAAGCCAAGGTAAGTTGCTAGCTAGCATTAAACTTATCTTATAAAAAACAATCAATCAATCATAATCATTAGTTAACTACACATGGTTGATGATATTACTAGTTTATCTAGCCTGTCCTGCGTTGCATATAATCGCTTAGGTACACGTTGCTCCAACGTGTACCTAACCATAAACATCAATGCCTTTCTTAAAATCAATACACAAGTATATCTTTTTAAACCTGCATATTTAGTTAATATTGCCTGCTAACATGAATTTCTTTTAACTAGGGTAAATGTGTCACTTCTCTTGCAACAGAGTCAGGGTATATGCAGCAGTTTGGGCCGCCTGGCTCGTTGCGAACTGTGAAGACTATTTCTTCCTAACAAAGATAGCCGACTTCGCCAAACGGGGGATGATTTAACAAAAGCGCATTTGCGAAAAAAGCTCAATCGTTGCACGACTGTACCTAACCATAAACATCAATGCCTTTCTTAAAATCAATACACAGAAGTATATATTTTTAAACCTGCATATTTAGCTAAAAGAAATCCAGGTTAGCAGGCAATATTAACCAGGTGAAATTGTGTCACTCCTCTTGTGTTCATTGCACGCAGAGTCAGGGTATATGCAACAGTTTGGGCCGCCTGGCTCTTTGCAAACTAATTTGCCAGAATTTTACGTAATTATGACATAACATTGAAAGTTGTGCAATGTAACAGGAATATTTAGACTTAGGGATGCCACCGGTTAGATAAAATACGGAACGGTTCCGTATTTCACTGAAAGGAAAAACGTTTTGTTTTTGAGATGATAGTTTCCTGATTCGACCATATTAATGACCTAAGGCTCATATTTCTGTGTGTTTATTATATTATAATTAAGCCTATGATTTGATAGAGCAGTCTGACTGAGCGGTGGTAGGCAGCAGCAGGCTCGTAAGCATTCATTCAAACAGCACTTTCGTGCGTTTTGCCAGCAGCTCTTCGCTGTGCTTCAAGCATTGCGTTGTTTATGACTTGAAGCCTATCAACTCCCAAGATTAGGCTGGTGTAACCGATGTGAAATGGCTAGCTAGTTAGCGGGTGCGCGCTAATAGCGTTTCAAACGTCACTCGCTCTGAGACTTGGAGTAGTTGTTCCCCTTGCTCTACATGGGTAACGCTGCTTCGAGGGTGGCTGTTGTCGATGTGTTCCTGGTTCGAGCCCAGGTAGGAGCGAGGAGAGGGACGGAAGCTATACTGTTACACTGGCAATACTAAAGTGCCTATAAGAACATCCAATAGTCTAAGGTATATGAAATACAAATCGTATAGAGAGAAATAGTCCTATAATTCCTATAATAACTACAACCTAAAACTTCTTACCTGGGAATATTGAAGACTTATGTTAAAAGGAACCACCAGCTTTCATATGTTCTCATGTTCTGAGCAAGGAACATAAACGTTAGCTTTCTTACATGGCACATATTGCACTTTTACTTTCTTCTCCAACACTTTGTTTTTGCATTATTTAAACCAAATTGAACATGTTTCATTATTTATTTGAGGCTAAATTGATTTTATTGATGTATTATATTAAGTTAAAATAAGTGTTCATTCAGTATTGTTGTATTTGTCATTATTACAAATAAAAATAAAAAATCGGCAGATTAATCGGTATCGGCTTTTTTTGGTCCTCCAATAATCAGTATCGGTATTGGCGTTGAAAAATCATAACCGGTCGACCTCTACAATGCACACAATTGCATTTTATCGATGGCAATTTGAATGCACAGAGATACCATGACGAGATCCTGAAGCCCATCATTGTGCTATTCATCCGCCGCCATCACCTCATGTTTCACTATGATAATGCACAGCCCCATGTCGTAATGATTTGTACACAATTCCTGGAAGCTGAACATTTCACAGTTCTTTCATGGCCTGCATACTCACCAGACATGTCACCCACTGAGCATGTTTGGGATGCTCTGGGTCAACGTGTACGACAGCATGTTCCAGTTCCTGCCGATATCCAGCAACTTGGCACAGCCATTGAAGAGGATTGGGACAACATTCCACAGGCCACAATCAACTCTATGCGAAGCACATGTGTCGTGCTGCATGAGGCAAATAGTGGTCATACCAGATACAGACTGGTTTTCTGATCCACACCCCTACCTTTTTTTAAGGTATCTGTGACCAACAGATACATGTCTGTATTCCCAATCATGTGAAATCCATAGATTAGGGCCTAATGAATTCATATCAATTGATTGATTTCCTTATACGAACTGCAACTCAGTAAACATCTTGAAATTGTTGCATGTTGCGTTTTATATTTTTGTTCAGTGTATGTGAAGATTGACTGAAATCACATAATCATATATTTTCTGGTGATCGCTGTTGGTTTGATATCAAAATATGATACATCTGGTCAAATGTACCAGATTTTTACCCCATGATGATGTTGCGTATTTCGTCCTTAATATACACTGTACATGATCCCCCAATGATCTGCCATGAAGGGGGCACAGTAGAACAATATAATAATTGTTAAGACAATGGTTTTAGTGTGAGACATTTTTTACCTAGCTTCAGGGGCTAGCCCCCTCACCCCACCCCACTACACACACACACACACAGACCCTGATAGGTTATCTTATCCTTCGCTCTCCGCATCTCGCTCAGTAAGGCAGCCTACCCCGAGAGCCATTAGCTATGATAACACAGCGAAGTGTTGATGGAAGGTCCCCTTTTTCCTATTAAAACCTTGACACTGAAGGTGTTACCAAGTAGGTAATGAGAAGTGGGTGAAAATCAATAGAAGGGCTGTGAAGCATGCACACAGATCCCACAGCACAGCTATATTGGTCCATATTAGTCCATGGGAGCGAGAGGAGATGGGAGAGAGAGGTTTGCAGGATGCTGCCTCAGCAGGGGTACATAGTAATAGATGCCACGTGAGTGAGATCTGGTGGTAACCCCACACCCGCAGAGGTCAGAACCTGCAGTTAGACACTTGATCCAGAACTGCGTATTGTCAAAGCTGCCTTACAGCCTTCCAAAATCACAGTATTTAAATCCACACTCGGTTACGCAAACTCTGGATTGGCTAAGTTTTTTAGGGATATATCAGTGCCATATAAATGGATGCTTGCGTTTTCTATATTATATAAGCTGTGTTCCTTAAAAGCAGCCACACGTGGGTAAGTGATGTGCAGTTCACGAGCGATTCATTTATTTTTGAATGACTCTTTTTACTCACTCGATAGTCATGACTAGTTTTTCTGAGTGACTCGTTATTTTTTGGGTTGTTTGTTTCACCTGCTGGCCGTAATTAATTCTACAGCAGGATTAATACAGTACGCGCTCTTCCGGTGACTATGGACATGTGCTCTGACCAACAACTGTCTGTCATGTGCTCACAGGCAAAATAGATCAGGCTGCAGGCAGCATATAAAGAAGAAAAATACATGTTTACAGCTGATAATTGATCGAATGGTGCAAGATTGAATGCAATTCATTGATTATTGAAACTTATTATAGATACAGTTTTGTAGAACCAAAACGTACACAGCCTCTGCTCAACATCCCCGGGGGGAGGGGGGGTGCATACAATGCTGGCACTTGCTGATTAGTGCTTATCGGGAACTCCCATATTCTCTCTCTCTCGCTCCTCCAAGATGGGCCACGGCGACAAACCCTGCCTGCTTGCAGCATCTTGGCAGGGATGAAGGAGAGCTTTACAGGCAAGTGGCTTTGTGAGGCTGCAATCTCCACCATGGATCCATTTCACTGTAATTAAAAATGTGAGCTGAGCCCTGAGCGAACCAAAAAAAGCAAAGATGCTATCAAACACCAGCATCTAGATCATCCCAACCACTGAATATTGACCTAACTAATCGCTCAGAAACTCTTGAACAATTTTCATGAATTTCTTCCCCTTCGCCGTGATTCGCTTTCGTAATTGGCAACAACCAAAAAATTCCGCTCCATTCTGAAAAGCCATCAAGGAATTCATTTCTGCAGTGGTTTCAGTCAATAGGAGTGACAGTGGGAGTTAGTCTGTGAGTTGCTGCCTCTCTTCGTTAATGGGAACGTAAAGTGGACAGATTCATTTAGAATTCAAGTCACACTTGGCTACCCCAGTATGGCTACCACAGTATTCCACAGCGATATGCCATCCCATCTGGTTTGCGCTTAGTGGGGCTGTCAATTTGTTTTTCAACAAGACAATGACCCAACACACCTCCAGGCTGTGTAAGGGCTATTTGACCAAGAAGGAGAGTGATGGAGTGCTGCGTCAGATAACCTGGCCTCCACAATCATCCAACCTCAACCCAATTGAGATGGTTTGGGATGAGTTGGACCACAGAGTGAACGAAAAGCAGCCAACAATTGCTTAGCATATGTGGGAACACCTTCGAGACTGTTGGAAAAGCATTCCAGGTGAAGCTGGTTGAGAGAATGCCAAGAGTATGCAAAGCTGTCATCAAGGCAAAGGATGGCTACTTTGAAGCCACCCTTTTAACACTTTTGGTTACTACATGATTCCATATGTGTTATTTCATAGTTTTGATGTCTTCACTATTATTCTACAATGTAGAATAATAATATTATTCTACAATTCTTTATTTACAAAATAAAGAAAAACCCTTGAATGAGTAGGTGTGTCCAAACTTTTGACAGTGTGTGTGTGTATACAGTGCATTCGGAAAGCATTCAGACCCCTTTCCCTTTTCCACCCACAGGGGAGCCAGGCCCAGCCTTTCAAAATGGCTTATGGTAGTGAAATTAACATTACATTCTCTGGCAAATGCTCTGGTGGACATTCCTGCAGTCAGCATGCAAATTGCATGCTCCCTCAAAACTTCAGGCAGGCATTGTGTTGTGTGACAAAACTGCATATTTTAGAGTGGCATTGTATTGGCCCCAACACAAGGTGCACCTGTGTAATGATCATGCTGTTTGATCAGTTCTTAATATGCCACAATATGTCAGGTGGATGGATTATCTTGGCAAAGGACAAATGCTCACTAATAGGGGTATAAACAAATTTGTGTGCAAAATTTGAGAGAAATTAGCTTTTTGTGCATATTGAACATTTCACAGAGAAGTTAAAGAAGTTAAGGCAATGCCTTGTGACCAGCTCCACACTGCTTTACAATGCAATGAGTTGCTCTTCCAAGCGGATGACCACAGATCAATGAGGTTAATTAGTGGAAGTGTTTTGCTGTAAACATACCAACTCTTTATTCCAGAATGACTGGACATATTTCAAACCATCTTTATCCGACCTTATGTTGACTTGCAAGCTTGAGCTGGGCGATATGGACAAAAATCCAAATAGTGATAAGTCGCCTGAATTGATGACATAACGATAAATAGAACAATATATTTATAACATTAATATGCTCCACAGTTTTTATTTTATTATCCTTTAAGCTACTACTACTAGTTTGATGGTTGTAGCCATCAAGTGATCCAGGCTGCATCGCATCCAGCCCTGATTGGGAGTCCCATAGGGCGGCGCGCAATTGGCCCAGCGTCGTCCGGGTTTGGCCGGGGTAGGCCATCATTGTAAATAAGAATTTGTTCTTAACTGACTTGCCTAGTTTAAATAAAGGTTAAATAAATAAAAAATCTATTGTCACATTAACAATCACCCATTTTAGCAAACAGATTTCATTTCAAACTTCACATTTCTCTAGTACGGGCTGCTTATCGTAATGAACAATATCAGCAAAATGCCTGCGATAAGTGATCGGTATGGTTGGTGTCGATAATTGAGGGTTTATTGTCCCAGCTCTACTGCAAGATTATGTGTTCCATGGAAATGGCATGGGGCTGTAAAAGTGTTTTGCTTTGAATAGACCACCTATTCATTATAGAATGTCTAGAGGGTTTCTTTCAAACCACATTAATCCAGTGCTGATACAGTATGTAAACATATTTCCAATGGAAATGGCAGAGTTGAAAAATGAGTCTTAATTTCAAATATCACAAATGAATACACAGTAATAACATGTATTGAATACAGGTGTATAAAGTGTTTAATCAAAATATTTAAGCCTCTAGATTCACATTTAAGCTGTAGATTTAGGACTAGATGGGAAATGCAAAAAAAATTGAAACGTAAACCTTGATTTTGCTGAACTGTAGTATTATGCTGTAGTGGACTATTGTATAGGGTGAAATGGTGTGAAGTTGGCATTAGGCTGTGGAGCTGACGCAGCAGGTTTCCATTGATACTTGTAATAGACACTGAACACCCGGCCGAGGTCATTCACTGCAGACTGCAGAGGGAGTGGCCTAAAAACCCATTGTTAGAATCTCACCAGGAAGCCCCTTCCAGCTTGGGTCTGAGTGTGTGTGTGTGTGTTAAAGAAAGAGGAGAGGGAGGGAGGATGGATGGAGGGGGGATGGAGGGAGGGAGGGTGGGTGGGTAGTGAGAGCATCTTGTCCAGACCCTCTTAAAATGCTTCCATCTGGCTGTCGTTGTGCCGATGAGTGTCGCAGTCCCTTGGCAGGCAGGGCCACATTCCCATGTCCCTGGTCTTGTATCTGATCCAGGATGAGCCAGGGGGAATGGGGGCTGCTGCCTGCCTGCCTTCCGCTGTGGAGGGAGAGCTGGCCCTTGAAATGAGCGTCATGGTCCAAAACCCTGTGGTAGATTGTGGGAGGCTGAGTGTGGGTACAATTGACTGTGGAAGTGTGAGTCATGACTAGAACAGCATGGCTGCCTGTGTCTGTGACCCTTCAACCCTGAATCTAGTCTTTGTCACCAGGGGATGGGACGCTGAGAGTGTGGGATGTGAAGACAGGGAGGTGCAGGCTGGCCATCCCAGCCCACAAGGCAGAGATCCTCAGCTGTGACTGGTGCAAATACGATCAGGTACCGAGGTACTTTACTGCAGTACAGCCCCCCACTGTTAAAACCTCAACCCAAAACGTTTAATTTGACGCTTGGAAGCAGGAGTTTATGAAGTGGACCTAAAGACATTTAGGTTTAAAATGCCAACACTTCAAACATGAATAAAACCCATCCTGGGATTGAGAACAGAGATACTGTACAATCACCTCTGCCATATACTAGCCTCACTGCCATTGTTATTAATGATATTGCATATATATATGTGAGAAGACCTCTATAGGTTGTAAAAGGTCTTGTCTCAGCATTTCTTGCCATAAAGATTAATATGAATTTCCCCTAATTATAATGACAGTTAATACAGGCCTGTGTTAGTACAGTATGTACGTTTGGGATACTTGTTTAACCCACTCTGTCTGGGCTGTCCTCAGAATGTGATCGTAACCGGAGCAGTGGACTGTAGCCTGTGTGTGTGGGACTTACGGAATGTCCGGCAGCCTCTGTCACGCCTACTAGGCCATTCCTACGCCATACGAAGAGTAAAGGTAATGTAGCATTCCTTCTCACCCATACACCATTCTAGGGCTGGGCGGTAAACCGTATCTTACTATATACCAGTGTTGATGCACGGACCGGTTTGGATTTTTACTCGACCTTACATAACGGTATTTCAATATTTGGTTTGTTAGTTTCAAGTTTTAATGTCACATGCACAAGTACAGTGAAATGCCTTTCTTGCAAACTCAATACCCAACAATGGGATAATCAATAACAATGTATTACTAGAAAAAAACACACAAGGAATAGGAAATATGAAATACACAAAGTTAGTAAGTAAGCAAGCATACTATATACAGGAAATGTTGAAAAAGTCAGATCCAATACCATATTTACATGTGCAGATAGATAGATATGTATAGGGGTAAGGTGACTAGGCAACAAGATATAAGATAAAACAGAGTAGCAGCAGCTTGTATGTGAGTGGGTGTGTAGAGTCAGTATAAATGTACAGTTGAAGTCGGATGTTTACATACACCTTAGCCAAATACATTTAAACTCCGTTTTTCCTGACATTCCTGACATTTAATCCTAGTAAAAATGTCTTGTCTTAGGTCAGTTAGGATCACCACTTTATTTTAAGAATGTGAAATGTCAGAATAATAGTAGAGAGAGTGATTTATTTCAGCTTTTATTTCTTTCATCACATTCCCAGTGGGTCAGAAGTTTACATGCTACCAAATACTAATTGAGTGTATTGCCTTTAAAATGATTTAACTTGGGTCAACTGTTTCAGGTAGCCTTCCACAAGCTTCCCACAATAAGTTGGGTGAATTTTGGTCCATTACTCCTGACAGAGCTGGTGTAACTGAGTCAGGTTTGTAGGCCTCCTTGCTCACACACGCTTTTTCAGTTCTGCCCACAAATGTTCTATAGGATTGAGTTCAGGGCTTTGTGATGGCCACTCCAATACCTTGACTTTGTTGTCCTTAAGCCATTTTGCCACAACTTTGGATATATGCTTGGGGTCATTGTCCATTTGGAAGACCCATTTGCGACCAAGCTTTAACTTCCTGATTGATGACTTGAGATGTTGCTTCAATATATCCACATAATTTTCCTCCCTCATGAGGCCATCTATCTTGTGAAGTGCACCAGTCCCTCCTGCAGCAAAGCAGCCCCACAACATGATGCTGCCACCCCCGTGCTTCACGGTTGGAATGGTGTTCTTCGGCTTGCAAGCCTCCCCTTTTTCCTCTTAACATAACGATGGTCGTTATGGCCAAACAGTTCTATTTTTGTTTCATCAGACCAGAGGACATTTCTCCAAAAAGTACGATCTTTGTCCCCATGTGCAGTTGCAAACCGTAGTGTGGCTTTTTTATGGCAGTTTTGGAGCGGTGCTTCTTCCTTGCTGATCGGCCTTTCAGGTTATGTCGATATAGGACTCATTTTACTGTGGATATAGATACTTTTGTACCCATTTCCTCCAGCATCTTCACACGGTCCTTTGCTGTTGTTCTGGGATTGATTTGCACTTTTCGCACCAAAGTACGTTCATCTCTAGGAGATGAACGTACTGATTTATTTTGATTTTCCCATGATGTCAAGCAAAGAGGCACTGAGTTTGAAGGTAGGCCTTGAAATACATCCGCAGGTACACCTCCAATTGACTCAAATGATGTCAATTAGCCTATCAGAAGCTTCTAAAGCTATGACATAATTTTCTGGAATTTTCCATGCTGTTTAAATGCACAGTCAACTTAGTGTATGTAAACTTCTGACCCACTGGAATTGTGATACAGTGAATTATAAGTGAAATAATCTGTCTGTAAACAATTGTTGGAAAAATGTATTGTGTCATGCACAAAGTAGATGTCCTAACCGACTTGCCAAAACTATAGTTTGCTAACAAGAAATTTGTGGATTGGTTGAAAAACGAGTTTTAATGACTCCAACCTAAGTGTATGTAAACTTCCAACTTCAACTGTATGTGCATAATATGTGTGAGTGAGTAAATGAGTGAGTGACTGTGTGGGTGTGTAGGGCCATGTGAGTGTGCATAGAGACAGTGCAAACATTGAAATCAGTTGTATTGCTTTGGATAGAAGCTGTTCAAGAGTCTGTTGGTGTCAGACTTGAAGCACCGGTACCTCTTGCCGTGCGGCAGCAGAGAAAATAGTCTAAGGCTTTGACGATTTTCTGGGCCTTCTTTTCACACCGCCTGATATAGAGGTCCTGGATGGCAGGGAGTTCGGCCCCAGTGATTCACTGGGCTGTCCGCACAACCCTCTGTAGCGCCATGCGATCGTAGGCGGTGCTATTGCCATACCAAGCAGTGATGCAGCCAGTCAATATGCTCTCAATGGTACAGCTGTAGAACCTTTTCAAGATTTGAGGGCCCATGCCAAACTTTTTCAAACTCCTGAGGGGGAAGAGGAACTGTCGCGCCTTCTTCACAAATGTCTGTGTATGTTTGGACAAATTTGTACTTCATTTTTTACCCCTTTTTCCTCCCCAATTTCGTGACACTTCTTGACACACTGCTCGCTTAATCCGGAGGAAACACCGTACAACTGGCGACACGAGTCACCGGCCCGCCACAAGGAGTCGCTAGAGCGCCATGGGACAAGGACATCCCGTCTGGCCAAACACTCCGCTAACCCGGACAACGCTGGGCCAATTGTGTGCCGCCTCATGGGTCTCCCAGTCGTGGCCGGCTGCAACACAGCCCGGGATGGAACCCGGGTCTGTAGTGACGCCTCTAGCACTGCGATGCAGAGCCTTAGACCTCTGTGCCACTCAGGAGGCACTTGTTTGGACCATTTTAAGTCTTTAGTGATTTGGACACCGAGGAACTTGATGCTGTTAAATGTATGAATATAATAACTGAGTGAAACTCGTAAAAAATGATGGCAATCGTCTGTTCTTACCGCCAGTAAGAGACCGCTAACAGACTGCTAGCTGAATGTGCACACAATGCACTTTTTTGCCATGAATCTTGCTTGTGATGCAATGCTGGTGCTGGTGCCAAAAGCACGGTAGAAATTGGCACATTGCTCCTGGTGGTGAAGTATGAAACTGCCATTGAATCCATTGAAAATACTTGGTCATAGATAGGTCGTTTGTTTAGCAACAAAACTGACGCGTGCGCAACTCTGGGGCAAAACAGACAGGGTTGGCTTAGACTGTTGACAACATGTAAACTATATTTTGTTTCCAAATGTTTATTGAAAACAAATACATTTGCACTTGTTGTCTCTCAAATGCATTGTTACAGTTGTTGATTAGCTAGCTTGCAAAGTTGAGCCATGTAAGCATTGCCATGACATCAGTCAAAACACCTCAAAACAAGACATGGTATCAATAACAAGATAAAACTAGCTGAAACGAGCCACCTACAATTCCCCACATGGCAGCTTCTTGTCATTGTTGCTAGCTTACGATTCAGAATCGTAACAAAGCATGGCTTCTGTCCCCATCAACGCATGCGCATCATTTTCGTGACATTGTCAGACAACTCGTCTATAGAGGACAATAATTATGATAAAGGAAAAGTGACTTTTTCGCAAAATAGAGGCATAGAAAGACAAAACCGATGTGGTACGGTGTGGAAACGATAGCACGAGTGAAGGAAATGCAGAAATAGATAAATGCCCCAAAAATATTTGTGGTTGAAGTTTGATTGAACATTGTTTTACAATCAGAAGAGAGAAAGCCCCATTAAAACCACTTAGAATGTATTTGTTGCCACCCCAGGGTCACGCACTACTTACGAAGCATATTTAGAACAGATAAAATACTGTCATACCGTCAAAAATGAGAAAAATATAATGATATTATATTTTGGCCATATCATCCAGCCCTACACCATCCTCTCAGTTCCAAGAAAAGGCTTTTCCACTGTGTTAAATTATGTTAGCAAATTGCCAGCTGTTGGAAGCAGGAAACAGCTCAGCAATACTCGACAGCACAGCTTCCCTCCCTTACCTGCCTGCCTAGCAACCTGTTCTGGAAAGATGGTTCTGGTGTGATCAAAGCACTTAGCTGAATGGAGTTAACAAGCACAGTACAGTACGGTCTGATGGGATCCTTGGCAGCTTTGCAGTACACTGGCCCTGCTCACAGGTCCTGCTGTGGTGACAGCTATAGATTTTTTTTCTCTCCTCCATGATCTGTTTAATGGATTTTGAGAGAAAGGTGGTGGGTTGGATGCTTGGATGGGTCGGTCGGCGGGCCCTAGCTACCATGTCCAGTCTAACAACCACCAATTAGTCAGATTAAACAGAATTGACTTCACCCAGCCACCCGACAGACGGCCCAGCAGGTTTCTAGACCTCATCGGCCCTCATCACATGATCCATGTGATTCTCACTCCTCTTAACAATGGGGAATCACCCTGCCACACACTTTAACATCACATAATCAGCTAGAGCTAGCTACAGCACTATCAGTTGGAAGTCCAGTGTTTTCAGGACAGATTTTTAGCATGCGTGGGTAATCAATAGATGCAAGGTGTTCGTAGTGGACCTCATCTTGAGATTTCCAGTGTGTTTGTAAAATCTGCCATCAGGTATAGATTTTCTTAAGGCAGCAAGTCAATGTGATGTTACAAATATAGCATATCAGCAAGTCTGCGAGGACACTGAAAAGAGTGCTCAAAGTAAATGAAAAAGTGCTTGGCAAATCCCTTGTGCTTTTACATATTGGAAAGGTAATATACTGTAGATACGAGCAGAGATTTGATTGCTTTCATTTAACAACATCAAAGCCCAAACTTAAAGATGTGTAAAGGTAAAAGTGTTTAGTCATGGTTGTGTGTGTGCCAGACAATTTCCCCCTCAGCAGGGTGACCACGTGTCCCGGATTGTGTGGGACAGTCCCGCATTTTGGCCCTTTGACCTGCAATCAAACAATCATGTCTCACATTTTATCAACAAATTAAAACACTAATTTACAAAGAAAGGTCGATTTGACCCTTGTTTCAGTCAGACTCCCCATTAATTTGATGAGAATTGACTTTCCAACCTGTTTCTTTTGCAGTCATGTTGCGCTTATGACAAGATATACACTCAGTGGCCAGTTTATTAGGTATACCTATCTAGTACCGGGTCAGACCCCCCTTTGCCTCTAGAACAGCCTGAATTCTTTGGGGCATGGAAACATTGCTCAATTTGTATCAAGGGACCTAACGTGTGCCAGGAAAACATTCCCCACACCATTACACCACTGCCACCAGCCTGTACCGTTGACACCAGGCAGGATGGGTCCATGGATTAATTTAGCTTATGCCAAATCCTGAATCCTGCCATCAGCATGACGCAGCAAGAACTGGGATTCGTCGGACCAGGCGGTGTCAGAGGAAGGCCCTAAAAGACTCCAGTCACCCTGGTCATAGACTGTTCTCTCTGCTACCGCATGGCAAGCTGAACCAGAGTGCCAAGTCTACGTCCAAAAGACTTCCTAACAGCTTCTACCCCCAAGCCATAAGACTCCTGAACAGCTAATCAAATGGCTACCCAGATTATTTGCATTGCCCTCCTCTTTTAAGCTGCTGCTACTCTCTGTTTATTATCTATGCATAGTCACTTTAACTCTACCTACATGTACATATTACCTCAATTACCTCGACCAACCAGTGGCCCCGCACATTGACTCTTTACCCGTACCACCTGTGTATAGCCTCGCTACTGTTCTATTTTACTGCTGCTGTTTAATTATTTGTTACTTGTATTTTTTATTGATCTATTTTTTACTTAACCAACAATGCAGTTAAGAAAAATAAGTGTTAAGGGCTTGTAAGTAAGCATTTCACTGTTAGGTCTACACCTATTGTATTCGGTGCATGTGACAAATACAATTTAGATTTAGATTTGATTTATTTTTCCACTCCTCAATTGTCCAGTGTTGGTGATCGCCTGCCTACTGGAGCCGCTTCTTCTTGTTTTTAGCTGAAAGAAGTGGAACCCGGTGTGGTTGTCTGCTGCAAAGGAACGACGCGTTGTGCTTTCCGAGATGCGGTTCTGCATGCAACTGTTGTACTGCGCTGTTATTTTCCTGTTTGTGACCTGCCTGTTAGCTTGCACAATTCTTGCCATTCTCCTTCGACCGCTCATCAACAAGCTGTTTTCGCCCACAGGACTGCCGCTGACTGGATGTTTTTTGTTTGTCGCACCATTCTCAGTAAACCCTAGACACTGTCGTGCGTGAAAAGCCCAGGAAGCCGGACGTTTCTGAGATACTGGAAACAGAGCGCCTGGCACCGACGATCATTCCACGCTCAGGTCACTCGTTTGGCCATTTCTAATGTTCAATGGAACAGTAACTGAATGCCGCGATGCCTGTCTGCCTGCTTTGTGTAGCAAGCCACAGCCACGTTACTCACTGTCTGTAGGAACAAACCATTTTCGTGAACGGGCTGATGTACCTAATAAACTGTATCATAAGGATGTGGTACTGGTGACGTAAAATACTTCTCCAATCGTTGTTGAGATCTGATATTCTGCGCAGAGCAAGTCGAGACGTAGGCCAATGTCATATCGTCAGCCAATCACATTTGTCAAATCCTTTTGGGCTAAATTTCAGCTGAATTTGAAGAGTTAACTACTTACAAAAAGCATGCTTGTAACAAAGAGCTACAAAAGTAAGTAAATAGCTGTTTTAGACTGGAAATATATAAGGTAATTCAGCTAAACATGTGAGGCTCTCCGTGCTCATTAGTTGCTCATTCAACACTTAATGTCGTTTTTAGAAGTCTCCTTTCCTAACTGTTGTACCTTCCCAGAGACCAACCAGAAATGTTTCCTTTGCCAAATATTCCCATATTTTCATAAAATCTTTCGTTTCTGCATAACCAAATTTTGCGCAAGGCAGTAGAGTAGGCTAATTGTCCTTCGATCAGCTTGCTCAGTGCAGCGGGAGAGGGATTTTTGTGTGTGTATTTTTATTCATGTAGGCTACACTGTCCGGCGAATGTACTGCAAAATCATTCCGTCGTCCCGTATTTGAGTATTTTAAATGTGGTCACCCTATCCCTCAGCTGTTAATAAAAAATGTAACTGTCACATTTTGCAAGTTTATATTGTATTCCTATGGCTTTTCCCACAGTTCTCTCCATTCAACCAGACCGTGTTGGCCTCATGTTCCTATGACTTCACAGTCAGGTAAGACATTCTAATCATTCTGTAAATCTTGTTCAGCTTGTAATGCAAACTGAGCAATAATATCCCACTGTGCATGAACAATGTTTAAAGACAAACGCCACAAACAAGATTTCATTTGTGAAACCTTTACTAAAACCCATTGGAGTCAGTGAAGCGTGATCACTAGATACTGTTTCCTGGAAGAAGGGCAATCTCCTTGAATTATTTAAAAGAATTGACCTCCAGGAACATTCGTGTTTGAGAGGTCTGTAGAAAGATGTGTAAAATATACATGCAAGCAATGGAAATACCAACCACAATCGTACTATGTTGAGTAGGGTCATAAAATCTGTAATTTCAAGGTAGACTGGTTTATTTTTATTTGGCAATGCGTATTCTCCGTCTCAGAGTTTGAATATGTGAGCCTAATTCCCAAACAATGCCGTTAGTCAAGGGTGTGTTGTTTAGTGTCATGCATCCACCAACAGACCCCCCCCCCCCCCGCTCACATAATCAGAGCAGACATCTCTAGCACCGACAACATGACCCATAAATCACTTTTGTGTACGCTGTCGTCTTTTAGAATCATTCCTTGAGACAGAATTAACATCATCCTATGCTGTCCTGTACTGAGATCCTATTCTATTCCTCCAGTCTTTTTTCAATATGGAGCCAATTTGTTTTCAGCACTTTTATTTCCATGACTGTTCAAATCTTGTTTTCTCATGGCTCTCTCGTCTCTCTGCAGCAGACATATGGTGAACAATATGTTTGGAACATCGAATCGCAATAAAATCACAGTATCAAATCACAATACGTATAGAATCATGAGAGTCACAATACATATCGTATCAGCACCTAAGTATCGTGAGGTCCCTGGCAATTCCCAGCGCTATTGTCTTGTATCTCTACAAGTTCTATTGTCACATACACTGCATAGGTGCAGTGAAATGTGGCGTTTTACAGGGTCACCAATCGTAGTGTGACACCCTGGAGCAAAGTAGGGTTAAGTGCCTTCCTCAAAGGCACATCGACAGACCTTGTCAGCTCAGGTATTCAAACCAGCAACCATTCGGTTACTGGCCCAACGCTCTAACTGCTTGGCTACTTGGCGCTGTTTACAGTGCAGTGTGCAATGCAGTGCAGTGTTCAGTGGGCTGGTTGGCTGCTGAGGTTTGGACCAGCGCCAACCTGACTTTTATTGATTTGGCCTGGGGCAAGACTGCCTTGGTTAGTTCAGGCAGATTACTGTGGTGGTGTATTTCATTAGAAACTATCGCTGACTACACAGAGACATTTTATGCGACACCAGTCTTCTTCATGCCCCTCCAAGGCCAGCCTTATCTTGTTGTTTGAAGTCCGAAATCGAGTCAATTGCTTTCATGTGAAAAAAATAAACACCATTTTTTTAAATGTTATTCTTGGTGTTGGATCAACACAGTTTTTCTCTCTCTCTGACTCTGTTGGAAACCTGGTCTCTTTGTTGACAACTTGGTTGCATCTGTCTGACAGAAAGGTATGCCATGTTATGCAAGTACCCTTAGGTAAAACATAAGTAACACACTTGCCACTGATCGGGCTTACAAAAGAAAAACTTCCCACCAAGGAATGAGTCATTTTTGGGAGGTTTTCTTCGGCATGCCATCACTGGATTACTGTCATACTGTTTGCTGAAGGCCTACCTGAACTATCTATCTCTGTTCTAGCTGCTGTTCACTCTTCACTTCCCTTGACTTGGCTTTTTGTTTCCGATGTCACGTGAAAGTCAGTGGCTATGGGAAAGCCCCTCTCTATATATTTTACAACACCTTGTCCCACACTGGTGCCTCTGTGCTCTTATAGGCCTAGACACACAGAGCAGGATCATGAGTCTCTCACTGAATTTCAGCCTCAAGACTTTTGAGAAGTGTAACTTGGTCATAAAAAAGGTTTGATTTTTACATTGTCCCATCTCAAGAGGTTATAAAAAAAGTGCCTATTAAGTGCCACATAAAGTAACAGTAACAGAGTTGACGATTTCTTCTGAAATCAGTCATGAATCCCCTTTTGACAGCGGGAATGGAAGCTTATTGTGTGCAACGGGAAGTGGAAATTGAATGCAAGCTTCACAACATTTTTTTTTAAGTTCCCTTAAATGTTAATTTTATTTAACTAGGCAAGTCAGTTAAGAACATATTCTAGGAACAGTGGGTTATCTGCATTGTTCAGGGGCAGCACGACATCATTTTACCTTGTCAGCTCGGGGATTCCATCCAGCAACCTTTCGGTTACTTGCCCAACGCTCTAACCACGAGGCTACCTGCCGCCCCATTGAGGGACAGACGTAAATGAATCACTAATCACATGAAATAAATAATAATCTTCAGAAATTACTTTGTCAAAGCAACAAAATAACTAAGGCTTTACAATGATGATGAAACTTGGAGACATTTTGGGATTTAAAATCTTCCTAGAAGTGACACATGGTTGGGGGACATGTGAGGGACATGTCAAAATGCAGAATTTTGGCACTTTACCAAGCATTTATTTATATTAAACATCTGATTTATAGAATTTTCCATATGGTCTATATTAAAAGGCACTTCATTTAATATAACAGTCTTTTAAAATTCAATATTGGTGCACAATTTCTACTTAAAATATCACAAGGCACTGTTTTCATGTAACAACCCAATTATGTTGTGCTGGCCTGTACACGTGTGGGAGAAATTAGCAGTTATCATTCGGATTTATATATGATATGGGTTACTGAACGGATATTTAACCAGAATTGTCAGTGCATCTCAAGCCCACGTTAGCCTACAGAGCTAATAGGCTAAGTCTATGTACATATGGCTGAGTAAACTCATAGATCAATACTGTTTTTAATGTGGAGCGTGTTTAGCCATGGGGTTGTGTCATATTCCGTGAAGAAACCAGATAATTATTTCTAGCACTGCACTGCATCGATCACCTATGCTTTAAAGGTAATTAACGGAAATTGTTTTCCTTAGATCGTCATGGCACTGCTGAACAAAAGGTTTGTTTTCCTATAGATAAAAAAATACAGCCAGGCCTTGTGTGT
Organism: Salmo trutta; assembly: GCF_901001165.1. Lineage (NCBI taxonomy): Eukaryota > Metazoa > Chordata > Actinopteri > Salmoniformes > Salmonidae > Salmo > Salmo trutta. Next base: position 30,039,680 of record NC_042957.1, read on the forward strand.
CATGCATGTACTGTCCATTCATTACAGGCATGGGACTGGGTTGAGGCGATGGCACCTGTTGTAACATAGACCTCATCCCAGGCCTCTGTTTACTCACTCCAAGTTACGTTTGGTTGTCTTTAGAATTCTACCAGGTCCTGGTGTTTACATGAGATTAGGTGTCCTGTTTGATTCACAGCGCTAGGTGAGGTTGGGTTGCCATGGTGGGCTCTGTTCATTCAGGAGTGTTGGGACTGAAGGTAAACGATGCGCTGGCCGCTGCCACCTGTTATTGTAGGGCTAATTAGAGCAGGATATTGCCTCACCTCAATTAGCCTGTACGCTGGCTGGGTATTGTGGGAGGAACGAGAAGGAGAGCCATCTACAGTACCTGAGCTAGAGCACATCGCCACTGGGCCTGGATCTGACTAACTGTTTGTTCCCACAGAAACGTACTGAGTGTGAGTTATGGAGATGGATCGTGTTGTCTTTTGAGTCCTACTGACACTACTCTCTTGAAGTGAATGGGGTGGTACACCTGCTCATCAAACATTTCATTCCAAAATCATGGGCATTAATATGGAGTTGGCCCCCTACCTGCTGCTATAACAGCCTCCACTCTTCTGGGAAGGCTTTCCATTAGATGTTGGAACATTGCTGCAGGGACTTGCTTCACTTCAGCCACAAGAGCATTAGGGATGTCGGGCACTGATGTTGGGCGATTAGGCCTGGCTCGCAGTCAGCATTCCAATTAATCCCAAAAGTTTTTGATGGGGTTAAGGTCAGGGTTCTGTGCAGGCCAATCAAGTTCTTCCACACGGATCTCGACAAACCATTTCTGTATGGACCTCGCTTTGTGCACAGGGGCATTGTCATGCTGAAAGAGGAAAGGGCCTTCCGCAAAATGTTGCCACAAAGTTGGAAGCACAGAATCGTCTAGAATGTCTTTTATACTGTAGCGTTAAGATTTCCCTTCATTGGAATTAAGGGGCCTAGCCAAAACCATGAAAATCAGCCCCAGACCATTATTTCTTCTCCACCAAACTTTACAGTTGGCACTATGCATTCGGGCAGGTAACATTCTCCTGGCATCCGCCAAACCCAGATTCGTCCGTCTGACTGCCAGATGGGGAAGCATGATTCATCACTCCAGAGTCCAATGGCAGCGAGCTTTATACCACTCCAGCAGACGCTTGGTATTGTGCATTGTGATCTTAGGCTTGTGTGCGGCTGCTTGGCCATGGAAACCCATTTCATGAACAGTTCTTGTGCTGACGTTGCTTGCAGAGGCAGTTTGGAATTCGGTAGTAAGTGTTGCAACTGAGGACAGACGATTTTTACGCGCTACGCTCTTCAGCACTCGGCGGTCCCGTTCTATGAGCTTGTCTGGCCTACTACTTCGCGTCTGAGCCGTTGTTGCTCCTAGACGTTTCCACTTCACAATAATAGCACTTACAGTTGACCGTTGCAGTTCTAGCAGGGCAGAAATTTTACAAACCGACTTGTTGGAATAGTGGCATCCTATGACGGTGCAATGTTGAAAGTCACTGAGCTCTTTAGTAATGTTTTCCCATGGAGATTGCATGGCTGTGTGCTCAATTTTATACACCTGTCAGCAACGGGTGTGGCTGAAATAGCCGAATCCACTAATTTGAAGGCATGTCCACGTACTTTTGAAAATATATGGTACATACTGTAGACACTAATAAGGGGAAGCCTTGTTCTCTTTGTGTATTTGTTTTATTCTTCTGTTGAACACCGATATATGTAATTTAGACTAGAGAACACTCAACACATATTTTATTTTCCCAGGCTAATTTCCGAGTTTGTTTTCATCATCCGCATTGCTTTCGCAAACCTCTTATTTCCTTTTGACTCTAATGCTCTACGTGGATCTTTTCTTGAATGCAATCCTACCTGTTAACATCCAATGGGCTCCAGACCCACAATGCAGTTGCAGTATGGGAGAGGCCTATTGCGGATTGGCACTAACAGCTCTCCTTCTATAATAACTCTAAATGACTGACTCCCCTGGCACACATAAATAGGCCCGGAATATTTTTCTAAAAGAAATCATTTAATTACATTTGCTAAGTGGATCAGTCTGGCGCGCGCTGCGTCAGGGCTTTGAGCCATCGCCCCGTCCGTCAGAAGGGGAAAGGGGGGAGAAACGGCATTTCAATTAGTGGGATTGCCTCATGTTGTGTTGGGCTGCGTCTGCTTCCACAGGCTCTGGGACTACTCCAGGACCGAGCAGCCGCTGCTGGAGACGCTGGAGCACCACTCAGAGTTCGTCTGTGGCCTGGACTTCAATCTGCAAATCCCCAACCAGGTCTGTCTCAGTATTGTCTAACTATTATCTCACCGGCCCATGTATTTATCTCAGCCACAGGGCTCAGCCATTGGACCCAACCTCTGCGGAAAAAAACGCTACTAGGGGTTCCGACACAGCGACATAACACCACAGTGGACACTTACCCCTGCGGGCCCAGCACGTTCACTTAGAGAAAACACTACTTCTGCCTTTTCCTGAGGTATATGTTGTACTGAAGAAAAGCGTTGCATAGAGTAAATGTATCCTTATAAAGTCCACTGCAATGCTGTTCTATCTATCTATTAGTCTGCATTACAGTAGCCAGCATCCATGAATTCAATTCTCCAGTCACATTCTCCCTCACAAAGTGTTTGATATCAGTCCAGCTATCAATCTAGCTGAGGAGCCATATAATTGAAAACGTCACTCTCACTTCTTCTTATTCCTACCCCGTACCTAGCCTCTACTGTTCGGTCTCTCATGGCTGTTTACATTGTTCAGCCTGAGAGGACTGTAAAATTGACTGATAGGATGTAATATGCTCTATTGTAAAGGCTAGTCATTACTGGGGATGTCATTTTTCATATGACGCTGATAGCCTTCCTGTGTTATTCTCTGGAAAAAAAACTGTCACGCACAATTTGGCATAAACACAACTGTGGGTATACAGTGTCCATGGAGCCTGGGTATCTACACACACATACACACATCGAACAAACACACCCACATTCCTGGAAACTTTCAAAGTTGACCAGTAAACTACCAGAATGTTGGTATCTTTCAAGGATTTGATGTAATCTATCACAAGACATCTAGTGGCCCTTTAGGGTACTTCAGATGATCGCAGGTGTCTAACAATATCTGGTCCTCTGTGTGGCTTTATCACCTATGAAATAATTAAATAAGAAAACATTTAAATAAAGAATGACAAAGCTGTAAAACATTATCATATATATCTATATATATCTCTATATATATATATATATATATATATATATATATATATATATATATATACACACACACACGCACTACCGTTCAAAAGTGTGGGGTCATTTATACATTTCCTTGTTTTTGAAAGAAAAGCACATTTTTTGTCCATTAAAATAACATGAAATTGATCAGAAATACAGTGTAGACATTGTTAATGTTGTAAATGACTATTGTAGCTGGAAACGGCTGATTTTTTTATTAGGTATCTACATAGGCGTACAGAGGCCCATTATCAGCAACCATCACTCCTGTGTTCCAATGGCACGTTGTATTAGCTAATCCAGGTTTATCATTTTAAAAGGCTAATTGATCATTAGAAAACCCGTTTGCAATTATGTTAGCACAGCTGAAAACTGTTGTCCTGATTAAAGAAGCAATAAAACTGGCCTTCTTTAGACTAGTTGAGTATCTGGAGCATTTCGATTGCAGGCTCAAAATGGCCAGAAACAAAGCACTTTCTTCTGAAACTCGTCAGTCTATTCTTGTTCTGAGAAATGAAGGCTATTCCATGCAAGCAATTGCCAAGAAACACTAAGTTGACTGTGCCTTTAAACAGCTTAGAAAATTCCAGAAAATGATGTCATGGCTTTAGAAGCTTCAGATAGGCTAATTGACAACATTTGAGTCAGTTGGAGGTGTACCTGCGGATGTATTTCAAGGCCTACCTTCAAACTCACTGCATCTTTGCTTGACATCATGGGAAAATCAAAAGAAATCAGCCAAGACCTCAGAAAAAAATTGTAGACCTCCACAAGTCTGGTTCATACTTCGGAGCAATTTCCAAACACCTGAAGGTACCACGTTCATCTGTACAAACAATAGTACGCAAGTATAAACATCATGGGACCACGCAGCCGTCATACTGCTCAGAAAGGAGATGCGTTCTGTCTCCTAGAGATGAACATACTTTGGTGCGAAAAGTTTAAATCAATCCCAAAACAACAGCAAAGGACCTTGTGAAGATGCTGGAGGAAACAGGTACAAAAGTATCTATATCCACATTAAAACGAGTCCTACATCGGCATATCCTGAAAGGCCGATCAGCAAGGAAGAAGCCACTGCTCCAAAACTGCCATAAAAAAGCCACACTACGGTTTGCAACTGCACATGGGGACAAAGATCGTACTTTTTGGTGAATGTCCTCTGGTCTGATGAAACAAAAATAGAACTGTTTGGCCATAATGACCATCGTTATGTTTGTAGGAAAACGGGGGAGACTTGCAAGCTGAAGAACACCATCCCAACCGTGAAGCACGGGGGTGGTAGCATCATGTTGTGGGGGTGCTTTGCTGCAGGAGGGACTGGTGCACTTCACAAAATAGATGGCTTCATGAGGGAACAAAATTATGTGGATATATTGAAGCAACATCTCAAGTCATCAGTCAGGAAGTTAAAGCTTGGTCGCAAATGAGTCTTCCAAATGAACAATGACCCCAAGCATACTTCCAAAGTTGTGGCAAAATGGCTTAAGGACAACAAAGTCAAGGTAATGGAGTGGCCATCACAAAGCCCCGACATCAATCCTATAGAAAATTTGTGGGCAGAACTGAAAAAGTGCGTGTGAGCAAGGAGGCCTACAAACCTGACTCAGTTACACCAGCTCTGTCAGGAGTAATGGACCAAAATTCACCCAACTTATTGTGGGAAGCTTGTGGAAGGCTACCTGAAACGGTTGACCCAAGTTAAATCATTTTAAAGGCAATACACTCAATTAGTATTTGGTAGCATGTAAACTTCTGACACACTGGGAATGTGATGAAAGAAATAAAAGCTGAAATAAATCATTCTCTCTACTATTATTCTGACATTTCACATTCTTAAAATAAAGTGGTGATCCTAACTGACCTAAGACAGGGCATTTTTACTAAGATTAAATGTCAGGAATTGTGAAAAACTGAGTTTAAATGTATTTGGCTAAGGTGTATGTAAACTTCCGACTTCAAGTGTGTGTACAGTGCCTTCGGAAAGTATTCAGACCCCTTGACTTTTTCCACATTTTGTTACGTTACAGCCTTTTTCTAAAATGTATTACATTGTTATTTTTCCTCATCAATCTACACACAATACCCCATAATGACAAAGCAAGTACAGGTGTTTTAGAAATGTTTGCAAAAATAAAAATATTACATTTACATAAGTATTCAGACCCTTTACTCAGTACTTTGTTGAAGTACCTTTGGCAGCGACTACAGCATTAAGTCTTCTTGGGTATGACGCTCCAAGCTTGGCACACCTGTATTTGGGGAGTTTCTCTCATTCTTCTCTGCAGATCCTCTCAAGCTCTGTCAGGTTGGATGGGGAGCATCGCTGCACAGCTATTTTCAGGTCTGTCCAGAGATGTTTGATCGGGTTCAAGTCCGGGCTCTGGCTGGGCCACTCAAGAACATTCAGAGACTTGTCCCGAAGCCACTCCTGCGTTGTCTTGGCTGTGTGCTTAGGGTCGTTGTCCTGTCGGAAGGTGAACCTTCGCCCCAGTCTGAGGTCCTGAACGCTCTGGAGCAGGTTTTCATAAAGGATCTCTTTGTACTTTGCTCTGTTCATCTTTCCCTCGATCCTGACTAGTCTCCCAGTCACTGCCACTGAAAAACATCCCCATAGCATTAGGCAGCCACCACCGTGCTTCACCGTAGGGATGGTGCCAGACGTGACACTTGGCATGGTGCCAGACGTGACGCTTGGCATTCAGGCCAAAGAGTTCATTCTTGGTTTCATCAGACCAGAGAGTCTTGTTTCTCATGGTCAGATTCCTTTAGTTGCCTTTTGGCAAACTCCAGGCAGGCTGTCATGTGCCTTTTACTGAGGAGTGGCTTCCATCTGGCCACTCTACCATAAAGGCCTGATTGGTGGAGTGCTGCAGAGATTGTCGTCCTTCTCCCCAGTAGGTGGGCCTATGCCCTCTAAGGTCCACCCATGACTGCGCACCTGCCCAGTCATGTGAAATCCATAGATTAGGGCATAATGAATTTATTTCAATTGACTGATTTCCTTATATGAACTATAACTCAGTAAATTCTTTGAAATTGTTGCATCTTGAGTTTATATTTTTGTTCAGTGTATTATTGTAAATATATATTTTTTTAAACAATCAACTTAGTGAATACCATTGGTGTTCATGAGGGTTTCCGCATGAAATAACCGTAATATTTTGACCGTAGTTACGATAGATTGTCATACATTTTCTGTTAATTACCAAATCACCTGAAGATTCCGGTAACTAGTAAACGACCATTAGCTTTGCAACCCTACACACACACACAGGGGGCTGCCTGTGGTGCAGTCTGCGGGGTCTGGGCGGTAGTTTCCACAGTCAGGCCTGACGTCAGCACATAGTGATGGATGAAAGACAGCAGGTCAGAACTGTCACGGAGACATCACAGCCAGGCTGTGACTCAGATAACAGCAATCAACTACTGCACAGTTCACTTCTCCACCTACCTCACACACTAATACAGGATACCTCAACTGTGCATATATTAGTAAAGGAATTAGACTAAGACATCTATATTTGTTCAATGTTTGTGTCAGCATATCCTTTTTGGATTACCTTGAGGATGATCTTGAGGTATTTTTTTCCCCCTTCTTCTAGCAGAAGTACATTTGGTAGAAAAGTAGATGGCGTTTAACATTCTGTTTTTAAGCAGTGGGAATGGCATCTCAGTCATCCGTTTAGGTCTTGTACTTTACATAATTTCAGTTACCCCTGTAAAGTTGTGTAAATGTAAACACTTTTTAAGGACATGCCTGCACTTGGAACAGTAATCAAAATTACTCAGATACCCCGCTTCTAATTATTATGAATGATGACGTCCCCTGAGCCAAACTCGCCAGGGGGCTGAAAATCTCTTTCTGGCAGATGTTTGCCAGTTGCACATCTACTGCTACCAATGGAAGTCGTGCCTACCCAGCACAGCTACACAAAAGCTTGCTTGGCACTCCAACCAATTTGTTGGGATAAGTGTATTTTTTCAAGCATAAATTTTTCCTAATTTATTCTTTTAGGCACAGGTTTGTCTGTTGCCAACCTGCGGGGGTGCAGGAGGGTACTGTTACCTGTGCCAGGAAGAGGGAGCATGCCGTATCGGAGCGGGGGAAAACTCCTACAGCAGTGTTTCTCTCCCGCCCCCCCATCAGTGGAGAGAATAAACCGTAGGCTAACGCACATAACCTCTATCTCAACATGCCAAGAAGATACAGCTTTTACACAGCCCACTACCTACCCTCTCTAGTCTCCACATGACTGGAAGTCTCCTACAGTACAGCCCCAACCTTCTCCTTCTACCAACACATCACTGCACACCTCCCCCATCCCCTTACCCTCACCCCAGCTAATGTGCAGAGTGGTCCCCCACCCTCCCACAGGGTAATGCTGCATGCAGTCACACGTGTCTGATTGATCCCCTCTCTCCAGGTTGTGCTAGCCTCTGACCAGCTCTATTGTCGTTGTGCTGTGAAGCGCGCCACACCACACAGCACAGCAGCCTCCCCTGCATAGACCCTCCAAACTGCAGCAATTACATGTTAACAGCTCCTTACAGAGGAGCAGGAGTTAAGCTGCTTGGATGCCAGGCAGGGGTAATACATCACAGAGGGGAGAATATGACAGATATTCTAACATCCAGAGGAAATTCAGGGAGAGACTCTCAAAGTTTTCCTCCCCTAGAATAGTTTGGAGAAATCCAGTTTTGGAGAAAGTTGAAGTATAGGATTGGACCTCTCCAGCAGGGACTGGGGATAGGGACACTCCTCAGGGGTCATTCCTCCTCCTCCTCCTCCTCTTCCTCCTTTACCCTACAGACTGCTGCAGCGCTGGCCTCTCTGTGGCTTTCACTTTGTTTTGCAGTAAAGTAATTAATGGAGGACATTTTTTTTCCTTCAATGGCTGAGTCACGGGCTGGTCTGCTTGGCAGTGAGACAGATTCTCCTCTCTGTAGTACTCAAGAATAATGAATTCTCCCCTCCCACCAAGGTACGGAGAGGAGAGGAAAGAGCTAAAGGAAGTATGGCGCTCTGTTGGAGACATATTTCTTCAGGGCTAAATCATACTGGCAGAATTCTATAGCACCATGTTTGTTATTTTATGACCCTCCATACTTTATTGTTCATAAAAGATAAATAAACGTAGCCTTTTCTTTAAATATATGTGGACAGATAGGCCAGTATATAATTTGTCGTGTGTGAAGACGTTTGACTGCCGTGCCACGGAGCTTTTTGTCTTTGGAGCTAAAAAGCCTTGATCAATTTGCCATGCTATTGAATAGCATTTTCATTGTCTTTATAAAGACTAAATTAAAGTGGACAGTGTGTAATTGAGTTGATAACCATGACATTCTGTACTTCTGATAGAGTTCAAACTAATAACGAGCCCCACTAAGGCTCAAAAACATGACTCTGCTTGAAAAGCCAATCTCCACTCAGACACTGTACCCGCAGTATACAGAATAATATTGAAAATGTCTAAACGGTATGTGCAATTCTGTCTGAACAACAAAAAAAATGTGTCCTAACACCAAGACACTATAAAATGTTCACTGCTATTATAGGAACAGCAGACAATTGTGTACCAAAACTACCCTCAACACTTTCCATCCAACTCTGAAATCCCGCCCATTGTATGAATGTGACTGACCGTACAACAAGTCACATGCATCCTAATATATCCTAGTCCTCTGTCTGACTCCAGTTTGAAACCCAACAAAGACACATTTTCTTATCATGTGAAATCACATGAGGATGTCATCTCCATCGCGCGGATCACGTGGAATCTAATTTTGATTAGTGCAATCTGTCTTTGTGTCCACAGGTGGTGGACTGCTCCTGGGATGAGACGGTAAAAATCTACACCCCTCTATGCCTGGCTGCCCCTCTGCCTAGCGCACAGTAGAGAGTTCATAATTGCCCTGCCGCAAGGAACAGGAGAGAGGACTTTTAGGACGGCAGTGGGTTTCAATCATGGCCGTGGCGTTTGCCAAAGCTTCACTGCGGCTTTCATAATGATTCTATTAAAAGGGGGGGCTGTGGGGAAGCGTCATCCTAGCCCGCACACACAACAGAGTCTGAATACAGATGGGAAAGCAGGGATTCCTCCCCGTCTGTCCATCAGAGAGAGAGAGATATTGGGATCTGAAGGTTGCTCAACTCAAACACGTGCCAACAAAATGCCTGATGATCTGCTGTTTGTCCTTATTGTTGGTAGAATGCTTGTCCTTATTGTTGGTAGAATGCTTGTCCTTACTGTTGGTAGAATGTATGGTCATATTGGTGTATTTAGTGATGGTGTACTGATTTAGTGAGGGTTTGAAATGCATTTGATTATTTACTACATTTCTCTGGGTCCTCTACCAAGGAGGAACAAACCTGGCCATATAGCTCAACACACAGGCTTGAACTCTATCCATGATCTTGTCAGACTTTCCATTGCTTTACAATGTTAATTCTACAGATATGAAAGTGAATGTCATGAATCTGACAGAATGTTCTCTGTGCCCTGGTGGGAGAGGTGAGGGGAGAGAGCCCTAATTTAGCCCTCAGCAATCCCAGCTTTATGCTGCTTTTTGCATATGAGTTGGGCTCCCGATTGGTGCAGCGTTCTAAGGCACTGCATCTCAGTGCTAGAGGCGTCACGGCAGACCCTGGTTCGATTCCAGGCTGTATCACAACTAGCGTGATTGGGAGACCCATTGGGCGGTGCACAGCATCGTTAGAGTTTGGCCGTCATTGTAAATAAGAATTTGTTTTTAACTGACTTACCTAGTTAAATAAAGGTTAAATACAAATTAAAAATAAAAGCTGTTGAGGCCTGAACCAAATATTCTCTGGAGACCGTTTTTTTTGTACATTTCATAATAAAAGTGACTGCACACAGGCGAGCTGTCTGGCATTGCACCGATCTGAAATAGGCTCCAACTCTCTTGGAATTAGTATTTTACAATCTTCTTTGCTATTGCTTCTTTTTTTGCATATAGACTGAATTCATTGTGTTTCACCAGTTTATTATTTTGCCTATAGGCCTACGTTTATTTTAGTGTTTGTTTTGGTTCCTTTGTGTTTGTCTTATCAAGATTTGCTTAGCGCTATGGACTAAATGGCAATCACACTGGATGCATTCTTATCACACTTAATTCCTACTGGTCGATATGGGAAAACTAACAGGGGAAATATATGGCTATTTTATTTTAATGATCCTCCATAATTTGGATTTTTCACACTGGAAGCTGAATTGTCGTGGTCAAAATCAATCTACAGAGATAGTTTAAAAAATACATCAGAGACTGTAATGCATGGTTGAGATAACACTATAGAGAGGGGTTCCCCTAAAAACTTTATGTCCCTTGAAGAAAATTAACTGGGTCCATGTGCCCTGGTCCCCGTTCATCATGGCACTACAATTTAGCAGTCTAATTTACGCCGATTTCATGCGTTTGCAAAGCGTTGTAATTGGTCCGAGGACTACAATATGTAAATAGAACAGCCTGGTAAAGTCCTTCAAAGTAAGTGGGCTGGTTCCTACGTCCGTTATTGTGGGTAAAAGGCAACCAACCACAGTTGCGGCAAATGTGTTATTCAACGTGGCAACTTAAGCGCTCAAGTGTTGCGCCCATGCAGCTCTGTGCTAGAGGTAATATACTGTCGGGTTTACCCATATGCACTGTAGTTTAGTTCTTTCACAACAGCTCACCTCGCAGTCTCTCTGCTGTATCCAACAGCATGTGACACAAAAGTAAGTAAGCTAGAACCTCACGAACAGAAAAGGTGATTTAATTGATGAAAAACGCATATTCAAACATATGCGTCAACATTCCCAAGCTTCTTTTTGTATCTTCAACGTTTTGGGACCAGCCTCTTTGTTTTACGGACACCGTTATATTGAAAGGTCCTGCTTGCAACCGATTTTTTTCTTGACATTAATAACTTGGACATTTACAGCTGTGCTCTCAAGGAGAAAGGCTGTACAGTATACACTTTATTCAAAGGGACTGAGCGCACAATAAGGACTCGCCGTTATTTCCTCTTTCTTGCTCTTGCGTAAAGGGAAATTCAAGGCAACCATGGAAGTTTGTAAAGGTCGTTTACTTGGTATCTCCGTCGCTGTTGCTCATGGATTTTTCTCGGGATCGTTGAACATTTTGCTAAAAATTCTCATCACGACTTATAACTTCAACTACCTCACTCTCATCCAGTGCCTCACCAGCACATTGGCGGCGGTTACACTTGAGATACTAAGGAGACTGGGAAAAGTAGACATACCCCCGTTCAGCCTTCAACTAGCCAAAGTCTTCGGAAGTGTTTGTATTCTGTCCACATTACAGTCCACTCTAACACTATGGTCTCTCAGAGGGTTGAGTCTACCCATGTATGTGGTTTTCAAACGTTGTCTACCGTTGGCCACCCTGGGTATCGGCGTGTGCATTCTGAAGAACGGAACCCCGTCAGTGGGGGTCATAACGGCGGTGCTCATCACTACTGGAGGAGCAGCTCTAGCTGGTAAAATTACACGTATTATTATATTATACTTATACATCAAGTTAAGTAGGAACGAAACATTATGATTTATTCTAAATTGCCTATCCATATGGTGCATATTACGCAGTTGAAAGTGGTGAGTGTATGGGCTTCAAACTACTGCATTCAAGCGATAATTCATCCTAGAGCCAATATTACAAATACACCAACCGGCCCACTGGGAACAGACGTAATTTCGAGGTTTTGTTGTGATTTAAGTCTAGTTGAGTTCTCAACTAACTTGAGTTCAAGTAAAACACAAGTCACTATGTCATTGGATTTAGATATATGTAAAAATATATATATATATTAAATCCCTTTTCAGTTGATGACTTTTTGCAAATCCAATCCGTTTTCTACGTTGATTCAATGTCATCACATATGTATAACGTTTTTCTTTTAAATGACGTGGAAACTGTTGATTCAACCCGTTTTTTCCTACTAGAGAATACAAAAAAAACAAGTTAAAAAAGTAATTAGTGTTTTCTTAAAAGGTGCCATTGTAAAGTATACAGATGCAGCAGTTCTGAATGTTGCTGACACTGTGAGGAAGGTTCACCACCTTGCTCTGTCCCCATCATATGGATAGGATGTGTTAAAGATGTCTCCACACTACTTTATAATAACTTTCAGAAGAGCCGTTACATCCGCACAGCAAATTGGCCAGTGTTACCTAGTGTTGATTTTTCAGTGTAAAATTTCCAGACTTGATTCAAGAGATAAATCAAATCTGTGGAGTTGGACTTATCACACCCGTTACTGAGATGGTTATTCCAGTTTAAATGGTTTAGGTAGTCTCATTGAGCAATCTTCCTTACCTTGGCAGTCATTCTGAATGCAGATTGCAGGTGATTAGAAGTTCAAATTGTTGGATATCCTCAGCCACTCTGGATAGATTCCAACAAGAATTACATATCACTTTGCAAGCCAGCATAAACTTGCCTGATTTGGCCTCCAAACAAGGCATTTCAGACCACTGCGTTAGAGTATAACTAGGCCATCAAAGTAAGGTCTTATGATATATGTAATGTGTTGCCATAAAGAGTTTAATTTCAATGATAACATATTCACACGGGCACTGACTTGATGAAGGCAACAGGACTGAATGCCATGGAATGCAATAACCATGTTTCTGTCATTATCAAACACAGTCATGGATGGTACTGGTAACTCCACAATTCATGGAAAGGCACACTGGGAAATATGCAAATAAGGCTTTACACCCTACAGTGTTAAAGCAACACCCAAAAACGAGTTACTGCAACACTACAGGGGTTAATTCTCTAACACTGAGAAAGTGTAATAGCATTAGCTCTAAGCAAAGTGTTAGTAAAGTGTGGACCCATATAGACTGAAAAAGTGTTATATTTAACACTCAGAGAGCTGATTAAACACTTCATAATTTTTTACAATAAGGAATTTTTGAGAAAAAAATGTAATCACATATTTTTTTACTGTTCTCTCACCACTGCGGTTCTTATTGTGACACGGTGTCTGTGTTTACTCAGGGTCTGGTGACGTGACGGGTGACCCGTTTGGCTACGTGACGGGCGTCCTGGCTGTGATCATCCACGCCTCCTACCTGGTCCTGATCCAGAAGACCAGCACAGACAGTGAATATGGGCCCCTCACGGCCCAGTACTCCATCGCCATCATGGCCTCCCCAGTTCTCTTAATCTGCTCCATCGTCAGCATGGACTCCATCAACATGTGGAGCTACACGGGCTGGAGTAACCCCTTCATCTCTGGCATCTTCTCCATCTGCATCCTCATCGGCTGTGCCATGAACTTCACCACGCTGCAATGCACCTACATCAACTCGGCCGTCACCACCAGCTTCGTGGGCGTGGTAAAGAGCATCGCCACCATCACAGTGGGCATGGTGGCCTTCAGCGACGTGGAGCCCACCAGGCTGTTTGTGGCCGGCGTGGTGGTCAACACGGTGGGTTCCATCACCTACTGTATCGTCAAGTACTTTGAGACCAGGAAGAAGACCCTCTACCAGGACCTGGAGGAGCAAAGCAAGGACGAAACTCTGCCTGGACAGCCTTACATCGAGAAGAAGCCACCCAACGGAGACCTGGAGCCCCTGCCCAATGGTCACAGAGGGTCTGACGGAGGATCGATCGAAGGATCTTTCCCCACACAGGAGCACCTACTCAATGATCAGCGCCTCAGTGACTACCCACCTCAAGACACCAGCAACAGTATGGAGTTTGTAGAACTCCAGAGAGAAGCCTTCCATAGCGAGAACCGGGCCAGCCAGTCTGTGAGTGACAGTTACGTGGGGGTGTGGAGGTCCATCCGTAACCTGAAGTTCTTCAAGAAAGACGCCTTAATAGATAATATGGAGGTGCAGAGCCCTTGATGGGGAATCTCTATTTTCAAAGGGTGCATGTTTTGTCAGTCCTTTATGTTTGTATCTTTTTTTCTGTTTGTTTGTTTGTAAGACTGCTTTGACATTACGCACTGATGAATGTTTTGAGATCCGTTTTTTTTTTCTGGCAAACATGCTCTTATGGAAGCAAAAAAAATATTTTTAAGAAGATGGAATGTTTATATGAACTGGATTAAAAAATACTGACTATTCATAAAAAAAAACATTTGTTTAAATGTTTTATATTGATTTTATCAGTCATATTAATAACAGGTGAATAATTGATAGTACATCGGGTAAGGTTGAAAATGATATGTTATGACATGTTATAAAAAATATTTCTAATTTATTTGCACGTAATGTTACTGCCTGTCCGGATTCTGTATGGTCCATGAATTGTGATGTTTGGCAAGTGAAGAGCAATAGCAACTGCCACTGCATGAACAATGCAAAGTCAATTTAAACCATTTTTATGAAACTGTTCCACTGTGATGTTGGATTCTTCTTTATGATAAAACCATTAGAGTGAAATGCATGGTAGTTGTTTTAGCCATATTGCCTTTCCATTGAGGAATCTTTTAGAATGAACAACAATAGATAGCTGTTAAGGTTCACTTATTTTCAACACAATATAGGTGTACTGAAGCGTCTCGCAGGGGAAGATTGTGAGGACATCATTATGAGTAGACCACATCGATCCTTAATGTCAACATTAGATTGGAAAGAGAATTACTTCTGTCTCTACAGAACACATGGCTCATTAGTCAAAGTAAACCACAACAATTCCCGTAGAGAAGGTCTCAGCTGTTGAAAACGCAACACACAACTATTTCACATCACCCCCAAGGAGGATTCCTGTGTCGTGATTCAAAGTAATACTGTATACATATCTGAAAGCTAATGCATTTTCCAGCATGTTTTAGAATACGTCCTTATCTAAATGCATGCAGTGAGAGGATGTTTGTGTCCTTCCAGAGTACCTGCAGTGGAGAGGAGAGGGAGAAGCGTGAGCAATCTGTCCCCTTACCAACCAGAAAGAGGCCTGCAGTCAGCACTTTAGCTGCAGGAAAATCCATCCCAAAGTGCCTTTGAAATCCTTCAGCGGGGACTCTGGAAGTACAGATAGACCAGGAAAAAAATAACTGGACTTGGAAAATAAAAAAGAAATAGGTGATTCTGATTGAGAAAGGGGAATTTTATCACATCCTCTCATTTTGGGGGAAAATAGAGATTAATTTAGACAAATGTACATGAAAGGAAACACCATACACACCTGGAGGGTTTTTAAATTAAACAATATTCAACATTGGATCGTCTGCTGCACTCCAATATTGTCTACTTACAATTATGTTATCTAGGTATTTCTCAATGTAGACCACTGATTGTGGAATCCATCACAGAGTGATATTTACCTCACACCTCATTAACAAAATCTGCATGGATTCGCCATACAATCCATACCATCCAGCTACACTAATTTTGGCCTGCCCATCAACACAGCCTCTATCTAATCCTCATTTATGTGATAGGCAAATGGTACTTTAATAAAAATATGGAGACGTTAATTTCCATTTCCCATTTTTGCTAGCAAAAAGTTTACTGGAAGTATTTTACTAAGAAAGGCCATGGTAACATGGAAATTACACAGTAAAAACCTGTCATATACAGGTAAATTCCAAATGAGAGATACAAACTAGGATGGTGATATGAGTTCTACTTCATACCTTTCAGACCGTCAGTATGGTTAAAAGTATGGATTTATCCCTCGCGGTTTGCAAGGGTTAGAAAATAACTGGTGTTGTAGATTCCCAGAAACGGCTGAGGCCTCTTCTGCTCCTGGAAAGGGTAGAAGCTGCTCTGAGAGAGAGAGAGAGAGAGAGAGAGAGGACAGAGAGAGAGAGAGAGAGAGAGAGCATTACACACTATTGCAATTATTCAGGAGGAAGATATGGCTGAGAAACATCAGGCGTAGGGACATCAGTCTGCAGGAGTCCTTTGAGGACCTGAAGAAACGGCATTATGCTGTGTGTGAGGAGCACTTTGAAGAGTGTTTTATTCTGATTAAGGTACATAAATCCAGCTTCTACATCTTTGTCAATAAAATAAATTTCAGTAAAATGACACTGAACTTTTTGGTAAAAATGTCTCTTTCAACAGGGTTCACGGAAGACACTGTCCTCAGAGGCAGTACCTACCGGAATAAATTGCTGGAATCCACCCCCTCAATCTGCAACAGATGCACGGCTTAGTCGAAAAAGAAGTAAGCCATCTACGAAGTTCGTAGAAATTAAAGATGCATCGTTACTGTTTTATATCAATACAGCAGGTTTAAAGTCTTGAATTGTCTATTGAAGGAGAGGACAGGGAAGCAGATATATGAGTTTTAGGTGAGAAAGAGAGCGTAGACCCAGCTCCAGCAGAAGAATCAGCAGATGCTGAATTTAGTTCAGGTGGTCTGCAGGAGGTGGTCTGTCAGGTGACAGAGGTGGCAGAAGGCGTCCTCACGAGCATACTGGAAGCTCAGGTGTCAAAGGAAGCAGCATGTACCACAGGTGTCATGCAGGAGGGGGCCATCATCCAATTTAAGGAGGTCTATAGTATAATAATAATAATAATAATACATCCACAGTGATTAATTGCACACACATTGAAACAAAAATATCACAAAGTTAATCTCCTACAGAAGTTACTTTTTTAAGAGAATACAGTTCCTGGAAAATAAGCTGTTAAAATCACAAAAAAACAACCGCCAAATGCAAAGCTGGCATGCCACAAGACTAAGAGCCATCAAAACCAAGTACGTCGTCATCTTAAAGATTGGAATAACACACATTTTGACTTCTAATAGACAACAATAGGATTGATTATACAATTATATGGTGATTTCATCATGCATCTATACTCTTTATAATCTGTAGAACAAAATAAGATTCAATGTTGGAGGGCATGGAGTCACTACCTCCACATCTAAAGGACTTCTTCAGACTACATTGCAGTGTGCAGAGTTATAAGAGAGGGCGGAGATTCTCTGTGGCGATGAAACAACTTGGAATACAGCTGTACCACAACAGTCCTTCCATTCCTGCAGGAAAAATTATCCTGCCATCCCTAGTACCCTCCATTGGTACCTTGCCCGCACCATTGGTTGTTTCACTATATTGGATCACTCCAATATATTGATATCACTCCGCGGCGGAGGGATACATCCGAGGTGAGGATTTACAGATTTACTTCCGTGTACACCTGTGTCACGGCTGGGGTCCACCCCTATATATAGACCCCATGGCAACGACACACGTTCTCTTTTATTTTCTTGCCGGACGTCCGTATGGTTTGAGGTACAAACTTTCTGAAGTTCACTTGGTAAGTCACTGGTAAGTGTAATATATTGCGTGGAAGTATACTCACTAGCTGTTTGCAGCCTGGAGAAGCTGGCCACATGGCCAGCCCCTCCTCTTGAGTGCTCCACTCGCTGCACCGGTTGATCTGTATTTTCCGCCCGTGGTTTCGTTAGCGTTACACTACGACTCCATGTGCATCCATTAGTATGGTGGCTCTTGCTGCCATAAACTATAATTTATCTTACACAACTTGCCAACTGGCTTGTTATATGTGTGTGTTGTGAATTGCTTTAACATGCTGTTCTCTGCTAATTACCCTGCGGTTTGTTTTTCTTGTTCTTTCCCCTGCAGAGTGTAAGAGTATCGTGGTGGGCTTTCCACTACGTTGAGACATTAACTCTGGAGTTCCTTAACGGAGTTACTCCATCATATGGTGCTGTTTTTACTGCTTGGATATTAAACCGGCAAGGTAATATTGCAGTTGGCGTAAAACAAAAAAACAAATAAATCAAATCCATTACCTGGTTGCAGTTTTTTTGTCTGCCTGCTTTCCCACACGGTTCCCATTTTTTGCAGAGGTACTGGGTAATTTATCCCTCACCGGGTTCCTATTCCTCCAAGCGGGTCACGTCATAAGCTCTCCCAGGGCATCGGACCCCTGCTCCATGGCCTTGTTGGCTTGGCTGAGCTTATGGCTTCCCTTTGTGGCAAGTGTGATGTAGGCATCCCCCCTGGGGATCCACATACCTGACGTTTGCACTGCCTGGGTTTAAGCCACGTAGAGAGGGCAGTGGAGCCCCCTACTGGATGCTTATTTTGTGTGGTGTTCTCAGAACGCCTGCGCCTTGCGTGATTGGAGGTCATGCGGGAGTGGGTCGGCCAGACTTGGGCTCTGGCTGGGGACGAGCTCCCTCCCTCAGGAGTGGTGTGCCAGCAAGCTGTTAGTCCCTCTACTGGGCCCAGTACCCCTACCAGGAAGCATGGCCGGAGCCACCGCAGGCAGAGCCCATCTGCTGCCAGTCCTGAACGGTGGCAGGAGTCGGACCGCTGGAACCTCCTTGAATGGAGGGTGCATGCCCTGTGTCAGGAGGTTGATAGCTTAAATGGCGACGACAGCTGTTTCCTGTTGGCCAGTGATAGGCTGTTCCTGGGGGATGATGCTGGCACTGTTCACCACTGTGAGTGGGGCTGACAGGCCATCAGGAGCCTACTCACTCAGGTAGCCACTGCACTGGACATCAAACTGGTGGAAAGTGATGACTCTCCATCTGTCCCCATCTCTGCTGAGTTCCGTGCGGCCTTGCAGGAGAGCTGGGCCTCTTCCAGGGGGCGCCTCCGACTCAGCAGAGAATGGACCATGGAGTTATGTTGCGGGCGCAGAGTCACTTGGCCTCTAGGAGTACCCGACCATGGACACCATGATCGCTGCCATGGTCCTCCCGGACTGGGAGATTATAGGGCGGAACCCAGAACTGAAGCCGGGACCCCCACAGAGTCTTTGATACAGACTTGAAAGACACATTTGGGTCCCTCTGCTCTCTTGGCCGCCTTACCAATGCAGCCATGCTGCTGCAGGCCTACCTGCAGACTCTGTTGCTCCGGCTGCAGGAGGGCACGCCTGCTTTCCCTGCTCCAGAGGGATGTGGCCCGCGCCAATGGACATCTCTGGCTGACCCAATCCCATCTGCCAGCTGCTCTCCAGAGAACATTTGCCACTCTCCCCATCACCCCAGGACTGACGTTTGTCCCAGGGGTTGATGACATTCTGGAGCGGACCGATAAGGTTCGTAGGGACCGGGAGACCCTGAGACGGTTCAAGCCGCCTCCTCAGGCCCCGGGTCCAAGGCAGACAGACCGCCGCCACCCACCTGCACACAAACGACGGTTCATGGTTCTTCCCTTCGGCCTCTCCGTGGCACCCCACACTTTCACTTTCATGGACGCTGTCCTGGCACTTCTCACGCCCCGAGGATTGTTAATCCTCAATTACGTGGACGATTGACTGATTTGTTCCCCGACCAGGACCCAGGTCCTGTCAGAGACGGGTGGTATCCGCCCTGACCTGCCAACGCCTGTTGGGTTTGCTGACGGCGCCCTCGTTGCTGATTCCCCTGGGCCTGCTCCATCTCCGGCCTCTTCAATGGTGGTTCAACTCCCACTGGCTGCACCCGAAGCGCCACCGTCACCGGCAGCTGCGGGTGACCGCACAGTGCCTCAGGGCATTGTTGAGGTGGCACTGTCGCTCCTTTCTCTCAGGTGGGGTGGAGATGCTGAGGATGTGCCGCCAGGAGCTGGTCAGCACAGACGCCTCCCAGATCAGCTGGGGGGGTGTGACCAAGGGCAGGTTGGCCAGCGGCTGTTGGCTACACCTTCGGAGCGGCAGGCACATCAATACATTAGAGCTCCGAGCTGTACTGCTGGCCCTGCGGTCTTTCCTTCCATCTGAAGGGAAGACATGTCCTGGTGAGAATGGACAACACCACAGTGGTGGCTTACATCAACCAGAAGGATCTTCTGATGCAACAACCTTTATCAAAAGGAAGAACTACACTGATGATGCTAGGCTGGTGGAGCCATCTCCACTGCTGAGGGTGATGGTAACAAAGATGGAGGACATAATTGACAAAAACCTTAGCAGTCTCTGGGCAAAAACTGGCATTGTGTCAGGACTAAGAGTCCTCTTACTTAGATCTAGTGCCTTTGATTGCATCCTGGAAGATCATGTCGAGCATGCCTACCCCCTCATAGAAAAAATGATAAAGAAATACACCATGTGTAGAATGCGAGCGCAGCTTAGAAAAATAAATTGTGAAGTTAACGAACCAATATCCACAGCACAGCGAATACTGAAGTGTTTCACCGGAGAGTAATTTGTTTTTGTGCCTGGACTTCCCCCCATCTCACTATCCTGGTGAAGAGAACAAAAACAAACAGAGAAAAGGAGAGTCATACATTCCCTTTACCCAAGGGATCATCAACTAGATTCAGCCGCGTGCCTTTTTTTCTTGAGCGGAGGGCCAAATAAAACCGCCCATGGGCCAATTTCATCCCGCAAGTTGGGGAAACCTGCAATGTCCTCACTGTCACTCAGAAACGAATTCCAATGTCTGCCTGATAATGGTTCTGTTCAAAACAAAACGATTGTAAAATAATTTCAGTTCCAACACCTGGTTCTAGCTCATTTGAGGTGTAACAGTGCAGCACATTCATTTATGCAAACTCTGTTCGTATATGCTCATCCGTGTTCTAGCTCTCCAAGTAAACAAATACCTCCTGTACTTTCTCAGATGCGCTGTCCTGAATGATTAGCTAGCTACTGTTTGCTATTTTTCTGGCACGTGCAGAATCTGATTTATTGATCTACAGTAGCTAGCTAACATTAGCAAGCGGGTTGGCATTTTGCGAAAAATATAAAATATACTGTATATATCGAACTAGCTACTATTTCTCTCTTGCCCATGTGAAATTATAAAATGTATTAAGAGAACAGTAATGGGTTAGCTATAGTTAATAAACTCAATTCTATTTTACTAATAGTCCCCCCAAAAACTATACGTCAGACTATGCACTCTCTTATTTCTTCTTGCAAAGTTAGCTTAGACACATCGCGCAAGTTGACTGCTCCACTGCTCCCGTTCTTTGGATTGCATCTTCCCAGGTTCCGGTAGTGTAAGATAAACTCTGTGAGTTGTGTGTATTGTCAGTCTGCCACCAACAGTCTGTGACCTGTGGGTCAGAGTGTGAAATTCCCCCTCCAAGGCTGTGTGACAGCTTTCCCCTACCTATCCCTTTTATCAGAGGATATCGGTCTTCCTTGTCTTGTGCTGACTTAGCCCACCAGCTAATGTGTGTGTGTGTGTGTGTGTGTGTTGGCCACATACTCCGATGCTAACCTTGTCAAAATATCAATCAATCAAATGTATTTATAAAGCCCTTTTTACATCAGCAGATGTCGCAAAGTGCTATACAGAAACCCAGCCTAAAACTCCAAACAGCAAGCATTGCAGATGTAGAAGCATGTGGCTAGGAAAAACTCTCTAGAAAGGTAGGAACCTAGGAAGAAACCTAGAGAGGAACCAGGCTCTGAGGGGTGGCCAGTCCTCTTCTGGCTGTGCCGGCAGGAGATTATAAGAGTACATGGCCATATCGGCTAACCATTTATGCATTGATTGAAAATTGGCAGGGGCCCACTACATAATCTGCCAATTCTTACAAGGTGTCCGCCGGCTGCATCCTTCCAGGGCCATCCGCGGAGCATCCTGGGATCTGCCCCTAGTATTGGAGGATTTGACACAACCTCCCTTTGAGCATACGGAGGAGATGGACATAAAATTGTTATCTCTGAATATGGCTTTCCTCTTAGCTATTTCATCAGCGAAACGTGTGAGTGAGTTCCACACGCTCTATGTGAGTCCTGTCTGCTTACGATGGAAGGCAGACAACCTAGGCGTGACCTTATGGCCCAATACAGCCTTTTTACCTACGGTTTTATCATCCCTTCACATCAATCAAGCCATCAAACTGGCGGCCTACTGCCCCCCTCCTTTCCAGAATGCGAAGGAGGAGCGAGCAAATGTCCTGTGTCGAGTCCGTTCCCTCAAACACTATATGCAAGCCTCGGAGCACTACAGGAAGTCAGACCAGCTGTTTCTGTGCTTCGGTGGGAAGTCAAAAGGCCTTCCATTGTCCAAGCAGAGGCTTTCACACTGGGTTGTGGATATTATCGCTCAGGCCTACAAGGGTGTAGAGCTCCCTGTCCCAGAACGTGTGATATGTCGCCACATCCTGGGCTGTGCTGATAGGCGTCCCCCTGAATGAGATATGCGCAGCTGCTACCTGATCGTCGCCCTGCACGTTTTCAAAATTTCACATCCTGCCACACCATAGGCTCTGCCATTCTTCGAGTGGCACCGGCGCATTAATCAGAAGTTAGTAGTGCTATTCCTCGCAACCTTGATGGTATCCATACTTTCAACCATACTGGCGGTCTGAAAGGTATGAAGTAGAACAGAAGTTCCGAATGTAACTATGGATCTATGAATACCTGGAAGACCGTCAGTACATTCCTGTCACTCTGAATCTTTTGGCGAAAAGATTCTCTGTACTCCATACATTTTCCATGAGACCCAAAAGTACTCGTTACATTTTGAATGGTTAGCAGGACAGGAAAATTGTCAAATTCACACACTTATCAAGAGACCGTTCCTGGTCATCCCTATTGCCTCTGATCTGGCGGACTCACTAAACACAAATGTTTAGGTTGTAAAGATGTTTGAGTGTTGGAGTGTGCCCCTGGCTATCCGTAAAAAAAATGTAACGGTGCCGTCTGGTTTGCTTAATATAAGGAATTTGAAATTATTTATACTTTTGATACTTACGTAAATTTAAAACCAAATACTTTTAGACTTTTACTCAAGTAGTATTTTACTGGGTGACTTTCACTTTTACTTGAATCATTTTCTATTAAGGTATTTTTACTTTCACTCAAGTATGACAATTGGGTACTTTTTCCACCACTGTATTTAGCCTGCCTAAATAGCTGCATGTAGGCTCCCCTCCTGAAAATGGAACATGAAATTGCTAGACTACCTGTTCTCGTGCTTATGTTTTCTTTGATTACTGTTACAACTGAAAAAGTACTAAGTTTGTTTGAACAAGCGGTAGCAGAGTCACGGAGTGAGTAGCAGCTGGAAGGCAGTGGTGTAAAGTATTTAAGGGAAATTCTTTAAAGTACTCCTTAAGTCGTTTTTGGGGGTATCTTTACTTACTTATATTTTTGAAAACAAAGAGTCGCACACTATGTATATACTCACAGTAATTTACTGGGTTAAACCACCAATGTTTCGGCATCACTGTGCCTTCTCTTTGTTTTTATAGCTTACAGTTTATTCACCATTAGTCAGCACATCTACACTAAATAATTTTCTCCAGCTCATGCTTTTTATTAGACTATTTATATTTTTGACAACTTTTACTTTTACTCCACTACGTTCCTAAAGAAAATATGTACTTTTTAATCCCATACATTTTCCCAGACAACCAAAAGTACTCTTTACATTTTGAATGCTCAGGCAGGACAACAATGTGGTCCAATTCACCCACCTATCAATATAACACATTTTTATCTCTACTGCTTCTGATCTGACAGACTCACAAAACACATAGTGGGTTTGTAAATTATGTCTGAGTGTTTGACTGTGCCCGTCTGTCGTAAGAAAAAATAAATAAAATTGTGCAGTCTGGTTTGCCTAATATGACTTTAACTTGAGTAATTTTCCATCTTTACTTTTACTCAAGTATGACAAGTGGGTACTTTTTACACCACTGCTTAGGGTCATGTAAAAAAGCTGGGTAGGCCATTATTTTGGGCTATTATTTTGGCTACCATGGCTATGCCCTCATTGCAGTGGTGACCCGTCATTCAGGGTTTTGAGCCCCACACTTTTAGGTGGGGCTTGTGTAACGGTTGTCATCGGGAATGGAGGACCAAAACGCAGCAGGAATGTGGATGCTCATCTTGTTATTTATTTTAAATAAAGTGAACACCAGAACACCAAAACAACAAAAAACGAAGAACTCACGAACAACAAAACAGTCTTGTCAGGCTCACACACGCAAAACAAGAAACAACCTCCCACAATTTACTAACACAAACACACCCTAATATATAGGACTCTCAATCAAAGGCAACTAGACAACACCTGCCTTCAATTGAGAGTCCACACCCCAATTAACTAAACATAGAAACAGACTAACTAGAAAGAACATAGAAATAGACTAACATATAGCAGTGACCAAAAACCCCGGAAATAATGAATCAAACACCCCACTACATAAACCATCACCCCGACACACATAAACAAAATACCCTCTGCCACGTCCTGACCAAACTACAATAGCAAATAATCGTATTACTGGTCAGGACGTGACAGTACCCCCCCTAAAGGTGCAGACCCCGGATGCACCTCATCAATAAACAAAAAACTCCAAAACAACAACAAACGAAAATTCCCCCTATACTAAAGGGAGGGAAGGGAGGGTGGCTGCCGTCAACGACGGCACCTGTGCTACACCCCCCCTCCCCAACCCACCTATACCGGAGGTGGCTTTGGCTCCGGCCTACTGTCCTCCAGAATGCAGAACTTGATCAGTTTCGGGCCGTAGGCAGACTCCCCTCGTTCCGTATCATCGGCAGACCTCTTCCTTTCCATGCTGAAGGCAGACTCATTCGTTATACAGTTAATCATATTTAGTTCCAAATCGTCAGGCTTACTCAGTTTCGGGTTGCTGCTAGACTCCCTTGGTTCCGGGTCATCGGCAGACTCACCCGGTTCTGGGTCACAGGCAGACCCCCTCGGTTCCGGGTCGCAGGCAGACCCCCTCGGTTCCGGGTCGCAGGCAGACCCCCTCGGTTCCGGGTCGCAGGCAGACTCCCTCGGTTCCGGGTCGCAGGCAGACTCCCTCGGTTCCGGATCACAGGCAGTCTCCCTCGGTTCCTGATCACAGGCAGTCTCCCTCGGTTCCGGACTAGACACTGTTGCCGGATACTCTGGACTGCACACTGGTGCTGGATACTCTGGACCGCACACTGTTGCCGGATACTCTGGACCGCACCCTGTTGCCGGATACTCTGGACTCCACACTGTTGCCGGATACTCTGGACCGCACACTGTTGCCGGATACTCTGGACTGCACACTGTTGCCGGATACTCTGGACTGCACACTGGTGCCGGATACTCTGGACCGCACACTGTTGCCGGATACTCTGGACTGCACACTGTTGCCGGATACTCTGGACTGCACACTGTTGCCGGATACTCTGGACCGCACACTGTTGCCGGATACTCTGGACTGCACACTATTGCCGAACTCTCGAGGCTGGGCTGACGCACTGGAAGCCTGATGCGTGGTGCTGGTACTGGAGGTATCAGCCTGGGGACACGCACCTCAGGGCTAGTGCGAGGAGCGTTAACAGGCCGAGACGGACTGGGCTGACGCACTGGAATCCTGATGCGTGGTGCTGGTACTGGAGGTATCAGCCTGGGAACACGCACCTCAGGGCTAGTGCGGGGAGTGGGGACAGGACGAGTCGGACTGGGCTGACGCACTGGAAGCCTGATGCGTGGTGCTGGTACTGGAGGTATCAGCCTGGGAACACGCAACTCAGGGCTAGTGCGGGGAGCGGGAACAGGCCGAGTCGGACTGGGCTGGCGCACTGGAAGCCTGATGCGTGGTGCTGGTACTGGAGGTATCAGCCTGGGAACACGCACCTCAGGGCTAGTGCGGGGAGCGGGAACAGGCCGAGTCGGACTGGGTTGACGCACTGGACCGTAGAGGCGTACTGGCGGTCTCGAGCGCACAACTGGCATTGCTTTTACTGGCTGGATGCCCACTACCCCCTGGCAAATGCGGGGCGCTGGTATAGCGCGTACCAGCCTAAAAATACTTGGCCTCGCCACAGTACCCATTACCCCGAAGCACGAGACCTGTCCATTCACTGGTTGCCCGGAAAAGGTACGGGGATTTGGCCTGGGGCTCAAACCTCGCCCAGCCAAACTACCCATATGCCCCCCCAAAAAAAATTATTGGGGCTGCCTCTCGGGCTTAAATGCCAGTCGTGTTCCTCGGTAGCGTTCCCGGTCCTTACCCGACTTCCTCCATGGGCCCTCTCCGGCCAGAATCTGCTCCCACGTCCATTTCTCCCGCCAGTCCATATTGAATTCCCCTTGCTCCTTACTCCGCTGCTTGGTCCATTTGTGGTGGGAGGTTCTGTAACGGTTGTCGTCGGGAATGGAGGACCAAAACGCAGCAGGAATGTGGATGCTCATCTTGTTATTTAATTTAAATAAAGTGAACACCAAAATAATAAAAAACGAAGATCTCACGAACAACAAAACTAGGACGTGACAGCTTGCCTGTGTTGTTTGTTATTTTGGCATTAATACGTGTCACATATCAGTTTGCAAACAATGTAAAAAAACAAAAAACAACAACGTGTAATTGAGTTAATAAAGCCACATACCAACATGGTCTCTTTTTTGCTTTCTTGGGTAAGGCAGCTCCAAAATGCAGGTGTTTCAGCCTAGCTCAGTGCTTTCTGTGGTGTTGGGGCTAGCCAACAGAAAATACAGAGCGTTGTGCCTGATTGGCTGTTTTCTGTCATGATTGGCTCAGTTTTCTGTCACGTCATCCCCAATTCTAAGGTTAGAGCTCAAAAATGTTAGCCCCTTGGGTTCTGTCAAAAAGTTATATTAGAAGTGCCCATCCAAGAAGGCTCAGTGTCATTGGCCACAGATAGAATGATATCAAATCAGGTTATATCTACGGTAGCTTTGATTGGACTGATCATGTCAACATCATACTTTCATAATCTAGCAAGCTAGCAGTTGTCACAAATTATATAGGATGCCAGCGAGATATGTATACTGTAGCTAAAGTAATACTAAGTGTATGTTGTGTAGTAAGCTGTTAGTAGCCCATGTGCCTCACCCTAATAATTTGGGTCTATTTTCACCAACGTGGTATTGTAAACACGTCGTTTGCTTGTTTGCCTATAACCTGTTTTAAAGAAATGTAATCATTGAATATTGTAAGAGCTTTCATTGTCTGTTTATATGTAAGAACGGCCCATGTTCTGAATTCTGTCGCTGTACATTTCAAAAGTGCTGAACAAATAGTTATATTGACTACGTCCGTCGTCTCTCGCTCGTTAATGTCTTAATAGAAATTACGGATTGCCTCATATCCGCCTGTCGTCCCCTTATGCCATCGTTTGTACATCTCAATTGTCAGTAGAAACCACATTTGTTTAAGCAAGTCAGCCATATCAGCTATGTTTTTTTTTAACGCAGTAAATGAGGCTGAATGAACTGTAGCAGAGGTAAGGTGTTGGGACTGCTGTTGGGACTCTGCTTTTGGGACAGCTTTATGTGGGCCCAAACAGTTTGTTGTGTCACACCTGCTCCCGCTCTCCCTCCCTGGCGCTCAAGGGCATCAGGCTGCCCAGCATTACGCACTCCTGCCACCATCATTACGCACACCTGCTTCCCTCATCACGCGCATCAACGATTCATTGGACTCACCTGGACTCAATCACCTGTGTTATTACCTCTCCTACATCTGTCTGTTCCTCAGCTCTGTCCCCCGCCTCTGCATTAATTGTCGTATGTCATTGTGTTGCCCGGTTCTGACGCTGTTCCTGTCCGTGCAAAATTAAATGTAGCTGTCTATTTACCACCACCAACCGATGTTGGCACTAAGACGGCACTCAACGAGCTATATAAGGCCATAAGTAAACAAGAAAATTCTCATCCAAAGGCGGCACTCCTAGTGGCCAGGGACTTTAATGCAGGGAAACTTAAATCCGTTTTTACCTAATTTCTACCAACATTAATGTGCAACCAGAGGGGGAAAAAACTCTAGACCACCTTTACTCCACACACAGAGACGCGAACAAAGCTTTCCCTCTCCCTCCATTTGGCAAATCTGACCATAACTCTATCCTCTTGATTCCTGCTTACAAGTAAAAACTAAACCAGGAAGTACCAGTGACTAAGGAAGTGGTCAGATGGCGCAGATGCTAAGCTACAGGAATATTTTGCTAGCACAGACTGGAATATGTTCCTGGATTCTTTCAATGGCATTGAGGAGTACACCACATCAGTCACTGGCTTCATCAATAAGTGCATCTGACGTCGTCCACACAGTGACCGTACGTACATACCCCAACCAGAAGCCATGGATTACAGGCAACATCTGCACTGAGCTAAAGGGTAGAGCTATACAATTTGATTTGATTTACCTGTACAATGGGGCTTCACCTTTGAATCCGTGGCTCATGAAAAGTTAATGCTATCTTTATGCACTGAAAGATGCCATTTACCAGATGATCAGACCAGTGGAGGCTGCTGAGGGGAGGACGGCTCATAATAATGGCCAGAACAACACAAATGGAATGGCATCAGCGTTTGATGTATTTGATACCATTCTACCTATTTCAGTCTAGCCACTACCACGAGCCCGCTCTCCCCAATTAAGGTGCCACCAACCTCCTGTGGACCACACAGTAAGTTTATTTTATAACAGAAATATACAATTAAAGGGCCTCCCGAGTGGCGCAGCGGTCTAAGGCACTGCATCGCAGTGCTTGAGGCATCTACAGATACGGGTTCGATCCCAGGCTGTGTCGCAGCTGGCCACAACCGGGAGACCCATGAGACAGCACACAATTGACCCAGCGTCGTCCGGGTTAAGGGAGGGTTTGGCCGGCTGGCATGACCTTGTCCCATCGCGCTCTAGCGACTCCTTGTTGCGGGCCGGGCGCATGCACGCTGACTGTATTACGGTGTTTCCTTTGACACATTGGTGCGGCTGGCTTCCAGGTTAATTGAGCAGTGTGTCAAGAAGCAGTGCAGCTTGGCAGGGTTGTATTTCGGAGGACGCATGGCTCTCGACCTTTGCCTCTCCCGATTCCGTACGGGAGTTGCAGCGATGGGACAAGACTGTAACTACCAATTGGATACCACAAAATTGGGGAGAAAAAGCGGTAAAAAATCTGTCACCTTTTGCAATATAACATTTTTCTCTGTTATATCATTTGGCAGTTAACATTAAGGCAAACTTAAAGCTAATGATCAGTTCACCATCATATTTCCATTCATACAAATGGCTCTCAGAACATTAAACATGCCCTCAGGCGGGGACATTTCTATAGAAATTGTCGATGTCGCATTATTAATCCTTTGATATTCTGTTGTGTGAATCATAACACTTCTCATCATGTGATTCTGTTGACTCCTACTGGGAATATAATACGAAGTTCTAAGGTGTTCAATCCAGCAACAACAGCCATGATTCAAAGCTACTGTATGACGGCCCTTGTCAGGTTATGAGTCAGCTGCTATTGTCCCCATTCTGTGCTCCAATACCGCACTGTCCTACCGGGGTCTAGAGCCTACAACCTTCTGATTTACACTAGGGACGGTTCCAAGCTGTTTTATTGCCTAGACTGGCCTATAGATCATCTATCAGCATTAAGCCTTAAGTGCTTTGTCCATAGCCATCTATTAACCAGTTCTGCTGCAAATATGGATTTCCTTTAAAGAGGAGCACAATGACAGACTGGGGTCATGAATCTCTGATATGATCATTCACCAACCATTAAACCTAGTTCCCTATAATGAAAGGGCTTTGGAGCGGCTGTGTGATATATTCAGCTCAGACTTGTACAGTATATTACCCCATGGGTCAGGCCGGAAGGATGACAGACTTGGAAGCTTGGACTGGTGAAGATCAGCTGCAGGCGCACGAGGCAATTGTGCAGAATTTATGTCTAGTCTCAGCACTGTGTTCAATATCACCCCACTCACCCCTCGTTTGTGCAAAATAAGCACTATGACTTAAACAGGAAAGTGCTCCTTAGTCTTCCTCAAAAGAGTGTGGCTGGCTGTGAGAGGAGTGTGTGATTAATTTACTTTGATGGTGTTTGCCGTGGGTGGACCAATTGGAAGCAGAGCCTACATATTTGAGCTCTGTGTAATTCTGCATATCCACACTTGCCAGGCTTATGAGATGCAGCAGAGCTTTTCTAAATCGGCTAAATAGGATCTTTGAAGGTTTTTCTTAATAAGCATATGAATTATGTTTTCTGCATAAGTCAAATGAATGCTCAAAGAGAAACAAACCTTCTTAAATACAACCTGTGTTTGAAAATCAAACATTGAATGTGGACAGAGACAATGAGATAAGCTTGCCTCAAGCTATCACATTTGTACAGAAATGACACTTGCAAGAGCATGAAATTGTCTCTCAGTAGTGCACCTTCCAAATCCATATCTTCCAATTCACAGTCAGTACAGATGAAAGACTACCAGCCTGGTCTCATAGACTAGACGTAACATAGTAAATCAAATCCGGAACACTCCAAATTATTTTGTGTTACGTTTGGTATGGTTACATAAGACCGATGGTTACTGAAGGCAAAAATGAAAGTAGGGCGGTTGGTCGGGCATTTAGCAACCCAAAGGTTGTGAGTTCAAATCTCATCACGGACAACTTCAGCATTTTAGCTAATTAGCAACTTTTTAACTACTTACTACTTTCCAGCTACTTTGTAACTACTTAGCATGTTAGCTAACCCTTCCCCTAACCTTAACTATTCTAGCTAACCCTTCCCCTAACCCTAACCATAACCCTTTAATCTAACTCCTAAATTTAACCTGACCCTTAACCCTAATCCCAAGCCTAGCTAAAATTCGTAACATATATGTTTTTCATATTCATAACATATTGTATATTTGTAAATTCGTAGCATATAATATGAATTGTAATTCGTAAAATATCAATCAAAATATAACAAACTCAGCAAAAAATGAAACGTCCTCTCACTGTTAACTGTGTTAATTTTCAGCAAACTTAACATGTGCAAATATTTGTATGAACATAACAAGATTCAACAACTGAGACATAAACTGAACAAGTTCCACAGACATGTGACTAACAGAAATTGAATAATGTGTCCCTGAACAAAGGGGGGTCAAAATCAAAAGTAACAGTCAGTATCTGGTGTGGCCACCAGCTGCATTAAGTACTGCAGTGCATCTCCTCCTCATGGACTGCACCAGATTTGCCAGTTCTTGCTGTGAGATGTTATCCCACTCTTCCACCAAGGCACCTGCAAGTTCCCGGACATTTCTGGGGGGAATGGCCCTAGCCCTCATCCTCCGATCCAACAGGTCCCAGACGTGCTCAATGGGATTGAGATCCGGGCTCTTCGCTTGCCATGGCAGAACACTGACATTCCTGTCTTGTAGGAAATCACACACAGAACGAGCAGTATGGCTGGTGGCATTGTCATGCTGGAGGGTCATGTCAGGATGAGCCTGCAGGAAGGGTACCACATGAGGGAGGAGGATGTCTTCCCTGTAACGCACAGCGTTGAGATTGCCTGCAATGACAACCAGCTCAGTCCGATGATGCTGTGACACACTGCCACAGACCATGATAGACCCTCCACCTCCAAATCGATCCCGCTTCAGAGCACAGGCCTCGGTGTAACACTCATTCCTTCGAAGATAAATGCGAATCCGACCATCACCCCTGGTGAGACAAAACCGCGACTCGTCAGTGAAGAGCACTTTTTGCCAGTCCTGTCTGGTCCAGTGACGGTGGGTTTGTGCTTATAGGTGACGTTGTTGCCGGTGATGTCTGGCGAGGACCTGTCTTACAACAAGCCTACAAGCCCTCAGAACAGCCTCTCTCAGCCTATTGCGAACAGTCTGAGCACTGATGGAGGGATGGTGCGTTCCTGATGTAACTCGGGCAGTTGTTGTTGCCATCCTGTACCTGTCCCGCAGGTGTGATGTTCGGATGTACCAATCCTGTGCAGGTGTTGTTACGCGTGGTCTGCCACTGCGAGGACGATCACCTGTCTGTCCTGTCTCCCTGTAGCACTGTCTTAGATGTCTCACAGTATGGACATTGCAATTTATTGCCCTGGCCACATCTGCAGTCCTCATGCCTCTTTGCAGCATGCCTAAGGCACGTTCATGCAGATGAGCAGGGACCCTGGGCATCTTTCTTTTGGTGTTTTTCATAGTCAGTAGAAAGGCCTCTTTAGTGTCCTAAGTTTTCATAACTGTGACCTTAATTGCCTACCGTCTGTAAGCTGTTTGTGTCTTAATGACCATTCCACAGGTGCATGTTCATTAATTGTTTATGGTTCATTGAACAAGCATGGGAAACAGTGTTTAAACCCTTTACAATGAAGATCTGTGAGTTATTTGGATTTTTACGAATTATCTTCGAAAGAGAGGGTCCTGAAAAAGGGACATTTCTTTTTTTGCTAAGTTTAATCTAAATGGAGTGTCCTGGATTTACGTACATAATGATACGAAATGCTCT
The DNA here is from genome assembly GCF_901001165.1 of Salmo trutta. Taxonomy (NCBI): domain Eukaryota; kingdom Metazoa; phylum Chordata; class Actinopteri; order Salmoniformes; family Salmonidae; genus Salmo; species Salmo trutta. Next base: position 30,072,084 of record NC_042957.1, read on the forward strand.
GAGACCAGGTTGACTGCAGATGTGCCGTTATAGGAAAAGAGACCCATCTAGTGTACATCTATGATTCTGTTTTTATGATAGATATGAAGTTTTGGTTTCACTTGTAAGCAACAGTAGGCCTGCATTACATGCATTTATTTTTTTATATCAACACTGGGCTAGTGCTGATATTTAAAATGTTACATTTTCAAGAATGTCTGAATAATGGAGATAAAATACCAACATCCACTCAGCTCCTCTTATCTTAATCCTGATTGGTGCATTTTGGGTGAGAGTAAGGCTACACAGTGTAAACAGTACAACACAGTTAATCATTAATTAGCGCCAACCAGACGACATTAATCCTTCCTTTTTTTCAGTTCCTCTTTTCAAAAGCTTTCATCACAAAAGAGTGTGGCTTGCTTGTGTTATACCTCACAGTGAACAAACATTATGCTTCAGGTAGTATGTTCCATGTTTTTTTAATACTGTATGTAATATATTGTAGGCATACAACATTTTTATTTATTTTTTATTGAGAACAACAATCAAGCATTGCTTTTGTGCACACAATGATGTATGATTTAAAACTTTTCTCTTGAGTCACTGCCCTTCTGATATAATGGTTGTAAACCCTTGCTTGAACACACACAGATAACCACACATTCACACCATATTTCAAATCTGTCGCCTTCACAGGGCCGTAATAAACAAAACTTTATAGCTTGGCCTTTATTTGCTCTTATCATTTTCATAGTCTTACTCAAAACAGTAACTGCACCTTCTATTCTTTACCAAAGATGACAAGATATTTCATAACCAACATGACTTCTTTAGTCTGTTTCCTCAAGTCCTATCTACTCAGTTCAGTTGAAAATACATGAAGATTCCATGGTAATATGTGGATCAAGACCCCATCCTCAGCTATGGGTCAAGGCATAGACTATTATTACCAAATAGCTTAGGTTTTGCTCCACACGGACGGTCATTTTCCTCATTGAATTACACAGAGTGTGGGTTAATCGTTAATGATGCGCACCATGGTGTCATATTAGTATAATTATATCATAATATAATCATATTATAATTTACCAGTAACGAGCCTGCAGATGGAAGCAGGAGTTATCAGCGTGTACGAACATCTAATATCTGGCACTGACATCTGACTGGGTGAGTCACGTGAAAAGACTTCAGTAAAGTGCACATTCTGCACTATAAAGACAAATCTGTTTTTGATGTTAAATATCAAACACCCATTGATTCTCTGAGGTAAATCTTTGTTGACCTTTGTGGTTGTCTTTTGGTCGACATCAACCAAATCCTTTTTAATGTGGCTTTTGGGAAGAACAAAAAACAAAAGGTCCGTCTCTTCACCTTCTAATCTGTCGACTTCTTCAAAGAGATCATAAGAATGTTCACATCCATGTGACAGTCAACTGTTCATTAAAAAATATATCTATGGGGGGGCCATTTCATGCATGCAGGCAGTCACACACAGTCACACACAGTCACACAAACACCAATAATTATACTGAACAAAAATATAAATGCAACATGTAAAGTGCTGGTCCCATGTTTCATGAGCTGAAATAAAAGATCCCAGCAATGTTCCATATGCACAAAAATATTATTTCTCAAAAATGTTGTGCAGAAATGTGTTTACATCCCTGTTAGTGAGCATTTTGTTCTTTTAGGTGCTGAGGAGTATTTCTGTCTGCAAGAAAGCCCTTTTGTGGGGAAAAACTCATTCGGATTGACTGGACCTGGATTCCAAATTGGTGGGCCTATGCCCTACCAGCCCCACCCATGGCTACGCCCCTGCCCAGTCATGTGAAATCCATAGACTAGAGCTGATTTATTTAAATTGGCTGATTTCCTTATATGAACTGTTATGAACTCAGCAAAAACATTGAAATTGTTGCATGTTGCGTTCATATTTTGGTTCAGTTTAGTTAGAAAAGAAAAAGTAACAAATGAGAAATGATGAAGTGCTTTTATCTGTCAGGTTACAGTGTAAAGTCAATATTGCCTCCATGTGCTAGGAGTATAATCCAAGGCATCTAACCTCACCCTGAGTACAGTTAACCTATTTAATCCCTTCACAATAGGGATCAATTTTTCATTTGGAAGAGTCAGCTTTTTAAACCAACATGGCTCAGTTTAAATAGTTTTTACATTGTAGTAAAACAAAATCTCATTTGATATGCATTTTGACATAAAATTACTACGTTTGTACTTTATAGGCTCTAGAGAAGTTAAAGTTGTACTTATCAACAAATAAGTAATATATGATGCATTATTAAGGTGTCTAGTATGATTCAGAGAACTTTCAAATTATTTCTCAAAATAGTCACAAGACCACAAGCATAAATCTCCAATGTATAAATTTTTTCGTGATATCCAATTGGTAGTTAGTCTTTTCCCATCGCTGCAATTTCCCTACGGACTCGGGAGAGGTGAAGGTCGAGAGTCATGCGTCCTCCTAAACACGACCCTGCCAAGCCGCACTGCTTCTTGACACACTGCTCGCTTAAACCGGAAGCCAGCCACACCAATGTGTCAGAGGAAACACCATCTAGCTGTCAGCAGCTTGCAGGCGTCCAGCCCGCCACTAGTGAGCGATGGGACAAGGAAATCTGGCCGACCAAACCGTCACCCAACCCAGGCGAAGCTTGGCCTAATGTGCACCGCCTCATGGGTCTCCCGGTCACTGCAATGCAGTGCCTTAGACCGGGGCAACACTCAGAAGGCCTTCCACAGTGGCTCTAACTTTTTATATATACACTACATGACCAAAAGTATGTGGATACGTGGTCATCGAACTTCTCATTCCAAACTCATGGTCATTAATATGGAGTTGGTCCCCCCTTTACTGCTATAACAGCCTCCACTCTTCTAGGAAGGCTTTCCACTGCTGCGGGGACTTGCTTCCATTCAGTCACAAGAGCATAAGTGAGGTCGGGCACTGATGTTGGGCGATTAAACCTGTCTCACAGTCTGCATTCCAATTAATCCCAAAGGTGTTGAGGTCAGGGCTCTGTGCAGGCTAGTCAAGTTCTTCCAAACCGATATCGACAAACCATTTCTGTATGGACCTCACTTTGTGCACAGGGGCATTGTCATGCTGAAACAGGAAAGGGCCTTCCCCAAACTGTTGCCACAAAGTCAGAAGCACAGAATCGTCTAGAATGTCATTGTATGCAGTAGCGTTAAGATTTCCCTTACTGGAACTAAGAGGCTTAGCTTGAACCTTGAAAAACAGCCCCAGACCATTTTTCTCCTCCACCAAACTTTACAGTTGACACTATGCATTCGGGTAGGTAGCGTTCTTTTTGCATCCGCCAAACCCAGATTTGTCCGTCGGACTGCCAGATGGTGAAACGTGATTCATTCTGCTCGGCAATGGAGAAATATCATGAAGTTCCCAATGAACAGTTCTTGTGCTGACGTGGCTTCCAGAGGCAGTTTGGAACTCAGTAGTGAGTGTTGCAACCGAGGGCAGACGATTTTTACGTGCTACACGCTTCAGCACTCGCCGGTCCCGTTCTGTGGCTTTTGTGGCCTACCACTTTGCGGCTGAGCACTTGTTGCTCCTGGACATTTCGACTTCACAATAACAATCCTTACAGTTGACCGGGGCAGCTCTAGCAGAGCATACATGGTGGCATCCTATGACGGAGAAATGTTGAAAGTCACTGAGCTCTTCAGTAAGGCCATTCTATTTCCAATGTTTGTCTATGGAGATTGCATGGCTGTGTGCTCAATGTTATACACCTGTCAGCAATGGGTGTGACTGAAATTGCCGAATCCACTCATTTGAAGCGGTTTCCACATACTTTTGTATATATCATGTTGTCACGCCCTGACCATAGACCACCTTGGTTCTGACCTGACCACCTTGGTTCTCTATGGTATAGTAGGTCAGGGTGTGACTGGGGGTGTTCTATGTTGTTTATTTCTATGTTGGTGTGCTTGGTATGGTTCCCAATCAGAGGCAGCTGTTTATCGTTGTCTCTGATTGGGGATCATATTTAGGCCGCCATTTCCCCACTGTGTTTTGTGGGATCTTGTTTTTGTGTAGGTGCCTGTTTGCATTTTACTGTCGTCACGGTTCGTTTGATTCATTTATTGTTTTTGTATTTTGCTGAAGTTTCACATTATAATAAAGATGTGGAAAGCTACTCACGCTGCGCCTTGGTCCAATCATTACGACGAACGTGACACATGTATTTAATCAGTAGATTGAAGTTGAGTTGAGTTATGAATATACTTGATCAAGATGATCTTACAGATGATTTTACCATGATCCATTAGCCTTTAGATACACTACCGGTCAAAAGTTTTAGAACACTCATTCAAGGGTTTTTCTTTATTTTGACTATTTTCTACATTGTAGAATAATAGTGAAGATATCAACACTATGAAATAACACACACAGAATCATGTAGTAACCAAAAATGTGTTCAACAAATCAAAATATATTTTATATTTGAGATTCTTCAAATAGCCACTCTTTGCCTTGATGACAGCTTTGCACACTCTTGCCATTCTCTTAACCAGTGATGGATTGCTGCACCAGATGACCTAGCCTCCACAATCCCCCGACCTCAACCCAAATTGAGATGGTTTGGGACGAGTCAGAGCGCAAAGTGAAGGAAAAGCAGCCAACAAGCGCTCAGGATATGTGAGAACTCCTTCCAGACTGTTAGAAAAGCATTCCAGGTGAAGCTGGTTAAGAGAATGGCAAGAGTGTGCAAAGCTGTGATCAAGGCAAAGGGTGGCTATTTGAAGAATCTCAAATATAAAATAGATTTTGATTTGTTGAACACTTTTTTGGTTACTACATGATTCCTTATGTGTTATTTCATAGTGTTGATGTCTTCACTATTATTCTACAGTGTAGAAAATAGTAAAAATAAAGAAAAACCCTTGAATGAGTAGGTGTTCTGAAACTTTTGACCAGTAGTGTATGTTTAAATCAGTGATTTTGTTAATTCAGAAAGAATTGGCCATGTTTAGACCCATAATACTGAATTAGCGTAGATCTCGTTTATATTAGTGTTGGGACTCGGTCAAAGGTGTAGACCTGGTTTGTAGGAGTACTGGAGCTGAGGTGCAGGGGTAGACCTGGATTTACAGTTTGAGTATTCAGGCTTCAACACATTTAGACCTGGCTTAGTTGACTAATTGAGTTCAAGCATAGGTGCAGACTTTGTAGGTATGTAAATTGGATCAGAAGTACAGGTGTAGATCTGGTTTGCATGAATAGTGGGTCTGAAATGCAGAAGTACACCTATTTCTATGACAAATGGGGCTGACATGTAGCAGTGGACTTTTTGTTTTTCAATATTGGGTTAGACTTGCAGGTGTACACCTGGTCTGTAAGAATATTGGGGCTGAAGTACACGTGTCGACCAGGTTTGTATGAATGTTTGGGCACTGGGGTAGACCTGTTTTATATGAGTATGCCCATGGATTGATCTGGTTTATATGAGTCATGGGGTGTAGAGATACACAAGGCTCATACAGGTAATGGGTCTGGATGGACCTCTATTGCCCATTAAAATCCTTTCTGGCAATAATTTTGTAGTAGGAAATGATTAGCGTGTACAGGTAGGGGTCATAGGACTAAGATATGCAAATAACAGGGTTGGGATGTACAGCGAATAGCTGGATAGGTTACTGTTGGTGACTTGGGGAATACAGGCCTAATGAAAGTGGGTAACAGGGCTGAGATAGGCAAGTAACATGGATGAGGTGTATTGGCAAAGGAACTGGGGTATATGAGTAACAAATATGGCATTTAGGGCTAGGATATGGGAACTTGATTGTATCAATATTAGGGTATTGGCATGTGGGTGTTAGGGTTTGGACAAGGGGATAACAGGGCTTGTTTGTGTGGGTAAGTAAGGGTGGCAGTAAGCTTGGCAGGTTGCCCCTAGCGGTTATAGCGTTGGGCCAGTAACCGAAAGGTAGATGGTTTGACTCCCCGAGCCGACAAGGTGAAAAATCTGCCGATGTGCTCTTGAGCAAGATACAACTATGGCTGACCCTGTAAAAACAACACATTTCACTGCACCTATCTGGTGAACGTGTCAATAACAAAAACGCTTTTTAAGTGGGCTAAGAGGTATATAGCTATTGGGGCTGAGAAATAAGGCTAATTGTTTGTTTATTTTATTATAGGCAAAGCACAGTATGTTCCCATCGGTCACTTTTGTGACCAAGAATAAAACAAAAATGTATTTTACATACTTTTCAATAAAAATAAAAAATAAACAATATGGATTACAAGTTAGGGTTACTAGTGGTATAAGATTTGCATAGTGGCGTGCCTGAGACAAAATGTGGGAACAAATGGGTTAACGGTGATTGTATGAAATCAAAGTGTCAAAATATTTGAGGAAAAAACGAATGCATTCTTCATTTGCATAGACAGATCAGTCCAACGATTTCCCTGAAAAGCTTTGTCTTCATAGTCAGAGGGAAGTACATATTGTACATAATGTACTCTGCAGGTGGAGGACAGTAAGCTTTAGTGTGTTATGAAACAACATGGTTAGAGACCATTACAGCCACACTCCTTCCTGGTTGTTAGTCATCATGAGGTAAAGTGACATTGCATGTGCCTTCAGTTAAACGATGTATAAAGTTGTACACAAAAAAAGCTATCTGGCAACATATCAATCGTAATAAGTTAGTAGAAAAGCATGGATAAAAAGGTACAAAGTAAACAAAACCTTTCTCAAAAATGTGTTAATTACAATCACAGTGCTAAAGCAGTTACAAAGTGTTTCAGATGAGTTTTAAAATATTCCTTCATTTGATTTGGCAACTTTTCCACATACGGTAAACATAAACAAATTGCCATTATGAATAGCTATACCACTCTTTAAATAGTGTGTCCCCCAAAACCCAGTGTAAATGTCCAAAAGGTTACTCTTCCATGTTGATCACTAGGCTCCAGTTGTTCTGTAGTTTAGTCAGATCACTCTCACCCTCACCCTCACTCTCCTCTGACTGCCTCACCACCACAGAGGGTAAGATCTCCACCTGCTCTAACTCCCTATTCATCTCTCCCTCCACCTCCACCTCTGGAATATGCTTGGAGAGCAGAGGGATCTGGAGGATCCCTGTTGTAGGGCTCCAGTCAACACAGTTACCGCCAGATCCATCCTCTTCCTCAGACTCCTGTGGAAACAGCGTATGCCTCTGGTTTCTGTACAGGTTGACCTGGGCTAGCCGCAGGGGCTGAGTATCCCTCCTGTTAGACTGTGTCTGGTACTCTGTTGTCACCACCTGCTGCTCCGGTGCTGCCCTTAAAAAGCTGTAGTCTGAGGGGTAAATTTGGGGCTCCTCAGCCTCGTCTTCCCAAAAGTCCACCTCAGGGGTCTCTCTGACTGAGAAGTGCTGCAGTGCGTAGAGACCCACCCGATCAGGCTCTTTGTAACTCGTGCTCTGCTCCCCCATCTTTAGACCAGACAGCAGTGGAATTCTAAAGAGCCCTGTCTCCACAGGCCCCTGTGAACATGGCGCAGATCTCTGTGCTATGTACGGATTGACCTGGCTGAGATGCAGAGGCAGGGTTTCTTCACTGTCAGATGCCTCACTTTCCCTCATTTCCGGAATCTTTGGGGACGCTCCAACGAAGCCGTATTCTAGGGGCTCTGGTTGGTCCTCCCTGAATTCATCTTCAAATGATCCCTCCTGAGAATCCTCTCTACCAGGGGCTTGCTGGGCAGCGTAGGGTAGTATGGGCTCCCCCTCTGACTGGTGGATAAGTGCAGGGATAGTGTTCGGCTTTATGGCCATCATCTCCATGGGCTTGGCCATGTTGACCAGTACCACGTTCACTGTCACAGGTTGCTCGGGACAGAAGGTCTGCAGTGGGTTCTGAATGTCCGATATTTCCTGAAACAGGAAAAAGGTGGACATGCATCTTAGTAAACTGCCCTTCACAGCCATTGTTGAAGTCTTCTATTAGTCACATATAAGTCACATGTCATTCTTACCAGGAAAGGGGGACTTTTCTGTTTATTACCACAGACAAAGTGGTAGACAAGGCATCCGACCAGGATCAGCATGAAGAGGCAGATGACTGATGGGACAACGGCTCCCAGCAACATCAGTAGCAGCTGGCCATAAAAGGGATCTGTAAAGACAGTGTGGTAAGGTAGAGATAAAATAAGACAGATCTATACAGTACACAGCCGTTATAGGAAAGGAAAAGCCCATAGGGTAAAACTGAGAAGACAAACCCACACTCACTTACTAGCACACGCACATCCAGACACACACAAACACCCCTTGATACATCAACATAATTCCTTCTCTAACAGGAAGTGAAAATACACCCTGGGAAAACACCTCAAGTTTTCACATTCCTCAAGTCCTGTTGATTTCTTTGTCGTGCTGTACCAAAACCTGTTGAGTGGATTTATCCTGACAGATAGAAAAGAACACTGCACACTAGGTCATTGGAGCAAGATTCAATCAAGTCTTATCTTACCTTTTGAGGTTGTTAGGCACTGCCATTCAGATGCATGACAAGCTAAAATAAGTGATAGGACCTGGGCCTTAGCAGAGAAACAATACTGGGTTTCATAGGCAAGCAGCCTATATTCAAAGGATCTGTTTTCCACAGTGAAGTGTTGCTGAAAGACAAAATGTATACAGAAAGTTAAAATACACAATATAGAACTAACAATCATAATTAATCTGCATTTTAGCTAAATATATAATACAAAAAATATATAATCGTAGATTACAATCTATTAATGCAGCAATTTGCACTGATTAAAGTCCCTGCAGACAGCCCTCCATATTATATCATTCAATTCTTTACACAGAGTTACAGTAACCTAAGTAACACCAACCGTTTTGTTGCTTCTGTTGTCGTACACAGACAGGTTGTAAGTCATCTGAGGGTAGAATTTCAACAAGGAGTAATCTTTTGTAATGTTCCCAGTCTTCCATCTCATTGGACCCTTCAGCTTAACGGTAACACTATTCTCCTTCACCACAAGTTTGACAAGTGGAGGTCCAAAGGTTGCTGTTTGAGAAAGGTATAAAAATGTAATCATACGTGGCCTGACACATTCTCTGGTTGATTGTTTGACTTTGGCTCCTCTTTCCTAGATAAGGAAAATTATCTTTGAACAGGATTCTCAACTTACTGTCAGCTTTGGGTTCGAAACTCTTTTCTGTGAGTGTCCATTTGGAGGATCTGTTTTTGCCCAAAGCCTTGACTCTGGCAAAGTAGCCTTCATCCAGGTCAGTTGTCTCATTGGATAGATCACACCAGGTCTGAGGGATGCTTCTGCACTGCTTCTTCACCCTCCAGCGCACCCGTCTCGCTCCACCATCCATACGGTCACCATAGCTAGGAGACAACAAATAAACACATAATGAGATGTGTCCTTAAATCCATGGATCATGGACATTTATTTACAAGTAGTTAATGGAAAGCTCAGTCTCTCGTGACAAAACCGAGTAGCTGATTTGGTTCTGGGTGCCAAGATCATGATAAAGTCTAAAGTGTTCTCACATTGCATATTCCACTGTGTAGTGGGTGTCATTTTGTGCGTCTTTCCCAGGATGCCACTTTACAATGTTCCTCAGGTTCATGGAGTTGAAGTGTACTCCTTCGGGACGCGCTACAGAGGACACGTGTGAGACCACTAGGAAAGGAGAAAGAGCAGAAAGCAGATGATAAAGGGCATTTCAAAATGACTGCTGGAGCAGCACTCCACAAACAGTAAACAGTTCTAAAATAATACAATTATATTATAGAGAAATGAAGAGAGATTTAGACCCTTCTTTATAGCTGTAGACTGAAAATAAACATTTTATAGAACAGGATGTTGTTGTGATAAAATTTGAACAATAAAATATTTCATAAACCCTCAAAAAGACACCCTTCTTTCCCTCTGACTGCACGAGACCACATCTTTGTTTCCTGTGTGATTCAGAATACCACACGATCACGTAATTCAAGGACACCTCATGATTAGATAAAAGAAAATGAACCCTGTTCAGTGCATCATAAATGTCATTGAGCGCTGTTTTTCTGTATGCATGCCAACAACCTTTTGAAATAGCTGTGACCAATGCCTTGAGTATCAACTTATCATGAAAAGTAACACATTTCTCTACCATTTCAACTCACTATCTACATCTGCAGGGTATGCTGATGGAAAATACAGTTAGAGTGAGGTTCCATATCAAGCACAAGTAAAGTGAGTGAAAACAAAAGTAAACCAAAGTAAATGCCACCCACATAATGTTGAACGTTTTTGGGTGAGTTCCAAAGTGACAAAAAATGATTACATTGGTTAAACATGCTTAAAAAGACTTTTTAAGGGAGAAAGGGGGAAACAAATTGAACAATTACAGCTGAACAATGAAAGCTGAACTATTCCTGTAGCTTGACAGTAGCAAATTATACATTGTAGTTGCAAAATATTGAGTATACTGTCTATAGGGCATAAAACCAAGCCAATGGTGTTCTCAAAAACATTGCCAGGTGATATGTGATAAACTGGATTGCACAGCAGTAGTAAACATTTTCTTAAATTGTTTATGAGCTGCAAATGAAAATTAAGCCTACCTGCGGTCCACAGAGAAATAATGTAGAGATATTTGACCATTCTTTCCCGTAGAATTGTTGGTAAATAGTGTATTATATTGTCATAACAAATGTTTTGACACCTTTAAAAGGAGAATTGAGCTCATGGACATTTCAACCGATTAGGCTAAAGTAAATGATTCAGTTCTAGGATCCCGTTCTTCCACATCGCTTCCATGTTGTTCACGCAGAGAGGTATTGTTAACTGGTGTACCTTACACTGGCCAGGTCGCCTAGTTAAGTGATATGGGCGGAGTTATTTACTGTAAGAAATGAGGAATTCGGGACACTAGCACGTGTGCACATGGGGAAATAAACTAGGCCTAGACGTTAAAAAGTGTTTTGCCATATATTTTTAAACCCAGGTTATGGGATGATAACTTCTGTGATTTGATATGATTCAATGTTTTAACATTTAAAGTATGGATATGAAAAACACCTTTCTGGTAGGGAACATCTGTCAGATGTGTGTCAAACGTTGTAATAACGTGTACATCTGTCAGATTTGTGTCAAATGTTGTAATAACGTGTACATATTTGTTTGTTTTGGGTCACCATAGCATAGCACTTTTGACAGGCCCACAACATTATTGAGATGGCAGTGCAGTGATGAATGTACTTGTATAGACCACATTGCAAATATTTCCATGTTTGAAGACTTGTTTGACTGGTGTGAATAGTTTATTTAATTGTCATAGATCACCACCTTGTGGCATAAATAGCAACTCTCGACTTGAGGTTCTTGATGACGTTGACGTTTCACATTATGATTGTGCATAAGCACGTATACTTCGTTTAAACTGGTCTAGACATATTAAATGTATCAGTCTGATTAATAGTTTCATTTTAGATATGCCACAGACTATTGAAACGTAGATCGTATTGTTGTATTAAATTAAATGACATCACAGACATGGAACAGTGTACTGTGCCATATCGGTTTGTTTTTAAGACTGTACCAACTTCCGGTTAACAAACGTTAGCCTGATAGCTGTGGAAACCATCCATACTCATTGAATGGAGCAAAGTGCATATGCGATTTCTGACATGAATTGGTAAATTGTAGTGTTCATCGTTGAAGCATGGCGATTTCAATGGAAACCCAGCTCCAGAGTATATTCGAGGATGTAGTGGTATGTGCATTCTGTATCAGACAGCTAACTTTAAATAGCCAGCTAACGTTAGCCACTTACCTTTTGTTAGCAGCTAACGTTACTAGCTGAGCTAGCTAGCTTTTTTGCTAATTCACTTATGGCCGAATAGATTTTGGTTAGCCACATTTTACAACAATCTCGGCATGCATTGTACTTAGGCTAATATTTGCTGCCTCGTGTTGATCAAGCTAATGATACATGTTCATAGCAATGCCAAAACCCGCTAGCTAACTTTATACTACATTTCTACTTTAGCTATATAACGTTAGCCTATGACCGCAGTGGTGTAATCATTATGCTGATTCTGTAGCAAAACGTTTTGCTACAGAAACCGTTTACTCCAACCCGAAAACGCAAACGAGAGTTTATATTTGACAAATGCAGGTCGGTCCCTCCCCGTTTAGATCCGTTTGGTTCTTAAACGGCAAACGGTTTCCGTAATGAATACACCCTTAGATCGTGCACGTTTTGTCAGGTCATTAACCCTAAATGTGCTAGCTAGCTAATTTGTCGAGTGTAACATTCTAACCATTACTCCATTGATTGTCTATTCATTGAATGCATCATTTTATTTTTCAGAAAACAGAAGTTATTGAGGAAGCCTTTGCAGGGTATGACTTCTGAAGCAGACTTGTTTTGTGAAGACATAGCTAAGCCAGATGTGCCCTCTCTGCATCCCAGTTAAAGATTAAGTGCAGTATAAAAAAAAAAAACACTATTCAGTGTCATACAATTTGTTATAGTACTTGTGGAGTAGTTATGTTTTCATAGTTGTCTTTAATGACTTCTCTTATTTCTTCTCAGCATGTTTATGGACACACCTGAGGATGAGAGAACAAAACTTATCAGTTGTCTAGGTGCCTTTCGTCAGTATTGGAGCACTCTTCCTCCGGTGAGAGAGATGCCCAAGATTTGACACATGCAACATCAAACATCATTCAAACCTTATACATTGCACATGTTTCTGTAATTCCTCAGTAGTAACAAGACAGTTTGCGGCTTTTTTCAGGATTCCCATGACCAGTGTGTGCAGTGGATTGTCCGATTCATTCATGGCCAGCACAGCCCCAAACGGATCTCTTTTCTCTACGACTGCCTCGCCATGGCAGTGGAAACCAGTCTGTTACCTCCCAGGTAAGGATGTGTTTTTCTCTGTGAGAGAATGACTAGTGTTGTGTATTGTGCTGAGGACAGACAAATTAAATGTCATGTTTTCTCAGGATGGTGTGTCAGGCTCTCATAAGCTCAGATAACCTGGAGTGGGAGCGGACACAGTTATGGGCCTTGACTTTTCGACTCATACGAAAAATCATCGGTGGTGTCGATTACAAGGTAAGAAACAATGCACGTGGGGGTGGGCGCGGCACTGTTGGAAGCCAAGGATTTAGAACGCAGAACGAGGTGCTACTGACCACGGCACTCGCATTAGCGAGCTAGAGGCTAACGTTGGCTCATTGACAACTAAGGTGGCATACCTCGACAACAGATGCAAAGATATGGAAAGTAGAATGCGGAGGAACAACATTCGACTACTGGGAATACCGGAGGGAGTGGAGGCCCCAAGACCCACGGAGTTCATGACCCAGCTGCTTCAGGAGCTGCTCGGTCTAGAGGAGAAGCCACTGCTAGACCGGGCCCACCCCACTCTGCGTAGCCGACCCCGGGATGGAGAACCCTCGCGACCATTTGTCATCAGGGTGCATTTCTTTCACGACCGCAATGACAGACTGAGGAGATCGGGAGAAGCATCCGCAGTTGTACCGCGTGGTGTGGATCAAATGGTTGGTTAGCTCTTATTCTTAGCAGGCTAGTTAGCAGGCCGAATGGTTTGCTAGCGAAGCCAATTTTACTGGGTTCATCGACATTTGAATGTCATTCTCTTAATTTGTTTTCTCATTTCTAACCCAGGTTGCCGCTTCTAATATCAATATCTGGCTGTTTTCATGGTTCAGTCGTAGTTTTACCATCTGTATTGCTGTTAAACCTCTCTTAACCAGGTTAGTTTTCCTTAGACTGTTGAGGACCAATCGATGTATGTTTGGCTTACTCTAGTTAAATGGTCACAAATCTCAGGTAGCACAGAGTAAGAGTTATCATGCTTTGCTCTAAACTTTTTTTTATATTTAGGGTTTTGCTTGCATCTCAGTTGGGGAGATGCTTCGGCAAGGGAGGGTGTGAGGGAAGGGTTTTTCCCTCTTTATTTGTATATAGTTTTGTCTTTTGTGCCTCGTTTCTTTATTTTTTAAATTTGCGCTTTTAGGTTCAACTAAGATCTTCAGTTTACATTATACCTTGTAATTTACACGTCCTTTCTCTCTTAAGACATGACTCAGTCTAGTGTAGCCCATCCTGCTGGAGGGAATGGCTTTAATTTTCTCACTTGGAACTGCAGGGGCATAAATAACCCAGTTAAACGTAGTAAGGTGCTACACCACCTTCATCAATTGAAATCTCACATCTTTCTCCAAGAAACTCATCTGAAGGTATCACAACACTTAAGTCTTAGGTGCAGATGGGTGGGTCAGGTGTTCCATTCCTCATTTCAGAGTAAGGCAAGAGGGGTGGCTATTTTACTTCACAGATCGGTACCTTTTACATGTTCCAATGTGATCGCAGATCCCCATGGTAGATGCAAAATTGTCAGTGGTAGGCTGCTCAACACAAAGGTACTTCTTGTTAATATTTATGCTCCTAATTTGGACAATGGTGATTTTTAAAAAAAAAATTCAACTCGGTTTTCTCTTCACTCCCAGATATGTCTTCGCATATGTTGATCTTAGGTGGTGACTTTAACTGTTGGTTAGACCCACGTTTGGATCGATCCTCCACAAAACCTACCACCTTATCAACCTCAGCTGGAGTGTTCCGACCTTTATGTCTGAATTTGCAGTTTCAGATCCTTGTGGAATGTTTAATCCAGCTGGAAAGCATACTCTTTTTTTCTCTCATCAGTTCACCACACTTTTACGCGCATAGACTGTAGATGACAGGCTCCTCCGTCCCATATCTTCATGTTCATATAATCCAATTGTTGTATCTGACCACGCCCCTGTTACTATGGAAGTAGCCTTTCAAAATGTTGACAATCTGCGACCGCCTTGGCGGCTAAATACTCAACTGCTCAGCAATGAACACTTTGTCAATTTTGTTTTGAGTGAAATCGACTTTTTCATGATTACAAATAGAACCCCGAACATCTCTGCGTCTACTCTCTGGGAAACTTTGAAAGCTTATATCAGAGGTGAAATTATTTCCTACACTGCACATGAGAACAAACTGAAAAGGGATATGCTATCTATGTTAACACGCTGTATTGCCCAATTAGATTACATTTATGCCGTTTCACCATCCCCGGATATTTATTAGGAACGTTTAATTCTGCAAGCAGAATTTGACACATTATTAACAGACCAGGTTACTGAACTGCTTGTCAAGTCTAGGAGCACTTACTATGAACAAGGAGATTAAGCCAGTCAATTATTAGCTCACAAGTTACATCAACTATCATCATTTCAGATTCCTAAAATTCGTACATCATCTGGCATATCATTAGATCCTAGGGGGATCAATGATGAGTTCAAGAGATTTTACCAGTCTCTATATACTTCTGAAAGTAAAGCGGATACATTGGAATTGAATGATTTCTTCCACTCACTTGCTGTGCCTTCTGTCAGCTGGGATTTGGTTAAAAATTAGAGCAAATCCCTTCAATCTGGGAGAAGCTCAGGGCCTGACGGCTACTCGGCAGAGTTTTATAAAAAGTTTATCTTCAAAATAGCCCCTATTCTAATTGAAATGTACAATGAAGCATTTGTAAATGGTGCTCTCCCACAGACTCCCACTCAGGCAACCGTTTTGTCTTATTCTTAAAAAAACAAAGACCTTCTTGACTGCATCATACCGTCCAATTAGCCTGCTAAATGTTGACTATAAAATTCTATCCAAACTTCTGGCAACGCGTCTGGAAACAGTCCTCCCATCAATTATCTCACCGGATCAAACAGGATTTATTAAAAAGACACTCATTCTTCGACGATTATCTAATATTATATATAATCCTTCTGTCGTCAATACCTCTGAAGCCATTATATCCCTGGATGCGGAGAAAGCGTTTCATCGGGTGGAATGGAAATACCTTCTTTACACTCTAAATAAATTCAGCTTTGGCTCCAAATTCATGGCTTGGATAAGACTTCTGTACTCATCCCCTCAAGCCTATGTCAGGACTAATAACACTCAGACTGCTTCCCTTTGCAACGATCGACACGCCAGGGTTGCCCTTTAAGCCCCTTACTGTTTGCCCTCACCATAGAACCACTTGCAATAACAGTTCGCTCCAACCCCCTCATCAAAGGTATAGTCAGATACAGACACGAACACAAACTGTCCTTATATGCAGGTGATTTATTATTATACACATCCAACCTTTCTGTCTCTGTTCCTGCTGCCCTTGCCACTTTCACATCCTTCGGTCACTTATCAGGGTATAAACTGAATCTCAGTAAAAGCGAATTGATGCCGCTGAATATGGCCGCAAAAAATGCCCCTTTACATAACTTGCCATTTAAAATTGCTCACAGTAGTTTTATTTATCTCGGGGTACATGTCACAATCAGATTTGAAAACCTTTTTCAAGCCAACTTTGCTCCTCTTTTAACCTGTACTAAGGACTATTTTGGAACGCTGGTCTTTGCTACAACTCTCCTTAGTCGCAAGAATTAATTATATTAAAATGAATACTCTCCCAAAGTTCTTCTATCAGTGCCTTCCGATTTTTCTTCCCAATACATTTTTCAAAAAGATCGACGGCCTAATACTACCCTTTTAAATGGGACAAAAAGCCCCCCAGGATGCAAAAACAGCTTTTGCAGAGGCCCAAACCAGACGGCGGTCTAGCTCTACCAAATTTCAGTATCTATTTTTGGGCCGCCAACCTTACGATCATTCACTACTGGTTGCAGAGCAGAGAGATATACCCACCCCCAATTTGGCTAGAGATGGAGGCTGCCTCGTCTATACAGGCATCGTTGTCTTCCCTCGCACACTCCTCCGTTACTGGCCCTTACTCCTCCTTCACCAAAAATATGTGTCAAAACAACATTGAAGATCTGGAATCAATTTAGGCGCCACTTTGGGTTTCAAACAACCTCTTTGTCTCCGGTAGCCTCAAACCCAGCTTTTCCCCCATTTATGGTTGATGGTGCTTTCTCAACATGGTCTAGTCTCGGTATTAAAAGATTCAGAGATCTGTATATTAACAATACATTTAGTATGTTTGAACAATTATCAGCTAAATTTTGTCTCCCCAGACATCATTGTTTTAGGTTCTTAAAAGTCCGGAGTTACATCCGCAGCCTAGATCCCAGATTCCCCACCCTTCCTGGTGAAACACAGTTCGACATTTCTTATCCCACTTCCTACTCTGAAAGGCACCGTGTCAATAATCTATAGTAAAATTTGCTCACTATAAGTCATCTCGTTAAACAATATTAAATCCTCATGGGAGGAGGAACTGGGTGAGGAAATATCTGATGAACTATGGGAAGGGGCACTCAAAACGGTACATAGCTCTTCTATTTGCGCTCGACACGGCCTCATTCAATGCAAACTCATTCATAGGGCCCACTGGAGCGAAGCAAGATTATCCAACATTTACAAGGATGTGAACCCTAATTGTGTACGATGTAATCAGTCTCCTGCTAATCATGTACACATGTTTTGGTGTTGCCTTTCTCTTGTTGGTTTCTGGAAAGACATCTTTAACACACTCTCAGAATTAAGCGGCACACAGATCGAGCCAGACCCTTTTATTGCACTATTTGGCGTTTCCTTACCCACAATACAATTGACCAAAATGAATAAGGATGAAATTGTCACTTTGTTAGCAAGACTATTCATTTTACTTAGATGGAACTCCTCTGCAGCCCCTTCTCATGCTCTTTGGATTAAATCTGTTTTGAATTGCATAAAGTTGGAAAAAATTAAACGCACTCAGTGGGTCTGTAGACAAATTCTATTTAATGTGGGATCCCTTCTTTTCTTATGTTAAATGAATACATTTCCCTGCAGTTCCAGAGTGATGTATATTTATATATTGGTGACGTAAGAGGCCTGGTATGTGCAGACACGACATCTCGGATGTTAAGGACGGTATTATCTGTACTAGTTGACCTATAACAACTGTATCAAAATATATATTTTTCCTTATTATTTTTATTTATAAAAAAAAAAATGTCTTTCTCTCTATGTTTTGCTGTATTGCTGTCTTTGATGTGTTTTATACTACTACCAAATAACTTACAAGTGCAATTACTTTCTAAATACTGGTATTGAAAATTCAATAAACAAAGTATATTTAAAAAAGAAAAAAGAAACAATGCACTTGATCTCAATCAACGTGACTAGAGATCGTAGGTTAGCATAGAGGAAGGGAAGCCATATACAACAGTGTAAATAGTTTTATTACATGTGTATTATAGGATATTATCTACTAAATAACATGAATGATGTGCTTCATTGTGTTCCATCACAGGGAGTTAGAGATCTACTGAAGGCTCTGCTGGATAAGATTCAGACCATCCCCAACACCGTTAGCTCAGCTGTGGTCCAACAGCTGCTAGCTGCACGAGAGGTGCGCCTCCTTTCCAGCCATAGGCTTTTTCCGCAAGAGTTTGGGGATTTCCGGTTGAGTTAACCTGCTGAAATGTTTGTATATCTCCTCACAGGTGGTGGAGTACATCCTCGACAGGAACGCGTGCCTCCTGCCTGCCTACTTTGCCATTACAGAGATCAGAAAACTCTATCCCGAGGGGATGTTGTCACACTGGGTATGTTTTTAACCAGGCTATATTCATGTCATTTGTGTGGATGATGAATTGATTTGAACCGAGATGCGTAGCATCTGAGCTGGTCGGTCTTTCACGCTATCCTTCTCTTTTTTTCTAGCTTCTGGGCAGTCTCATGTCAGATTTTGTTGACAGTTTTCGGCCCACTGCAAGAATTAACTCCATCTGTGGTAAGGCCACCATTTGCACCCAACCTGCTTGGTATTGAGCAGTTCTGAGATATATTTATTTGGGAGTATTGCTCAGAGAACTTTAAGTGACCTATCATATGTTTGACCTGTAGGGAGATGCAGCCTCCTTCCAGTGGTCAACAACTCTGGCGCTATCTGCAACTCCTGGAAGCTGGACCCCACCACATTACGCTTCCCTCTCAGGGGCATGCTGCCCTTCGACAAGGTACTACTCCTAAACCTATCATACCTATCACCTCCATAGAAATATTTTACCCAGACAGTGTAAAGCCTGTTTGTCAAAGCTTTTGTCAAAGGGTGTGGGTGTTTCTCCCCCAGGACCTGTTTGAACCACAGACAGGGCTGCTGCGATATGTGCTGGAGCAGCCCTACTCTCGAGACATGGTCTGCAACATGTTAGGGCTCAACAAGCAGGTACATCTCCTCTCCTGCCCTGCCCTGTCAGCTCTCCCCTTCCTCCTCTACCTCCCCCCTTGCTCTTGGTATCACAGGTACAGTACACAAGCCAAGGATGCTCCAGATGACCAGCCTATCACGTGAGGTGTCTTGTACTGTATTTTAGTGCATCTGATTACCTGTAGAATCCAGATGAAGGCAAACAACAATGGTTTGCATTGCTTTGTTTCTATAAGGCCAGCCTCCAATCTATTCCCTGCCAATTCAGTGCACTATGTTTACCCCTAGCCCTGCTTGGCAGCTCAAATCAACGGTGTTTCAAGATCTGTCTGACTGCCCCTTTGGCCCAGGGACACACAACAACGAGTATTGGTGTAAGGGAATACACCAGTTAATATGCCCCGTCACATTCGCTTGATGTGTCTCTTAGGAGTACTCCGGCTTTACTGACTGACAGGGGAACTTGGAGCTGGCCTCCTAGTCACTGTTTTGTCTTCTCCTTTTTTCTTCCTTTCTTTTTGTTCTGTCCTGTCTTGCCCATCCTCCAATGCTCTAGACCTTGAACATTGCTCAGGTATGTTCACAATCTTCCTGTTGTATTGTGACTAACCAGATACTGGACGCAGCTTCCTAGCCACACTGATCACGTCTAGACAACCAAACAAATGAAAAATAAAGCAAAACATAGGGCTTGAAATTACCTTAGATAGAGACCGATGTCCAAGAGCATGTGAAAGAGCTTATATGACAATGCATCACATTGACAGGATGTGCAAGGGTCTACAGTTCAGCTCCCCTTGTTGGCCACGTAGTGTGGTCCGTAGACGTCGCATCTCATTGGAGTTTTAATGCTGTGGCTGTTGCTGTCTGTCAAGACATCTCTCAAAGCCGTTTTTTAAGAACATACTTTCCCACAGATGCGTTGTGTTCGGTCTTGGGTTTCAGAATTCCATCTCCCGTCCCAAGATCCTGTATACAAGTCCAAAAACACAGCAGCTTGACAATAATTTTGCTTCTCTGTCTTTCATAGATTATTCTACTTGATATTTCGGTGTCACCTCTATACATAGCTAGACACAATTGAAACACTCTTTCAACTGCCTGTACACTGTGGCAAAATTAGTGAAGCGATTTACTTAGATTCTCATTTTATGGTGGCTAACTCCACTGCCGCTTTAGTCTCCCTGCATTAGACTATGAATTCATGTTGTTGAATTCATTTTGCAATTCTAAGAATGTGCAGAACAGCATTGTAAAAGCTCTCGTGAGATCTCAAGGGAAAATGATTGTATACAAAGTAGTAAAATGTGAACAAATTGTATCAATTGCCACCAATTGATACAATTGCAAATTTGATTTTATTAGAATCTACTTTGGTGTGTTATATTATTGAATACACTAGTTCCTTCCCTATTCCAATGTCCTTGAATTTAATAGCATATATATATATATATATATATATATATATATATATATATATATATATATATATATATATATATATATATATATATATATATATATTATTTTTGAATGAAACAAAAGCATGTTACAAATATTAAACATTTACAAGTTCAAACATGCAACAACATTACCAAATCAGCAAAGAGGATTGGACATTTTCTGTTTGAAACTAGAGGTGTACGTACCTGAGAATGACGTGTTAATTTCAAGCCCTGATCTGCTGCATGCCGGAATGTAGTATAGTCCTGTCTGTTTTCAGCTGTGGTTCAGGTGTACCTTGACGTTTGCACTGCAAGAGTTTTCCATTTGAATGTTAACACTAGATAGGCTATGTTGTTGCAAGGTAGTAGATTTAAAAGCACTCCCGGGAATGTCCGGAATTGACCATGTCTTTGTTCCCATAGGAGCATGATCAAATTTGTCTTTTGCCATTGAGGTTACATTATTGGATTTTGACACGTCCACCACAACAGGGATGATTTGGTTCAACAGCTACTATGAATCATGTGCTGACTGACTAATTACTTTTGAGTCTGCTTTTACCATGACTTTTGGCGATCTTCTGATTTGAGTTGTTTTCCTAATGCAATGGGCTGAGCCTTACTAAAATGATCCTTATTACATTTCAAAAGGTAGGTCCAAGTAATCAATCTTTGGTCCTGGCCCTCTATCGGAACATTGTACTAAAAGGCAGCAAAAAGGCTCAAAAGAACCTACTGTATACATAATTCCATCGAAGATGGCTTTAACTCTTTATGTTCCATAAACCAATTCCATTGGTTGGACACTCATCAGACCAGCCTTAATCCAGTAAAGAAACCCCCATCTCAGAAGAGCATGCGTTGTACCTCTGTTCCCGTCCCCACCCACCCTTTGGAGATGATGCTACCCTCTGCTCACAGCGTGGTGTTGAGATGAATGGCAGTGTGTTCTATACCTGCATGTCACTTTCAGGGGGCAGCTGCAGTATATCAGAAAGAGAAAAGTACCTTTTGTGGCATAAGAACAAACAGACTGGGTATATCGACGCTTGTTCTCAGTCGATCAGCATTGTTTTTCAGTCAACTTTTTGACCACGCCATTATTTATTCGGTGTAAGACTGATTGTAAATGTGCAGAGCACCACCTGTTGAGTAAACATTGTCTTAACAGGTGATTTTCATTGGATAGATTACTGAAATTACTTTATCAATGATAGCAAAAGTGACCAATGTGGTGATATAGTGCAGCTACTCTGGGATCTGGGCTTTCTTTGGCAGTGGTGTAGTCTTCATGTCATGCTCTGTTTTGTGTGTGTGTGTGTGTGTGTTTGAGTCAGTGTGTACCCTCTGTGTGCCAGGGACAAGCTCTGTTTGTACCCAACATTTATGAGACACCCGTTTGGGCCAAGTGTCTAGAGTGATGTTGGTGTGAGACCGTGTTTGGAGTGGAGTAAGAGGGAATGGAACTAAAATGAAGCAGTCAATGAGGCTAGTCAAGTGCCCCATTTTATTTTATTTAAAAAAAAAAATTTTTAACTACATTTCTGAATCCACTGTATGCCGATTTCACTTGTTTTGGTGAGGTATGGGCCAGTGCTGAATTCCCTGTATGAGGTACATTTGACTTTTTTTTTTAATATATATATATATTTGTTTACATCCCTCTCTGACCTCTGACACCCGTCTCTCTGGGCCCCCCCCCCCCCCCCCAGCACAAGCAGCGCTGCCCGGTGCTCGAGGACCAGCTGGTGGACCTGGTGGTGTACGCCATGGAGCGCTCAGAGACCGAGGAGCAGTTTGACGACGGCGGCACCAGCCAGCTCCTGTGGCAGCACCTCTCCAGCCAGCTCATTTTCTTTGTGCTCTTCCAGTTCGCCAGCTTCCCGCACATGGTGCTCTCGCTTCACCAGAAGGTGAGGTGGTGTTGATTTCAAACACAGATACACACTTTTATAGAAGTGGACACAGTCATTTGTCCTATTATCGTGAATGCTTTATTCTTGTTCTTGCTTCATTTTTACCATTGGCGATTGAATTGGCTCTTTTGTTCCACACTGCTAGTCTGTGAGACAGAGAGACTGTTATATAGACCATGTCTAAAATGTCTGTCGTGTTTGTGTGTTGCTCCTCAGCTGGCCGGTCGAGGTCTGATCAAAGGCAGAGACCACCTCATGTGGGTCCTCCTCCAGTTCATATCTGGCAGCATTCAGAAGAACGCCCTGGCTGACTTTCTCCCTGTCATGAAGCTGTTCGATCTTCTCTACCCAGAGAAAGAGGTAGCCTGTGTGTGTGTGTCTGTCGTTTCAGCTCCTCCATCTGTCATATCACCGCTGTAGGAACCAGGAGGCTCCACTCTGAGCTGCTGTCTCCAAGGGGACGCAGTGAAGGCATCTGCAGCTCCATCTCCCCCCAATTGACTTCAAGCCAAGTCTTCCATTAGCATGCAAATATTGGATCTATTTACTAACGCTGCGTTAACACACAATCATGGCTTACTTGTCCCGCTTAGCCCAGAGCTAAGTGGATATTTATTAGCTTTCTGACCGATGATGATACAGCCAATTGTGAATGAATGAGTGAAATATTTAGTGACATAATACATTTTACTAGTCAGGTGATAAAACCATTTACTTGGTGTCTACTTAATTTAGAAGATGTTGATATGAATTTATGATTTATTGACGGTTTTATTGGGCTGATTAGAGACATCGTGATGTGTGTGTCTCTACAGTGCATCCCGGTGCCGGACATCAGCAAGCCCCAGTCGACCCACGCCTTCGCCATGACTTGCATCTGGATCCACTTGAACCGCAAGGCTCAGAACGACAACTCCAAGCTGCAGATTCCCATCCCCCACTCCCTCAAGCTGCACCATGAGTAAGAGAATGTCTCAATCAAATGTATTTATAAAGCCCTTTTTACATCAGCAGATGTCACAAAGTGCTATACAGAAACCCAGCCTAAAACTCCAAACAGCAACCAATGCAGATGTAGAAGCACGGTGGCTAGGAAAAACTCTCTAGAAAGGTAGGAACCTAGGAAGAAACCTAGAGAGGAACCAGGCTCGGAGGGGTGGCCAGTCCTCTTCTGGCTGTGCCGGCAGGAGATTATAAGAGTACATGGCCATTAAGGCCAGATCGTTCTTAAAGACGTTCATATATGACCAGCAGGGTAAAATTACAGCCACAGTGGTCAACACCTCTGGAGTAAATATCAGTTGGCTTTTCATTGCCGAGCATTCAGCGGTCCAGGCAGCAGCTCCCACAGAAAAAGAGAGAATGTCAAAACAGCAACTCCACCTTTAGAGGCCAGTATGTACTTAACACCAGCTCTTGTCTGTCATGTTGTCTACTAGAACGCTCATAAGGAATCACTTAGGCAGCCAGTCTAAAAGTGTTTGTAGTCAGTGGTCACCAACTTGCAAAATAACTCACAGATGCATGATTTGTGATGCCTTAATAGGCAGTTTGAGATAAAAGCAACATCTCAAACCTGGGATTCAATTGCATTTAAACTGCTTGCCTCCATCCTATAATATTTGACCTGTCCTTGTGTGTTTAGGTTTCTCCAGCAGAGCCTGAGGAACAAGTCCCTGGGGATGACAGACTATAAGATCGCCCTGCTGTGTAATGCCTACTCCACTAACTCGGAGTGCTTCACTCTGCCCATGGGCGTGCTTGTGGAGACTATCTATGGCAACGGCAGTATGCGCATCACCCTGCCTGGCACCAACTGTACCGCATCAGGCTCCGTCACACCACTACCCATGAACCTCCTAGACTCCCTCACCGTCCACGCCAAGATGAGGTGGGATATACTTACCATAGAGAGAGATACTGTATATCTCTATAGTCCCTACAACGACTACTACTGCTCCTTTCAATGGTGCTGCCAGGAAATAACAGCAACATCAACAGTCATACTTAGTTTAGTTAGAGCTCTTACTAGGGGTTATTGACGTAAGAATGGAACATCCTCAGTCTGAGAGGCTTACAGGAAAACTAGAGGATGCGTCCTATGATGTTTTTAATTAAGTTACAAAGAAAAACAGCTTGAAATGCTGTGCTAAAAATAATCTACTTTAATTCAAATGCATTATTTTAGACCCCTGCCATGTTTTTCTTTTAAGGACACGCCATTATGCAATTTTATTCACATTTATACTGCCCTATTTAAAATGCAAGAAGGCTTGGATAATTTGTTTTTATTTAAACATATAACATTTAAACTCTAGTCATTTTCCCTCCCTCGGGTTTAGTGTAGCCCAGGGTGTATGAAATGAAATGGCTCTGTGCTCAATTACAAAGAACAGATGAGAGCGCTGAAGCGTGATGTCTTCTCCCTTTCTTCTGTTGATCACTGTTGTATTCTCCCCTGCTGTTAGTTGCCATTTACAATCAAAAGAATGGAGAGTGATAATGGCATCCATCCATTTCAACCTAAAAGCTATTTTTACAGATGAGTGGGTTTTGTTTTTTTGACAAGATGTTGTCGCTAATGAAAAATCATCTGCTCTGGTGGCTTTGCAGTGGATTCAGTGCTTATTCGTTTTACAATAAAGCCATCTGCAATTTCTGAGCCAATAATGCCTTGAACATTCAGCTATTTTCTGCAAATACCAACACTTGCATAAGCAGTATCCTAACCTTTTAGTGATCAAAGCATAATATATAAGTTGGAAACTGCATTCATTGGTCAAATCTCATTGCCATTTCCCCTGTCCCCTGTACTTTAAGCCTGATCCATAGCATCGCCACTCGGGTGATCAAGTTGGCCCACGCCAAGTCCAGCATCGCCCTGGCCCCAGCCCTGGTGGAGACCTACAGCAGACTGCTGGTCTACATGGAGATAGAATCTCTGGGCATCAAAGGATTCATCAGTAAGTCCTGCAAACTCTGAATCCCCTTACAGAGCTTATCAATGCCTGCCTTCATTTTTTTCCCAAAAGAGACCTGGTTCATGTTCCGAAAGGCACACCATAACAAAACGTTTTGCAACGCAAAACTAGAATGTGTGTTTTCATTTGACAAGTTCAGTTTCTCCCAACCAGTTTCAAAAACGTTTCTCCCTGCTGAACACGACCCTGGCCTGAGCGAGCAGCATGGCCAGCTTAACTGTGTTCCAAATGCATCACAGATGTTCTAACTGCGACAACATGGTGTCCTGTTTTACCAGGCCAGCTCCTGCCCAACGTGTTCAAGTCCCACGCCTGGGGCATCCTTCACACTCTGCTGGAGATGTTCAGCTACCGTATGCACCACATCCAGCCCCACTACCGCGTCCAGCTGCTCAGCCACCTGCACTCGCTAGCCGCCGTGCCCCAGACCAACCAGAACCAGCTGCACCTCTGGTCAGTAACTACAAGATCAGGCACAGTCAGACACAATATTTAGGGCCATGTCCTGGTTGCATAAAACGCCTTAAGTCAATTTTGCCCTTATCTTTTCCCTTAAAGTTTCCTTAACTTTAAGTCAGGTGCACAAAGCATTTTAAGTTGAATTCTCCCCTTTAATTAAGTGAAAAGGTTAAGGGTGCCCATGAGGTCCCTTAACTGCTTCATTCAGTATGGATATCAATGTAAACAGCATTTTTGGAGGTGATTGTTGCTTTCATCTGCCCTGGTTACAAAAGAAAAACATCAACCAGCTAGCTACTTAGCTAAACAAGGGAAGATGCACAATCCATGGCTACAAAGCTAGCTGGCTAGTTAGCTAGCTACTCTGTAAGCTAGCTTGACGTGCTAGAAAGTAATAGAGTAATGGTTTATCATCTGAAGCAATTTGGTTATCCTGTTTTGATTGTAGAAGTTCAGTTTTACTATCTCACAAAATAAATATGATCTCTTTCACAAGATGTTTAGTCAGTGAATCAGGCCGTCTCCGTGGTAACCAGATACTCTTTCTGCAGTACATGCTTTCAAACTACCATAAAACCCCTTGAAGTGTGCCCTTACGTAAGGGAATATTTTAGGAGCTCTATGCAATACCCTTAAACTATTTCCCTTAGGTAAGGGACCATTATAATTCCTTAAGGGAAACACTCAACACCCTAGGTGTAGTCATATACTATAACTAGAGGCCTGAATATTTCCTGGTTAGGTCATTTGACCAAGAAAAAACTCCTTCACCTACGTGGTCAGCACCACAGGGGTTACAGGTCCTTGAGCTCCTGCGCAGGCAGGGTTGCTCATTACAATCACAGATACATAAGACCAGAAAGGATTTAGTACTAGTCTATACTCTGGGGTCAGGCCAGTGCAAGCCAAGGTGTTATAAGAGGAAGGATGCGCTATTGAGCGGACGTTATTCAATCATTGCCAATTCAATAAGAACGTTCCATATAAACATAGAAATGGGTCAGCGTTTTGCATAGGCGTAACTCTGTACATAACCACGAGCTTTTACTGTGTATTAAAAGTAACTTTTTTATTTTTTTTGTATTTCTGTTTCTGTGTTCTCAGTGTTGAGAGCACAGCGTTAAGGTTGATCACAGCGTTGGGGAGTTCCGAGGTTCAGCCTCAGTTCACCCGCTTCCTCAGTGACCCCAAAACGGTGCTGTCAGCTGAATCTGAGGAGCTCAACCGTGCCCTCATCCTGACTCTGGCCAGAGCCACCCATGTCACAGGTCTGCCTCTATCTAACTTTCAGTACCAGTCAAAGGTTTCAAGGATTTTTCTTTATTTTTTTACTATTTTCTACATTGTAGAATAATAGTGAAGACAATAAAACTATGAAATAACACACAGAATCATGTAATAACCCCAAAAGTGTTAAACAAATGAAAATATATTTGGTATTTGAGCTTCTTCGAAGTAGCCACCCTTTGCCTTCAAATCAAATTGTATTTGTCACATGCACCGAATACAACAGGTGTAGACCTTACCGTGAAATGTTTCCTTATAAGCCCTGAACCAACAGTGCAGTTCAAGAAATAGTTAAGAGAATATTTACTAAATAAAAAGTAACACAGTAGAATTACAATAATTAACAATAACAAGGCTATATACAGGGGGCCCGGTACCAAGTAAATGTGCTGGGCTACAGGTTAGTCGAGGTAATTTGGACATGTACTTAGGGGTAAAGTGACTATGCATAGATGATAAACAGCGAGTAGCAGCAGTGTAAAAACATAGGGGGGAGGGCTCAATGTTAATAGTCCGGGTGGCCATCTGATTAATTGTTCAGCAGTCTTATAGCTTGGGGGTAGAAGCTGTTAAGGAGCCTTTTGGACCTAGACATGGCGCTCCAGTAACGCTTGCCGTGCGATAGCAGAGAGAACAGTCTATAACTTGGGTGACTGGAGTCTTAGACAATTTTTTGGGGCCTTCCTTTGACACTGCCTGGTATATAGGTCCTGGATGGACTACTCTGTAGCACCTTACGGTCAGATACCGAGCAGTTGCCATAACAGGCGTTGACGCAACTGGTCAGGATGCTCTCGATGGTGCAGCTGTAGAACTTTTTGAGGATCTGGGAACCCATGCTAAATCTTTTCAGTCTCCTGAGGGGGAAAGGTGTTGTCGTGCCCTCTTCACGACTGTCTTGGTGTGTTTGGGCCGTGGTAGTTTGTTGGTGATATGGACACCAAGGAACTTAACTCTCGACCCGCTCCACTACAGCCCCGTCGATGTTAATGGGGGCCTGTTTGGCCCTCCTTTTCCTATAGTCCACGATCGTCTCCTTTGTCTTGATCACATTGAGGGAGAGGTTTTGTCCTTGCACCACACAGTCAGGTCTCAACCTATAGGCAGGAGGTCAGTCTCATCATTGTTGTTGATCACGCCTACCACTGCTGTGTCATCAGCAAACTTAATGATGGTGTTGGAGTCGTGCTTGGCCACACAGGAGGACAGGAGGGGACGAAGCACGCACCCCTGAGGGGAACCGGTGTTGAGGATCAGCGTGGCAGATGTGTTGTTGCCTACCCTTACCACCTGGGGGCGGCCCGTCAGGAAGTCCAGGATCCAGTTGCAGAGGGAGGTGTTTAGTCCCAGTGTCCTTAGCTTAGTGATGAGCTTTGTGGGCACTATGGTGTTGAACGCTGAGCTGTAGTCAATGAATAGCATTCTCACATAGATGTTCCCTTTGTCCAGGTGGGAAAGGGCAGTATGGCGTGCAATTGAGATGTCGTCATCTGTGGATCTGTTGGGGCGGTATGCAAATTGGAGTGGGTCTAGGATTTCTGAGACGATGGTGTTGATGTGAGCCATGACCAGCCTATCAAAGCACTTCATGGCTACTGATGAGAGTTATGGGGCGGTAGTCATTTAGGTAGGTTACCTTTGCATTCTTGGGCACAGGGACTATGGTGGTCTGCTTGAAACGTGGGTATTACAGACTTGGTCAGGAAGAGGTTGAAACTGTCTGTGAAGATACTTGCCAGTTGGTCTGTGCATGCTCTTAGTACAAGCCCTGGTAATCTGTCAGGCCCCGCGGCCTTGTAAGTGTTGACCTGTTTAAAGGTCTTGCTGACATCGGCTACGGAGAGCGTGATCACAGTCCTCTGGAACAGCTGGTGCTCTCATGAATGCTTCAGTGTTGCTTGCCTCGACGCGAGCATAAAAGGCATTTAGCTTGTCTGGTAGGCTTCCGTCACAAGGCAGCTGGCGGCTAGGCTTCCCTTTGTAATCTGTAATAGTTTGTGAGCCCTGCCACATCCGACATTGACAGCTTTGCACATTCTTGGCATTCTCTCGACCAGCTTCATGAGGTAGTCACCTGGAATGCATTTCAATTAACAGGTGTGCCTTGTTAATTTGTGGAATTTATTTCCTTCATAATGTGTTTGTTGTGACAAGGTAGGGGTGGTATACAGAAGATAGCCCTATTTGGTAAAAGACCAAGTTCATATTATGGCAAGAACAGCTCATATAAGCAAAGAGAAACAACAGTCCATTACTTTAAGAAGGTCAGTCAATCCAGAAAATGTAAACTACTTTGAAAGTTTCTTCAAGTGTAGTCGCAAAAACCATCAAGCGCTATGATGAAACTGGCTCGCATGAGGACCGCCACAGGAAAGGAAGACCCAGAGTTACCTCTGCTACAGAGGATAAGTTAATTAGAGTTAACTGCACCTCAGATTGCAGCCCAAATAAATTCTTTGGAGTTCAACTAACAGGCACATCTCAACATCAATTGTTCAGAGGAGACTGCGTGAATCAGGCAAAGAAACCACTACTTAAGGACAACTATAAGAAGAACAGACTTGCTTGGGCCAAGAAACATGAGCAAAGGACATTAGACTGGTGGAAATCTGTCCATTGGTCTGATGACTCCAAATTTGAGATTTTGGGTTCAGAGACCCAGAGTAGGTGAACGGATGATCTCTTCATGTGTGGTTCCCACCGTGAAGCATGGAGGAGGAGGTGTGATGGTGTGGGGGTGCTTTGCTGATGACACTGTCTGTGATTTATTTAGAATTCAAGACCCACTTAACCAGCATGGCTACCACAGCATTCTGCAGCATCCCATCTGGTATGCTCTTAGTGGGACTATCATTTGCTTTTCAACAGGACAATGACCCAAAACACACCTCCAAGCTGTGTAAGGGCTATTTCACCAAGTAGAGTGATGGAGTGCTGCATCAGATGACCTGGCCTCCACAATCACCCGACCTCAACCCAATTGATGAGTGGGATGAGTTGGACCGCAGAGTGAAGGAAAATCTACCCATGCTAGATTACGGAGACGTGATTTATAAATCACATTTTATTGGTCACATACACATGGTTAGCAGATGTTAATGCAAGTGTAGCGAAATGCTTGTGCTTCTAATTCTGACGGTGCAGTAATATCTAACAATTCCCCAACAACTACCTAATACACACACATCTAAAGGGGTGAATGAGAATATGTACATATAAGTATACATGGATGAGCGATGGCCGACCGGCATAGGCAAGGTGCAGTAGATGGTATAAAATACAGTATATACATGTGATATGAGTAATGTAAGATATGTAAACATTGTTTAAAGTGACTAGTGAGCCATTTATTAAAGTGTCTAGTGATTGTGTCTCAATGTAGGCAGCAGCCTCCCTGAGTTAGGGATTTCTGTTTAGTAGTCTGATGGCCTTGAGATTGAAAAACAGCTTCTATCTCTTGGTCCCAGCTTTGATACACCTGTACTGACCTCCCCTTCTGGGTGATAGTGGTGTGAACAGGCAGTGGATCGGGTGGTTATTGACCTTGATGATCTTTTTGTCCTTCCTGTGACATCGGGTGCTGTAGGTGTCATGGAGGGTGGGTAGTTTGCCCCCGGTGATGTGTTGTGCAGACCGCACCGCCCTCTGGAGAGCCTTGTGGGTTGAGGGCGGTGCAGTTGCCGTACCAGGCTGTGATGCAGCCCGACAGGATGCTCTCGATTGCGCATCTGTAAAAGTTTGTCAGGGTTTTGGGTGACAAGACTAATTTCTTTAGCCTCCTGCGGTGGGTAGACAATTTCAGTTTGTCTGTGACGTGTATGCCGAGGAACTTAAAACTTTCCACCTTCTCCACTGCTGTCCCTTCGATGTGGATAGGGGGGTGCTCCCTCTGCTGTTTCCTGAAGTCCATGATCATGTCCTTTTTGTTTTGTTGTGAGAGGTTGTTTTCCTGACACCACACTGTGTCCTCACCTCCTCCCTTTAGGCTGTCTTTTCGTTGTTGGTAATCAAGCCCACTACTGTTGTCGTCTGCAAACCTGATGATTGAGTTGGAGACGTTCATGGCCACGCAGTCGTGGGTGAACAGGGAGTACAGGAGCGGGATGAGCACACACCCTTGTGGGGCCCCAGTGTTGAGGGTCAGTGAAGTGGAGATGTTGTTTCCTACCTTCACCACCTGGGGGCGGCCCGTCAGAGTCCAGGACCCAGTTGCACAGGGCGGGGTTGAGACCCAGGGCTTCCAGCTTTATGATGAGCTTGGAGGGTACTATGGTGTTGAATGCTGAGCTGTAGTCAATGAACAGCATTCTTACATAGGTATTATTTTTGTCCAGATGGGATAGGGCAGTGTGATGGTGATTGCAATTTATAGATCAGCAGGTAAGGGTGCTCTCGAGCGGCTAGGTGTTCTTTAACATTCGGCCATCCGATTTGCCACCAATGCTCCTTATAGGACACATCACTGCACTCTATACTCTGTAAACTGGTCATCTCTGTATACCTGTCACAAAACTCACTGGTTGATGCTTACTTCTAAAACCCTCTTAGGCCTCACTCCCCCCATCTGAGATATTTGGAACGAGCTGCAACACACTCAAACTGGACAGTTTTATCTCAACCTCTTCATTCAAAGACTCAAACATAGACACTCTTACTGACAGTTGTGGCTGCTTTGCGTGATGTATTGTTGTCTCTACCTTCTTGCCCTTTGTACTGTTGTCTGTGCCCAATAATGTTTGTACCATATTTTGTGTTGCTACCATGCTGTGTTGCTGCCATGCTATGTTGTCTTAGGTCTCTTTTTATGTGGTGTTGTGTTTTGTCTCGTCGTGATGTGTGTTTTGAAATATTTAATTAATTCTTGGTATTTAAAAAGAATCCCAGCCGCTGTCCCCGCAGGAGGCCTTTGGTAGGCCGTCATTGTGAATTTGTTCTTAACTTCTTGGGGCTATGTGGGACGTTAGCGTGCCACCCGTGGCGCACCCTATCAACAGCAGGTGCATTTCAAGAGCGGCAAATTTGAAACCAAATAAATGTCAAAATTCAAATTTCTCAAACATACAACTAACTTACAGCCTTTGAAAGATAAACATCTTCTTAATCTAACCACGTTTACCGATTTCAAAAAGGTTTTACGGGGAAAGCATAAAGTTAGGTTATGTTAGGAGAGTACATTGACAATAGCTGTGTGTAGTGTATTGTCGATTCAAAGACAGGCGTCACCAAAACCATAAAATCAGCTAAAATTATGCACTAACCTTTTACAATCTCCATCAGATGACACTCCTAGGACATTATGTTAGACAATGCATGCATTTTTAGTTCTATCAAGTTCATATTTATATCTAAAAACAGCATTTTACTATGGCGTTGATGTTCAGGAAATCGTTTCCCTCCAATACCGGCAGTCAAGTCATGACAACAAAATAATTAATTAATATTAGAAAACATTGGTAAAATATTATATTGTCATTCAAAGAATTATAGATTTACATCTCTTGAACGCAATGGACTTGCCAGATTTAAAATTAACCTTACTGGGAAATCACACTTTGCAATAATCTGAGCACTGCGCCAGAAAAATACGCATTGCGATACAGACTAACCGCCATGTTGGAGAGATCGAAAATACTATGTAAATAATCCATTACCTTTGATTCTCTTCATCAGATGTCACTTCCAAAGAATCCCAGGTCCATAACGAATGTAGTTTTGTTCAAAAAAGCTCATCATTTATGTCCAAAAACCTCCGTGTTGTAGCACATGATCTAAGCCAGCCGGACTTCACTTCAGGAACGGAAAAAATATATTTTCGTTCGTTCAAACATGTCAAACGTTGTATCGCATAAATCATTAGGGCCTTTTTTAACCAGAACATGAATAAAATTCAAGGCGGACCATTGGGTTCTCTTTTAAAACGTTTTGGAATGAGAGTACCCACCATCAAATCGCACGCCAGGTGTCTAATGGGCCATCGCCGTTCCAACGCTCTTCTTCAGTCAGATCTCACTGTAGAAGACTCAAAACACTTTGTAAAGGCTGGGGACATCTTGTGGAAGCAATAGGAAGTGCCAAAATATTCCTCCTTCCCTTTGTTTTTCAATGGTATAGGCTTAAAGTCAATTCAACACATCAGGTATCCACTTCCTGTCAGAATCTGTCTCAGGGTTTTGCCTGCCAAATGAGTTCTGTTATACTCACAGACACCATTCAAACAGTTTTTGAAACTTTAGGGTGTTTTTTCTATCCATATATAATAAGTATATGCATATTGTAGTTACTGGGTAGGATTAGTAACCAGATTAAATCGGGTACATTTTTTTATCCAGCCGTGAAAATACTGCCCCCTATACCCTAACAGGTTAACTGACTTGCCTAGTTAAATAAAGGTTAAATACAAATAAATGTTTTTACAAAGCAGCCAACAAGTGCTCAGCATATGTGGGAACTCCTTCAAGACTGTTGGAAAAGCATGTGCAAAGCTCTCAAGGCAAAGGGTGGCTACTTTGAAGAATCTCAAATATAAAAATATAACACTTTTTTTGGTTACTACATGATATCATATGTGTTATTTCATAGTTTTGATGTCTTCACTATTATTCTACAATGTAGAAAATAGTAAAAAATAAAGAAAAACCCTTGAATGAGTAGGTGGTGTTCAAACTTTTGACTGGTACTGTATATGTAATGTCAGTTCAACATTTAACACGTGTCTGATAATGGCTGTGAAACTCATCACAGGTCAGCATTAACAAAACGTTCTCCTAACCCAAGACTAATTTTCCCTCCGCTGCTTTCTCTGGTCCAGATTTCTTCACGGGCTCCGACTCCATCCAGGGTACGTGGTGTAAGGACATCCTGCAGACCATCATGAACTTTACCCCTCACAACTGGGCTTCTCATACCCTGAGCTGCTTCCCTGCTCCTCTTCAGGTACAGCGAGAGAGTCACTAATTGGGATTTGGGTTTATTTTCTACAAGGGGCAGCCGTAGAGAATTATTGACTGAGAGAATCCTATTTCAAACGCAACATATCACGACGGTACC
Source organism: Salmo trutta (assembly GCF_901001165.1). NCBI lineage: Eukaryota > Metazoa > Chordata > Actinopteri > Salmoniformes > Salmonidae > Salmo > Salmo trutta. The sequence goes on from NC_042957.1 coordinate 30,106,411, forward strand.
TCCCAACCCAGTTAAGTGAATGTTATATTAATGCTACCTACACACAGACTGAGCCCATTCATATTTTTCAGATGACAGACGGACACAAAGTCCCAGTGGTACATATGAGTATTTATCCTTTTCACTGAAGGAAGGAAAAAAGACATCTGTGTGCGTGTTCCCTCAGGCGTTCTTCAAGCAGAACAACGTTCCCCAGGAGAGCCGCTTCAACCTGAAGAAGAACGTGGAGGAGGAATACAGGAAGTGGAAGAGCATGACCAACGAGAACGACATCATCACCCACTTCTCCATGCAGGGATCGCCGCCCCTCTTCCTGTGTCTGCTGTGGAAGATGCTCCTGGAGACTGACCACATCAACCAGATCGGCTTCAGGTACACCACAAAGTATTCACTTCTTTTCTATTCTACGGTTGCACAACACTTAACCATTTTATTTGGGCATTTATGAAATGTATTCGACAGGGACAGTGCACAATAATCAACGTTTCAGGTTCAACATCAGGCTATCAATTCATTTTTAACGGTAGCAGGGCCACGTACTGTGGATTTGTTCTCATTGTCCTGCTGATATATGGTCATTAATAAATATAAGGTAACCTGGGACCATTTTAATGAGGTCAACATTCTGATTGGCTGAGCTCTGTGAATGTTAAGTGAGTGGGGAACAGAGGGCGTGGCTTCCCTGGGGTGCAGCTGCCCCCTCTCCAGACAGAGGACAGTTGTTTGGATGGAGATGCCTGACCCCCCCCCCCCCCCCCCCCACACACACACACACACGTCCCACTTGTCATTCTGATCACGAGCGCTGAGAGATAATGATCTTTACACTCGCCGCACGCACCAATACAGCTCCGCTGCCGCTATCTCGTCTTTTAATTTATTTCTCTGAGCTTTTTTTCCCCCAGACAGTCTGTACCAGCAAGGCAGTTTTTAAAGTGCTTTCTGAAGCAGAAGTCGTGGCGACTGCCTGACAACCTGTAGGCAGTGCCGAGCTGCTAAAGTGCTGTTGCTGATTCCATCTTAGTGTGGAAATCAGCACAGCCTCACAACCAATCCTTTGAGCCGGATTGCGGGTTATGTGATGAGTGCTACTGTTCCGTAGACGCTATCTGCTGTCTGCTCCCTATGCAGGCCAGGGGTTTGAGGCGATTGGAGAGCAGTGCTCTTCTGCTTATCACCAGGCGGGAGGGGTGAAATGGCTGTGACGGGCTGCTGTTTGCGTAACCCTTCGGAGGGAGTCTCTGCAAAAGTTCTTAAACACTCCAATGACTCTCTCCCAAGCACCTTCTATACCCCTCTCTCTCTCTCTCCCTCCCTGACACTTTCTTTCCAACTCTCCCCCTTTCTCTCTCCATCTCTCGTCTGTAGGAAAGAATCCATGGCCTCTCCCTCTGTCCCCAACAGAGTTTGAGTGTGAGGAATGCGAATAGCCTTGTCTACTGTAAACCTGCCTCCGGCTCTTTACGTCACTACCCAGTCGAGAGTGATGGCTTTCCTCTAGTAGGCAGTCATGCGCCGCACGCCACCATTTGTAATATGATTTACCGCCAGTGAAAGGTATTTTGCAACAGGGCTTATAAGAAGTGACTAAGGTCTTTGCTTTTGCGGTAACTGGCTGCTGGTAATGACAGCCTGTTAATGTATCAGAGCCGGTACAGTAAAACGGCTCTCCTCCTGTTCTCTAAATAGGGCCTGTCTGCTAGGAAGCCCAGAGTCTGGGGGATTGGGAGAGATCGGTGGTTGTGGTAGGGCCAGGTGGTGTGGTACGAAGGCTGCCACAGGGGGCACTACCACTGGGAACGGCTGCTGTGGGCCCTAAGCTTGGCTCTCAGCTTCTGGATGCTGTTGAGGGGAACACACTGAAGCAGATGGTGTCAGAAAGCTGTTTGCTGGTTGTTGTTTGTGTTGATGATTGCTGTAAGGGTGCCGATGGTGTTTGAGAACAGCTTTGCATTGAATCATGAAGTAATTGTGTTATTGACAGATGGCCTTTTTGAATTCAGAGGAATGAATACTCACTAGTTATAATGACTCATGGTAAACAAGCAATGGTACTGTACATTATGTCAATTTGACATGTGCTTGACTGTGCATGTGTCAGTATGTCTGTGTGTTGTGACACAAGGCCATCCTCCTGACCAGCCCTGTGTCCTGTCTTGCACCAGAGTTCTGGAGAGGATCGGGGCACGGGCGCTGGTGGCCCATGTCAGGACGTTTGCAGACTTCCTGGTCTATGAGTTCTCCACGTCGGCCGGTGGCCAGCAGCTCAACAAGTGTATCGAGATCCTCAACGACATGGTGTGGAAGTACAACATTGTCACGCTGGACAGACTCATCCTGTGTCTGGTAAGGATGAGATGAAACTGTGGGCCAGTCATATGGTTCACCTCAAAGAAAGTCTTTGAAAGCTTCAATCGCATTATGAATAATTACGTTTTCAGATCATGTACATGAATATATCATTGTTCAATATAAAACTGGTTCAGTTATATAACAATGTTTAGTTCCCTACTAATCTCCCTCGTTCCCATCGCTTCCCTCGCTCTTATCTCTCTCTCCTCTCCAGGCCATGAGGAGTCACGAGGGTAACGAGGCCCAGGTCTGCTACTTCATCATTCAGCTCCTCCTCCTCAAGCCCAACGACTTCCGCAACCGTGTCTCTGACTTCGTGAAGGAGAACGCCCCCGAGCACTGGCTGCAGAGCGACTGGCACACCAAGCACATGACCTACCACAAGGTACCGTACTGGCCCCAACCCTGGAGCTCTGACTGACAGCTCCAGCATGGAAAGAGTAGCACTGCCTGAAAGACAGTCTGAAAGGAACCAGAGAGGGGCTCAAGGCGATACGAACGTAAATGTCAACGGGAGGCCACTATAGCTCAGCCTGCACTGTTGCCTGTTGACATTTGGCCCTTTTTTTAAATGTGACATTTACATTGGCTGGGCTGGGATCTCAACTGGGCTTTCTGTGGAATTAGCTGGGTTACTTCTCCATCTGTTCTGCTGGGGTGATTGAATGACCTCCACTCACTGTTTCACTGCTCCCAAGCTTGCTCTTTTAATAAAGCTTGCAGGTGATACAGTTCCATTTGACTTGGACTCTTGTTTTCTTCCCTATTGTAACAGAAATACCCGGAGAAGCTGTACTTTGAGGGCTTGGCCGAGCAGGTGAACCCGCCCATGCAGCAGCAGTCCCACTACCTGCCCATCTACTTTGGTAACGTCTGCCTGCGCTTCCTGCCCGTCTTTGACATCGTCATCCACCGCTTCCTGGAGCTGCTGCCCGTCTCCAAGTCCCTGGAGACCTTACTGGACCACCTGGGAGGACTCTACAAGTTCCACGGTGAGGGAAGGGTACAAGACCACAGGGACAAGTTCTGGTCTGTTGCTTTGATTGTCTGTACAGCCTGGAGGTATACTAACATCACGAAAGAGCCCTGATAGAAAACCCCCTTTATGAATCAATGTTACGCTTGCACTTGAAACATTTGGAATGATGTTATGTGACGAGGTCAGTTCAGATGGAGGGTCTAGTTGACCTGAATTCTGTGTTTCTGTGTCGTCTCCAGACCGTCCGGTGACCTACCTGTACAACACGCTCCACTACTACGAGCGTCACCTGCGCGACCGCACCAACCTGAAGAGGAAGCTGGTGCACGCCATCATGAGCTCTCTGAAGGACAACCGGGCGCCAGGCTGGTGCCTGAGTGAGACCTACATCAAGTGTGGCATGAACCCCCGTGAAGACAACGTCTGGATCCCCGATGACACCTACTACTGCAAGCTCATCGGACGCCTCGTCGACAATATCCTTTGCTGCTGTTTATTCCCGAGCGCGTTTGACCTGTCCAAATCATTATCAGACAGTTTTCTCTGTCCTTCTGTCAGGATGTTCAGACTGATGAAAGTAGTCGTACGACATCTACGAGGGAATAGTTGATGTGCTAGATTGCTAGAAGATCTTTCCTAGAAAGTCTATGACGTTCACACACTTGTGTAGCTGGTGTTGCTCTCCCCAGTGATGTGTCTCTTCAGTGTCATCCTTGACCTGCGGTCTCACCGATGGCTGGCAAGTCCCCCGGGCCGTTCCCTAACTGTGACTGGAGGTTCAACGAGTTCCCCAACCCGGCCGCCCACGCTCTCCACGTCACCTGCGTGGAGCTGATGGCCCTGGCAGTGCCCGGCAAGGACGTGGGCAACGCCCTGCTCAGCGTCGTCCTCAAGAGGTCAGAATGGGGTCATAGATCAAACGGGGCAGTAAGCAGCCAATAAGAGGGGAGATTGAAATGTCTCTAGGCTATGTAAACAAGCACAGTCTCGTGTGCTCTCTTGATGCACGTGTAAACGTTCCATTGTTATGCCAAAGTTCCGGGGGCGAGGAATGGACGATGAGTCATCTCGAGGTGGTGCTGAGTCACTGCAGTGTGTTGTTATCTTTCTGCAGAGCTCATTTAGACCCGTGTGCCCCTCTACATGACCAGCGTCTGTATCTGTATGGTGTTGTAGCCTTCCCTGTAGCTCAGTTGGTAGAGCATGGTGTTTGCAATGCCAGGGTTGTGGGTTCGATTCCCACGGGGGGCCAGCACAGAAAAAAAAAATGTATGAAATGTATGCATTCACTACTGTAAGTCGCTCTGGATAAGAGCGTCTGCTAAATGACTAAAATGTAAATGTGTTGTGATTGATTGTCCTCCTGATGTCATGTGACCTCCCTCACAGCCAACCGCTGGTGCCTCGGGAGAACATCACCGCCTGGATGAACGCGATCGGCCTGGTGATCACCGCCTTGCCTGTAAGACTCCTCTCTGTTCACACACACTAGCACAAAGGCTTTGTTACATATCAGCAACTTATTGCGCCAGAAATCTCTAGTTCACGGCACACAGCAAACCTTTTTTTTTTTTTTTCGTTCATGTGGTCAAGTTTCCACTATCCATGAAAAACAAGGTCCATAAATTGTTGTTCTTACTGCTCACAGTGTAATTCTGGGCAGCCAGACAGTAGTGACAGCTTTACCCAAATAAACATCTACTTCATCCTTCAGCCGTCCTCCAGACTCCAGAGAACTGTCTGGAACTGTGAGGTCTGAAAAGTCAGCTAAACGGTATGCGTGCGTGTCTGCCTGTCTCTCTCCTCTCTCTAGGAGCCTTACTGGGTGGTCCTGCAGGACCGTATCGTGAGTGTGCTGGGCAGTCCGTGCTTCACCACAGAGACTGAGTGGGTGGGGTACCCCTTCGCGCTGCTGGACTTCACCGCCTGCCACCAGTCCTACTCTGAGATGTACTGCAGCTACGTGCTGGCCCTGGCCCACGCCGTGTGGCACCACTCCAGCATCGGACAGCTCTCCCTCATCCCCAAGTAAGACCCAACATTAGTCTCTTGATTAGCTGTTCTCCAGCCTTCTAGTTCTGGTCCGCCAGCAGTCCCCTGATTAGCTGTTCTCCAGCCTTCTAGTTCTGGTCCACCAGCCTTCTAGTTCTGGTCCACCAGCATCTCCCTGATTAGCTGTTCTCCAGCCTTCTAGTTCTGGTCCGCCAGCAGTCCCCTGATTAGCTGTTCTCCAGCCTTCTAGTTCTGGTCCACCAGCCTTCTAGTTCTGGTCCACCAGCCTTCTAGTTCTGGTCCACCAGCATCTCCCTGATTAGCTGTTCTCCAGCCTTCTAGTTCTGGTCCACCAGCCTTCTAGTTCTGGTCCACCAGCATCTCCCTGATTAGCTGTCCACCAGCCTTCTAGTTCTGGTCCACCAGCCTTCTAGTCCTGGTCTACCAGCATCTCCCTATGGTAGAGTGGTCGAGGTAGAGTGTTAATTCATCAGTAGATGAACGGAAGAGTGTCCTCCCCTCCTCAATAGCCACCTTTCATCGAGGATACTCATGTGTATCCTACCGCGGGAATATTTTTAAATTCTGCCGCACAGCTTTTGTTTTGTCAGGAGGAAAAACATGCCCACTTTTAAAAACAATATGCTACTTATTGTTTTATCTATAAAATATCTGGAACAACTAACCTCATTTGTTTCCATCACTTTCCACATTTATTTTGGGATCCAGCCCTGTAAACGTCATTTTCCTAATGACGCGGAGAAGGACCCATCTCAATTCAAGCAGGCGCATTTTCATCCACGTTCACTCTCAGCGACTCTTCTCGATTAACTTTGACCTTCAAAGGAAGGGAGAGAGGATGCAGGAGGTGAGCAAATCTAATTGACAAAAGGGCATTTACTTTCAAACGACTGAAGGGAAGTGAACAAGTGCACAATTTGGGAGGAAGGAGCCCCTCTAGCCTCCTCCCTCTTACCTCTCCTCCCTCCATCCTCACCATCTTGTCTCCTCCCTCAGCCCAGGCCCCTACCAGCCCAAGCTGCTCACTCCTGACTTATATCAGATGGGTTTTAGTTAAGATTCTGTCTGCTTCACTCCTACCCCGTGTTTTATCTGGACACAGTGGGATAGTCCTGCTGCCTCCCAGCTCAGGCTTAGCTCAGCAGGCCTTCTCATCTAGCCTGGGAATATCTACCCCTATAACACTGTGTTCAGGCTTCGCTGGACTTCAAGCCCAAATAGTTATGCTCCCTGATGTGTCAGCAAGTGCCCTTGTGCTCCTGTGTCTCTGCCGAACTGTCATGTGAAATGACAGCAGAGCCCTGGCCTGCTGGGATTACATTACTATGAAGCAGATGGAAATGCCTTGGGATGAGACAGAAGTACAGTACATTATCTACTGGGCTGGCTACAGCTTTCTGACATTATGTGATGCTACTGTTTAAGATGAGTAATGTGCCCTTAAATTGGAATGAGCATGGGGATTCTAATTTCAGGAATTGGTGCATATATGCCTTCATTCTCTTTGGTCCAATAACATTTCTGTGCATGTTCTACCTGCATAGTATCTCAGATTTCACTGATGATGAAATATTGTAACCTTTTACCCCTTTTTCTCCCTAATTTCGTGATATCCAATTGGCAATTAGCCTTGTCCCTTCGCAGCAACCCCCCCTACGGATTCTCTGAAGAAGTGAAAGTTAAGAGCCACGCGTCCTCCGAAACGCGACCCTGCTAAGCTGCACTGCTTCTTGACACACTGCTCGCTTTACCTGGAAGCCAGCCACACCAATGTGTCAGAGGAAACACCGTCCAGCTGGCGACTGCAGTCAGCTTGCAAGCGCCCGGCCCGCCACAAGGAGTCGCTAGAGCGCAATCGGACAAGGATATCCATGGCCGGCTGAACCCTCCCCTAACCGGGATGACGCTGGGCCAAATGTGCGCCGCCTCATGAGTCATGGCCGGCTGTGACAGTCTGGGATCGAACCCGGGTCTGTAGTGACACCCTAGAGCGCTGCGCCACTCGGGAGGCCCAATATTGTTTATCTTTGAGATTGAATTTGAAAAGCAACCAGAAATACTACAGAAGCAATTTATATTCAAAAGCCCATCAGTATTAGTGGGCAAGATATATACGATGACCTCTCCTTGCCAGACAGTTACCGTTGTGACGGCTCTCAGATGGTGTTTGTGTTAGTGTGGAAGCGCTATCACATTGTGACAGTGACAGGCAGGTTGCTGCAATCCCCGAGCTGTCTTCATCAGTGTGGGCCGTGGGCCGTGACGCGTGGGAGAACTCAGCAGGCGTCACGGCGTTCTGACAACAGAGCCCGGTGACGAGACGCACCGCCTGTGGCTCGGCCAGCCGAGTGTGTACGCCTCACGCTGAAGCTTCTGGAACACAGATCACACATGACAAGATCCCAGTGGGATCCATCTTGTCGTCTACAAACACACTGAGGCTTTGGTCCTGCTGTACCTGGTTTACATTCCACTGTCTGTGTTCATTCAGAAAAACCCTGTCAATTATCGTTCAAATTCAGCGCCTCCACGGTCTTCCCTCCATTTGCATACAGCTCTCACAGTTAGAGCCTTAGTCACTTTTGAACATCGGGTACTTGGCTTTACAAATCACTTTCTTTCATTTCTGGGGAGATTTTTCAGTCCTTCTCCTCCATCCCAGCATGTCTTTGAAAGAGAGCAGTCCGTCCTCTCCTCTTCAGTCTCTATCTCTCTTTACGAGAAGTGTAACATTCTCTCCCCTCCCTTCCCAGGTTCCTGTCTGAGGTGCTGAAGCCCATAGTAAAGACAGAGTTCCAGCTCCTCTATGTGTACCACCTAGTGGGGCCCTTCCTCCAGCGCTTCCAACAGGAGAGGACCCGCTGCATGCTGGAGGTACGGACTACTCCTGTCAATATATACCCCCCCCCTCCTCTCCATCTCCCAGTACAACCCTAATTCAACCCTTTTACACCTTACAATCCCACACAAAAGGCCTGTCAATTAAATTCCCTTTCACACTCCCTTGACCATTAAAGAGAATGTGTGTGTGTGTGTGTGTGTGTGTGTGTGTGTGTGTGTGTGTGTGTGTGTGTGTGTGTGTGTGTGTGTGTGTGTGTGTGTGAAAATGGACAATAGCTGGTTAGGTTAAAGGGGGATTAGGTGACTCACTGAGAAATCCTGTTATTTGTGGAGAGGGAGAGTTAAGGTCCTTGGTCTCCTCCCAAGAGGCAGTGGCTCTGTGCTGGGTTATGCTGTGGCTTCCCATGGACGGCTCTAATGAATCTGCAGTTCTGCTGTTGACCAGCCTGCCCACCCCCCTGGAACGCGCTCTGACAAATATCCATTCATTCTGTTTTTCAGTCTGGCTTTGTGTTAATCAGATGTGTGACCCACCATTCACCGTTAATCAGTGACTTTATGTCTGTGCCTTTTCTTAACGATCTACGCAGATTGGAGTGGCGTTCTATGAGATGCTACAGGCTGTGGATCAGCACAGTCAACACCTGTCCTACATGGACCCCATCTGTGACTTCCTCTACCACATCAAATACATGTTCACCGGGGACAGCGTCAAAGACCAGGTTCGAGAAATACTCAGGGGTTCAAGTTCTTCGCCACTGTGATGTTCAGATGAAGGGAATGAAATGGTCTGTAATGCTCCCCACCGCAGCGCTTAAGTCAGTCAACTGTGTGTAGCTTACTTTAGCTGCTGGCAAAGTCATTCAAAGCCTGTACTTTATCACTCAGGATGGAACTTTCCACTTCCAACTATTTTTGCCATGTAACGTTATTAAACCAAAATCGGACAACCCCATAGTAGAATAGTGAATCTATTTACCTAGTTGGCTTGTGTGTTCTATGCAAGATAAATATTCCTCTCGAGGCGCATTCAAGTTGCAGGGGCCATAGGAGGGGAAACATGTATTCTGATAAGCAGTCAAAGCACAACAATGTTTTATGCAATCATGGGAAAACACTTTTGAAAGCAGTTTTGTCCTTTGCTAAGAAAGGGTGGGCTCCCAGTTTTCCATTGCTGCCATGCTTATTTCTCTATTCCTTCCATTGAGCGTGTGGCATCGTTTACAAATGCAGTTTTACACGTGGAGTTTTGAGCATGGTTTAGGCACAGCTGCTGCACAACAGAGCTTTGAAAGGTGCTGTGTCGTCTTAAAAGAACAATTACATACTTTGTAATAGAAACCTATTTTTCAAGTGAATAATAATTAATAATGATTTATGTATTAATAATAAAATATTCATTATTAATAATAACAACAACAACAATCAGGATGTTGTCATATGGGGTAAATGCAGATGGACAAACCCCATTCTTCAAGTGTCTTCAGAAAATATTCCTACCCCTTGACTTATTCCACATTTTGTTGTGTTACAGCCTGAATTCTAAATTGATGACAGAGAAAACAACATGTTTTTGAAATGTTTGCACATTCTTTTTAAAGTTCTTCAAGCTCTGTCAAGTTGGTTGTTGTTCATATAGACAGCCAAGTCTCGCCATAGATTTTCAAGGCGATTTAAGTCAAAACTGTAACTAGGCCACTAAGGAACATTCACTGTTGTCTTGGTAAGCAACTCCAGTGTATATTTGGCCTTGTGTTTCCTGCTGAAAGGTGAATTTGTCTCCCATTGTCTGTCGGAAAGCAGACAGAACCAGGTTTTCCTCTAGGATTTGCCTGTGCTTAGTTCTATTCTGTTTTCTTTTTATCCCCCCAAAAATATATAAAGCGTTGGATTTGCCCCCAAACAACGCTTTGTGTTCAGGACATAGTCAATTTCTTTGCCGCATTTTTTGCAGCTTTACTTTAGTGGCTTTTTGCAAACAGAATGAATGTTTTCGATTAAAAAAAAATCTATACCAATAGAGATGACCTTCTTTGCAAGGCATTGGAAAACCTCCCTGGTCTTTGTGGTTGAATCTGTGTTTGAAATTCACTGCTTGACTGAGGGACTTTACAGATAATTGTATGTGTGGGGTACAGAGATGAGGTTGTCATTAAAAAATCATGTTAAACACTATTATTGCACACGAGTCCATGCATGTAAAAATCATGTTAAACACTATTATTGCACACGAGTCCATGCATGTATGTGACGTGTTAAGCATATTTTTAGACCTGAACTTATATAGGCTTGCCATAACAAAGGGGTGGAGTACTTATTGACTCAAGACATTTCAGCTTTTCATTTTTTATTAAGTTGTAAACATTTCTTAAAGCATAATTCCACTTTGGTATTATGTGTAGGCTAGTGACACAAAATCTCAATGTAATCTCAATGTAATCTATTTTAAGTTCAGGCTGTACCACAACAAAAAGTCAAGGGGTGTGAATACTTTCTGAAGGCGCTGTACATTTTATAGTCACTATGCTTCATCAGTTAGGCTACAGGCGATGATGCTTATTGCTAATAGCACATCTGATAATATAGGCCATGCTTAGGCTATATGAATGTTCCAATGTGTTCATATTTTTTACTGAATTATTACAAATATGTTACTGGGCCCATTTCTGGAGGTGGAAATTCTATTTAAGATGGTGTCAGCAGCATTTTATTTTCATGTCCTTTTGAAAAGGTCTCCAGAACTGAGCTTCTCAGTTCTTCTACAATAAAAGGACCCCGGACCCCGTAAGCCATGCGACTGGAATTGGTCAAACTCGCAGTTTAATACATGTACAAAACGATCCGCTTTCCCATAAAGCATGTTGGTCATGACCTTCTTACATGAAAGGGGAGGTTAACTTGGCCCCAGACAATCGATCTGAGATTGACTTAAGTTTCAGTTGTGGGATTTTTAGTTGTTGCTTTAGCCCCTAAAATAATGTCTACTTTATGCCTTTCCTTGACCTCAATGTTTGCTCACTTGGTTTTCTGTCATGTCCTGCATTGGTATTCTGCCTCTCCTCTCCCCTCCTCCTCTAATTATATCAACACACCCAGAATTTGAAATTCTAATTTGTTTGTCCTCCAAACATTCCCACTTGTATTTTACTTTGAAGTCACTTGCTGCACGTCCCACTTCATGTCAGGGTCTGAGGCTGAAGTTGGCTTCTCTCCCCAGTAGTAGTACAGAAGAGATTTAGTTGAATTCTCCTCCCAGCTTATCCCTTGTCTCTTCTAGTGTTGTGTCTAATGTTGCGTGTGTGTGTGTGTGTGTGTGTTCCCAGGTGGAGAAAATCATCCTGACCCTACGTCCGGCCATGAAGCTCCGTCTGCGTTTCATCACCCACACTAGCAAGATGGAGCCTGCAGCTGCCAGTGTTCCCCAGCCATCCTCCTCTGTGTCCTCACCCGCCCCACAGAGCAACCCCGGGCCCTCCAACCTCCCCCTGTCTGTGGCCCAGTAAAACACACACACACACACACACACCAAGGAAGGAGTCTGTCTGCCCCATGGCTGTGGTCCCACTGTCAACAGCTGGAGTATTGCTATGGACACACTCCACGAATGTTTAGGTCAGGGTTGAGACGGACAAGATGACCCTGAGAGTCTGGTCTCTTGAGGCCGACCATGCAACGCCCCAGTGCTGTGGTCTGTCCCAAAGCTTTAAACTGCCTTTCAGTCCGAAAAGCAGCATAGAAGAAAACAGACATGAACTGTTACACAACAGAATTACCTTTTTATAACCTTTAGCTTTATAGTGCTTTTTATTGTTGAGTGTATTGGAAAAAGACAAGTGTTTCTGCAATCATTGGTCTGCTAGAGTATGTATATAAAAGACGAGTTGGTGGCGGCTCATTCTGTTGTTGCTCTCCCTTTTTGTAATAACATGAGATGGTCCAGTGCCTTGTGACTCCCCACTTAATCATGAGAGGTGATTTATGTTGTGTTTTTCACACAAAGTAAAGAAACAATAAAACGTCTTTAGTATTCTGTGTTGGATTGTCGTCTTGTCTGATCGCCTGCTATTCTGCTCTGTAGAGAGGACCTGTATTCTGTCAGCTCAGGACCTGCGACAGGTTTCTGGATGTTGTTATGGCCGCACAAACACGTAAGGTCAGAACAGGGTCAACAACTCTCAACTCTTTTAACACAAACTGAACAGGAGCTGCGTACGGTGCTTAAAACACTATTTCTACATGGTTGGAGTGGACTCGTTCCATAGTGAAGATGTGTGAAAACATGAGCATGGATTTTTAATGAGGATGGATTGACAGGCTCAGAGCAGCGTTTCCTAAACTTGGTCCTGGGCCCCCCCGGTTCACGTTTTTGTTTTTTGCCCTAGCACTACACAGCTGATTCAAATAAGCAAAGCTTGATGAGTTGGTAATTTGAATCAGCTGTGTAGTGCAAGGGGGGGGGGGGAAACCAAAGTGTGCACTGGGGGGGCAGGACTGAGTTTGGGCTCAGAGAACCCTCTAGAACTCCTCAAGCAGAATAATGAATTAATTCTTATATTTACCCTCTTGTGGATTCCCTTCTCTTGTCCTTAGTATTCTCCCTTATGAATATAAAACATTCTGAATTGTTGCTAGGGGATGACTGCCAGTGTTTTTTTTATTTTTGTATTTACCTGTTATAAGTGGCTAAATCAGTAGAGTCCTTTAGTTATGTAATTTGTGTTAGTATTATGCAAAGCACATGCCTTCATATCTCCCATAAATTCAAGTATAATTTGGCTATAAAGGACTGAGTCAATCATGCCTTCATTATCAAATATTCCCTGCTGCCTTCAGTGCCAGCAGCTTTCAACAATTTTCAGATATCAACAGTAAATTAGGTGTTGCTGCTAAAGCGGTCTCTTAAGAAATTACCAAGTTGTAGAGTGGTCTCTTGCAAACAGCATGAAAGCACTAGTAGTCGGTGTGGGAATGGGTGATTTCATGTCGGCAATGATGCAAGCCTTGTGCTAACTGGCAGTGGTGTAAAGTACTTAAGTAGTACTTTAAAGTATTATTACTTAAGTTGTTTTTTGGGCTATCTGTACTTGACTATTACTATATTTGACAACTTCTCCTTCACTACATTCCTAAAGAAAATATAGTAGTTTTTACTCCATACATTTTCCCTGACAACCAAAAGTACTCTTTACATTTTGAATGTAACGAGCAGGACAGGAAAATTGTTAAATTCAAGTACTTATCAAGAGAACACGTGGTTATCCCTACTGCCTCTGGCCTGGTGGACTCAATAAACAATATTGCTAAAGATATGACAGCAAATACACTGCCCCAGTTTTTCATCAAGCACATTTCTGAATTAGCGTCTCATTGCATACATACTGCACCAGAATTACAGTTACTGTACATTATAAACTGGGTGGTTCGAGCGCTGAATGAGAATTGGCTGATGACAAAACATTTATTTTTACTGCTCTAAATACATTGGTAACCAGTTTATAATGGTTATAAGGCACCTCGGGTGTTTGTGGTATATGGCCAATATACCATGACTAAGGGCTGTATCGAGGCACTCCGTGTTGTGCGGAGGAACAGCCCTTTGCTATGGTATATTGGCCATATACCACACCCCCTCGGGCCTTATTGCTATTATAAACTGGTTACCAACGTAATTAGAGCAGTAAAAATAAATGTTTTGTCATCAGCCAATCAGCATTCAGGGCTCAAACCACCCAGTTTATAATGTACAGTAATTGTAATTCTGGTGGAGTGTGCAGGCAATGACACGCTAATTCTGAAATGTGCTTGATGAAAAACTGGGGCAGTGTATTTGCTGTCATACCTCTAGCAATATTGTTGGTATAAATTTAGCTGAACATATAAGTTAGAATTTCTTTTCTCTCCCATCAATAATTTTTTTTTCAATAGATAATTACATTAGCCTAGACCATGTGGACTTTTCGGACAGGAAGATGAGGGCCACAGAAGGTGATTCTATTTGACAGTCGGGCTGCTGCTCAGCTCCAGACATTGGGGCAGCTGTGCCTTCATCTGTCATAGATTTAGGAAATGTGGGAAATTGACTCAATAACGCTTGAAATGAATCAAGTAGTTGCTGATGCTGAAGCTCAGTAAGATGAATCTGCTGGGTGACATTGATAGGAGGTATTCTCAGTATGATAAAATACAATACAGAAATACATGGTGAAGGCCACACAGGCCTTTGATCAAATAGAATGAGAATAGATTTTATGTTCGGTTCAGATTTCTACTTTATGGGTTTATGTAAATAGTGTCACTTGTCTAATTAAATAATTACACAAAGGCTTCCAGAAGCAGTCCTTACTCTCCTACACAACCAAGTCTCCAGAACAAATCTATTACTTTACAGAGAGTCATGACTTGGTTACTGTGGAAAGACAGGGCCAAGTCTTCATCTTCCACTGCAATTTTTGAGAAACCCACCTCACCTCTACTTCCTGTTAACAGTCCCAAGGACCTGCAATCTGTGGTCCGCTGATGATGCGGTTGCCATGGTCACTGTGACCAGCCAGACCTCTCAGACCAGACCAGAGATAGAATGTGACTCCAGGGGACCTGGGGGAGTGGGAAGGGGAAAGGCAAAGATAGGGAGGGGGTGTGGACTGTCTGGGTAAGGCGCTTTGCTGCTTCCTGTGTCCAGAGGATCAGGCCCTCTCAGTAGGGTTGCATGGCCGCTACATTAAGCATGATTGCTTTCAGTAATCCCTGGTTCAAGTCGAGACATTCCATTAAAACAAGTGAAGCTCCTTGTACAAGGGTTGAATGTTTCTGTTCTGTTGAAAGGAACAGGCTGAAAATATAGGATTTTTTAATTTATTTTTTTGAATCCAAAATGCAATAGGATCATTTGCATTTCTGGAAATGCATGCGGTGTCTGACGTTTGATTGTAGGTTGCACTGTAATTGCTGCTATACCACCCACCTATTCAGTTTCTGTTAACAGCTACATTATTTCCCTTGCAATATGCCACTTTCATTCTCTCAAGTGGGTTTATTTGTTCACTGCTCTGAAAATGCCATGCGTTCTCAGTCCTTGTTGTTCTCCCAGCAGGGTACAACAAGCCCTGTCTCTAAATGCCACGCTCACTGGTCTAAGAATGAATTATACAGACCTGTTGGTAATCTGCTCAGATGGTGGTGGGACATCTGTGACAGACTGACTTGTCTGTCTCTTCCCAGCCCCCAAGAACGTCCACCCCAGGTCCCTGTCTCTGTCACCCAGTCCTCTCATCCTCTCTCTGTTCCTCCAACCCCCCAGCCTCAGCCCCCAGCCTCCTCCTCCGCTGTGTCTAGCGTTCTGCCCCTGGGATTCCTAATGAAGAGTAATCAAGCCAGAGCTGTCATTATGACTGAAGAGACAGACAGCCCTGCTCCGGATGACAGGGGAGCAGCCATTAACTACAGTGGGGGGAAAAAAGTATTTGATCCCTTGCTGATTTTGTACGTTTGCCCACTGATAAAGAAAGGATCAGTCTATAATTTTAATGGTAGGTTTATTTGAACAGTGAGAGACAGAATAACAACAAAAATATAGAGAAAAACGCATGTCAAAAATGTTATAAATTGATTTGCATTTTAATGAGGGAAATAAGTATTTGACCCCCTCTCAATCAGAAAGATTTCTGTCTCCAAGGTGTCTTTTATACAGGTAACGAGCTGGGATTAGGAGCACACTCTTAAAGGGAGTGCTCCTAACCTCAGCTTGTTACCTGTAAAAAAGACACCTGTCCACAGAAGCAATCAATCAATCAGATTCCAAACTCTCCACCATGGCCAAGACCAAAGAGCTCTCCAAGGATGTCAGGGACAAGATTGTAGACCTACACAAGGCTGGAATGGGCTACAAGACCATCGACAAGCAGCTTGGTGAGAAGGTGACAACATTTGGTGCGATTATTCGCAAATGGAAGAAACAAAAGAACTGTCAATATCCCTCGGCCTGGGGCTCCATGCAAGATCTCACCTCGTGGGGTTGCAATGATCATGAGAACGGTGAGGAATCAGCCCAGAACTACCCGGGAGGATCTTGTCAATGATCTCAAGGCAGCTGGGACCATAGTCACCAAGAAAACAATTGGTAACACACTACGCCGTGAAGGACTGAAATCCTGCAGCGCCCGCAAGGTCCTCCTGCTCAAGAATACATATACATGCCCGTCTGAAGTTTGCCAATGAACATCTGAATGATTCAGAGGACAACTGGTGAAAGTGTTGTGGTCAGATGAGACCAAAATGGAGTTCTTTGGCATCAACTCAACTCGCCGTGTTTGGAGGAGGAGGAATGCTGCCTATGACCCCAAGAACACCATCTCCACCGTCAAACATGGAGGTGGAAACATTATGCTTTGGGGGTGTTTTTCTGCTAAGGGGACAGGACAACTTCACCGCATCATTTGATGGGGCCATGTACCGTCAAATCTTGGGTGAGAACCTCCTTCCCTCAGCCAGGGCATTGAAAATGGGTCGTGGGTGGGTATTCCAGCATGACAATGACCCAAAACACACGGCCAAGGCAACAAAGGAGTGGCTCAAGAAGAAGCACATTAAGATCCTGGAGTGGCCTAGCCAGTCTCCAGACCTTAAGCCCATAGAAAATCTGTGGAGGGAGCTGAAGGTTCGAGTTGCCAAACGTCAGCCAAGAAACCTTAATGACTTGGAGAAGATCTGCAAAGAGGAGTTGGACAAAATCCCTCCTGAGATGTGTGCAAACCTGGTGGCCAACTACAAGAAACGTCTGACCTCTGTGATTGCCAACAAGGGTTTTGCCACCAAGTACTAAGTCATGTTTTGAAGAGGGGTCAAATACTTATTTCCCTCATTAAAATGCAAATCCTTTTATAACATTTTTGACATGCGTTTTACTGGATTTTTTTGTTGTTATTCTGTCTCTCACTGTTAAAATAAACCTACCATTAAAATTATAGACTGATCATTTCTTTGTAAGTGGGCAAACGAACAAAATCAGCAGGGGATCAAATACTTTTTTCCCCCACTGTATGTGACACGGAAAACCTCAGCACCACAGTCATGAATGGCACAAGTCAATGAGGTGCGGATGTGAGACGGACGCCAGGGAAATATGCATGAAATGTTTTCCAGGGTGCGTCAGCAGATCGATGTTTAATGGCTAGGGCTTTTTCCTGCTGTGTTCAATTAATGCAATTTGACAAGGAGTTGACTTGATATAGATAGTTGATATGCAGTCGCTACTTGGAATAGTCTAGACTTTATTAAATGATTAAGCCTCTGCAAGAGAGGCACAGTTGTCACGTTTTAAACTGATGTCTTATTATCTCCCCTGCTGATGACATTACAATAACAGAAAGAGACACATATAATGTGAACAATATACTTTTTGGGGGGGCAGACAGATGAATAGTGTCTGAGTGCGTGATGTCACAAGATTCTGCTCTCTGAGGCTGCAGTGTGTCTCAGTGATTCAGGGGTGCCTGCCTCGTCGTTGCACACTAGCTGGTCGTCTCGGATTGCTGTTCCTGTGTTACCTGGCAACGTAAATGTAGACTGAACCCTGAGAAACCACATTCTGCCTTTGTCAGAGACTTCATGCCCTCACAATTCAACAGTAACTATTTCCATTTTAGGATCATGTAAGCTGATGAAAGTTCACACACTGCGTCATAGTTGTGTACATTTTTATGATGGTCTTAAAAGTAGCCTTTGCACTGTCGCAATCTCAAGGTTTCGTGGTCGTCTCTGTCTCAGGGAAAAAAAAGAGCTGCGTCGGATTTGTATTCCGTCTGAATAGCTTTAGCCATAATGACCGAGCCGTCGACCTAATTACATCTCCCTGCCTGGCCCTGTGACTGTACTGTATAAACACGTAGGGAGTAGCAACTGCATATATTTTAAAGCAAACCCACAATTCATTCACTTTTGTCTCTTTTGTAAACTGAGGTAACTAATTTCTACTTAACCTGACGGAACAGATTTGCCTTCCCCGCATCCAGTGCCAGAATACAGTTCGCTATTTTATTGAGAAAGGCGAATACTTATCTAATCAAGATATTAGTGTTTTGTTTTTCATTCATTTGTAATGAACGTAAGAATTGTAACATTACTGAGTATTTTGTGTAAATCGTTGACCAAAAGTGAAGTAGCCAGTACAGAAACGAAACGAAACCCAAATTCCACGCCTCAGGCTGACGCATCAGGTGAGAGTGCGTCAATTATAGGCTAATATCAATCACGCCTACCTTATTTGGTGGTCTATTTAAGCCGCGCGGGTCTGCTCACTCATCCTGCTGCCCTTGCTGCTACTGCTACTATACCCTGAGTTCTTGCTTCAACCACCACCCGAGCCTCCGCCTGTAGGAGCAGAGCCTATAGCGCCAAGACTTGCATTATTCATTGCTTAATTAATGGTTAAACATACTGTATTTCCCTATGGCGTTTTCTTTCTGAAATGACTGTTAAATCCATTTTTATCCTATTTTGTAACACAACAAAATGTGGAAAAAGTCAAGGGGTGTGAATACTTTCTGAAGGCACTGTAAATCCATCCACATATTTCTTTGGCCTCAAGTTAACTCCAGTCATGTGCAGCTGAATAGGAAACTGCATATTTATGCCTATATCCTTAGTGCTCTATTTTCTCACCGCCAGCCAGGGTTTCCATGGTAACAGGGTGCATCAGGGGGGATTGGTGTCTACCTGTTGTTTGTCTGTCTATCATTGCCCCCTCCCCCCCCCCGCCCCGCCTAATCTGCCCCCACCGTGTGCCTTGTTAAACTGCCTCATTCGCTTTTCATTACTTCTGCTACAAGCACTCACATCAGCCTCCTGAGGACGAGAAGGAGACAGACGAGACCCCTCTCGCCGACCGCAGTTCCTTCAGTCCAGCAAAAAGAGCCTTTATCTCTCCCTGCCTCCCTCACTCTCTCCCCAAAGAGCAGCCTTGGCCTGGAGATGTGGGCTGCTGTCCAGAGATATTGTGTTTGGGGGGACTGTGGATTTGTCCACGTGTGAGTGCTCGTGTGTGTCTAATAGAGAAAGATAAGAGAGAGCGAGATAATGCAGTGTCTCATGAACAGTGACATAGTTCAATCCACAGTGGGGACAGTGTAATGTGGACAAGAGGAGAGAAACAAAGCCAGAGCAAACCGCGTTCAGCCTTCAGAATGGTCACGCCAAAGTCAGACGGTCACGGTTGGCGAGCTAAAGCGGTCAAAGCTCCCTGGTCACAGAGCAGTGTTACAGGGATTCAATAAACATGCCCCACTGGGCACAGCACGTCAATTCAACGTGGATAAGTTGGTAATAATTGGTTGAGATGTTGATCAATGACATGAACCTATATTCACCCACTCAAAAAGACAGCAAAAAGTTAGTTGGATTTCCAATGTGTTATCACTATCATAATCAGATCACGTCTCTCTGTTCCTACTCCCCGCCTACAAGCAGCAATTCAAGAGGAAGCCACCAACACAATGAGGCCTGGACAAAGGAGACAGACTCAATGCTGCAGGACCTTTGAGAGTACTGATTGCGTTATGTTCAAAGAATCGTCCACCCAGGACTCCTCCATCAACATTGAGAACTATATATCGTCAGTCAGGCTTCATTTGGAAATGTGTTATACCCACAATAACAATCCGAACAAAGCCCAACCAAGAACCCTGGATGAACAGATATCCATACCATGCTGACAGTCCGTACTGCAGTATTCAATGTCAGCAGAACGAACCCCGATGACTCGGTGGCACGCAACGCGTACAACAGCTGGCGGGCATCATCAAAGCTGTCATCGAGGCAAAGAGAGGATACTTTGAAGAAACTCAAATATAAATATATATTGATTTGTTTAACACTTTTTTGGTTACTAAATGATTCCATGTGTGTTATTTCATAGTTTTGATGTCTTCACTTATTCTACAACGTCAAAAATAGTTTAACAAAATAAGAAAAACTCTTGAATGAGTAGGTGTCTCCAAACTTTTGACTGGTACTGGATATATATTTTATATTCGGATCCCCATTATCAATCAATGTATTTATGAAGCCAGTTTTACATCAGCCGATGTCACAAAGTGCTATACAGAAACCCAGCCTAAAACCCCAAACAGCAAGCAATGCATATGTAGGAAAAACTCCCTAGAAAATCAGGAACCTAGGAAGAAACCTTGAGAGGAACGAGGCGGTAAGGGTAGCTAACAACACATCCGCAACGCTGATCCTCAACACGGGGCCCCCTCAGGGGTGCGTGCTCAGTCCCCTCCTGTACTCCCTGTTCACTCATGACTGCACGGCCAAGAACGACTCCAACACCATCATTACATTTACTGATGACACAGCAGTGGTAGGCCTGATCAACAACAATGATGAGACAGCCTATAAGGAGGAGGTCAGAGACCTGACTGTGTGGTGTAAGGACAACAACCTCTCCCTCAACGTGATCAAGACAAAGGAGATGATTGTGGACTACAGGCAAAGGAGGACCGAGCACGCCCCCATTCTCGACAAAGCTGCAGTGGAGCAGGTTGAGAGCATCAAGTTCCTTGGCGTCCACATCACCAACAAAATAACACGGTCCAAGCCCACCAAGACAGTCATGAAGAGGGCACGACAAAACCTATTCCCCCTCAGGAGACTGAAAAAATTTGGCATGGGTCCTCAGATCCTCAAAAGATTTTACACTGCACCATTGAGAGCATCCTGACGGGTTGCATCACTGCCTGGTATGGCAACTGCTCGGCCTCCATTTACATTTTACATTTACATTACATTTAAGTCATTTAGCAGACGCTCTTATCCAGAGCGACTTACAAATTGGTGCATTCACCTTATGATATCCAGTGGAACAACCACTTTACAATAGTGCATCTAAATCTTTTAAGGGGGGTGGGGGGGGGGGTTAGAAGGATTACTTTATCCTATCCCAGGTATTCCTTAAAGAGGTGGGGTTTCAGGTGTCTCCGGAAGGTGGTGATTGACTCCGCTGTCCTGGCGTCGTGAGGGAGCTTGTTCCACCATTGGGGTGCCAGAGCAGCGAACAGTTTGGACTGGGCTGAGCGGGAACCGTGCTTCCTCAGAGGTAGGGGGGCCAGCAGGCCAGAGGTGGATGAACGCAGTGCCCTTGTTTGGGTGTAGGGCCTGATCAGAGCCTGAAGGTATGGAGGTGCCGTTCCCCTCACAGCTCCGTAGGCAAGCACCATGGTCTTGTAGCGGATGCGAGCTTCAACTGGAAGCCAGTGGAGAGAGCGGAGGAGCGGGGTGACGTGAGAAAACTTGGGAAGGTTGAACTCCAGACGGGCTGCAGCATTCTGGATGAGTTGTAGGGGTTTAATGGCACAGGCAGGGAGCCCAGCCAACAGCGAGTTGCAGTAATCCAGACGGGAGATGACAAGTGCCTGGATTAGGACCTGCGTCGCTTCCTGTGTGAGGCAGGGTCGTACTCTGCGAATGTTGTAGAGCATGAACCTACAGGATCGGGTCACCGCCTTGATGTTAGTGGAGAACGACAGACTCCGACTGCAAGGCACAACTGAGGGTAGTGCTGACGGCCCAGTACATCACCGGGGCCAAGCTTCCTGCCATCCTGGACCTCTATACCAGGCGGTGTCAGAGGAAGACCCTAAAACTTGTCAAAGACTCCAGCCACCCTAGTTATAGACTGTTCTCTCTGCTACCCCACGGCAAGCAGTACCGGAGCATCAAGTCTAGGCCCAAGAGGCTTCTGAACAGCTTCTACCCCCAAGCCATAAGACTCCTGAACAGCTAATCAAATGGCTACCCACCTCTACGCTGTTGCTACTCTCTGTTATTATCTATGCATAGTCACTTTAATAACTCTACCTAAACTGCGTTTATTTTCAGCAAACTTAACATGTGTAAATATTTTTATGAACACAACAAGATTCAACAACTGAGACATAAACTGGTGAGGACCTGCCCTACAACAGGCCTACAAGCCCTCAGTCCAGCCTCTCTCAGCCTATTGCGGACAGTCTGAGCACTGATGGAGGGATTGTGCATTCCTGGTGTAACTCGGGCAGTTGTTGTTGCCATCCTGTACCTGTCCCGCAGGTGTGATGTTCGGATGTACCGACCCTGTGCAGGTGTTGTTACACATGGTCTGCCACTGCGAGGATGATCACCTGTCCATCCTGTCTCCCCGTAGCCCTGTCTTAGGCGTCTCACAGTACGGACATTGCAATTTATTGCCCTGGCCACATCTGCAGTCCTCATGCCTCCTTGCAGCATGCCTAAGGCACGTTCATGCAGATGAGCAGGGACCCTAGGCATCTTTCTTTTGGTGTTTTTCAGAGTCAGTAGAAAGGCCTCTTTAGTGTCCTACGTTTTCATAACTGTGACCTTAATTGCCTACCGTCTGTAAGCTGTTAGTGTCTTTATGACCGTTCCACAGGTGCATGTTCATTAATTGTATATGGCTCATTGAACAAGCATGGGAAACAGTGTTTAAACCCTTTACAATGAAGATCTGTGAAGTTATTTGGATTTTTACGAATTATCTTTTTTTGCGGAGTTTACATGTACATATTACCTCAATTACCTCGACACCGGTGTAACCGCACACTGACTTTGTACCTGTAACCCCTGTATATAGCCCCGCTATTGTTATTTACTGCTGCTCTTTAATTATTTGTTATTCTTATCTCTTACATTTGTTTTAAACTGTGTTGTTGGTTAAGGGCTTGTACATAAGCATTTCACTGTTGTATTCGGCGCATGTGACAAATAACATTTTATTTTATTTTATTTGATACGATGAGTCCGTCACTCCTCAGCAGGCCAGGCTTGGTCCTGTTTGTGGATGAGTCCCAGAAAGAGGGCCAATTATCTATAAATTATATATTTTGGGAGGGCCAAAAAACAGTTTTCAACA
Organism: Salmo trutta; assembly: GCF_901001165.1. NCBI lineage: Eukaryota > Metazoa > Chordata > Actinopteri > Salmoniformes > Salmonidae > Salmo > Salmo trutta. The sequence continues at coordinate 30,129,498 of NC_042957.1, forward strand.
AACGATTGAGTTGTGAGACTCTGCTGTCAAGCTCATCACTCCCCCTAACAGAGACAATTAGCTGTTGAAGAAGCTGTTGAAGACGCAGCAGCTATTCTTCCGGGGATCCACACAAAACATAGAACATGACAAAATACAGAAAACCAATGGACAAGAACCGCAACATAAATTCGAACTAAGAACACCACGACCAAAAACAGGACTTCTTAATTGAATTCTGAATTGAATTGCGCGCTTGGAGTGGAGCTGAAGTGCAGCCGTACTCACAGACATTGTTACGGCCCTATGGTCAGATACACCTATCTCATGTACATACAGGTCAGAGGCAGCAACTTCTCCAGTGAGGATGAGGTCTAGTGTATGTCCACGATTGTGTGTGGGGACATTGACTTGCTGTACCAGGTTGAGACAGTCAAGCAGATTCAGGAAGTCAGTGGCAGAGGAACATTTTGTTGAATCAATGTGAATGTTGAAATCACCTAGGATAACAACATTGGAGAGGGTAGGACACAGAGAGGTGATCAGCTTAGAAAACTCTGTAGTAAAAGAGACTGTGTTTGTTGTAGATAAGTATCACAGTGAGGGGACTGGGAGACTTCATTTTAAAAGCCATGCACTCAAATGATAAGCCAGCATGGACAGGCAACATTTTCAGTTCAAAACAGTCTTTGTGGAAAACAGAAAGACCACCACCCTTTCCACCTTCCAGATATTTATAACCAGGTGGAGCTGTTTCATTGAGTAGTTAGAAATCACAATTTCTGGCAATTGTTACTGATTAACTATTGTAATAGTAGAGTCTTATTTGTTAGAGACTGCACATTAAACAGTCTTAAAGGGGCCTCAGTGAGAGGTGGAACATGGACTTTTTTAACTGGCTGAAAAGAGACCCTTTTGGCTTATGAATCGCTGTCCTCGATGTTTAAGCTTTTTCCATAGGATTCGAAGTTGAAGAAGACCTTTTTTGAGCTCCTTACTCAGGGTTTGTTTTATCCTCTTAAAACTATGAAGGAATACTCCTGGGTGTTCCCCATTCCTGTGCTTTGTAGTCCTTTGTTGTCCTCCATTAGATAATAGGTGAAAATCTTCAATGCAGGTATTCAAAAGAAAACAATCAGCTCGTTATACTTTTGTTGATGACAGAAAAGTCACATTTCTTGTCCGATTTCAGGTAAAAAAATATTAGATAAAAATGATCAATACTTGACAGTAAGCAAGACAAAAACAAAAGGTTATTCAAGAAAAATGCACAATAAAAAACACTTAAAACTATCAATTATAATTAAAATAGCAAAGCAATCAGCCTAGGCTTTTCTTGGTTAAATAAAGGTTAAATAAATAATGGCACAAACAATATGTTGGATTCACATCTTCATATCAACCAAAAATCTAAGTTAAAGAATAGGACTAAATCAAAACAAATCTAACATTTATGCACTTGAAGTAAAGTTTGATTTGATTTAGTCCTATTCTTTAACTTTTATTTTTGGCCGAGATGGAGACGTGAATCCAACATACAAAATTAATTCAAATCAAATCAAATGTTATTAGTCACATGTGCCGAATACAGCAGGTGTAGACATTACAGTGAAATGCTTACTTACAAGCCCCTAACCAACAATGCAGTTTTAAAAAATACAGATAAGAATAAGAAATAAAAGCAACAAGTAATTAAAGAGCAGCAGTCAAATAACAATAACGAGACTACATACAGGGGGTACCGGTACAGAGTCAATGTGCGGGGGCACCGTTTAGTTGAGGTAATATGTACATGTAGGTACAGTTATTAAAGTGACTATGCATAGACGATAACAACAGAGAGTAGCAGCGGTGTAAAAGGGGGGCAATGCAAATAGTCTGGGTAGCCATTTGATTAGATGTTTAGGAGTCTTATGGCTTGAGGGTAAAAGCTGTTTAGAAGCCTCTTGGACCTAGACTTTGCGCTCCGGTACCGCTTGCCGTGCAGTAGCAGGGAGAACAGTCTATGACTAGGGTGGCTGGAGTCTTTGACAATTTTTAGGGTCTTCCTCTGACACCGACTGGTATAGAGGTCCTGGATGAGGTCGAGCAGTTGCCATACTAGGCAGTGATGCAACCTGTCAGGATGCTCTCGATGGTGCAGCTGTAGAACCTTTTGAGGATCTGAGGACCAATGCCAAATCTTTTCAGTCTCCTGAGGGGGAATAAGTTTTGTCGTGCCCTCTTCATGACTGTCTTGGTGTGCTTGGACCATGTTAGTTTGTTGGTGGTGTGGACACCAAGGAACTTGAAGCTCTCAACCTGCTCCACTGCGGCCTCGTCGATGAGAATGGGGGCGTGCTCGGTCCTCTTTTTCCTGCAGTCCACAATCATCTCCTTCGTCTAGATCACGTTGAGGGAGAGGTTGTTGTCCTGGCATTCATTTGTAGACAAACTGGAATTAAAGAGCTTGAAACCCTATTCTTATTGTATTGTCTATTTTTTTTGTTCTGGGTTGAATTGAAACAATAGCTGTTGATGACTGCAAATGCTATATAGGTCTAAATAGCATCATTGATGTTACTGTGTATGAGTGATAAAGTATGGTCACTTTTCATTTTCTCTGTTAAACCTACCCTTTGGAATGACTCTGACTGCAAGTAAATCGATTTATTTTGTTTTTAGGTGGTTTTGTCAACAATCATTCTCACGATAGCTATTTTCTGATAGTGTATATACTGTAATGTTGAAGATCTGACGTTTGCTTTAAAGGTACAAATTCAACATATTTTATACAAGGTTTTTCTATGTTGAAATTAGGTTACCATGATGACATAATCCTGTGGTTGAAATTTCACCCTTAAAACAACAGTTTACGTCAATTACTTTTTTCAATTCCAATATATTTTCTACGTAGATTCCACATCGCAATACGTTGACAAATTACACTGAAACAACATTGATTCAACCAGTTTGTGCTCAGTGCGGCAGTTTAATTCAATTCAATAGATCTTTATTGTTCCCGAAAGACAATTCTTGATATTTCTTCCCATTGTAAATAAAGGTTAAATAAAATAATTGTAATTTTTTCACAATTGAATAGACATCAGGTAATTAGGCGGGCCAGCCACTCGGGCAGGTCTGGAGGGTTTGTAAGGGAAATAAATTGAGGTTGAGAGGAGTTTTGGGGGAGCGTTCGAGATGACTGACAAACCCTCATTTCGGCCATCACACTTGATGAATAGAGCCCAGTCTACCCACCCACATCTAATCAAGACAGAGAGGCAGCGAAGGCAAGGCTGTTGGAAAGGCACTTGCATCTCTCATGGACAAAACAGAACAGTCCTGGACAAAACAACAGTCCTGGACAAAACAGAACAGTCCTGGGGAAATAGGTGGATCCGGGATCCGTGTGCTTGATTCCAACTACAACTGAAGGTTGCTTTTTTTTACATTGAAAGTGATGCTTTTCCAGATGAATATAAATTTGATTAATCATGAACAAAAATGTTATTTTATTTGTAAACCTACAGTGTCTTCACTAGCGGTTCTGGGGGGGGGGGGGGGGGGGGGGGGGCAAGTGCCCCTGTGACAACAATTTTGGACCCCCTTGTGACCCCCCTAAATGTGGAGTATGAAATAATTTTTACATAACTAATTTTTGCTATCGTTCTTTTTTTTACATCCGTTATTAGACAGTGGCAATGATGATGATTATGAACATGGTCTTTTGCCTGCTAATAACTGCAATGCAGTGAAGAAAACAATATGACAACAATAACGTCTAATTTAACTGGCCCCTCTAACAGTACAACTGGCCCCAGCTTGGCCCCCCCAGTTGAAATGGTCTAGAACCGCCACTGAGTGTCTTGCGAAAGTATTCACCCCGCTTGGTATTTTTCCTATTTTGTTGCCTTACAACCTGGAATTAAAATAGATTTTTTTGGGGGGTTTGTATCATTTCATTTACACAACATGCCTACCACTTTGAAAATGCTAAATATTTTGACACAAACACAAAAAAAATGAAAACTTGAGTGTGCATAACTATTCACCCTCCCCAAAGTCAATACTTTGTAGAGCCACCTTTTGCAGCAATTACAGCTGCAAGTCTCTTGGGGTATGTCTCTATAAGCTTGGCACATCTAGCCACTGGGATTTTTGTCCATTCTTCAAGGAAAAACTGCTCCAGCTCCTTCAAGTTGGATGGGTTTCGCTGGTGTACAATCTGTACATCATACCAATCTGTACATCATACCACAAATTCTCAATTGGATTGAGGTCTGAGCTTTGACTAGGCCATTCCAAGACATTTAAATCTTTCCCCTTAAACCACTCGAGTGTTGCTTTAGCAGTATGCTTAGGGTCCTGCTGGAAGGTGAATCTCCGTCCCAGTCTCAAATCTCTTAAAGACTGAAACAGGTTTCCCTCAAGAATTTCCCTGTATTTAGCGCCATCCATCATTCCTTCAATTCTGATCAGTTTCCCAGTCCCTGCTGATGCTGCCACTACCATGCTTCACTGTGGGGATGGTATTCTCGGAGTGATGAGAGGTGTTGGGTTTGCACCAGACATAGTACTTTCCTTGATGGCCTCAATTTTAGTCTCATCTAACCAGAGTACCTTCTTCCTTATCTTTGGGAAGTCTCCCACATGCCTTTTGGCGAACACCAACATTCCTCCTCCTCCAAACATGTCGAGTTGAGTTGATGCCAAAGAGCTCCATTTTGGTCTCATCTGACCACAACAATTTCACCAGTTGTCCTCTGAATCATTCAGATGTTCATTGGCAAACTTCAGACGGGCATGTATATGTATTCTTGAGCAGGCGGACATTGCGGGCGCTGCAGGATTTCAGTCCTTCACGGCGTAGTGTGTTACCAATTGTTTTCTTGGTGACTATGGTCCCAGCTGCCTTGAGATCATTGACAAGATCCTCCCGTGTAGTTCTGGGCTGATTCCTCACCGTTCTCATGATCATTGCAACTCCACGAGGTGAGATCTTGCATGGAGCCCCAGGCCGAGGGATATTGACAGTTCTTTTGTGTTTCTTCCATTTGCGAATAATCGCACCAAATGTTGTCACCTTCTCACCAAGCTGCTTGGCGATGGTCTTGTAGCCCATTCCAGCCTTGTGTAGGTCTACAATCTTGTCCCTGACATCCTTGGAGAGCTCTTTGGTCTTGGCCATGGTGGAGAGTTTGGAATCTGATTGATTGATTGCTTCTGTGGACAGGTGTCTTTTATACAGGTAACAAGCTGCGGTTAGGAGCATTCCTTTTAAGAGTGTGCTCCTAATCTCAGCTCATTACCTGTATAAAAGACACCTGGGAGCCAGAAATCTTTCTGATTGAGAGGGGGTCAATTACTTATTTCCCTCATTAAAATGCAAATCAATTTCTAACATTTTTAACATGCGTTTTTCTGGATTTTTTTGTTGTTATTCTGTCTCTCACTGTTCAAATAAACCTACCATTAAAATTATAGACTGATAATTTCTTTGTCAGTGGGCAAACATACAAAATCAGCAGGGGATCAAATACTTTTTTCCCCCACTGTATATACTGAGATCATGTGACAGATCATGTGACACTTAGATTGCACACAGGTGCACTTCATTTAACTAATTATCTAACTTCTGAAGGTAATTGGTTGCACCAGATCTTATTTAGGGGCTTCATAGCAAAGGTGGTGAATACATATGCACCCACCACTTTTCCGTTTTTAATTTTACATTTTTAAAGAAGTTATTATTTTTGCGTTTCACTTCACCAATTTGGACTATTTTGCGTAGGTCCATTACATGAAATCCAATAAAAATCTATTTAAATTACAGGTTGTAATGCAACAAAATAGGAAAAATGCCAAGGGGGCTGAATACTTTTGCAAGGCACTGTATGTGTCATCATGATGGCTTTGTGTCTCCTCACAGCTTTAAGGATAAGTGTCTGAGCTGTAATTTGGGAGGCAATGTCACGTGGATATCACAGCTCCTGCAGGAGTAGCACAATCCCACAGGAACAGCACTGACTCAAATTATAATGGCATAGGTTATAGGGTGCACTGAGCTACTGAATAGATACCGCTCCCACATTCACACCTACACACACAGTGAAACACCACACTATGCTCATCTGCAGCACACCATGCCTGGTAGATATCTGGCTGCCTGTGTTGTGTCACCCTGTTGGAGCGATGCTATGCTGTGGATTAGTTATGCTGTGGGATGATAAAAGACGCATCTCTAGGCGGTTTGATGAGGCATATGAGACTAGTGCATGTATTACTTGAGCCTGCGGTGTGTATCGGAGCAACAGTGGAGGGAGGCAAGCGTGCTAGAGTCGTGTGGGCCTCAAATGCTCTCCTCAACATCATTATTCTAAAGAGAAATAGAACAGTCTCCCTCCTCCCTCTCTCACAACATCCCTCCTTTCATTATAATGTGGACAGCTGGACTCCCAGCTAACAATTCTAGGGAGAGAGAAAGTTTTTGTAATGTTATCCGTAATGTTCCCCAGATGTTTGAGTGTCCAGTTTTCCCTTAGTTTGGCGAACTTTCTATGTATGTTAGCAAAAACCTCCTGAGAACCTATTAAGCATGTTTTGTCATTAGAGTTAGGGGAACATTCCCTAAATGTCAAACAGAACTTACCCAGAACGTGGTTGCCATGTTCTCATACTATCTAATATTAATGTTTGAGACACGCTTCATGGGAACGTTGCAAGAACATTCCTGTGCCCAGTTTTCTGAAGGTTAGGAGAATATTCCATCAATGTCCCACCAAACACACACACACACAGAACATGGTTGACATGTTCTCAGAATATAAGATATTAATGTTCTAGACACTTTTCATGGGAACGTTACAGGAACATTTCTGTATATCTGTTGTCAGGATGTCACCTGATGGTCCCAAAGAAACATTCCCCCCTCCCCCATAAATATTTTCCCTCACACATCACGCCTTATTACTGAGCCCATCAAGGCCCTGATTGGTGAACCACTAATCCATTCACAGCTCTTTGTCTGTTGGCAAGGTTAGGGACACACACACAGTGCATTTAACATAGTGTTTTCAATTGACATATTTATGTTGTGCATGTTCAATTAAACAGTAATTATTTTTCATCATGTCCTCACCTGGAATTTGAACTCACAACCTCTTGGTTCATGGCATTCCGATCTTACTGCCACGCCAACATGTCTGTGTCAGTCATCAATTAATCTGACTTTTCTCTCGTCATTGATTTGATTTACTAATTTCAGCAATTTTAGGGCTTTCTGTATAGTGATCTAATGTTGGTGGGTCATTTTACCCTGTTTTAATGTTACTCCTGAATCACTATATAAAATTGTTTTTCTTGATTGTACTTTTAACAGAGCTGAGATTTACTTCGAAGTGCATTCACCCTATTGCTTACACCTATACAGTTGGTTCAGATTTACACAAGTGCATAGGGGGAAGAGGTTAGAGTTTGCTTCTGGAGAGGGCCTAACTATGCTGGCCCTGTCCTGTGGTGGATGAGTGACTCAGGCATCCACCGTCAGAAAGAGCAGGCGGTTCACCACCGCAGTGAGGCTCCCATGTTCCATCCTGGTGATTGCGTCTGGCTCTCCACCAGGAACCTCCGCCTGCCCTGGAAGAAGCTGAGTCCCCGGTTTGTGGGGCTGTTCAAGGTCCTCCAGAGGGTCAACAACAATTCCCCACTAACTACCGGATCTCACCATCTTTCATGTTTCCCTCCTCAGGCCGGTGGTTCCTGGTCCCCTGGCTGATACAGTCCCACACGACACCCCTCCGCCTCCCTTGGGCATTGAGGGGAGCCCCGCCTATGCCGTTAGATCTCTCCTGGACTCCCGACGTTGTGGGGGTCAACTCCAGTACCTGGTGGTACGGTCCAGAGGAGCGGTGCTGGGTTCCATTGGACGACATTCTAGATCCCAACATCATCTGAGGATTCCCCCTTTGCCGTCCGGACCGACCCGCTCCTCACCCTCGGGGCCATCCTCCTGGCCGGCGTCGTGCTCCTGGCCGGTGTCGTCCTGCGGCTGGAGCCCCGCGTCAGGAAGGGGGACTGTCACATCTACTCTCGCTCCCCCTCTCTACAGTGCTCAACAACGGCGGTCTATTAACCACCGATCCTGGCAACCCTCATTACGCACACCTGCGCCCCATCATGAAGCTCACCTGGACTCCATCACTACCCTGATTACTCCCCCTTTATCTAGCATCACTCTTCAGGCAATATTGGTTATGTTTCCTTGTCAGACGTTTCTCTTGTTTTGTATTGCTCTACGTTCATTATTATTAAACTCACGAACTGCACCTGCTTCCTGACTCCCGACGTCAACGTTACAGACGTTGATGGAATATTCTCCTAACCCTCAGAAAACTGGGCACATCAATGTTCTTGCAACGTTCCCATGAAACTTGTCTAGAACATTAATATCATATTCTGAGAACATAGTAACTATGTTCTGTATTTGTTTGGTGTGACCTGGATGGAATATTGCCCTACTCTTAGAAACTGGACACGGGAATGTTCTTGCAACGTTCCCATGAAACGTGTCTAGAACAGTAATATTCAATATTCTGAGAACATAGTAATCATGTTCTGGGTAAGTTCTGACATTAAGGGAATGGTCTCTTGGAAACAGTGATTGCACGTCACTGGGGCATTCCTATGAAAACTTTAAGTAAGGACCTAATGAGACTCTTCAGGAAACGTTCTCTAAAGTTGTGGGAACGTTTGTTGTTAATGGGAGACAAAGGGCTGTGAGACATGGGTTTGACTCTGGACACATGAAAGGTGGGATGTATACGAAGGGGACGGGGCAACAGAAGATGAAGAGCAAAGGGGTTAATGATCTTGGAGATGGGGAACGGGCCGATAAACCAGGGGGAGAGTTTATGGAGGGGCAGACCCGGAGGGGCAGATCCTGGGTGGATAGCCATACCTTCTGCCCAAGACAATACCAGGGAGCTGGGGCCCGATGGTGATCCGCTTGTCGTTGATACCTGGAGATGTTCTTGAAGAGGGCCGACCGGAATCTCCTCCAGGTACAACGATAGCGGCGGACAAACATCTAGGCAGAAGGTATGCCGGCCTCCTCTTCCTGCTCAGGGAAGAGCGGGGGCTGATACCCCAGAGAACACTCAAACGGTGATAGGCACGTGGCAGAGCAGGGAAGGGTGTTGCGGGTGTATTCCACCCACACCAGCTGCTGGCTCCAGGTGGTGGGGTTGGCAGAGACCAGGCAGCGCTGGGTGGTCTCAAGGTCCTGGTTGGCTCGCTCCGACTGGCCGTTAGACTGGGGGTGGAAACTGGAGGACAGGCTGGCCGACGACCCAATGAGGGTGCAGAATCCCCACGGGCATATTTCCCTCATTAAAATGCAAATAAATTTATAACATTTTTGACATGCGTTTTTCTGGATATTTTTGTTGTTATTCTGTCTCTCAGTGTTCAAATAAACCTACCATTAAACTTATAGACTGATCATTTTTTTGTCAGTGGGCAAACGTACAAAATCAGCAGGGGATCAAATACATTTTTCTCTCACTGTAGGGAGTCCCCAATGTAGTCCTCCATAGCCTTGGTTTCAGGTCCCAACAGCGAGTACAGACGCACCCGGGGCGGTTTTGTGCTTGGGAGAAGGTCAATCTTGCAGTCATAGGGGCGGTGAGGCGGAAGGGAAGTGGCCCTGGACTTGCTGAACACCTCCTGAAGATCCTGGTACTCCACGGGAATGGCGGAGAGATCCGGAACCACCTCAGAGTACCCAGGAAGACGTCCCAGGGCAGGTTGCGCCGACTTCAGACAATGGACGTGGCAGAATGGATTCCAGCCCATGATGGCACCCGTAGACCAGTTGATGAGTGGGTTATGTCGCTGGAGCCAGGAGAATCCCAAAACACGGGGATCTGGGGGGACTTGATGAGCAAGAACTGAATGGTCTCGCTGTGATTTCCTGACACATGTAGGTTGATGGGAGTGGTGTTATGGGTGACCCGACCTATAGAGCTCCCGTCCAACGCTCTAACATCCACGGGAATGGAGAGGGGCTGAGTGGGGATGTTCAGCTCGGAAGCCAGTGTGGCGTCCAAAAAGCTCTCATCAGCCCCAGAGTCAATGAGGACCCGGAGAGATTTGGACTGGTTTCCCCACAGCAGAATGACATGAAAAGGGGTGCGAGTAAGGGAAGCAGAAAAGTTCCCCATATGGCCCACCAGAGTACTCGCTGCTACCAGTGAGCCTGGTCTTTTACCGGGCACGAGCACACAAAATGACCAAAAGACCTGCAATACAGACAGCTCCTTGTGCTGATCCGGTGTTGCCGGTCCACTGGCGACAGCCCAGCCCTGCCTAGTTGCATGGGCTCGGGAAACAGTGCCTCGGCCCTCGTCAGTGACTCTCGAGGAAGGTTGGGAAATCTCGGGTGCTCTCGGCCACGGGACTGTCGGGGACTTCCGGGATGACTCGGAGGCGAGATGAAATCCCTGGAGGTGCGAGTGAAATTGAATTTCCTCTCCATCCATCATTCCCGCAATCGCCCATCGATGCGGATGGCCAAAGCAATGAGGGAGTCAAAACTGTGGGTAACTCCCGAGCCGCAAGCTCGTCCTTAACCTCCTCCGAGATGGTGTATAGGAACACGTCGAACAGTGCTTCAGGTTTCCAAGCACTCTCCGCTGCCAACGTACGGAAATCCACCGCATAGTCGGCCACAGTGTGGGCATAGATTAGCTTCCGGGCAGCTTCTCTCCCGGAGAACGGGGTATCAAAGACCTTCCTCACCTCTCCCACGAACCCCTCCAGGCTCGCGCATATGGCCAGCTGCTGCTCCCATACGGCGGTAGCCCAGGTGAGAGCCCTTCCAGACATCAGCTGATGAGGTAGGCTATTTTGGAGTAATCCGAGGGGAAGGAGGAGGGCTGAAGCTCGAAAATGAGGGCACACTGAGCTAGATACACCTGACAGGTGCTCGGCTCTCCATTAAAGCATTCCGGAGGAGGTAACTGGGGCTCCGGGAAGGTGGAGTGGCAGGTGAGCGGCGCTGCTAACCGCCAAGTTGCTGAGGAGCGGTAGGTTACCACCATTACAGGCTACCTCTCAGACAACCTGCGGAATTGCTCCAGCAGCATGACCAACGCCCGGTCATGGTACTCAGCCAACGTTTGGACCCCCTCCATCAACCCACGAAGCAATTCCTCGTGCCTACCAATGGAGGCTCCTTGGGAGGAGATGGCATTGCGCAGCTGGTCCGGGTCTGCTGGGTCATTCATGGCCAGTTCGTACTATCAGGTATGAAGGTAAGACCCAGATGCAGACCATGTCAAATAAACAATAGTTTAATATTCCAACAAGGGCAGGCAATAGACAGGTCAAGGCAGGCAGGGGTCAGTAAACCAGAGGTGGGGCAACGGTTCCGGGCGCAGGCAGGCTCAGGGTCAGGGTAAGGCAGAGGTCGGAAAATCCAGAGGGGGGCAAAGGTGCAGTTAGGCAAGCAGGCTCAGGATCAGGGACAGGCAGAGTGGTCAGGCAGGCGGGCTCGGAGTCTGGACAGGCAAAGGTCAAAACCAGGAGGGAGAGAAAAGACAGATTGGAAAAAGCAGGAGCTGAGACACAAAATGCTGGTTAACTTGAACAAACAAGACGAACTGTCAACAGACAAACAGAGAACACAGGTATAAATACACAGGGGATGATGGGGAAGATGGGCGACACCTGGAGGGGGGTGGAGACAATCACAAAGACAGGTGAAACAGAACAGGGTGTGACACTATCATAATTCTGACACTCTGACTAGGGGTCAATGTTCCCTCAAATTGTTTCGCGCTGAGCAAATTTCAGGTCCACTAAGTGCAAACTAGAACATTACTGTGAACACTGAAGCTGTACCCACTTTAAGTTACAGTTTTTAATTTTTTTATTTAACATTTATTTAACTAGGCAAGTCAGTTAAGAACAAATTCTTATTTAAAATGACGGCCTACCCCGGCCAAACCCTAACCCGGATGATGCTGGGCCAATTGTGCGCCTGTCACACCCTGATCTGTTTCACCTGTCCTTGTTATTGTCTCCACCCCCTCCAGGTGTCACTTGTTTTCCCCAGTGTATTTATCCCTGTGTGTCCTGTCTCTCTGTGCCAGTTTGTCTTGTATGTCCAAGTCAACCAGCGTTTTTTCCTGTTCTCCTGCTTTTGCTATTTCTCCTTTTTCTAGTCGTCCCAGTTTTGACCCTTGCCTGTTTCTGGACTCTGTACCCACCTGCCTGACCATTCTGCCTGCCTTCCACTCTGTACCCTGATCTGGTTTTGACCTTTTGCCTGCCTACGACCATTCTCTTGCCTACTCCTTTTTGGATTATTAAACATGTAAGACTCCAACCTTGCCTCCTGTGTCTGCATCTAGGTCTCGCCTTGAGTTATGATAGCGCCGCCCTATGGGACTCCCAATCACTGTCGGTTGTGATACAGCCTGGAATCGAACCAGGGTCTGTAGTGACGCCTCTAGCCTTGAAATGAGGTGCCTTAGACCGCTTCGCCACTCGGGAGCCCACTGACAGTGGCCATGCAGGCTACTATGGATATTTGATCATAATGTAAGCCTACCAATGGAGAAAATGCATCCCATAATATTTTAACATGGAAATAGCTGTTCTATCATTCAGACTACAGTAGCAGCCAATGTGTGGTGTTCAATGTAGGCCTACATTTCATGATACTTTTGAAAAAAACATGCAGGGCTTGACATTAACCTGTTTATGCACTTGTCCTTCTGACAAGGAAGTGACGGAAAATGTTGTTGTGTTGTTTGTTGCAAGAAACCACTTTACAAAATAAAATGCATTATTATTCCCATACCATTATTACAGAGAATCAGACAAATTATGCTATCTTCTGCGTATTGGCTACTTAGCTTTTTCAAGCATGTCTAAAAATACAATACTGCCCCTTTAAGACAAAAAAAACTTTTTACCTGACACACTTTTCAAAGATCCCTAGAAATGTACATGTTTTGAGCTCTTGTTGGAAGCAATCACTCCCCTATTGCTAACTACAAATGATCTATAACTGGGCTAATAACTCACTAACTAGGAAAGGATATGAACAAAATGTGCACACGTTGCTACATGTAGCTCTCGCTTTGATCTCAAAACAAGAGAATCTACTCATGACCGCTCATGTTGTAAACACAGTCCAGTTCAAAGTAAACGGCACAGATCCATATATGGCAATGGTCTATTTGCATTATAGACCTACTGCAGCACTGATTGGTTATGACGCACTGGTCTGTGTAGAGAACGGGCTGAGTAGTGTGTGCGTCAATATAATAGAACCTACAATAAAATCTCTTGCATAGTTTTTTTGTTTCAGTATGTTGCATTGAAAGTGGCTAATATTGCGTTGATTCAATCAAAATTGCCACAGTAAACGGAAACGTTGATAGTGTTAACAGGGAAAACTCTAGAACAGTGGTCACCAACCTTTTCTGAGTCAAGACCACTTTCTGAGTCAAAATGCAAGCGCTCAGTTGTTTTTTAACATTACTTAAAAAACGTAAGCTTATGCAACATTAACCAATTAAAAACAGTACTGTAGCAATGAGATTTGTGCAGTAAGCTATAGGCCCAATACATTATCACAGCATATTGGCTTTGCTTGAATTCCCCTGCCAATGCATTGTTGTTCGGGCCATTTCTTTGCAATTATATAAAACAATTTGAAGTAGGCTACATGATCACACTGGTAATAGATTAATTGTATTACTTGTGAGGCACAGCTGAGTGAGTATACATTTAAATAATTTGCTTTTTATTTTACTGGGCTGATGATGCCTGCATCTGATGGTCAGTCTTAGCGGAGGGAGAGAGAAGCAGAGTGAGGGTCCGCCTATCAACATCCCTCCGCTCTCCCTTTCCTCCGCTGACACTGACCAAAAAGGGACATGGTCTTCCAGCTGATGGGGAAACTCGAGTCACAATGCATTATTTTTGCCTCATGCACAAATTCATGTTGTTACTCCTATGAACAGAGAAAGTGAAATATTCCTCGATATAAAAAAAATACCCAAGCCGCTAATACAGGCACGGCGCTACACCGGGGCTGAGGGGGGGGCTATCGCCACGTCACAAATCTGCGTAGCCCCAGTTAAGTCCCCTCAAGCGTTTTAGTATTTTTAAGTAAAGAAAAATGTAAAAGTTAATAACCAGTCATTCTGTTCCCAATCCGATCCCTGGCTGTGTGCTCGTGCCGCTTGTGTACACAATGAGGTGTGTGTGTGTGGTGGGGGTGACCTCGTGTCCCAGAGCAAGGCTGAAGGTCTGGGCATTCAATTGCAACTGACTAGGTATCCCCTTTCCCTATCTCCTGTGCTTCTCCATCATGTCTGTTCAGACCTCACAGTGGGAATGGGCCCATGCCCTGTACCCCCCCGGAGATAAACAGATGCATAAGGTGATGTTTGAATAAATTAATTCCGATGAGGCACTCTCTTAATCATGTTATTGGGTTGCCGTGGAAACAGGAGCCATACCAACTGCTAGCTTAGATCACAGGGATATGTCAGTCTGCTGTGGCATGGCTGCTGCCTCTATCCCTCCTCATTACTGGACTGGGTAGAGATAAGAGGGAGCGGGAGGGTTCAGTGTTGCTCTATCTTCTCAGGGTCGTCAGGCTGTGGAGGCAGTGGCTGGTGACACAAGGCTAATGGCCATGTTGAGCAGTGGTAACATGGGAAAACAGTGGCTTTTCTTTTCTTTCTCATCCACCACTACAGCCCAAGGACATACGCCACAGGTCAGAATCGATGGGTGGAGCAGTGAAGTGTTCCCAGAGATGTGAGAGGTCATGTATTTATCCTGTTTCACACTATACGCGTGTGGTGTGAAATGGAAAATGGGTATTTTGCATATCTCACTCCCCCTGAGACACCCTCGGAGAGTGGAGTCACAGCCAGGGATCAGCCATTATTGATGGCAACCCTGGAGTAATTTGGTGCCTTGCTTAAGGGTAGATCAACAGATTTTTCACCTAGTCGGTTATTGGCCCAACACTTTCACCGCTTGGCTACTTGCCGGCGGCTTTCATTGTGTATTAGCCTAATTTTGGGGTTCCCATGAGAGCTTTGTGAGAGAGAGGGAGAGGGTGTACTACGATGCCTGCGAGAGTAATGTAGCATATATCAGACCTCTTCAACTGTTGAAGGGGAAGAATTCGCACATACATGAAATTAAACATCATTTTTTATAATTTCGCAACCATCAGGCATGGTGTTTCAAGGCCATCATACAGAACGCTATTTCATGGACCTAGGCACTTCAACACAACATTGTTTGAGCCATTATTCAGCCTGATGTGTGCAAGCTGCAACTAACTGACAATAATCCTTCTCTCTGTGGTCAGAAAGCATCAACAAAAGGACAGACAAAAATGTGAGGAATGTGGGGAATAAAAAGAAAGGCAGAAAACTTGCTGTTCATGATAAATGTATTTCTGAGGATTGGGTGGTGTGTGTGTGTGTGTGTGTCTCTCTCGAGTACTGAGGTTGACACATGGCATTGAGGCAGATGTATGCACAGCCTGGCGGGGATATGACTGGAACAGGGAAAAATACACAAACACAATGCTAACAAGAGACCACAAGCTTTTATCTTTCTAATGAAAGAGAAGAAAAAGTTGAAAACATACGGATAGAAAATGTGATAGTTGTACTTCATGTATTGGCAAAATCATTAGTAGTAATAGGAAATTGATGGGAGGTAGAAAAATAACAGCTCTGCCCTCATTTAATACAATTCAAACAGCCTCATGCAGGGTTATTATTCAATGTCAATATTTATGTTCTGTTTTCTTGAGAGAAAATGAACTCTGCACAATCAATTTATCAATTTTGTCGTTGTTGTGAAAACAGCAGTATTAAAAGAAATGTACAGCTGGGAAGTGGAAATGCCTTCATTATCTACGGGGGACGGGAGAGTTTCCCAGTGCCACTATGGCTTCCTTATCCATGCCATGGAAAGACAAACACTACATTACTTTATGCACACCTAATGAGGCATGATGATTCTGGGGCGATCGGTTGACCATCATAGAAAAACCAAAAGCTCTAACAACTCTAATCTCTACCTCATCTAGGTCCATTAGTCCAGAATAGATTTGACATCATTCCTTGGTTTAATAATTAACTGTTTATGAAACGTTATGACATTGGTGATCTATGAGCCAAAGTTTAATAATGCTCCAAATAGCAGAAAAGATTCACATTGCAGTACCTCACCTACCTCCCAGTGAAAACAATAGTAAAATATTAAAGCTGCTTTCTGTTAGGAGAGTGAACCTGCATGCTGTGATTGTCTATGAATACATGTCAGGATTTGTCATGAACAATTAAAATCATTCAAGGGATTTGTGGTGACATGGTCATGGAAACAAGTAAATATGGGATACAAAGTACCGTACATTGAAAACGGGTGATTCCACACAGGTGTGGATCCAGAGTTAATTAAGAAATTAACATCCCATCATGCTTAGGGTCATGTATAAAAACACCCAGTTGCTCATTATTTTGGCTACCATGGTTAGAAGAAGAGATCTCAGTGACTTTGAAAGAGGAGTCTCAAAGGAGCATAGGGGGTTTAAAGTGTGTGTGTGTGTGTGTCTCAGTCACCAGATCTCAACCCAATTGAACACTTATGGGAGATTCTGGAGCCGCGCAGCGTTGTCCACCACCATCAACAAAACTCCAAACGATGGAACTTCTTGTGGAAGAATCGTGTCACATCCCTCCAATAGAGTTCCAGACACTTGTAAAATATATGCTAAGGCACATTGAAGCTGTTCTGGTGGTATCGTGGTGGCCTAATGCTCTATTAACACACTTTACACGGGTGTTTCCTTTATTAGGGCAGTTACCTATATATCTTTAATTATGTTGTCACTCACATCTGCATTTGACATTACACATTAATTTCCTGCAAACCACATTGACTTTCATCAGTAGTTTCAGAGTCTGATAACTATAGAGATATGATAGAGGTGAGGGATAGAGGTGATTTTCCAAGCATGGAAATGAAGGAGTTTTTGGACACATGATTGACAGTTCACATGGCACACAGGTGTAGATGCACATGGTCTCTTCCACACAGAGCTAGAAAGCAGCCAGCTAGTGCGTCATACAACACAATCTTGGAGAGGCGAGGTCGAGAGTAAAGAGCAAAGGTCTGCTATATCATTTATATGACCCCAGTATCGACTTCTCCCAGCAGACAGTGGAATTTAGTCACCGGATGATGAACAATGAAATACTCAACTCTGACATCAGTCAACCATGGATTACAAATATACTGAAAGAGATTGCTCTGGGACTGATATCATGACACATTTAACCTTTGTGTGACTGTTATGCCTTCACTATGACAGATGGTGGCTTCAATGCAGTGGTCATATACAGAGAGCCATTGAGTAGATGGGAGTTATTAGTCTCTGTCTATACTATAGCAGATTATGTTACAGACTGGTGTGAAGAGAAGACTAGTGGCTCCGGCAGGGAGCGCGTATCGATCGGAGCAGGCAGCTCCGTGATAAGTATAGTTTCAGCCCACGACCGCCAATCCTGCTTCGATCTCTGGGCAGCGTCCACTCCCCCTTTCTCTTTGTTTCCCCCCCTCTGCTTGGGCAGATGGTGCCAGGGCTCAGGCGAACGGGAGCTTTTGAGGGCCAAGATCCAAAAATAGATGAGAAAACATGGAGAAGTATATGAGTAAAACAACTGCTTGAGGCAGATGCTTTTAAAATACAGGAACTACCCACTGACCCATGGAAATTCCAATGAGGGTGCATCACAAAAAGCTCTAGATCTTTGCCTTGAACCATCCCCCAAGATAGACACCATAGATCATCCCAAAACACCCTCAAGGCATCAGTCAACCTGACAGGAAACAAAGTCTGTTCGATCGATTTTCATATCCTGATTTTTTATTTATTTTTTTATTGTTCATTGTGGCTAGACATGACACACAAAACTGTCGTTGACATCTAGCAGACCTGGTACATAGAACAATCTTTAGACTGTGGAGACCATAAGCAAGGCAGCAGACAACGCTGTGGCATCCCACGATACATCTGTGACACAAAGCATATGTTAAGGTTCTGGTGAATTTATGCCAAAGCTGAACACAGACATAAACAAAACACAAGCCTCCAAGAGCAAGGTAATAATAAATCAAGGTTTACTTCAATTCAGTCATTATTAAGGCCAGCTCGGATGTGGTAATTTAAGCATCTCCTTCGCTAACAGCATGTAAAATAATAAACTGAAATTCATCAGTTGTCCTTTTTTCAGCCAACAATTTTTTTTCTACTCATTTCAAAATTACGAACATCTTTTTTTTTTTTTTATGTAAATACTATTACCATACAGAAAACCTTCCACTATGACAACTGGATGTACTTTCTGTTGTTTGTGTACTGTGGTGTCTCTCTCCTGTGTAGTACAGTAACCTACTCTTACAGTACGTGTTACAGTAACCTACTCTTACAGTATGTGACGTTCCTTGGTGCTGTCTCCGCCCTGGAGGCGGGCACTGGGAGTGTTCAGTCAGATGCAGATGGACTCTGTCCGCCAGAGATCTTCCGGCGGATGCTAGCCTGGACAGCTGGCTGGGATAAAAGCTCCTTTATGTCCTGTAGTTTCTGAGACGGACACTGGTTCTGTGTGTGAAGGTGCTTCCCAACCAGGCCTGCTGCATCAACCAGCCTCTTCTACAGGGGACAAACAAAACACACAAACTAACAGACACCCAATGTGATCCTCATCGTCGGTAGGTCAACCATTTAGGCTGTGTTTTCATTAGATTTTAAAAAGCAGATTTTTACCACAGGTAGGACATGGGACCCACTCTTCATTTACCCTTCACGTTTTAACCACATACAGCACAGATGAGACAGGATCACGTAAACATAGTTCCCAGCATATGTTCTAACTGCATAGTCCAGCTCAATTCCCTTGGTCTCAAGTTTTTGAGTTGCAGTTCATTTTGTAGTGATGTTTTAGCTTTAGTAGAAAGACGGTGATTGTCTTTGCACTGACCGCACCTTGCAGAGGGCCGAGGTTTAGCCCAACCTAACCTCAGGTCCCAGATCAGTCTGTAGTGTGTGTCGTGACACGTCAGCTCCACTCTGAATGTTGGGGCGACCTTTGGCAGCCAATAAATCAGAACAGCAATTTCCTTCAAAGGGGAAACACTTTACAGGAGGAAAGAATGAAGGTCCAAACTAGTCAGACAGTTGGACAGACAGACACGACAGGGGCTTGTGTGGAGGGAGACTGCTGAGAGTAGTGGGTGACAGAGTTAAAAGATACACAAAAAGCTGCATAGGGATTCCTCAATCAATTCAGTGTCCTGCTCCAAAAAAAAACTCCTTCCTTGTCTAGTAAAACCACTCAACTGCCTATTGGCTCCTGGGCTGGTTGACTGCCTGAGTTCCTGCCTGGGCTGGTTAGTGTCCAGTGCTGGCTGGGGGATATTGTCCGTGGTCACTTGCTGCTGGCGCTGGTGTCAGTGGTGGTAGTGTTGACAGTGTTACTGTTGAGGTTGTCTGAGGGCCGCGCCGGGTCAGACGACGCGGCCCCGTTGTGCTGAGTCTCATCCATGTACTGCTGCACGGCCCGCAGCACGGCGTCCTCCACCAGCCTCTTACTCAGACTCACCAGCTCCTCATCGTCAGGCTCCGGACCCCTCTTCACACCTACACAACCAACGACAGCACAACAGCTAGCATCACTACTACACCCCGTCACCACTCACACCATGCAGCCTAGCAACTCGGAGCTACATGACCTTTACCCTATTCCGGCTCAGTGTCATATTCTGTCAACACAACAAGAGCCCCTTGGTTAAAGGCTCTTCAAGGCTCAAAGTTCAGTGATGGTAAGCTCATACAGTGTCAATTAAGCACATTCCCAGAGGAGTACAATTCACATTTTGAGCACTTAAGTGATTAAGGTAAGCTATGAATTTACTGTGGCTATAGTTTTAGGAGAAATATGCTGTGCCTGCAGTACAGTTCTCTTGTTAGCTACTGTATCAGTGACAGTCTGCCAGTATTAAAGTATGTTCGAGTTGGAGGGTGCATTAGAGTGACAGGGGATTTGGCATTGACAGTGAGAACACTGAGAAGCGGAGGCTAAAACAGGACAAACACTGGTGTCATCCTTTCACGCTCTCGCTCCAGTATGGTTTAGAGTCAAACCGTCTGCTAGTTACACAAGAACATGTCAAAAGGAGGAAGCCCGGGAGAGTACAGTGCTTTTAAATGAAATGGTGCTTTGGGACTCAGAGAGCCCACTGAGAGACAGAGACACACGTACTTGTCCGAGCAGCCCGAGGCCCACTCTGAAAATGATCTGCAAGACAAACAATAGCCGTTTAGCAATAGAACAGTACTTCAACACAAATCAGACTCCATTTCCCACAATCAGGGGAGGTTGTGTGGCAGTTAGCCTATTCTTTATTTTGATTGGCCATACACATTTGGATTGATTGAGAGCATACCTTGATTGCAGTACTGAATGATGGGTTTGGTGAATTTCAACACTCAGTGATTTAGGAATCTCACACATTTGATTTCTGTGGCGTTTTATGGTCTTGTACTCAGAGGACCACTGTGTTACAGAATCAAGTAATCTGATTAAGAAAGGTTCATAAGTGTATTTCTCTCAGGGATGAGTCTCTCTCCAAAGACATTTAATGAATACTTACAGCAGAGGGGGAGAAATAAATAGCTTTCTTTACATGGCAAAGTAATGACCTTTATTCTACCTTACAGTATGTAGATTAGAATAAAGCGTGGGCTGCTTTACGAGTAACACACGGAGAAGTGGGTTTCAAAAGTGTGAAGAAAAACATAACTCAATCAAGGCAGGAGTGCACTTTGTACCACGGAAGTCCACAGAACACAATGTGAGAGAGTATGCAGTACATAGAAGGGCGTGCATACATCCACAGAACTAGATACTAGCAATTCTATGTCTGCATTTGCCACGTGAAGAGGGGGGAAACTCACAGAAAAGACAGACGCCTTATGGGTTGACAGACGCCAAACCTGAACATCGTAGACTAGAGAGACTCTCTCTCTCCCACTCCAACGACAACAGTGAGCAGCGTGAAGGTAAACTCTATTCCATTAGTTAGAGCTGTGGCTCAGAGAGAACTTTATGAGAGCACTAAACGCTACATCCACACCTATAATAATACAGGAGAGATCAGGCTGACAGATTAAGAGCTGGCCAGCAGGGTGCACCTGAGAGACAAGGCGAAGTGGTTCACCTTTTGTATTGGACTGAGAAAAAAGGGAAGCCAAAACCCAGACTAGCATGGGTAGTAGTCATGGCGATAGCATTAGAATGATTGAGAGTATTAAACTATGCAAGTATCGAACAGCAGTCAGTCAGTCAGTCAGTCAGTCAGTCAGTCAGTCAGTCAGTCAGTCAGTCAGTCAGTCAGTCAGTCAGTCAGTCAGTCAGTCAGTCAGTCAGTCAGTCAGTCAGTCAGTCAGTCAGTCAGTCAGTCACTCTCTCTCTCTCTACTCTCTCTCTCTCTCTCTCTCTCTCTCTCTCTCTCTCTCTTCTCTCTCTTCTCCTCTACTCTCTCTCTCTCCTCTCTCTCTCTCTCTCTCTCTCTCTCTCTCTCTCTCTCTCTCTCTCTCTCTCTCTCTCTCTCTCTCTCTCTCTCTCTCTCTCTCTCTCTCTCTCTCTCTCTCTCTCTCTCTCTCTCTCTCTCTCTCTCTCTCTCTCTCTCTCTCTCTCTCTCTCTCTCTCTCTCTCTCTCTCTCTCTCTCTCTCTCTCTCTCTTCTCTCTCTCTCTCTCTCTCTCTCTCTCTCTCTCTCTCTCTCTCTCTCTCTCTCTCTCTCTCTCTCTCTCTCTCTCTCTCTCTCTCTCTCTCTCTCTCTCTCTCTCTCTCTCTCTCCTCTCTCTCTCTCTCTCTCTCTCTCTCTCTCTGTGTGTGTGTCTACTCCACTCTTGTGGCCAGACATTTCATCAGACGTGTTATCAAACGGGGCGGTAGGTAGCTGGTTCTAATCCCCGAGCCGACCAGGGGTTAAAAACTCTGTCGATGTGCCCTTGAGCAAGGCACTTAACCGTAATTGCTCCTGTAAGTCGCTCTGGATAAGAGTGTCTGCTAAGTGACTAAAATGTAAACGTGGGTGGTTTTCCTCCATCCCTGGAAGGGGGAGTGGTGCGGTAGAGTCTGCTTGGAGGTATTTCCTGAGGAAACGGCAGCTCCATTAGGGAGATCCTGAGAGAACTCCTCCTAAACCACCAGGTCATCTGAGGGAAATGAGGCGAGGGAGGATCTTCTTTAGCTCTGCTCGCTCTCTGCTGTGTACACACACACACACACACACACACTCAACCGCTGCACTGCACCTCATCAACCAGCACACTAGAATGAATCTCATGGATAATGGATAAGCCACATTCCAAAACAAAAATGAGTATTCACAACACAGCAACTAGGATATCCTCCAACAAGATAAAGTGATGCATCAAATGAGCCCATACAGTGTGTGTGTGTGTGAGTGAAAGTCTTGCATGCTGAGCCTAGCGCTTCTGGACCTTCTGCAGTCATACATCACAGGGCGCGTGTCTCTCCGTCACCATAGGGACCTGGTGCTGGTGGCATGACAAGGTTGCCATTGGGTCCCAGCTCCAATCTGTCCTTGGACGGGGTTAGAATAGGCCGTGCGTATGTGTTTTTCCCATGACTGTGTGTGTGCGCGTGTGTGTGTCTGTGTGCATGCACATGTGGCTGCATAAAAGCAGACAGACAGGAGTGCAGACAGGCAGCAACAACACAGCACGCTCTGCCAGTCATGTATCTTACTCATCAGACACACAAGCAGGAATGTGCTGCACACCTCAGGCTGACATGATGCCATAGCAAGAGAACAATCAAGCGTTCTCTTCCAATTGTGGATACAGATCACAATGAAGCCTCTGCTTGAATCACTAAAACTAACTAGCACTGCATGTGTCTGAGTGTGTTCTGAGGCCCTTGCCTGTCTTTTATAACGACACTGGGAATACCAGGCAGACAGATCAGCTTTAGCTGGTTACAACTACCAGCCCTCCCCTCCCCCCCACCATGCTGCCTGTTAAAATTCCAAAGCTATTATTTAGAGCTGTTGGGGTTGTCAGATGCTCAGGGCTCACAGTTTGTGCCCGTGGAAGAACAGACGGTCTCCCTTTTCCGTGGAAAACACAGACACCCTTTCACAGTATTCACACGGCCAGCCAGCGGCCAAACAAGGACACGCTCCTCGCGCCCAGCTGTGCTCACGAGGCGTGGTGACAACACAATCACATCACCCAACGAGCATCTGACCTCTCATGACAAACCTCTTCACCCTTCTCTCTTTCTTCCCCTCCCTATCCCTCTAGTTTCCCTCTCACTCCTACTCGCTCTCTCTCTCCCCCCACCTAGCTAGAATTAAAAGTAGGGCAAACATGCTCTCAGAAAAAGGCAGCTCTCTGATTGCAGTGTTTCAACAGAGAAAAGGCCCCCATCGAGTTGGAGACAGTGAAACAATGCAGAGAGAAAATCCTGCCAAATTAAAAAAGACTAGCTCTGCCAGACTGGCAAGAGCTTTGGACGGATTTATAATAGAGAAATGAAAAATAAATTGTTTGGCAGCATGGGAGCTTCCAGTGCTGAGTGTACTGCATTGCCAATTGTTGGAGAGGCTGTTGGCACATAGCAGCTCCAGAAAAAGACACGGGCACTTTGACAGACAGCCCCAAGTTCAGATATCAGTACACTGGTGACAGAGACAGGAGCACGCACGTTTATGGCATGTGCACGTCGTTTATAGTGGACTATAAACTCTTCCGCAATGCCAAGATAAGACCCAAGGTGCAAATACAAGTACACACACAAAAGCACATACTTACCCACACAATACAAACACAATAATGGACACTCGGATACAAACACATTCTCACAGAGACATACACTAAAATGATGAGCCCCTTTATCCCATAGATCTGAGTCCCAGCCACAAGCAAACCAGAAGACAGAAAGACCACCCACACCCAAAGACTTACGGATCTTCTCCTCTGCTCGGGAGAAGGGAAAGCAACACAACTGCCCCATAGCCGCACCGCTCCTCTGTCTTTACCCCCTCTCTCTATCACGCTCTGCTCTACCCCGCTGCAAACAGATGAGTAGTAAAATCCAGCACGGCTTCCACACTGCCTGAGATGGAGTGAGTGAACGAGGGAGTCAACTGAGAGGGTGAAGGCTGCGTTCACTCTGTGACAAAAAGGGGAGGGGTGTGTGAGTGTGTGGAAAGGGAGGGGGTTACTCAAGCTCCACCCTCTTCCCTTTCGCTGCCTTGGATAACTGCTTCGGAATGGCCGGCAGCTGACTGCCACAGCTGTGTGCTCTGCTGTGTGTGTGTATGTATATGTGCGTGGTCACCGAAAGAGGTGCCAGTTTTGACTATAGGTACAACTGTCCCAGCTCCCCGGTTAGACAACGTAGGATGACCAGCGGGAGACAGATTTTCATCTTAATACCACGCTCAAGACAGACGGCATTGAAACAGGAAGTAATGGTGGAAGTGGTTGTATCGTCAGCGATGCGCTATCACACAGTTGGGAAGTCCAGGTTGGAGGATTGTCCTTGTAGGAAGGCTCCAGTGGTGAGTTGTGTTGAAGTGGTGCAAAGTGCTTCTGACCGGTTGTCTCTCCGCATCTCCTTGTTCAACTAAAGCACTGACTGTGTTGGGGGATTTGAGATCCTCACCAAGTACAGCCTGTGATTGGGATGACCAGGTCAGATGACTCTAGCCAGGGAAGAGTGTTCTGGAAGGACCCATGGCAACCCCCTAGCTATGGAGTAGCCCGGACCAGAGGTGTCTGAAAGTTTGTGTCTAACTCCCAGGACCAGAGAGAGGGTTTTCTACAAGACCATGGTTATTCATCTCGCCAGCTACAAGACATTCCACACAAAGACGAGCGATCATTAGGAACTAAACGAAAGGCTAATAATACAAAGCTGTGCAAGCACTATGACTTTCCCCTCACAGCTGGCAACTTCTGTTACCATTTAATGAGTTAACCTACAGGTCAAAAAGATAGATTTTTAATCTATCAGATCTGAGATCAAAATGTCAACGTGCAACAGAATGTAGTAAGTGAAAATCCAATCATCCTTTTCTACAATTCAATATTTGAACAATTGTAATTGCTTTTAGAGAGTAGCTTTCTACTAAGAATAGAAAAAAATGACGTCAGGCAGAGAGCCAGGGCATACAGGGCCATTGGATTTCTTCACATTTTATTGTATTACAAAGTGACATTAAAAAGGATTTGTCATTTTTTTGTCAACAAACCACACAAAATAGTATGTCATATCAAAGTGGAAGAAAAGTTTTTTTTTTTTTTAAAGATAAATGAAAAATAAAACACTTTAGATAAGTATTCACCTCCCTGAGTTAATATATGTTGGAAACAACTTTGGCAGCGATTACAATTGTGAGTCTTTTTGGCTAAGTCTCATAAGAGCGTTGCACACCTGTATTGGGCAATATTTTCCCATTATTCTTTTCAAAATTCTCCAAGCTCTGTAAAGGCGTGGGGATCATAGCTAGACAGCAATTTTCAAGTCTTGCCATAGATTTTCAAGCAGATTTCAGTCACAACTGTAACTTGGTCACTCAGGAACATTCACTGTCTTCTTGCTAAGAAACTCGTGTAGATTTGGCTTTGTGTTGTAGGTCATTGTCCTGCTGAAAAGGTGAATTCCTCTTCCAGAGTCTGGTGTAAAGCAGGTTTTCCTTTAGGATTTTGCCTGTGCTTAGCTCCATCCCCTTTCTTCTCATCCTGAAAAACTCCCCAGTCTTTGCCAATGTCAAGCATACCCATATCATGATGCAGCCACCACCATGCCTGAAAATAAGGAGGCAGTTATTTCAGTGATGTGTTGTGTTTGGATTTGTACCAAACATAAGGCTTTGCATTTAGGCCAAAAAGTGTCTTCCTTTGCCATGGTTTTTTTCTTCAGTATTACTTTAGTGCCTTGTTGCATACATATGCATGTTATGGAATATTCTGCATATTTGTATTCTTCTTTTCACAATTCGGTCATTATTGTAGTCACTACAATGTTGATCCATCCTCAGTTTTCTCCCATCACAGCCATTGAACTCTGTAGCTGTTTTAAAGTCACCGATGGCCTCATGGTGAAATCCCTGAGCAGTTTCCTTCCTGTCCTGCAGCTCAGTTCAGAAGGACGACTGCATCTTTGATGTGTCTAGGTGGTTTAATACATCATCCACAGCATAATTATTAACTTGACCATGCTTGAAGATATTCAATGTCTGATTTGTTATTGTTACCCATCTACCAAACACATAAAAAAGTTATGAGGCTTTCAAAAAGCTCCTAGGTCTTTGAAGTTTAATCTACTCTTGAAATTCAATATTTGACAGAGGGACCTTACAGATGTATGTATGGGGGACAGAGGAAGGGGTAGTCATTCAAAATTAATGTCAACCCCTATTATTTCACACAGAGCGAGTCCATAAAACTTGTGATTTGTTAAACCAAGTTTTACTTCTGAACTAATTTAGGCTTGCCTAAACAAATGGGGTGAATACTTAAAGCACTGTATAGGCCTAGCTAGATTTAATGATATGAATAAACACCATCTCCGATGACCACTTCACTATTAAGTAGTGGAAAAATGTGTAGAGTGAGTCAACGCAGTCTAAAAGCCGAACTGCCAGAGAAACTCTGACCACTAGTGATGCGCGGGTTGACTTATAACCCACAGCCCCCACGGTTATATCCACGGGGCGGGCGGGTTTAGGGTCATGACATATTGAGTGGATGGGCGGTGGGCGGATTAAATAAAGAGAAAACAATACATTTTTAAAAAATCCATAAGTGTATCATTCTTGTGCAATTTATATCTATAGGCTACATTGAGGTTTTTCCTTTCATTATTTTTAGGCTATCTGCCATGAGTGCGTAAGCCTAAGCTTTAGGGCCTAACTGTACGTGCGCCAAATAGCCGACATGCCAATCGCCAAATGCTTTTGTGGACAATGTCGGAGTTTAATTCAATAAGAGAAAAGCTGTGAAAAGCAGAGTTGAAAATAAAAAGGGAAGATCCAGAAAAGCCATGTTTGGGAAAGATTTGGTGAAGTGGTAAAAGAGGATGATAGCAGTGCGATGATTGTGAGGCACTATAGAAATTCAACAGGCGCAAGACGGGGAGGGGACGTCAAATAGGCTGTAGCCTACTGTTCACATGGGTTAAATGGAAACTCTGGACACTGACTGTAGGTCTATAACCTCTCAAGTAGCCTTAATATTAACTCCTGCAGAACGAATCATTTCTTGCAGTAAAATGATACACCAAATATACATTTTGACCAGGGAACTGGGGTGGAGAAATGTGATTTTAAATAAAATAATGTTATTGGTCACATGCGCCGAATACAACTGGTGTAGACTTCACCGTGAAATGCTTACTTACGAGCCCATTCCCAACAATGCAGAGTTAAAAAGTAAGAACAATATTTGCTAAATAAAAAAAGGCAATAGTAACACAATAAAATAACAATGAGGCTGTATACAAGGAGAACCAGTAACGAGTCAACGTGCAGGGGTACGAGGTGAGGTAATGCAGTATGTACATGTAGGTAGGGTTAGAAGTGACTAGGCAATCAGAATATACTGTATACTAAACAGTGTGAAAGATTGTCTGTGTGTGTGTGTGTGTAGCATCAATATGCATGTGTGTGAACATGTATGTAGGAGTGTGTGTGTGTGTGTGTGTGTGAGTGCCAGTGTAGTATGTGTGAGTTTGCATAGAGTTTTTCTTTCTTTCTTTGAGAGGATCTTGAGAGAATGAGAATGTGCAATTAGGTGCTATATTTATCAGCATCTTTAAAGCTGATTTTATTTCAAACCACATAAAATATGCATTCAAGCCAAACTGAAATCTTAACATTTTGGGTCGTTTTTACAGCTTTCTATTTTCTTACAACTGGCCAAACTGATGTCATTTAGAACATTTTTACAGAAAATGTTTCCTGTTTAAAAAAAACAACAATTATTACATTTTCTCAATAGTCCCTAAATGTCTTTGCTCCGCGAAAGAAGCAGAGATGACAGAGAAAAATGTACCGATGTCAACTACAGTAGATAGAAGCATTCATTCTATCGATTTATGACACTCTGGTGAGAAAGGGTTTTATTTAGCCTCCTAATGACAAAAGAGAAGCTGAATGTATCTAATTATAGAAAAGTTGACTAACAAATAGCTGATGAAAATGGATATTCTAGGCAGAAACCTATCTAAATTAGGACCCCTGTAGCAGTCCACTCGTAAGGACAAATATTCAGCAGGAGGCAGGTAGGTCGAGCTGTAAATGGTGGTTGAATTTATTTACACAGTGATGAATTTACAAATACAATATTCACATCCCTATTAAAATGTAGTCAATAAGTATTCATCCACTTTTTTATGGCAAGCCTTAATAAGTTGCATGGATTCATTCTGTGTTCAATAGCGGTTAACATTATTTTTTAATGATTACCCCATCTCTGTACCCCACACATACGATCTGTAAGGTCCCTCAATCGAGTAGTGAATATCAAGCACAAATTCACCACAAAGACCAGGGAGGTTTTTCAATGCCTCGCAAATGTTTTTAAATTATACATTTAACCTTTATTTAACTGTGCAAGTCAGTTAAGAACAAATTCTTATTTACAATGATGGCCTACACCGGCCAAACCCGAACGACGCTAGGGCCAAATTGTACGCCGCCCTATGGGACTCCCAATCACGGCTGGTTGTGATACTGCCTGGAATAAAACCAGGGTGTCTGTAGTGACGCCTCTAGCACTGAGATGCAGTGCCTTAGACCACTGCACCACTCGGGAGCCCCAAAGGGCACTGATTGGTATTTAAAAAGCATACGCTGAATATCCCTTTGAGCATGGTGAAGTTATTAACTAGGCTTTGGATGGTGTATCAATACACCCAGTCACTAAAGAGCTATTGACGTCCTTCCTAACGCAGTTGCCAGAGAGGAAGGAAACTGCTCAGAGATTTCATCATGAGGCCAAGACAGTTACAGAGTTTAATGGATGTGATAGGAGAAAAATTAGGATGGATCACCCTTGCCGAGTCATGTGAAATCCATAGATTAGGGACTCATTTATTTATTTCAACAGGCTTAAAATCTATGGCAAGATCTGAAAATGGCTTTCTAGCAATGATCAACAACCAACTTCACAGAACTTGAAGAATTAAAAAAAGAACACAAATTTGCAAATATTGTACAATCCAGGTGTGCAAAGCTATATAATCAAGATACACAGAGTGTACAAAACATTAAGAACTCATGCTCTTTCCATGACAGACTGGACAGATGAATTCAGGTGAAAGCTATGATCCCTTATTAATGTCACTTGTTAAATCCACCTCAATCAGTGTAGATGAAGGGGAGGAGACAGGTTAAATAAGGATTTTTACCTTGAGACATGGATTGTGTGTGTGCCATTCAGAGGGTGAATGGGCAAGACAAAAGATTTAAGTGCCTTTGAATGAAGTATGGTAGTAGATTCAGGTGCACCGGGTTGTCAAGAACTGCAATGCTGCTGGGTTTTTCACTCAACAGTTTCCCGTGTGCATCAAGAATGGTCCACCACCTAAAGAACATCCAGCCAACTTCACACAACTGGGCCAGCATCCCAGTGGAACGCTTTCGACACCTTGTAGAGTCATACCTCCGAAGAATTGAGACTGTTCTGAGGGGGGGGGGGGGGGGTTGCAACTCAATATTAGGAAGGTGTTCTTAATGTTTTGTGCACTCTGTGTATATTTAAACAGGGAATTGATCCAGAATGACAAACAAAGAGCAAACAATTGATACAATTAATAGCCTGTTCAAAGTGTTCCGTTACAGCCATATTCTAAAATGGATTAAATAGTTTTTTCCCCTGATCACTCTACACACAATAACCCATAATTTCAAAGCAAAAATAGGTATAATATTTTTGTAAATTAATATCCTGTTTCAATTGATCATCCTTGAGATGTTTCTACAACTTGATTGGAGTCCACCTGAGGTAAATTCAATTGATTGGACTTGATTTGGAATGGCACACACACCTATCTATACAAGGTCCCACAGTTGACAGTGCATGTCAGAGCAAAAACCAAGCCATGAGGTCAAAGGAATTGTCCGTAGAGCTCTGAAACAGGATTGTGTCGAGGCACAGATCTGGGGAAGGCTACCAAAAAAATGTCTACAGCATTGAAGTTCTCCAAGACACAGTGGCCTCCACCATTCTTGAATGTAAGACGTTTGGAACCACAAAGACTCTTGGTCAGGGAGGTAACCAAGAATCCGATGGTCACTCTGACAGAGCTCCTCTGTGGAGACGGGAGAACCTTCCAGAAGGCCAACCATCTCTTCAGCACTCTACCAAATCAGCCCTTTATGGTGGAGTGGCCAGATGGAAGCAAATCCTCAGTAAAAGGCACATGACAGCACGCTTGGAGTTTGCCAAAAGGTACTTAAAGGACTCTCAGACCATGAGAAACAAGATTCTCTGGTCTGATGAAAGAAAGATTGAACTCTTTGGCCTGAATGCCAAGCATCACGTCTGGAGGAAACATGGCACCATCCCTACGGTGAAGCATGGTGGTGGCAGCATCATGCTGTGGGGATGTTTTTCAGCGGCAGGGACTGGGAGACTAGTCAGGATCGAGGGAAAGATGAACGCAGCAAAGTACAGAGAGATCCTTGAGGAACACCTGCTCCAGAGCGCTCAGAACCTCAGACTGGGGCGAAGGTTCACCATCAGGACAACGGCCCAATGCACACAGCCAAAACAACGCAGGAGTGGCTTTCGGGACAAGTCTCTGAATGTCCTTGGGTGGCCCAGCCAGAGCCCGGACTTGAACCCGATCAAACAACTTTGGAAGGACCTGAAAATAGCTGTGAAGCTACACTCCCCATCCAACCTGACAGAGCTTGAGAGGATCTGCAGAGAAGAATG
Organism: Salmo trutta; assembly: GCF_901001165.1. Lineage (NCBI taxonomy): Eukaryota > Metazoa > Chordata > Actinopteri > Salmoniformes > Salmonidae > Salmo > Salmo trutta. Next base: position 30,160,551 of record NC_042957.1, read on the forward strand.
GGAGAAACTCCCCCAAATACAGGTGTGCCAAGCTTGTAACGTCATACCCAAGAAGACTTGAGGCTGTAATCGCTGCCAAAGGTGCTTCCACAAAAAGTATTGACTAAAGGGTCTGAATACTTATGTAAATGTGATATCAGTTTAAAAAAAATATGTTTTGGCTTTGTCATTATGGGGTATTGTCTGTAGATTGATGAGGATTTTTTAAAATTAAAATCAACTTTAGAATAAATCGCTGTAACGTAAAAAGTCAAGAGGTCTTAATACTTTCCGAATGCACTGTCTGTCTGTCTTATATATATATATATATATATTATTATTATTATTATTATTATTTTTTTTCATGGACCCCTGCAGTACCTCCGTGGACCACTGGGTGAAATCCCCTGGGTTAGCTACAGTAGAAGTAATAGCATGACTACATTTTGTAAACAATCTCATCAACGATGACCACTCATTATTAGTTTGGCTGCTACGCAAACAAATGTGACGACAACATTAAAAATGCCCAATAAAGAAGTGAAATATGGAGCCAAACTGCCAGAGAACTGACTACATCTCCATGTTAAAGCAGAAGAGTGGAAAGACAGCCAGGAGCATTCAGATGAAGTAAGGCTAGACAGAGCATGTTTATGTTATGACCCAGTTGGCACACACTGCTCTGCTCTGACCCCACTGGCCCAGGTCCTTCTCTCACCCACCATCCAAGGCACACCAGACAGCAGCGCTTGTGAAATACTATGTCAGGGTGACTACCGTCCGTCCTCTCCTCACTTCTACTTAACCCTCGAAATACGAGATTCAATTAGCAGCTAACTCTGGGCTGATGGTATTCAAAGCTGCTGTGGCAGACTTTGGCCAGACTGGATGGATTGGTAGAGCATGAACGTACGCATGCACACATCTCGGTGTGCAGAAAGACTATGAACTAGATGTACCAGGCAACATTCCTGTTGCTCTCCTAGCCTTGGCCGTGACAGCGTGACGCCTGCTTAGATGTCAATGACATAGAACTGCTCTCTGGACGTCAGCACTGTTAGATGTCAGAAAGACAGACCGACATAACGTTATCTGTCTGTCTGTCTATGGACCTTGTCTAGATGACTGTGCTGATATCAGACACAGCTCTGTTATTGTTTTTCGGGTAATAAACATTGATAACATCAGAGCTATTTTAGAGCTCTGTCAGCGTGACCATTGGGTTCTTGGTCACCTCCCTGACCAAGGCCCTTCTCCCCCGACTGCTCAGTTTGGCTGGGCGGTCAGCTCTAGGAAGAGCCTTGGTGATTCCGAACTTCTTCCATTTAAGAATGATGGAGGCCACTGTGTTCTTTGGGACCTTCAATGCTGCAGACATTGGTACCCTTCCCCAGATCTGTGCCTAAACACAATCCTGTCTCGAAGCTCTACAGACAATTCCTTCAACCTCAGTTTTTGCTCTGACATGCACTGTCAACCGTGGGACCTTATACAGACACAGGTGTGTGCGCCTTTCTGAATCATGTCCAATCAATTGCATTTATCATAGGTGGACTCAATCAAGTTGTAGAAACATCAAGTATGATCATTGGAAACAGGATGCATCCGAGTCTCAATTTCATGTCTCACAGCAAAGGGTCTGAATACTTAAATAAGGTGTTTTTTATTTTTAATAAGTAGGATACAATTTCGAAAAACCTGTTTTCAATTTGTCATTATGGGGTATTGTGTGTTTTTTTATTTAACATTTTAAAATAAGGCTGTAATGTAACAAAATGTGGGAAAAAAGGAAGGGGTCTGTATACTTTCCGAATGCACTGTATGTATATACAGTTGAAGCCGGAAGTTTACATACACTTCGGTTGGAGTAATTAAAACTAGTTTTTCAATCACTCCACAAATTTCTTGTTAACAAAATATAGTTTTGGCAAGTTGGTTAGGACATCTATTTTGTGCATGACAAGTAATTTTTCCAACAATTGTTTACCGACAGATTTTTTCAGATTATTTCACTTATCTCACTGTATCACAATTCCAGTGGGTCACAAGTTTACATACACTAAGTTGACTGTGCCATGAAACAGCTTGAAAATTCCAGAAAATGATGCTTCTGATAGGCTAATTGACATCATTTGAGTCAATTGGAGGTGTACCTGTGGATGTATTTCAAGGCCTACCTTCAAACTCAGTGCCTCTTTGCTTGACAACATGGGAAAATCAAAAGAAATCAGCAAAGACCTCAGACATTTTTTTTAGACCTCCACAAGTCTGGTTCATCCTTGGGGGCAATTTCCAAACGCCTGAAGGTACCACGCTCATCTGTACAAACAATAGTACGCAACACCATGGGACCACGCAGCCGTCATACCGCTCAGGAAGAAGACGCGTTCTGTCTCCTAGAGATGAATGCACTTTGGTGCAAAAAAGTGCAAATCAATACAGGAACAACAGCAAAGGACCCTGTGAAGATGCTGGAGGAAACAGGTACAAAAGTATCTATATCCACAGTAAAACGAGTCCTATATCAACATAACCTGAAAAGCTGCTCAGCAAGGAAGCAGCCACGGCTCGAAAACCGCCATAAAAAAGCCAGACTACGGTTTGCAACTGCACGTGGGGACAAAGATTGTACTTTTTGGAGAAATGTCCTCTGGTTTGATGAAACAAAAATAGAACTGTTTGGCCATAATGACCATTGTTATGTTTGTAGGAAAAAGGGGGAGGCTTGCAAGCCAAAGAACACCATCCCAAACGTGAAGCATGGTGGTGGCAGCATCATGTTGTGGGGTTGCTTTGCTGCAGGAGGGACTGGTGCACTTCACAAAATAGATGGCATCATGAGGTAATAAAATGATGTGGCTATATTGAAGCAACATCTCAAGACATCAGTCAGGTAGTTAAAGCTTGGTCGCAAATGGGTCTTCCAAATGGACAATGACCCCAAGCATACTTCCAAAATTGTGGCAAAATGGCATAAGAACAACAAAGTCAAGGTATTGGAGTGGCCATCACAAAACCCTGACCTCAAACCTATTTGTGGGCAGAACTGAAAAAGTGTGTGCGAGCGAGGAGGCCTACAAACCTGACTCAGTTACACCAGCTCTGTCAGGAGGAATGGGCCAAAATTCACCCAATTTATCGTGGGAAGCTTGTGGAAGGCTACCCGAAACGTTTGACCAAAGTTAAACAATTTAAAGGCAATGCTACCAAATACTAATTGAGTGTATGTAAACGTCTGACCCACTGGGAATGTGATGAAAGAAATAAAAGCTAAAATAAATCCTTCCCTCTACTATTATTCTGACATTTCACATTCTTAAAATAAAGTGGTGATCCTAACTGACCTAAGACAGGACATTTTTACTAGGATTAAATGTCAGGAATTGTGAAAAACTGAGTTTAAATGTATTTGGCTAGGGTGCATGTAAACTTCCGACTTCAACTGTATCTCTCTCTCTATACAGTATATTATATCTACCTATATTCACATTACCGGTGAAAAGTTTTAAACCCTTCAATGAGTATTCTTTCTTTATTTTTACTATTTTCTAAGTATGAAACTATGAAATAACACATATAGAATCGTGTCGTTTTTTTATTTGTAATAAATGTGCAAAAAAACAACAAAACAGTTTTGCTTTGTCATTAAGTGGTATTGTGTGTAGATTGCTGTGTTTTTTAATTTTTTTTTACATACATTTTAGAATAAGGCTGTAACGTAACAAAATGTGGAAAAAGTCAAGGGGTCTGAATACTTTCCGAAGGCACTGTATACCAAAGCATGTGGACACCCCTTCACATCCGTTGCTGACAGGTGTATGAAAATCGAGCACCGCCATGCAATCTCCATAGACAAACATCAACAGTAGAATACCCTTACTGGAGAGCTCAGTGACTTTCAACATGGCACCGTCATAGGATGCCACCTTTCCAACAAGTCAGTTTGTCAAATTTCTGTCCTGCTAGAGCTGCTGTTTCCATGGCCGAGCAGCCACACACAAGCCTAAGATCACCATGCACAATGCCAAGTGCGGTGGAGTGGTGTAAAGCTTGCTGCCATTGGACTCTGGAGCATTGGAAACGCATTCTCTGAAGTGATGAATCACACTTCCCCATCTGGTAGTTCGACACTCAAATCTGGGTTTGGCGGATGCCAGGAGAACCCTACCTGCCCCAATACATAGCCACCTGTAAAGTTTGGTGGAGGAGTAATAATGGTCTGGGGCTGTTTTTCATGGTTCGGGCTAGGCCTCAGTTCCAGTGAAGGGAAATCTTAACGTTAAAGCATACAATGACATTCTAGATGATTCTCTGCTTCCAACTTTGTGGCAACAGTTTTGGGAAGGCCCTTTCCTGTTTTAGCATGACAATGCCCCTGTGCACAAACCGAGGTCCATACAGAAATGGTTTGTTGAGATTGGTATGGGAAAACTTGACTGGCCTGCACAGAGCCCTGACCTCAACCCCATCGAACACCTTTGGGATGATTTGGCACGCAGTCTGCGAGCCAGGCCTACTTGGCCAACATCAGTTCCCGACCTCACTAATGCTCATGGCTGAATGGAAGCAAGTCCCCGCAGCAATGTTCCAACATCTAAAGCCTCCCAGAAGAGTAGATTCTGTTTTAGCAGTAAAGAGGGGACCAACTCCATACTAATGCCTATGATTTTGGAATGAGATGTTCGATGAGCAGGTGTCCGCATACTTTCGGTCAGGTAGCGTATCTATTGGCGTGTCTTGAAATCCAAACGCACCTGGGCGGGCATTACTTTTGATTTTAGACAGCTTGAATATAACAAATACTAAATTCATAAAGAGAGACTTGTTGTGCAAGAAACATACATTTATTAATTCCGACTGTGCAGACTACTGAGACTTAGATCAGAAATGTGTCTGCTTGCATTAAATAACAATTCATTATATTAGCTACATATTTCATATCGATTTAGCCTAAAACTGAATGAATTCCATTACCATTAAACCCTCTCGAACCCTTTAGCCTCAATGAAGCCTTTAGCTTAGCCACTGAAGAGCACTCTATTGGATTGTTATCTAAACACTGTGTGTTATATCCAAGACGATAGCCCATCACCATCAGATTAAAAAGCAAGAGCAAATGACTAAAGCCTGATTTACTACAGATTCCCTCCTTGTGTGTGAGAAGAGCATCGAGGCCATTAAAGGTGTCTGAACAGCGGCTGGCGACATCCACAGAATTAATAATCCAACAACAAACAGCATCAAATCAATAGAACAGCATGTTTCTTATCTACAGTCTCAGAGAGCAGGCAGGGTGAGGCTATTGAGTGACACTCCGTAGCAGGGGGGAGTTATGGTGACCATTGTGGAGCCGACTCGCCTGCAATCCCATCTTTCATCCACTACTTACTAGGGATGCACAATATATCGGTAAGCATATCGGAGTCGGCCAATATTAGCTAAAAAGCCCAACATCGGTATCGGCTCGATGTCTAGTTTAACGCCGATGTGCAAAACCCATGTCAATGCTGACGTGCATACCTATATAACGTAGGTAGATGCTTTAAAGACGGCACAAAAAATATATAGTGCTAAACGTGCAACACAGCATTTCTAACCTAGCCCACAATGTCTGCTGTGTGGATCAAACAGTCAACAAGTCGAGCAGTCATTTGAAAGAGTAATACAATTTCAGTGAGAGAACACAAAGATCAAATCCATTAACGCCAAGATAATGGGATTCATTGCCCTTGACAATCAACCGTTCTGTCGTGGATGATGTTGGCTTTCGCCGACTGGTCGAGCACCGGTACACACTACCAAGTGGGCGCTATTTTTCAGATGTTGCCCTTAGCTTCAAGACTGACATTTGGACCAGCGATGAAAGACCCATGAGCATTGAGTCTGACAGCACAGTGGGTCGACGAGGATTTCCTACTGAGGAAAGCCGAATTGTGTGCTCAAGAATGTGCAGGTTCTCATACCGCTACTGCCATTTCAATGGCATTTGAGAAAATGTTTGAAACTTAGAACAATGAACACTCCTAGCTCAATTCGAACAACTGACTCGAGAAATAAGCTCAACTGCCTCTGCAGCAGACGTGATACCCTGTCATGGCATTGAAACGCCTGCTCAACAAAAATGCCAACACAGACCGTCTGGTCAACTTGGAAAAGTACTCTACTAGAGGCTGTGAACAAGTGATTCGGTGGCATTCTCTCTGAGCCTCTACTGTGTCGCCACCATGCTCGATGCTAGGTACAAGGACTGTTACTTCGACGCAGACAAGAAACAGGGTAGGGTTTATGTGAAATGTTAGACACAGCTGGAAACGGACACAGTGACAGTGCACACCGAGGAAGAGAGGCCACGGACAGACAGAGCTGAAACTTCCCTGCTTGACATGTATGATGAAATCCTGGTTGAGACTGAATAAACAAACAACGAAACAGCACAGCAAGTCAGTGAAAGGTTTTGATTATGTTTTACTGGTAATGGGGACATAAGTAAATGCCAACAAAATAACATTTTGGTCAGTGTGTGTGCGTGCGTTTCAACTAAACTCAGCAAAAAAAGAAACATCCTCTCACTGTCAACTGCCTTTATTTTCAGCAAACTTAACATGTGTAAACATTTGTATGAACATAACAAGATTCAACAACTGAGACAAAACGCACATGTGACTAACAGAAATGGAATAATGTGTCCTTGAACAGGGGGGGTCAAAATCAAAAGTAAGTCAGTATCTGGTGTGGCCACCAGCTGCATTAAGTACTGCAGTGAATCTCCTCCTCATGGACTGCACCAGATTTGCCAGTTCTCTTCCACCAAGGCACCTGCAAGTTCCCGGACATTTCTGGGGGGGGGGAAATGGCCCTAGCCCTCACCCTCCGATCCAACAGGTCGCAGATGTTCTCAATGGGATTGAGATCCGGGCTTTTCGCTGGCCATGGCAGAACACTGACATTCCTGTCTTGCAGGAAATCACACACACAGAACGAGCTGTATGGCTGGTGGCATTGTCATGCTGGAGGGTCATGGCAGGATGAGCCTGCAGGAAGGTTACCACATGAGGGAGAATGTCTTCCATGTAACGCACAGCGTTGAGATTGCCTGCAATGACAACAAGCTCAATCCGATGATGCTGTGACACACTGCCCCAGACCATGACGGACCCTCCACCTCCAAATCGATCCCGCTCCAGAGTACAGGCCTTGGTGTAACGCTCATTCCTTCGACGATAAACGCGAATCCGACCATCACTCCTGGTGAGACAAAACCACGACTCGTCAGTGAATAGCACTTTTTGCCAGTCCTGTCTGGTCCAGCGACGGTGGGTTTGTGCCCATAGGCGGCGTTGTTGCCGGTGATGTCTGGTGAGGATCTGCCTTACAACAGGCCTACAAGCCCTCAGTCCAGCCTCTCTCGGCCTATTGCGGACAGTCTGAGCACTGATGGAGGGATTGTGCGTTCCTTGTGTAACTCGGGCAGTTGTTGTTGCCATCCTGTACCTGTCCCGCAGGTGTGATGTTCGGATGTACCGATCCTGTGCAGGTGTTGTTACACGTGGTCTGCCACTGCGAGGACAATCAGCTGTCCGTCCTGTCTCCCTGCCGTCTTAGACGTCTCATAGTACAGACATTGCAATTTATTGCCCTAGCCACATCTGCAGTCCTCATGCCTCCTTGCAGCATGCCTAAGGCAAGTTCACACAGATGAGCAGGGACCCTGGGCATCTTTCTTTTGGTGTTCTTCAGAGTCCGTAGAAAGGCCTCTTTAGTGTCCTAAGTTTTCATAACTGTGACAGTGTCTTAACGACCGTTCCACAGGTGCATGTTCATTAATTGTTTATGGTTCAGCATGGGAAAAAGTGTTTAAACCCTTTACAATGAAGATCTGTGAAGTTATTTGGATTTTTACGACTTATTCTTGAAAGACAGGGTCCTGAAAAAGGACGTTTCTTTTTTTGCTGAGTTTATTTAACTGTACTAGAATGCTTAAAAAGGCCGCAAAATGTTTAAATATTGGTTATCGGTATCGGCCAAAAATGTCATATCGGTGCATCCATACTGCTTACCAATACGGGCCCCTACTACTACAACATCACAGCATTACTATTGACTGTCCTGCCACATCCAGACCAGTGGTGGAAAAAGTACCCAATTGTCATACTTGAGTAAAAGTAAAAAATATCTTAATAGAAAATGACTCAAGTAAAAAAAGTCACCTAGTAAAATCCTACTTCAGTAAAAGTCTAAAAGTATCTGGTTTTAAATATACTTAAGTAGCAAAAGTAAATGAAATTGCTAAAATATAATTGAGTATCAAAAATAAAAGTATAGAGTACCAGTCAAAAGTTCACACACACCTACTCATTACAGGTTTTTCTTTATTTTTACTATTTTCAACATTGCAGAATAATAGACGTCAAAACTACAAAAAAAACACATATGGAATCATGTAGTAACCAAAAAAAGTCTTAAACAAATCAAAAGATTCTTCAAAGTAGCCACCCTTTGCCTTGATGACAGCTTTGCACACTCTTGGCATTCTCTCAACCAGCTTCATGAGGTAGTCACCTGGAATGCATTTCAATTAACAGTGCCTTGTTAAAAGTACATTTTTGGAATTTCTTTCATTCTTAATGCGTTTTAGGGATTCAGTTGTGTTGTAACAAGGTAAGGTTGGTATACAGAAGATAATCCTATTTAGTAAAAGACCAAGTCGCTATTATGGCAAGAACAGCTCAAATAAGCAAAGAGAAACAACAGTCCATCATTACTTTAAGACATGAAGGTCAGTCAATCTGTAAATGTTGCAAAAACCATCAAGCGCTATGATGAAACTGGCTCTCATGAGGACCGCCTGGAGGAAACCTGGCACCATCCCTACAGTGAAGCATGGTGGTGGCAGCATCATGCTGTTGGGATATTTTCAGCGGCAGGGACTGGGAGACTAGTCAGGATAGAGGGAAAGATGAACGGAGCAAAGCACAGAAAGATCCTTGAGGAATACCTGCTCCTGAGAGCTCAGGACCTCAGACTGGGGAAAAGATTCACCTTCCAACAGGACAATGACCCTAAGACAACACAGGAGTGGCTTTGGGACAAGTCCCTGAATGTCCTTGAGTGGCCCTGCCAGAGCTCGGACTTGAACCCGATCGAACATCTCTGGAAAGACCTAAAAAAAGCTGTTCAGCGACACTCCCCATCCAACCTGACATAACTTGAGAGGATCTGCAGAGAAGAATGGGAGAAACTCCTCAAATACAGGTGTGCCAAGCTTGTAGCGTCATACCCAAGAAGACTCGAGGCTGTAATCACTGCCAATGTTGCTTCAACAAAAGTACTGAGTAAAGGGTCTGAATACTTATGTAAATGTGATTTCAGTTATTTGTAATTTTTTTATACATTTTCCAAAATGTCGAAAAACCTGTTTATGCTTTGTCATTATGGGGTATTGTGTGTAGATTGATGAGGAACAAAAACAATTTCATCCATTTTAGAATAAGGCTGTAACGTAACAAAATGTGGAAAAAGAAAGTGAATACTTTCAGAATGCAAGCATTTGCACGCATATATAGATTACTTGTTAGATATTACTGCATGGTTGGAACTAGAAGCACAAGCATTTCGCTACAATCGCATTAACATCTGCTAACCATGTGTATGTGACAAATAAAATTTGATAGATCTCGTGAATCGCCCATAAGTTAGGAAAAATAGAGATATGACTTTTAGGCCATATCGCCCAGCCCTAGTTGGAAATGAACTTTTTTGGAAGCTGTGCTGCGCCATTTCCCCCCCACATCGCTAGCACCCTAGCAATTCACGTTGTAGACAATGAGCTTCAGCCCCTCGCCATTTGATTGACAGCTAGCAAGATTCACACACAGCAGTGTGATAGAGAGAGGAATGACGTGGTGCACATATCTGCGACGTAGTACAGCATTTTCAGGGAACACTTTTGGCTCGTGAGCGCTAATTATATAACTACTGGCTAAAAAGTATACAAAAAGTACTGAAGAATAAAAAAAAATCTATAAAATGATACTTGGCGTCACAGTATCAATATAAAATAGGAAAACATATTGCAATACACTACTGTATGATTTTTCCCCCATCCATATTTCTTTCTGGTTTTGAAGATGAAAGTACCAATACTATCCCTCCCCTAGCTCATCATGAACATCCAATCATGTGTTTTTGTACTCTGTAATTTTTGTCAATTTCCATTGGAGGCACGGCAATTGGCACGTTCTGGCACCAAAAATTGGGATTGGGAGGATTATAGCAGCAGTCAGTTTAACAGTGTGAACATTGGGGTCTGTGTCCACAAGTGTGTGCGTGTGTGTGTGTGTGTGTGTGTGTGTGCCTGCCTGCCTATCTGTGCCTGCACGTGTGTGTTTTTTAGAGTAGCAGCTGTGTGAGTACCACTGCTAATGGGGGCTGGAGACTGTTGGCCCTCTTACACAGCTTAGGACAAATGTTGCTGTGTGTGGTCCTTCAATGGCCTGTTACAATGCCATCACACATCCCTAACGGCCTGACTAGGGTTTCATACAGCCTTAGAAGGATTGGCCACAACTCATCACAATTTTGAGCCAATCAGTTGTGTTGTGACAAGATAGTGGGGGTATACAGAAGATAGCCCTATTTGGTAAAAGACCATGTCCATATTATGGCAATGAAGGTCAGTCAATACGAAACATTTCAAGAACTCTGAATGTTTCTTCAAGTGCAGTCGCAAAAACCATCAAGTGCTATGATGAAACTGGCTCTCATGAGGACCGCCACAGGAATGGAAGACCCAGAGATACCTCTGCTGCAGAGGATAAGTTCATTAGAGTTACCAGCCTCAGAAATTTTAGCCCAAATAAATGCTTCAGAGTTCAAGAAACAGACACATCTCAACATCAACTGATCAGAGGAGACTGTGTGAATCAGGCCTTAAAATGGTCAAATTGCTGCAAAGAAACCACAACTAAAGGACACCAATAAGATAAAGAGACTTGCTTGGGCCAAGAAACACGAGCAATGTACATTGGACCGGTGGAAATCTGTCCTTTGGTCTGATGAGTCCAAATTTGAGATTTTTGGTTCCAACCGCCTTGTCTTTGTGAGACGCGGTATGGGTGAACGGATGATCTCCGTATGTGTATTTCCCACTGTAAAGCATGGAGGCGGCGGTTATGGCGTGGGGGTGCTTTGCTGGTGACACCGTCTGTGATTTATTTAGAATTAAAAAGGCACATTTAACCAGCATGGCTACTACAGCATTCTGCAGCGATACGCCATCCCATCTGGTTTGGGCTTAGTGGGACTATCATTTGTTTTTCCAACAGGACAATGACCCAACACACCTCCAGGCTGTGTAAGGGCTATTTAACCAAGAAGGAGAGTGATTGAGTGCTGCATCAGATGACCTGGCCTCCACAATCACCCGACCTCAACCCAATTGAGATGGTTTTGGATGAGTCAGACCGCAGAGTGAAGGAAAAGCAGCCAACAAGTGCTCAGCATATGTGGGAACTCCAAGACTGTTGGAAAAGCATTCCATGTGAAGCTGGTTGAGAGAATGCCAAGAGTGTGCACATTTTCTTTTGCCAGAACCATGCATATCCACTAATAATGAACAAACTTCTGGTAGCAGGCATTATAGAACATTAACACAGGTCTTATAAACAATCTTTCAAGCACAAGCCCACGTGTCAGTGAGTCGCTAGGTAACCTTTATATTTGAAGTCTAGCCAACTTGGATCTATTTGCTCACTTGCTTGCTAACAAGGTATAAAGAACCGTTGAACTGTTATGAAACATCCGTCTCCAACTGCTTGAACAACATAGGCTATTCACTTTGTTTAGATATTGAAACCAAGTGGCCTACCTGGATAATTCTTTCTCAGAATGAGAACAGCTTGCCAATTCGTAATATAAATGCGTATTTTTATGCTCATTGCACATTTATAAAACACAGACTTGACAGCTAGCACATGGTGGTCTGTGGCTAAAATGCTGCAAGCGGTACGGCAATGCTGCGTGCGACATACTGATCATTATTTTTCAACAATCATGTTCATTGATACTCTCGTTTTAGTAGGGTCTGCTCTGTTCAAACTTTTGGGAGCTGAGACATAAAAAGGTTATCATTAGAAAAGGCTAAGTTCTAGTCTATTACAGTAAAATAACGTCTCTAAGCGTTTGTGTCCATTTTAAAGATTATGTTGGACCAAACCTCAAATGCAAATAGCAAGTTTAAACTGCTCGTTGTCAGAGAGGAGTAAATTATCTTTCGTCCTTGTTGTTGTGAGTGGCAGGGGAGGGGCTTGGTGTCTGTGTGTGAGTGGGAAGGTGCACTGTACAGAAGGAGCAAAGGAGATGAGACCAAAAAGACAGAATTCTCATAAAACACACAAAAAATAAAACCTTCCAATTCTTGGAACATCAAATAGGTTCGATATATTGCCCAGCGCCATTTCAAACTAGGGATTTCGTGGATAATTGAGGTAAGACAGTAATTCTGCTCATAGACTATGGATGTACGAACTTCACATTGACACGTCTAGCCCCATGCGGGAGGTTTAAAAAAAATACATAGTAATCGCCAAAGTTCCGGGAACATGTCTTTAAGAGTGAGGCAGCTGCAAGACATGAACAGTGGCATCGCTCAAAAATAAGATTGCTCAGCCATGTTGAGAGTTGTCTTAAATAGAGTTGCAAAATTCCAGGATTGGAGGATTCCAGATATCCTGCTTATTCCCTCCTGATTCCGTGAATCCTCCAACCGGGATTTTGGGAAAACCAGGAAATTGATTGAAAGTTGAAGAAATTTTGCGACCATATTTTAAAAAAAATATCGGATTGCCTCCGATCGATACCGCTGCCTCCACGGTCCACACCAGCAACACACAATCTGAGTAAACTTAAAAAGGAACAAAGGTCAATATTGGTTTTCAGACTCTTTTGATGAACACAGACTGAGCCTCTAGTGACTCAGACAGCGGGCCCTACCCAGTACCTTGGACTTGGGGATTACTTTATATTTGTATGAAGGTCAGCTTTGCTCACCATGTAAAAGTGGTCACGAAGGCAGGTCAGCACACAGATAAGCAGCTGCACGCTAAAGATAACAAGGCCTTTCCCCATCACCCTTCTGGATATGACTGGTGTTAATGATCGCTGCCATCACTCACTACACAAGATGTATGTTTCCAGTTGCTACCCAAGACGTGAATCATCCAAAGGTAAAATATCAGCAGGCCAAGCCTAGCAGATATACCACACAAACTGTTGTTACACCCTCTCAAAGTCAAGGCCATTATCATTTCAACACACTTCGGAATATATAAACCTCAACTTACAGTGTATAACAAAATCTGTTTGAAATGCCAGGCATAGGATTTAGGTAGCACAATTCATAATATTACGACAATATATCAATGCACACAGTGAGTGCTAATTTGTACAAAGACAATGTAATGATGCCTCCAACTTCATGAGTAAGAGGACTGTCCAATAGGCCTAAGGTAAGCGGTGAAATCGTTCTGTATCTCCTAGACATAGTTCAGCAGGACAGCTCAAATGCTTTTCCCTCTCTTTTGATAAATGAGGCCTGAAGGAATTCAGCACGTGCAAACCCAACTGTTGATCCTCTTACATACACAAAAAAACAACAACACTGGGTTTCTCTACAGCACCAATGTGCTCCAGAAATGTCCAGCTCACAAATTCCTTGTAAATGTGTTCTGCAGCTACAGGTAGAGGAGACAGAACATCTTTAGAACCCACCAGTAGAATGCTCCCATCTCCACGCTCAACCACACTACCTCCCTACTGCTAGTCTGCTGACAGAACAGAGAAGTAGACTAGCTACCGCATGTCCATTTTCCATTAGCTCAACCCAACATGGCATGCTGAGATTAAATCTAAAGAGAAAAACATATCCTGCTGCACATTCTTATGGCAAAGGCCATCTATAATATGACCCATAGAGGAAAACAAACAAAAACATTTGAGGATTATCCCAAGTTCCCAACTCTATATTTGAGCAGTGATGTCAGCCAGGATAATGTAAAACAGTCTCCTCCAGGATTAAATGTCAACTTTTTTATCCAGTTGGGGAAGAAAAATAGGTCCAGAAATAGGTCCCTTCTGAGTGTGACTGTGACCTAGTTTTAACGGTGATGTGGCGAGTTACAGGGACACTAGTCTGTCTGAGAGCATTGTCACCATTTTAAACACGCCAAAGCTCGATAAAAAAAGGACACGTAAGATTATTATTAATCTACTGCTACACTGTTGAACAAATAAAATAATCAAACATTTGTCAGAGTGACCTTTGGCTGAGGGTAGCATTGAGAAAGTGAAAATCCAGAGAGGGTTACATGACGTTACTTGCTTATCCTGCTCTTCCCAGCTGCCACAGAGGAGTTGGTGAATTACGATCAGCACCACGGTGGATTACTAAACAATTCACAGATTCTACATTCCTGTATGGAATGCTGAGGAATAGGAGGATTATGTAAATATATGTATTTAAAAACAATCTGATATGGAACAGAGGAATAGGAGGAGGAATCTGTAAATCCGTTTTTTAATTTTTTATAAAACAGAAATACCAGGATGCATCATTCCAAAGCAGAAACACTGAAAATAAATGTGGCCTAGCTAGCCTATATCTAAAGGCAAACGCATTACTAATAGAGTCATGGCTGAAAATGACATGCTTCTTCTTAACCTGGCAGTGAACTCCCCTGGAGCAGCCTCTCATTCCATAGATAACATAGTAATGAAATCAGTGCAGCCATCACAGACCAATGAGCAACCCAGATGACATGGAACACATGGTGGCACCACCATCTCAGGCTGGGACAGTTCCATAATAGGGCTGAAGAGGATTTACAAACATCATATTTCTGAACTGACATTTTGCTCAGCATAAATTTACAACGGCATTAGTCAAACATGACTCTCTACACTTCTCAGGAGACTCTAGAGAGGCATAATTCCCATGGGAATTTACAAGTGCAGTACATTTCATAACTGTAAAGGAAGAATCTACCCTAGTTCTTTCCCCTCTTTACAACTACAGTCAGGTAAGCGTCCCTATTAAGTCTACGTACCCATTGAGCGTACTTCCATCTTTAAAAAAAATGTTTTACTTTGAATCCAAAGTAAACATTTCTGCTGTTTAATGTTTCAACCAATCCAGAACAGTTTTTATTCTAAGCCAATCAGATGTTTTATTATTATTATTGACAGTTGTTTAAGTTCCCACTTGTGGCCAATTTCAAAGCTGCAAAGAAATGTTGGTATTGAGGCAACCCAGATACACATTTTTCAGATATTTTAGATATTTTAGTACTTTCCCAGATAAAAGATCATACTTAATTTTACATAAAGATATTAATGTACATGACAGCATATTTCATGGGCATTCATTTATATTTCTTGCCAATTGAAAATGAGTTTTTCCATGCTAGCAGTTGTTCCTGCATGTCACAGTCACACAGCAGCAACATAACTTGGTGAACTACAACAAGAACGATTTCAGGCATTCTCAACAAATTTTTAAATGCATTTTGTCTTATTTTACTGTTAAATGAACCTTGCATTGTTATACATAAATGTCAAATTGACAATAACGTAACCTATCTCAGGTTAAAGGGTACAGTAGTACAAAAGCACTCCCTCTATAAAGAATGTATGACAATAAAGCAATATTGTTCAATATGATCAATACTAACATTCCATAATAATGTAGTCTATAGTGTATATTTATACCCCAAACCATTGGTTTCAAAATATTTTAAGAGTAGACTGCTATTCTGTCTTTTTCACCATAAATCACTGTTGCTCCTATTAAGCCCAGTATGCTCCTATAAGCCCAGTATGCTCCTATTAAGCCCAGTATGCTCCTATTAAGCCCAGTATGCTCCTATTAAGCCCAGTATGCTCCTATTAAGCCCAGTATGCTCCTATTAAGCCCAGTATGCTCCTATAAGCCCAGTATGCTCCTATTAAGCCCAGTATGCTCCTATTAAGCCCAGTATGCTCCTATAAGCCCAGTATGCTCCTATTAAGCCCAGTATGCTCCTATTAAGCCCAGTATGCTCCTATTAAGCCCAGTATGCTCCTATTAAGCCCAGTATGCTCCTATAAGCCCAGTATGCTCCTATTAAGCCCAGTATGCTCCTATTAAGCCCAGTTTGCATTGAAACACATGGGGATGTGTTGATATCACTAATATTCAATGAACATGAGCATAAATATATGCTATTTTGTTCAGATTTAAGTTGATTAAAAACACACCAAAACTACATTTATGTATATTCTGCATCTCGCCATGGTGCCTTTACGCAGATTAGAAACCATTAGGAACAATTAGAAACCTCTGTAGTCTCTCCAAGATGTTTGGAGTGGACAGGTAGTAGTTGATGCAGAGCGAGAAGAAGAAAACCAGGGTTGAGGGATATCTGAGATAGAAGACCAACAAGTGGCTGATTAAAATGCAAACAAATGAGGGACAAGATGACTATTGGGCGACTGACTCCTTATGAACTTTTGGGTGGGGGCATTGTCATATTGTTGTCTTTCATTCATAGGTGATTCAGTTTTTTGGTCCACCACCTGTACCTTTTTAATACAGAGTAGAGTAGAGCAGGAGATTTGAAACTGTCTTCAGAGGGAGATTTGAAACTGTCTTCAGACAGGCTTTAGGAAGACAAGTTGAACTAATTAACAACAATAGCAGTACAGCAAACGTGATAACTCATTGAAAGTTGTGTGTGTTATGGTCTTTGTTTCATGGCTTCTTATCCACAGAGGGCCAGTGTGGGTGCAGGGTTGTGTTCTAACCAAGCAGTAACACACCTGATTCAACTAATCATGTCTTGATTGAAGTCTATGATTAGTTGAAATCAAGTGTGTACTGGTTGACAAGAACAAACGCCTAAGTCCACATTGATCTCTGTGGATACGATTGGACAGCTGTTATGAGTGCTACTTTCATGATGAATAGTAAAGATCAGTTTATTGTAATAACTTTAGGGGAGATTTATATAAGCTAATTTTACATAACAAATGTCAGTTTGTAAGTTTTTCACATTTGGAAATTAATTCAAATTTATCATTTAAGATGTGGGCTTACTTAGAGCACATTCTGTACCCATTAAGCCCAGTTTGGATTTCACATATTTTATGAAATATTTTTGTCTTATTAAATTTCTTTGTAAATAAAGGCATAAAACTTCACTTAAGAGATTCATCTTTCATTTTATCTCTACTTTTCTTACAGAAATTAGGGCAGTATATGTTAGGCTAAACTTAGATTTGGGTGGACTTAATAGGTAAACTTAACCAATTCATAAAAGAGTCAGCGACTGGTTGGTCAGACAGCTCTGACAGTCAAGCATAAAAATGCAATATAATTAACCCAGGACTCCCACTGTTAGAGGACCTCAGATAGAAACACATGCAGTAGACCTAAAGTAATGTACTGCTGGGCTAGATCAAACTCGCATGGAAAAGGAGCAGACACTACAGAAGCAACACCAGGCAGGACAAGAGGCCCCCTGAGATGATTCTGCATCGACGATGAGGGTGACAACATGACAAGGTCACAAACACTAAGCCCAGACAGAGAGAGGCAGGGGGAAAGAGAGCAAAAGAGAGAGAGAGAAAGAGCGATAGAGGGATAGAGGAAGGGAGGGAGATGGTAAAGGAGGAGAAAGAGAGCAAGTGAGAAATCCATAGACTCATCATTCATGCATTCAACTTTATTTTCTGTAAAAACATCATGACATTTAGATATCCTAAAATCTATTTCCTGATGAATACAGAACATTCTCCCCCAGACAGAAATAACTAAATTATTAAAAAGCAGAGTGATTCTATCATCTATAATATGAAAGGAACCAGCCTAAAGCATCCTTGGCAGTTGGCACAAATCAGATTCACAACCCAGTCACACTATCAAATCTAAGTCACACACACACCAGCTTTCCCAGAGTCGACACATGGGTTAACCTCTTGCCCAACCTTAGAGGGCGAGTATGGCAACAGTGTTTTTGATATCGAGCTGTGGTGTCAGCTCCTTGTCATGGGCTTCACAGCTGGCTGCTTGTGTGAGGTGAGAGGGACCCCTCAGTGTGCTGTGTCCCGTTTGTGACACCCCAGTGTGACTCAGTCAGGAGCCATCCCACCACAGGGCCAGCTCAGTGGCTCATGGTCCCCACAGGACAGGGCCTGACACACTCTTCCTCCTGTCCCCCTCCGACCTCATCCTCATCCTCCCCATCCTGCTCCTCCTCCCTCTTTATCCCCCTCCTCCTCCGTTACACCTTCCTCATGGAAGACTGCTTAATTTTTTCAATAAGTGTCACATTTCATGCATAAGTGTCAGACGGCGGTATGCAAGTGCTTTGAAATGTGTATGTCCCACGTATGCGAGACCTTAGAAGGCTTTCGTTTTTTTTAAATACATGCAACATTTATGTCTAAATGTTAACCACCGATATGAGTCAGATATGACAAGAATCTTCAATGTATTTCCTGCCATATGTTTTACTTACAAGTACCAGGCAGAGCAGAAGAATCTAGTTGAATTAAATTCCATATGGGAGCAGAGATCAGAGGGCTGGGGAGAGACCCCCGGCCTGCCTGCTCCCAACGCCAACTACACGCATCTAGTGGATGCTCCCAATGCCAACTACACACATCTAGTGGATGAGTCCAGGAGAGCTTGCCCAGCTCGCCTGGCACTGCTGCCCAGCCATAGCCTCATCATGAGCCCAGTGGCAGCTGGCAGAGAAGAATATAGATGGACTAGTGAACTCACACCAACGTTTATGTTCACTACAACCCAAATTCTATCATAATATCACTGAGAGGCACTATCACTTTCATTGTGCGTGTGTGTGCGTGTGTGTGTGTTTATGGATTGTTTTAAAAAAGAGAAATTGGCCATGGAGCCGAGCATTGGGTGGGATCTATTTCTGTCATGTATAACCAACACATACTCCTTTCACATCCTCCTGAATCAACACCCTTCTTCCACTCTGTCGCCTGCTTGCTGACAGTTTCCTGATCCAGTTGGAGTCCTTCCAGACCAACCCTGAGCACCAGGCTAATTAACATCACATTTCTATTGGAACCATATTGCCCTCAACCTGATGCCTTAGACCTGTACCAAAAGCTCTGTGGACCAACACATTACAGAGGATGAAAAAGATCTTGGCTAAAGCCCTACCACTTTCTTCTCATGTTTCGTGGTCATCCATATATACAGTGGGGCTAGGAATTATTGGATCCCTTGATAAAGATAAGCAAAAAATACTTTCTAAAATGAAGAAGCAAAACAGCCCCATAACATCAATGATCCACCACCACCAAGTCTATTCACAGTACCACCAATTTCACAGGCTGTTTGACAGCAATCTGAAGCAAGATGTCCGTTTGTTCAGTATGCGAGGGAAGCTTTCAGACAAACAAACACCACACACGTCGTCACGACAAACCAAGCCAGAGGAGAGCACTGTGGAGACGGTCAGTGCACATGAATTAGGCTGCCCCGTTCCCTGTTCCCACAACGCTTTATCCCCCCTCTTCTCACCACTTCAGCTCTCAGTGTGTGGGCTAATCATTTCCCAGCATACGGGTGAGCTCACGCGGACAACCCATCTCCCTCACTGTGGGTGCATTAGACTTTTGCCAAGCTTGTTTGTCAGGCCTTCATCACTAAGCTACAGCAGAGAGAGCTATCTCCTCTCTCCCAATGATTCATACAATCAAATTAGCAGACCTGCTTGCATGGAATGCTTCCATGGAATGAGCCTTTTATGTCATGGCTGCAGTGTTCATCACGACCACAAGGTGTCTACTGGGCAGCACAGAACCAGATAATACAGGCACAGGCTGGTTACAGTGCATTTTGTAAATCTATTCTGGATTACTGGCTTTAGTAGAACATAATCAAAAATTCCAGAAATTGATGGAGGCCAAAAGTAATATTCATGGTCTTTCAAACAATTAGGCTAATTACAAAAAGGTCTGTTCTGCTGTTTACTCAGTTAAGAGGCTGTGAGAATAGAACAACATGAAAGTGAACAGTTGCCAAGGACACATCCTGAAGTGATTTATTCATCCAGAAAATAAAACAAGCTGGGAATCAGAGCAAACAAAACAGGCACTAAAAGCCATTCAGACAGGAAGAAAGAGATGACAGCAATTAGGAGTGTCTATTGATTGTCAGAACAAACCTCTGGGGAATATCAAGGCACATCTGAACAACAAGAATCTTAAAACTGCCTAATGTTAGTCCCTGGGTCAAGAGTTGACCAGATAACTTGGAGGAAATGCATTGCCTTCACAGACAATTACCTTCTAAAAAAAAAGATTTAACGCCCTCTGCTGGTAAAATATGAACACAGCAACGTGCTAGAATTACATTCAGTAATATCCAAGGCCGTTTTCAAATAAAATTTAAGCTAATAAACAATTACATTCCTTGCTACATTACATTAACTGGTTATGGGAGTTTGAGAGAAATAGACTAATTAATAGCAGTAAGAAAATTCCTACTTTACAATAACTATTATATTATTATCTTGTTAACAGCGGTGTAAAGTACAAAAAAAACAAAAAAACTTTAAAGTACTATTTAAGTAGTATCTGTAATTTACTACTTCTATTTTTGCCAACTTTTACTTCACTACATTCCTAAATAAAATCATGTACTACTTGCACCATACATTTTCACTGACGCCCAAAAGTACTCGTTACATTTTGACAGGAAAATGGTCCAATTCACACACTTACCAAGAGAACATCCCTGGTCATCCCTACTCTGATCTGGCAGACTCATTAAACACAAATGCTTTGTTTGTAAATTATGTCGGAGTGTTGGAGTGTGCCCCTGGCTATCCGTACAAAAATAAAATAATTGTGCCGTCTGGTTTGCTTAATATAAGGAATTTGAAATTATTTATACTTTTAGGTTTACTTTTTATACTTAAGTATATTTGAGCAATTCCATTTACTTTTGATTCTTAATTATATTTAAAACCAAATAACTTTTACTCAAGTAGTATTTTACAGGGTGATATTCACTTTTACTTGAATCATTTTCTATTAAGGCATCTTTACTTTCACTCAAGTATGACAACTGAGTACTTTTTCCACCACTACTTGTTAAGACTATCCTGTATCTTGTTAAACTTTCCCTCAGGTTCAGTTTTCCTCCCAAGTTCTGGAGTAAATCAAGTTATGTGCATAATTCATATGATATTGAAGTTGTACAGTAGATCTGATGAGAAAAACGTTTTTTTTTCCTCGCTCCTTGAATTCTACAGTAAATGATGTTGTAATACATATTACTATTTTCGGCAAGTATTGAGCATTGTATGGTGCAGTACCAGTATGGCCACTAGAGGCTGCCACTCATTAGTTCTAATGTTGTGGTTGCTTCTTCTATGGTGGGCTCGCACTGTGTGGCAGTTGAGAGATGTTTGCCAAGTGAGTCAACAACATAAATACATTTCTTATCTTCATTTTGAAGGTCTTGGATCCCTTTCTTCAACTCCACCACACTATATGTGTAACATTTTTGCGAGCTAGCCAGGAGAAGATTCTACAAGAAAGTAAAAGGTAGAACCACCTCCCAAGAGACAAACCTAGGATCAACTTAACATTAGAGAAAGCGCCAGAACAACATCAATACAAAAGAGGGTCAAATTTAGAACATAAATGAAGTGAGTGCCTCCCTACACCAACTGGAACAGCCTCAACTCATTGTAGTGGGCAACTATTTGAAATGTGTTGGTCCTGCTGAAGGAGGTTTGTCAAATAAAACCAGACAGTCTTATTCGGGTGATTGAAAGGGCATTAAATGACATTGAGGACAAGGAGGACAGGGAATGTGAGTACCTGAGAGACGTCCTCTAATCCATGCAAGAAATGAGAGGAGTAGAGAGAAACAGGTAGAATAGTCCCTGATCACAGCCGCCTCGCTGACCTTGAGACACATTATGTCCTATTACAGAGAGTCCAGGAGGAAAAGTGCAGAGCCTTGGAGGAAGAGATCAGATGCCTCCGTGAGATGGCCACACACCCCAGGCATGGAAGAGAAGTACAGACCACACTACACCTCAGCACCACTGGTAACACCACATCATACCCCAGTACCTGAGGTCACTCTACGAATAGATGGGAATTTAGGAGAAGGGGGACAGAGACGACCTGTCATACACCAGTGTGTTGATGCTGTTTATACTAAAAACCATCCTAAAAGGGAATTATAAAAGAAGAGAGCTTATCTGACATATCACAAACTAATGAATGTGTCACAGAGTCAGCCCAGACCTTCCTCTTCCGAGTCATCGAGCTGAAGGAGAAGCTACTGTGGAAGTCCACAGACAGGGATGAGGAGGACTACAGCCACGACCCGATCCAGCGAAAGTTCCTCCGTGCCATCGAAACTGGACTTCTAAGTGATGACAAGGATGAGTGAGCCACCACCACATTCATAGAGAGGTTACATCCAGGGTCCACATACCACATCTGAAACCCACCAGCTCATAGAAGACCTGAAGTCCGACGTCTAGGAGATGAGGAAGGTGTTCCTGGCAGCAATGGAGGCCACCACTCAGCCATCACAGGGAGGAAGGTGCACTACTCAGCCATCACCAGGGGAAAGATACACCTCTCATTCAGCCCAGAGGGGAAGATCTACCACACAGACCAGCCAGAGACCACAGAGATGTGCGGCGTGTCAAGAGGCACACACAGGTGAGCAGTGCTACCACTTTCTGCTGCGGTGAGGAATGGGATGCTGAGAAAGGATCAACAGTAGCTCCAGATCACGTGTCCCACCTAGAGCCAGACTCCTCAACCACAAGAGACACACAGCACCAGCACAAAAACAGCAACGACAACAGCAACCAGGTAGACTAAACATACCACTCACCACTAAAAGCCACAACAGCAGCTCCAATCCCGAGTCAATGTGAACTATGTGGTGACACGGCACAAAACACAGCTCATCAATCTGATTGGAAGGCAATGTCTAGTCAGCTGCAAGCTTGTTGACATCACAGTAGAGGCCCTGTGGTACACCGGAGCTCAAGCCAGCATCATCAACGAAGCCTGGAGCAAGAAACACCTCCCCCACACCACCCTCCGATCCATTGAAGAGCTGTTGGGGCCCGGAACACTAACGGGACTAGCAGCCTATCAGACTGAAATCCCCTTCACTGGCTAGATGGAGGTACAGTTCAAACTGAGCCCCAGTGAGTCCAGAACAGCAGAGAGCGAGAAACAGCAACAAAGTGGAAAGCAACAGACCAAATTGGGACCTTCCAGTCAATGTGGACCACCTGAAAGAGGAAGAGCGAGAGAGATGTTGCATAAAGCCTTAGCATATGATGTTGACATCAGTTGTATCCCATCTATGGACATGCACATCACCCTGAAAGACCCTACACCAGTGCAGAAGACTTACATCTCCAAGCCACTCCATGCTGAGATAAAAGAGTATCTCCAGGACCTGCTCCCCGGTGGTGTGTGTGAGGAAGAAGGATGGAAGCCTGAGGCTCTGCTGTGACTACAGGGAGCTCAACAACAAATCTGTTCCTGATCAACACTCAATCCCCAGAATCCAAGACATGCTCGACTCACTGAGTGGCAGCTCATGGTTCTCCGTCCTCGACCAGGGGAAGGCCTACCATCAAGGGTTCCTAGATCCTGAAAGCCATCCACTGACAGCTTTCATCACCCCTTGGGGCCTTCTTCAGTGGGTCAGGATACCTTTTGGCCTCAGCTCAGCTCCTGCATAGTTCCAGAGAAGCATGGAAGAATGTCTATCCGGCCTCAGACACACCATCTGCCAGCCCTACTTGGATGACAACCTGGTCCAAGATGGTGAGTGGAGATGGATACACTATGGACCCCAAAGACAACTCCCCAGTAAAACCCTAAAAGAGAGGAAATCAGACAGTGGGAGAACTGAGAAAAATACTGGACTTCCTCTGCTACTACAGGCCATACATTCCTGACTTCTCCAAAGTAGCCAAGCCACTGTATGCCCTACTAGCCACCCCACACTCCACAGAAAAGAAACCCATTCTAGCCTCAGGAAAAGGAGCACAAAGAATAACATCCAAAAGCCTTCACGTACTCCCATCAACTGGAACTCTGACCATCCGGAAATCCTAAACAAGCTGATAGGTGCGGAGGGGCAATCTATCCTAGGTCATCCAGACATGACACAACTCGTCATACAGCTGCTTCACAAGATGGCCTGGGAGCTGTCCTCTATCAGCGACAAGGGGAAAGGATGGATGTTGTACGGCTCACGGACACCACCAGATAAGTTCTTAGCTCTTTCAGGGACTACTTCTGCCATGCCCCTTCCTTCATAGTCCACACAGACAACAACCCACTTATGTCCTCACCACAGCCAAGCTGAACGCAGCTGGGTTGCAGAAAAGAATTTGAGAACCAGCTGCTCACAAGGTTAAATGAACTGAGTAGAGTATGTGGATCCCACACCACCCCTTATCACCCTGAAGGGAACGGTCAGGTCCAGAGGTTCAACAAGACACTGCTCAGAATGTTGAGAACCCTGACTGAAGAGACAAATACGGACTGGAAAACCTCACTTCACAAGGTCGTGCATGCCTACAATTGCACACGCTCAGACGCAACAGGGTACTATCCTTTCCATCTTCTGTTTGGTAGGTCCCCAAGGCTGCGATTCGACCTCGAAGTCAATGGCGGAAAAGGAATCTATCAGGACTATGTCACAAACTAGCAGGAGAGAATGAAAGAGGCATACAACATCGCTGAAAAGGAAGCCACAAAAGGGTCTGAGAGAAAAGTCATTACGACAAGAAGGTCCGTGGTCAGGAGCTACAACCCGGAGACAGTCCTTGTGAATAATCTGTCTGAAAGTGGAGGGCCAGGCAAACTAAGGTTGTACTGGGAGGATAAAGTCCATATAGTCCTTCAAAAGGAAACACCCTGAGTCCGGTGTATGAGGTGAAACGAGATAATGGACAAGGAGGAAAAAGAGTGCTCCACAGAAAACTCCTGCCCTGTGACCGCCTTCCTTTGGATAAGACTGAGGTGACCACATGCCCAGGTACAAACACAAAGACAAGACCCAAAACAAACAGGCAGAGCAGAACTCTGACAGTGACTCCGATGACTATGAACTGAGATATGCCCTGCCCAGTCGCCACAGATCCAACTTAGGAGTGGAGAACACCGCTATGGATCCAGAAGCTGAAAGTCGCTGGTTCCCCTGCCCCAGTTGCCCCCTACACGCCACATGTCCCCTGCACATCACATTCCCCCTGCAATGCACCACATTCTCCTCGACACATGGAGAGGTCTGTGTGAAGGAATCTGGTGAGGAGTGTGGGGCCAGAGGGTAAGGACACAGTGTGTGAGCAGGTGCCAAGCCTTAGTAGCCCTGAAGACTTACCACCTGCATCGCACAGAGACTGACATCAGCCCAGAATGCTGACATACGGTGCTTTAGGTGAACCGTCAGTGATTGACAGACATTAATATGGTGGACGTTCAGATTATGCCCCAGCGTTCATTCTCTAAAGCACTCCCAACACTCTGGAGACCCTGGTAATATGGTTATTGTATGTGTTTGATATGAACTTTGAACTCTGACAAGAAGTGCCAGTATACTCTTAAGCTCCACTGAAGAAGAACATGAGAGTCTGACGTGTGTAGCCTATGTAAACGGAATGTGATTTTGTTGGCCGAAAATATCTCGGTTTAGTAAGGGAGATGAGGTATGGTTACCTTAAACTTCTAAATTTGTATTTATTATGGATCCCCATGAGCTCTTCCTGGGGTCCAGCAAAATTAAGGCAGTATATCATTTATTTATTTTTTAAAACATCACATTCACAAATCTCACAACACACGGTGTGCCCTCAGGCCCCTACTCCACCACTACAGTAGTACAAAATCCATGTTATCGTGTGTGTATGCATGTGTCTGTTTAAAAAAAATCTAATTTTACTGCTTGCATCAGTTACTTGATGTGGAATAGAGTTCCAGGTAGTCATGGCTCTATGTAGTACTGTGCACCTCCCATAGTCTGTTCTGGACTTGAGGAATGTGAAGAGACCTCATGGCATGTTTTGTGGGGTATGCATGGTTGTCCGAGCTGTGCGCCAGTAGTTCAAACAGACAGCTCGGTGCATTCAACATGTTATTTTGTACATCAAAGGGCCAGACGTGCTGCCCTGTTCTGAGCCAATTGCAATTTTCCTAAGTCTCTTTTTCTGGCACCTGACCACACAACTGAATAGTAGTCCAGGTATGACAAAACTAGGGCCTGTAGGACCTGCCTTGTTGATAGTGCTGTTAAGAAGGTAGAGCAGTGCTTTATTATAGACAGACTTCTCACAATCTTAGCTACTGTTGTATCAATATGTTTTGACCATGACAGTTTACAATCCAGGGTTACTCCAAGCAGTTTAGTCACCTCAACTTGCTCAATTTCCACATTATTTATTGCAAGATTTAGTGAATGATTTGAACCAAATACAATGCTTTTAGTTTTAGAATGATTTAGGACTAACTTATTCCTTGCAACCCACTCTGAAGCTAACTGCAGCTCTTTGTTAGGTGTTACAGTCATTTCAGTAGCGGACATGTATAGTGTCGAGTCATCCACATACATAGCCACACTGGCTTTACTTAAAGTGGCATGGCATGTCATCAGTAAATACTTTTTTTAAAGTAAGGGGCATAGACAGCTGCCCTGGGGAATTCTAGATTCTACCTGGCTTTTGTTGGAGGCTTCCATTAAAGAACACCCTCTGTGTTCTGTTAGACAAGTAACTCTTTATCCACAATATAGCAGGGGGTGTAAAGCCATAACACATACGTTTTTCCAGCAGCAGACTATGATCGATGTCAAAAGCCGCACTGAAGTCTAACAAAACATTTCTCACAATCTTGAAAAAAAGTGCTGTGCTTGTTAAATGTCTTTCCATATAAGCATGCTGAAAAGTTTGTCAATTTGTTTACTGTAAAATAGCATTGTATCTGGTCAAACACCATTTTTTCCACAAGGTTACTAAGGTTGGCTTACAGGCTGATTGGTAGGCTAATTTGAGCCAGTAAAAGGAGCTTTACTATTCTTAGGTAGAGGAATTACTTTTGCTTCCCTTCAAGAGCTTGGGGCTACATACTTTCTAGTAGGCTTAAATTGAAAATATATCAAATAGGAGTGGCAATTTCATCCACTATTATCCTCAGTAATTTTCCATCCAAGTTGTCAGACCCCGGAGGCTTGTCATTGTTGATATCAAATCAAATTTATTTATATAGCCCTTCGTACATCAGCTGAAATCTCAAAGTGCTGTACAGAAACCCAGCCTAAAACCCCAAACAGCAAGCAATGCATGTGAAAGAAGCACGGTGGCTGGGAAAAACTCCCTAGGAAAAACTCCTGAGAAAGGCCAGCTTACTATTGATAGACAACAATCATTTTTTCACCTCTTCCCCACTCACTTTACAGAATTCAAAATTACAATGCTTGTCTTTTATAATTTGGTTAGATATACTGGGATGTGTAATGTCAGCAGTAATTTCATAAATTAGTCAATTGGAGCGTCTGTTTGCTCCTCATTACACAATAACAGATATTCTTTACATCAACAACATAGTATGACCTCTTATACACTATATTAGTCCCAGCCTTTGGAACTTTGGTTTCCCTAGATATGGCTACTATATTGTGATCACTACATCCGATAGATCTGGATACTGCTTTCAAACACATTTTGAAAAGCAGTATCAGCATTAGTAAAGATGTGATCAATACATGTTGATAATTTCATTCCTGAGCTGTTTGTAACTACCCTGGTAGGTTGACTGATAACCTGAACCAGGTTGCAGGCACTGGTTACAATTTGAAGCTTTTTCTTGAGTGGGCAGCTAAATGGAAATATGCACAAGTCTTTTGGATAATGTGCCAAGTATATGGGTCCATTCCCTTTCAAGTGTTTAATGATATTCCAGAAGATACAGACTTAGGTTTTAGTGTTGAATATCTGGAGACATTTTACATTTTTAAGTAGGGGAGGGTGAAATATATATATTACTATTTATCCATTTTGGCATGTATTGAGCAATTATTGTGCAGTACCAGTATGGCCACTCTTGTTTTAATGTTGTGGTTGCTTCTTCTATGGTGGGCTCGCACTGTGGCAGTTGAGAGAAGTTTGCCAAGTGACTCAACAGCAAGACAGAGGCACCAATAGAAAATACATTAATTTCCTCTATTTTGAAGGTAAGCGAGTGGCAAAGCCACTATTCAAAATAGTAATGTTTCCGTAGTGTTTGTTATATTGTTATGGAGTGTTTATGAACTTGTGAAAGTCTGCTAGATAATTTAGCCATAGCAACACTAGCTTTCCTAGCAAATCAAATGTAACTAGAGAACACATTTGATTAATTATATTGTCATGTTGATGACTGTATAATTATATTGTATTTTGATACATACTGAACAAAAATATAAACACAACATGTAAAGTGTTGGTCCCATGTTTCATGAGCTGAAATAAAAGATCCCAGAAATGTTCCATATGCACAAAAAGCTTTTCTCTCAAATATTTTGCTCAAATGTGCTTACATCCCAGTAAGTAAGCATTTTTCCTTTGCCATCCATCTGACAGGTGTGGCATATCAACAAGCTGATTAAACAGCATTATCATTACACAGGTGCACTTTGTGCTGGGGACAATAAAAAGGCTACTCTAAAATGTGCAGTTTTGTCACACAACAGAATGCCACAAATGTCTCAAGTTGAGGGAGCGTGCAATTGGCATGCTGACTGCAGGAATATGCCCGGCCCCATGTCACAAGGATCTGTACACAATTCCTGGAAGCTGAAAATGTCCCAGTTCTTCCATGGCCTGCAAACTCACCAGACATGTCACCCATTGAGCATGTTTGGGATGCTCTTGACTGACGTGTATGACAGCGTGTTCCAGTTCCCGCCAATATCCAGCGACTTCGCACAGACATTGAAGAGGAGTGGGACAAGATTCCACAATCAACAGCATTATCAACTCTATGCGAAGGAAATGTATTGTGCTGCATGAGGCAAATAGTGGTCACACCAGATACTGATTGGTTTTCTGATCCACGCCCCTACCTTTATTTTTAAGGTATCTGTGACCAACAGATGGGTATCTGTATTTCCAGTCATGTGAAATCCATAGATAAGGGTCTATTGATTTTATTTAAATTGTTGGATTTCCTTATATGAACTGTAACTCTGTAAAACCTTTGAAATTGTTGCATGTGGAGTTTATATTTTTGTTCAGTGTATATTCTGAATTTATATTTGTATTGTTATTACTTTTTCAATGAAATGGCAGTTGAGAGACGTTTGCAAAGTGAGTCAACAACAAGATGGAGGCACCAACATAAATATACTGCTCAAAAAAATAAAGGGAACACTTAAACAACCCAATGTAACTCCAAGTCAATCACACTTCTGTGAAATCAAACTGTCCATTTAGGAAGCAACACTGATTGACAATCAATTTCACATGCTGTTGTGTAAATGGAATAGACAACAGGTGGAAATTATAGGCAATAAGCAAGACACCCGCAATAAAGGAGTGGTTCTGAAGGTGGAGACCACAGACCACTTCTCAGTTCCTATGCTTCCTGGCTGATGTTTTGGTCACTTTTGAATGCTGGCGGTGCTTTCACTCTAGTGGTAGCATGAGACGGAGTATACAACCCACACAAGTGGCTCAGGTAGTGCAGCTCATCCAGGATGGCACATCAATGCGAGCTGTGGTAAGAAGGTTTGCTGTGTCTGTCAGTGTAGTGTCCAGAGCATGGAGGCGCTACCAGGAGACAGGCCAGTACATCAGGAGACGTGGAGGAGGCCGTAGGAGGGCAACAACCCAGCAGCAGGACCGCTACCTCCGCCTTTGTGCAAGGAGGAGCAGGAGGAGCACTGCCAGAGCCCTGCAAAATGACCTCCAGCAGGCCACAAATGTGCATGTGTCTGCTCAAACGGTCAGAAACAGACTCCATGAGGGTGGTATGAGGGCCCGACGTCCACAGGTGGGGGTTGTACTTACAGCCCAACACCGTGCAGGACGTTTGGCATTTGCCAGAGAACACCAAGATTGGCAAATTTGCCACTGGCGCCCTGTGCTCTTCACAGATGAAAGCAGGTTCACACTGAGCACGTGACAGAGTTTGGAGACGCCGTGGAGAACGTTCTGCTGCCTGCAACATCCTCCAGCATGACCGGTTTGGCGGTGGGTCAGTCATGGTGTGGGGTGGCATTTCTTTGGGGGGCCGCACAGCCCTCCATGTGCTCGCCAGAGGTAGCCTGACTGCCATTAGGTACCGAGATGAGATCCTCAGACCGCCTGTGATACCATATGCAGGTGCGGTTGGCCCTGGGTTCCTCCTAATGCAAGACAATGCTAGACCTCATGTGGCTGGAGTGTGTCAGCAGTTCTTGCAAGAGGAAGGCATTGATGCTATGGACTGTTCCCCAGACCTGAATCCCCAGACCGTTCCCCAGACCTGAATCCAATTGAGCACATCTGGGACATCATGTCTCGCTCCATCCACCAACGCCACGTTGCACCACAGACTGTCCAGGAGTTGGCGGACGCTTTAGTCCAGGTCTGGGAGGAGATCCCTCAGGAGACCATCCGCCACCTCATCAGGAGCATGCCCAGGCGTTGTAGGGAGGTCATACAGGCACGTGGAGGCCACACACACTACTGAGCCTCATTTTGACTTGTTTTAAGGACATTACATCAAAGTTGGATCAGCCTGTAGTGTGGTTTTCCACTTTCATTTTGAGTGTGACTCCAAATCCAGACCTCCAAGGGTTGATAAATTGGATTTCCATTGATTATTTTTGTGTGATTTTGTTGTCAGCACATTCAACTATGTAAAGAAAAAAGTATTTCATAAGATTCTTTCTTTCATTCAGATCTAGGAAATGTTGCTGAAGTGTTCCCTTTATTTTTTTGAGCAGTGTATATTTCTTATCTTTATTTTGAAGGTCTTGGCTCCCCTTCTTCAACTCCACCACACCATATGTGTAACAATGTCAATAATGCTGAGAGCAGATGAGAATTTCAGTCATAAGATTTTTTTTTAAGCCTCAAGGTGTCTACTCACCAAATGTAACGGAGGCCTCTTGGTGGTAGTATCCATCTGGGGTCTTTTTCTTCAACATTGAGCAGAGGTCCAGCCTGATCACCCTCTCGTCTCCAAAATGATGCTGAGCGTAGTCAGAGTACAGCTCAGGGTCCAGCTTCTTCACACCCTGGGAGACAACACAGACAGAGACATGGGGATGTGCTCGCTGTCATGTCTGACCAGATATGGATGTTATTGAACACACCCATCCACCCTGACCCCACACAGGAACACGTGCACGCACAAGAGGAACACGCAAGAAATGTGGCATCCACCACCAACAAACAGATTAAGCCGGCAGCTCCCATTTTCCCCTCCAACCCCCAGGTCAAATCCTTATCCCTCCTGCCAGACCATCTACTAATATCTATCTATTGCCATAACCATCGGTCACTTGGCCACGACGGCAACCATAACCATCGGTCACTTGGCCACGATGGCAACCATAACCATCGGTCACTTGGCCACGATGGCAAACATGTCAAAGAGTGGACCGCTGTTACAAATATACATTCTCTCAAAATGAACATCATTGTTAACAATTTTTTAACGGGCCTGCTTCCTTCCACGTGACAGTGACAGACTAAAGATATTGTACGCCATTTATAAGCTCAACAGTATCCCAGGAATAACTTTTCCTCATTTTGTATCACTGTATTATAATAGGGTATGATAATTCATACACTCCACAACTACTGATTTTCATTCCCAAGTCAAGAATGATCATACAGAGACTGTTATTTCATAATACACATTATTATAATCAATGACATTAAGACTCCAGAAAGCTATTAACATTCATTTAAATTGATTTAAGTCGATCAATATTATACGAGCCAGAATACAAATGTACACCTAGCGGTGAATGACTCAGCGTCACTACCCTCCACAAATTTCATAGTCTTACCTACGCACCTACATAAGGTATCCCTCAAAGGCAGAGAAGGTTGCCAGTCTGAAAGGAGAGTGAAGCTGCCCTAGACCAACACAGCGGTGTTGTTTCAGTCTGTCTGAGTCTGTGTTGTTCTCTATGCATGCCATTCCAGCCAGAGTGATGAGGAGTGATGAGGCTCACCTGACTGCGTAGCTTAGGAGCTTTGGACAGTTTCATGAAGGTAAGGTGGGGCTTGAACGCTTTGCCGTCGCCGGACGAGAGGCCTTTCTCCTCAAATGTTTTCCTCACAACCCCTGGAGCAAATGACCACAGAGACAGAGACAGAGAGAGAGGTTGATGGGAAAAACAGCAGCAGATCCATTTGCAATTGCAGGACCGTGAGGGAGAGAGCAACTTTAGCCCAGGATGGTGTAAGATAAAGAGATAATCAATAGGAGGAGAGAAGAGGAGAGGGCGGGTGTATAGCGGTTAGTGGAAGTACAGGAATGGGCAGGACAGCTGCTGATAACATAATCCGTTAGTGACTGTATTTAGGAAAGCTTGCTCCATCTAAAAAAAAATATATATAAAAAAAAAACAGTTTCATTGGAAACAGTAAGTAATATCTAGAAGAAAAAAAAATAATACCAATATATCCGATTTTGCTAAAGAGAGATAAAAAGCTAAACATTAAATATTATTTTATGAAAATTGGGTAAACAAAACTGTGCCGAGGGCTGACCCTTGGAAATCCTCATACATAACAGATTTATCCTGAATTGGCATCCCAGCTCACATCTATATACGACTAACATATAGCTAGCAAGGCATGGTGAATGACGTCAAAGATTACGCACACGGGAGAGAAGCAGGGGGAGGAGGAGGGAAAAAAGGCAGAGTGGGTGGGGCAGCAGTAGTCGACTAGCAGTAGCACCCACCTGTGATCTGGGCCAGCGTGGCGAGGTGTTCTCCCTGAGCCAGCTCTACAAACGCCACCTCATTCCTGAAGTGTCCGATGCCGTGGAAGGGCAGGATGAGCTCCCGCCCCCGCAGCAGGTCCCGCAGCGCTGCCTTCATTTGGGCCACTGCACACGCCGCCCTGCAGTCAGCACAGCACAACAGCCAGATCAATCCCATGGCATTAATCCCCTCTACAGCCTCTCTCCATCCTCTTGCTCTTCCCACCACACCATGCTCACACACTAGCCATTCAGGCTAATACATCATTCATCTCTGCAGTATTTAGTGATGCAAAGATAAATTGCCTGGGATGTGTACACAGTCAGATCTGTAACCATTTGTTTATCAGAGGGAGATACTAGGCCTATATATTCAGTGGTTATAGAGGTAAAAAAAAAAGAGGACATTGTTACCTGCATTGTGTTTTACTGTATGTTTTCCGATTTTTATTATTACTTTAACCTGTTGACAAATTATAGATGAATCGATATTGTCGCTACAACATGTTTATTTATTAAGGATCCTCATTAGCTCTTCCTGGGGTCCAAACAAATGAAGGCAAAAATGGTGAAACACATTACACATTTACAATACAACATTTATAATACCACCATACATATGTGTGTGTATGTGTCTCCTAACATTTCGCGTTGTTCCAAAAGGTGTCGTTTTATCAGTTTTGTTAATAAAATGTGTAGGACATGGACACAGACAGAATTATTCTACTACAATACCGATCAAACACGGTGGCTATCTGGTTGAAATAGTTGAGATCAGCTGCAGACACTCACAAGTTGACTTCCTCTTGACTGGCCAAGTGGGTCACCAGCAGCGTGATGTGAAGACTGCCCACAGGCACCAGAGCCCGTGTGAGTCTGGAGTCTCTCTGCATCACCAGGGCCTGCACCACCCCCACACCTTCACTGATCTGCACAAGTAGAACATGCCATTCACCCTCCTGCCGTCCAGCATTTATATATAACAACCAGAGACCCCCCCCCTCCCCCCCCACATACCAATCAATCAAATGTATTTATAAAGCCATTCTTACATTAGCTGATGTCACAAAGTGCTGTACAGAAACCCAGCCTAAAACCCCAAACAGCAAGCAATGCAGGTGTAGAAGCACAGTGGCTAGGAAAAACTCCTTAGAAAGGCCAGAACCTAGGAAGAAACCTAGAGAGGAACCAGGCTATGAGGGGTGGCCAGTCCTCTTTTGGCTGTACCACCCCTTCCCCATGGGCTTGAAAGCAAAGAAAGTACCAAAGTCTAAATAAATATATATAATTGGTTTGTATGTGTGGGGCTTTAGCTGAGATTGTTGTTTACTTTCAGGGCTTAATTGTTCCTTGCCTAGCACCATTCATTCTCACTGTTGATAATTCTAATGTTTTAACTTCTAAATGGTTAAAAAGTGGGGTGGTTGCCATCTTAGAGCCAACATTTGTCTGCGCAGCAGTGCTGTCTGCCAGCAGTAATTTTGTCTGATTGATGGAGAGATTCAAGAGGCTATCATCGTTAAGTAACATAATAGATGCAAAGCATTGAATATTTAAATTCATGCCCTTCGAAATGCATTTTAGTCTGAGGTCCTGAGCAGGTTTTCATCAAGGATCTCTGGTTCTTTGCTCCGTTCATCTTTCCCTCGATCCTGACTAGTCTCCCAGTCCCTACCGCTGAAAAACATCCCCACAGCATGATGCTGCCACCACCATGCTTCACCGTAGGGATGGTGCCAGGTTTCCTCCAAACATGACGCTTGGAATTCAGGCCAAAGTGTTCAATCTTGGTTTCATCAGACCAGAGAATCTTGTTTCTCATGGTCTGAGTCTCTTTAGGTGCCTTTTGGCAAACTCCACGTGGGCTGTCATGTGCCTTTTACTGAAGAGTGGCTTCCATCTGGCCACTCCACCATAAAGGCCTGATTGGTGGAGTACTGCAGACATGGTTGTCATTCTGGAAGATTCTCCCATCTCCACAGAGGAACTCTTGAGCACTGTCAGAGTGACCATCGGGTTCTTGGTCACCTCCCTGACCAAGGCCCTTCTCCCCCGATTGCGCAGTTTGGCCCGGGCGGCCAGCTCCAGGAAGAGTCTTGGTGGTTTCAAACTTCTACCTTTTAAGAATGATGGAGGCCACTGTGTTCCTGGGGACCTTCAATGCTGGAGACGTTTTTGGTACCCGTCCCCAGATCTATGCCTCGAGAAAATCCTGTCTCGGAGCTCTACGGACAATTGGTTTGGTTTTTGCTCTGACATACACTGTCAACTGTGGGACCTTATATAGACAGGTGTGTGCCTTTCCAAATCATGTCCAATCAATTGAATTTACCAATCAAGTTGTATAAAATATTTCAAGGATGATCAGTGGAAACTCGAGCTCAATTTTGAGTCTCATAGTAAAAAGGTCTGAATACTTATGTAAATAAGGTATTTCTGTTTCTTCATTTGTAATAAATTTGCAAACATTTCTAAAAACCTGTTTTTGCTTTGTCATTATGCGATATGGTGTGTAGATTGATGAGGTAAAAAATGTATTTAGTACATTTTAGAATAAGGCTCTAACGTAACAGAATTTGGAAAAAGTCAAGGGGTCTGAATACTCCGAATGCACCGTAAACTTTTGAAACTGCACTATGAATTTAAATCCAATAGCCAGAAGCGGGAACCATGGGACGCATTGAACTACAGAAATTCAACTTTGGCAATATATTCATTTTGACAGAGATATTCTGCCGGTTAAAGTAACTGGGATATCATTCCATATACTGAAGTTTCTGGCAATGGTTTTATCCAAGGAAGGAAATATATCTACTCCCAAATATTTCAAATGGGAAACAATTAGGATTCCATAAGTAGAGATGGAGTCCTCCATCGGGGGCTTGAGAGGCAATAGAGCGGATTCGGTTAGATACATTTTATAGCTTGAGATGAAGCTGAATGTATCTATGATCTTCAATGCATTTTGGAGCAACTGAGAAACAACGTCTAGATATAGTAAAATATTGTCAGCATATAACGAGATCTGTAGATTTTAGGGAAATTGGTGTTATTTCCTTCGATTGATGAATTACCTGGCCATAGGTTCCATGGATATAAGAATAGCAAAGGCGAAATTGGATCGCCTTGTCTGCTGCTTCGAGTGATTTTGGAATGGAGCAGAGCAGATATTGCCTGTTATAACTATGGCTGGGGGATTGGCATATAGTATTTCAATCATATTAATGAAATTGGAGCCAATTCCCATATGTTCCAAGACAGATCAGAGATATGACCATACTAGAGTATCAAAAGCTTTTTCTGCACCGAGAGATAATACAGCCCAAGGAGCTGTTGTTTCTGATGAAGCATCTACGATATGTAATAGTCGACAGAGGTTATACGAGGATAAACGCTTTTTAACAAACGCACCGAGTTGCCTAAGTCGAGACAACAACATTTTAAAAAACAGTATAACATTGTGTTTATCAAAGATAAGGCAATAGTATTCATATTTTTATTTAACTAGGCAAGTCAGTTAAGAACAAATTCTTATTTACAATGACGGCCTATCCCAGCCAAAACCTATTGCCCTCTATCTTTGATCAACACAGATGTTAAACTGTTTTCTATGTAGCAATTGTTTTGCGATCACATGCAGTATGTATTCTAAATATAGTGAGTTTATATGGAGACACTATATAGAGAAATACCCCAAAATAAAATAAAATAAAAATGCATTTTCAACAAAAATATCACTAAATTGTACCTTGGGATTTGTGATGGGTATTGAAACAAAGTAGTTTGGGCGTTGTGTTTCCTTCTTTTTCTTTGTATCCGCATCCTCTTCACTTTCTACCCGACCACTTGCACCTCTCTTTCGTTTATTTTTCAATTTGGCCTCTGGCTTGGTAACTGGGGGAAATGTAACACAATGATATTAGTATTGTACAAGAGACAAATGTGTGATTCCGTTATTCTGTAGTTGGATTTGACTGCCCTCCTGTAAAACCAACTGCCAGTCAAGTCAACAATGCATTATTCATCGCCAGTAGGCAGCTGGAGAAAATTTGAATGCAAGGGCAGCTGCGGTACAAGGAAGATCCTTGCATCAATTGGCAACTACAAATAACCAGTCATTATAGACTTACAGAGTCGGTGCCGCTAGTCAAATTTCTGCTCTCCTACTCGCCCAGCCAGTTAAAATGGAAAGATACCATCAACTGGTCACACTATGGGAACTGCTGAGCACATCCTCTCAATGAAGGTATGTTACAACTAACTCTGTTATATTAGTCTGGATATGTTGATTTAAGTTATCCTGGATTCAATTGCAAAACAAATAATATGACATAAACGGTTTACTTACAGCCGAGGTCCTTCCATATTGCTGTACTTGCAAATGGAAGTTCTGACATAAGATTGCCAGAACATTCAGATGACTTAGACTTCTGTTTCCTTCCACGTGGCTTTTTGGGTCTCTTCTTGATCCTCTTCACTATTTCATGTTCTGAGGAACAAGGGGGAGATGATGACAGCATGGGAAAGGCTAAGATGGATCCTTCAAATACCTCAGACATACTTTTCAAGAAAAAGGCTCTCCAAGTATCTGGATGAATGTAATTAATGTTTATAGCTAGTAAATATAAGCTATTCCTTGGAAGTAGTTGAGCAACTGCAAAAACTGATCATTGTACAATTTATGGTCAGACTAGACAGATTGTGTGTGTGTGTGTGTGTGTGTGTGTGTGTGTGTGTGTGTGTGTGTGTGTGTGAGAGACTCCACCCCATCCACTGTTCTGCTTCGGGGCAATTCCACGGTAACAGAATTACACTGAGACGCAGAACTTTTACTTAAAAAAATGTAAACCAAACAAAAACTATTCATTTCAAAGTTATAAAATATATAACTCTATGCACAAGGACAATTTTTAACAAGTTCCACAGAAAATTTGACAGAAACACATTTACAGGGTTAACACTGCAGATACAAAGTTCTGGTTCCAGAATAAAACTGAGGGAGATTTTACCATAATTCTGTTACCAAAAAAAAGTTTCCAGTAAAACATGTTTTATTTACTGTGTAATAGTGATTGTGCATAGAGTTCAAATGGTTTGTTAAACTTCAAAATCAATGGTTTTTGTTAGGTATACATTTTATAGAAAGATCTGAGTCTCTGTAATTCTGTTACCATGGAATTGCCTTTTGACAACAACAAGCATGTAAACAGTATGCTAGAAGGTCAGACATCTTGTGATGCACTAGGCCATGACACTGGCCACCACTAAGACAGTACATAATAACAACAACATATTGTACTTGGATGAAAACAAAGGGGGTTTTATCTGTTTGCGTAGCATGTCATCCAATACATTACTGTGGGGTGCACTGTCAAGAAGAGTACTTTCTTACAATTCTCTAATCATTATTTGTGAGTTTTCGATTTCAGTGATGATACATGTAGTGAAAACAAGCACCACAGAGGGTTGGCTAAATATTTCTCACCAGGGGCAATGAGCTCCTTCACATTGCAATGCAAGTGACTCTCCTCAGCAGCAACTGGATCGGTTGATGCATCATGTGCAGGTGACAGCAGGTGGTCGTTGCCATGTTCAGTGCTGTTTGTCTCAAGCTCGACAGCATAATCAGTCCAAGTGACCGGCTGCATTTCAATTAAGTTTACCTGACCTTGAGGTAACACAGAAACGTAGCAACTGTTTTGACGAGCTTTGATGAAATTCAGCGAGGCACCTCGTGCAGTTCGCACATTGGTGTTTTCAGCTACAAGCACTCTTCGAAGCAGACAAATCCCTCTAAATGATTTAAAGAACTGAAGTCCTAGCATGAAAACCTAAACGAGATTCACCAGTTAGCTAGCTACATATTTATAGCATTTGTGCGCAAGACAGCTTACTCACATGTGATCAGGCCATGGGATTCAGTCTTACGTGCTAGCTAACTTTAGCTAGCGCCTGCCACCTGTTGAAATAAGTCAAATTCAAGTTAGCTCGCTAACTAGCTATAACCGCGATAGCATTGCTACGACAGCAGACAGGCTGACTTAAAGGAGCATGTGCCTGGACAAACGTGTCACTCACTCACTCATTCGAAAATAGTAATGTGTTGCTTACGGCTAGCGTAGCTAGCTAACATGGTTCGCTACACATGTAAACACAGGACTACGGATACACAAAAGGATCAAATTACATACGCTAACGACAACTAAAGTTACCGTTGTCATATGACATTCTCGTGCTCAACGCTACAGTTTTGGAACATCATGGTAATGTTACCTTTTGTATTTATTTGTCTGTAAACGACTAAATCAGCTGTTTACTCTTCAGAATATAAAACATATCATAATACAGATGTAGTGATGTTGATTAGTAACACACTTTGTATTTGACACTGTTACTGAAACAATGTTTCACTTTCTGCTAACGGATACAGTAACGTTAGCTAGTGATAATAGGGTGAGGTCATATTACAATATTGTACAGGTAACGTGTTTACAAAATAATACATTACCTTCAACAGCTAAATTCAGAGCACTCATTTCTCTCACTAAATGCTG
Organism: Salmo trutta; assembly: GCF_901001165.1. NCBI lineage: Eukaryota > Metazoa > Chordata > Actinopteri > Salmoniformes > Salmonidae > Salmo > Salmo trutta. The sequence goes on from NC_042957.1 coordinate 30,200,123, forward strand.
AGAGTTGTCCGTCACTTTTCTGTGCCTGGGAACTGCTACTTTCTAAAAACAAATAGCCAGCAACAGGTGGTGATATAGTATCAGTTAATGCGCTATTGCCTCAAACTAGGCCACAAAGGACCCCAGGACATGGTTTGTAACGCACACATGCTGTGTAGGTGGCGTGGTGAACAACATACACAAAATAGATCAGAGCTCTTATAACTATCTGAGTACTGTTTATCTCTTCTCTTCATGTATATAATAACTGAGGGGAAAAGACTGATCAAATCAATACACACCTTCTTGTATTTGTGTTAGTGACAGTTATCAGCTTTGTAATTTCAGCCATGTGTTGCCTCTTGTAAAATTACACAGAAGTCACATATAGAGGTGATCCTGAAGGACAGATCTCACAACCAGCCAGTAGTTTGTCATCATAACATTGAGTCCAATTCACCTGCTGAAGCTTATGCAGTATTGAAATGACATTAAAAACATTCATTTAATTTCTGTTAAATTTCCATACAATCCATGAGAAGAAGTACACCACACTCCTTCCTTGTTCACCATCCTCTCCTCAGGTAACACCTGTATTGTTTGCAGAACAAACAGTGCCTTGAAAGAAAAAGGTTCACATACGTGCTTCTGTCTCTACCTTTCACGCCTTTGTTTGTGTTGTAACTGTAAACCACTGGATTTGGTTTCAGGTTGTGGGGGAGATATCTGCCATCACAGAAAGGGAACAGGTGTAATAGCAGGACCAGTTTGGCGACTTGTTCTCGAACTAAACAGAAACGGACAGGTGAACGCATGGAATGTCTCTCCCCATCTTACCCCTTGTGCCCATGTCACTTGTAGTACAGTCTCTGAGGTGAGTAAGAATCTGAAATGCCTATATTTGCTTAAAGTTCCTTCCTCCAGGATATGTGACACGGGGTGCAGTGTTACACAACAGCAACCATTCATAGAACCACAGTTAAGATGTTTTACATGTAAATTGTAGCCATGTATGTGTTTTATAAAAATCAAGAAATATTTTTACACTGAAGTATTCTTGAAATGTACAATGTAATCTCAAAGATGTGTAATTGATTGCGGTATGTACTGAATATCAGTCATTAAAGGCATGTGCATGCCGTCATGAAACGGATTATAATGTGGAGGATTAAAATTCATGGATTTTTTGTCATTCCATCAGCTCCACTGTCATGCACCTGTACATGGCAGTCATCCTGCGTCATGGAGGGTATTGCATGAAAAGGTTATGAAGAGAGCAGTTGCTGTTGTCTCAATAATCAGTCAAACAAACAATGACAGTGGAGCTGCTGCTTTAAAAAGTAGAGGATTTTGAACCAGGCTGCCTGTGTTCAAGGCTCAGCCCCAAGGTAGCATCGAGAGGATTTACTTGCACACAGAGTGTGACAGTCACTGCTCCAAGTACTTCTTCTTTCTCCCTCTTAATCCACTGTTGACTTTAACACTAGCCATCCTCATTGGTCAGCAGTAAGGAGAACTAGCGGATACTCTATTTTCATCCCATTGGAATTTGCTTCATTGAAGGCAAACCAGGACCTAGCTCTTCTACCACAGGTGATGTTAACCTAGAACAACCTCTTTGCCAACAAAAAGTGAGCAGCCAGGATATCTTTTAATGCAGTTGTTTTTTAATGAATTTAATAGCTACAGTACGGGCCAGATGGTGAATTGTGAATTCTTCTAACTAATCCCTTTGGGTAAATCTGCATAGCCACCATGTTCCGGGATTTGACAAGAAACAACAACCCTGGGTGGTTAAGAAAGGACAGTTTGATTCCCTGGTAGTATCACTGCACATATCATGCTAATCAACTGGAACTAGGATTTATCTGTCGGTAATCTGTAATTGATAAATCGGTGGTTTAAACAGGAACAACACTATTGAGGTACATAATTTCTCTTTACTTCTGGTTTTAAATTCTACATGGGTGTGGTCTTACGTTGCATACCTCTGACAGCATGTACAACTATTACATTAATACAAGATGGGCATAATTCTCCCTTTGTCTTTGTTTTGCACCTGTATTTCTTGGGATGTACCGGTGGACCTGGCTGTCATCTGGGATCATGTTCATCTTCTGCTGGTGAGTTGGATGTTACTTTTACTTTGTGTGAAGAAAGATGGAATATGGATAGTTCAATCAATTCAAACTTTATTTGCCACATGCGCCAAATACAACAAGTGTAGACTTTACCGTGAAATGCTTACTTACAAGCCCTTAACCAACAGTGCACTTCAAGAAGAAAATATTTACCAAGTAGGCTAAAATAAAAAGTTATACACTGACTCGATACCGGGCACCGTTACCGAGTCAGTATGCAGGGGTACAGGCTAGTTGAGGTAATCTGTACATGTAGGTGGGGGCGAAGTGACTATGCATAGGTAACAAACAAACAGCTAGTAGCAGCAGTGTAGAAGGGGGGGGGGGGGGGGTCAATGTAAATTGTGCGGTGGTGATTTTTATGAATTGTTCAGCAGTCTAATGGCTTGGGGTTAGAAGCTGTTGAGGGGCCTGTTGGTCCTAGACTTGGCGCTCCGGTACCGCTTGCCGTGCGGTAGCAGAGAAAACAGTCTATAACTTGGGTGACTGGAGTCTCTGACAATTTTATGGGCTTTCCTCTGACACCGCTTATTATATAGGTCCTGGATGGCAGGAAGCTTGGCTCTAGTGATGTACTGGGCCGTTCGCACTACCCTCTGTAGCGCCTTACGGTCAGATGCCGAGCAGTTGCCATACCAGGCGGTGATGCAACCGGTAAGGATGCTCTCGATGGTGCAGCTGTAGAACCTTTTGAGGATCTGGGGGCCCATGCCAAATCTTTTCAGTCTCCAGAGGGGGGGAAGAGGTTTTGTCGTGCCCTCTTCACAACTGTCATGGTATGTTTGGACCATGATAGTTCGTTGGTGATGTGGTCACCAAGGAACTTGAATCTCTCGACCCGCTCCACTACAGCCCCGTTGATGTTAATGGGGGCCTGTTCGGCCCGCCGTTTCCTGTAGTCCACGATCAGCTCCTTTGTCTTGCTCACATTGAGGGAGAGGTTGTTGTCCTGGCACCACACAGCCAGTTCTCTGACCTCCTCCCATAGGCCGTCTCATCGTTGTCGGTGATCAGGCCTACCACTGTTGTGTCGTCAGCAAACTTAATGATGGTGTTGGAGTCGTGTTTGGCCACGTAGTCATGGGTGAACAGGCAATGTATCAAGAACTGCATATTTGGCTATTTTTCTTTGCATTTGTGTTTTAACCCTATTTGAAATGGACCTTTCAAAAACCTTTTGACCAAAAGATTTTGCTCTTTAAAATGTGATTCTTCAGTCTATTTTATGTGTTATTTGGTTGGCTGAAAATAAGATGTTGGTTTCATCATGGTTTGATGTTTCAGATGTTGGCTTTTTGACATGACCCTATCACATGAGTGTTGTGAGTGACCCTTTAGACCTCTGTAACATATCCTATTATGAGTTACAACTAGAGGTCGACTGATTAATCTGCATGGCCGATTAATTAGGGCCGATTTTCAAGTTTTCATAACAAATCGGTAAATCTACCTTTTTGGATGCCGATTACATTGAAATCCACGAGGAGACTGCGTGGCAGGCTGACCACCTGTTACGTGAGTGCAGCATCAAAAGGACCTTGTGGATGCAAGGAGCCAAGGTAAGTTGCTAGCTAGCATTAAACTTACCTTATAAAAAAACAATCAATCTTCACAATCACTAGTTAACTACACATGGTTGATGATATTACTAGGTTAACTATCTTGTTCTGCATTGCATATAATCAATGCGGTGCCTGTTAATTTATCATCGAATCACAGCCTACTTCAACTTCGCCAAACGGGTAATGATTTAACAAAAGCGCATTCGCAAAAAAAGCACAATCGTTGCACAAATGTACCTAACCATAAACATCAATGCCTTTCTTAAAATCAATACACAAGTGTATTTTTTTTAACCTGCATATGTAGTTAAAAGAAATTAATGTTAGAAGGCAATATTAACTAGGGAAATTGTGTCACTTCTCTTGCGTTCAGTGCAAGCAGAGTCAGGGTATATGCCGCAGTTTGGGCCGCCTGGCTCGTTCCGAACTGTGTGAAGACCATTTCTTCCTAACAAAGACCGTAATTAATTTGCCAGAATTTTACATAATTATGACATAACATTTAAGGTTGTGCAATGCAATGGCAATATCTAGACTTAGGGTTGCCACCCGTTCGATAAAATACTGAACGGTTCTGTATTTCACTGAAAGAATAAACGTTTTGTTTTCGAAATGATAGTTTCCGGATTTGACCATATTAATGACCAAAGGCTTGTTTTATTATAATTAAGTATATGATTTGATATTTGATAGAGCAGTCTGACTGAGCGGTGGTAGGCAGCAGCAGGCTCGTAAGCATGCATTCAAACAGCACTTTACTGCGTTTGCCAGCAGCTCTTAGCAATGCTTGAAGCACAGCGCTGTTAATGACTTCAAGCCTATCAACTCCCGAGATTAGGCTGGCAATACTAAAGTGCCTATAAGAACATCCAATAGTCAAAGGTATATGAAATACAAATGGTAGAGAGAAATAGTCCTATAATAACTACAACCTGAAACTTCTTGACTGGGAATATTGAAGACTCATGTTAAAAGGAATCCCCAGCTTTTATATGTTCTCATGTTCTGAGCAAGGAACTTAAACGTTAGCTTTTTTACATGGCACATATTGCACTTCTACTTTCTTCTCCAACACTTTTTACATTATTTAAACCAAATTGAACATGTTTCATTATTTATGAGACTAAATTGATTTTATGTATTATATTATATTAAATTAAAATAAGTGTTCATTCAGTATTATTGTAATTGTCATTATTACAAATATAAAAATCGGCCAATTAAGCGCCATTTTTTGGTCCTCCAATAATCAGTATCGGTGTTGAAAAATCATAATCGGTCGACCTCATGTTACAACACAGTGGCATTCTTAACTCAATGTACCAGTAAGTAAGTTAGAGGAAAAATCCACTCAAACTATCTTTTGGTATTTTTTTTTTCATGATCATTTTGCATCATCATGATGATGTGGCTGGTGACACTTTGCTTCTCGAAAGTACAATATCTTCAAAACTTGACTGCTGACATGCAAAACATTTTGGGACTGTATCAACCGTGGGCTAATGCATTTTTTGGCGGAGTGGTTTTCCTTTTAATGTTCCCTGTGCAGTAAATATAAGTACTCTAGTATAATCACTAGACTATATATACACACCATATACAAGCTCACACGCACTACATTGACACCCACATTCACATAATCACACACACACAAACACACTTACTCTCATCATATACTGCTGCTACTCTGTTCTTTATTTTACTCTTAATATTATCTATCCTGATGCCTAGTCTCTTTACCCTGCCTTCATGTAGATACTGTACAATATCTACCTCATACCTCTCTCTGCACATTGATCTGGGACTGGTACTCCCTCTATATAGCTCCATTCTTGTATTTTATTTTATTCCTTGTGTTACCATTTTCTTTTTCTACTCTGGGTCGTTGGGAAAGGCTCATAAACAAGCATTTCACCGGTTGTATTCGGCGCATGTGACCAATACAATTTGATTTGCTCACATGTCTACATCAAGGTCAGAAACAAAGACAAGGCCATCGGTCCATTACGCTACAATCATTTAAAAGGCAATCGATGCATTAATAAAGCACACTCAACCTCCTAAACATAAAATGGTATATTGATCCCCAGTGCCCACAACAGAATATCTGCTATGTAATGGATATTTGATGGCAAGTGAAATTGCTAATGGTTGTTGTGCGTTCTGCTACACTACCCTGCAGCAAGGTGGGCCAGTCTTTTGTTTTGCCAAGTAAAGCTGTTGATATGTCATCTGATGCTGCTATTGTTGTTGAACACATGACACTGTTCTTTGATACAAATTCAGTCCATTTTTTTTTTTCATGTTTAGTCTGTCCAGGTCAAAATGATACAGTGTTGTCTCTGCTTCACATTCATTCCTAAAAGGAACTGAAAGGCAACATGTCAACCAAATATCATGGGATCATTACAATATTACATTGAGTGTACCAAACATTAGGAACACCTTCCTTATATTGAGTTGCACTGCCTTTTGTCCTCAGAACAGCCTCAATTTGTCAGGGCATGGACTCTACAAGGTGTCAAGCGTTCTACAGGGATGGCGGTCGATGTTGACTCCAATGCTTCCCGTAGTTGTGTCAAGTTGGCTGGATGTTCTTTGGGTGCCGGACCCTTCTTTATACACACAGGAAACTGTTGAGTGCGAGAAACCCAGCAGCGTTGCAATTCTTGACACTCATACTGGTGCGCCTGGCACTTATTACCATACCCCGTTCAAAAGGACTTCAATCTTTTGTTTTGCCCATTCACCCTCTGAATGGCACATACACAAACCATGTCTCAAGGGTTAAAAATCCTTCTTTAACCCGTCCCCCCCTTCATCTACATTGATTGAAGTGGATTTAACAGGTGACATCAATAAGGGATCATAGCTTTTACCTGGATTCACATGGTCAGTCTATGACTGTAATGGAAAGAGCAGGTGTTCATAATGTTTCTTACAATCAGTAAATGTAAAAACATTGCAATTACAATACATTTTCTGTAGTGGGAGCCACTTCCACGCCAAACTCTTAATACACGTACAAATTGTAGGCCGCCAATAGAAAAACGACTACATTTACAGACTGGTAGAGGAACCAATCACAATGCATTCTAGGATACTTGTAAAATGACTAAGCCAATGAAATTTGAGGCACCTGTTTTTTCCTTTTTACGGGGCGGAGCTAGTGTGATCGACTGAGTTACCTTTTCTCCCAGACAGATTTTTACTTTTGGTCTGGGAATTTCAATTTTAGAATTTAGGTTGACCAGAGCATATTTTTACGAGGCCACGTTCTGAAAGTTTTTCTAATCTCATCTGAACTGCACCAGGTAAGTTGATTAGCCATGGTGCAACCTAATTGGTAGTCAGTGATAAAAGTGAGGTAAACATAAGTACTTGTAAAATGTTAACATCTGTAAAAAAAACAACATGTTTTTCACTTAGTAGGCTAGCAAGCCAGGCAGCTAAATTCAATTTCCGTGGTCAGTATTGGAGAATCTCCATCTGTTCCTTGCCCACGTTGTTTAAGAGGTACTGGGCATGGCATGTTTGTGTTCAACACTTATCGTTACCTATGACTGGTTCTCAAGTGGGACCCAACCTTTTACTACATGACAGCTGGTTTGCACTCTTTGTGAAACATGCATGCCTTATATAAGCAAGTGGTAGCTAGTTAATCCTCAATCGTTTTATATAACCATGGTCTACATGGTTACCTTCTGTTGGAACCTCTTCTTTTACCTCAGAGGTTGGAACTGGAAGCTCCTTTGAGTTTGGGTACTTGGCTAGAAGCTCCTGCAAGTTTGTCCAGCTAACGAAAGTTGTCGACTAAATGATGCATTTCAGGATGTGCCCAGCTACTGTTTACTTGTTTGCCTGGGTAAATACTATAGCTCGCAGACAACACTAACAGCAGATACTGCACTGGTTACGTCTAGGATTTATGAGATGGCTAGCTACGCAATTGAGAATTGTCTAGTAACGTTACCTGCAATCGTAAAAAGTTTACATTGACATAGGCTTACCGTAATGAATAAACACGTCAGCTATGTATCCGTTGGCTTTCTTTACTGTAACTCAAATCCTTTGATAATGCTTTCAAAAGGAATCATGCTTGCAGACATTGCACGTGCAGTTACCGCCAGTGTATGTTTTGATTTCACGCGCAAAGCAGAAAGCTAGCTAGCTGATAAACGCTAGCGACACTTTTCTTTTAAATAATGGACTATCTTGCTAAAGATGTGGGATGGATGTTCACTTAAATCAAGCACGTCATTACAATGAATGAATGTGATGGTTTTGTAACGTAAGATCATAAATCTGGAACGTGGTTTGAGCATTTCGTATTCTTTACGTAATTCCGAGAGACTCCATTTAGTATGAATACGTATGTTACGTTTCATATGGAATGTATTCATTTGTGGATGTCCGTCATACATTTTGCATGATATATTACGAATTACAATTTGTTGTGGCTAACGTTAGCTAGCTCCAGGACAGCGTTCCCCAACACGGTCAGCCTTTTTTGTTTGTTGCTATAACACTACACATCTGATTCAAATTATCAAAGCTTGATTATTTGAATCAGCTGTGTTGTGCTAGGGCAAACACCAAAACATGCACCCATTGGGGTGCCGAGGACAGAGTTTGGGAAACCATGGTTACGGTTTTGATTTGAGTTATGTTAGAGCAGGGGTGTCAAACTAATTTCCATGGAGGGCTTAGTGTCTGCTTTTTTTTGTTTTTCATTTCAATTAAGATCTAGACAACCAGGTGAGGGGAGTTCCTCAGTAATCAGTTATCTTAATTAATCAATCCCGATAGATCACCCATCAACCCCGACCAACCACCCACCTTTTTGCCTTAAGTAACCTTTCTTGTGTAACCATACCAAATGTAAGATATCATACTAATTTGAGTGTCCAGGATTTACATTTCCTATGCTACATCTAGTCTGAGACCAGTCTGCAAAGCTCAGTATTTCTCTCTCCGTGTAGCATCTGTGTGACACTTCCAACCAAATCCATGTAGACGAATGACAGATGGCTTGCCTTGAGCTCAAGGACACGCCTCACTTGTAGACACCCAAATGGCAGGACAAGCTGCATTGGAAGAAAGCCATGTGTAATTAAAACCTCACCCAAACCGTAACTATAGACCTTTTTTAACAGCTTTTTAAGTAGGAGCGGAAGTGAACCCTGGAACCCCAAGTAACTTCTGGTGCATTTGTAAACAACAGCTGTTCTGTCGCGGCTGTAAACCACTAGCTAAACTAGCTAACTTAGTGTAACTAATGTGAAGTTGGCTAGCTGGTGATATTTAATTCACTGGCTATACAGTATGTTAAGTTGGCTAGCTACCTAACGTTACGTTAGCAGCTCATTTGAGTTAGCCTGCACACAAACTTACTGTAGCACGCAACCTAGCTAATAATACTTTTTTTTTTCATAATAAAAAAAAAGTTTACTGAATTGAATAGGTTCTCCCCCTGTCTCCATTTTCTGGAGGCAGGGGGAGAACAGCTGTTGTAATTATCTATCTTTCTGATGGATCCCGAGTGGCGCAGCGGTCTAAAGCGCTGCATCTCAGTGCAAGAGTTGTCACTGGTTCGAATCCAGACTGCATCACTGGACATGATTGGGAGTCCCATAGAGCAGCGTCGTCCAGCGTTTGGCCGAGGTAGGTCATCATTTTGAATAAAGAATTTGTTCTTGACTGACTTCCCTAGTTAAATAAAGGTTAAATTAGAATGTTTATGTTTTTGAGAGTAGCAAAACGCAGTCAGCCATGTGGACTTTGCCCGTTTGCAGGAGTAGAGTGTTGAAGGGTGCTCTATAATGCCAGCAGGCATTAGGCCTAAACATCTTTTAGAATAAGTTAATAATATACAGTACTAGTCAAAAGTTTAGACACACCTACTCATTCCAGGGTTTTTCTTTATTTTTACTATTTTCTACATTGGAGAATAGTAGTGGAGACATCAATACTATGAAATAACACATGGAATCATGTAGTAACCAAAAAAGTGTTAAAACAAATCCAAATATATTCTCTCAACCAACTTCATGAGGTAGTCACCTGGAATGCATTTCAATTAACAGGTGTGCCTTGTTAAAAGTTAATTTGCAGAATTTCTTTCCTTAATGTGTTTGAGCCAATCAGTTGTGTTGTGACAAGGTAGGGGTGGTATACAGAAGATAGCCCTATTTGGTAGAAGACCAAGTCCATATAATGGCAAGAACAGCTCAAATAAGCAAAGAGAAACGACAGTCCATTACTTTAAGACGTGAAGGTCAGTCCAACCGGAATATTTCAAGAACTTTGAAAGTTTCTTAAAGTGCAGTCGCTAAATCCATCAAGCACTATGATGAAAGGAAGACCCAGAGTTACCTCTGCTGCAGAGGATAAGTTCAATAGAATAACTGCACCTCAGATTACAGACTAAATAAATGCTTCACAGAGTTCAAGTAACAGACGCATCTCAACGTCAACTGTTCAGAGGAGACCGTGTGAATCAGGCCTTAATGGTCAAATTGCTGCAAAGAAACTACTACTAAAGGACACCAATAAGAATCTGTCCTTTGGTCCGATGACTCCAAATTGTAGATTGTTGGTTCCAACCGCCATGTCTTTGTGAGACGCAGAGTGGGTGAACGGATGATCTCTGCATGTGTGGTTCTAACTGTGAAGCATGGAGGTGTGATGATGTGGGGGGTGCTTTGCTGGTGCCACTGTCTGATTTATTTAGAATTCAAGGCACACTTAACCAGCACGGCTATCACAGCATTCCCATCTGGTTTGTGCTTAGTGGGACTCATTTGTTTTTCAACAGGACAATGACCCAACACACCTCCAGGCTGTGTAAGGGCTATTTGACCAAGAAGAAGAGTGATGGAGTGTTGCATCAGATGACCTGGCCTCTACAATCACCCAACCTCAACCCAATTGAGATGGTTTGGGATGAGTCGGACAGCAGAGTGAAGGAAAAGCAGCCAACAAGTGCTCAGCATATGTGGGAACTCCTTCAAGACTGTTGAAAAAGCATTCCTCATGAAGCTGGTTGGGAGAATGCCAAGAGTGTGCAACGCTGTCATCAGGCAAAGGGTGGCTACTTTGAAGAATCTCAAATATAACATATATGTTGACTTGTTTAAAACATTTTGGGTTACTACATGATTCCATATGTTTTTTCATAGTTTTGATGTCTTCAGTATTATTCTACATTATAGTAAAAATAAAGAAAACCATTGAATGAGTAGGTGTCCAAACTTTTGACTAGTACTGTACATCTGAGGTATTTATCATCAACCATTTGTTAATAAGTCATGCTTCATTACTCATCAATAGTTCTGCCTGCAAATCACTTGCAAGTTCACTTGTTAAGAGGATGAAAGTGAATACAGTGCCTCATTATGGCTTGTCAGATGTCCTAATGAGACATTTGGGGGGTTGATTATCTCCTAATTAGACAGTGGCTAGCATGACAGTACATGGAACAGTGAGTTATTGTTTGAAGCTGCTTGATGGTGCCCTGTCACAGAGTTCAGTAGGTTTTCTCGTTACTTGAGTTTTTGCAGCTTGGTAAACGACTGTCCAAAATGTTTTGCATTAGCCTATTGGTAGAAGGATAATATATTTTACTAGAAGTTCAAGAGCTATGGTACTCTTATTGATGTTAAACCTTTCGATGGGAAATTACAGTGCAACCTATCCTGGGGTTTGTTTCTGATACTTTTGGGCCATGCCTGATAAAATGTAGGGGTAGGACTTCTCAAGCAGGCTATCTGGTGCTCTGCTTGTTGCGCAGTGCTATTATGTACCCCCTGGCCTATTCTTATGCAGCCTTAAGATTTCTTTCTTGGACACGTCTCTGAGCACATGCAGCACTACGTTTGTGGTTCATGGAAAGTTGAACTGGAATCACGCTGTAAGGGATTTTGCCTAGACTTTGGTTTAGGGTTAATCCATGGTTCATGTTCCATTAGCTTCAGGGGTTGAGTAGACTGAAGACGAAAGATCTGGTTGAGAAACATCTCAGTTGTACGGGAGGGTGAGTGGGAAAAGCTGCAGCATAGGGTACTCATTAGCCTACTTCAGGCAACGGCTAATTTTATCTCTTTAGAGTTACAAGATAGTATGAGGTCAGGTGACACGTGTCCCCTTTCCTTGATTCAGTACCTAAGGATGCCTAGAAACTTGTTAACTCTTATCTTGTTTCCATGGTGGCTGGACTCAATCTAAGCTAAATGTAGCATTCAGCTTGGCCCTGTGTACTCAAAGAACCCTGTTGAAAAGGTTTCAACTTGACTTTCTCAATATATAAAAAAAGTATATATAAACTGCTGTAAATTGGCACCACTGACAGCTGTTAGAACAACTGATATGCCAATTCTTAATTGTTGCAAAAGAGGAAGAAATGCCAGAGCTCTGAAATGTCAACCTTGTTCTTTCGCTACAGGTAAGTACCTCAGATTGTGATTGGACAAAGGTGAGGTGGGGATTTATTCCTGTTTGAACATTGTTGGAACAGACCACTCTCCATGACGCTCGGTCTCCAAATTCTGGGTGTGCACTGTGAGAGTGATTGCTTAACCATTCGGAAGGGTTATGGGAACATCCCGCTTTTAGAGTCCTGTGTTCCTGACATCCTGCCATGGCCACTGTTTTTCCACAGGGATTGTCACAATGGTTTAGGCTCCTATGGAATGGCTCAACAAATAAAACTTACAAGCCTCTGGAACAACAACTCTGTTGCTTCTCAGACAGTTTCATATCAAGCATTTTTCAAAGATGACCTTTACAATCCAACACAAGGCTTTTGATTCAGTTGACTTCAAAGCTCTACACAATTCTCCCAACCAAAATTGTTTGCAACATGCTTCATTCATTGGTAGAGCTAAACAAAACTCAACTGTGATCAGAAATGACTTGCTCAAGTAGTAGGCCACCATGTCTCTATATACAGTGCATTCGGAAAGTATTCAGACTCCTTGACTTTTTCCACATTTTATTAATTTAGTCTCATTCTAAAACAAATTAAATACCTTTTTCCGCTTATTAATCTACATACACTATCCCATAATGACAAAGTGACAATTTACATATTAAATGACAATTTACATATGTATTCAGACCCTTTGCTATGAGACTCAAAATTGAGCTTAGGTGATTCCTGTTCCATTGATCATCCTTGATGTTTCTACAACTTGATTGGAGTCTACCTGTGGTAAATTCAATTGATTTGGAAAAGCACACACCTGTCTATGTAAGGTCCCACAGTTGACAGTGCGTGTCAGAGCAAAAACCAAGTCATGAGGTCGAAAGAATTGTCCGTAGTGCTCCGAGACAGAATTGTGTTGAGGCACAGATCTGGGGATAGGTACTCAAGAAATGTCTGCAGAATTGAAGGCCTCCATCATTCTTATATGGAATAAGACTCTTCCTACAGCTGGCCGCCCGGCCAAACTGGGCAGTCAGTGGAGAAGGTCCCTGGTCAGAGAGGTGACCAAGAACCTGATGGTTACTCTGACAGTGCTCAAGAGTTCCTCTGTGGAGATGGTAGAATCTTCCAGAAGGACAACAGTCTCTGCAGCACTCCACAAATCAGGCCTTTATGGTAGAGTGGCCAGACGGAAGCTACTCCTCAGTTAAAGGTAAATGACAGCCCACTTGGAGTTTGCCAACAGGAATCTAAAGACTGACTATAAGAAACAAGATTGAACTCTTTGGCCTGAATGCAAAGCGTCACGTCTGGAGGAAACCTGGCACCATCCCTATGGTGAAGCATGGTGGTGGCAGCATCGTGCTGTGAGATGTTTTCAGCGGCAGGGAATCGGAGACTAGTCAGGATCGAGGGAAAGCTGACGGAGCAAAGTACAGAAAGACCCTTGATGAAAACCTGCTCCAGAGCGATCAGGACCTCCGACTGGGGCGATGGTTCCCCTTCCAAACAGAACAGCGACCCTAAGTATACAGCTAAGACAACACAGGAGTGGTTTCGGGACAATTCTCTGAATGAGTGCCACAGCCCAGACTTGAACCCGATCGAACATCTCTGGAGAGACCTGAAAATAGCTGTGCAGGGACGCTCCCCATCCAACCTGACAGAGCTTGAGAGGATCTGCAGAGAAGGATGGAGTACGAAGATGCAGCTTTTGATTACCGACAGATTCTTACTCAGTTTGCCTGGTGGCCGACTTGCCTAAACTGTGCCCCTCCCCTCTCTCTCTGTCCTTCGGTAGCTTGCTATGAAAGAGAGTTTGTGTTCTCGGAATTATGGCAACTAATCAGTCTTTAGTACAAAAATGCTGAATCTTAGGAGTCGAATCCTAGCAGAATCAAATCTTGACACTCAGAAATGGGAGTTGACACCAGGAATAAATGTGCAAGGAGTTGAGGAATCAATTATTTGAGTTGATTCTCCACCACTACATCACTGTCGTTAACACTTGGAAAAGTTACAGAGAAAGGCAAGTGACAGCAGTATGGGAGTACTTTGAGAAGTTACACTGAACAAAAATATATAAATCCAACATGCAACAATTTCAAAGACTTTACTGAGTTAGTTCATATAAGGAAATCAGTCAATTGAAATAACTTCATTCGGCCCTAATCTATGGATTTCACATGACTGGGAATACAGATATGCATCTGTTGGTCACAGATACCATTTTTAAAAAACAAACAGGCATGGATCAGAAAACCGTCAGTATCTAGTGTGACCACCATTTGACCTTATGCAGCGCGACGCATCTCCTTCACACAGAGTTGATCAGGCTGTTGATTGTGGCCTGCGGAATGTTGTCCCACTCCTCCTCGATGGCTGTGCCAAGTTGCTGGATATTGGCGAGAACTGGAACATGCTGTCTTGTACGTTGATCTAGAGCATCCCGTGTATTATCATGCTGAAACATGAAGTGCTGACGGAGGATGAATGGCCCGTCAATGGGCATCAGGATCTCGTCACGGTATCTCTGTGCATTCAAATTGCCATCGGTAAAATGCAATTGTGTTCGCTGTCCTTATCTTATGCTTGGCCATACCATAACCCCACCCCACTGCCACCATGGGGCACTCTGTTCACAACATTAATATCAGCAAACCGCTTGCCCACAAAACTCCATACACTCATTAGGCCATCTGCCCGGTACTGTTGAAACCGGGATTAATCCATGAAGAGCACACTTCTCCAGCATGCCAGTGGCCATTGAAGGTGAGCGTTTGCCCACTGAAGTCGGTTACGACGCCGAACTGCAGTCCGGTCAAGACCCTGGGGAGGACGAAGAGCATGCAGATGAGCTTCCCTGAGGTGGTTTCTGACAGTTTGTGCAGAAATTCTTCAGTTGTGCAAATAGTTTCATCAGCTGGCTGGTTTCACCTGGATGTGGAGGTCCTGGGCTGGCGTGGTTACACGCGTTTGTGAGGCTGGTTGGACATACTACCAAACTCTCTAAAACTAAGTTTGAGGCGGCTTATGGTAGAAAAATTAACACAATGATCTACATTCCTGCAGTCAGCATGCCAATTGTACGCTCCCTCAACTTCTGTGGAATTGAGACATATATGGCGTTGTGTGACTGCACATTTTTAGAATGGGCTTTTTATTGTCCCTAGCACAAGGTGCACCTGTGTAATGATCATACTGTTTAATCAGATTCTTGATAATCCACCCACCTGAAATGTGTGGCATATCTTGGCAAAGGACATGCTCAGCAACAGGGATGTAAACAAATTTGTTTAAAAAAATGAGCGATTTAGCTTTTTGTGCGTATGGAACATTTCTGGGATCTTTTATTTAAGCTCATGAAACATGTTACCACCACTAAATGTACCGTTTTTATATTTTTGTTCAATGTAAATGAGAAGGAAATTCAAATTTTGAGCTGGAATTGAGGTACAGTAATGGTAGTACAGTGTCTAATGTGAATGAATAAAACGTCAACAATTGAATAAGATATAACAGTACATTTGTAATGCTGCAACACAACATTGCACAATTTGTTTTATCAAGGCAAGTGCTTCAATACTGAGTTCTACTAAGTGTTAAATTAGAAATGAAAAAAAGTAATGCAAGAATCTAGGCAACAATGCAGCAACCTTCTCTGTTTCCAGCTGGCTGAGGATGTTTGTGACTGCCTGGCATGATGACTTTTCAGCAAACGTTTATTTTCAGCAAACTTAATGTGTAAATATTTGCATGAACATAAGATTCAATAACTGAGACATAAACTGAACAAGTTCCACAGACATGTGACTAACAGAAAAAATGTGTCCCTGAACAAAGAGGGGGTCAAAATCAAAAGTAAGTCAGTATCTGGTGTGGCCACCAGCTGCGTTAGGTACTGCAGTGCATCTCCTCATGGACTGCACCAGATTTGCCAGTTCTTGCTGTGAGATGTTACCCCACTCTTCCACCAAGGCACCTGCAAGTTCCCGGACATTTCTGGGGGGAATGGTCCTAGCCCTCACCCTCCGATCCAACAGGTCCCAGACGTGCTCAATGGGATTGAGATCCGGGCTCTTCGCTGGCCATGGCAGAACACTGACATTCCTGTCTTGCAGGAAATCACGCACAGAACGAGCAGTATATCTGGTGGCATTGTCATACTGGAGTGTCATGTCAAGAGGAGCCTGCAGGAAGGGTACCACATGAGGGAGGAGGATGTCTTCCCTGTAACGCACAGTGTTACTAATTTCTTTGACGATAAACGCGAATCCGACCATCATGTGCAGGTGTTGTTACATGTGGTCTGCCACTGCGAGGACAATCAGCTGTCCATCCTGTCTCCCTGTAGAGCTGTCTTAGGCGTCTCATAGTACGGACTTTGCAATTTATTGCCATAGCCACATCTGCAGTCCTCATGCCTCCTTGCAGCATGCCTAAGGCAAGTTTACACAGATGAGCAGGACCCTGGGCATCTTTCTTTTGGTGTTTTTCAGAGTCAGTAGAAAGGCCTCTCTAGTGTCCTAAGTTTTCATAACTGTGACCTTAATTGCCTACCGTCTGTAAGCTGTTTGTCAATGACTGTTCCACAGGTGCATGTTCATTAATTGTTTATGGTTCATTGAACAAGCATGGGAAACCCTTTACAATGAAGATCTGGGAAGTTATTTGGATTTTGTCACGAACCAGTTCGAAGTTCGTAACAAAAAGGGAGACAACATTGAGTTAAGGAATAACAAAATATATTTATTAACTGAAGTAAACTAAATACAATTAACAATTGTGTGTGTGTGTGTAGTCAATAATCAGTAGTGTAAGTGAGTGGTTGCGTGCATAAATATGATAATGAGGGGTGTTAAAGTGCCAAAGCAAACAAATTAAACGGCCACAACCAAAATCTATCAGTGTGTCTGCATGGAGAGTGTCTCCTCAATGAATGGAGGTGTATTTATCCCGGGACACACCCGGGCCCAGGTGTGTCCCATGTTGCTGACGACCCTCCCAGCTCCGCCCACCGACAAAGATAAAGACTACGGCAGACAGAGTGGGAGGGTCGTCACAATTTTACTAATTATCTTTGGAAAAACAGGGTCCTGAAAAAGGGCCGTTTCTTTTTTTTCTTTTTTTTTTTGTAGCGCTGCCAGGTCTCACCCACCAGATTGATGACATGGCAGAGACAGGTTACATGGACACTGTTGGGCATCACTCCTTTCAGAACCACCTTGTATGCCTTCAGACAGTAGGATACATTATCTGTGACCACTGCCCAGGTATCATTCAGGTTCAGATCGTTGCTGTGGAGGGAGGCTAGTATAGTTTGGGAAAACAGTGAGTAGTTGCTGTCCATGAAAATGACATCCACCAGAAAGTACTGGTTTTCAACACCTGCAATGAAAGCTAAGGAAAAACTTTTAATTCTGTTTTAACCTAAAATAATATTGTGACAAATTAAGTGTTATTTAAATTTCAAGTGTAAACAATATAGATACAGCGATAGTTAGCTAGATGGAGAGAGACAGCTGCTGCTGACATTATGCATCACTGTATTTCACCACGATAGCTCATCTTTTGGAATATCACAATTTGCATGTGGACAATTCACGTTGTAGAATGTAAATGTAGGCTATTGCAATGGTATATTATTAGGCTGTTAACTCACCAATGATAATGTTTAGAACGCTGCAATCCTTTGCATCTGTCTTGCCAGCAACCACTGCAAACTTCTTCCCATGGATCTTCTGTAGAATGGCAGTCATATGTTGGTCGAACACACGGGGCAGGTGAGTTTGACGGATGTCAGACTCGGCATGCACACAGCCACTAAGTCCTGAATACATTTTCGTCTTGAATCTGCTGATGCGCTTGCACTAGTAATGGTTGTTTTGAAGAGGCTCTGGCTAACACTGCTTTTGCTTGTTCCCCCCTCTCAAAACACCCCAATCGAATACGGAATTATTTCTCTAGGCCTACTTGTCTGTAATTTTACAGTCATGAAATAGTTTTGGTTATTACAATAATTAGGGCTACTTTTTGATTTTTTTTAAATCAATTTCAGCCAAATTATGGAAAATTCTTGCTTATTCCACGTTTTACAGTTGATTCCATTTTTATTACCAAATTCCGCTTTTCTGTCCATGTTTCCCGCATCGCGGAAATCATAGGGCCCTACCATAGGGGATCTTTCAATGTTCTGTCTAGAAGCACAAGGAGCTGTTTGATGTACTACATAGAATGGTAAAATGGGTAAACATTAGTTTAGTGAAATGCAGCTTAATTACACAACTAGTGAAGTCAGAGGCACGGTTGTTCTTCACCCCCTGTACTCTTTTGAAGCCCCCCTCTGTACATACGCTACAGGCAGTGTTCCCTCCATTTATTTCGTCACTGAGCAAATTTCAGGTCTGCTGAACGCAAACTTGAACTTTGAAAATTCTGTGCAACTTCCCGCGCTCGTTTACTGTGAACATGGATGCTGTACATGTTTTAAGTGGTCAAGTAGGCTACTGTGGCTATTTTTTTTATCATAATGTACCAAATAAAATGCATCATTATTCCCATACCATTTATTACAGAGAATTAGACCAATTATGCAACCCTCTGCCTATTGGCTACTTAGCTTATTCAAGCCCGTCTCAAAATACAACACTGCCTCTAAGACAAAAAAAAACTCTTTACCTGACTCTTTTCAAGGATGTGCACACATTTTTTATGTTCTTGTAGGAAGCAGTCACACCCCCATTGCTGACTACAAATGATCTATAACTCGGCTAATAACTCACAAACTAGCAAAGGATATGAACAAATGTGCACACGTTGCTACATGTAGCTCTCGCTTTGATCTCAAAACAAACGCATCTAATCACAACCGCTCATGCTGTAAAAACAGTCCAGTTCAAAGTGAATGGCATAGATCCATACATGGCAATGGTCTATTTGCATATAGGCCTACTGCAGCCTGAGTCATGCCTGTCAATTCAATAGAATCCTACTCCGATACGCTCTGCATACAACAAAATCTCTTGCGTAGTTCATTTTGTATACGAAGTCGTGCATAGTACGTTTTTTGTTTCGGTATGTTGCATTGAAAGTGGCTAATATTGCGTTGATTAGATCGCAATTCCCACAGTTGATAGTGCTAACTAATGGGGAAAACACTAGAAAGTTGAGTGAAGTCCAATCTTGTGATTCTCTGTGCAGAAGTCCCAAGGAGCTGCACGCCCGCGTGCAACTAAGAGGGAACATTGGCTACAGGTATCTCTAGCTTTGCTTGCTTCTCTGCTGTTCTAGCCTAAATATCAGTGTCTCTTGCAGGATGGTGGAGCGGTGATAACACCCCAAGCTGTATAAACAAGATGTTTAGGCAGTGCAGCCCCTCATTTCTGGTTACTGGGGCAGCAGGACTGGAAAATCAAGAATGCCCTGTGTCGCTTCCACTTTTCCATCAGGAAAATGTTTGCACCACTGATTTCCACCTCTGTAGGATGATGCCAGTGATAACCTCAAACCGTTGGTCCTTCCAAGGGTCCTCTCTGGTTGCCTGAAAAGTGCCTGACCCCACCGTGGAATACTAATTGGAGTGGTGTTCACAGCCCCTTGTTGTTTCCTCTAACACTACAAACTGAGGGATCCTCAAGGTCTTTAATCTACTATTAGGAGATTGCTTTAGTAAACCGAGGAGGCTATACCCCCTAATCATCTCTTTTGGACAGCTCTTGTTCTCAGTCGCAGCTAAAAAGAAATGGAAGGAAGTGCTTGACTGCTCTCATTACCCAAGGGATTGAGCTGAATAGATTTTTCTAAGGAGCTTGATTAAGCTGCTGAAGGATTTTTGTTTGTGTTGTTTGGAGATGTGAGCTTGCATGTCAAAAGATAAAGCTTAGATTTTTCTTCAAGGTAAACACAGCTTTGACTTCCCTTAAGCCATTGTTGGCGCTGTTTTGAGCTGATCAAATAATCAACGTAAATCACACCGTAATGGAGGAGGTTCTTTGTAAAATTCATAGTTCTTATTTCCATACCCTTTAGTGAGACAAAAAGGCCCTTGTTCATGCTGGAGAGGGTGAGATAAAGGGATGGGATTAGCAGAGGAGACAGAGGAAATGGCCTGAATGGGAAGGATGGAGTGTGTCACCACGTCAGACTTCCTGTTACCATGCTCTGCGGGTGCAAAGGTCACAGGGCTGTTTGGGGCCGCTTGCAGGAGGTGCAGACGGCTCCTTCTCTGGAAAATTAACATGGCCCCTAACTTTCACCATGTCAGAGCTGGCCTGGCAGAACAGGATGCTGCACTTCTGCTGTTCTCTCCGCTCACATGCAGTCACACACTTTATCTAATGAGTCTTACGCGTTATTTTTATTTTTTACTACACTATATTCATAAGATTAGCCAAGTGGCTACGCTGGTTCTGGACCTGTGTTTGTCATAAGCATAATTGCCTCGTTAAATAAAGGTTAAATGTATAAAATACAAATTTGGGAAAACTTTGCCACAGATGGAAACCAGTATATTTGACTAAACCATCTATTGTTATTAGGGATGCACCGAGATGACGTTTTTGGCCAATACTGATAACTGATATTTTACATTTTTGCGGCCTTTTAAGCATAAGGCACTGCATCTCAGTGCAAGAGGCGTCACTACAGTCCCTGGTTTGAATCCAGGCTGTATCACATCCGGCCGTGATTGGGAGTCCCATAGGGCGGGGCACAATTGGCCCAGCGTCGTCCGGGTTTGGCCGGGGTAGGCCGTCATTGTAAATAAGAATTTGTTCTTAACTGGCTTGCCTGGTTAAATAAAGGTGACACACACACCACACCACACTGACCAAAAAGTTATTTTGTTGGCATTTACATATGTCCGCATTACCAGTAAAACATAATCAAAACCGCTTTCTTTCACTTGCTGTGCTGTTTCGTTGTTCAGTCTCAACCAGGATTTCATCATACATGTCAAGCAGTGAAGTTTCACATCTGTCTGTCCGTGGCCCCTCTTCCTCGGTGCATACTGTCACTCTCAAATGCCATTGAAATTGTAGCAGCAGTATGAGAACCTGCACATTCTCGAGCATGCAATACGGCTTTCCTCAGTAGGAAATCCTCGTCGACCCACTGTGCTGTCAGACTCATAATGCTCATGAGGCTGGCATCGCTGGTCCAAATGTCAGTCGTGAAGCTAATAGCAGTGACGCCCATAGCAAGTAGCTCATGGATGTGAGTTTCAACAATACCGTGTAACTCCGGTAGGGCAACCTATGAAAACTAGCGCCTACTTGGTAGTGTGTGCCGGTCCTCAACCAGTTGGCGAAAGCCAACATCATCCACGACAGAGAACGGTTGATTGTCAAGGGCAATGAATCCCATTATCTTGGCGTTTTAATGGATTTTGCCTTGGAGTTGTTTTGCTGAAATGTTCTTACTCTTTCAAATGACAGCTCGACCTGAACTTGCTTAGTGTTTTTCTGCTTTTGTTCTGTGTAGCACTGTATTTTTCATGACGTCATCTACCTACGTTTATATAGGTATGCACGTCAGCTTTGACATTGGTTTTGCACATCGGTGTTAAACTAGACATCGGGTGGATGCCGATGTTGGCATTTTTAGCTAATATCGGCCGGTTACGATATGCTCACCGATAGATTGTGCATCCCTAATTGTTATCAAGTTTTGGTATCTTCCATAAGAGACATGCATTTTTCTACATTGTAATGAACACCGTGCAACCTTTGGTACTGTAGGTAGGCAGGCAGGCTGCTGGCAGTCTTCGGCTGCGGTACAGCAAATCCAAGTCAGCCTGTGCTCATGGTTCTCACAGGGG
Source organism: Salmo trutta (assembly GCF_901001165.1). NCBI lineage: Eukaryota > Metazoa > Chordata > Actinopteri > Salmoniformes > Salmonidae > Salmo > Salmo trutta. The sequence continues at coordinate 30,222,047 of NC_042957.1, forward strand.
AAGTTTAATGGTAGGATACATTACTTTTGGGAGGTGGGGGTACACCTCAATGTTAGGAAAGTGTTCTTAATGTATTGTGTGTTTGTATATAGAGATATATTACACACCGTGTACAAAACATTAGGAACACCCTAGTATTGAGTTGCACCCCCTTTTGCCCTCAGTACAGCCTTTATTCGTCGGGGCGTGGACTCTACAAGGTTTCGTAAGTGTCCCCCAGGGATACTGGCCCATGTTTACTCCAATGCTTCCCACAGTTGTGTCAAGTTGCTGGATGCCCTTGGATGGTGGACCATTCACACTCTCTCAATACATTATGGTTAAAAAAAAAACTAAAGTGGACGTGCACCCTCTATTTTAAATTTTCTCCATGGCTCAGGTGGCCAAGTATAGGCCATGGCAAAAAGCTATTTTGCCCAGTAGTGACTTGCGAAGAGGAAGATCTTTGCAGGTGTTTCTGATATGAACTCAGCAAAAAAAGGAACATCGTCTCACTGTCAACTGCGTTTATTTTCAGCAAACTTAATGCGTAAATATTTGTATGAACATAAGATTCAACAATTGAGACATAAACTGAACAAGTTCCACAGACATGTGACTAACAGAAATGGAATCATGTGTCCCAGATCGAACGGGGGCTCAACATCAAAACCGTCAGTATCTGGTGTTGCCACCAGCTGTATTAAGTACTGCAGTGCATCTCCTCCTCATGGACTGCACCAGATTTGCCAGTTCTTGCTGTGAGATGTTACACCACTCTTCCATCAAGGCACCTGCAAGTTCCTGGACATTCTGGGGGGGGGGGGTGGTCCTAGCCCTCACCCTCCGATCCAACAGGTCCCAGACGTGCTCAATGGGATTGAGATCCGGGCTCTTCGCTGGCCATGGCAGAACACTGACATTCCTGTCTTGCAGGAAATCACGCACAGAACGAGCAGTATGGCTGGTGGCGTTGTCATGCTGGAGGGTCATGTCAGGATGAGCCTGCAGGAAGGGTACCACATGAGGGAGGAGGATGTCTTCCTTGTAACGCACAGCGTTGAGATTGCCTGCATAGGGGGCCGTGCAAATACTGCCCCCTATCCCCAACAAGTTAACAGTCAGCAATAATCGAATGAATTCAGAGCTTTTGAAATTATACCAAGGCAGAATATATGCTTTCCACAACCACAAGACCTGATAATTGTATCAAAAATAGTTGTACCTACTTTTTTTGCAATTGTCACTGATCTGTTTTTTTTTTTTTATGTTACAAATTTAATCAGAACCAAGCACAAGCCCACATGCTAGTGAGTAGCCACCTAATATTAAGTTTAGCCAACTTTGATCTAGGTATAATTTCACAATCTCTGATTTCAGCTAACAAGGCAAAACAGTTGAATTGTGATGAACACAACCCTGTCCACTTTGTTCAGATGTTGAAATCATGTGGCCTACCTTATTTCTCAGAATGAGAACAAGTTGCCAATTCCTTATATAATTGTTTTATGCTTATTGCACATTTATTTAGACACAGACTGAAACAGCTAATATATAACAATCTTTATTTGACTAAAATGCTGCTAGCGATACGTGGTACCGTAATGCGCGTGCGACAAGCTGAGAATTCATTTTCTGGAATGAGTGTTCATTAATACATCTGTTTTAGTAGTGTCTGCTCTGCTCAAAATTTGAGGAGTTGAAACATACCCTGTTTATTTTACTGTAATAGGAGGAGAAGTTAATGTCTCCATGTGTTTCTCAAATGCAAATAGCGAATTGAAACTGTTTGTCAGAGAGGAAGAAGTGATCTCTCATCTTTGTTGTGGAGGGTCTTAGGAGAAAGAGGTGAAGCGAGAGGTTTCACTCGCCAAAGTCTGTCCAATGCGCTTATTTATTTTGAACCTAAGCTTGTCGCCTGCCTTCCCGCCTTTGGGACAACGACTCCCATTGTTAGGGCGAAGACTTGAGCATCTCGTCATTCTATACAGGTCTCTGGTGTAAATGGGTAGGTGCACAGAAGGAGCGAATGAGACGATACCAAAAAGAGAACATGAGAACAAGCAGATTCTGCGATACCAGCATTTGAAAAACATACATTCGAATTAATTCGACATATCGCCCAGCCCTACCTGCAATATATTTCCATGGCAACCCCCGTGCACCTGTGCTGAGATGGACCCCACGTATGGAACCAAGTGGCTCTTTGGGAGCACCCGTCTCCGCGCCTCACTGCACTAATGGAAGCTGAATGAGGGAATTTAGAGCGGGACAATGGGCAGTTATAACTGATTGTTGTATCAGATTTGGAACACTCAGCCATTCACAGAGAATAAAGGGGTAAGGGGCGGTCTTCTAGGGAGCAGTCCGGCTCTATTACTGTTTAAACGCAGCACACTGGAGCTCTCTCCACATGAATGTCCCTCCATTATGACACAGTTTTCCCTGTCAGTGGCAGGGAAGGGATATAGACTACATCTTTGGTTCCCCCTCAGCCTTAAATGCATAGATATGGGGCATGAACATGGACGCTTGTCCCTCGGCCAAATTATACAATAGGGATGTGTTTTTGTATGTTCATTTGTTTAGTAAAACCTGTGTTCGTACTTCAGCTATTCACTGTGCAGATTATTGCTCATACTCTGGTGGATGAAAACAACCGTCTCATCCAGGTTTTTGTTTGGCTGTCTACGACACCAACCTAGTTATAAACAATCAATGAAGTCGTCACACGTCTGGCTTGCAGTGTAACACAAACTGTGTTTGTGTAATCCTCGCTTTTAATGTGAAAGGGGTGAATTTGAATATTGAGAATTTAGGGGTGTCAAAATACTGTCTCGCTGAGTGAGACAGATGGATGGCACTGTGGACACAAGGATTAGGCCATGATTTGTTTTTCTTAGGTGATCGTTAATACATGTTTTTACTCAAAAGATGACCCCTTGCGTACCGTACACCAGCCACTTGTTAGGAAAATAGCCTCAGCACACAAGCTAAAGGCTATCCCCCGGGGCTATGTTCTAATATATAGAAAAACAAAGACATTTTGTTACAACATGAGTCTGTTCTCCCTTGAGGCTGTAATTAAGGGCTTCTCTATTAGGGTTGGGTCTGCACTCATTAGATTAGAGATTAGATCCACCCTAGTTTAGCCCGGCTACATCATCATGCTGTTCTGTCATGGCTTCGGAGAGCTGACATTTTAGGGGTCCAGCCCAGATTTGGCTCAGAACCTCACTCCTCTAGTCCGTTGTTGGTGGGTGGGAGTTCTGGGAGGAACGAGGTCAGTGCTCTAGATCCCAGATGTGTTCCCTCAGGAGGTCCACTCCAGGGCTGGCCCCATGCCCTCTAGTGAATATCAGCTATGACATCACCAGTCCTTCAATCAGACCCCAGACTGTAATCCACAATAACATCTCCCCCAGACTCAACAGCTGTCTGGATTAAACAGGTGTTTATTTGGGGTTTGATTCATCTGTATGATAATCCCCCTATAATGTACTTCATGTAGGCTACCTCGCCCCTTACAGCCAGCTATGTTGATGTTTTTGTGTCATCTATACCAGAGGAATGTACCAAAGGAAAGCTGTTATCTGTGGAATGCTGAATCTTTTGGGTGCAAGGGTTTACAAAATGTTTGGAATTTTGACATGCTCATTATAGTTAATAAAACCATATTAAACAAAAGTTTTTGTGCAATAACTGCATATCTTCTCAGTTTTTTCATTTCATGTGCCTTCATATGACAGCAAAGTTGTGACAGTGTTCCCTTTCATTTTAGATGAGATCCCACAAAAAGTAATCATTCAAGCTAAGCACATCATGGGCTTAATATCCTCTTTTGGAATCAATCTGGAACACGTGGTGTTGGGTGTGGGCTCCCAACGTGCTGAACAAATGCATCCCTTGGCTGAAGCTAAGGTTGGGGTTGAGGCTAATTTGGACTGGGGCTAAAGCTGGAGCCAATATGGACTGGGGCTGTAGCTCTGGACTGGGGATGGAGTTCTGTGGCAGATGTTCTGGTCTAGGGCTGGAGTTCAGGGCTTGAGCTCTGGAATTGGGTTGGAGCTCTGGACTGGGGATGGAGTTCTGGATGGGTTGTACTTCTGGACTGGGGCCGGAGCTCTATACCGGGGCTGGAGTTCTGGGGCCTCATAACGGTTGCGCCATTTCTGAAAAGACAGCGTATGTACAAAAAAATGTAGATGGAGAAACTTGGCGCACGCATGTTTCCCATTTATAAATCAGACCTGTCCTGAAGCTGTTTGTGCATGAAAGAGCATTAAAGGAAATGGCAATTGGGAAGTTGATCAAATGTCTTTAGAGGTGTTGACAGAATGTTTTGTTTTGCAATGACATTTACTGTATCTGACTGTTAATGAAAGACAAAAACAATTGCAAATTGTTGTGGCCCTGTAAACAGATCATTTGAATTCAATAATGTTTTGCATTTACGCGCGCGCAATAGGCCTACTTAGTGATAGCCTATGTACTTCCATGCAAATTAAACTGTCTGATCACCTGGTAAATTCTACTGAATGTTATAAGCCGCTCACCCTTTCAGCTGAATAGCCTAGACCAAAAACTTTTAATGGCTTATCTATTTACTACTGTAAAGTGTGTCCAATGGTAGCCTATCCTAACTTGTTGTAGGCCTATAGGCTATCTCGCGAGTATGAAACCATACTCTACCGGTCTATGTATATTCGTAAACAACAGCTGGTACATAAATCTAAGGAAGTCTTGAGGTTTTGCTCACCTGAGGTAGAGTATCTCATCAAACTGTAAACCACATTATTTACAAAGAGTTTTCATCTATATTCTTCGGAGCTGTTTATTTACCACCACAAACCAATGCTGGCACTAAGACCACACTCAATCAGCTGTATACGGCCAAAAGCAAACAGGAAAACGCTCATCAAGAGGTCGGCGTTCCTAGTGGCCGGGGACTTTAATGCAGGAAAACTTAAATCTGTTTTACCTCATTTCTACCAGCATGTTAAATGTGCAACCAGAGGGAAAAAACTTTCTCGAACACCTTTAATCCACACACAGAGACGCGTACAAAGCTCTCCCTCGCCCTCAATTTGGCAAATCTGACCATAATTCTATCCTCCTGATTCCTGCTTACAAGAAAAAACTAAAGCAGGAAGCACCAGTGACTCGGTCAGTAAAAAAGTGGTCAGGTAAAGCAGATGCTAAGCTACAGGACTGTTTTGCTAGCACAGACTGGAATATATTCTGGGATTCTTCCGATGGCATTGAGGAGTACACCCCATCAGTCACTGGCTTCATCAGTAAGTGCATCGACGACATCGTCCCCACAGTGACCGTACATACATACTAGAAGCAATGGATCACAGGTAACATCAGCACTGAGCTAAAGGGTAAAGCTGCCGCTTTCAAGGAGTGGGACTCTAACCCGGAAGCTTCGAAGAACTCCGCTTGTCGGATGTGGCAAGGCTTGCAAACTATTACGGACTACAAAGGGAAGCACAGCCGCGAGCTGCCCAGTGACAGAGCCTACCAGACGAGCTAAATAACTTCTATGCTCACTTCGAGGCACACTGAAACATGCATGAGAGCATCAGCTGTTCCGGATTGTGTCACGAACCGGCTCGAAGTCCGTAACAAAAAGGGAGACAACGTGGAGAAAAGGAATAGCAAAAATATATTTATTAACTGAGGTAACATAAATACAGTTAACAATGGTGTGTAGTCAGTAATCAGTAGTGTAAGTGAGTGGTTGCGTGCATAAATGTGATAATGAGGGGTGTTGAAAGGTGCTAAAGCAAACAAACAAAACGGCCACAAAAAATGCCACAGCCAAAGTCTCTAACTGTGTGTCTGAATGGGGAAGAGGTGTATTTATCCCGGGACACAACCGGGCCCAGGTGTGTCCCATGTCGCTGACGACCCTCCCAGCTCCGCCCCCGACATCCTAATAAGGAAAACAAGAGCAAAGAGAAAGAATACGGCACACAGAGTGGGAGCGTCGTCACACTTGTTATTACTGTATATTTTGCTGCCTGTTTTTTGTCATGAATAAGGGGGTCATATATTCCCCATTTTCACAAGGCTACTAGGCTACTGTTAGAGGCGAAAGAAACGTACACCTATTTAGGTGAGGTGCTGGCTAGCGGAGTGGAACACTTTTTTTTTTTTAAAGTTAAGGAGAGCCGCATACTCTAGGAGCTCAGATGTAAAAATGTTTATGTCCAATGTTTCGCCAGACAAGCTGTCATCATCAGGGTATAATGACAAACACTGCGGGATGACTCATTTATATAGTGTCAAAAGACACACAGGTGTCTGTAATCATGGCCGGGTGTGGCCTGATATCATTGGTTAATTCTCATATATTAAAATAGCATACAAAAAACATAAATGGATAGGGTACGATCATAGATACAATTTGGCTACATAAGCCCTACAAACATTTACAATAGCAAAATCACAAGAATGGCTTCAGATCAAAGTCCACGTTGAGACCGAAGGGAGCAAGGGTCTTTAAATTAAAGATCCAGGCAGCCTCTCGTTTTAACAATAAATTGTCGAGGTCACCCCCTCCTAGGGAGGGTGACATGTTTGATGCCAATATAACGTAGAGATGAAATCGAGTGGTTTTCTTCCAAAAAGTGGGCCCCATTTTCACAAGGCTACTAGGCTACTTTTGCCTTGCAATGCAATAGTTCAACCACTAGAAACTGCATATGCATTGTCTAAAGTTTGCTGGAGGATATGTACTTAATCTCATAAAGTTTTATAAATGACAACTTTTGCTTGAACTGGCACATGCATATTTTGGGAGTAGCAACATTTTATAAATGAGGCCCTTTGACTGGAGTTGGGGCTTGAGCTCTGGACTCGAGCTGGAGCTCTGGCTTGGGCCTGGATTTCTGGACTTGGGTTGGAGTTCTGGACTGGGGTTGGTGCTCTGGGATGCTAGAGTCCCTGCAGTGGGAGTATCTATGTCTTGAGTTTAGTCAGATACTGGGCCACAGGGACACATGTTCCATGGGGTGGAGGGGAAAGCCGGAGGGGAAGTGTGCTAATATCAACCTGCTATCACTGTGGGGCTGCATCTTCTACATTGTGATGTTGGGATTGGAGTCCTTCCTTTCCTGTATCAGATGCAGCTGCAATAAGGCACCACTGGGGGTTTGTGGTATATGGCCAATATACCACGGCTAGCGGCTGTATCCAGGCACTCTGCTTTGCTTCGTGCTAAGAACATCCCTTAGCTGTAGTATATTGGCCATATACCACACCTCCTCGGGCCTTATTGCTTAATTGTATTGGTGGTATGTACAGGATACACGTGGTATACTGTACACTGTCCAACGAAGTGCTTACTTGCAGGTTCCTTCTCGACAATGCAACAACAATAAGAAATAATAAAAGAGAAGAATACAAACATAGTAAATGGCTCAGTAGAATAGAAATAATGTTTTAGCATATGTATAGTACAGAAAGGAACAATTTTTATAGTCCAATATTTACACATGTATCAGAGAAAGGGGGGGATTAAATTGTGCAGTATTAGCAATAAGACTCTGGTAGCAGAAATTGTGTGTGTGTGTGTGCGCATATCTGTGTGGGTGTGTGCATGAATGAGTACAATTTTATTTAGCAGGTGTCTAAGTCTGTCTTGAGATCAGCCTTATAAAGTCTGAAATGTGAGTTTCTGTGCTTTACCCCCTTGGCTCGTTGTGTGATCATGTCATGGGATAAGCTCTATCCCATGTGTACTTACTACTGTCTATTTGACCTTTTCTCTCTGATGGAATGTGTAGATTGGACTAACATTAGCCTAAACCATCAGGCTGGGGGTAGACCGATTTATCCCACCCTCAACAGAACTGCTTTCCCTTGCAAATCATAGAAAAACCTTGCGGACATGAGACGCCACATTTGATGCACATCATTATTGCAGTTAACTGCCTCATTCTCTGGTGTCCAAAGTTAGTAAAGAAGCATGGTTGGCTGCCACTGTGTGTGGCTGGAGATGAACTAAATGCAGTTTAGATCATGCGGCTGATGGGAATGTGGGGAGTTAGTCTAGTGGCCTACATCTCCCATTTAAAGACACTGGCCCTGTCTGAATACCTATAATTGCGTCCTTAAAAACTTCTTAGGGATCAAATCCCGTTAATGGGATCGATTTGACAACAGCCAGTGAAAGTGCAGTGTGCCAAATTCAAACAACAGAAATCTCATAATTTAAAATTCCTCAAACATACAAGTATTATACACCATTTTAAAGATAAACTTCTTGTTAATCCAACCACAGTGTCCGATTTCAAAAAGGCTTTACGGTGAAAGCATAACATGCGATTATGTTAGGTCAGCGCCTAGTCACAAAAAAACATACACCATTTTCCAGCCAAAGAGAGGAGTCACAAAAAGCAGAAATGGAGATAAAATGAATCACTAACCTTTGATGATCTTCATCAGATGGCACTCATAGGACTTCATGTTACACAATACATGTATGTTTTGTTCGATAAAGTTCATATTTATATCCAAAAATCTCAGTTTACATTGGCGTGTTATGTTCAGTAATGTTTTGCTTCCAAAACAACTGGTGATTTTGCAGAGAGCCACATCAATTTACAGACATACTCATCATAAACGTTGATGAAAGATACAAGTGTTATGCATAGAATTAAAGAACCTTCTCCTTAATGCAACCGCTGTGTCAGATTTAAAAAAAAGCTTTACGGTGAAAGCACGCCATGCAATAATCGGAGTACAGCGCTCAGCCACCAAAACAAGCCACACAGATACCCGCCATGTTGCGGAGTCAGTAGAAGTCAGAAATAGCGTTATAAATATTCACTTACCTTTGATCTTCATCGGAATGCACTCCCAGGAATCCCAGTTCCACAATAAATGTTTGTTTTGTTCGATAAAGTTAATCTTTATGTCCAAATACCTCCTTTTTGTTTGCGCGTTTAGTTCACTATTCCAGACAAAGTCAAAAAAGTTCTATTACAGTTTGTAGAAACACCATTACAATTTGTAGAAACATGTCAAACGATGTATAGATGCAATCTTTAGGATGTTTTTATCATAAATCTTCAATATTCCAACTGGACAATTCCTTTGTCTTTAGAAATTAAAGGGGAACGGAGCTCGTGCTCACAGCCGCGCGCGTGACTAAACTAAAGGCTTTCAGCCAGACCACTGGTTCAAACAGCTCTTATTCGCTCTCCTTTCACAATAGAAGCCCGAAACAATGTTCTAAAGACATCTAGGGATGCCTTAGGAAGTGCAATCTGACCCCACAGACACTGTATATTGGATAGGCAATCACTTGAAAAACTACAAACCTCAGATTTCCCACTTCCTGGTTGGATTTTTCTCAGGTTTTCGCCTGCCATATGAGTTCTATTATACTCACAGACATCATTCAAACAGTTTTAGAAACTTCAGTGTTTTCTATCCAAATCTACTAATACTATGCATATCTTAGCTTCTGGGCCTGAGTAGCAGGCAGTTTACTCTGGGCACGCTTTTCATCCGAATGTGAAAATACTGCCCCCCAGCCCAGAAACGTTAACGGTAGGCAGTTTGAGTATGCAAAAAACAAAAAAAAAAATGTGTAGTATGCGACATTTCCAAAATAAAGTATGGTTTAAATGCCTGGATGTTATACTAATTTTGGCTCTTCATCTAGTAGAATTCGATGCACGGTTTTCCACACCTGCATTGGTAGATGTGGGCTGCAAGTGATAGGCCCTGGTTCTTTTCAAGTAGCCAACAACAAAACTAGGCTACTTACATGGGAAGATGCCCAAAGCTCCTGCAGTGGTGTTCAAATGAAGGATAAGTAGTTTTTGTTCTCCTTAAAAAGTTCACGAGCATCGGGCAAAATTTTTACCCAAAGTGGATTTTTGTTTTTTCACTGAAGTGTTTTTTGTTCTCTTCGCCTTTTTGTCAGAGCTTTTAAACTAAATACACAGGGACTCTGGATGTGGCTGCGTTATTAATGTCATGCTAATCGGGCCTTTTGATTTTGAAATTATTAAATGTATGTATCAAGGCTTAGCAGTCATTCTGATCTCGTTCCCAATGATCAGAGCTTTACTTAATTATGTTGCATTTCTGAATTTGCTATGCAACCGATTGTCCACTTTTTTTTCAAAACATTGGACACACCTACTCATTTAAGGATTTTTCTTTATTTTGACTATTGTAGAATAATAGTGAAGACAAACTATGAAATAACACATGGAATCATGTAGTAACCAACATTTATTTTATACAAATCAAAATATTTGAGATTCTTCAAAGTAGCCACACTTGATGACAGCTTTACACACTCTTGGCATTCTCTCAACCAGCTTCACCTGGAATATTTTTCCAACAGTCTTGAAGGAGTTCCCATGTATGCTGAGCACTTGTCGGTTGCTTTTCATTCACTCTGCATTCCAATTAATCCCAAACCATCTCATTTGGGTTGAGGTCGGGTGATTGTGGAGGCCAGGTCATCTGATGCAGCACTCCATCACTCTCCTCCTTGGTCAAATAGCCCTTACACGGCCTGGAGGTGTGTTTTGGGTCTTTGTCCTGTTGAAAAACAAATGATAGTCCCACTAAGCGCAAACCAGATGGGATGGCGTATCGCTGCAGAATTCTGTGGTAGCCATGCTGGTTAAGTGTGCCTTGAATTCTAAATAAATCACCATCATACCTCCTCCATGCTTCACGGTGGGAACCACACATGCAGAGATCATCCGTTCAGCTACTCCGCGTCTCACAAAGACACGGCGGTTGGAACCAAAATCTACAATTTGGACTCATCAGACCAAAGGACAGATTTCCACCGGTCTAATGTTTTTTTATTTTTTTATTTTTTTATTTCACCTTTATTTAACCAGGTAGGCAAGTTGAGAACAAGTTCTCATTTACAATTGCGACCTGGCCAAGATAAAGCAAAGCAGTTCGACAACATACAAAAACACATAGTTACACATGGAGTAAAACAACATACAATCAATGATGCAGAAGAAAAAATAAGACTATATACAATGTGAGCAAATGATGTGAGATACGGGAGGTAAAGGCAAAAAAATGCCATGGTGGCAAAGTAAATAAAGTATGGCAAGAAAAACACTGGAATGGTAGATTTGTAGTTTGAGGAAAGTTAAAAGTTAAAATATAAATAATATGGTGCCAAGGAGCAAAATAAATAAAATAAATAAATACAGTAGGGGAAGAGGTAGTAGTTTGGGCTAAATTAAGGATGGGCTATGTACAGGTGCAGAGATCTGTGAGCTGCTCTGACAGCTGGTGCTTAAAGCAAGTGAGGGAGATAAGTGTTTCCAATTTTAGAGATTTTTGTAGTTCGTTCCAGTCATTGGCAGCTGAGAAATGGAAGGAGAGACGACCAAAGGAGGAGTTGGCTTTAGGGGTGACCAGAGAGATATACCTGCTGGAGCGCGTGCTACAGGTGGGTGCTGCTATGGTGACCAGTGAGCGGAGATAAGGGGGGACTTTACCTAGCAGGGTCTTGTAGATGACCTGGAGCCAATGTGTTTGGCGACGATTATGAAGTGAAGGCCAGCCAACGAGAGCATACAGGTCGCAGTGGTGGGTTGTATATGGGGGTTTGGTGACAAAACGGATGGCACTGTGATAGACTGCATCCAGATTGTTGAGTAGGGTATTGGAGGCTATTTTGTAAATGACATCGCCGAAGTCGAGGATTGGTAGGATGGTCAGTTTTACGAGGGTATGTTTGGCAGCATGAGTGAAGGATGCTTTGTTGCGAAATAGGAAGCCAATTCTAGATTTCACTTTGGATTGGAGATGATTGATGTGAGTCTGGAAGGAGAGTTTACAGTCTAACCAGACACCTAGGTATTTGTAGTTGTCCACAAATTCTAAGTTAGAACCGTCCAGAGAAGTTATGTTGGATGGGCGGGCAGGTGCAGGCAGCGATCGGTTGAAGAGCATGCATTTAGTTTTACTTGTGTTTAGGAGCAGTTGGAGACCACGGAAGGAGAGTTAAATGGCATTGAAGCTCGTCTGGAGGGTTGTTAACACAGTGTCCAAAGAAGGGCCAGAAGTATACAGAATGGTGTCGTCTGCGTAGAGGTGGATCAGAGATTCACCAGCAGCAAGAGCGACATCATTTATGTATACAGAGAAAAGAGTTGGCCCAAGAATTGAACCCTGTGGTACCCCCATAGAGACTGCCAGAGGTCCAGACAGTAGGCCCTCCGATTTGACACACTGAACTCTGTCAGAGAAGTAGTTGGTACTATGTAATGTACTTTGCTCATGTTTCTTGGCCCAAGCAAGTCTCTTCTTATTGGTGTCCTTTTAGTAGTGGTTTCTTTGCAGCAATTCGACCATGAAGGCATGATTCACACCATCTCCTCTGAACAGTTGATGTTGATGTCTGTTACTTGAACTCTGTGAAGCATTTATTTGGGCTGCAATCTGAAGTGCAGTTATTCTAATGAACGTATCCTCTGCAGCAGAGGTACATCTGGGTCTTCCTTTCCTGTGGTGGTCCTCATGAGAGCCAGTTTCATCATAGAGCTTGATGGTTTCTGCGACTGCACTTGAAACTTTCAAAGTTCTTGAAATTTTCCGTATTGACTGACCTTCATGTCTTAAAGTAATGATGGACTGTCATTTCTCTTTGCTTATTTGAGTTATTTTTGTCACTATAAGGACTTGGTCTTTTACCAAATAGGGCTATATTCTGTATACCTACCTTGTCACATCACAACTGATTGGCTCCAAGGCATTAAGACGGAAGGAAATTCCAGAAATGAACTTTTAACAATGCACACCTGTTAATTGAAATCCATTCCAGGTGACTACCTCTTGAAGCTGGTTGAGAGAATGCCAAGAGTGTGCAAAGCTGTCGTCAAGGCAAAGGGTGACTACTTTGAAGAATCTCAAATATAAAATATATTTTGTTTAACAGTTTGTTTTTGGTTACTACATAATTCCATATGTATCATTTCATAGTATTCTACAATGTATAAAATAGTACAAATAAAGAAAAACCCTTGAATGAGTTGGTGTGTCCAAACTTTTGACTAGTACTGTATGTTACAGCACTTTGTTTTCACAAATAAATATGAAATGGAACCAAATTATCTGTTTTTGTCTTCAGGCCCTTTTTAAATAGGAGAGGTGGGCTATATGGTCCACTAAGGCATAGGTGGAATGTGATAGTATTCCTATAACCAGCTTGAGTAGGCCCATAACGCCATTCTTGTTCTTTTCAGTATAGAGAAATGTATCTAATTGGAAATTGGCTTTTATCAGGCTGGTTAATGCGATGCATGTCTGTTGAAATAATGCAATGCATATATGTTGAATCCTACTTAGCCAATCATGAGCCACTACTGCGTTGCGACTGTGGGATACGGCATCCTTTTTACTAAACAGTACATGCTAAATAGTATGCAGTTTAGGTATGTGGCATGCTAGTATGGTTATTCGATCACAGCTACTAACTAAACCAGTGAGTCTCATTGATTCTCAGGAGTCCTAGAATTAGCTTTTTACTGTCTTTCCCATCAAGCCACCACACATACCTTACTGCAAAGTCCTTCAGAGGTCAACTGGGCCCTGTAAATGAGAGCCACCCAGAAGGGCTGTTGTAGGGCGACAAGTAGCCTAGAGGTTAAGTGCGATGGGCCAGTAATTGAAAGGTCGCTGGTTCGAATCACTGTCTACGCCCTTGAGCAAGACACTTAACCCAATATTCTCCTGTAAGAGTGTCTGCTAAATGATAAAAATAAAAATGTCTTATGTAAGGGAGGCCATTATGGCTGGGCTGTTGGACTAACAGTGGGACACAGTAGCCCAGCAGCTGACAGTGATTGATCCCTGTATTGTTGTGCTCACACAGGCTGCAGGTCTTTGTAGAGGAGACAACGTTGGTATCACAGTTGCTGCCGCAGGGATGGATGGCGACTATGGGAGGAATTCATAGACCACAAAGGAGTTTACTATACAAACAAGGGGAATTGAGGTTGCGTTAGGGCTAGTTGGCTCAGTACACAAATACAAGTGGGTTTTATGACATGGGGTAAAGCTACTAGGTCCTGATAAACTAAATTGTTGATGATTTTGAGTTTTACTGGCATTGACCAACAAATTAGATCTACCTAAATGTCCAAGTAAAAATGTTCCAGCATCTCATAACATGATTCTCATTTAATTTCAAAAACACTTTAATTAAAGCAATTTGTTCCACACCACTGAGTCTGAAGTACTGCACACTTAACGTCTCCCCATGCTGTGGAGTTTGTCTGAACTCTAGAGGAAACCGATTCAAACAGGCTTTTCTCTTGCCATTGAGACCATTACTGCTTGTGACCCTCTTTGTTGCTGCCGAGGTAACAGTGTGAGCTGCATGCACAACTGGGAACTTCCTGTTGCTATAGCAACTCTGTTAAATCCCAGATGGGGCACAAAGTTTGGTTTAGACGTGTTCCTCAGGAAAACCAATTCAGCCCACTTGAGTGGCGCCTATAGCTCCCACACTCTTACTTAAGTAAGGCATCCCAACATTGGGACTGTGCTTTGTGTGTGTTTGTGTAAGTCAGTGCCTTATGTGCGAGACACAGACTGAAACTCATACATTGGTCTGTTGTTTTAAGTTATTCAATCATACTGCAGGGTCTGTGTTGTTATCCTACCTGACGGTGCTAGGCCTAGGAGTTTTCAAAGAGCAGGAATATCCTGTCTCAAATGTAATCATGTCCTACATCACTGACAAGCCACAGTTATTTTGACTCGTGGAGTGAATGATAATATACACAGAACAAATATAAACGCAACATGAAACAGGGGCCCAACTCTTTACATGAGCTGAAATAAAAGATTGCAAAAGTATTTCTCTTAAATGTGCACAAATTTGTTTACATCCTAGTTAGTGAGCATTTCTCCTTTGCGAAGATGATCTATCCACTTGACAGGTGTGGCATATCAAGAAGCTGATTAAACAGCATGATCATTACACAGGTGCACTTTTTGTCACACAACACAATGCCACAGATGTCTTACGTTTTGAGGGAGCGTGCAATTGGCATGCTGACTGCAGGAATGTCCACCAGAGCTGTTGCCAAATAATTTGATGTTAATTTCTCTACCATAAGCCGCCTCCAACATTGTTTTTGTGGAAATACCGGGCAGATGGCAGACAGTGTATGGCGGTTTGCTGATGTCAACGTTGTGAACAGTGCCCCATAGTGTTGGTGGGGTTATGGTATGGGCAGGCATAAGCTATGGACAACGAATGCATTTCATCAATGGCAATTTCAATGCACAGAGATACTGGGATGAGATCCTGATGCCCATTGCCGTGCCATTCATCCGCCGCCATTACCTTATGATAATGCATGGCCCAATGTTTCAAGTCTTTTCATCCTTTGGGGCATCTGGACATTCCTCTTAGTTTAATTCCTGGAAGCTGAAAATGTCCCAGTTCTTCCATAGCCTGCACACTCACCAGACATGTCACCAGTTGAGCATGTTTGGGATGCTCTGGATCGACGTGTACGACAGCGTTCCAGTTCCCGCCAATATCCAGTAACTTCGTAAAGCCATTGAAGAGGAATGGGACAACTCTATGCGATGGAGGTGTGTCTCGCTGCGTGAGGCAAATGGTGGTCACACCAGATACTGACTGGTTTTCTGATCCACGCCCCTACAATCTGTGACCAACAGATGAGTCTGTATTCCCAGTCATGTGGAATCCATAGATTAGAATTGCTTTCAATTGACAGATTTTCTGTAACTCAGTAGTAGAATCTTTGAAATGTTGCATTTTATATTTTTGTTCAGTATAAAAGCATGTGTGTTATGCCTTGCGGCTGTTTGATGGAAATAAGATAGGCATGTGCCCTGGGCACTGCTGTACATAGTGGTAAAAAATGTAAGCTTCATTCCAATACTTGTGGCTTTTCGCTCTCCCCGTATTCATCTAACAGCAGAACTCATTGTCATTTGACCTCAATAAAGGGCTTTAGAGGAAAGAGAAAATTGACATTTTGTGCCATGAGACCCAGGCAATTAGCTCCTTTTGTCTGTGGTCTTTTCATCCTTTGGGGCGTCTGGACATTCCTCTTAGTTTAATCCTGCTGTGACCCTCCCACTGATGAGTCCGCTCAACATAGACCCTGTTATCCATCCTGCCTCCTCCCCCTTAAGCACGACAAGCAGTTTTGATCTCTCTCTTGGGGCACGCATCCCTTCATAGTGCACACTTTGGGGATACCAACTCTACTTCAGAGTGCGTCTCCCTAAAAATGCCCCTGCATCATTTGGGGGATGAGCATGAGTAATCGAGTACTCGGCCGTCCCAAAAATCTTTTACCAGAGAGCGAAATTTTGTCTTGGAAGACCACGTTAATTTGCTTTCACTCTAGTATTCAATATCTGCATGTGCATTTGCGGGGCACAACAATAAAGAAACCAAGCATCACGCTTCTCCCTAAATTCCCTTTTCCCTCCGTCTCACTCAGTCAATTGCGTCCCGCCCGCTAGCTCAACACACATGCTGAGTACGCTGACAAGCTCCCGTTAGGCCTACCGAAATAAACGCCTATTAAAAATGGATCTAACTGATGGGATTCACAAGCTACATTCCTTGCCAAATGACGACAGTTTTTTAAAAATCACAAATTCAAAATGGACTGGTTGACTGAAGTAGGGACGTATGTGTTCCAACAACGAGCGCTGCAGTTTTGGAATAATTGTGTCCCGTCTATTTAACGATGGGGTTGAATATGTATTGACTCAAGACATTTCAGCTTTTCATTTTTTAAATCATTTGTGTAAGTGTCTAAAAACATAATTCCACTTTGACATTATGGGGTATTGTGTGAAGGCCAGTGACACATCTCAATTTTAATTTATTTGAAATTCATGCTGTAGCACAACAAAATGTGGGAAAAGTCAAAGGGTGTGAATACGCTCTGAAGCCACTGTGTATATGGGGCAATTAGGATTTGTTATCTGTAATGGTTATGATAAATTAGGCATTGTTGTGCACTGTTGGCATATAGATAAATGTGCAGGCCTTGTGTTCTAAAAATTGTTTCTCAAATGCCCATCCCTAGCATCATTTTCTGCTGTACCCTACTACGGTGCACTACTGTTCGAAACATGGCTTCTAAGACCCTCTATCGTGTGTACTGTAGACCCGTCTGTTTCACTGTACATTGACATGACTTGAGCCCTCCCATCTGTCACCCAATGTGTGAAATTAGCACTAATACTGGGATAAAGATTTGGCCCAAATGTAATTTAGGTGCTCGCCTGCTAACACCATTAGAATAACTGAGTTATAACACCATGTCGATGCTTGTGAGTCACTGCTGGTGCTGAGAATAGTACGATTGTCTACACTCTGGAATGGTGTGTAAAACTTTCCTTTGAGGACAGGCTCCTCTGAGCTCTTTAAACTCCTGTCATTTAGGTTAGATAGGAGCCAACCCGCAATGGGTCTGTGTGTGAATGCTTGTGTGTGTGTGTGTGTAGTTAGCTAGCTGCTGCAGCACCAAGCTGGTGTCCCCCAAGGAGAGAGGAGAGGGCTGGCATGCCTGTGCCAGTGAAAGGCGGCAGGGCCAGGGAAAAGGAAAAGGATGGAGTGAGTGAAGGAGTGGTTAGCCTTGGTCCCTGAACACAAGTGTCCATTAACAATCCATCTCTTGGCACATACACAGCCGGGGTGGGGTCTGCCTCCTTCGCTCACGCTCTCCCTCCTCCCTCCCCCATTCTCTCTCAGCAGAGTTTGGCTTCCTCTCTCGCCCTCATTCTTCTCTCGGTCTATGCCTGTCCCCCTGAGTTTGGTGTGGTAATGACAGCAGTGTATAGAGCAGGAGGAGGTTGATCAGCTGGAATACAGCACAGGACGGTGAAAGGAAAGGACTGAGTCTTGAGTCGGCCGTCAGCGGGGGAGAGATCACGGTAAGGTGCTGCTCAGTACTCTCACCCAGCGCCACACCACAGCGGTGCACTGGGTTACTGTACTGGGGCTACTTCTCTGAGGCTGACATGGCTGGCTAATAGTCAGTGCAGTTCATCCGCCGTTCACTTTGATAGAATGTGAGGTCAGCTGTTTTGAGTTTAGCTGGACGCAAAGAGTGTTCAGAGTTCAGCCGTTCCTGGAGCTCATGGGTCATACGATTGAGTAGATATGGTAATGAACAAGCATTTCTCTACACCCGCAATAACATCTGCTAAACATGTGTATGTGAGCAATAAATGTGATAATATTTAAAAATACTGGCAAATTTACTTTGCCTAGTCATTGTCCAGCTGTCATTTAATTAACCAGTGATTTGATTGGAATAATCAGTGAGGGGCGTTGTCCTGGTTGTTGTTGCAGTGACATCCTTGTTTTGCCAAGCACATTGACTGACCCGGTGTGTTATGAGACGTGACTTCATAATTAATGCATGTGTGCGCAGCTGGTGACCGTGTGTATTGTCACAAAGCCTGAAGATACAAGGGCTTGATAAAGAGTTGCAACACTGTACTACAACAAAACAGCTAACCTGTGTCTAAAGATAAAACAGAATGGCAGCTCCGCACTAATGTATTCTCCTGCCACTGTCTGGGGGATGTTTTTATTGGAGGGGGGTGGGTTGGGGGATAGAGTCCTGGGATAAGGGGGAAATGAAAGCCTGCCTGTCGCATATCCTTTTGAAGCTGCAGCATTCCCGCTATGGTATGCCTCGGTGGGGAGCAGAACCTAAGCAAAACAATCCCCAGACCAGCGCCACAGTGCAGGAGCGCTCTTAGCGACATCCTTTTTTTCTCTCTGGTTTCCCATTTAAGAAGAGACACTATCAGTACAATTACTACTCTAAAGCTCTGTTGCACCAAAAACCTGTTTAAAGAGGTTGATCGAGAAATAAGCTGATAACTAGGCTAACAATTGTCCTCGCGTATGGAGTTTCAATGTGTTTAGACTTGGTGTTTGCTACTAGGAGACTCTTCTGCATGCAGGAGGAAACCAGTTTGAGATGTACCAGATGGTTCAGACAAGTTACATAAGGCATGCCATAAACATTTAATTCGTATAGAAAGGACATATGGGGGGAAGCGCTTACGGCAAGCTAGATAGGGGGGGGGGGCACTTTTTCAGTCCACGCATGATCTGCATTTCCATTTTGAGTACAAGGCTAGATGGAGATTTCCCAGACCTGAGTGGGTATGTGAGAGCATGCAAGTCCTATTGTTGTTTAGCAGTGTGGGAATGAGAGCGAGGGGAGAGAGGGGGGGGAAGAGGCCTTGAATCTCCTGTCTGGGGAGTTGTTGCCCTGGGGCGAGATGGAAGGAGAGGCTGAAACATAACTAGAGACCTGCTTTGCTGCAGGAGGAAAAAGCTAACACTGCAGCCAGTTGGGAATGAGCAGAGAAATGATCTTTATCACAGACTGCCAGTATTGCTTCATGTCAGTTCTTGGGACTACCTGAGAACATTGAAAAAAAAAGAAAAAAAAATAGGATCATTTGCGTATTGTGTGTGTGTGTCTTAGACATGTCTTAATGGTTTTGATTCCAGACTTTGTCACTGCAGTCAGTGTACTTTAATTGTCCAAATGTGTCTAATTAGTGTAATGAAACAATAGGCTGTGTTGCGGTGTAGGGAGGTGAAGTGTTTGATCCGACTGGGGATAAGCTAAATCCCTTATCACTTTACACGCTCCACATAGCCTACACTTGGGCTGGAGGTGTACAGCAAACAAAACACACACCGACATGCTTAAAATACCCCAGACTGTCACACCCACAGTTCTCCTAGCGTAAGTGATTATCATATAGCCGTAGATCGAGACGCGTGTTTTTACGAGGATAAACACTTAGGCTAACCACCACCCACCTCCAGAACCAGTGTGTGTGTTGAGGCTGTGACTTCCTGTCTGCTGGATTATGTCTGTGATATTAGCCTCTTAAAGAAAATGCCATCTGACGGCATGAGATGACGAGAGAGCACGTCAGTCATTTGTCTCTATGGAGAGGCCATTTTGTTTTTTGCTGACAAGGACCCGGATTGGTTTTGACAGGCTGTGTTTCACTTACTCCCATGATGTGCAAGCTTTGCAGATTTGGGATTTAGCCTGCAGTCTGCTGGGGTGGTCAGATCCTGGTTCCAATGAATGGCTGAGCAAGTCACTCCCCTGTGGCAAATTGGTAGAAATATGCTCTGAGTTTTGAACCTGTAGCCTATAGTATTCAACATGGTATTCTATTTCAGGTAATCTCTGTTGTGATTTAATTTACCAGCCTGAACCTGCACTACATTCAGGTTAGGATTATCAGGGAATTGATGTTATGTTAAAAATACTATTTTCTTTTGATTAGATTAGGCCTAGATGTAGACTATTTCTTTGTAAAGGATTGTGTGATTTATAGGCCTAATTTGAACCGTTTGATGTGTAGCTTAGACCGACACATCTTGTCTTTTATTTGTGTTTTTGTGTGTCCTGAATGTAGCCCGCACATCAGTGAGGAAGTGGTGTCTGTTACAATGCCATTCGTAGAGTTAGGTTGATTCTTTTCTTAAATTGAATAAAGTTTGTTCCATCTGTTCCTTGTTATCAGGGTCTGAATGCTCACTGTTGTCGATGCGTGTCAGCGGCACAGTGTTCTTATCAGCCTCAATGTAATTGTATTCGTTGCAATTGTATTCGTTGCAGAGGTCTTCTTGGCCTTAACCTGATTAAGCCTAATCGGAATTGAAGAAGCCCAAAATGTGTTCTCCTAGCCTGTTCATTCTGTTACCTTTTGCTACTAAAGTGTCGCTCATCCCTGTTAGTTCTGGACAGAATAATCCTTTTCTTGGTTACATTTTCAACTATTCCCTGAGTCTTCTCGGCTGCTGCCTCCCTTTATTCCCCTGTCAACTTGTCACATGACCCCTTGTGAAATGTGTGGAACCAAAAAAAGACCATAAAATGGCTCCTCTCCTTCGTAACTCAGTGGCTAGTCATGCGTGAGGGACCATTTTTCTATTTATAAACCGCCCCTGCATGTAACCCAGAATATTGTTCCGCGCGTGTGTGCGCTCCTCTCATAATGATTGCTACAAGAATAGTTTAACTGAAGTGAACCATGGAATGCCAGGTACATGATCAATTCTGACTTTATTCTACAGAGGTTTACAATGCAATCACATTTGTTATCAGGAGAGAGGAAATAAACCGATTTCGTCAGGGTAGATAATTTGATTTAAGTGAATTAGTCTCTACAGAGAGTCATTGCTCCACCCTGCAGCGCCTTGTCCATTTTATTTCAGAGGCTATGTCCTCTCTGGAACATGACGTTTCCAACCCAATTAATGTCAAAACGCCATTACCCAGAGACTCAGGCAGCTGTAATATCGTTGCATTATTTTATTTTGAGCCGTGCCCTTTTCTGTGATACTGAGAGAGGCGTGGCGAGGCGAACCTTAACCTCTTGCCCTTGAGTTCTGTTGTCATGGTGAATGAGTAAATGCGTTGTGCAGAGCTGTTCCCTTGTCACTGATATTTGGGTAGAAGCCCTGCCTGGGGCCACTGCTCTTCTCTGGTGGGGGATGCAGTTAGCCCCTTAGCAGGCCACTGCCCTTTTGTACCATCACCCCACATGACATTTTAGTTAGCTCCAATTACATAATGTCCAAGAAATCCGTCATAATGAAACACGGCTGACAAAAATGCTGCTGATATTATGGCGTCCTCATCGTCTTTCGAATTGCGGTGTTGTGTTACATGAGAAGAAAAAAGAACACAATGTAGACAATGAATTTATTTACAATTTGACCTACCTAAAACAAGCAACATGACAATGTACAGGCATAAAATGTGGCTTAATTTACTTGAAACTAAAGTTCACTGAAGTGAGACTTTGTCCTTGTGTTTCTTGGCTATTTACATAGATTTGTTCACAAACTATGGTTGTTTCTCAATGTAACATTTCATCTGTTAGGGAAGACAATCCGGCTACTACTCAGACTTTCAATCTCACAGGAACAAACATGACTTAAGTCGCGTTACACCGCTAACTTCCTGCCCTTAAAGGGGCAGGTGAAAATTGGTCTCATCTGTGATATTTTGGTTAGTGGACCAAAAGGTTAATTTTAGGCCCTGGCTCATTTATTATTAGCTAGTGATTTGGGAATACATATGATACGATGTTATATTTCCTGGTTTAACTCTATCCCTCTTTCTCTCTGTGTGCAGTGTGACTGGGGACCATGACGACAGAGGTGGGATCTGAGACGGAGGTGAGGAAAGAACCGGAGAAGGCAGAGGAGCAACCTGCAGCACCTGAATCAGAACCAGCAGCCACCAACCAGACAGACGAGGCCAAGGCCGCAGAGCAGTCCGCCAACGACCACCCCGCTCCGGCCACCGACTCAGCCGAGGCCCCCACAGAGGCCAAGGAGAAGCAGGAGGAGGCCCAGCCCGCTGACAACGCCACACCACAGGAGGGCGAGGACACCCCAGCCTCACCACCAACCTCAGAGAAGAAAGGCATCTCCAGGTTCCTCCCTCCATGGCTTAAGAAGCAGAAGTCTCAGAGCCAGGTGGGACCCAAAGAGAGCCAGGCTGCACCCAAGGAGGAGGCAGGCGTTGCCTCCGTGAAGGAGGAGGACGGTGAGAAGGGGGAGCAGGCCGAGGCAGAGCAGACGTCATCGCCCACAGCAGCCGAACCACAGGTGGAAGAAGAGAAAATAAACGGAGAGTCGAAACCAGAACAGAAAGAGGAAGTGAAATCGGAGGAAAAAGAGGAGGAGAATCATTCCACTGGCAGTGCAGACACTCAGGTATGCTAGCCTATATTGGCCATATTAACACTTCACACCTCTTACTGTCTCTCCATTATCTTTGCTTGTGTTTTTCAATTCAACGATTCTCAGATTTAGATTGATTTCCTCTCTGGCAGATGAGAACCCAGATTACTCTGTTTACTATAGCTCTGCTTATCAAGATGGTCTTCTCAGCTGGCTGTCTGACAGTAGCGTGTCATTGTTGACCTTGCAGTCACACGACCTGATTCAACCACAGCAAGCCAAGCAGGGACCCTGAGGAATTGGTGCCACTTAGCTCACTTCACTAGATCTCTGTGCCAAGGTTCCCCTTCAGCCCTGTTAGGAGTTATGAGTTAGAAACAAGCTCTGTTGATACAGTATTAGTCAGTCAGTCACAAAGAAGGTACATATCTCTTAGTATAGAGATGTTGAATGTTCTCCTCATTTGTCCTTTATGATTTTATTACGTTGGAATCGCTGTAAGCTATTATGCTGCAGAAGAAACATCTCCTCGTTGTGCTTGTCGATATTCCAGCCAAACCCCAGCCCTTTTCCATGTTTTAAGACTTTGATCCGCCCAATGACATCATCTACAGTGATCAAGCCAATGGAAAACATAATGAGTGCTGGTTAAAAGCTGTGTGTACTGCGATAAAGTTACACTATGGTTCTCCTTGCAGATCTGTGCTGACAGAATTGATGGCACTAAGCAGAACTAGGCTACTCTTTGACAAACCACTGTTGACAAAATGACCTTTGTGGATGTGAAGGGTTTTTCTTGTTCGCTCTCTGAATCTCCTCTTGGTGATTTGTGTCTAGCCTGCTAAGGAGGAGAAAGCAGCAGAGGAATCTCAGGAGAAGAGCGCAGCAGAAGAGGAGAACAAGGAGGCAGAGGAAGGAGGAGAGGAGAAGAAAGACGAGGAAGAGAGCCCGAAGCCTGAGGGTGGACATTCTTTTATCAAGTCACCGCTGAAACTGACCAAGAAGGTGAAGATGGTGATGTGTCACGTGACCATGCTTGATGGAAGCCAGTTCCCCTGCGAGGTGGAGGTGAGTCTCTCCAATATTTATTGTTGTTCTAAGCAAAGTAACACACACGTTCAAAGTCCAGATCCCAGACAAACCCCAAAATATAATTGTTTCTGGACACTTCAGATCATATCGTTTAATATTGGTGATAGAAGTCAGACCAGATGTTAAGCTAGTGTTTAACCCTTTGACGCGTAGGAACACAGGGGTGTGATCATTCTACAGTGGCCCCTGCAGCGTACGCTCAACCCGGTGTGATTAGAACACTTCATTAAACGTCGAGTTACGATTGACGCAACAGTCAGCGTTTGAGCTGGCCACACTTGTTTTTTTTGTTTTTTTTCACAAAACATTTTGCACAAAGGTTATGTCCTCGACATGTGCAGTTTATTTATGGATGCAATTTTCAGACATTCACAGAAGTAGCAACAGCGTAACACAATTCTCATCCAAATCAGAAAATGTAGGCCAAATCGGTCCTAGCGCTAACTGTGTAAATAGTGAGCAAACAAGCTCACTCTCAGCTGACAGAAACCATAATACGTATTAACTGAAAGCATTTACTATTTACAATTAATCACATCACGGGTGAGCTTACCAATCATCGAAATTATTTAGTAATACACTTTCTAAAAGTCGAAAGTAATCCGACGGTGGGTAGTTTGTGTGCATCGCCATGTTTGTTTTTTCTGCGTCAACTAAAGAGGTGACAAGATGAGTTGGGTCTGTTTTCAGTATGCATGTTGAAGGCGAAGAGGGTGTGTCATCTACCATAATTCACTTCCCATCATTGACTTCCGGAAGTTTACTCGAAAGACGAGTGAACCGTCCCTTAACCTTGTTACAACATCTTCATCTTGTTATAACATCTTGCTAAAACATCTTTGGTCTGACAGGCGTTTGCGTGACACCCAGAATGCATTGAATGATGTTAATAAACATGGCTCCACACACAGTGGGTTAATATGGCTTAGCATTAGCTCATCATAATCAGTAAAACCTTCAAAAAAGCATTTTACACATGTCCATTACAATCTATGCAATAATAAGAATACGTTATTTGTCGCAAGTACTTGAAAATGTGAATAAAGCAGTAAATACATGATTACCACACAAACCATTATGCGCCATACGGCCATATGGTGTACTACAGTACAAACAACACAACACGATATACAGAAACTATTTTCATAGCGTAATAAGGCACTTACTTTGATAGGAATGCACACATGTTCAAAGTTATTATTAGTAAGGAAAACGATAATGAAAGCAATGGGGCGCCAGCCAGAAAATGTGCCAGTGGGATAAAGTTTGTGCAGGTCCTGTTCTGACTGGAGATGCACAAATGTCTGCATACTTGACCCGAGGAAACACTGGAGAAGTGTTTGGGCTCGCATCAAAGAGCACGGTTTGTCCATCTCATCGTAATGCCTCAAACTTTAATTGTCCACCACAATGAAATGGTCTGTGAATTATTGAGGAGGCGGAACACACTTCAATTCAAACTGTCAAATAAAACTTGTTTGAAAATAATTTGAAATTGACAAGTTGAAACAAAGTATATAGATAATTAGCAGGCAGCATCCCTTGGTTTGAGGGTAGTGTGGGTTAACTGTCCTGTTGCGTAACAATCACATTTTGTACCAGTGAGTGCATTCTCATATCATGCACATAAAAAATAACTCTCACTGGGGAGAGTTGGAGATATAAGGTTAAAGGTGATGGATAATATTTTCTCAACTATATACACTGAGTGTATAAAACATTAAGAACACCTTCCTATATTGAGTTGCACCCCCTCTTTTTGCCCTCAACAGCCTCAATTCGTCAGGAAACTGTTGAGCTTGAAAAACCGGTGCGTCTGGCACCTACTATCATACCCCTTTCAAAGGAACTTAAATATTTTGTCTTACTAAATCTCTTAATTGTCTCAAGGCTTTTTTTTAAGTGACATCAATAATGGATCATAGCTTTCACCTATTTTTACCTGGTCAGTCTGTCATGGAAAGAGCAGGTGTTCTTAATGTTTTGTACACTCAGTGTATGTATTGTGACTAGAGCTAGCACAATTTGATTGTACAAGATGCAACTTTGTCGTAGATTTTTTGTTATACAGAAATAACAAAACATGCCGAAAAGCTGCTATGCTGTTCAATGTAGCCAAGTCAAAAATCCCGACCTACGGTTCACAAATGCCCCCACGTAGGGAAATGGAGCCTGCAAGAAGAGCCTTGTGGCTGCAGGCTATTCGGTGTGGGAAATGTGGGGACGCGGTGTCCAAGTAGGCTGCACGTAGCTGTGTGTGTGGAAAACATTTCATCACAGGTAAGACATTTAACTTGTTTAGTACAGTTTGTTTGTAACTCCACTTACTACCTGTAGCTGTATAGTCCTTTTGTTTGTGTTAGTCTTGGCTAGCTTAATTTAGGGCTAGGCGTCCCGCTAGCGGGACACCTGTCAACTACTTCCGGTGAAATTGGAGGGCGCGCAATTCAAATAAATAATCATAACAATTATGGATATTAAACATTTAATTACATACAAGTGTCTTATATCGGTTAAAAGCTTAAATTCTTGTTAATCTAACTGCACTGTCCGATTTACAATAGGCTTTACAGCGAAAGCATGCCATGCGATTGTTTGCGGACGGCACTCCACAACAGATTTTTCCACCTGCACAGGCTTCATAAAATCACAAATAGCGATGAAATATTCACTTACTTTTGAAAATCTTACTCTGATTTGCAATCCAAAGGGTCCCAGCTACATGTAGTTTTGTTAGATAACATCCTTCTTTATATCCCAAAAAGTCAGTTTAGTTGACGCCATCGATTTGAGTAATCCACTCGTTCAACATGCAGAGAAAGGAATCCAAAAAGCTACCGCTAAACTTTGTTAAAACAAGTCAAAATACGTTTCTATTTAATTCTCAGGTACCCTAAAATGTAATTAAACTATAATATTTCATACGGAAAGAAGTATGTTCAATAGGAAAACAATATTGGCAGGTGCGCGTCCTCTTCATCGCGTGCGCACAGACTGATTTCCAACTCTGAGTCCCAGTACTAAAACTCATAATTCTTTCTCGTTTGGGAAGAAACAAGCCTGAAACCTTGAACAAAGACTGTTGACATCTAGTGGAAGCCATAGGAATTGCAATCTGGGAGCTGGATTTGGATATGCACCTATACTTTTTCCATTGTAAGAGCATGGGCTCTAAACTTTTTTTTATATATAATTCTGGTTGGTTTTTCTTTGGATTTTCTTTTATCATATCTATTGTGTTATAGTCTCATACATTATTTTTACATTTCTACAAACTTCAAAGTGTTTTCTGTCCAATGGTACCGATTTTTATATGCATATCCTGGCTTCTGGGCCTGAGTAAAACGCAGTTTACTTTGGGCACGTCAGTCAGGCGGAAATTCAGAAAAAAGGACCTTAGCCCTAACAAGTTAATGTTCTGGTCTGTAGCTAGCTAGCACTCACTCAAGTGGCTGCTAACATCGTCATGAAAAGGGGCACGAGGGAAGCCCTACATTTATTATGTTTTTCTAAATAGTGAGAACGATAGGGAGCAGGCAATGTTGAAAAGTAATCTTTAGACATGTTGTACTTTTCTTAAATGTAGTTTTGTAATTGACTAAAAGAAGCAGACGACAAGAATTGCGTTTGAAAGAGTTAAGGTTTTTGCTGTGAGCCAAAGGGGTAACCTAGGTAACCACAGGTTGTTTTCTTGAGGTAATTGTCTTTTTCATAGGGAAAAAATTGCCTGCCTTTTAACAGCGTGTTTTGACAGATGCGTTTTTTTGTTTTATAGAAGATTCAGTGCAACGATTATTGTTGTTGCAGATAAGCATTCAGAACCATTGTCATGTAGTTTAGCGTTGTCCCAGAGGAAAACAGTGCAGTGTACTGGAGCTGTACACAGCACAGCAGACTCTCCTTATTCGATGAACCTCATCACAATAATTTAGTTTTGCGCAGGAAGAGGATAGCATTACGTGTAATCCTGTTGAATAGATTGAGGTTTTTGTATCAGACATTTCATTGTTATTTGCTACCGGTGGAGTCTGAGGCTATTTATAGTAGTGCTGAGATTTGCCAGGGACCTCTAGATGCGATATCACAATACTAAGGTGCTGATACGACTGGCCTGGTTAAATAAATAAAAATATTGCCTTTCAATACTGTAATTTTTATTGTGATTCGATGCTCTAAATGTATTGCTCATGTATAGCTTCTGTGCTGTGCTGCTGCTGCTGATGATCTCAGCAGGACATCAACCTATAAACACAAGTGGAGTAGAGGTGACTAACTACGACACACAGCAGGGTGAGGACTGGGGAGGAGAGGTAGGGCACCTAAAGAAGGGAACGTCAGGGAGACAATATTAACCATTTAGCTGACTGCTGCTCTCAGGGGCCATTACAACACAAGTGAAGTTGATAATAGTGTGTTTGGTAGGACCTACGTCTCAGCTGGATTAAAGGATTTATTGTGGATTTTGGCCTATCTGTAGGTGCAATAAATTATGATTATTTGATTGTTGGTTTTGAGTCAGGTAATCATAGCATAGTTGCTTAGTAGATTCTGCTGTGCCCTTTTATAGTGGGATAGAGAGGCTGAGAACATCAAGGCATACAGTTTTGGCTCAACAAATGGCTCTCCCCATCACTGCATGGTTTAGCCTAGCTGTTACTATTGGACAGATTTTTGGCCAAGGTCCACTGTAAACCCCATACCACTGCAGCCTGCATCTCAAATCAGTCAGTCGTTTTCTTCTCTTTAATGATACTTTTGGTGATGTAGTGTATGTGGACACCTCTTCAAATTAGTGGATTTGGCTATTGCTCACATGTATAAAATCGAGCACACAGCCATGCAATCTCCATAAACAAACATTGGCAGTAGAATGGCCTTACTGAAGAGCTCAGTGACTTTCAATGTGGCACCGTCATAGGATGTCAGTTTGTAAAATTTCTGCCCTGCTAGAGCTGGCATGGTAAACTGTAAGTGCTATTATTGTGAATTGGAAATGTCTAGGAGCAACAATGACTCAGCCGCGAAGTGGTAGGCCACACAAGCTCACAGGATGGGACCGGTGCAACATTCACTACCGAGTTCCAAACTTCCTCCGGAAGCAATGTCAGCACAAGAACTGTTCGTCGGGAGATTAATGAAATGGGTTTCCATGGCCGAGCAGCCGCACACAAGCCTCTTAATCACCATGCGCAATGCCAAGCGTTGGCTGGAGTGGTGTAAAGCTCGCCGCCATTGGACTCTGGAGCAGTGGAAACGCTTTCTCAAGTGTGAATCATGCTTCACCATCTGGCAGTCCGACAGACGAATCTGGGTTTGGCGGATGCCAGGGGAACGCTACATGCCCCAATGCATTGTGCCAATTGTAAAGTTTGGTGGAGGAGGAATAATAGTCTGGGGTTGTTTTTCATGGTTCGGGCTAGGCCCCTTGGTTCCAGTGAAGGGAAATCTTAACGCTACTGCATGCAATGACATTCTGGATGATCTTGTGCTTCCAACTTTGTGGCAACAGTTTGGGGAAGGCCCTTTCCTGTTTCAGCATGACAATGCCGCTGTGCACAAAGGGAGGTCCATGCAGAAATGGTTTGTCGAGATCGGTTTGGAAGAACCTGACTGGCCTGCACAGCCCTGACCTCAACCCCGTCGAACACCTTTGGGATGAATTGAAACGCAGACTGCGAGCCAGACCTAATCGCGCGACCTCACTATAATGCTCTTGTGGCTGAATGGAAGCAAGTCCCTGCAGCAATGTTCTAACATCTAGTGGAAAGCCTTTCCAGAAGAGTGGAGGCTGTTATAGCAGCAATGGGGGGACCAACTCCATATTAACGCCCATGAATTTGGAATGCAATGTTCGACAAGCAGGTGTCCACATACTTTTGGTCATTTAGTGTAATGTATTATTGTTTCTCCAGCATAACAGGTGAATTAGTGTTTCACTACATTGGACCATATATCAAGTTCCCTAGTGTGTCATTTCCACGTTGTTACTCCCCCTCATTCCTTTTTGCCCTCAAGTTTATTTTCATTTGCCTACTAATGAGCCGTGGGATGATGAGAAATCGATAGCCTACATCATGTATTTTTGAAGGCACCATTCCCTGCAGTGAATTCACACTAAATGGCCAATCTAAGAGAATTGCCGCGGGTGTCTTTTTTTTAAAGTCTGTTTGGGTTCTCCTATGGGTTTGAATGATGTGGGCTATCTTCTGGTTTGGCTGTGGGTGGAATTGACTGTGTTGTCTGGAGCTGGGAGGTCACGGGACTGAACTTGGGCCTGTGTTTGGTGGAGGGCTTAGAGGCCATCTCTCTCTGGCCCTCAGGTGTTGGGTGGAGGGCTGCCCCCTCTCTCTCTCTGGCCCTCAGGTACACGTGAAGCCCCTTTTATATGTGTGAGTTTTGTGGTTTATACACTAAAGGGATAAAGCGCTGGTGTTGAGGGGACCTTAACCGCTGACCTGGAAGTGATGGGTGGATGACACCCCCCGCCCCAGTCCCTCCCAATTTCTACCCCCCCCCCCCCCTGGCCGGCCTGGGGTAAAAGCAGGCTGCACGGCGGGTGCTCGTCTGGTGTTCTCGTCTAGTTCTCTGGAGCCCACCACGTCCACAAGCATGGCAGATTAGAGGGGGGTCCTGAGCCCCTCACAGATTAAACCTTTACCATCTGCTGTCCCCCACAGACGCGTGGCAAACCAACCCCGCCTGCAAACTCATAACATAGTCATCATATCCTCCAGTTAGTCAGTCAGCAATCTCCAATAAGATCCACTCTGTAGGATAGAGGGACCTTCTCTATTCATAATTACAAGTCAAGTGTTAAAGCTAGTTGGTGGCGTTTGCTTAAGTCGATCTATTATGTTATTGCTTCTGTCTCATTGGTTATTCATGTGTAGGCTAGTCATTTTCCCATCCTGGAGGCTAAGGGGTTTCACTGTGTGTGATTGAGAGTGTTTGTGGATCCCAGTGCAGCTGAACATGCGTTTTGAGATGGCTTGTGAATGGGCCCCAACACTAATTGCTGTTTGAACAGGGCCAGCTTTGTTCACAGTTTCAGAATAGCTGAGACATCAGTAAATGCCATTGTTGGGGAGTATTCAGCCAGAAGACAGTGGCATATTTATAACGAGGTGCAATGCCTACAGTCTATCTGGGAGCGTTTGGAAAATGCAGAACAACAAAGTGTTCCAGAGATTAACCTTAATTTTGGGGGAGAAGCAAAGCAAGCGCCCACACTAACCCTCAGTGGAAAACAATGACATGTTTCATTGTTTCACATGGAAGCACACTAGGGCCACTTCAGACATTCTCAACTGTCTCCCTTTGAAAGTGATTTATATTCTTCTCTCAAACATGTTGTTTAGGTCCTTATTTTATGCGACTTGAATTGAGAGCTAATGGAAATGCCAAATAGGGTAACTCTGAAAAATCTGACTGCACGACCGTAGTTCTCTCTCAATGTACTCCAAGGTGTTCTCTGAGACGTTAGACTGAATGCTGCTGGAGCTCTCTATCCCCTCTGTCGCTCTCTCTGGGGTCGTGTAGCAGCTGTTGGGCTAGGTTCCTTGTTCCTTGTCAATCATTTGCTTATTGGTGAAATCAGCAATCAGACTATCTTTAAGTAAATCAATCATTCATTTATTAATGCAATCGCAGACAGAAGTTGACAACGGGAACATAGCACGCATGTTTCCGAGTACGTTCTGCAAAATAGGAAAGGGTCCAAGTTGCTTTAATATCAAATCAAGTCAAATGTATTTATATAGCCCTTCGTACATCAGCTGAAATCTCAAAGTGCTGTACAGAAACCCAGCCTTAAACCCCAAACGGCAAGCAATGCATGTGAAAGAAGCACGGTGGCTAGGAAAAACTCCCTAGGAAAAACTCCCTAGAAAGGCCAAAAACCTAGGAAGAAACCTAGAGAGGAACCAGGCTATGAGGGGTGGCCAGTCCTCTTCTGGCTGTGCCGGGTGGATATTATAACAGAACATGGTCAAGATGTTAAAATGTTCATAAATGACCAGCATGGTCAAATAATAATAACCATAGTAGTTGTCGAGGGTGCAACAAGCACGTCCGGTGAACAGGTCAGGGTTCCGTAGCCGCAGGCAGAACAGTTGAAACTGGAGCAGCAGCATGGCCAGGTGGACTGGGGACAGCAAGGAGTCATCATGCCAGGTAGTCCTGAGGCATGGTCCTAGGGCTCAGGTCCTCCGAGAGAAAGAAAGAAAGAGAGAGAGAGAATTAGAGAGAGCATATTTAAATTCACACAGGACACCGGATAAGACAAGAGAAATACTCCAGATGTAACAGACTGACCCTAGCCCCCCGACACACAAACTACTGCAGCATAAATACTGGAGGCTGAGACAGGAGGGATCAGAAGACACTGTGGCCCCATCCGATGATACCCCCGGACAGGGCCAGTCAGGCAGGATATAACCCCACCCACTTTGCCAAAGCACAGCCCCCACACCACTAGATGTGCTTGCAGTCAACTTCTACCTTCTACTCATGAGACCAAGTCTATGCATATACAGTTATACAAACCTGCAGGAGAGACAATAGTTCCAGTGTTGCTAATCTGTAGTCCAGGACCCTATAGATGTAGTGAAGGAGGGGTCTTATAGCCCTTCCTCTTCTATTAATACAACATGAGCATAATCAATTATTATAATACATACATCATTTGGTGCAGCCCCTATCATGTCCCCCCCGTCACAGCCAGGCTTGACCAGACCAGGCCCCAGCCCATTGGGACCATTAGTGGGGCGTGGAGGTGTCTCTGGGAGACTGCAGCCTGTGCGGCGCGCCTCCCCCTTCTCTCTCTCCTCCTGGGGTCTGGGCTGCTGCCTGCAGGGTGAATCCACTGGTGGACTGGGCTGCTTGCCTGCAGGGTGAGTCCACTGGTGGACTGGGCTGCTTGCCTGCAGGGTGAGTCCACTGGTGGACTGGGCTGCTTGCCTGCAGGGTGAATCCACTGGTGGACTGGGCTGCTTGCCTGCAGGGTGAGTCCACTGGTGGACTGGGCTGCTTGCCTGCAGGGTGAATCCACTGGTGGACTGGGCTGCTTGCCTGCAGGGTGAATCCACTGGTGGACTGGGCTGCTTGCCTGCAGGGTGAATCCACTGGTGGACTGGGCTGCTTGCCTGCACGGTGAATCCACTGGTGGACTGGGCTGCTTGCCTGCACGGTGAATCCACTGGTGGACTGGGCTGCTTGCCTGCAGGGTGAATCCACTGGTGGACTGGGCTGCTTGCCTGCAGGGTGAATCCACTGGTGGACTGGGCTGCTTGCCTGCAGGGTGAATCCACTGGTGGACTGGGCTGCTTGCCTGCAGGGTGAATCCACTGGTGGACTGGGCTGCTTGCCTGCAGGGTGAATCCACTGGTGGACTGGGCTGCTTGCCTGCAGGGTGAATCCACTGGTGGACTGGGCTGCTTGCCTGCAGGGTGAATCCACTGGTGGACTGGGCTGCTTGCCTGCAGGGTGAATCCACTGGTGGACTGGGCTGCTTGCCTGCAGGGTGAATCCACTGGTGGACTGGGCTGCTGGTGGATCTGTCTGTGATCCAGAGTGGGATTGTCATGTGTGTTTTCAAGGCAGGGGATTTGGGCCAATGGGGGGGGCCTTGTCAAGGTGCATTGGGGCACAAGTTGATGGTGTTTAGACTGTAGATATAGTTTCTGATAAAGCTCATCAATCAAACTCCTGACTCTGCTTTTAGTGATCCTTTCTCTAGAATGCACCACTTTTGAGATGGATGGGTCAGTGTACCGGAAAATAATATTGATACATATCTAAAGAAATCTGTATCTCATTCTCTACTCAGAAGTACCAGTCGGAGAAGTAGAGTCCGAGAAACACAGTGCTCTCGTACTGCCAAGCTACATAAAGCAGGATTCTCATGCACTCTGACAAGGCCTTGCAGGTCCAGGTATACTCTCTTCCTCACACATTTTCCCTTGCTTTGTGAGTGCCTTGCAATAATGAGAGCGACGAAACCATAACATTTGTGTGTGTGAACAAACAGTAATGGCGTCTGGGGCTCTGCAGCAGCGTAGTCCTCTCCTCCTCAGCCAGTGCTGTGGCTCTGTGCAGTACAAGGCTGCTTCCGCTTTATTCTGCTTGGCTACAGAGTCCTGCTGCATTTGTTCACCATCGGCTCAGCGCGGAGGGACACGTATGAGTCTAATCTGCTGGAACAGCAGGGAGCTCTGGGGCTCCGGAAAGACCAGTCTCGCCGTCGCACGCGCACACACACACAGCAGATAGCCTAGCGGTTAGCTCGTTGAGACAGTAACCAAAAGGTAGCTAGTTTGAATCCCCGAGCTGACAAGGTGAAAAAAAAACATCTCTGTGCCCATGAGCAGAGCACTTAACCCTAATTGCTCCAGGGTTGCCATCTTTAATGGCAGACCCTGGCCGTGACCCCACTCTGAGGGTCTCGGAGCAAAAAAAAAACAATTTCCAATTCACATGTATGCATATAATGCACATTGTAAATGTGTGAAATGGAACAAATATTAGCACCCACCAAATTACTGTTATACACACCAACGTCCCTTTCTGTCCTTGTAGTGGATGCAGACAAAGGGTGTCTGTGTTGTCTACCGTCCTTTCCCCTTGCTTCTCTCTATAGATTGTCTGCATGTGAATTTGATTCTTGCTGTTTTGTAGAGGTGGAGTGTTTCAGGCAGATTTCTCTATAAGCCTATGGGAGATGATAAAACTGCGTCTGGATGTCCGGATTCTTGACTTCCAGCCATGGACAGAATGAGTCGTACACTCCCTTCTGTCTTTTTCTCCCAGCCTGTCCTCTGTCTCTCTCTCTCCCACCCTGTCTCTAATGTCCCAATGACGGGCCCCTCCCTCCTGATTGCAAAACAATGTTCAGACATTAGGAATGCTCCCATAAAGCCAAATGAGTAGAAACAGTTAGTGTTTTCTTGGAGATTCCCAGTGTTTGGCCAAATCCGTAATTTGTTTGGTAGTAAGACAATGTGTTCATTGGGCACCATTGTTGACTGTAGATTGATATTTGCTACCAGCACCAGACCTGTTTGTTGTCTATGGTGCATGGGGGATCTGAAAAGGCTTTCTTTTGAGGTGTACCCCTCTAAGTGTCTTTATAGGAATCATGCTGTAGAGATTCACTCATTAGCAGACAGCCCAGGCCTTTTGATTATTCCAACCCGCCAATTTCAATTAGGCTGCTGCCCATCTCCCTGCTCCCAGCTCCACTTGGCCTGCTAATTAGTCCTCACTGGGTGGATTGTTGGTGGTGCCACCATGTTCCTCTCTGGGCTGGTTCACCTTGGTTCAGTAAGATGATGGAACATGGCACTGTATGCATCAACAGCTGCACTGCTGCATTATTCAACACACTTTCAGTGTGTTTTCAGGGCAACTCGCTAGCATAAATTTCAACTTGTTAAATATACCAAAGCATTACTCACATCCAGACCTTCACATGCATATAATACCAAAAATGCCCCCCCCCCCAAGAAGATGTATGCTACTGTACTCTATGCCCCAAAGATCCAAATACCGGTTCATCAGTCCTGTCAAAGCTTGCCATGCATAAGCAGATGTGTAGAGTATGTGTACACAAACACTGTCATAAAACGTAAGTGAACTCACTTGACCTGCTTGGCGTGTGACTGCAAATGAGCCAATACTATTGCTGTGGCCTCCGCTCTGCATTGCTGAGGCAAAAGCTGACAGGGCAAAGCCCTTGTTCCTGAAGTGCCCTCTGTTAGCATGCTAATGACTGATCTAATTGACTTGCACTGTAGAGCGGGGCCAATGGAAGAATCCTAATGAGGCTAGCTAGTGGCTCGCTAGCGTCGTAGAAGTCTAGCTCCACCTCTATGACGACTGCCCCACCCTGCACTCCTCACCCAGGTAACCACAAGTTTGTTTTCATGGAGCATCAGCCCTCTGGAGGGAGCATCTCTCTCAACAGCACCGTTGGGCTTTGGGTGGTGTTTACCTTACCTCTAGTTGAGCCTAGCGTAAATAGCTGTGACTTTGAAGAGGCTGTCAGAGACCGTGTAAGCTTATATGGATGGACTGTATAAGACCTGAAAGTTTTTATGGTGCATTTTGTCTGCGACTGTGCTTTTACAGCCGTCAATGAGATTACTTTGCTGTTCTCGTTCCATTGAGATGTAGCTGTCAACATTTTTTTACTAGGAAGTATGTGACTTGCAGCAGGAGGCAGTAATTCCGATTAGGACTTGTCTGCTTGTG
Organism: Salmo trutta; assembly: GCF_901001165.1. Classification (NCBI taxonomy): domain Eukaryota; kingdom Metazoa; phylum Chordata; class Actinopteri; order Salmoniformes; family Salmonidae; genus Salmo; species Salmo trutta. The sequence continues at coordinate 30,258,135 of NC_042957.1, forward strand.
CTGCGGTCTCTCTCTGTCAGACACTGCTCAGGCTTGACCACAGACAGTTTTATTGCATTTGCACTGAAATCCGAGCTTCAATTGGAAACGTCTGAAATCTCCCGCCTAATGGTCAAACTTATATATTTTTTTTGCAGTGCTACCTGCTTTGCTACTTAATGCACTCCAAAGCAATGGCTTCCACATGATCAATAGTAAGCATGGGGGAAATCAATTTTGCTGTTTGCCTACAATCCTTAGTGACTTGACCAGCCAGTACTGAAGTGCTTTAGTAGAAGAAAGAGATGGCCCTGAACTGAACGTTGATCCTCCCCATCGGGCTTCTGTTTTCTAAACTGAGTTCCTGTCCTGATTGGTTAATATGTAGTGCAGAAGGGCGTGCCATGGGAGGAAAATGCAAGGTCATGTGTAAAGTGATTTAATTTAAAGCCAAACAAAGGCAGCACCTTGGACACACATCTCAGAATCCACCTGGTGCCAAATCATGTGTAACCAGGGCCACACCCCTCTGGCTACCAGGATGTTGCAGCCTCCGAGCTGATAGACTGTTAGCAAAATACTTTCTTCTCTATCACTCTCTCTCACTCTACAGACGATCTAATGTAAGTGTCTATTGTCGGGGGTGGGGGGGCATTCAAAAAGCTTCACCAGTGTCCTTGGGAGTGACTGATAATACTAGCATACCTTAAATATCTCCGCTGTCCCAAGGAGGCGAAAATGCAGGGCTTTTTTTCTTTCCCTTTTCATCCCCCTCTGTCTAGAATGCAGTGTCGTTGTCCTTTGTGGACTTTTTCTGGTTATTGTCCCTCAGACCAAGGCAATGTGTTGCCCCGAAGAGGTAGTGTGGTAGTTCGCCCCCTTTGTCCACACTGCAATTCGTCCCAAATAGCTCCCTCATTCCACCAATGTCAAAGGACCAATAATGCTCACGCAATCCGTGGGGATTTTCCTGTAATGCCTATACTGTCTGGTTCTGCTGTGCAGGCGAATACCGGGCCAGTTGAAGAGAGCTGCCAAGCTGTCCCAAACGGCTGCATATCTGTCTGCCTGTCTGTCTGCAGGGCAAATGTCAGCTCACACCCAAGAGATGCCCTGGAGGAGTGCATTCTCTAGAGTTTTCTGACACTTTCCACACACAGCCATACAATTGTGGCATTCATGAGCCAGATAAATGAACCCCCACGTGAATTAACCCTGTCGCAACGAACTGTGAAAGATGTAATATTTTTCACTAAATGAAATGCATTGGGGAATGATGACAAATATATGGTAGATAGATATCTTTTTCTCCTTGTCCCATTATCGAAATAATCTGCCTCGCTGCTATTGTAGATCGTGATTTTTTTTATGTCCACTGTTCTTTTATAATTGATGATTAGTGACATGGTTTTCATGCTCTTCTCTTTGTTCTTCCCTCTCTGCAGAAACGGGCGAAAGGCCAGTACCTGTTCTTTAAAGTGTATGAAGCCCTGAACCTACTGGAGAAGGACTACTTTGGGTTGAGTTACAAAGACAACTCTGACCAGACGGTAAAGTCATTGTGTTTTTAACCACATTCTTCTACCGTGAGATCTGAAGCCCTGCTTTAAAAGAAGAGACTGGCTTTTTCAGAACAGGAAAGAAATTAGAAATGCAAACGTATCTTCTACTCAGATCCACTTTTGGGGGAATGTTTTGTTTCTAAAGTAGCAGTACTTCTAGGCCTAACTACACTGAACAAAAATATAAACGCAACATGCAACAATTTCAATAAGGAAATCAGTCAATTTAAATAAATTCATTAGGCCCTAATCTATGGATTTCAAATGACTGGGAATACGGATATGCATCTGTTGGTCCCAGATACCTTAAAAAAAGGTAGGGGTGTGGATCAGAAAACCAGTCAGTATCTGGTATGATCACCATTTGCCTCATGCTGCACGACACATGTGCTTCGCGTGGAGTTGATTGTGGCCTACGGAATGTTGTCCCACTCCTCTTCAATGGCTGTGCAAAGTTGCTGGATATTGGCAGGAACTGGAACACACTGTCGTACACGTCGATCCAGAGCATCTCAAACATGCTCAATGGGTGACATGTCTGGTGAGTATGCAGGCTGTGGAAGAACTGGGACAATTTTCAGTTTCCAGGAATTATGTACAGTTCCTTGCAACATGGGGCCGTGCATTATCATGCTGAAACATGAGGTGATAGCGGCGGATGAATGGCACGTCAATGGGCATCAGGATCTCGTCACGGTATCTCTATTAAAATTGCCATCGGTAAAATGCAATTGTGTTCGCTGTCCTTATCTTATGCCTGCCCATACCATAACCCCACCGCCACCATGGGGCACTCTGTGCACAACGTTGACGTCAGCAAACCACTTGCCCACACGACGCCATCAGTTGAAACTGGGGTTCATCCGTGAAGAGCATAGTTCTCCAGCATGCCAGTGTCCATTGAAGGTGAGCATTTGCCCACTGAAGTCGGTTACGACACCATACTGCAGTCAGGTCAAGAACCTGGTGAGGATGACAAGCACGCAGATGAGCTTCCCTGAGATGGTTTCTGACAGTTTGTGCAGAAATTCTTTGGTTTTGCAAACCCACAGTTTCATCAGTTGTCCGGGTGGCTGGTCTCAGCCGATCCCGCAGGTGAAGAATCCGGTTGTGGAGGTCCTGGGCTGGCGTGGTTACACGTGGTCTGCGGTTGTGAGGCTTGTTGGACATACTGCAAAATTCTTTAAAACGACATTGGAGATGGCTTATGGTATAGGAATTAACATACAATTCTCTGGAAACAGCTTTGGTGGACATTCCTGCAGTCTGCATGCCAATTGCACGCTCCCTCAAAACTTCTGTGGCATTGTGTTGTGTGACAACATTTTAGTGGCCTTTTATTGTCCCCAACACAAGGTGCACCTGTGTAATGATCATGCTGTTTAATCAGCTTCTTGATATGCCACAACTGTCAGGTGGCTAGATTATCTTGGAGAAATGCTCACGAACAGGGATGTAAACAAATTTGTGTACAGGATTTGAGAGAAATAAGCTTTTTGTGTGTGGGAAATTTCTGGGATCGTTTATTTCAGCTCATGAAGCATGGGACCAACACTTCACATGTTGCGTTTATTTTTTGTTCAGTGTACTTCCTAAAATGTATCATATAATAACCTCTCTCCCAATAGCACAGATGTTTTTGCGTTTATGTCCTCAACTTTTTTATATCGTTCCTCAATTGTATAATTAGCTAGACTTTTATTCTGCTACAAAAGTTACAATGACTAATGGTTTGACCGCATAATATCCCTCTCGTGATCAATATGAGCTGTTTAGACATTCGAAACGGTTTAGTGGGCCTGATGGACCATATAATTGATCGTTTAAAAGGACGTTTTAACAAAGGCCTGAATGAACCAACAGTGATTCATAAAAGTCAGATGGATGATAAAGTACTTCCCTGTGTGCTAAGGCCAGCCCATCCTCACAGGAATGTCTGAAGTGTGCAGTTAACCTCCAGAGAACCCAGATATGCTTCCAGGGAATAACATCAGTTATTTTCCAGATCTGTATCAACACAGTTTATTGGGATGCCCTCTAATATCACTGGTTGGAGACCGACGAGGTTCCGCTCACAAACTTCAGTCCAGAATGACTCTGCTCTGCTCTCGCCCCCTGCCAACCAAGTAGGCCTGCTTCACAGACCCATATCCTTCTCTCACATTGCCTGTCTGTATTCTTATGGCTTTGGTCCTGAACTTTAAAGTCTCCCCTGCACACTAACTGGAGCTTAATGACACAGAGTCAACACACTCCACAGTCTGTCTGCAGGCTCAACATCAGTCATTGAGGGTGACTGTTTGGAGAGAGATCAGCATATTTGCGGTGGGGCTGCATGCAGAGTTTTGTTCCACGTTGACACTGGAAACTGCAGGCTAGCCAGGGGGGTGGCGGGAAGAGGCTGTATAATATAGGCTAGTGTAGTTTAGTGGAATGGGTTTTCATCGTGTGTGTGTTTTTATATGAAAGTGGCGCACAGAAGTTGAGGGATCAGACCAGTAACGACAACAATGGATAGTTTTGTTGTCTGGATTGGTGCTAAATGCACAGTTATTATAAAAACATTTTTTGTGCTTTTTACAGCAGCTCTGTGCCTAATGCGTCCTTCTGTCTTGTTTTTGATGACGCTCGTCTTGACATACCTGATCTCCTACAGTACTTACATGAGAAATGGCACTGTGTTCTTCCATGTTTTAGATGGTGCATCTTGCCTAGTAGTTATTTGCAATATGGACGCTTTCACAATCAAAATCCCACTTGCATTTGTCTAACATGAGTTGCCAATCACCATGGTTACTCAACAGGGAAACTATGAAGTCTGTGGTTAACTGCTAGAAGTCTGATACTGTGTGGTTTGAAGTGCTGCATGCTTGTTGAAACCAAAACGAGTAGCTCCTTTGTTTCCCTTTTATAGTGCTGGCTGGACCCTACAAAGGAGATCAAACGTCAGATCCGCAGTAAGTTGTTTTTTTTAACCTCTTGGAACCTATTTCTGTATGAGGTTTCTCATTAAGTAACAGGGCCACCACGGTACTCACTAATTGGCTTTACTGTACATACCAACCTAATGAAAGGTTTCCACACTATACCCTGTTATTTCACCCACCATTCTCTCGCATTTCACTGTACGCTCTATTCCGATAGCCCTAATAGCTAATGTAACTGTTGATATTTACTAGGTCTCTCGCAGAGACACTTTTTAATTTATTTCTGGAGTGAGATGCTCTTTTCACATCTGGACATTGGATTGCAGTAATTCTGGATGAGGCTGAGGGGAATGTGTTGGGGATTATGTGTGTTGGGTGGAAGGAGGCTGCGCTCTGCTGAACCTCTGGGAAGAGAGAAGGGAAGGGGGATGCTCGCCACCCCACCCCCAGTCTGATACTCCCAGAGCACTTAGCTTCCAGTAACACAGGCCAGACGTTTGCACATAGTTACACCCCCGAGGGAATTCAATATGTAGCGATGGGAACAGCGGCTCCGAGCGGAGGTACTTCCTGTCCAGGGATGCGTTAAGAGTGTAACACGCCGTGCAGTACAGCCCCAGTGGCCTGCAACAGGCCTCTTCTGTTCCACCGACTCTTACAGTGGTCATTCTACCTGGCTGTCCAAGAGCCAAACCTATGCCAATTTTCTAGCCTTATCGCTCAGTCTTGTTTGGACTGGTTCAACACCTTGTGTCATTGAGTGAGAAACAGACATATGCCCTGTCTGTTAGCCACCGTTTTCTCCCTTCGAGATAAATTCAAAGTATCTAGAGCACTGGATGATAAGGGAGGCCACTGTTAGACTGACTTGACTGATTCAGATCAGTAGGCAGGTGGAGTTCACAGTCAGGCCTGCAACTGAAATCACTCGTGGTTTATGTTACTAACATGTCACTGACTACCAGTGGGATCCAGTGAAATCATAGATATTGGCGCACTCCATTTTCTTTAGCATATGAAATGAATCCCTCTTCATTAAGATAATGGCCTGTGCTGGGCTCTCGCTGGTTGGGGTTTGAGCGCTCTCTCCGCAGAGAGATGGAAAGACTTGGAGCGCAGCAGTGCAGAGGAAATTGCCCTGACATGAAGTCATCTTCTCTGGGATAGAATTTTGTGCAGCTTGACTATGGACATGATGTCACCAATGTGTGCGTGGGTGGAGGTAACGTGCGAGAGAGACAGGACGATGGAGAAGCTTTGTATTTGTTTCACTTATTGAACCTATTGTATAGGATTTCAGACCAGTGGTGTATTGCTGGTGGATATCATTCTATGATAAAATACTCCCCATTTCATTTTAAAGTGCCTGTTTACCCTGTAATAGTGTTCAATGGTGTGTGTGTGTGTGACTGGGGAATGGAGGCTGTCACATGACATGAATTGAGGCCTCTGGTCGGACCCACTTATCTGCAGCCTGTGACTGACTGGAACGTTTCAAGGATAATTGAAAAACGAGGCAGAGAGGAGGGGGAGGCTGAAATCCACTGTGTCCTTGTCACACCACCACGGTTGACTTTTTGGATGGTCATCTTTGGAAAAACAGTTACTTTTTATGAGTCTGCTTATGAATGCTCACTGGGAAAATGACCCTGATTGCCAAAGCTGCTTCTGTGTGCTAGATACACTTTTTTTTTTTCTCGCGCGATATTCGTCCTCTTTCACACCTGGAATAAAACACTTAATGGGATCATTGAAGCTACTGTTCTGCAAAGTTTTCCTGCCACACACACCCACCAGAAAAACACAATGTTCCTGGACAGATCAAGTGGTATTAGGCCCTCGGATTGAGACAGTCATGTGATTAGAGCTTCCCCCTCCCAGTAGCACCAGTGAATGAACCCTCCCCTCATTGATTGTGAAGGGTGATCGTCCAGACATGTGACTTACTCTGAGCCAGCTGTCTCGCATTCCAGTGTATCAGTCTTTCATTTGCCCCCGAGCTTCCTCAAATGGTCACTGACCTCCTCCGCTCAGTCCGGCTGAAGGACAAAGGCCACAATATGACTACTGTTGGAACAGTGCCGCTGGGGTCATTTTTGGAATTCCTCTAACATATTTGACATATCCTGTATCCCATGCCCAGGCTAAGCAAGGGTGAATTCGGCATGGTTTTCCTTCGCATGTCTTGTGGGGAAAATAAAGTAAACATTTTGTTTGTATGATTTTCTTTGACTTCTCAGTTGTTCAGACTTCCTGAATTCCTTCCCATTTTTGCCACACAGTCAATGGAATTGTTTGCTTGCCTGGCTTTTCGTCCCAACGTTCACTCTCACATGGCCTTGGGATTCTGGGAAGGATGAAAAGCAGAGCCCTTCATTGCTGCAGAGAAATAAATGGTCCCCATGGGATCACTTCATAATTACTCTCTTCCAGCATACTGTCCAGACGAGACCAGGGACACTCACTCGCCTGCAGCTAAACAGAAAGGACATTACTATCTCTCTCCACTGATGAGCAACACAGAAAACCTCCACTGGGAGGTTTTCATTATTTCATTATCCCTTTTCTGCATAGAAATCCATAATTCCTAATACGTTTCAGACCGTACATTTCAGGGAAAGACCATTAAGTCTGTTATGTCAGGACACTGTTGACATTTGTTTTCAATTAAGCCGTTGTGTAACGTCCCTCGCCCAGATGAAAGAGGGAGAGAGACTGTCGTCATCATCATCCATCTCTTCTCTCCCCGGGTGTAATCAGGCTAGCGCTAGCCCATACCGCTCTCGCTCTCTTCGCTAGCGGTTGCTAGGTGACAGCCAGCCCTAGCCTAATGCTGATGAAGCTTTAGGCATCGCCACATCAAGCCAGTGGTCTATGGACACGCGCGCACACAGAAATGAGGCGATAGTGTGTATTAGCACTGCTCGTTCTGTCTCATCTCACATGGCGCTCTCTTATCGCTGATAACATGAAGTGGTAGGTAAACACGGAGCCTTGCAAAGGGCTCTTAAGCCCATCTGACCCCAACACAAGTAGTCTCTCTAAAACGTAGGCTAATACTAGAAAGTATGTTGCTTACGTAAAAGTTACTCCATATCATGATTAAGTGTCAAGGATTTGAGTTGTAATTGTTTTATTAACCCATCCACCATCACCCCTTCTTTGGAGCACACATCTTTGTTTTGTACAGACTTTTCTTTGATACATGTATATACATATCACACTTTACATATACGTTTTCCACACATGGTACTTTTATATACATCAGTCACATAACAGTAATTCATTACCGAACATGAGCTCTTTAATCCCACCCCACAGCCACTCTCAGCCCATCACAACTATCACCGTAGACCACTCTGTTTGATATGTGCTATGTGTTTTCCAATTGTGACGTGAAATTGATTGAAACCGTTTGTGAGAGTTATTGAACGTGTTTTACTGAAATGTACTGTGTTCTCCGCTAGCTGGTTGAACCTAAATCCAGCCCTTTTCTACTGATTTTTAAATCCCCTCAGTGTGTCCAGTGATGAATACCCAAAACAGTGTGTGAGCGGTATGTTGAAAGGCCCTGTTTCTGTTCTGCTATTTTCGATGAGTCTCTTTGCGCCACGGTACAGGACCAAATCAAAATGACTCTCACCAGGTCTTTCCAGGCTTGACAAAACTCCACTTCAAAGAGAAGACCCCAATTGTATACTCCTCGCGGCGTCTCTCCTTTTCAAAACCCATTGGAGGAGGAGACCGAGGTCCCGCCCCTCTGACCATCTCCAGTGGGTTTTGAAAAGGAGACGAGGAGAGAGGAATGCCAGGAGTATGCAATTCAGATCTTCCTAAAGCCTCTCCTCGCGGGTCTTAGCTGTTGTGTAATTGCGTGCAGCTGCTACATCCAGTGTGTCGTCTTGTTCTCTTTCTATCTCTCTGCCCGTCTCTTTTTCCTCTCCTTCTTTCCCCCCGCTCTCTGATTCCCTCTTCTCCACCACTATACACACACACACACACACACACACACACACACACACACACACACACACACACACACACACACACACACACACACACCTACCTTATGGTCAGTCGATGAGCACAGCTGTTGGGGCTGTGCCACTTCTTTTAGCAGAGTGTGTGTTCTTAGCACATCTGGCCCGGCATGCCGCCATCGCTTGTTTTTCCGTGTTGGTTATTTTACACTAAATGCATAATTTCCTTCCTCTACATACAAACGCTCACCCAAACAAATTAGCTGGAGTCGGTTCACCTTTGTTTGAACACACGCGGCCTGGCCTTATGGCTTAGAAATAATGATCATGTGTTATGACGATATAGATCAAGGATTTCCTTTCACTCTTTTGAACAGATGAGCCCCTGTTCTTTCTGTTCCGTTTCCACAGATGCCACCTGGCAGTTTGCGTTCAATGTCAAGTTCTACCCTCCGGATCCATCCCAGCTGACCGAGGATATTACCAGGTATTGTACTGTCCCTTTCATCAGGAAACAAAGAGGTCAAACAGCCACGACGCACACACCACATCTGTTCGTCCCCACTCCTTCAATTGTACATTTTGAATGTTTGGCTTTATTGTGTTAGTCATAAAGCAAAAAAATGATCTGCCCAGTCGCGCAAACAAATCATGTTTTTATACCACACAGGTGGCCCGGAGCAGTCTCAAACCTACAGTCTGTTAATACTTTGCATTGACACTATTTGGACATCTTTCCAGAGTATTTTGTACACAGGCTTTATGGGGGACATGTAAATACTTGTACTGTTACGCTATGTACAGTACATGCTATTGATTTTCAGACAGCATGCGCATACAGAATGTACATGCAGAATGTAGCTAAACACACACACACACACACACACAAGCAAGCACTGTTATTCAATGTACAACTGGTCTATATAACCTAGTCCAGATACAGTAAAGGCAAGTCCATTGCTGTACAGTAGTTGTACACTGCAGCAGCAACTGGTTAATGAGGTCAGAAGAGCAGAACACTGAGGGGAGGGGACGGTGGGCATCCACTGAGCGTTCAATGTCCATGTGTTCCCCCCAGCTTCCCAGTGTCTAATCATTCCCTGATCCGAGCCCTCAGCCGGTGCACTCCCATCACTGAGCCGCTGCCTAAACTAGCGTAGAAATGTCCTCTTTGATCGGCGCTCGTCAAAAGGTTGCAGTAATATCCAGTGCAGTGGAGCGGTCTTCAGCCTCAAGAGTTTAGTTTCAACCCAGCCCCAAGGCCAAGGTCACAGGCAGTATGCTATTTCTGCTTCTCTGAGTCTGCAGGCTGCACACCGTGAGAGGGGGAAAAAAGGTTGGCGTGCGTGCAGATGGTTGCCCCCCCGTTGCCTGTGACCTTGGCCCTGGGGCTGTTCTGAAACTAAACTCTTGAGGCTGAAGACCACTGCACTGGATACTGGATATAGCTGCAACCATTTGCTATTTCTGTATGCTATTTCTGCTTCTCTGAGTCTGCAGGCTGCTGCACTACTGTGACGTACAGGAAAAAGCCCCCCCCGACCCACAGTTTTCACATGCGTGTTGTGTCAGAACTGAAGTAGTGGGCTAGTGTCAGGAGAAATGTACAGACCACATCTACAACCTGTGTTTCATGCCTCAATGTGGTTATGGACTGTGACTCTCTCCCTCCACCCCTCCTCCTCGTTATCCCATCTCTCTCTCTCTCTCTCTCTCTCTCTCTCTCTCTCTCTCTCTCTTCTCGTCGTCTCCCTGTAGATATCTCCTGTGCCTTCAGCTCCGGCAGGACATAGTGTCGGGGCGTCTGCCCTGCTCCTTCGTCACCCACTCCCTGCTGGGTTCCTATGCCCTGCAGGCCGAGCTGGGAGACCATGACTCCGGCGAGCACCGCCTCGACTACATCAGCGACTTCCAGTTCGCCCCCTCACAGACCAAGGAGATGGAGGAGAAGGTGGTGGAGCTCCACAAAACTCACAGGTCAGGGCCGTGTGGGGTTAAAGGGTATAGTTCAGCGATAACTATCCCTTTTTAAATTAGCAAATGAGCAAGTGACAATGACACTGAGTCATAGTTTTAGGGGAGATTAAATATTATAGCTGAAAGGGGCCTCTTTAAAACCTGGGACTGGGGAGAGACGCCTGTGTAGAAATTAGTTGGAAATGACCCGTGGACTTTACAGGTACTGTGATCATTATCATACTTTGAATTCCCTGTTTTCAGGACCTGCCACTTCAGATCATTCACTTGAACTCTTCACCTCTGTGTTTGTTTACAATAGATTGTTTGTTTTGTCTACTTTTCTAGGGGGATGACTCCTGCTCAAGCAGATGCCCAGTTCTTAGAGAACGCTAAGAAGTTGTCGATGTACGGTGTGGATCTCCACCACGCCAAGGTGCCTAGCTTCCACACTAAGTGGTTTTGAAATGTCCAATTCAACCAGAAATGATGTTTAAGAAATAATTCCTGTATTTATTTTGGGGGAAATATGAGGAAAAACATTTTGATGTTTATAAAATGCCCTGCAATGAGAAAATGTAAAGCTGATAACGGTAGGAAAAGTGAATGAACTGTAAGCTGTAGTGTGGCATAGCCTGCTGGTCAGTATCCAAACTTAATCATTAGTCCCAGGAACTGTTCTACTATGCTTCATTCGTTGTGTATGGAGGTCTGGAAGAAACGCTTGTGAGAGCACACAGGACTCAGGGAGGCTCCTTTGATGTGGTGTGCAGTGAGGGGAAGAGAGGGCGCCGGAAAACACAAAGCCGAGAAGAGAAGAGAGCCGGCCCTACCACCGCATCAGCTGTACAAACACGTGGTGGATTGGAGCCGGAGCTCTTTTCACTGGGCCATCGACATGGGAACAGCCCCGTGGAATGAACCCTTTTCTCTCCACGTGGACTCGACATGGGTTGAAAATACTCAGAGAAATATTTGGTCCAGAGAGGGAGAGTGATAGAGGGGGAAAGAGGGATCATTGACCTTCGTACATATCCCAACCGTCAGTGAGAAAAGTACATGTCAGGCCCATATGTCCTCTCACTCATTCATGCTATCTCTCTTTCTCTCTCTGTAGGCAGGGAATGCAGGTCATGTGGAAAAGCATGCCAAGGCCATGCTGAGTGAGAGGGTTTGGTTAAAAGCCATGCATTGGCATCTAATAGTTGCCATGCCCATCGGCGGGGATGGATTTTTCTCATTTTACCGTTGAATACACAAATCAATAGTCACTCTGTATCTATCCATACAGACGGACTTAAAAGGCCCTTTATGGTGTTGTGCAAGCTTGATAACAACGTTACCATTGAGTTGTGATGGGATGATTGAATATCCGGCCTTATTTAGTTGTATGTTATAGCAAATAATTCCATTGTGCACCTTGGCGATATTCTAAATCTTCTGGGACGAAATCTGAGAATGTTGTCTGTTCTCTCCTTGTTGTCTGTACTGCATACTTGACTGTGTTTTCTCTTCATTGTACTTTGCTGAACGGTTGCTTTGGCTGGTGTCTGTGTCTGCAGGACTCTGAGGGAGTGGACATCATGCTGGGAGTGTGTGCCAACGGCCTGCTGATCTACAAAGACCGACTCCGGATAAACCGCTTTGCCTGGCCCAAAATCCTCAAGATTTCATACAAACGCAGCAACTTCTATATCAAAATCAGGCCGGGAGAGGTACGGAACAGCACCGCCCTCAGAGGAAAACACTAGACATTTCCACATTTTGCAGTTGTCCTTTCGAAAGCCCACTCGAGAGAGCAGCCGTAGGAAGCGGACTCCTTCATTGAGCCAAATACTGACAGTGTTAGGAGATGGTTTGATTGTACAGAGGGAAATACTGACATTTAGATATTTATTTCTTAACGCCCATTCAAACTAGTGTCTTGGTGGGGGGAGGTTGGGTCCATAACTCTGTCTTTTGTACAGCGTATGTTTTCTAACTAAGTTAGTCTCCAGTACTCAGGGAACTCACGTCTATACTTTGCTTTCCAGACAGAGCAGTTTGAGAGCTCTGTGGGCTTCAAGCTGCCCAACCACCGCGCTGCCAAGAGGGTCTGGAAGGTCTGCGTGGAGAATCACACCTTCTTCAGGTAACAATCACACTGTCAGCATCCACGTCAACGACCCCTACATTTCTGTTGAACTTAATCCTGTTCACCTCGAACTCACTGCATCAGACTTGAAAAGATGTCTGAACTAGGAAGAGCTAGTGTGTTAGGTCCCTTTGAAGTCTGTTGTTTTTGAATGATTGCACCATTCGTTAAAATGTTCTGTTCCACCTTTTTAAATCCATCTACAGGCCCTTTCTAACCTGTTGACTCTGTGAAATGCGTGTCTAAGCTAACACAGACAGTCGGAGCCCATGTCAAACCACAGTGGAGCATGTTAAATTGCATTTCCCCCCACAGTCTGAAGTGTGTACCAACTGGAGTGTGTAATTGGCCAGTCTCTAGGGAGCACTAAGTTCCTCCGAGTCTTCCTGTCCAGTGAAAAGACTGAAGAGATGGAGCACAGTGGAGTGGAGCAAGGCCATTGTGCACTTATTTGTTTAAGCAGCTTCTCCGTCCGAGGCCTAAAGCCATGGCCATTATCATGCGCTTAAACTGTCTTCTTAGCGTCCGCTCTGCAGGGATGTATCATTAAGGAAGGAACTGTCCCCCACTGGGGATTAAGAATGAGCAAACATTTAATATCCTTTAGGAAAGCAGAGTCCCTCAGAGCCACTGATAGAGATGTCTTTCAACCGTGAAACCCCAACTTCTCCCTCCCAGATCAGCCCGTCCCCTTGGGGGTTCATCTGTCTTGACGTCATTTGAAACGCAACGCCCTATGGTTGGAACACCCCAGCAACACATCACGTTAAATAAATCCCACCTGCTGCGCCTCGCATTGTTTGACAGTTTGTAAGAGGAGTGTCGGCCCATGACAAATTGCAACCAGATTCGCCATGGAGATCCTCGGCTGTTTAATCGAGCTATGTTGTTCTTGGCACAGATGACAAGGAGGGGAGCCACAGCCTCAACAAATGCAAAGCAAAAAAATCACTCGCTGCCTTCAACCCTACCACTAATAGCCAAAAGCCCAATAGCACCTCTCTCCTCTATTATTCAGATCCTCTGTGTGCTAAATCAACTCCAAATAATGACTCTCCTTAAACTGCCATCTGCTTAATGGTCTTGTACACTGATATCAATATCAATGAGAGCTTTAATTGGCCCGGCCATTATCGGTTTGGGCCAAAGAGCTTGACCAAAGGGCTTGATCAAATAGCGGCTTCTTTTGTACTGTGTTGTGAAGGCATGATGTCATGTCAGACCCAGGCCCTGGCTGTGCTGGGATGGAGAAGTCGTGCCGGGGCTGCTGCGATCATGATGGAATCCACAGAGACTCTGACACACCAGCAGCACGCCCAGGGCCAGCGTGTTTGAATGGGGTTGAAATCATCTCTGGCCTGCACGCCCCTGTGTTTAAACAACAGACCCCCGCCCCAATGAGCCTGTATAAGAGCAGAGAGCAAGAGCCTCACTTTATGGATGCCACTGGGGCTAAACCTGACACCACTAGGACGACGCCAGAGACATCTGGACTGAGTGCCTCTCCCCTCTGCTCCAGCCTGCTGGCCCCTCAGGCTGGGCACAGGCCTGTTTGAAGGAACTTCTGCTCTGTAGGGGGGGGTGGTGTGTGTGAGAGAGAGAGCGAAATGTCTGATTTAAGGGGCTCTGCGAAGTGAATGGGGAGAGCTGGACGGACAGGAAACCCTGTCGCCATAGGAGATTAAGGATAGGGGCAGGGAGGTTTGCGACCAGCCCTCCCCCACTTCCACCTCTGTCTCCCGATAATATTTAGTCCCAAACACAGCTGTGACTCAGAGCAGAGCCAGCTAAGGGGAATAAGAGACGGCTAAATGTTCGGCGCCCTTTACAGCTATGTTTACTTATGGTCACTGACAAACAATGAGACTGTTGAATGGATCCCTTATACCTGCGTCTTCATGACTCATCCTTAGCCATCTCTGTGTGTAAATAGAGACGTTATGTTTATCACTTTGGCTTCAGCGGTTGGCCCAGTTTACTGGCATGAAATAGATTTTTCATTGGAAGAAAATCTAGTACTCTATCTACTCTCACGGTCTTCCAGTAAACTGAAATAAGTTTTGCATACTGCCACTAAACTGGATATGAAAAAGTTTGTTTTCAGAATAGTATTGATCTTATTTTGGTCCTATTCTCTCTCTAGGTTGATGACTCCAGAAGCGCCCACTAAAGCCAAGTTTCTCACGCTGGGCTCCAAGTTCCGATACAGTGGGCGGACCCAGGCCCAGACACGACAGGCCAGCACCCTCATCGACAGGCCGGCACCCTACTTCGAGCGAACCTCCAGCAAGCGTATCTCACGAAGCCTGGATGGAGGTAGGCCGTGGCACTAGACAAACACACGCACATTTGGGATGCCGTATTACTCCGCTGAGTCAATCCATAGCTATCTCTGCAGGAGGAGTGGAGAGTGTTACTCAGTGGAATATGGCCTCTACACCCGGCCTACACAAGCAGTAAGTCTCTTTGTGAACATCAGGGAGCTCTCATTAAGTCCGTTCAAGGCAAACGCCGTAGGGGACCGTCACAGAACCACCTCCTACCTCTGGCCTCGCCATCAAAGAGATGTTTAGAGAAACTGCTGGAGAAACACTCTAAACCAGAGAGGGTGCGAAGGAGGGAAGGTAACAAAGGGACCCGCAGGATCAGAGGAAAACCATTACAGTGAGACGTACAAAAAGAAACACAACCCAGTTCAGATGTCTCTATATGACCGCAATCCTCAACATGCCTCGGCATGCGTTCTGTTTCGTCCCGATCAACCGTTAACGTTTAGAGCACACTACACCATCCTCCTAGTTTGTTCAAACTGTCTCGTCTGAAGTGTTTAGAGTGGAGCCAGTGTCCTGTACGGTGTCAGCCGGTGAGTGTGTAGCTAGCTGTATGCATGACTTCCTCCCCATCATGGGCATTTGGTTAGATATGGGAAATGGCTCCAACATCTGTTTCCCTTTGTTGGGAATGACTGTGGATGAATCCGGACTCATTCTTCTTGACCAGGGGATTTCAAAAGTGTTTCTATGGCTGGACCTGGGCTATAATACGTGACATTATACATTTACCATGGGAAAGAAACAGTGCCACTAAAGCAATGAAGGATGTTGTCAGTCCAAGGCCCACGTGAACTATTAGGCCTATTTTCAACCATGAAAGTGTTCTAGAACTTGCTCTGAGCAAAACGTAGTGTCTAGTTGATTTGTGGAATTAGACTGAAATGCAGTAGTACTGGACTGTAGCCTGCAAGCAGGCTGCCATGAAGATTAAATGCAGGTGATGCTGTAGCTGAAAGTGTTGTAGTAATTAAACCCGGGAATCTAAGCTTGAACATGTACGGTGGTTCCTGTGACAGAACGAATAGCGTGTAATATTGACCCATCGGCATTTCGCTTCCCGCTACATCAGCACTAATCTAGGAGGAGAGTACTAGCTCGACAAACATGAATCACCAAATGAATGTTGGTTACTCAATACTCTACGTTGCTGTGAGTAGCCTACAAAGATTGAATGAGACGAGGGCTTTTGCCCTTCTTTCTCCCTCTGTCTGGCTTGTAGATCTGAAGGTACTAGGATAACTAAAACAAATATCCCAAATACCCTGAGTGCACCAGGGCCATTCATTACTCTACTCTACTCAGTCCAGCTGTGGGCTAACCTGGCCTACTCTGGAATCTCCTTTCTTTGCTTCCTTCCCTCCTTTCCACTCCTGTATGTAGGTCCTCTCTGAGGAGCCTCTTGATCGTTCATCGTCAATGCTCTATACTATTAATTCCCTCTAGCCCCTCCGTAGTAGAGGCGATCAAGAGAAGAGACGGCGGGAACCATTTGTTCTCCGTCTGGCCAGCTGTGGAGTCTTCTCTGTGCTCTGAATGAGACAAAGATCTGGCCCCTGATTAGGGCCCCCAGACCCAGTAAGCCCCCAGAGCTTTAGAGAGGGTCACAGCTGGTATGGGACCGGGACTGGGATTCTGAACGAGACGGCGTTAGCTGAGGAGAATTTGGTTCTGGTTTCTGGATCAATTATTCTCTCTTCCCCCAACACATGGCACAACAATACAGGGAGTGGCGGCTGTGCTGTGGGTGGCACGGTCGGTTACAGATGATAACAGGTTCCATATCACACCGCCACCATATCAATCCCTCACAACTAAACCTCAAGAATCCATGAACGGACCACTCAGTCTGGTCTGCTTGCTTGTGTGTGTGTGTGTGTGTGTGTGGGCACAGCTAAATCCACTACTGTACACTACTGCTATTCATGACATGTCAATTAATGTAGATTCACATAGATCTAGCGTTTAACCAAAGAACTGATGCTGTGTCATTTTTCTCTGAGCTCTTTTCATCTGAATAGCTATTGGAAGTAGGTCTACACTATACCAAAACAAATAGCCATGTCTGGTATGTACTATGAATCTGTGCAATCATGGTCTTCTCTCCTCCACAAAAGGCAGGGTAAAAGAATCTTTCATTTGAACCAGATTAAACTGTGCTCTGTGGTTAGAGTGCCCTCTGCTGGCCAAGCGTTGACTTTAGGACTGGGAATTGCCAGGGACCTCATGATATGTATGTATTCTATATGTATTGCGATTCGATACTGCGATTTTATTGCGATTCGATGTTCCAAACATATTGCTCAGCATATGTCTGCTGCAGAGAGATAGATAGATAGATAGAGAGAGAACAAGCTATAGGATGAAAAATACCAGCGTTTGAGCAGGTTTAACCAACTAGTGCTAGCTAACGCTACCTAACAAAAAATTATAATGGTATTGTGATATGTGACTGTGTCTTTTTTATTTTTAGCACAAGTTGACATTAGAATTGATGTGCTGAACTGAATATCATTCGGAAGCATGCGTAAATTAATGGAGAATATAATTGTTATATAAAGCTGTATGTGTTGTCTCCTCTGTGCCCCTCTAGCTCCAGTGATTAACGTGACTGAGGCCCGGGAGTCAGCCCCCACCTCTGGGGAGAACGGCAGGGAGCCTGGCCTGGAACTCTCCTCTGATTCCAAGGTGAGAGAGGCAGGGCGATGTTCTCACTCAGTCTCTTCTCTTTCTAGGTAGAATGAGACATCCTGTTGTTGGCTCGGGAATGAATTGTCTGTCTGTCTTCCTAATCTCATTTGGTCTCAAAGAAATGCCCCCAAGGTTTCGCTACAGGGGAACTCAATTCATTGTATGTCTACTGTCTAGCTTAGAATAACTAGCCTATTGTTCTGTTCGTTAGATTGTATGTAAACCAACCAGTATAGGGACTTAATCTTTGTATATTTACTGTGTAATGTGTTTGTTTGCGTTTTGACAAATCTACCGAACAAACCCCCTCATTCAGCCTAGTAGTCATACAACAGCCGCTGTAGCAGTGTATAGTTGAATTGAATTAGCTGGAGCTATAGGATGCCATTCTGAACTGTCTGCTCCGTGCCCCTGCTAGTTCCTATTCAAAGAGTTTAAGACTGGCTTGACATTTGGTAGCTGTATAAAGGATCTTATTCAGTCTTACAGTGAGTTGGCCATGAAAGCCATGTATTCAGTTCGTTATGTAACCTGTGGTACTGAGCGCAAAGAATTCAGAGGCTCATTTCTTCTGTGATAAAGCCCAGTTCATTGGGCACACTGTCTTAGTTGTACTAGGGGTAATGTATCCCGATAGGACCATGGGACCCTCCCCCTTTGCCATTGTGATTATTAATCGAGACTCCACGAACTGGATTTTTGTCCGGGAGATGTTGTCCTGCCATGGCCGGGTAGATGTATGGTTCTCAGGGATTTATCTGAAATTGAACATGTTGTTAAGAGGACAGAGCTCAAAGTAATTGAGTTTTGAATTTGATTTGAATGGGAACAACCAGAGTACGACGGTGCTCTAACTCGATTTCAAACACCTTCCTGTTTTTGAGTTTCTTCCCCCCGTTATCTCTTCTGACTTCAGTCTGTGTCTCTGTCCACTAATGATGCCAGCTCTAATCCTGTTGTACAGTTGTAGAATGTGACTGACGTCCCTCCCTCACACCCCACCCCCAGCACCCCCTGACCTTTGACCCCTGACCTTTTTCCACTGCCCCCTCTCTGTGACCTCTCGTCTGCACCCGTGTCACTGCTGCACCCCTGACTTGACATGTCTCACTGACTAATAGTGTGTTTCTCTCTCTCCCCCTCTCCTCTCTTTTCCTGTGCACTCTATCCTGTTACTGTTTTATAATTTCTCACACATATTTATTTTATTTATTGGGTTGTGATTTTGCTTGCGTTTCCCCTACTCGCCCCTCCCTGCATGGTGTCTACATGTGGACTGCTCTCTTTCTCTCTCTGCGGCGGGGAAACGATTGCCCCTCACTGTGCAGTCTATCTTCATGTTCCCCCTCTCCTTCTCCTCCTCCTCCTCAATCTCATCCCTCCCTCCCATCCTGGACACCATCTCTGAGCTGGACGTTCTGTCCGACATCTCGGAGGACGGGGACAGGGACTACCCGGGTATATGGGACCCTGATTGTACCCAGCAGCAGCATGCAGACAGCTTGGCTGCAGCAGAGCAGTACCATCACCAGCCTCTAGAGGCCTCTCCTCCCCCCTCCCCCCTGGCCTGTAGCTCAGACCCCCAGGAAGGGTCACCTGCCCAGGCCAAGGCTGCCGCTCAATCCAGGCTGGGGTTCTCCCTGCTGGGCATGTTGACGGGCCTGCACCTGGGCCTCCTTCCCTTCTCTCTGCTGGATGAGGACGGCTACGTCTGCTTTCCCAGTCTGCCCCAGGACTGTGCTGCCTGCTTGGTCCCCGCGGGGTTGCAGCGCTTCCTGCCCCTCTCCTCCACCTCCCTGGTGCCCTCCTTCATGTTCATCTTGGCTGTGCTGCTGTCTGCCTCCCAGTCCCTGGCTCTGGCCTTGCTCCTGGCCCTGCCCCTGGCCTTGTCACTGTGCTATCTGGAGCCCAAGGCGCCCGCCCCGGTGGCCATGCTCTGCTCAGACAAAAACACTGACACACACACTGACACACATACTTCCCTGCTGCAGGAAGAGCTGTGTGACCAGCTGTGTGACCCTGCTGCCTAAAAACCTCTGACACTTTACGCCAACGCAGCGACGGCGCGTCGTTCTCTACGTACTTCTACACACTATTTTGTGCGTGTCAAATTTTGGAACGAAGCGTATACGACGCTCTGTCACTTTGTTTGCGTAAGGTGTGTAGGGGCCTTAAGTGGCACCATGTCACTACCTCGCCTCCGTGTTCTGCACTCCCCCCCTGTTATGTTTCTCTCTTTGTTTTCCTTCTCCAAACCCTTTGATTTTCTGTGTAAAATGACCAAATTGAATTGTAATCTTTCGCCAATCTCCAGAGATCTTAAATTAGAAATCATATTGTACTAGTATTGGCTGCTCTGTCATGAATCCTTTTTGTTAAATGAATAAGAGCAAAAGGATACCTTGTACAACTTTTTAGGGTTGTAAAATGATAAATTCCTGTCATCGTACGTTTGGCTGGAAATGTTGATAAACCGCTAGATGTGTGATATGTTCAGTATATGTCTGTTATCAAGCTACTTTTGGCCTATAAGGACGTTATTGCAGTGTTTCACTCCCTGCCCCTGTCCTGTTCAGTGTTATTAGTCGCCATTTAATATGCCAGAGTTTCTCACAATTTTTGGAAAACAGTAAAAAAACACAAGGTAGAAAATACACAAAAAAAAATGTAAAATCAGCTCTACACAGAAACGAGACCAGACCGCCACCCAGTATCCCGGCCAAGGCCAGCATGTGCATCCCCCCCCCGCCTGTCTCATTCATGCCTTACTCTCCTGTGGGCGGAGCCTGGATGCTCCTCCCTCAGTCACATGACATCGCACCGTTATGTGGTGCTGCTGGGAATCAGCCTTTCCCATCATCCATTTCACCTTCTCTTTCTCCCAACAAAAACCATTCCCACTACATGCAGGTAGAGGAGGAGCCTAGCGAAGGGGCAGCGGCCACACCTACTGAGGGCACTGAGGTCTGTGAGGGCGGCGGCCATCTTTGCCGTCGTACTGCACCTTTTAAAGATGATCTGTAATACCATTTATACAGAGAGATATGGGCAGTGCAGGTGTCAAACTAACATGTCCTTTTCTCCTCGGCACTCATAGATGAAAGGAGATGAGCCAGACTCCTCCCAACAGGTTGATTTGATTGGTTGTTTGATGGTGTATTTGTCTGTAAATCAGCTGGGGTTTTCCACATCCTCTCTGCGCCTCATTTTGCAGCCTGGGTTTGACTTTTGCTGCAGGAATGTATGCTTTGTTGTTGATATCTTTTTTTTTGTGCTGGTGCCACTGTGATCTGGGATGTATTTGGTGTGTTTTATTTCCAGGGGGAAAAAGGAGTACAACACACTGCTGTCCAACCACGCGCCACCAAAGCTGCACATAATACAGTTTAGGACATTGTTCAGGATTGGCTTGCCTTAGCTGCAGCATTCTAAGGGTTAACACCCAAATGAGCTCCTCATTGTGAGGACTAAGTGTTCTCTATGTCCATATTTTAGTATTAGAGTTGATCACTACACAGCTAAGGTGAAGTGTGGTTTGGAGAGGGTCCATTCTGGTCTGCCCTGACCACTACTGGACGTCCAGTGTGCTTGTGGCCCCCTCTCCACAGCCTCCGCTCTGTACTTGAACTGTCCTGACTGCACAGGTTCTCACCTCTGGCTGCATCTTATTTCCTCATTTTTATTTTTACACAAATGCCTCATGTCTTCATTTTTTTGATTCCACAGAGCGGAAAGTTGAGAGTGCAGGGGGAAAATATATATGTCAGACATAGCAATTTAATGTTGGAGGTTGGTATGACTATGATGACTATTGGCGCCTAACCAAAGGGAATCAACGCCCAAGCCTGTGTCCTCTTGGCGCCTGTCCCAGGCTGACTACTCCAGTC
The DNA here is from genome assembly GCF_901001165.1 of Salmo trutta. Taxonomy (NCBI): domain Eukaryota; kingdom Metazoa; phylum Chordata; class Actinopteri; order Salmoniformes; family Salmonidae; genus Salmo; species Salmo trutta. The sequence goes on from NC_042957.1 coordinate 30,279,581, forward strand.
TACCTCTCACTCTCAGGCTCTGTGTGTGTGTGATATTGTGTGTTTGAACACCAGTGCATGATTCTGCATGTGGGACAGGGATGGGGATTGGGTGCATGTCTGACCCAACAGGGTTTGGTGTTTAATGGGGTGAGGGTGGCTGCTGATTACCAGCCTATTATTGAGTCTATTTTTTAATTTTTTTTGTGAGCACATTATTTAGTATTTTCCGGTGATATCCGACTAATATTGTTTCCCTAACCCATTTAGGGATTTTCCTGCTTTGGTTGGCTTGATTTGAGTTTTGAATTTGTAATGGTACAATAACAAACTAAACCTGTCCCCAAAATGTGGAACTGCCATGATGCCTTATACCATGTAATTACTAGAATGTCTTTTTACGCTATTAAACGTAAATAACCAACACTTTTATTATGACCTTCCCTTACCGAGGTCACGATAGGAGAAATTACCTGGAATAGACTCGTGAAGTGTAGATAATGAGAACAGCGTTTCAAACCTTCTGGAGTATGTTGAATGGAAATGAAATAAAAAAATAAATATGTAAATGTATTTCAAGTGAAGCCACACTCTGTCACTTATCACCATGGCAACAGCATGTGCCTTATGCCATGTATAATTTCTCACCTGTCGAAATGTGACGACGAGACGCATTTAAAGCTAAACCCTTGTTCGACAGTGTCAAAGGGAAAATTGGTCCCTCTGATTGGGTTCCATTGGCAGTTCCATGTTTTTGTCGTTCACGTTGTAGGCTACTACTGAACTAAAGGGTTCAACTCTTGCCAAAGCCTCACCTCACTGATGCCTCTCTCTCTCATCACAACCTTTGATCAGTGTGGATGTTTTCTACATCCTCCAATTCTCTAAAAGGGGCTCACAACGAGTGGAAGTCGTAGTGCTTTTAATTGGAGAACGTTATCCGTTAGAGTGAGGTCACGATTGGGACGGCGTGTGGGCATTATTTCTTAGTCTCACTAAATACAGTGAAGAAACGGTGCCACTACCAGCCTGTACATTCTGTGGAGTGATAGCGCCTCCTGGTGGCTCATAAGGAAATGCCCTCATTACTTGGAGCTAGGTCTCCTTGGCCAAACTAGGCTCATAATTGTAATATTTGTATTAATATTTACGGATCCCATACAAGTTTGTAATTAAGCCATATGAAAGTTCACATGTTCAAAAATGATGTGTTTTATTTATTTATTTGCGCAAACTGTGAGGTAGGAAACAGCGACAAACGCCTATAATTCTGAATGCGGTCACAAATGGTACACCCATACACACACTAAAACTAGCTGTACACGGGCAGTCAGTGAGGCTTGGCGTCCATCCTGTTACTGTCATGGTTTCCAGACTAATGTAGCTGTTGTCCGTTGTTGTTGTTCCCCCCCCATGTTGTCCCCTCTCCTCAACCCCCACCATGGCTATGTGTGGCGTCCTCCTGGCACCACTAGGACCTGGATAAGACTCAGGAGGATGTTTTGAAACATCAGGCTAGCATTAGCGAGTTAAAGCGCAGTTTTATGGAGGCCACCCCTGAGCCGCGTCCCAGTCAGTGGGAAAAGCGCCTCACAGCCAGCCCGGCTACCAGCCTGCGTCTGCAGGCCCAAGGGGTACGTGTCCAGCCGTGTCCTACCGTCAGTCCTCCTGTCCCGCCAGCCTGCCTGCATGTCCTCTACTCTCCTCCCTGTCTCCAACTCTCTCTGAACTGTCTCTAGCCTGCCGGGAGGCCCTGGCTCCACCCTCCTTCCCCTGGTTCTGGCTCTCTTGATGTTGTATTATGATGTGACAGTTGGGATGTAGAAGCAACACAATTACTCCTCCTCCCTCCCTCCCTCCCTCCCTCCCTCCCTCCCTCCCTCCCTCTCTCTCTGTGGTCCTAATTCCACTAACTCAGCAATCCCCCCGCTGCTATCCCGAACAGATGGGTAGACCACTCTCTAAGAACACCACCAGTCAGTCCTCTACACGTCACAAGACTACACTACTCTCTCTCTCTTGCTCTCGGTCTCTCTCCCTCTCTCCCTCACCTCCCTCTGACTGATAAATGGATTTAATGATATTACCCATAATCCCAACTGTCACACGCGGGCCCCTGTGGGCTCCTCTAGCTCCCTGTAAATGCCATTCTTCTTTTGTCAGCCTATGGCTGAGCCAGCTCCTCTTCTCCCTCAGCCAATGGCTGGCTGAGTTTATCTCGTTACTGTTGCTGTTGTGAACGGTCAGCCTCCGATCGGATTAGTTCTCTGGCCGACTGTCCACATCTTAAGCACTCTGATCTCTTGTATTTCTGTCCTGAGCCGTAGATGCACGTTATGTCAGACTGCACCACCCAATGTTCTTCAGCTCTTGTGTTTTTCTGCGCTCCTCAACTTTTGCCCTGCCTATTATGTTTGATGATGCACAGAGTAAGCGGTTTTATTTGCCCACTGTTATTGTGACTTTCCCAGGGCTGTCCAAAGTGTGCTTTTCTATCTTTGAGCTGCAAATTTCACTGCTGAATTTCACAACTCTGTGCTTACTGTCTTTCACGTGCACTTGTGCGCCGGTGTAACCGCTCCTCCTCCTTTCAGCTGGACGAGCCTGACTTTTGAGTTCCTACTTCAAGTGGCTCCTCTTGTGATTTTCCCACCCTGTGTTTCAGACCTGTGTTTGGCTGTGTTGAGTGGTGTACCGCATGCCTGCCTCTCACTGGTCACTCTTGTCACTCTCTCTACACCCGACAAGCAGGTGATAGTGTTCACACACAGGCCTTGGGTCTGGTCCTGGACCTCTGTGATAAACAAAGTGTGTGTGTTGTCTGTGTTACCGACGTGTGCTGCCTCATTCCTAGAACGCACACCTCCACCATCCCCATCTCCAAACTGCACTCAATCACTCTGCTCCATCACTCAGCCACTGTATAGTTTTAAGGGCACTTCTATATCTTCTGTTGCGTTGCACTGTGTGTGTGTGTGTGTGTGTAGACTAGCTTGTGAAAGTGACGACTCTTCTTCTCTTCTCTCCAGTAATGTCTGTCCTTCCTCTAACTCTGACATCTTTGCTTTGTCGTTCTCTAACCTGTGTAGAGCTTGGAAGAGGAAATGACCTCCATTTTATTCAGTAAATTTGCCTGCGAGTCTGGTCTGGTTGATCCCGGCTGCACTACCACTAGGCGAGCAGCAGAGGGTGCTGTAGTCACTGCATCTGGCCCTCTGGCCTCAGCTCTACTCACTACCGAGGTGCTCAGTACAGATGAATCAAAACCAAGAAAACATCAGGTCGCTACCCATGCGACAACTAATGTATTGTCCCATGGTGCATCTCTCTAACTCTTGCCACACCAAGTTCATGACCAGTCCAGACTACCACACACAATCAAAGTAGTATCACCTATTATGGTGACTAGTTGTGTTGGCTTGGCAGTGCACAATATAATGCAAATAGAGTATTTGCAGATGACTTACTCATTTTGCACACACGCTGTAAGAGATTATAGAGCAAACAAGGCTGGCCATAAACTTTGGCATGAATATTTTCTTGTCATTTCATACGCTTCTGTCAGTTGCCATTTCTTTCTTTGAATGCTTGTGTTCTGTCTCATTTGAGTGGAGAGTGTTACTAAATGTGTTTATATGCTATAGAACTGTTAAAGGTTCCCTTCCTACAGATGGGTAGTGAGGTGGTTATGTTTTGTGCATGTCAGAGAGAGAGACAGTCTCTTTCTCCTAACCCGGAGAACCTGTACAGTGCTATGGTAACCGTAGTGATTCCTGATGTCATGCTGATGTGTGTGAGTGACCGCTGCCTGTTGGTTGCCTTTACGTTCCACAGAGATGCCCCCCATCCAGAACCCAGGAGCCTCTCCCTGACCTCACGGTGGACACGGTCGCCAAGGTGGTCCCCCCCACATCTAACACCGCCCCCGCCCCTCCTCCATCTCCCCCCACACATATACTTAACTTCCAGCTCATCTCTCCTTTTTCATTTCAGCCATCTCTTCTTCCAGCCATCCATCTCTCTATTTCGCTCTCCTTTTTCTGGTTGCTGTTATGCTGCTCGTTCTCCATCTGTTGCCATTTCCATCCGTCCTTATATTCATTGCGTTGCCTTTTTTTTCAGTTGGTGGTGTCGTTGTTCTTTGTTGGGTTGTGTGGTCATCTTTTACGTCTTTGTTCTCTCTCCATCCCGTTTGTTGTTTTTGTTCTCTGGTGTAGAGCGCAGATGATAAACAGAAATCCGGCGAGGCGGCATGGCAGGCAGCAGAGGTTGAGATAGAAGAGACGGTAGTCGTCGAGGAGATCAGGGTGGCCCCCAAAGGCTCCGTCACCGTCACCACCCCTGAGGTGATCACCCCCGTCGCCGTGGAGACTGAGGTCGAGAAGCCCAAGGAGGAAGTTAAGGAGGAGCAGAAGAGGCCTGTGAGCGTGTCCTCGGACAGTGAGGAGGAGGAGGCGGGGGAGTACCATCCGCAAGTCACCGTCAGCGCCTCAGTGGACCAGATCAAAGAAGAGCCCGAGGAAGAAGAGGAGGAGGAACAGCAAGTCAATGAAGAGCCAGTTGCAGAACCACTCCCAAAGCCAGTGGTCGAGGTAAAGGCCCAGCCTGTCCCTGCAGTAGTGGAAGAAACCTCGGCGACAGAACCACAACTAGCCCCTGTGGTGGAGGAGAGCCCCGAGGACATCCTGGTTACCCCTGACGAGGCCCCTAACGGGCACGCCGAGTCCCCTGAGGGCCATCCCGGCCCCGTGGCCCTGGAAGAGGAGGAGGAGGAGCCCAGAGTCAACGGGGACGCGTCTCACTCCGAGACAGAGCGCCTCCCCCAGGTTATGTGTTGCTCTGAGGTAAATGAATGGCTGCCGTCTCCCAGACCTGCGTAGTGCAGAGCACGGCCCGTCGCCTAGCCTACTGCTGCATACTACGCACTTCTGACCACCACCACCCACCTACCTACCTACCTACTACATACCTAGCTACCTACCTACCTTCATATTGTACCTGCCTGCTGCTTCTCTACGCTGTCTGTCCGTGCTTCTGTCGCTCAGCACCTGAGCGCCACAGCAACGGAAGGCTGAAGGCCTTTCACCTGCACAGCGGTCGCTTGGGCTAATTTTCGCTAAAGGAAGTTAAATGATAAGTGATAATCGTAAGAAGTAATGGCTAACATCTCCCAAGCAGCACCTTCCGTTGTGCATCTGTGCCAAAGCTCTGCCCTACTCTACTGTGGATCTGTCCCCCAGACTACTTCACTGTAATCATCGCCACCTCTCAGTCCACCACGTTTCTGTTGGTGTTTTGTTTTTACTTTACATTATACATACTGTGAGCACGTATACATACATATACACTATACATATGTGTGTGTCGGCCCTGGTCCCTGTGTTTGTGAACGCACTGGCAGAGATGGCGCTGAGAATTGCGTGGGAGTGGAGGCGTTGTTGTTGTTGTGTGTGTGTGTTACAGCATGTGAAGTGTGTCCCCTTCCCTGTATTGGGTCTTTATTTGGTTAAGTTCTTGGTTGAGATGAGTCACTGGCATTAATTGGGTTTTGTCTCTGCCGTGACGGTCTTCAAGGACTCGTCCTCCCAACCACTTACTTAAATGTCACGCCGTTCATTTGTGGGAAAGTCAATGCATGTCTATATCGTGTTGTGCTGTTGGTCGCCTGTGGCAAAGATCAAAGCAAAAATGCATTGTACCGTTACATCGGAGTTCCAAAAACCTCTATTATTTGCTTCGTTTGCTCCATTTTGCATTTTCAGTTGGTAACTTCGCTTGCATGCGCTTGGTTGCATGGTTACACCAAAGACATTGTCGTTTATAGTTCTGTGCATTTTTGTAACGTTCATTTGCAGCCCGTGCATGAGTTCTGTTCCTACTTCTGTAGAGGCTGTGCTGTGTTTGCCTTTGCCCTTGGTATATGTGAAGTGTGTGTCTCTGTCGTGACTCTCTCTCCCCCTACCCCCCCCCAGCCACCCGTGGTGAAGACCGAGATGGTGACCATCTCAGACACGTTTGCGGCCCAGAAGACCGAGATTGCCACTAAGGAGGTTCCCATCGTGCACACCGAGACAAAGACCATCACGTACGAGGCTGCACAGGTAGGCCCGCTACCACTAAACGGCTAGTGTTCAGACGGGTGGTATGACGCTCTAACTGGCTCCGTGTGTGTTCTCCAGCTGGACGGCAGCGGAGACGGCGAACCAGGCGTTCTCATGACGGCCCAAACCATTACCTCGGAGTCACTGTGCACCACCACCACCACACACATCACCAAGGTAACTACACGTCACCACAGTGACCCCACGCGTCACCGTGGTAACCGCGCAGCCGCACACTTCGCCGTGGCAGCCGCACGCTTCGCCGTGGCAACCGCACACTTTGTCATGGTAACCTCAAAGCCACATCCATCACCAAGGTAACAGCCCAGCTCTCCCTGGTCTATTGTGTAAACGCCATGGTATGTAGGCTGTGGACTCTGTGGCAGGGAGGATTGGATTCCCATCTGGCAGCATTATTCTGTGTAATCTGTGTGCAAATGTAGAGCAGCCTGCTCTGTAGTCTGTGTTGATGCTTGGGGCTGTGACTGGCACCTACCCAGCCTAGGCAGAATTCCTCTGTTGTGACTTGGTGCAGACTCATAGATGCCAAACCCCAGGCCAAGTTTGTGTGCCGCACCTGGCTTCAACAGACCCCAAACATCAGTGGACAGTGTTGCTAGCTGACTGCTGAAGAATTCTGATTTTCCTCTACTCCGATGTGCCCTTATGCAAGGGTTAAGTGCCTTACATAAGGGCAAATCGACAAATGTTTACCGTCAACTCGGGGTTTCGAACCAGCAACCTTTCAGTTACTTGCCCAACGCCCTTAATCGCTAGGCTACCTTGCTGCCCATTCAAGTCTTACCTTAACATTATAATTATTTCACAATACTGATGACGGTTCAGCTCTTAGAGAGATGTGTATATATATTGAGGCAGCTTATTCTAATGCTTAGGCTATCCTCTGCACTAAATCGAATATTGGCTACATAATTGTGCATGTTAGGCCTACACATCATGAAATTGAGAAATTACAGACAGTAGCCTACAATTAGCTAAATAGAACTCAATTGATTGAACATTAAATGTTTTTCAATATTATTGAAATACAGTACCAGTCAAAAGTTTGGACACCTACTCATTCAAGGGTATTCTTGTTTTTTATTATTTTCTACATTGTAGAATATTAGTGAAGACATCAAAACTATGAAATAACACATATGGAATCATGTAATAACCAAAAAAGGGTTAAACAAATCCAAATATATTTTAGATTCTTAAAAGTAGCCACCCTTTGCCTTGATATAGGCCTTATGTAGCCTAGACTGTATATATATTTTAATGCAGTCATCTCCGTTTTAATTTGAACCATTTTTACCCTTTGCTTGTTTGTAACAATTGCAAAGACTTTGTATTTGTAGTTAACTTCGTTCTGAAGTTATCAGCGGTCACACACACAGAGAGAGAGAGAGAGAGAAACATCTTGATTATGTGTTTAGAAGAGATCTATCTATAAAGTGGCGCAGAAGGGCAAAAAAGCATTTAACAAGGCACTTAGCTGTTCTGGTTTGACGCAGTCGGTAAATAACAAGCATTTTCAAGTGCAACTTTAGTAACGATGGTTTTGGGAAACAGTTCTGAGATTTAACGATGCTCCTACAATGGTTCTAACGATGAACTGAGCTTTAAGATGCTTTTGGGAAACCGGGGCCTGAAGGATTTGTTGTTTTACTCGTACAGTATGTCTGTGCACTTATCCTGAACATCTGGCTGTTTGCAGACATTAAAAGGCGGTCTCTCAGAAACCAGGATCGAGAAGCGCATTGTCATCACCGGAGACTCGGACATCGACCACGATCAGGTGAGCGTCAGTCAGTCACACCAATCAGACACGTCCTCTGGTGGGACCAATTACACAGTACACCACAACAGCTTGTATTACTGAATGGAGGATGTCGGCTTATTACACATCTGTCAAAATGTTTCCAACATTTTATACTTATGGAAATATGATATGAGAATGTACCATACTACAGACTGAGGTCAAGCGCTCATAATATGTTCAGTTAAGTGGTGTATCTAAGAGAATATATTATTGGCCATTTTAGCAAGAATGAGAATTCAATGTGGTGGCCCAGTATCTCTGGTGTCTGCTCCTTTAGACTAGAAATGGCAATAAGAAGAGGACTTAAGTGTTTTCAATCAATGTCTCAGCTGAAAGAGATGCATCGATCCCTGTGAAAAGACCTCGCTCTCTGATTTAAAGTGGCTAGAGTCTTTTACCTCCGTATGAGAGCTCATCTGGTCATTAAACCAAAGAGTACAGCAGACCGATACACTCCACACAAAGAGGTCCCTAAAGAACTCACAACAACATATGTTTCCACAGTAGAAGTTCTTCCCAAACCCCAAAGGCACAAGCATGGGCAGATATCCAAGCCATGCTTTCCATTCCTCCCCCCACCCTCCCATCCTTTGTCTTCATTTTATGTTTTGCTGTTTTTTTGTTGTTGTCGCTGCTGCATTTCTCATCTGTATCCATAGCGCCTCCATTTTGTTTGTTTGTTTTCTGTTCCTTTGTTCTCCTTTATTTCCGTTAATGCCATCGTCTCCCTTTCCTTTTGGGTGTGTTGTTGCCGTGGCATGTTACCACCCCGGGTAGGCCTTGGCCCAGGCTATAAAGGAAGCCAAAGAGCAGCACCCTGACATGTCAGTGACTCGGGTGGTGGTCCACAAAGAGACAGAGCTGGCAGAGGAGGGCGAGGACTGAGGCGCCAGGTAAGGAACAGAAGCCACCAGGAGGCCCAGGGGTGTGGTGATTAGGAGGTTTATAAGGTTAAGTGGTAAAGGTTAGTCCCTCTCTGCTAGGATTCTACAGTGGCCCTTCTAGTCCAAACCGACAGCACATCACAGGCATCAGCCGGAAATAAGTCCCCCACAGGGTGGAACTGACTGTCTCCTTGTCTTTTTTGAGTTCTCCATCTTTTCTCTTAACTCCCCGTTTGCTCTGTCTGCACTTATGACTGAGCTACTTTTGGATGAATTGTAAAGTTCATACAAAATGTCAGCAAACCAAACATCTGCAGATGTGTCACTTTTTCTGGTCAAAATGTTTTGTTTCACTGGCTTTACTAACCTCGTGACGTTACTATCTGTATTCTAACATGCACAGTACTGGCAGACTGTGGAAGCACACTCTCCACCAGACAGATGACCCCTCATACACACAGGAAGAGCAGATTAATGACAATGGTAATTCATTGGTGTAATGGAGGAGAAGAGAAAACAAATATTCCCTGTAGGTTGCTAGCGTGAAAGCCCTTCGCAATAGCTCTTTCAACAGTCACTCGACCTTGTCAACCCCTGGAGTTGGAACCATTCCAATCCATTGAAGTCTCATGAAGCTTGGATCAAGCCCAGAGAATTGTCTTGAATACACCTCAGTCATAAATCAGTATCTATGGGCCCATCAAATAGGAGCCAGAAATGGATTCACACAATAGGATCAAATGTACCCACAGCAAGGCAGAGGCTCATAGACAATTGTTAAATATAGTCGATTCAGGGGTGCTTGGTGGATAATATTCCTTGATTACTTTGGTATTACTCTGTCCAACCAACTCATTGCTCTGCCTACACCCTGCCCATTTAGCGGTATGTCCATTGGTGGTTTGCTCAGACCGTCATGGCAGTCGTCCGATGCACAGGAACTTGTTTACATTACAGTTAAGCTATTGCTTAAAATCCATCTCCATGCAGAGCCTGCTCTGCACTTCAGAAATACAATGTGCTAAATGTATTTCCACCACTTCAGAGGAGGACCCGATAGACCTCCGGCCTGAGCCAACCCTTCCCGCTTGTTAGTTCTGTCATCCTCTCCAGTTATGAATTTGGGGGGAAATAAGCATGACTGCAGCGGCTGCTGAGAATAGAATGGCGCTTTGATTGGTGTAGCAGCGTATTTACCCTTCAGTGAGAATTTTGTGGTCGTTCTTGTCAGATCATCAAGTGCTTTTGTCTTGTCTACCTACAGAGCCTTCAGAAAGTATTCACACCCCTTGACTTTGTGTTACAAATTGGGATGAAAATAGATTTTTTTTGGAAACTATTTACACAAAATACTCTGTCAAAGTGGACAAAAAAAACGTGATTCAACCAAAGTATTCAACCCCTGAGTCAATACATTTTAGAATTACCTTTGGCAGCGATTACAGCTGAGTTTTTCTGAGTAAGTCTCTAAGAGCTTTACACACTTGAATTGTGCAACATTTGCCCATTATTATTTTCAAAATTCTTCAAGCTATGTCAAATCGGTTGTTGATCATTGCTAGAAAAACATTTCCAGGTCTTGCCATACATTTTCAAGCAGATTTAAGTGAAAACTGTAACTCAGCCACTCAGGAACATACACTGTCTTCTTGGTATAAGCAACTCCAGTGTAGATTTGGCCATATGTTTTAGGTTATTGTCCTGCTGAAAGGTGAATTCATCTCCCAGTGTCTGGTGGAAAGCAGACTGAACCAGGTTTTCCTGTATGATTTTGCATGTGCTTAGCTCCATTCCATATGGGGTTTTTTTGCCTGGAAAAACTCCTCAGTTCTTAACGATCACAAGCATACCCATAACATGATGCAGCCACCACTATGCTTGAAAATATGGAGTGGTACTCAGTAATGTGTTATTGGATTTGCCCTAAACATAACACTTTGTATTCAGGACAAAAAGTTAATTGCTTTGCCATATGTTTTGCAGTATTACTTTTTAGTGCCTTGTTGCAAACAGGATGCATGTTTTGGAATATTTGTATTCTGTACAGGCTTCCTTCTTTTCACTCTGTCAATTAGGTTATTATTGTGAAGTAACTACAATGTTGTTGATCCATCCTCAGTTTCTCCTATCACAGCCATTAAACTCTAACTGTTTTAAAGTCACCATTGGCCTCATGGTGAAATCCCTGAGTGGTTTCCTTCCTCTCCGACAACTGAGTTAGGAAGGTCGCCTGTATCTTTATAGTGACTGGGTGTATTGATACACCATCCAAAGTGTAATTGATAACGTCACCATGCTCAAAGGGATATTCCACGTCTGCTTTTTATATTTTTTTTGTCCTCTACCAAATGGTGCCCGTCTTTGTGAGGCATTGGAAAACCTCCCTGGTTTTTATGGTTGAATCTGTGTTTTAAATTCACTGCTCGACTGATGGTCTTTACAGATAATTGTATGTGTGGGGTACAGAGATGAGGTAGTCATTCACAAATCATGTTAAACACTTATTGCACACAGGGGGAGTCCATCCAACTTGTGTGACATGCTAAGAAAATCTTTATTCTTGAACCTATTTAAGCTTGCCATAACAAAGGGGTTGAATACGTATTGACTCAAGACATTTCAGAAAAAACGTAATTCCATTTTGACATTGTGTGTAGGCTGGTGACAAAAAAAAGTAAATTGAATCCATTTTAAATCCAGGCTGTAACACAACAAAATGAGGAAAAAGTGGAGGGGTGTGAATACTTTCTGAAGGAACTGTACCTGGCAGGACGTGAGAGATGCCTCGCTCATCAAAAGACTTTGAAACAGACGCTGGAGTACTACCTGGTTTTGGTTTTGCGTTAGGGACATGGTGTCTTTTAATCCCATTCAGCTAGTATGTAATGAGAATCCAATTTCTGCTGTATTAGCTCTTTAGCTCAAGGCGATTCAGCCACTTTCGCCGAAGCAGATTAAATCTTCCTAATTAAATTAGAAGAGCAAAAAATAGCAGATATGATCAACTGTATAATACACTGTTAATCAGTGCAAGGCAGTTGCATTACCATACCAAGTTATTTTAGGTGATTTTGATTAAATCTCCAGACACGTTGAACCTTTATCTGTTAAATTACTCCAGTTGGTGGTACTCAACACTCCTTCATGTTGAATAGAATATTCAGTCCTTCAATTCTTTCTCTTTCGCAGAGCTGAGAGCCTGTGAAGTTCATACTTGGATGTTTGAGAACCTCCTGTCATCTCCCAAACCGAGAGTCAACCTGGTGGGAAGACTGTCGGACAACCCCGAGGCTGAACTCCTGTGTTTCATTGCACATGTTCCTTTTTTATCACTCAGAAGAAAACCACTTAGCTAACATTTGTAGCGTGTTTAAATTGTTTTGTGCTTTTTGCAAAAATAAGAAAAAATTCTGCCATTATTAGAACCAGACAGGATTTATCAAGTTGTCATTTTTATTGTTGAGTAGTATTCACATTCCTAGTATGTACAGACGGGTAATGTTATGAGAAAGTCATTTCAATATCTATCTTCCTGTATTCATGCAGTTGCAGGTGGACAGGTATTAAGACTAAGTGGGTATATTAGCTTTGGGTCTGGTCTTGTTCCATGTTGTCTTAGAGTCAAATGTTTATCAGTTTTTGGGAAAAAGGAAGAACAGCAAATTGTATTTAATTGGGTGAGTTTCCAGGGGACTAGCAAAGGACGAAGCACTGTGTCATTTTGTACATTGCACTACAGTGCCAACACATGTTCTTCTCTATGCAGTCATAACAAAAACATTCCATTAAAGGGCAGGTGCTTTTCCTCTATCTCCCTCAGAAAAACCACAACAAAATTTAAATTTAAAAAATCATAACACTTAGGCAGCTTGGAAACTTTTGCTTTTCCATAACTTTCTGGCATCATTAATCAGAAATATATTTGTAGAAACATATATTTTTTGCTATCTTTTAAACTTTTTTTGTCCATCAGTAAACTGATTTAGATGTTGAGGTGTTTTTTTTTTTGCCCCTTCTTAAATATTTTTAATATATTTCAGAGGTTTTTTGACAACTAAAAGAAATACACAAAATTCCCACTTTTTTTTATCTTTTACCTGTAGATAAAGAAGATGGCTGCCCTTAGCTCTCTCTGCAATCTGACCAACCTCACTAAACCCAATGACGGTGTCAATTTGCTATTTGGGCCTAGTGTATAGCAAATAATCTTTAGATTTTTAGCAGCTTTAAAATGTTGTCTCCCCCTTCTCCCCCACAGCCACCCCACCCTCTGTGTAACACTGTTGAAATAAAATGTTGTTATTCTCTGATTGGATGAGTTTGGTTCCTTTTTACCAGTGTTAGGGAGTAGTGAACTACATGTAGTTCAGCTAGTAATTTAACTACATTTTGCAGTAGCTTGGTGGTAGTTGAACTAAATTAAAATCTAGTTAGTGTTTTCAGTAGTTAATAACTTTTTTTGCAATGAAGCTATCTACTGACACTACACACTAGAAAATATGCACTGTACAAAAAGAAAAGTTGTTTAGACAGTAACTTACTGGCAGCCAAAAAAAGGAACAGTTTTTTACCGTACTGTATTTTTGATTTACCGTAAAGCACCTCTTACTGTAAAGGCTTATTTGCATATTTTCCAGAGTGCCTTGCCTTTCGAATTAATTGTAGAGTTACCACCCATGACTGTATTTGTTAGTGACAGAGACATGGTTGTTGCATTCAATGTTCAGTCTTTTGGCCTTCACCCAGTGAGATCCTAAGTGAATATGTTATCATAAAAATACATGGGAAGTCTATGGGTATCTGCTAGCATCCTAGCAACTTCCTTAAAACTACACGCAGAGACATGGAAATGGTATCCACAAGTTAATCTGACTCTGGGGAAGTAGATAAAGGGCCTCAGTACCAAAACACTGAAGTATCCCTTTAACAAAAAGTGTATTGTGGACTTCTCAATTTCTTAACCTTTTCAACCATAAGGAAATATTCTGAAAATAACTTGAATCATTCTTAGAAAGAATTTAATACTGATGGTACAATAAACACTAATTGCAGCAATAAAAAATGCACTTTGTCTCTGCATTCCAACAGCTTGTTAACCGTCATTTGGAATTTCCATATTGGTTGTTGCTTCACTCCATGGCTTAGCTCGTGTTTTATCCATGATCTGTTGGTGGATAGTCCTCAGTACTTGTATTCAGCATCTCCATCCACTGTACACTGTTCTGTTTGCAAATGAGTTCTCAGAGGGCTGTACTGTATCCAGCAGGGCAATATCCACACAGTTCCCCTTCTTAGGTGTACATTCTCCCCCCAGCCCGTCCTCTCTGCCTGGGTGATGTGGTTCTGTTGCGTTGCCTGGAGGCCATGTCCCTGGGGTAAGGTGCTGCAGACAACTCTGCCTCTACTGAGATAAAGAAAGAATATAGTCAGTCTGTCTCTTTGTGTGCGTGTGTGGTCACATCTCTGTCTACAGCCAGCAGGGTTTGAAAGCTGTGAGGTCTGAGCCCAGCTGAGAGGCAGAGCTCCATCAGTAATACTATCAATAATGAAGAAGTTGAGAAAATAATGACCAGTGACTAAGCCTTTAGGTCAGCTCCACACTAAGAAGCTTTCCAATGACTGTTACGGTTCTCTCAGACAGGGTGAACTGTTCTCAAAATTGTTTTTGTTTTTTAAGTAGTGATTTTTCTATGCTAATGCAGCTGTAATATGCATGTCAAATCATACCAGGTTTACATGGGCTAGTTGTCCAATAGCAATATGCAACAAGTAGTATGTTACAAACAAGTAAGAAGTTATAGATATTGACTATTTTTGTCTCATCGAATTGTATATTGTCAAAAATCATTAATTTGTTTGCTGTTATGACAGACGAAGCAGAGTGCAGTTAAGTTACCTTCCTTCAGCTTCCAATTCAGGTAAACCATGATCTGTATCAACAGCAGAGTGACAGGCAGGAAGACCCCAACCCACAGCAGCCATCCGGGGACCTCCCTGAGAACCTCTCTTAGAAACAACACCAAGCTGGACATACTGATGGTGGTAACCGGTGAGACTGAGGCCTTTGGCTCTGTGACACTCTGCTGTAGTAATACCACTGGTGATTTGGACTTTGTGCGGTTGTTTAAACAACCCTGTGATTACTAAGTGGATTTACTGCTGCCTAGTTAATAGTTTACCCAGCCCGGGACCTAAGCTAGGGGGCCAATCCAGACGTGAGCCCCTGTTACCCTGTTCAGACATCATAAACATACAGAGTCCTCGCCACTTTGGATAGTTAGCATTTCTCTGAGATTTGATGGAAACATCTAGTCTGTTGAAGCAGATATTTGAGAGATTTGTATTGGCCAAACAGAGATTTTGAGTGAAGCTGTTTGAAAGGTTATCTGTGTGAATGTCTATTGACTGGTTGGTTTAGTTTAGCATTGTGACATAAAATAGATTCGACTGGGCTATTATACTGACCTCTGAATGTATGGTTGTGGAAGTCTGTACTTAATCAGAATACAATCGAAATCTGAATTGATAAAATCATTGCTATCTGTCTTACAAAAAATCCCTGAAGTATTTTAGTTTGTTCAATTATAGGATTTATAAGACTTACTTATTACGAACAGGCGACGTTCCTCAACTTTCATTATTGGCACGATAAGCACCGTTTCCTTCGAAACAGGCTTTGCTCTCAACTGCGATAGTTCAGCTATCGAATACTGTCAATGTGCGTTGTGTGTTTCTTGAATAAGAATAACCGAAAGTTCCCTGCTATGATTACAGAAGAGATGTACAACACTTAATGAGCAACTCTGAACCCAAAATACTCCCCCCAAGGGATTGCGTTTCATTTTTCAAGGGTTCAAGATTACAACCAAATGTTCTGTTTAGAAAAAAAATTGTTGGCTCCTTCGTCTGGCCTAGTAATGTTAATTTGTTTGCCATTCAAGGTAAGGTTATTCATATGAGCCATTGGGATACTACGATTAAAAAGCAATTATCTCAATCGTCTCAATGTCAAGGCCATTTCTGAGGCTTTCTCCTGTTTTTGTAGTTTCTTAGTGCCTTGTTCATTTGAATACTGTGATATTTGAGAAATCCATAAAATAAATCTTTGATCTGCCACAGTTTTGTCTAATCAATCCCTAGAAACTCCCGTCACTGTCTCAGCCATCAAATGGTGAGCGAGCCACTTTGACTCCTAATGACGAATACCAACCATCTGGATCAATGCATTGGAATGTATCCTTCTCCCTTTGATCATGGGCTTATTTTGGCTACCAAGACGCTTTGCCAGGCTTCGTGGTTTCATGGGGATTTCTGTAACAATTGCGGAATGTTTTCTCCCATCTCTGGCTCGTGTCCTGGAGAGGGACTATACTTAATATCACACACTGGTGCTTATTTAATGCGTACAGCGGTACAGTAGGCTTTTCAATGGCATTCGGCATTGTATGTGGCTTTTCTATGTGTCCTAGATATTGCTGCATCTTCATAATAGTAAAAGAGAAATCACCATAGAATGTGATTATATCTCCACCTTTAACGTGGCTTTAGACTGCACATAACCCCACAGCCCTTTATAGCTCAGCTCCAAAGAGAGAGAGAGAGGGAGACCGAGAGAGAGCTGTGTGTGAAATCCAACTACATGTGCACGGAGTCACTGTCTGGACGAGTGGAGCCTTCATAATGGAATCCGCCGCGTGTCTCTTTACTTTGGGCGACTCAGCCCTACTACTTCACTGGATTTAGTCACGTCTGACATTTTCCACAGCTTGCTCGCGTCCCATTACATAAGTACACTAACTGGGGTTTTGAATGGGTATCGTTGTTCGTGAGGGTTCGTAGGCTTAAGTCGTGTGTTTTAGGCTGGGTTTTGAAAGATGGTAAGGGCCAGGGTGTGTTGCTTTTAAATAAATATTCTTCTTGGCCTCCACGGTGCTCTATAGTTCATAAGAATACAGTGCCACAAACTACTCGATTTTTCATTCTGAGTCTACTAACATGTCATTACGATTAATCAGTGATTCAAACAAAGTGTCGCGAGCGCTAAAAATAGCTCAACAGTCAGTCTATTAAAAAGATAGACTATTAGTCCTTAATGATGGTGATGAAAAGTTCAAACGCTGCCGCAAAACACAAGCAACTCATCAGAGCACGTAATTACCTAGCCCCAACCCAGAGCAGACGTATTTAATTAGGCTGTCATGTTTAGACTTCCTCAGACTTTAGTAGCTACTAAACCATGATTGATCTTATGTTTGTAGGGAGAGGCCACAGTAAGTAGATGTCTCCCCTACAGTGATCAGGTCTGGGCCTACTCTCGTTGCCTAACCACCACACTTTGCACTCGAGGGAGGGTAGAACGCATCAAAACGTGCATCCTTCTGGATCCAGTCACATGCCTGTCAACTGTATCGACGCTCACTGGACGAGACGTAAGGGTGGGGACTCTAATAGTGGGATTAATCAAGGCTAAATTGGTCATTGGCGTTTTCATTACTTGTTGATGATGACAGTCATGGGCAGCGTACTGTATAGTCGCCGTATTTTCTCTTCTTGGTAGATGAGCATATAACATTAATCTGTATGCTAGTCAGACTAGAAGAGCATTTCTGGCGTTTTGTTATGTATCTATCCAGAGTTGCCAATGTGTTAAATGCCACTACACTTAATTTGAGGCCGGCTGACAATTTTTTTTTAGTCGCCATCACTCAGCATCATCCCAAGGTTATTTTAGTTTTCAAGATCAGTCTGTCATTTCTCACTCACATATATATTCCAGCTATTGATTCTGCTCCTCCGAAAAGATGGATTAGAATGAAAACCCGCCTGGGGTGTGTGAGTTGTTTGACCACTGTATTGTCCATAGTGAATGTAGGACTGCTGTCTACAGCATGTCTGTACTGTAGGGATGAGATGGTCTTAACCTTTCACCTGAACCCGCTCCCTGACCAGCCCACCCACATGGATCTGCTGGAACGTAATTTACTGTATGAACAGATTGCTTTCTGTTTTCTACACATCAATCAATCTCCGTTGATCCCATTCCACACCATAAAGCTTCTTCAATGTTAAATCTTTCATACTACTAATATATACATTATGTACTTGTTCCTTCCTGTACATTACACTAGATTTGATATTTAACGGTTTGCATC
Source organism: Salmo trutta (assembly GCF_901001165.1). Lineage (NCBI taxonomy): Eukaryota > Metazoa > Chordata > Actinopteri > Salmoniformes > Salmonidae > Salmo > Salmo trutta. Next base: position 30,297,522 of record NC_042957.1, read on the forward strand.
TGCCCATCAGCGGTAGGAGAAGAGAGAGCAGCACAATCATGGTTTGCTCTTCAAACACTGCTCCTCCACACCATTTTATGAGCTTGTTTGTTTTCCTGTAGTGCAATGTTAAGTCAAATGGTAATAATTTTTCCAGTATGATCGTACTCTGTATAAACTAAACTAGTACAATGTTCTACTATAGGCAGTGTGGAGGACTGCAGAGCTGACAATGTGTTCATGTTTACTAGAGCGTCTTGGAGACATTGATGATGTGCGTCTGTCTGTGAGGAGCTGTTGGAGCCCAGGGTTGGCAGGGCTGGGAGTTGAGATTTGGTTCTATTTAGCAGGCTGCAGTTTTGCATTGAGCGGTGTGTTATTGCTGCAATTGTCATTATGGCGTGTTTGAAATGTCTGTTTCTGAACACGAGGATGAGCTGCCAGCTGCTTCAATAGGGTTCGAATGGTGCACATTTTTCCATTCTATCAGCGCGCCAATTAGCCTGGCCCTGAACAGTTTTTTAGCACGACAAAAGGAGAATAAATATTAAGACTTTAAACACGTGCTCAAATGAATTAATTCTACATATGTTTCTGTTCTGTCCATCAGCCCTGCTGGCTGGCTGTTTCATCTTTTTGGGCTCTCCTGATCTTTCCCAAGTGGAGCACAACCAGACACTTGACGATGACCGACTCTGACAAGGCTTTGAAAATCTAGGATAAATATTGGATTGGCGTTGTGGCTCAACAGGGGCAGGAATTGATTAGAAAAGGTATTTGCCTTAACTCTTTAACAGATGCATGTCATGGTTGTGGGTAGACTGCTCTCTCCTGCCGCAATTTACAAAATAAGAGGTTTGCCAAGAAAAATAATATACTCTTGACAAACCCATACAAGACAAAATGAGCCAATCACAACTCCCTATCCGATGATCATCAATTAACATGTTTATTTGTTAATCTATTAGTAGCAGCATACTTCTGTATTACAGTTTGATTGAAAAGAGAGCGAGGGATTCATTAGGGAAAGATATCGTTAAAGTAGGCGTTCTTCTCTGCATTAGGTTTGAGTAAAAGTGTTTTGACCTCTGCCCTCTGTATCACTCCTCACAAAGAGCCTCTGTACCTTGATGATGGTGTGTGTGCATTTAAAAAAACTGCTTTTCGTTCTATAGAAGCTGCCAAGTGTATACAGCAGAATACATGGATGTAAAATACAGTATGTTAAAGATGTTTTTGGTGTAGGACTTGCGGGATGGTGGGAATGATTCTGATTTCTTCTTTCATTACTTAGATTTTCAGTGAGAAACATCTTGGGCCCTAACACTGGATGCTTGTCAAGCATAATTTATCATTTTAGTATTCTGTTAATGGATTATGCCTCTGGAGGGGGCCCATGCTTTTCCCCACCTCTGTACACTGGTGTATGACTGACACATACAGACACAGTAGGCTATTCCCTCCCACGTGGGTTATGATACATCTCTTCTTCTGTGTGTTTCATTATGATTCATCTTTCTGAATGTCATTTTGGAACAATAATATATTTCACACATCACGTTATGTCAGTGGGGTAAATCTGTTATTTCTAGGAGTTTCGCAATATATTTGTTGAAAACACACTACTCTCGTTTGTGGAAATTTGGATGAGTCAATCTCCCATTTGCTTGTAACAAGAAATGATGCACATCATCAATATTCCTGTAGTGTATTGAGATGCGTGAGGAAACTAATCCCCGTTTGGATATATGCAAAGTGTATCCTGGTATGGGTAGTTTTGTTTCTGTTGGGTAACTATGGAAACAGTGCTGGTGTGTAAATGTGACAGAGGTCTAATCCTGTGGTGTGAATGACACATTTAGAGGAACCGTTTGTAGTGTAGGCTACAGAGGTGAACTGTCCAAGGTGTAGTTGATAGCTTTTAGAATTCCTCTGTTGTTATGTAAAGAGTTGTTTGATTGATTTGATTTGGATCTCTTTTAGTCCACATTTGGACTAATCTTCCAAGAGTCCTTAAACATTAAAATACAATTTATAATACGAACACATTTTCACATAACACAATATTACGAACATACATAATATACTAACATAATGACCCAATAAATACTCAATCTAAAAAATATTGATTCTTCATCTACTATAGTCCCACAACATTTCTATGTATTATATTTAAATCGTTTTAAAATAATGCTTAAATTTATACATTGAAAGGTTTCTGGTTTGCTCAGTTAATTTATTCAATTTCTTTATTGCTCTAAATTGAAATGTTCTTTTGCCTATTTCTCTTTTCTGTCTGGATAACGCATCGATGGTGGACAATCTATTCCTAGTTTTTACGGAATGTCTGTCTCTTACCAACTGAATACCATTGTGAATAGAACTTGCCCATTTTAAATGATGTATATTATGAAATAAAATAAGCATGTTTTTTTCAATTATCTTGTCAAAATTATTTTGTCAAAATTATTTCATGATCCACTAAATCAAATGCTGCACTGAAATCTAAAAATAGTACACACACAAACTTGCCATTATCCATAGCATTGAGTCACTGGTCAGTCATATCAACCAATGCAGCGGTAGTGGAATGGTTTTTGCGATAAGCATGCTGATTGGCTGTAATCAGATCATTCTTTTCCATGTACTCCCATATTTGTCTACTCACAATACCCTCCGATATCTTACTGAGTGTAGGGAGTAGACTAATTGGTCGACTATTGGCAGAAGTAATGGGTTCTTTGCAGTCTTTCGGAATAGGACACAGTTTCGCATGCTTCCATACATTTGCAAACATCCCCTTTTACAGTGACCAATTAAATAAGTATCTCAGTGGAACTGCAATCTGGGGAGCAGCACAGCGAAGCAAAAAATTGTCCATAAGATCATAACCTGTAGATTTACCATCAGGTAATGACTTCAATAGGTTTAACACCTCCTCCACTGACACTGTTTGCAGACCAAAAGAGCAGACCTTGTTGCTCATAATATGAACATCAATCCATTGGACAATAGCTTGTTTGGAAGAATGTATGTTTACATTGTTGCTCAGTAAATTCATTTTCTTTGTAAAAAAATCTGCAAAATGATTGGCGATATCAACTGGTTTTGTTATTATTCTCCCGTCAACCTCCACACTAGATGGGCATGATGAGATAGATGTACGAAGTAAGCCCTTAACTGTGTTCCATACCTTTTTAGAATAATTTTTACAATCAATAAAAACATTGTTGTAAAATAACTTTTTTTTCTTTTGATTCAATTTAACTGCATAATTACATAATGTTCTATAATTCTGTTCATCAATTTCTAATTTTGACTTGGCTGCTAAGACTTTTGCCATATTTCTTTGAGAAAAAGCCTCACCCAGTTCATCATCAATCCACGGAGATGGACGAGCACCAACTGTACTCTTTCTTACTGGGGCATGATGGTCCATTACCTCAGTGAGCAAATCAATAAAACATTCTGTAGCGTGATTTAAATCAACCTCTAGATCAATCAGCTCCCAGGGTACAGCAGCCAAATAATTTAGAAATAGCTCATGATTAAATGTTTTAAAATTTCTCTTGACCACAATCCTAGGGGGTTTCTTTGGAACCTTGGTGTTCATGGTTATGGTCGCAATATTATGGTTTGTCCAGCCCACTGGCATTGATCTGGCTTTTAAGCATTGCAATGGTATATTACAGAAAATCAGATCAATGCATGTGTCTGAACGATGACCCAACTTAATTGATGATCTAGTAGTATCATTAACCATTTGTTTCAAACCACAGTTCTCGGCATGTCTCGTCAATTTTGTTCTATTCAAATTATTGTGATCCTTCCAATTTATATTAAAATCACCCAAGATAAATACATCTCTGTTGCTATCTGTGGCCTGGTCAAACCCAGTACATAAGTCATCCAGATAGGACACCTTAGAGCTAGGAGGTCTATACACACATCCCACCAATATGGCTGCCTGGTGAGGCAGATGTACCTGAGCCCATAGTGCCTCTACTTGACATACATTAAGGTCATTCCTTCTCTTAAAAGGTATCTGATTCTGAATGTACAGTGCTACACCCCCACCATTCCTATTCCTGTCGCTTCTCAGTAGACTATATCCATGAATGTTCATTTGCCCATCATTTACAGATGCATCTAAATGCGTTTCGGTCAAAGCCAAAATATGAATATTATTTATCTTGACCAAGTTAAAAACCTCATCTATTTTGTTAGGAAGGCTACATACATTAACCTGAGTTATATGCAACCCTTTCCTATTATCAAGTGAAGATCAATAGAGCATGTATTTGTTATAGTTGTCATGATACACTACAACACACAAACTCAAATTTGAAAATTAGATTAAAATAGCCAGGGAGTTACTCTAGAGTCCCGATACAATTGCCCACTGATATAAAGTTTATCCATCACCATGGAGACTTGTTGATTCAGGCAACGCTTTTCCTTCATGATGGGATATAGTTTTTTCCTCCTTTCATTGATCTCGGTGGGGAAGTGATCATTCATTCTAAAATCAGTGTTTCTGAGTTCTCTGCCCATGTTCTTCGTCATTTCCTTTTGCTTACATTTGTCAAAACATGCAATAATAGCCCGTGGCCTATTCCCAGAGGCCTTACCCATTCTATGGACTCTGGAGAAAGTGACATTACGCACAACATCAGTGGCCAGTTTTAGTTGAGTTGACATAAAGTCTCGGACTGTGTCCTCATAGCCTCTGCTGCTGTCATTCTCCGGTATCCCTGAAAATATTAGATTGTCCCGCATTGATCGACACTGTACATCAAGAAAGGTTTCTTTAAGTTGTTTGTTCTCCCTTTGTACCACCTCCACCTTGCTATGAATAGAGTCTACAGTACCTTTCAGCTCTGTGTTCTCTTTCCTTAGATCATCAATCTGACATTGGCTGAATTCTAGACTAGCACATAATGCACTGATGTCCTCTCGTAATATATCCAAGATATCAAGTTTAGCAAGCCTTTCATTGATGGATTTTAACAGGTCAACATCCATATCAGTAAACCTCTCCCCACTCGCCACACTCGCCCTCTTACTAGGGGATGGTTTGGTTCCATCGTTGATACCAATTGGCCAACCTGGTTTTGGTTTGTTTTGTTGATTGGGTTGGTTGTCCTTAGCAATGCTTGAATCCCCCGAAACCAGCGACATGTTTCTTTGAGTTCATAAGTATCTCTCGTCAATGAATCGTTCAAGCTCTTCAATGGATTCTGAATCATCCAGCGTGTTTACAGGCAGAGCTAAACACACAAACAAACTGTTCAGCCGCAACTGAAAACCGCTGGTTGAAAGATAATGGTAATAAATATACTGAAATGGCTTGCAAGATGGAAGTCATGCTGTTTGGAATAGTCATTCAGCTTTTAGACATCTGTGTTTTAGTGTGTACAGCCACATGATCACTCAAACCTATCTACCATACTAAAATGGTTTCAGCCTCATGCTCATGGAAAACAGATCACTGTTGGTAGTACTACAAGCACAGTACATACACTGAGTGGAGAAAACCTTAAGAACACATTGAGTTGCACCCTCTTTTGCCCTTAGAATAGCCTCAATTTGTTGGGGTATGGACTTTACAAGGTGTCAAAAGTGTTCCACAGGAATGCTGGCTCATGTTGACTCCAATGCTTCCCACAGTTGTGTCAAGTTGGCTGGATGTCCTTTGGGTGGTGGACAACTCTTGATGCATACAGGAAACTGTTGAGCATGAAAAACCCAGAAGCGTTGTAGTTCTTGACACAAACCGGTGCGTCTGCCGCCTACTATCATACCCTTTTCAAAGGCACTTTACACATTTTGTCTTGCCCGTTCACCCTCTGAATGGCACACATACACAATCCGGGTCTCAAATGTCTTAAGGTTTAAAAATCCTTCTTTCACCTGTCTCCTCAAATCAAATTGTATTGGTCGCATACACAGATTTAGCAGATGTTATTGCAGGTGTAGTGGAGTTCTTGCCATGCTGCCATGTTTGTCGGCACACCTTTATCTACACGGATTGAAATGGATTTAACAAGTGACATCAATAAAGGATGATAGCTTTCACCTGGATTCACCTGCTCAGTCTGTCGAGGAAAGAGTGTTCCCAATGCTTTGTACACTCTGTGTATATTTTATCATACCAGAGTATGTACATACGGTTGTGTGGGTGTAGACTGTTCAGCAACTGTGATGATACTTTATGTGTACAAGCTGCTGGACAGAAATCTCCTCTCCATTGAAAGAAAAACCCATTAGTTGGAAAGTGGAGTAGCGCACATCCTTTTTCTAACCCCAGGGAGAGCCTGTATTTTGGCTCATAGAGGAAACCCGTCTTTACTGTGTGTTTTTGGTTTCATGAAACTATGACATGCACAATCTTGGTACTGAGAAATGCCAAGTCGTGGGCATGGAGAGAAATCCGGTCTGCCCATTTTTTTTGAGCATGTGTCAACTTAAAAACAACTTTAAAACAACATGACATGAGAATTACAATCTCATCATCTGACTAAAAAGGATTTGAATGAGACTCATGGCAGTCTGTTTAATTTCATGTCCTAAGACACTGGAGATGTTTGACTGAAAATAAATATTCAGATTTTGAAGGGAAATGAATCGAGGGCAGGGGTGTTATCGCAACAGAAGGGGACCAAAGGGAGCTAGTAATATACATGACATTGTCAGTCTGACTAACAGCACAAGTTATGCATAAGCATGGCATATGCTGTGGATTTGGTGACATACAGCTTGACCTCAGTGTAATTGCTATTCCTGACTCCCCATCTCTGCTTTTCTTTTCCAACAAAGCTTATTTCATACAGCTCTCTGTCTGTCTTCATATCTGGGACAGTGCTTTTGAGATGGAATATGTTTTTTTACCAGCCTTTCTGAGTGCACTGTAACATGAATTGAGAGAGCCATTCACTAGACTGTATTTTCAACATAGCTACAGTAGAGAACGTGGCTGTCACTGTGGGATTATTGAGGAAAATGGCGACATTATTGATACACCATTACAGAGATATTGTTATGTGTAAAATCGTCCACATGCTTCCCAGCCGAAACAGTTCGGAAGAGTTGGTGCATATATTATGACATTTTGTTCGTTTTAGACTTCGGTAAGGGTTTTTTCATCTGTTCGGCACATTTTCTTTCTTGAGGCAAGCCGAAGTCATTGAGAAATACTGCACCAAACATCTTAGTTAGATGTAAAATTGCATGACTAAGATCTCCTCTGACAAAATGTAAAAATTAATGACAGATTTCATGAGTTATCTATTTTTTTTCAGACTATTTTGAGGAAGTGGCTGGCTACGGTGTCTCAAAATGGACAAACAGTACTATCTTGTTTTTTAAGGGAGTATGTGAGCACACTCGTTCTGACGCCTTATGGCTCCGCGCTCCGGATTTGCTGTACTCGAGCTTTTAATGATGCCAAGTTCTGTGATTTTCAGAAGGTGATAAAGTACAGTACCAGTGAATGTTAGGAGATGGAATGGAACTGACTTGAAAGTGAATAAAAACAGCTTTGTGATCATGCTTGTTTACAAACTTAGCGCATGTCGTAATGTAAATAATATACAGTGAGCTCCAAGTATTGGGACAGTGACCAATTTTTTTTTTTTTTTGTTCTGTAGTCCAGCACTTTGGATTTGAAAATGATACAATGACTATGAGGTTAAAGTTCAGACTGTCAGATTTCATTTGAGGGTATTTTCAATCATATCGGCTGAACCGTTTTGAAATTACAGCCCTTTTTGTTCATAGTCCCCCCCATTTTTCGAGACCAAATATATTTGGACAAATTCACTTGTGTATTAAAGTAGTCAAATGTTTAGCATTTGGTCCCATATTCCTAGAACACAATGATTACATCGAGCATGTGACTCTACAAACTTGTTGGATGCATTTGCTGTTTGTTTTGGTTGTGTTTCAGATTATTTTGTAAGAATAGAATGTTTCTAAACACTTCTACATTAATGTGGATGCTTCCATGTGGATGCTTCCATGATTCACAGATAATCCTGAAGGAATCGTGAATAATGATGACTGAGAAAGTTTGAGGCATGTTATTGTAATGGTGAGAAGTTGGCATGTCTTGGGGGTATGATGTTTGTGTCTGTAACTAAAACAAACAGCGAAGGCATCCAACAAGTTTGTAGAGTCACAACCTAGATGTAATCTTTGCGTGCTAGAAATATGGAACCAAATACTAAACGTTTGACTACTTTAATACAGGTACAGTGGCAAGAAAATGTATTTCAACCCTTTGGAAATACCTGGATTTCTGCATATATTGGTCATAAGATTTGGTCTGATCTTCATCTAGGTCACAACAATAGACAAACAGTCTGCTTAAACAAATAACACACAAACAATTATATGTTTTCATGTCTTCATTGAACACACCATGTAAACATTCACTGTGCAGGGTGGAAAAAGTATGTGAACCCTTTTTAATAACTGGTTGACCCTCCTTTGGCAGCAATAAACTCAACCAAACGTTTTCTCTAGTTGCGAATCAGACCTGCACAACGGTCAGGAGGAATTTTGGACCATTCCTCTTTACAAAACTGTTTCAGTTCAGCTATATTCTTGGGATGTCTGGTGTGAACTGCTCTTTGAGGTCATGCCACAGCATCTCAATCAGGTTGAGGTCAGGACTCTGCCTGGGCCACTCCAGAAGGCGTATTTTCTTCTGTTGTTGATTTACTTTAGTGTTTTGGGTCGTTGTCCAGTTGCATCATCCAACTTCTGTTGAGCTTCAATTGGCAAACAGATAGCCTAACATTCTCCTGCAAAATGTCTTGATAAACTTGGGAATTCATTTTTCAGTCAATAGCAAGTTTTCCATGATGCTCCCTCCACCATACTTTTCAGTTGGGATGAGGTTTTGATGTTGGTGGGCTGTGCCTTTTTTTCTCCACACATAGTGTTGTGTGTTCCTTCCAAACAACTCAACTGTAGTTTCATCTGTCCTCAGAATATTTTTCCAGTAGCGCTGTGGAACATCCAGGTGCACTTTTGCAAACTTCATACATGCAGCAGTGGCTTCTTCCGTGGTGTCCTCCCATGAACACCATTCTTGTTTAGTGTTTTATGTATCGTAGACTCGTCAACAGAGATGTTAGCATGTTCCAGAGATTTCTGTAAGTCTTTAGCTGACACTCTAGGATTCTTCTTAACCTCATTGAGAATTCTACGCTGTGCTCTTGCAGTCATCTTTGCAGGATGGAGACTCCTAGGGAGAGTAGCAGCAGGGATGAACTGTCTCCATTTATAGACAATTTGTCTTACTGTGAACTGATGATATATTTTGTTCAAGGCATGGTTCACATGCTTCTTGTGAATAGCAAACTCAAATTTTGTGAGCATTTTTTATAGGGCAAGGCAGCTCTAACCAACATCTCCAATCTCATCTCATTGATTGGATTCCAAGTTAGCTGACTCCTGACTCTAGTTAGCTTTTGGAGAAGTCATTAGCCTAGGGGTTCACATACTTTTTCCAACCTACGTTGTGAATATTTAAATGATGTATTCAATATAGACAAGAAAAATACAATCATTTGTGTGTTATTAGTTTAAGCACACTGTTTGCCTATTGTTGACCAATTTATGCAGAAATCCAGGTAATTCCAAAGGATTCACATACACTTATACAGTGGCAAGAAAAAGTATTTGTCCCAATACTTTTGGTCCCCTATCATGTAGAAAAAGGGCTGTAATTTCTAAACAGTTCACCCGAAATGGATGAAAATACCCTCAAATTAAATCTGACAGACTGCGCTTTAATCGCATAGTCATTGTTTCATTTTCAAATCCAAAGTGCTGAAGTACAGCACCAAAACAACCCAAAAATTCAATGTTTTTATTCGAACTGTCTAGCAAAACTGTTACTTTTTATTGAATGCTGATTTAGACGATTCTCTCACTGACTACCCCTCTACCTGACATCTAATAGCCTAACCCAGACACACAACCGGTCGTCAGGCTCTGTCTCAATATTTGACTTGAAATCAATATTAATCTGTCTGAAATGTCTAAATATCCATTTGGGATTGTCAATTTGAAAGTTACGAGGTAATGTATTCACTGTGAATGTGGCATCACACTTTCTTGTGTAGATTTAAGGTCTTCCTAATTGGCAGCATGTTGTGTTGCTGCTTGATTAGCGTCAGGGATTAGGAGATTCCACCCTTTGTAGAAATGGGTTTTCCCACAGTTGGCATTGCAACCTGATTGAATTCATCAAAATATGTAAATGTATGTGAGGTTGATTTAGGATGACATTTTGTCCTGTGCTGAAATGACTGTATATTCTCCTGAAATGAGTGCCATCCGTCCCATACTGGTCTATTGACAGGCTCCATCGTCATAACATTACCATTGATGTGTTGAGTGGCATGTATACTGTAAGTTGTACTCTATGCTTGTGCTTAATTAAAACTCATTGTAATGTATCTGTCCTGTATGTGCCCAAACAGGTTGATGAGCTGGCCTCATATGGGACTCCAGACTCCACACACTACCCTCAACTAGCTCAAACCAATTCTAAGAGGGACACACCAGTCAGTTACACCTTGGTGTCGTTGTCTTGTTTGGGTTGCAGTCTCGTTGGTCTCTCATCTGAATCCTACAGGCAGAGCAGTGTAGTGGCACTTCACTTGATGGGAATGACCTTTTCACTGAAACAGATGGTAATGAAGTCCGTACATCTATTTCCCCTGTCAGAACGTTTTGAATTGTACTTTTCTATTGGATGTTGATCTTGTACTGCTACTTGAAATGATAGGTGTGAAGTGGATGGGTTAGTATGTCAGTACTTTTCAAACATTTACCTGAATTGTGAACTACATGTGGATGCAGAGCTACAGTAGATTGGTGTCGCTATACCACAGCACTGTATGTACTGTCAAGTTTTTGCTGCACTTTTTTGGGGGCGGGTTGGTGGGGCATAGACAAAATTATTGTTTTTCTGACATTGTGGTTCTAGATTGATATCAACATGAATTAATTACAGTGATGTTTATGGAAGCACCACTTTCTTGATGTCAGTGATTCACCGCTTGCTTGACATTTTGCCGTTTGTGAGCGTAAAATAACAATAGCATCTGTTGCCTCCCCTGTCTATTGTTCTAATGAGATGGTATTTTCCCAGAGTGGCATCATCTCCAGGCTAGAAGCTTCCTTCCCTCTAGCGCCCACCACTCATTTAAACCTCCTCTCTGAGCGCTTATCTATAACGTATAAAGTCAGAGTGAAAGAGATCCCGTCACCTCCCGCTGCTCCCTCCCTCTTCTCATTGCTGTAGCTCAGACATCAGTCTTAATTACTCCAGGGCAGTGGCAACCTGTCATTCAGGGCAGGTTTGCGCCCCACATTTTAGCAAAAAAAACATTTTATTAATTTTACGGGCTTGCCTGTTTTGCATGTTATTTTGGCATTAATACGTGTCACATATCAGTTTGCAAACAATGTAAAAAATATATATATCATTGAGTTAATAAAGCCGCATACAAACATGGTCTCTTGTTTTCTTGAGTAAGGCATCTCCAAAATGCAGGTGTTTCAGCCTAGCTCAGTGCTTTCTGTGGTGATGGGGCAAGCCAGCAGAAAATATGGAGTGTTGCGCCGTGATTGGCTCAGTGTTCTGTCACTCACGGGGACACTACGTCACCTCCAAGTCTAAGGGTAGACCTCAAATTCTAGCCCCTTGGGTGCAGCCATAGAGTTACATTAGAAGTGCCCATCGAAGAAGGCTCAAGGTCATTGGCCACAGCTAAAATGACGTCAAATCACGTTATGTACAGTAGCTTTGATTGGACTAATCATGTCAACATCATACTTTCAAAATCTTAGCTAGCAGTCATTATCATGAATCAAGTCGACAATCTACTGGCAAATCCTTATCACATGAAGATAAATAATTAAGAGAAATTATAGATAAAACGTATCGGTGATCATTGGACATAAACATTACACAAAAAATTCAACAATGAGGGATTCGGAAGGAATCAGTGGCTAACTGCAAGCATTGCAAAGCAATCATTAGCCTGCTATTCAGTGGAGTGGCTGTGTGGTCCCAAGTCTGGGATTAAGGCTCTCCCTAGTTTAAAATGATAAACATTCAACAGCTGTCGATGAACCATGATTTCCGCTGCGCTCAAAACAACTCCTAACTCGGAACTGCAAAACCTGACTTTAGTGAGTTCAAAACAACTGGGAACTCGGGGGGGGGGGGGGGGGGGGAATGAGCTACGACTGGGAAAATATGTTTTGAATTTTCATCCAACTCGGAATTGTAACTTGGCCTCTTTCTAGAGCTATGACCTGAAGATCACTGACGTCATCGTGATTCAACCTTTTTTTGAGTTCCCAGTTGTCTTGAAAGCATCATAAATCCAAAGAATGACAGACTTTGATGACAACGTTTGATGACTAAATGGATAAGAAAGTAATACTAAGTGTATGTTGTGTAGTAAGTTGTTAGTAGCCCATGTATCTCACCCTAATAAATTGGTCTGTTTTCACCTCTTAATTTCGTTTACTGTTCTGACTTGGTAGCCTGTACATATTTTAGAGAAATGTAATCATCGAATATTGTAAGAGCTTTCATTGTCTGCTTATATGCCCTCTTTATTTATCCTACGGTTCTGACTTGGCATATAGGGAGAACACTGTAAGAACGGCCATGTTCTGAATTCTGTCGGTGTACTTTTCAAAAGTGCTGAACAAATAGTTATATTGACTACGTCCGTCCTAGCTCGCTCATTAATGTTTTATTCAAAATGATGGATTGCCTCTTATCCGCATGTTGTTCCCTTATGCCATAGTTTGTACATCTCAATTGTCAGTAGAAACCACATTTGTTTAAGCAAGTCAGCCGTATCAGCTACGTTTTTTTAAGGCAGTAAATGAGGCTGAATTAACTGTTTCGCTGCCAGACAAGGCTCTGCTGATAGCCAGGTGTAGCAGTGGTATAGTGCAATTAATGTGTTGTGTAGTGGCTTTGCTGGCATGCATCCCACTTTTTTTTATTTATTTCTTGTCCCACCAAGATTTCCATGCAAAAATTGCCAAAATCCATTGCCAGGCCAGATTACTACCCGTCACCACCAAAGGATTTAATTTGTGTATTTCCTGGTGAGACAAGGGGACAGCCCCCCCCCCCCCCCCCGATGTGAGGATTGCTTTAGGGTCAGGGGTCTTCTCACTAGCCTCAATCGATACTCCGCTTCATTCTCACTCAGTGTAAAGATCCATCTCAGATATCATTCATCCAAAATCCATGGTCTTTGGTTTGTTGTTTTGAAGGGTGGCATTTTCATCCACAATTTAAAATGGATTTTCACATTGGTTGCAGACAATGATTATCCTCTTAGATTGGATTCAACCTATTGATACAGTACTTTATTTTCAACATTGTACATTAATTAAAATGATAGGAGAAAGGTGCTCTGTAATGTAATTAACTCACGAATCCAGGGAATCTTAGGCCACAAGGACATTGGATCATGAGATCAACAATGTTCTTATTAGATGATGAATCACCACAGATGGTTGAAAGACTAGGCATTAGGAATGAGGGCTGGGGGAAATTGTAATTACTAAGATACTACCTCTGAGCTTTTAGTTCAGGCGTCCTGAGAGACAGCTTCTCACAGCTGAGAGAGAGGAAAGGTTGATTTGTGTTATCTATGTGTCAGTGCAGCCATGGTATTTCCTGTGTGTATCAGAGCTCAATTCAATGGCTGTCTACGGTGGAGGACACTGATCTATATCGCCAAGAGAATCTCTTTTGTTCTGGCCTGACGTCACTTTAATAAGAATGCTATATATCAGGGTTTCCCGAACTCGAAACCCTGCTATATATAACCAATTCTATTCAATCTGACTCAAGTCATTATTGTAAAACTAAGCAATGTTTTCTGTGTATATACAGTGAGCTCCAAAAGTATTGGCACAGTGACACGTTTTGTTATTTTGACTCTGTACTCCAGCACTTTTGATTTGAAATGATATACAATTCTTATGGGGTTAAAGTGCAGCTTTAATCAGCTTTAATTTGAGGGTATTTTCATCCATATCGGTTGAACCGTTTGAAAATGGTAGCAAAGCCTTGAACTTCAGACAGAATAAGATGTCACCCCATTGCCATAGCTCAGCGGAGTACAGCAATCAGAGACACCTGGCTTCAATCATTTCTTTATTTTATGATTTTATGATGAACCGGTTTAGGACATTCAACTGGTGTGGAGCAGGAGGGGGGAAATCAGTTTAGCTCATTTCCACTGCTTTCCTGCCTGCGGTCTGTAATATGCTTACGTTCATAAAAATGCATGAAGCAAAATCTGTCACTTTTATGAAATGGGGAGATTTTTTTTTTTTAAATAGGCCAGGTTAATTGCCAATTAATCTACCGTTTGTGTGTGTGATGGAGGGGCTGATACTGTTTCTATGGAGACTGAGGATGAATCGGGCAGCAGAGGGGCTTGGCCTTTGGCTCTGACATAAGGTGTCCAGTGAGGGTCAACCCTCCATAGGTACGTCAGGTTTAGGAACTACGAAGGGAAACCCCCACAGTGAGCAGCCATTTAGTTTCTGAGGGAATCCAATGTTACCCACTCAAGAGATTCATTGGGCGTTTGTGACGTTAATGTTTGATTGTGTAGTGGTGTTTCCTGTTATCACACTGTTGCAGGGGCTGTATGTTAAAACCATTCCATTCTCTATTATGAATTTGACATCTTAGAATATCACATCAAACCGTACAGCATGTACTGTACAGACCAATGTTGTGATTCAACATTAGGCAGATATGCACATCTCCAAATGTGTTAGTCAAGTTGATTTGCTTAAGAATGAAATCATACGGTGACTGCAGAACTTTACAATATCACCTCTTATCAGATTTAGTAATAAATCAATATCCATTATTTGTGGCCAAACCTAAGATGAGTTCAGATACCCTGAATGGTTGATAATGAATCACATTGGTATTGTAACTGTGCCTGTTTTTCTCTTTTAATTAAATTCTTATTCTCATTAAAAAAAATGCATTGTGATTAAATCTGTTCTGCCTCTTGCTCAAGTGGCATGGGCTACAGTACATGGTGAAAGCAGAATGGATCCTAAAAACACCATCTGGGCAAAGAATCCTCCATTTGCGTTATCCTGGCATTGTGATGGGAACGTGATTTTTAATTTTTTTGCAAACATTTCCAGCAGAGAAACTTGTAATGAACAGAAATGAATTTACCAGAAGGGTTAGCTGAAAAATAGCGCATTAATACACATAACTGAGCCGTGAAGCTTTTAATGTGACAGTCGTTGAAACTGAAAGCAGATATCACATCTGTCTTCCACTGGAGGAGGTGAGGATTGCAACTGGAATAATCACTGGGGAATTCTCATGTGGTGGATCTCATTAGAGAAAGATAGCTGGCTGGGAAACAGCTTCACCATATTCAACAAAAGAATAATTCCATTCCATGCTATCACTGTAGAGAAGCCCTAAATAGATGTAGGATCTTAATTTGATCACCCTGTTGCAAGAGAACTTTGAGGTTTAAAAAAAACGCTTTGGAATTTCAGCTTGATTTTCCCTCACGAAAAATGTATCAACCCCTACAAAAATGTCCATAAAAAAATCCACGTAATAATTCACATTTCCTGATTCTGCAGGTACATTTTTTTCCTGCTGTAGTAGCAAACTGGCTCAGATTAAAATCCTACATCGGTATGTAACCTTGTGATGCTTTGTAGCGTCCATTATCAAAGTGTTGCCCCTCACTTTAGTTTTACATTGTTTATGTATATGAAAGGTCGGGCTGTCAGAATTTCTGTTAGAGCTGTTCTGTACCCTGCTCCACTGCTCGCACCTTCCTGTTCCTGCATCGCAGCACACTCAGTACTCTCCATTACCCAACCCACTGTATAGACCATGAATAAGGTACCACTGTTTTTACTAACTGTAACTGAATATCATGTAACTATCTTTGAGGAGATAGAAAATGTCTCAGAACGACAGTAATAACCACTTTAGAGATGATATCAAACATGGTTGAGAATTGTGCTACCAGAGACTACAAGGAAAATGTTGAGGTGCAGGTTGCCATGGGGATATAGTCTCTCCAGCTCTCAAAAGGAAATCGGTGCATTTTTTTTTCACAACAGTCCTTCCCCATTTCAGACACATGGCCTGCATGGCCTGGCTTTACTGTGGTGAAGATACACAGCTCTGTCTGTAGGTCTAGCGCTTCTGTGGAATCAGTTGCTGCTGTTTTATTACTTGTCTATTACTAGTTTCTTACGTGTTATAATGAGTGGGAGGACGAGTGTCCCTCTGCATTCCGGGAAGCCTTTGGTTTATTATTCTCAATGTAAAATGTAGTCCGTCATCTGAATGTAACGGCAACAACATCATCACCGCTAGGTTACTCTCCCTAGTCCATATTTCCTGTTTGATAGGTGCAATTGTTTTTTCTAATTTCCTATCTTCTTATTGTAACCTTATTACGCCCCAGCCAGAGGGGTGGTTGATAAGGGAAGTCTACCAGCCTCCCCATGTGTAACGGTTGTCGTCGGGAATGGAGGACCAAAACGCAGCAGGAATGTGGATGCTCATCTTGTATTTTATTTTTAACCAAGAAAACACCAAAATGAAGAACAAACGATCAACAAAACAGTCTTGTCAGGCTCACACACGCAAAACAAGAAACAATCTCCCACAAACACTAAACCAAACAATTACCCATATATAGGACTCTCAATCAGAGGCAACGAGAAAGCACCTGCCTCCAATTGAGAGTCCAACCCCCCCATTAACCTACACATAGAAATATACCAACCCAGAAAGAACATAAAGTACAAAACATAGAACATAAACCAAAACCCGGAAATAATAAATCAAACGCCCTACTAAATAAACCACCACACCGAAGCACATAAAACAAATACCCTCTGCCACGTCCTGACCAAACTACAATAACAAATAACCCTTATACTGGTCAGGACGTGTATAAGACCCCGGATGCACCTCATAAATAAAAAATAAAAAAATAAAAAAACAACAACATGTTTAGCTTGTCGTCTGTGATTTGGCATATGGGAGAGAAGGGCACAAAGTAACAACTAGTTCATTCAAATTAGAAACCACTTAGAAAGCTGTTATTCAATGTGCTAATGCTTGGTAAGTGTATCTACATGCCTAGGATGTTTTTCTCGAATCGATAAATACTTGTTTTTTTATTGACAGGTTTTTTTTCAGGCCAAATTCTCTTATGTGATTATTGACCTGTGGAACAGTCCCTCTGTATCTAATCATAATATAGTATGTCCTTTTTATCAGTAAGAAGATGTCTTTTGATTGGTATGGTTGATGATGATGATGATAATAATTATTGTTGTATTTTCTCAAGACCTAAAATTCAATGGTATTTTATATGGTATTTAGACACATTTACATAATGGTATAAAATGTCCTTTCTTTACATCACGTTTGCCAGAACTATATAATACCTTAGGAACATTTTCCTATCTTTAATTGTGGCTATTTTGGCAATAAAAATATATATATTTAGTGTATTTCTTCCAAATATATATTTTTTGTGTGTTTTTTACCATTTGAAGACCGTGTAACATTTAACCCCGCAGCCTGTTACAATTAACCCCACCTAATTTATTGTAACATTAATTGTAATGTTTTGACTTATTTTATTTGTATTTTATTTAACCTTTATTTAACTATAGGCATGTCAGTTAAGAACATATTCTTATTTACAATGACGGCCTACTCCGGCCAAACCCGGTCGACGCTGTGCCAATTGTGCACTCTAAGGGACTCCCAATCACGGCCGGATGTGATACAGCCTGGATTCGAACCAGGGATTGTAGTGACGCCTCTTGCGCTGAGATGCAGTGCCTTAGACCGCTGCGCCACTCTGGAGCCCAAGACTCATGACTTATGCCACTTTTGGTTGAATTGTAAACTACTGGTATGTCCTAGAAACGTAGTTGATGTGTAATGGTAGCTGAGATATATATATATATATATATATATATTATTAATCTAACTCAAATCATCTTTTCATAAATAAGCAAAAGACAAAGTGTTATTTTGTGCCCCAGTCTCCCCTATGAGCAGCCTATATGTGGCCTGACAGACATTTTTATCACACTCTCAGTCTCTATAACCAGTGTTCAATCCAGCCAGCAAGGGAGAGGACGGCTGGGGCTGAGCGGTGTGGCCTAAAAAGGACATCTTTTGCTATTCGTTCAAGTAGTGTTACAAAATAAATATTTATCCAGGCCATGTCGTTCCTCATATAAAAAAAACAAAATGAAACTTCTATTCATGTTGTTTAACTTTTGGATGTGTGTGCTCATATGTACTATATTTAATGGAAGGTACAGTCCTGTTCTGTTTCTTCTCAAATATGTTTAGGAATGTCTTCATTACTGTGAGGAACTGCAGAGGGATACTTAATATCATCATTATGTTCAAGTACAAGAAAGTATTGCACAGTTCAGAGCTATTGTGCTTTAAGGAGGTCCTCGTACAGTTCTTTACAGTTCTCATCCTGGGCTTGCACCGTGTTGCCTGTTGTGTGGATGTGGACTGTATTTTATTCAGTGGTAGTGCTGTCGACATGATACTGTACCAAATGTCTTTTCATAGCTGGTTTTTTTCTGTCTAAAATGTAGTCTGACATTTTATAGCTTGCCTCATCTCACATCAGCCCCTTTTGAGTTGAATAACAGACTCATGACAGAAAGGGTGTGTGTGTGTGTTTAGGTGTGCTTTCACGTGTGTCTCTCTCTCTTAGTTTGTGTTTGTGTTGAGACCGCATGTTATCAAAACCCAACACGTTTCTGGTGTACGTTTTACTAATGGGGCTTCAACCTTCGAGAGGGACCAACGAAGAGGATTAGTTGGCGTTCTATCATCCACTTTACGATGAATGCTCGATGGCAGGATTAGGAGTGCAATCAATTAAAGGTCACTGTGTTTTTTTTTAACCCTCTCAATGTAGATATTTCTAATTTAGTTAAATTAGCGACAGCTTTTTGGAGGACACCGTCAAAGTCCAGTCTTTACTGTGATTCAAATAATTTCCACAGGACATGTCATGATGAATGATTCCAACCTTTAGATATTGATCTCAGAGGCTTGATAGATACTCCCAATTCCTAATAGGTGGGTTGACTTTAAAGGGACAGCAATTGTATCAATCACAGTGGGCTGCATTCACGTCTCATCAGAAATAAGCCACGGGCAAGGGGAAATAAATGGGGGAAGTTACTGGTATTTATGGTTTTAATGGTGGTTTTTGATGTGATTTAATGTTGTGAGTAAGTCTTAAGTGCTGGCCAGCTGGGCCTGATGGTTAAAATAGGACAGAGAGACAGATGGGAGTGGATGGACACACAGTTATGACTGAGCTAAACACGGTGACTAGGAAGGATGCAGCAGCCACATGCTGTACATGTATTGGTGCACTAGTGCTGTGTCAAAGTACCTATTACTGTTTGCTAAGGTCTCAGGTTAAAAATAATGGCCTCGGGATCAGATTGCCTTTACCAGCTATGAAGGAAGGTCATTGGTGTACAGTAAGTTACTGAACCTGACGCATGTACAGATAATTAGGGGATAGTTTGATATGATTAGCTGATATCATTTTATGTAGATGTTTGAGTAAGTGGAACAATGATCATTTCAGCAGCCAATACATTAGGGAGATAATTTGGCAAATTTCAGAAATGGTACTGCTTCCTCTTCCTCTTTTCTCAGTTCTCATCGTCACACTTGACTGCATTAGAATTAGAATTATACAAATAAACCATTCAATTAAATGACCGGCATCTTGCCACAGCTTTATGCAAATCTGTAATTGCATTTGAGGACAAGAACCCTGAGAAGAAAACACTTTTGCTTTAATGCAGTGTGGTAATTTCAATGTAGGTTGTCTGGAGAACAGTGAAGGCACACGAGGATAGGCTTTTTAGTGGTGAGCAGCACATGTACTAACTGACAACATTGTTTTAGGAGTGGACAAAAACTGTGGACTTAACCTTGATCCACCCAGACATTTTAAAGCAACTTGTAAGAGTTTTACTCCCCCCCCCCCCAAGAAAACAACTGTACATTAATACAGTATTATACTTGCTCAAGGTAAACAAACCGAAAACACAGTGTAGCTATCCTTCAAGGTCAATTGAGAATTTGTCTCGTAAAATTAGAATTGTTCACCTTTCCCCTGCTTTTCCAGAAACGCATATGAACATGTATTTGTGTTTTGCCGATGGGTTCAGTGTATGAGATTTGGTACTCGCACTGTGGCAGACCCTCCTTTGTACATGTTTATTGAATGGTAAACAGTCTCTTTCGGATTTAAATCTTTGTATTCCCTGGCTAGTGCACATAAATCATTAATTTGACCTGGAAACATCCATTGAAATATTAATGACATTATTACACACAGCCGAATGAATAAAGGAGAGAGGACTGTTGTAAAGCTGCCAAGGCCACCAGTGGGAGGTTTCAGCTAAACTGTGCTCTTTAACAACAATACAAACTGTTTAATGATGTGTTGTGTATGTGAGTAGTTGTAGAGGCCAATTCATTCTATGGTTTAAAAACTCCCGTTTTTTTCTCAAGCACTCCTCTAATAGTCAATGAACGACAGTGTTAACTCAGGATTATGTAGCCGACTGTATGTAAATAGTTGAAATGAGGACATTTTGCATTGAGGGCATAAATGAGGGGTTTATTATGCAGTATTAGGTACTAAATGTTTGTTTATTATTAGAATGAATGTGTGTGTAGTGTCTCTTGAGTGCCAAGGGTCTAGATACAGCTAGATACAGGCAAGATAGCAAGGTGGTATTGAATGTGCCAATGTTTGTCACCTTGATTATTCAAATTTCAACATTGTACATTTTATTCATAGGCTAGGTTGTAGCAACATGATGGGAATAGGGAACATTTTAGTACCATGTAGTAGCCTAAACCAATGTTACATTGAGCTGGGTGAATGTGAATGACAGACATCCAATATGCTGTAATAGAAATAAGGCCATGCTCATAAAAAATAAATAAATTGGCCTCCCATATCTTAAACTTCACCGACCGCCACTGTTGCAAGTGATTGTGTGTTGCTCTGTACTCAAGTAATGAGAGGGATCTGAGTCTTGTTGTGAGTAATTCAGAGATTTTACTGTGAAAGAAAGTGTTCATTAAGGACCACTCAGGCTGATTGGCGTCTGGTTTATCCTTGAGGGCAGTAGAGGATTTAGGTATAGGCAACATTGGCAGCTGCCAGGGGCGGCACGGGGCGCCTGCACAAAAACATTTGGAATGGTGACATTTGCGTGATCGGTTTTCTATCGCTCATTTGCAAATCACGTCAATGATATCATGTCACCATGTGGGGCAATTAACTTTGTCGGAGTGGGCTAGGCAGGCAACTGCCTGGGAAGGTCTCCCCCTCAGAAGTACGAGATGGGGAGGGGGCGGGGGTAGGTTGACCTCAGGTCTCCCCACTGGAAGCCCGAGGTAGGGGGAACGGGGGAATCTATCAAATAGCACACCTCTAACTTTGTACAGTACTAATGCAATTAATAAAATCAGTCACATTACGAAATGCTACCAAATACACCACAATCCATTCATAATACTGTGAATATATAGTTTCACAGACATATTGTTGCATTTTTCTCTGGTTTCTGCGAAATCGTTAAGAATAATATAAAACTAGTCTGCACACTACCAAGGTGAACTGGTTTAGTCTTGACTCTTGGTTGACAGTGTTGGGGGATGGGTAATGTATTGATGCTCTAGTGCCAAATCAACATGTGTTTCTATTTGTCTTTGTTAATTATTTTTGATATCTATGAGTATTTTTGTATATATTTTTTATATAGTTTTAAATGTTATGATTATGTTCCAAATGTCTGACAAAAAATTAGTTAGTGCAGAATGGTGCTTTTTGGGGGGGCCTGAAGTGGGGTTCGCCCAGGGAGCCATACAAGCTAGAACTGCCACTGCTTGAGGGATAACTGCTTTCGCGGTGGACAAATTATGCCAATCAGTAAGAACAATAGAAGAATTACCGTGAGAGCCCTGTCAGGCCTTTCTCTCTAGCTGTTCACAAATAGTTTCACAATTATGTCCATCATGATCAGACACTTTCAAATGTGTATACCTTTCTCAGCCACTTAAATGTGACTGAAAATAGTAGTGTAATTTTACTATACAATACAACTATTTCTAAATGGAACTGAAATCGTCCCTCTTCAATCAGGATCCAACATTACAAGGGAAGAGAAGAAAATGTCTTGCCTCATTCATCTTGTTTTAGCAACCTGTCTTGGTTTCCAAATGACTATAAACACACCTATACTAGCCAGGCCTGTGTTTGAATGAGGGAATGAGGTTAACCAATCAAGCGCTCTGTGTTGACGTGTACAGTAAAGCCTTTTTCTTTAACAAGGAAAATTAACAGAATGACCAGGAGTGATGAGAGCAAGGGATGGAGGAGGAAGGTATAGCTGGAACGAGATGCTCTGGGTACCCTTCAGTATCCCTCTAAGCAGAAGTCATTTAATTGGCAGATTTTTAGAGGGATTGGTGGGGGGGTGAGTCAGAGCATGTCTCCCATTTTTTGGTTAGATGTGTGGGCAGATGATGCCAGCGCAGTATTGGTAGGATTTTTGAAGAAGGGAGTGGGCCTCCACTTAAACTCTAACAGTACATGACTCTGGTACTCGATGGCCAAGCAACGCAGCAGGCCTCAGCGGATGTCGTTACCTTCATATAATGGGCTGGTGTTTATATTGGACCACCTTTTCACAGGCCCAATTAAATGTCTGAGTTCAATGCCTAAAAACCCACGCTGAAACGACAATGTATCACTTTGAAGAAATGGCTAGATACAGAATGCAGGCGCAAATGTTTCTGCCAATGGACATGCTCTTTGAAGCTACTCTTGAATACTGCAGGACACACTTCATATTTGCTCAGCCATCCATTTCTCCACATATTCTCTCTCGGCTGTGTCTGCATGTCATTTATTAATAAGCATGTGGAGTGTGAGTAGTTGGGCAATGAGGTCTTTCCTCTTGAATGAACAACCACCGTCTCCCTCGCTGTATGAATCCCAGCAGTATACTGTACTAAAAGCCCATTTTGTCTTCCCAGCAAAACCCAAAGCCTAAATACCTTAGATACAATGATATTTCATTTAAACAAGTGAGCATCACACTCATTTCACAAGATAGTGTAGTAGACAACGTTACTATCACACGCTGTGCAAACAGAGGTCTGAGCGTACAATGGTATGTGATGGGGGCTGACTGAGTGAGAGCTGCTCAGAGCTTGAACAGCTTCCCTGTTCCAGACGCTACCCACACAGCCCCTCTTTCCTAGTTATCACAGCGCTTTCATTTCCCAGAAGGCTTGGAGGGAGCTGTGGTCTGCCCTAATAAGCTGTTTGGAGGATATTCAGATATTCAGGATAAAGATGCATCCTCTCATTCTCATAGTGACATTGGCAACTGCATTAATTTCCCTCTTACAGACACACTAGAGCTAATTTGTACCTGGTTAGAATCCTATTTCTGCATTCCATATTCCATGCAGTAGGGAGTGGAGCAGTATTGGCATGGGCCCTGACCTTCTAAACAAATGTCAAACCTTTCAAACGTTCACTGGATAACTGCCATATGTGGCAAATGTTACACAAAACAAATATTTAAAACTTTTTACCACTAATATCAAATATAAAATGAAAAGTCAGACAAGAAAAGTTTTGTTACATTCCTAACTAGGCTTATTTATATATCTATCCTTCCATCCTTGTTAATCGCATTCATTACTTGATGCAGATAAAGAAAATGCCAGAAGACATTTGTATACTGTTTGAATGTACCACAACTACTTTAACTCCATCACCATTTCATCCTAATTCAAAAGACGACGTGAAAGCCGACAGGTACAGACATATACATTGTTTTACACCAACATGATAGACTTGATGTTTTAAGTGTTGAAAGTTTAGACGCTAACAGCGAGCAGCTATTTCCAGAACATATGTACCCATTACGTCAAAAAAGCTGACGGGGAGTGAAGATGGGGAATGTAAACAGATATGTCTACATACTGTACCCTTTGTTGCTGTGAACAATGCAGACTGGAAGATCTCTGAATCATTCATGTTACCCACTCACTGTGCAACACCTATCAGCAGGGGTTGTTGAAACAAGTTTCATAAAGTTCATGACGGCACCCACTTTACACCCTCGGATAGAAGTGACATCACACAGTTTATACCCTGCCTTGTCACTTCTATCTGAGGGTGTAAAGGCAGGGTATAAAGTCTGTGATTACACCCTCAGATAAAAGTGACATCACATACTTTATACCCTGCCTTTACACCCTCAGAAGTGACGACATACAGTTTACACCCACCTTTACACCCTCAAAAGTGACATCATACAGTTTACATCCGCCTTTACACCCTCAGATAGAAGTGACATTGCACACTTTGCTGTAAACTTGTCAGGACGTGGCCCTTTCTGGGTATAGCTCGTGGCATCCCCCTCTCTCTCTCTCTCCCCTACACCCAGGTTCTGTTATCTCAGGTCGTAAATTCCTGGAGGAGACTCTCTCCCTCTGGCCATGCAGAAAGAGACACATAGAGAGAACAAAGGATTTCACATGGCGAACTCCTAAATCCCCAAAATGGGAATTTGATACAAAAGATCCACTTGTTAGGTGGGAATGGTCCATTGATACGAGTGTGTTTCATTTGGTGACCTCAGAGAGGACAGGAAACACACATAACTATATCTCTGTATATGTACATTTCTCAATTATGGGCTTAGCATCTAATTCTTGTATAAAAGGAATGAGTAAAGATGAAACTATTTGTGAAATGATGTAAGGTGATGTTAAACATTTAATGAAAGAATTGTATGCCCTTTAAAGTTTAAGTCATTGGCCCGTCCCCCGTGAGCACAGACATGATCTGGCGTCATAGACCCGGCTTTTCTATTGTTACGAATAAAAAACCCTCCTGAGGAAGTCCTCTTCAGACCATGCGTACCTCAATGGACACCGAGGGGGCACAGGTTGAGTTAGACCACAAAAACCTCAGTATAAGCTAAGGTTGAAATGGTTGTTGAATGGAGCATTGGCTACACGGCTGGAAATGGTTAAACTCTGAGACTATCGATCCCTACAGAATAAGAGCAATTCTTAGATAATTTCTAGCTGCAAGCTAGTAATTATTATGTCAACCTGGGATGTGAAGACCGACAACCACCGAAACAGCTATCTATGAGAACATTTCTGAGTGGTACTCTGAAGTATCCATTCTAACCACGAAATACTTTGCTCTTCAGAGAAGCAGAGAGAGAGAGAGACTTGGATGAACTCTCCAACAGAAGGACTGACGATTCCAACAGAGATCACGACGACACACTGGGCGTAAATATATATTGATTGCAATTATTCCCGAATGAGTGAGCGTTCATGTGCAAAGGATTAGCATTTCATTTTTTATAATTCTAAACGGTGTAGTGACTCCTTTTGTCTTTCCCGCCCTTTTCAGTCCACACCCACTTCCCTTTGTCCACCAAGCCGTCATATCGGCTTAGCCCACTAGGGAACCTCCCCTATCATTTCCTTGTAACCATATCTACTGTTTGTTTGTTTATGCATTTCTGTGATTATTTAGTTAGTTAATAAATAAATGATTAAAACAATTGATGTATGGATGATTCATAATAAAGGCTGGGTTTGTGCAGATAACCAACAATTTATGACGTTTGGAATGAGACTAAGGTGAGGTAAAGAATAATTCATTAATTAGAAGACTAATTACATTTTTGTAATTGATCAGATATTAAAATATTATAACTTTGTAATCTGAAGATTTTCCTTAGTGCCCTGACTTCCTAGTTAATTACATTTACATGATTAGTTTAATCACATAATAATTACAGAGAATTGATTTGATAAAATAAAATCACTTTAATGATGCCAAAAACAGGACACTTGACAAGACACGTTATTTCTTGTCACTGATTGCTATGCACGGACCCGGTAACAATAACAATCTCAGCCCATTCACAGCACAGCAGTAGCCACTGACAAAGAAGTCCCTCCCTTAAAGGCCATTATGTAGTCAAACTGTGTAACCAGCTCTTACAGACGTTTTCTCAATCAATACAGTGTTTAAAAGCAGTATGAAACATTTACTCTGCCTACAATGATTCATAGGCTACTCTTGGCACAATCAAGCACGCGTTATGGCATTTCACTGAAACACGACATGACCCCTGAACATAGAGGTGCCTTCAGAGATAGAGGCAGGAGGGTGGGTCACTGATTTCACTGCAATGGTTTAGAATGTGAAGTAGGTGGACCTCATGAGACGGTTGAGTCCCCAGAGACCTCCAGCATTGACTCACCTGACACCCTCAGCTTAGTGTGGACAGGATAGGTCACACTCTGGTTTACCAACACGCCTTCTGGAAAATGAGGATGGGGAATAATAGGCCATGTGACTCAGTCAAGACATTATTAATAGGAGTGTAATGCCCCTGAGTGACCTTGGATGCAGCATAATGGTGGAGTTTCCTAAAACATGAAGGACAATAACAAGGTGCTGAAGTTCACAGAAGCCAATTAGTAGATAGAGGCAAGAAACAGTCTTAGCTTGCTCATTAGTTTGGCTAAGTAGCAGTTTTATCAAAAGTTGAATAACTGAATAAAGAAGACATCCAAATTTCAAGACACTGTCTTACTGGATCAATGGCAGTAAAACAGATATGACATTTTAAGCAATCTTTATCATATTCATGTTTGCAGCTCTCCTTTGTCGCATGCCTGAAGCAGCTGCCCATTTGGGTTTAAATACTGAGGGTGCCTTTGTTGCCATGGCAGTCAGAGGGGGTCCCAAACCCCTGCCGGAAATGTGTTGCAGATTGAGGTCCTAATGAGCTAGAATAGCATCCCGAAGGCCAGGGTCTCACCCAACGCTCCCATTCCCCTGGTGAGTGATGTCCAAACACCAAGGCATCTCTCAGCTCCTACCAATTAATCCTGGTCTGCCCTGCTCCGCAAAGGTACTTTGCCATCAGTGACGGAGGAGTCCCCAAGGAGCACCCGGTGGGAGGATCTAGCAATGAGGCAGAACTAACAACAAAGTACTTTTTTTTTCTTTTGATATAATATTTATGCTGAAATAGATATTGGCTTTTTTGGTCTGTTGATTGTTGTTTGAAGCCGCAATGTTATTTGCTTTGATGCTAACTCTACAGGTGGCCTTAGTTTTGGATCTTAAGGAAGATAAAGTTTGACTATCTCCAACTTTATCTGTAACCTTTTTCTGTTTAGGATGAGTATCCGAGCGAGAGTTGTGTGGACAGTAGCCTATATATGCCACGATATTCTATAAATGTTTACAAAATCAAAACAAAAGATACTTTTTATTACTTTGCATGAAGTAACATTCACTACTTAAGAACATCAGAGGATTAGTCAGTGCTTCATCCATATCCCACTGGGCACAGACGTCAATTCAATGTCTATTCCATGTTGGTTCAACATCATTTCATTGACATTACGTGGAAACAATGTTGATTTGACCAGTGTGTGCTCAGTGGGATGATATTACCTTATTATTTTATAAGTGGCTTATTGGAAGATGATATATTGTGAATAGTCTACCCATGCTAAGAGAGCATAGCAATAACAGACCAAATCGGCAAGGCAGAGGCTGTATTGTTGAAGAATATGAGTGGCGGATTGGAATTCACGCCACTCCACCTGTCCAAAATAGACTTGCACCCAGACATCCAATATTTCATTGATTGCTGTTTTACAAAATACCACCTCTTACAGATAACAAATAGGGGACACAAAAATATTAAATCCAATGTCTTTCTAATTGCAGTCAGACATTTCAGCAAAAGAAAACATGGAAAATATATCAGATCCTGAATATGCACATGACACAGTTTCTCCTGTTCGTATTGACAATGTGCAATCCTTGTTTAAATATCAGGCTTCCTGGAAGTCACACACATCTTGGTTCACTCCCCCTCCAGATGGAACCATCTTATGAGACTCCTCTCTACTCTGGCAGCTCCCAATTCGATACTCCCAGATCTCCTGTTGTTCAACATGGGAATGCTATTTACTTCATTGCCAAAGATAAAGTATTTTCCCTTCTCAACAGATTCAAAGTTTGTGGGGCGAGAAAGCAAATGTTAGGAGAATTTCTCAGTTCATTCACTTTCAGAATTCAAGAGACGAAATGAACATCAGAAAAACAGATGCGAGCAGAAATACTCTGTACTGTTTATAATAGTGATTCTATCTTTGTGTTTAAAATACATCTACTAAGGCAAGGTTAAATACTTTTCTGTGAATACATAGCACATTTCCAAGGCTGGGGAGAACAAAATAGTATAGGCTATCATAAAAGACAAATGTTACTCATTGAAAGCTTCATTTTATTCTGAGAAATGTGTAAATTGTACATTTTACGCCTTTTTCTTAAAAAAAATAGCAGTGTGTGTTGAGAACAATACATTATTAAAAGCTCCATAGCAAAATATCTAGCCAACTCTTGTACGTACACTGACCAGTTTGAACAAAAAGTACCGCGTGTGCAACAACACAAAGACTATAGATACGTGACAAGAAAAACAAACTACAAGTTAATGGTGTAGGTTTCTGTACTTCTAAGTTCACTTTAAACCTAATTTGAAAAAATGGATGAATTGATTTGTGCTGCAAATATCTCACACACGTAACACAGCCACTCTTTCTTTAGACTGCAAACAGACGGACTACCTGAGCGCTCCATCCCAAAACAACATGTGATCACCCTTACAATTTACTAAGCAACACTGACAGTGAACAGCTAGAATTGTATTGCAGA
Source organism: Salmo trutta (assembly GCF_901001165.1). Taxonomy (NCBI): domain Eukaryota; kingdom Metazoa; phylum Chordata; class Actinopteri; order Salmoniformes; family Salmonidae; genus Salmo; species Salmo trutta. Next base: position 30,326,468 of record NC_042957.1, read on the forward strand.
ATGATCTTGTCACACAAACAAACACATTGTTAGATTTAGGTCCAAGTAGTGGGCTTCATATAGCCTGGTCCCAGATGTGTTTGTGCTTTCTTGCCAACTCCTATGGTCCTCATCAGGTGGCAATGACCATAGGAATTGGCAAGACAGCACAAACACATCTGAGACCAGGTTTTGTAAGAGTTCCATTTAAAACCTGGTCTCAGAGCTCCCTCGTTTCATAGTGTTGCTCATGAACTGCTTATCGTGTTCAAAGCTGAGGTTATTGTGAGATCTGGAGATCATGAGCAGTTTCTCTTTCTTGGTGTAATCCTGTTTGACTGCTACCTGGGGCAGCTGCAGTCTGTCCATAGGATCCTCCTTGTTCTCCAGTTTCATGTAACCTTTACTATTGCTGCGGTCCAGCCGGGGCCAGCTGGGATGTTTCCTCTGCTCTGGCTTCACTGTCAGGGTGGTCGGCCTTCGATCCAGGTCCAGAGACTTGGAGTGAGAAGACAGCATGTGGAGGGAGTTGTTGGAGCCGAAGTCCTTGCGGGCAGTCCCGGGGGACAGGTACCTCCCACTAGCAGAGCCTGGGGACAGAGAGCTATGAGAGGACGAGAAGGAGTGGGACTCTGTGGCCGAGTTACTCCTGAGGAGCATGACGTCGGGAGGTTTGTAGGCTTTGGCAATGTCCGCCGGGACAGGCACAGCCATGGACTCCACAGAGGGGGGTCGGGACCTAACCCTAATGTGCTCCAGGTCCTCTGTGATGTTGTCCATGTCAGGCTCGTCGATCACACAGTTGTTGAGCTTGATAACGGGCAGGGTGAACGCGCTGATCGAGGACGAGACAATTGACCTGGTCTGGCATCTCTTGGGGAAGCTGCTCTTCTCGTCCCTGTGGTGGCTGCCCTCATGCTGCAGACCAAAGATGGAGCCAGAGCGCTCTCTGTAGAATGAAGGCAGGAGACCATGCCCCCCTTTGGCCTCGTTGAGAAGACCCTCCTCGTCCTCCGTAGAGCTGGCCCTGCGAGACACCCTCACATTGTTTCCCATGCCGGGGAACCCTAGCAGGGTGTTAGCAGCAAGCTTGGAGGCACACTGATTCTCATAGGTCCTGACCTCATGCTCCCCATAAGAGCCGGAGTAGGCCCCGTTCAAGTACTTGTGCTCTTTGATCCTCAGGCTATGGATATCAATGACGGTGGAGTACATGTCTCTCATGTGGATCACCTTGGTCTCCCGGTCCCTGTTTTCGTGCAGGATGGCATTGGCACAGATGAAGATGAAGATACCGATACCCATGGTGAAGGGGCCCAGCATCTTCATCTTCTCAGAATGCAGGTGCTGCTCAAAGAACTTGGCCAGTGTACCGCTTTCTTCCCGGGTCACCCTGGTGTCGTTGGTGGATATCTTGGCGTTGGCCACTACGAGGTCCTCTCTGTGTGGCCAGTAGCCCAGCGCGGCCATGGCGATGCCCATCAGCAGGATCAATACACCCAGGATGAGGAAGAACCCAGAGGCAGAGTAGAGGCGGATCTTTCCCCTGACCACCACTACGTCGGCCCGGGGTTTACGCTTGGCCCTCCTCTTCTCCTGGGCCTCTCCTGGGGCTGGGGACTGGATGGGCAGGTGGTGTTGGGAGCGGGCCGAGTCCTGTCTCTTCAGTGCAGCAAGGTGGCCCGTAATAACTCCACCAGCTGAAATCATCACTACCGCTGTCCACGGCCCTGTAAAGACAGAGAAGGGGAGTGAGATGCATCTGGTATGTTTACTGATGTCTCTTCTCTAGTTGCTGGGTTGCTGGCACTGTCCTCCTGGTAATCCCATGGTGGGAGGCAGAGCAACCTTAACCTTTGGGGGACATCATCAAGCTGGGAACAGCATCTGCAGAAACTGCTCTTATGCTTGCTTTGGTAATTAAGAATGATGACAATTATGTTCTAATATTAATTCTAGTCACAGCCCATAGGCAACAATTCATTTGATAATCTGGTGTTTGCCCTCTTTGTTTTTCCTCGCTAAAAGAAAGGAGGGCCTTTTTGGAAGCCAAAATGATGATTGAACTGGCAAATTGCATTATGTTTGTGAGCGAATGAATCCAGATTTAGCTGTGATATGGCAATTTACATTTACACATGCCCCCTGCCTTTTCCGCTCCAGCTGTTTGTATCTCTCGCTCTCTATTTGTATACATATATATATACACATACAGTGAGGGGAAAAAGTATTTGATCCCCTGCTGATTTTGTACGTTTGCCCACTGACAAAGAAATGATCAGTCTATAATTTTAATGGTAGGTTTATTTGAACAGTGAGAGACAGAATAACAAAAAAAAAATCCAGAAAAACGCATGTCGAAAATGTTAGCAAATGATTTGCATTTTAATGAGGGAAATAAGTATTTGACCCCTCTGCAAAACATGACTTAGTACTTGGTGGCAAAACCCTTGTTGGCAATCACAGAGGTCAGACGTTTCTTGTAGTTGGCCACCAGGTTTGCACACATCTCAGGAGGGATTTTGTCCCACTCCTCTTTGCAGATCTTATCCAAGTCATTAAGGTTTTGAGGCTGACGTTTGGCAAATTGAACCTTCAGCTCCCTCCACAGATTTTCTATGGGATTAAGGTCTGGAGACAGGCTAGGCCACTCCAGGACCTTAATGTGCTTCTTCTTGAGCCACTCCTTTGTTGCCTTGGCCGTGTGTTTTGGGTCATTGTCATGCTGGAATACCCATCCACGACCCATTTTCAATGCCCTGGCTGAGGGAAGGAGGTTCTCACCCAAGATTTGACGGTACATGGCCCCGTCCATCGTCCCTTTGATGCGGTGAAGTTGTCCTGTCCCCTTAGCAGAAAAACACCCCCAAAGCATAATGTTTCCACCTCCATGTTTGACAGTGGGGATGGTGTTCTTGGGGTCATAGGCAGCATTCCTCCTCCTCCAAACACGGCGAGTTGAGTTGATGCCAAAGAGCTCCATTTTGGTCTCATCTGACCACAGCACTTTCACCCAGTTGTCTTCTGAATCATTCAGATGTTCATTGGCAAACTTCAGACGGGCATGTATATGTGCTTTCTTGAGCAGGGGGACCTTGCGGGTGCTGCAGGATTTCAGTCCTTCACGGCGTAGTGTGTTACCAATTGTTTTCTTGGTGACTATGGTCCCAGCTGTCTTGAGATCATTGACAAGATCCTCCCATGTAGTTCTGGCCTGACTCCTCACCGTTCTCATGATCATTGCAACTCCACGAGGTGAGTTCTTGCATGGAGCCCCAGGCCGAGGGAGATTGACAGTTCTTTTGTGTTTCTTCCATTTGCGAATAATCGCACCAACTGTTGTCACCTTCTCACCAAGCTGCTTGGCGATGGTCTTGTAGCCCATTCCAGCCTTGTGTAGGTCCACAAGGGACAAGACATCCTTGGAGAGCTCTTTGGTCTTGGCCATGGGGGAGAGTTTGGAATCTGATTGATTGATTGCTTCTGTGGACATGTGTCTTTCATACAGGTAACAATATGAGATTAGAAGCATTCCCTTTAAGAGTGTGCTCTTAATCTCAGCTTGTTACCTGTATAAAAGACACCTGGGAGCCAGAAATCTTTCTGATTAAGAGGGGGTCAAATACTTATTTCCCTCATTAAAATGCAAATCAATTTCTAACATTTTGACATGCGTTTTTCTGAATTTTTTTGTTGTTATTCGGTCTCTCACTGTTCAAATAAACCTACCATTAAAATTATAGACTGATCATTTCTTTGTCAGTGGGCAAATGTACAAAATCAGCAGGGGATCAAATACTTTTTTCCCTCACTGTATATATGTCACTCTCTCTCGCTTTCTCTCTTACACACACCACAGACAAGCACACACAGATGCTCTTTTCCAAATGACTCCATCTATTTGTCATCTCAGGAGGAACATCTCATTTCCTAGTAAAAGGGTTTAAAGAAATATAAGAGGCCGTTACTTATTCCCTATGATCTTAAACGGATCTTAAATTAAAAAGTATAGAATTAGTTATGGCAGTCTGTTAATGGAGATGACTCACAAGGGACCTTGAAGTATTTTACAGTAAAATAGAGCCTCAGCTAACACAAGCGGCATTGGTGAGTACTACTCAGTACTCAACTGTACTACCATACTACCATACAGTACTCAGGTGGCCTGACAACCATACACCATCATATTTCAACATTTGCCAATGGACCATGACAATCAATTTATGGGAGAAATATGTTATCTTTCTAGGAACGGTAATCTCATTCAGTGTATCTAATAAAACCCCTTCAAAAGTACCAACAACCAGGTTGAAGGCAGGAGAGGTGCAGTAACATGCTGCTTCACCAAGAGGTGTGTGGAGTGAATCATCAACATCCTCTCTCTGTCAGCACTAACAACAGGAGGTACTGTAGTGTGGACAGGTTGTCATGTTTACACAACAGAGTGTGTCCGAGGAGCACACTCTCGCTCTATAGGGAATATTTACACTACCGGTCAAAAGTTTCAGAACACCTACTCATTCAAGGGTTTTTCTTTGTTCTTACTATTTTCTACATTGTAGATTAATAGTGAAGACATCAAAACTATGAAATAACACATATGGAATCATGTAGTAACCAAAAAAGTGTTAAACAAATCAAAATATACTTTATATTTGAGATTCTTCAAATAGCCAACCTTTGCCTTGATGACAGCTTTGCACGCACTTGGCATTCTCTCAACCAACTTCACCTGGAATGCTTTTCCAACAGTCTTGAATGAGTTCCCACATATGCTGAGCACTTGTTGGCTGCTTTTCCTTCACTCTATGGTCCGACTCATCCCAAACCATCTCAATTTGGTTGAGGTCGGGAGACTGTGGAGGCCAGATCATCTGATGCAGCACTCCATCACTCTCCTTGATCAAATAGCCCTTACACAGCCTGGAGGTGTGTTCGGTCATTGTCCTGTTGAAAAATAAATGATCGTCCCACTAAGCCCAAACCAGATGGGATGGTGTATCGCTGCAGAATGCTGTGGTAGCCATGCTGATTAAGTGTGCCTTGAATTCTAAATAAATCACAGACAGTGTCCCCAGCAAAGCACCTTCACACCATAACACCTCCTCCTCAGTGCTTTACAGTGGGAAATACACATGCGAAGATCATCCGTTCACCCACACTGCGTCTCACAAAGACGCGGCAGTTGGAAACAAAAATCTCCAATTTGGACAAATTTCCACTGGTCTAATGTCCATTGTTCGTGTTTCCTGGCCCAAGCAAGTCTCTTCTTCTTATTGGTGTCCTTTTAGTAGTGGTTCTTTGCAACAATTCGACCATGAAGGCCTGATTCACACAGTCTCCTCTGAACAGTTGATGTTGAGATGTGTCTGCTACTTGAACTCTGTGAAGATTTATTTGGGCTACAATTTCTGAGACTGGTAACTCTAATGAACTTATCCTCTGCAGCAGAGGTAACTCTGGGTCTTCCATTCCTGTGGCGGTCTTCATGAGAGCCAGTTTCATCATAGCGCTTGATGGTTTTTGCGACTGCACTTGAAGAAAATTTCTAAGTTCTTGAAATGTTCCATATTGACTGACCTTCATGTCTTAAAGTAATAATGGACTGTCATTTCTCTTTGCTTATTCGAGCTGTTCTTGACATAATATGGACTTAGCCCTATTTGGTAAAAGACCATCTTCTGTATACCACCCCTACCTTGTCACAACACAACCGTAACTCTGTGTTGTTGTTTTTGTCGCACTGCTTTGCTTTATCTTGGCCAGGTCGCAGCTGTAAATGAGAACTTGTTCTCAACTGGTCTACCTGGTTAAATAAAGGTGAAATAAAAAATAAATAAAAAATTGAAATGCATTCCAGGTTACTGCATGAAGCTGGTTGAGAGAATGCCAAGCGTGTGCAAAGCTGTCATCAAGCTAAAGGGTGGCTACTTGAAGAATTTCAAATATAAATTACGTTTTGATTTGCTTAACTATATGGTTACTATATGATTCCATATGTGTTATTTCATAGTTTTGATGTCTTCAATATTATTCTACAATGTAGAAAATAGTAAAAATAAAGAAAAACCCTAGAATGAGTAGGTGTTCTAAAACTTTTGACCGGTAGTGTACATCTGAGCAGGGTTGGGGAGTTACGGATTACATGTAATCCGTTACATGTAAGGGATTGCAAAAAACGGTAACAGTTATCTGTATGTTACCAGCAAAAATATTGTTATCAGATTACAGATACTTTTGAAAAACTAGATGATTACTTTTAAATTCAGAAAGGATGCTCAATGAAATTCAAATCAGCATTGACAATTTTTGTTCCATGTTTTTTCCACCTGAGCGAGTCTGACCACAAGGATGACACACCAAATGTTTTTTAAATTAATTAATTAATTTAACCTTTATTTAACTAGGGAAGTCAGTTAAGAACAAATTCTTATTTACAATGAAGGCCTACCCCGGCCAAACCCTAACGACGTTGGGCCAATTGTGCACCGTCCTATGGTACTCCCAATCACGGACGGTTGTGATACAGCCTGGAATCGAACCAGGGTATGTAGCGATGCCTTTAGCACTGAGATGCAGTGCCTTAGACCGCTGCGCCACTCTGGAGCCCTGATAGATCGAGGGAAAAGAGCAGGAATAGGCTTTTGTAGGCTACAGTCCGAGCTATGTCTTCCAATGGTGCGACTGCTGTCGGCATCCAAAGATTATCCAACTTGAATAAACGCTTGGAGGTAAGGATGACAGCAGTGATGTAGTTTACGGCGATAAGGATATCACTTATTGATATCTACATAGCGCATTGATGTGAATCATACTGCTACCCTCTCATTTAGCTATTTGCGCCTTATGGATTGCGGTTGTTGCGGATGGCTGTTCACCAATCTAAATGTGTATTTGAACCCAATAATGGTTGAATTCAAGAAGTTTAAGCTGCCGATCAATCATTGTTTTTGAAACCAGTGGACAGCCAGTAAAAAATGTGCTCTTGCAAAAGCTGCATAGTGCGGATTCAAGCCTACGGAATAAAAGTGGGGCTTTTATTGCTCAATCTAATTCATGCTGATAAAAAAGAAAATACATAGGTCTAATGGACACCTGCTCAACCTTGCACACTTTTGATAGACTTAAAGGGGAAATCTGTAGTTGCTACATGCATTTTTGTATTTATACTGTTGAAGTCGGAAGTTTACATATATGTTAGCGAAATACATTTAAACTCAGTTTTTCACAATTCCTGACATAGTAAAAATTCCCTGTCTTAGGCCAGTTAGGATCACCACTTTATTTTAAGAATGTGAAATGTCAGAATAATAGTAGAGAGAATTATTTATTTCAGCTTTTATTTCTTTCATCACATTCCCAGTGGGTCAGAAGTTTACATGTACTCAATTAGTATTTGGTAGCATTGCCTTTATATTGTTTAACTTGGGTAAAACGTTTCGGGTAGCCTTCCCACAAGCTTCCCACAATAAGTTGCGTGAATTTTGGCCCATTCCTCCTGACAGAGCTGGTGTAACTGAGTCAGGTTTTTAGGCCTCCTTGCTCACACACGCTTTTTCAGTTCTGCCCACAAATACATTTTCTATAGGATTGAGGTCAGGGCTTTGTGATGGCCACTTTGCCACAACTTTGGAAGTATGCTTGGGGTCATTGTCCATTTGGAAGACCCATTTGCAACCAAGCTTTAACTTCCTGACTGATGTCTTGAGATGTTGCTTCAATATATCCACATAAGTTTCCTGTCTCATGATCCCATCTATTTTGTAAAGTGCACCAGTCCCTCCTGCAGCAAAGCACACCCACAACATGATGCTGCCACTCCCGTGTTTCACGGTTGGGATGGTGTTCTTTGGCTTGCAAGCCTCCCCCTTTTTCCTCCAAACATAACGATGGACATCATGGCCAAACAGTTCTGTTTTTGTTTCATCAGACCAGAGGACATTTCTCCCAAAACTATGATATTTGTCCCCATGTGCAGTTGCAAACCATAGTCTGGCTTTTTATGGCGGTTTTGGAGCAGTGGCTTCTTCCTTGCTGAGCGGCTTTCCAGGTTATGTCGATATAGGAATTGTTTTACTGTGGATATAGATACTTTTGTACCTGTTTCCTCCAGCATCTTCACAAGGTCCTTTACTGTTGTTCTGGGATTGATTTGCACTTTCGCACCAAAGTACGTTCATCTCTGGGAGACAGAACACGTCTCCTTCCTGAGCGGTATGATGGCTGTGTGGTCCCATGGTGTTTATACTTGCATACTATTGTTTGTACAGATGAACGTGGTACCTTCAGGTGTTTGGGAATTGCTCCCAAGGATGAACCAGACTTGTGGAGGTCAACAATTTTTTTTCAGAGGTCTTGGCTGAATTCTTTTGATTTTCCCATGATGTCAACCAAAGAGGCACTGAGTTTGAAGGTAGCCTTGAAATTCATCCACAGGTACACCTTCAATTGACACAAATGATGTCAATTTGCCTATCAGAAGCATCTAAAGCCATGACATTATTTAATGGAATTTTCCAAGCTGTTTAAAAGGCACAGTCAACTTAGTGTATGCAAACTTCTGACCCACTGGAATTGTGATACAGTGAATTATAAGTGAAATAATCTGTCTGTAAACAATTGTTGGAAAAATGTATTGTGTCATTCACAAAGTAGATGTCCTAACCAACAAGAAATTTGTGGAGTGGTTGAAAAACGAGTTTTAATGACTCCAACCTAAGTGTATTTAAACTTCCGACTTCAACTGTATGTATATACACTACCGTTCAAAAGTTTGGGGTCACTTAGAAATGCCCTTGTTTTTGAAAGAAAAGCACATTTGTTGTCCATTAAAATAACATCAAATTGATCAGAGATACAGTGTAGACATTGTTAATGTTGTAAATGACTATCGTAGCTGGAAACGGCTGATTTTTAATATCTACATAAGCGTACAGTGGCCCATTATCAGCAAACATCACTCCTGTGTTCCAATATCACGTTGTGTTAGCTAATCCAAGTTTATAATTTTAAAGGGCTAATTGATCATTAGAAAACCCTTTTGCGATTATGTTAGCACAGCTGAAAACTGTTGTGCTGATTAAAGAAGCAATAAAACTGGCCTTCTTTAGACTAGTTGAGTATCTGGAGCATCAGCATTTGTGGGTTCAATTACAGGCTCATTGTAAACATTGTAAATGTAAACAAACACTGTATAGCCTCATAACATGATTAAAACAAAACATTTTATATCACGGATGGTCAATCCTTGCATCCATAGCTTTTTTCTATCTGACAGTGGTTACATTTCTCCAGGCCCATCCCTCAGCTTTTTACCAAAACAGAGGCGGAGTGACGATTTTGTTGTTGTTTCATCTGTGGATTTGCCCTTTAAATAGCTGCATACTATCAAGATATCAAAGTGTCACCAACAAAAATGTAAACAATAGGCCTATGTGGCATACATTTTTCACATGTACTGTAAATTGCACTTTTCAGTAGTGCTCAAAGCATGCCATTCCATGAGCGCAGCATTTGTTTTCAACTGGAATCAATGAGCCCAATCAGTCCTCCATGACAACAAAATCATAAACAACAGAGTAGGGCTGGCTAATAAGTTCTTAGTTTTGGGGTAATACTCAGGTAAAAAAAAGTTGGTTAATCTACACTTCCATACTTCCAAGTCCTTGTCACAGGCGTCATAAAGGACAGACCAAGGCGCAGCGGGTATAGTGCTCAGTCTTACTTGTTTATTTGAAGAGAACACTTAAACAAAGAAAAAACAAACGACAGCAAACCGTTCTGTAAGGTTCACAGACTATAACGGAAAATAACCACCCACAAAACACAAGTGAAACAAACCTCAACTAAATATGGCCTCCAATTAGAGACAACGACAACCAGCTGCCGCTAATTGGAGGTCATTGCCAAAACCCAACATAGAAATAGAAAACTAGATATAAACATAGAAATAGATAACATAGAACCTAAACGCCAAAACACACAAAACAAACACCCCCTGCCACGCCCTGACCAAACTACAATGACAAATAACCCCTTTTACTGGTCAGGACGTGACAGTACCCCCCCCAAAGGTGCAGACCCCGAATGCACCTCAAAAACAAAAAAAAACACAAAAACAACCCCAAACTTAAAGGGAGGGAAGGGAGGGTGGCCACCGTCAACAACGGTCCCTGTGCTACAACCCCCTTCCCAATCCTCCCACTACGGAGGTGGCTCTGGCTCTGGGCGTAGCTCCCATTCAGAAGACTCTAGGCTGGGGAGCATCGCTGGAGCCTCCTGGCTGAGGAGCATCGCTGGAGGCTCTTGGCTGAGGAGCGTCGCTGGAGGCTCTTGGCTGAGGAGCGTCGCTGGAGGCCCCGGACTGATGAGCGTCGCTGGAGGCTCAGGGCTGAGGAGCGTCGCTGGAGGCCGAGTGCTCACTGCAGGCACTGGCTGTACCGGGTTATGGAGGCGCACTGGAGGGTGAGTGCGGGGAGCAGGGACAGGACGTACTAATGGCCGAGTGCTCACAGCAGGCATTGGCTGTACCGGGTTATGGAGACACACTGGAGGGTGAGTGCGGGGAACAGGAACAGGACGTACTGGACTGGGCAGGCGCACTGGAGGCCTGGTGCGTGGGGCTGGCTTTGGAGGCGCCAGACTAGTAACACGCACCTCAGGGCAAGTGCGGGGAGCAGGGACAGGACGTACTGGACTGAGCAGGTGCACTAGAGGCCTGGTGCGTGGGGCTGGCTTTGGAGGCGCCAGACTAGTAACTCGATCCTCAGGGCTAGTGTGGGGAGCAGGAACAGGACGTACTGGACTGGGCAGGCGCACTAGAGGCCTGATGCGTGGGGCTTGCTTTGGAGGCGCCAGACTAGTGACACGCACCTCAGGGCTAGTGCGGGGAGCAGGAACAGGACGTACTAGACTGGGCAGGCGCACTAGAGGCCTGATGCGTGGGGCTGGCTTTGGAGGCGCCAGACTAGTAACACGCACCTCAGGGCTAGTGCGGGGAGCAGGAACAGGGTAAACTGGACCGAGGAGATGCACTGGTGGCCAGATGCGCTGCGCCGGCTCACTTCTCCCTGGCTGCCGGCCAACTCTCGCCCGGCAACGCTGCGGAGCCCTTATTGACCGCACCGGACTGTGCGTGCGTATGGGCAACACAGTGCGTATCTCCGCATAACAAGGTGCCTGCTTGATCCGTCGCTCCCCATAATAAGCACGGGGAGTTGGCTCAGGTCTCCATCCTGACTCTGCCCAACTCCCCGTGTGCCCCCCGATGCCTCTCGGCCTCATGCAGCTCCCTTAATTTCCTCTCCCAGAAACATCGTTCTGCCTCCCACGTCCATCCTTCTCCTCGGTGCTCCAATCCCCGCTGCTTGGTCCTTGTTTGGTGGGTGGTTCTGTCACAGGCGTCGTAAAGGACAGACCAAGGCGCAGCGTGTATAGTGCTCATTCTTACTTGTTTATTTGAAGAGAACACTTAAACAAAGAAAAAACAAACAACAGCAAACAGTTCCGTAAGGTTCACAGACTATAACAGAAAATAACCACCCACAAAACACAAGTGAAACAAACCTCAATCCAAATATGGCCTCCAATTAGAGACAACGACAACCAGCTGTCTCTAATTGGAGGTCATTGCCAAAACCCAACATAGAAATAGAAAACTAGATATAAACATAGAAATAGATAACATAGAACCTAAACACCGAAACACACAAAACAAACACCACCTGCCACGCCCTGACCAAACTACAATGACAAATAACCCCTTTTACTGGTCAGGACGTGACAATCCTATTCTTGAAGATCAAGGGTATAACATTTTTTGGAATGACTGGAATTCTGATAGATTTTTGTTTTTAATGTAAAGATATAATTTAATCGTATTATTATATGTAATAGAAAGCGATGGGTTGGAAGAAGCCTACATAACTTTAACATCCATAAATGTAACATCCAAATATGGCTAGTTATGTAAACTTTAGCATTGATTTATCCTGCAATAGATGTTGTTCAATTGGTAACATACATGTTAGTCTTCTCTAATGCCTCTTAAGGGGAAAGTAATCTCAAAGTAGCGGAATGTAAATCAGATTACGTTACTGAGTTTGGGTGATCCAAAAGTTACTTTATTTGATAACAATTTTGGACAGGTAACTAGTTACTGTAACTGATTACATTTAGAAAATATCCTACCCAACCCTGCATCCGAGTACATCCTTCAAGGCATTTCCTTAGTAGTTTAAGGTCACTGCACATGATTGCATGGTGAAAATACTAGATGTCATATGTTCGGATCTACAAAAGTGTGTTATTCCCATTGCAGACAGAGAGGAGACTCTTGGGCGGATGCATGACAGTTGTATGACCCACTTCTCTGACTGTACCCATCCCCCACCCACCCAGTACCCCCCCCCCCCTCCCCCACCCAGCATTAGGTCTGAGAGCAGGTGTGGGTGGTGTAGCCTTTTGATGTCGACTTATCTAAAGTTCACCATTAAATACCAGGATGAGGAGAGAGAGGCGCAGTGGGCGGCAGGGGGTGGATTATATCAATAAATCGGAGAGTGCAGTTCCTGTTGACTTTCTTTTCTTCTTTTTAACGATGTGTTTGGAACATAGAACATTGCTTGAATGCCACGTCTTTTTTCCAAAGGACACACACAGGAAATCTAATAAGAGTAGGACACCCCATGAGAATCATAAACATCAGTGGATGTGAAAAGACTATTCTGTCAGAGATTAAACAGAATAGATGAAAAACAGACAATAATATGTCAGGGTGTCAGTGAATTAATATGTCTGTTCAGTGTTGAAACCCAAATCTAGTCTTCTCAGATTTTAATGTGTCATACTTGACATGAGTTTAAATGATCAGATAACGCAATGTTGAAAGAAAATTGCATATTATCAAAAATACCCTTGCTGCTTTGGCAAATGATTTATTGACTGCAGCCATAGCAGATGAGATGAGGAGGAGGATTGTGGTCAGGGCATTATTGGTGTGATCAAGGGGGCAGCCTGGTCTCATAGACTAGACGTAACATAGTAAATGTACATCTGTGACGCTGAAATTAGTATGATATGTTTGGTAAGGTTACATAAGACAGATGATTACGTAAGTCAACCATTCCCATAACCCTAACCTTAACCCTTTAACCTAACTCCTAACCTTAACCCCTAACCTTAACCCCTAACCCTAACATCTAGCCTAGCTAACGTTAGCATTAGCCACCTAGCTAACATTACCCACAACATATTGTTATTTGTAACATATCATATAAAATGGATGATACCATATGAAACATAACATATCACTCTAATTGGAGTGTCTCAGATTTACATTTACTATGTTACATCTACCCATGAGTCCAGGTTGAAGTGGGAGGTGTTGTTCCAGACGCTGCATAATGTCTGGATTAGAGAGAGAGAGAGTGAGTGAGAGAGAGAGAGAGAGCCGTGTCAGTAACTTCTAGACGGGCGCGTGTGTGCAGTGTGTGGGTGGGCGGTGTAATGGTACCGCTGGTTCCAAGAAAATGAATCATTTGCACAGTAATGCAATAAACAATAATATAATCAATCACTGCATGTGTACGTGTAGAGATACAGTATGTAAAACCTACAAACACCAGATCAATAGAATATTTGCCGCTATGTTCCCATTTTCATTAAAAAAAATGCCTGCAGGGTAAATTGTTTAAAACAGCTATGAATAATAGCCTGTGATGAAACGATGGGAAGGACTTTTGAATTCACCCGAATAAAAGAATAAATTCATACAAGAATAAAATAAAAAATTGAGAGATCAAAGTGGTGAGAAGGATATAAATGATATTTGATACGAGCGCAGCTCCATGAGACTACCCAGTCAATGGATTCGATAGATAAACACGTCTGTTTAAATAAAGGTTAAAATAGAACCATGTAAATAATCGTTATTTTATTACAGAAAAGGCCATCGAGGACAATACATTTTTCTTGAAGAATAATGTAAATGTTTCTTACCTGTAAAATAGGGTGCTTCTTTCAAGCTGGTGTTATTTGCCCATTACGCATGGAAAATGATAACGCAAGCCATGTTTCTCAACACTCATGGTTGGCTTGCTATGTCCGTTTGTATTCCCATTACATTTATAATCGAGTGCCGATACGAAAAAGAATAAACTTCCAAAGACAAAAGGTTTCATTGTTTCGCTCCATTTCCAAAACGCGCACCTGGACTGTTGGCCACACGACTATACTAACTGCTCCAAGCTGCGCAAGGCGCAGAGAATGTCTACTATTGTTTTACTGTCAACCGTCTCAACTTTTTTGTCACTAAAGCCAGGTGATCCACGCACAGTCGACTATAACAAATCAAATACGTTTTCTGTTTAGCCTACTAACTTTAAAGTATTCACATCTGGGGACAAAGCGCTGTGAATCCTTTTGGAATAGAACCAAGACGTCTTATCATGTCCACTTTCAATTCCTCCATGGAATGGTAGCTTGTAGATAGGCTCTCTCCACCAGCTGGCTTCAGCTCGGAATAATGCATTTATTTGGGATGTAGACTAGGAAAAGCATTGTACTCCCACAGTGAGTAGAGAAAAAACAAGAGAAAACTTATTTGAATAATTTATGCGTGGAGAAGTCAAGCATCTGAATACAATATGACCATAATAGTTTACAATGTCCCCAATGCAAAGACAGTAATTGATGCAAATATTGATAACACGTAGTAACCTAAGCTCCCTGCATGTTGCTTTCAATCTGGAGATGCAAGTGATTGAGTTAACCAAGTCCTTTGATGATGACCATTTAAGAATGCAATCATTTATAATGTCCCCATAACACACATATAATAGCCTATATAGCCACTGAATCCAGATTAAACTCATTCCCTGTTCCTACGGCCTACATGCGGTGATGAGCAAGCACACTCGGAGAAAACAACCAACTGTAGCTTATTGTAGCAGGAGCAATTAAAGGGTTAAAAGCCCAGAGATCTATATCGAAATGTTACAGATGTTTGAGTCTGTCATTTCCTGTGTTTATGCAATGCAAGTCTGGCTCAACTGGATACCCAAAAAAAACATATTCATTGGGGGCTTCGAGAGAGCTAGGGCTTAAAGTGTACGTGGCTGGGCTTTTATAATCATTTCTCCACTGTGATACTGCCTAAATGTTCTCATTTGAAATGGGACTAACCCAACTTCTAGTATTGTTAGGTTCCACTTCAGCCTTTGGGGTTGAGGGGCTGAGAAAGGGTTTTAATGAGGGGCTACGCCTATTCTGTCTCCCAACCCCTCTGGTCCTTGTTTGGAATTCTCAGGGTTTGTTAAATGGGGAGATTGACAGCATTGTTAAGATGGCGCCGAAGAGAATGTCTGAGGTGTTACATGCCCGTAACAAATTGTGCTATTTTGTTAAATTTTTTTTGCATTGTTTGTAACTTATTTGTTTTTTACTTATTTTGCACATAATGTTGCTGCTACCGTCTCTTATGACTGAAATAACTTCTGGACATCAGAACTGGGATTACTCACCACAAACTGGAAGAATCTTTTTCCTTTAACGAGTCCGACGAGAAAGATATACTGCTCTCCCAGGAACAGGCCCAGATCCCCGTCATTTGCATGGAGAAAAGACGGAGGAAAGGAGGACGATGATCAGGTTGTCTTTTGAGAATCCATAGGTGAGAGAGTAAACTCCCACTGCCATCAATTCTACTTGCTAACACGCGATCATTGGAAAATAAAACTGATGATCTACAATTATGATTATCTTACCAACGGGATATTAAAAACTGTAATATCTTGTGTTTCACCGAGTCGTGGCTGAACGACGACATGGATAATATAAAGCTGGAGACATTTTCAATGCACCGGCAGAACAGAGAAGCTACGTCTGGTAAGACAGGGGTGGGGGGGTGTGTCTTTTTGTCAATAACAGCTGGTACGCAATGTCTAATATTAACGAAGTCTCAAGGTATTGCTCGCCTGAGGTAGAGTACCTTATGATAAGCTGTAGACCACACAATCTACCAAGAGAGTTCTCATCTATATTATTCATAGCCATCTATTTACCACCACAGACCGATGCTGGCACGAAGACCACACTCAACCAACTCTATAAGGCCATAAGCAAACAAGACAACGCTTAGCCAGAAGAAGCGCTTCTGTTGGCCGGTGACTTTAATGCAGGCAAATTTAAATTTTTACCAGCACGTCACATGTGCAACCAGAGGGAAAAAAACTCCAGACCACCTTTACTCCACACACAGAGATGCATACAAAGCTCTTCCCCGTGCTCCATTTGTCCAATCTGACCATCATTCTATCCTCCTGATTCCTGCTGTTCTGGATGACTGTGTGATAACGCTTTTGTTAGCCCGATTTACAAAGCCGCGGGCATAGATGGATTACCAGGACGTGTACTCAAAGCATACGTGGACCAACTGGCAAGTATCTTTACTGACATTTTCAACCTCTCCCTGACTGAGTCTGTAATGCCTACATGTTTCAAGCAGACCAGCATAGTCCCTGTGCCCAAGGAAGCGAAAGTAACCTGCCTAAATGATTACCGCCCCGTAGCACTCACATCGATAGCCATGAAGTGCTTTGAAAGGCTGGTTATGGCTTACATCAACAGCATCCTCCCGGACACCCTAGACCCACTCTAATTCGAATAACGCCCCAACAGATCCACAGATGACGCAATCTCAATCGCACTCCACAGTGCCCTTTCCCACCTGGACAAAAGGAACACCTATGTGAGAATGCTTAGTGCAAGGGTCGGGGCTCTTAATTAAACTCCCCCGGCCAGAAGATATTATCATCAATAGGCGCTAAAGGTACTTAGCATATATGAATGTGCTAGACCCTACCCATACCCCACACACAATACCAATAAATTACACTGAAAATAACTTCAATGCGAAGCATTTAAGGATAAGGCTAAACTTTAACAAATCCTTTGTTAGTGTCATTGACTACAGCTCAGTGTTCAACATCATAGTGCCCACGAAGCTCATCACTAAGCTAAGGACCCTAGGACTAAACACCTCCCTCTGCAACTGGATCCGGGACTTCCTGACAGGCCGCCCCAAGGTGGTAAGGGCAGGCATCAACACGTCTGCCACGCTGATCCTCAACACTGGGGCCCCTCAGGGGTGTGTACTTAGTCCCCTCCTGTACTCCCTGTTCACCCACAACTGCATGGCCAAGCACGACTCCAACACCATCATTAAGTTTGCTGACGACACAACAGTGGTAGGCCTGATCAGCGACAACGATGAGACAGCCTATTGGGAGGAGGTCAGAGAACTGGCAGTGTGGTGCCAGGACAACAACCTCTCCCTCAATGTGAGCAAGACAAAGGAGCTGATTGTGGACTACAGGAAAAGGTGGGCTCTTTGGTGTCCACATCACCAACGATCTGTCATGGTCCAAACACACCAAGACAGTCGGGAAGAGGACACGCCAAATCTTTTCACGAGACTGAAAAGATTTGGCATGGGTCCCCAGATCCTCAAAAAGTTCTACAGCTGCACCATCGAGAGCATCCTGACCAGTTGGATCACCGCCTGGTATGCCAATTTCTTGGCACCTGACCGTAAGGTGCTACAGAGGATAGTGCGTATGGCTCAGTACATCACTGGGGCCAAGCTTCCTGCAATCCAGGACCTATTTCAGAGGAAAGCCCATACTATTACATTGACCCCCCCCCCCCCCCCCCCCTGCATGTACAAATTACCTCCAACCTGTACCCCCGCACACTGATTCAGTACTGGTAGCCCCTGTATATAGCCTCGTTATTGTTATGTTATTGTCTTACTTTTTATTATCTTTTACCTTAGTTATTTGATAAATATTTTCTTAACTCTTGAACTGCACTGTTGGTTAAGGGCCTGTAAGTAAGCACTTCACGGTAAGGTCTACATTTGATGTATTCGGCGCATGTGACAAATAAAGTTTTATTGATTTGATATGGGGACCTTGGTGGTTTATTCGTGTGTTATTTATGGCTTTTCCAATTGCTCTACGAGGGAGGAATCGGTGTACTACGGCAAGTTGGGATTAGTCTGGGTAACATTTGAGATGCAGCCTTGGTGTGATGATAAATACACTGGAGTAGCGCTCTGCTGTCAATCTGAAGCCAATTTTCTGAGTGTGAGCATCTCAGCTGCATGTGGTCACATCCCACTGCATAACCGTCTAATAACATGAGTGAATGGAGCCAGACTAGTGAATCTCAGTGAGGGGACAGGTTTCATCCATGCATGTCCTGAGATCGTTATCCACACCAGCTGTAATACATTTGAATGTACTGCACGACACATGCGTGACGAATGTGCACACACAGCACTATAATTGTGGTCTCTTTTTGTGTGTACATTTCACTATCTTACACCATATTAAATTAAGCATATTGTGAGGAGTATTTCTGTTTTATGCAGAAAAGCTGCTGAATTGTGTCAGGGATGTCAGTGAAAGGGCACTGTCTATTTCTCTAGGATGTCATACAACTCAATTTGATGGATACATTATCTTCTGTTGATGGCTGAGATGAATCATGTTCATTGTGTTCATTTTTTTTAGCTCTTTCAGTGAATCCCTGAAAGCCTTTTCCAGATCAGTGACGATGTATGGCATCCTTTAGGATACCACAGTTTCCTTGTGACTGTTGTGGTGTGTGAATACATTTGTCATTAATTTCATCTGAATATTGGTCATACATTACAATTACCATGTTAAAGTGAATCCTCCTTGTACATGCTTCACATGCACAGTACATCAGGGCTTACACACTGGCATCTTGAATGTGATCAATTTAAAACATTAGATGCTGAACAAAAGTCATTTAGGATACATTTATGAAATGTGTTTTTTTAAATGAAATACCAATATTCTGGATTCTAGCATCTCAACTCAACACAGTCCCAAATACAATCAAATGCTCACAGTTCTCAAACTTCTCAAAAAATCCACCCACACGAGCCCTAGTGGAACAGAAGTGTAGTTCTAGTGACCTTTCCAAACAGTATTCATGTTTTTTTGTTTTACCTTTCCTTAACTAGTACGTGTAAATACAGGTCACGTGATCTTATCAATCACATGGAGTCAGAAAACTGTAGGGGGACCTATTGGTCAGGTCGAGTGTCACAGAAGGTCATCGTGTGTTTCCCAGAGGTTAAGTTCAGGAGAGAGGAAAGCGCATCACCCTGCGGAACAGAGAATGAACATCTGAGGTACTTTGAAGAAGAATCGAAAGGGGCTTGTTTCTGATCTTCTCAGCAACCTTTGTATTAAGCAGCTCTCAGGCTCCCAGCCTTCCTTGGACTGTATTTCTATAGAAGAGAGCTGAGTAGGTGCTGTGCTGCGAGAGAAACACACAGTGAAGTAAAGCTTATTTCAGCGGTAGGGCCAAATGCTGTCTCTACAGATTAATCTCCTAACGTTCTGCAGGCTGTGTAGGTGTGATTATAAACCACCCCCAGGTCTAAAGATAGATTACCTCTCGCAATTAGGATTTCACATGAAGAAAACTCGTCATCCTGACATTGAAACTAACAAAGACTGGGTAAATCTTGTGACGACAACGGTCTGGTCTGGATTCAGTCAATATTTGATTGACACAGAAGTTTGCCGTCATTCCAATCTTTTGTGTAAAATGGGGCGGGGGTTCAAAGCGTGATTCCGGGTCATTCTGGCAATTTCTTTGAAGACACTGTTGTCACTGAGTAACTGTTGAGGGATTTGTTAAAAAAATAGAAGCCCAGTGGGCAAAACCTGATTGAAAAGACGTTAGTATAATTATGGTCACAAACTGGTTGAAAAAATGACTTTTTTAAAAGTATTTTTTCTGACCATAATATGACTTATTTTTCTGACCACCATACGACCAGCGGGCCATAATTCTGACCACTATACTATGTGTTATATTATGTACTGGTCATAGTTAAGACCTCATAATAACCTCGTAATGACCACCTGAATACAGCTTATTACCTACTGTAAAAAGTATTGCAGAGGAATACACCAATTAAAGTTTCAATCTGCAACATATTTTTACATTTCAAATAGATCAAGTAATGGCAAAAATGAATCTACATAAAAAAAATACACATCTAGATGCATTAATTGTTTCATAATTCAGACATTACATGCATAGAAAGACTGGGACAGAGTATATAAAGGCCCATTGTTTTTTTAAATGAATGATTCATAAGAGTGGTGTGATGGGGTAAATGCTCATCAAGGACATCTGAACAGAGAAGGCGAACTGGAGTGTAGTGGCCCTCTTGAAGAGTGGTGTGATGGGTCAGATTTGAAAAGTAGTGGCCCTCTTGAAGAGTGGTGTGATGGGTCAGATTTGAAAAGTAGTGGCCCTCTTGAAGAGTGGTGTGATGGGTCAGATTTGAAAAGTAGTGGCCCTCTTGAAGAGTGGTGTGATGGGTCAGATTTGAAAAGTAGTGGCCCTCTTGAAGAATGGTGTGATGGGTCAGATCTGCAGTGAAGACAATCAGCGCATTACAACTTTATCAATTGGAGATTTTGAAAGCAAACTAGAAAAGAACATTACTGAAGAACCTTTGTGGACTCAGCTGGTTAAAAGTATTTCCATGGTATTAGTTGAAGACGTTTGTGGCAGTTATAGCGTAGAGATGTCTTACAAAAAAGAGCAACTTGCTCATATACATACTTTGCATCCTCCTCCACCACGGTCGTCAGGGGCATATTTTAGGACTTTCCCGAGGGCCCACAAAACATCAACCTCCTGTTTTCTGGCTTTTCATGACACTTACTTTAAGCATAAAAAGAGAATAATGTACATTAACGAATGGCATAATGTGGCCATGCAAGACACGACAGAACAGTAACGCACACTAAAATATCTTTAACAGTCAGAATCTACTAAAAATGTCACATTGTCTATGTCAAATGTCTCAACTGCTCACATTTACTTAGCAACTATAATGGAGCACACATGAGTGGTATGAAAGGCATATTTTCTCCTCTGTCCCTTCATATAGAAGTGGGACATTAACTTATTGGTGATCAATCTGAAACAATTTAAGAAAGAGGATATCAAAATTAGACAGTAGTTGGATAATGATTATTTATTTTACTTATCTCTAAATGGTAAAGTTTTGCTTAATCCTAATACATGTTGTAATATTCAAATGACTTTTTATAAACACACCGCTCCATAATCCTGAGGCCATTGTCCAGGACAGAGGTTCCCCCAATTGAGGACAGCTTTGCAGTCTTAGAATAAAAAAGGTAAATGCAAAAATGTATTTATAAAGAGACAAAATATTCTCTTTTTTAAAAGTTGTGTCTGTCATATCATTCCTGCAACAAACATTGTTAGACCTTAGTGTAATTGGCAAATCTCTTCCTCTTCTCTGCAACTGCACACGTGTGTGAGTTTGAGTGAGCGACCAGGAAAATGAGCAAGAGCGAAATGGGAGAATCTTTACATAACTCACCAATTGAGGTGTCTGTTGAATCAGGACACAAGGGTTTTGCACCTTGAAATAGGATTTTATTTGCTTTACAAACTTAGAATCGGTGCTACTTCAATTGGATCTACTTACACTAAGATCAGGCACTTATGGGTTGCTGAATAGCATGTCTCTTGGGGAATCCAGTCTCAGTGAGACCTGATGCAGAGAGAAAAACGTTACTGATCATCAGCATAGATAGTACAAATCTAGCTCTTACCAAACTGGTTAGGATTCAATACACATTGAAGATCAACATTCTGCACACAAAACGTAGTGTTAATGACTACAGATTAAGGACGGGTGGTTCTGCTTGCCCCTTTACCTGGAATGTGGCAGAATACTTTACTGGTAACTGAGTGGGTGGCCAAGGACTGCTGACCTGCATCAGGTCATTGACAACTTTCATGAACTGTAAAGATAGAAGCGAATCATGATTAACCATTAAGTTAATTAACCTAGCTACTACAGAAAACCTAAGGTTTTCACTAAGTTAGACTTAGCCTAGCAAGTATATTGACTATGTTGCCCCTCAGAAATCTGGCAGTCAGGCAGACAGACGGAGAGAAAGCGAGATAGACAGAAAAACATATGCCTGTAAATAGCCTATTAGTTCCAACTAAAACAGATTCCAATCCAAGTTTTAGTTGGAACTGATATGCCTACCTCCTTATTTAGCTACTGAAATGTAAATAAAACTAGTGCACACATTATGCTAATTGCGTAAAAGCTTTAAGGGAAAATATAATTGTCACATTTTCAGGTGCAATAATGTTTTACTAATTATTGACGGAAATAAATGGGACAAAAATGGTGGTTTTGTAAATCCTGGTAGATTGTAGTAAGATATTGAAATAAAAGACACAGGCCTATGTGTTATTTGTTAAATTCTGAAAACAAATTGAGTTAGTGAATAGAAAATCAAAATTGCATTCAGTGGAACAGAATAAAATGTGCAGCACAATAAACAGTGCAATTAGCTAACACAGACAAAAGATTACCGTTAGAAGCCAACACACACAGCAAGCTACCAGATATCATTAATTTTTTTTAAAAACATTTTTTTATTGTACTGCATTTTAACGGCAGTCAATTTTTGTAAGGGTATCCTGTATATTGTGCATGTTTATCATACATGCTGATAGCCTAGAACAAATGTTATGGATAGAATGTTAACTTTTCAATTAGTTGGACTGCAACTACGAAAAACATTGCCATAGCCTGTATTAAAATCAAGAGCATTTATAGTGTCAGAGATTTTCTAAATTAGGGACCATCTCTGATAGATATAGGACCATAGAGACTGTCAACATTTCTTGCTTGCTAATGACCTAACAAATTGGATGACTTGGAAGTGAAATATATCATGTTTCTTTTTTTTATTTTTTTTTATTGGTTTCATCACCTGCCGGATAAAACTTCAAATGGCCCTAGTCTTGGAAAAGTTAATTGAGCTGGATAAGCTGAAGTAGACTCGGCCCGAGTACCATTAGCCGGAGCCCAGAGTAATATGATTCTGCTGGATTCGAGAAGAGCTTGGCCCACATGAAGCCCCCCAAGTCCGAGTCCATGCCGAGTCCCCCAAGTCTCAAACGGAATAGGCCTGAGCCCAGTGTGTTGACTGGGTACAGTATGCCATAAGACCTTAACCCACTTTGGTGCTCTCTGCCAGCTGTTGTTTGCCAGCTGAATCATGTAAACCCTGCTGAAAAATAACATTACTCCAATTGTAATAATTGTAATGGTTCTAGTGTCTTATATCCAATGGATGCATGGCCCCAAACACTGTGTGCATGTTTATATAGATTGGTTTCGATTCACTGACTAGCATTTAGATAACTGGACAGTAGTTAAATCAGATTTGAACCATAAACCATAAATCAATCAAAATAAGACATATTTTTCATGACGTCAAAAAGACATCATGAAACAGACGTGCTAATCTGACTAACCAGACTAAAAAAAATATGTCTTTACCACGTCGCATGGCTACTGATGTCACGCCCTGACCAGGTGAACTCTGCTATTTTGGTCAGGGTGTGGCATTTCTATGGTTTATTTTCTATGTTTTGTTATAGCCTTTCTTTGTGGTTTATTTCTATGTTGGGCTCGGGGTGATTTCCAATCAGACAGCTGTCGCTAGTTATGTCTGATTGGGAATCACATTTAAGTTCCTTTTCCCCCACGATGTTTGTGGGTTGTTGCCTCTGTTGTTTGAGCAAGTTAACGTTTCGTCTATTCTTTGTCTGTTTTGGTAACGTGTTTATTTGTGTCTAAATAAACATGTGTTCGCTCCCAGCTGCGCTTTGGTCCGCTTCCTTATCATCCGACGACGATCGTTACAACTGAGAAGGATATAATATACTCTTCATGGCCTTGGAGGTTATTAACTGTATAGATACCACATACTATTATAACCAATTCTAATCACAAAATATGTTATCCTCATGGTTTTCTTTTATTCACAGTCTTTTCATTCTAAAAAACTAAATCAGGACATTTTTCGAATTAAGCGTATGATATATCTGACAAACCTGTTTACTACTCTGAGTTCTAATCAGTATGAGGATCATGCCTTGAGGAAGACTCGCTCGAGCAAACATCAATGACCAACCGAGCCTTTGTATTGTATTTTCCTCCAGCTACAGTTGCCTCATATCCCCCGAGTGCATCTCCTCCCCTCTCTTCTCCTCTCTTCTCTCCAACTCGCGCCTCTTCTTACAGTGGGTCAAGCTCAAGGCCAATTTCTTCAATAATGTCTGGTATAAAGGAGATTCCTGAAGGACGGTGCTATTGAATTAGAAAGGTGGACAGACGGTCTGAATACACTTAGCAAAGGACAAAAAGGGATTTAAACCCTTGGCACCATCATTACTGTTATAGTTGGTGGATGTGAAATCGATATAATCATCTGTTGTGCAAAGCTCAGTTGCAATGGTTCCATTTATATCAGGTTGAACAATCTAGAAGCATTCTGTTGGCAGTGAAGAGCAAATGTATTCACTCAAAGAAATATCCCCCAGAGCATCTGTTACATATGAGTTTTTACTGACCCTTCTCATCGTACTACAGCTGGTAACACGTATTTTCAGTGTAGCCTACATGTTTTTGACCTGGGTAATATAGTAAGATGGGAAGCCGCCTATACCTAATTGGAGAAGCTGTGGTCCATCACAGACAGATCTCCAGTTACAGCAGATGCACTAGCCTGTCTCCCAGGGAAGTGTTGGCCCTACTGATGCTGACACACTTTTTCCCCAAACACGGAGAGCTCCAACTCCAACTGAAAATCAGCCACGGAAACTTGGCTATTGTTAATCGCAAACTTTAAAAGTCCTACTTTCCATAGTGCTCTCAAAGTGTTTACTGGCATGTCCGTTCTTTACTCGACTGAAGGTAGTCGTAATAACACTTACTTGGCGCTGAGGCTGAGCAGATTTGAGATGTAGCTTGGAGCTAAATGGACAAATAACCTCGGCTCAATCATGAACAAGCTAATAGTCATGAAATACTGAACCCCTCAAACATGGGGGCTATAAGAAAATTAAATCTACAGTTTTCAGCCCTTCCAGTGCTTATCAGCTGTCTTTTAGTCTGGAGGACATTTGAAGAATAGACTGCCATACAGCTGCAGTGGCAGGGACTGATAGACGGTGCCAGCTTCTAATGTCACTTTCTCTGAAATGAGACATGGCATTCACGTTTTTCTTTGCATAGCTCCATTGTGTCACTACCACAAAAGAACATTGTGAAGTGTTTAACATAAAGATAGCGTTTATTTATTCAGCAATGGTCTATATCTTTGAACTGTGTCTTTCAGCAGATCTCTGTGACGTCATTCTGAAATAGAAATATGATTGGGAGGAAAGCATGCATAGACACATACGCACACCCTCCTTTACAGGCAAACACGCTCACACATACATGGCAATGACGCCCATCTAAAATACAGAGAACAAGAGATGGTGTCTCCATGGTAACAAGGATGCTGGTTGCTGTGGCAGCATGGCAGGAAAACCTTAGTTAGTTGAAGACCTATTACACAAAGAAAAGCAGTGATTCACACACACTTATGGTCTGATGCTGAAAAGCATAGTCTTCCCCTGTAATTACTTTAGTCATTTAGTAGATTGAATAATATGATGTCTTAATAAGACAATAAAAGGTGCACTCTGGGATATAAAGCACAACAAATTCGTAACATATTGCACAAATTGTATTTGTAACATATCACACGAATTGCAACATTTGTATGATATACGAATTGCAAAATTCGTAGCATATTACGCAAAATGGATGGCGTAGTACACAATTGGATGACGCAGTACACAAAAAATGGGGACCAGTTTTGGCTTGCGAGCACTACTTTCAAAACTACTGGCTGAAATTATGCGAAGTTGAAGAGTGCATCTTTAATTCACATCTCCTTTTGTTAAAATGACATACGTACCGTGTATCTTCATTCAGTCTGTGCAGATGTGAAGACATGTTGAGTGTTCAAAGTTATCCTGTGCCATAGAGTAATATTATGTGGATCATGAGGTGATGAGGTCTTGTCGATATTCAGTTGGTTGCAAAAATGTTTTCTAAATGTATCCCAACTGTATCAAATATTTTGGTAGAGATGAGTATATCCAAATAACTTGTGCTAGAATAACATTTTATTGGTCTGTGCCTGAATTGTGTTTAAAAAGTGCCTACTCTAACCTCATCTACACAGCAGTGGAGAATCCTCATAGGAGGAAGGAGAGGACTATCCTCCTCAGTGAATTTCATAAAAATAAAAATAGTGAAACATTAAAATTATCATTTTTAGATATAACTACACTAAATATATTCACTTCACCAAATAATAGATTAAAACACACTGCAATGAAGGTCTACAGTAGCCTCAACTGCACTCTGTATTGTGTAGCCAGAGGACAGCTAGTTTCCGTCCTCCTCTGGGTACATTAACTTCAATACAAAACCTAGGAAGCTCATGGTTCTCACCCTCTTCCATAGACTAACAGAGTAATTGTGACAACTTCCGGAGGATGTCCTCCAACCTATCAGAACTCTTACAGCCTTAACTGACATGTTGTCCACCCAATCAAAGGATCAGAAAATGAATCTGGTACTGAAAGTATAAGCTACAGCAGGCTAGCACTGCGGTGCATAAAATGTGGTGAGTAGTTGACTCAAAGGGAGAAAAAGACAATAGCTGAACAGTTTTAAACAAATACATTTCTTTAAAAAAAACAGAAGCACGAGCGAGAGCTAGCTATATTTTGTTTTTCACTTTCACTTATTTAGCTAGCGAATGCAGCAAGCTAGTTTAGCCCACTCAAATACCCGGCTCAAACAGAGAGGGATGCCTAGTTAGCTAGCTGGCTATGCCTATCCAACACTGGAACTTTTCCAAGTCAAGGTAAGCTTTTGGTTTTATAAATGTATTGCCACCGGGGCCTGCCGGTGTAACTGGTAAACTGCTTGCTGACTGTACACTGTACTGCTTGATTGTAGCGGGTTTACTAAAGCGTTAGTTCTAGTAGCTATGTTGACTATGACATTAGCTGATATGGTGACAATGACGTTGGCTGTGTGTAACGGTTAGCGCTTTTGATATGAAGGTTTGGCTTGGAAAGGTTTTTTCGTCTGGTCACAGACAGCTGATGTGTTGTGCATTGAAGTCCACAAGCGAAGGTAAAAGGTGAGAGGAGGATAGCGTGTAGATGTGAGAAGGAATTAACGAGCAAAGTGATCATGCTGTATGTATGTGGCTGCTATGAAAGTGAATTGTGTATGTGTGTGCTCAGGGGTGTATCCATTCTGCCGATTCTGTTGAAAAATGCTTCTTAAACACCTGAATTTGTCCAATAGAAACTCTAATTTGCAACTGTTAGACTAATGATTACATCCTAGATCAGCTAGATGCAGGAAAGAGTGTGAAATGTGGAATTGAATGTGTCACTTTCTGTCACCTTGATTACTCAAATGCTTCTCTCAACCTGTGCACCTTTGTTGTAAACTTTTATTCATAGGCTAGGTTGTAGCAACCTCATGATGGGTATAGGGAAAATGTTTGTATTACGTAGTAACCTAAACCTATCGATGTTACATTGAGCTGGGTGAATGGACTATGAATGACATTCATCCAATATCCTGTAATAGAAATAAGGCCATTCTCATGAAAATAATAATCGTCCCCCCTAATCTTAAACGGCACGACCTCCACTGCAACAGGCAATGGATAGCCAGTTCAGTGGGAATTATTGATTCATAATAAATAAAAGTCAAACATTTAGAATCTTTATGATCTGTTTAGAAAATCTTAAGGTGTTGTTGTTCTGGCAGGCTGATCTTTTCTATATACATCTATTGTGGATTTTCTCCTGCCTGCCTGGTCTCATTATCCATAATCTTTCTTTTTGATCTAGAATTAAACTATGACTGGTTAAAACTCAGTTACATGCTAGTGGGAACAATAGGCTCTTATTATGTGTAAGATATAACCATCATTTAAAGAGAAAATAATTATTCAATTGGATAGGCTACAAACAGTCAGAACATACGTATTTGCCTTGTAGTGTAGGCTACATCTGCCTCTGTCATCAGCCTGGATGTGCATCATCCTGGTCATAGACTGGCATTGGTCAGGGGCTCCCCAAACAATTGCCTTACAGGCTGAGTGAGGTAATAGTGTGGAACATCTGCTCTATTATCAAGGGACTAACATCAGTGTAGATGACTTGGTACAACTGGAAAAGTGATAGGTTGTCAGATTTGGCTGCTGATTCCTGTTTTGCATAATTGGGAGAAGAATTCTGGAGCACTTTGATGACGTGATAAGGCCAGGCTGGGCCAGGCTAATTCAGCCAAATCTCACTTGGCTGTGACCGGGCCATATTGTTTTATCATTCTCCTCCTCTCTTTCCCCTTTTACCCTGATCATTGCCATTTGTCTTGGATTTGAAGCTGAACTTGGATTGTCGGTATGCATTCTTCTTTTCAGACTATTGGGTTTAATCCTTGGTCAACATGTCACAGAATCCTGCATTTGCAGAAAAGGAGTGGAGGTTGATTTTACTTTAAAAGGGTAAAAGCTCTGTTTTCACAGAGCAGAACATTCCAATCCATTCCACAATATTCCAGTACAATTTGCTGCAACATTATGTGGCATGTACAGTGCATTTGGAAAGTATTCAGACCCCTTGACCTTTTCCACATTTTGTTACATTACAGATTTATTGTAAAATGGATTGAATAGTTTTTTCCCCTCATCAATCTACACACAATATCCTATAATGACAAAGAAAAAACAGGTTTTTAGATTGTTTTGTACTTTGTTGAAGCACCTTTGGCAGCGATTACAGCCTTGAGTCTTTTGGGTATGACGCTATGACCTTGGCACACCTGTATTTGGGGAGTTTCTCCCATTCTTCTCTGCAGATCCTCTCAAGCTCTGTCAGGTTGGATGGGGAGCGTTGCTGCACAGCTATTTTCAGGTCTCTCCAGAGATGTTCGATCAGGTTCAAGTCCGGGCTCTGGCAGGGCCACTCAAGGACACTCCTGTGTTGTCTTGGCTGTGTGCTTAGGGTCATTTTGCTGTTGGAAAGTGAACCTTAACCCCAGTCTGAGGTCCTGAGCACTTTGGAGCAGGTTTTCATCAAGGATCTCTCTATACTTTGCTTCGTTCATCTTTCCCTTGTTCCTGACTAATCTCCCAGTCCCTGCCACTGAAAAACATCCCCACAGCATGATGCTGCCACCACCATGCTTTTCCGTAGGGATGGTGCCAGGTTTCCTCCAGACGTGACACTTGCATTCAGGCCAAAAAGTTCAATCTTGGTTTCATCAGACCAGAGAATCTTGTTTCTCATGGTCTGAGAGTCCTTTAGGTGCCTTTTGGCAAACTCCAAGTGGGCTGTCATGTGCCTTTTACTGAGGAATGGCTTCCGTCTGGCCACTCTACCATAAAGGCCTGATTGGTGAGTGCTGCAGAGATGATTGTCCTTTTGGAAGGTTCTGGAGCTCTGTCAGAGTGACCATCGGGTTCTTGGTCACCTCCCTGGCCAAGGCCCTTCTCCCCCGATTGTTCAGTTTGGTTGGGTGGCCAGCTCTAGAAAGAGTCTTGGTGGTTCCAAATTTCTTCCATTTTAGGATGACGGAGCCACTGGGTTCTTGGGGACCTTCGATGCTGCAGAAATGTTGTGCCTCAGAACAATCCTGTCTAGGAGCTCTACGGACAGTCAATTGTTTTGATGTCAACTGTGGGACCTTATATAGTAGGTATGTGCCTTTCCAGATCATGTCCAATCAATTGAATTTACCACAGGTGGACTCCAATCAAGTTGTAGAAACAACTCAAGGATGATCAATGGAAACAGGATGCACCTAAACTCAATTTCGAGTATCATAGCAAAGGGTCTGAATACCTATGTGAATAAGGTATCTGTTTTTTATTTTTAACAAATGTGCATACATTTCACTTTGACATTATGGGGTATTGTGTGTAGATTGATGAGGTCCAAAAAATATTTAATCCATGTTAGAATAATGCTGTAACGTAACAAAATATGCAAAAAGGGAAGGGGTTTGAATACTTTCCGATTGCACTGTATTAATAATAATCAGGAATGACAGTGAAATTGGTTTGTCATATGCATATTGTTCATATGCCACCATGACATACATTACGAGGATGATCCACATGTGATGGTGGATTAATGAACTGAAGTTAGGATCTTTTCCCTGGCTAATCAAAAACTGTTGCTGGGCTCAACAGCATTCCTCTATTAGAGAGATTATGGCTGATGCATTTTTGCTTTGTCAGTCTGCTGTGTGAAAGCATATGACCTCTTTTCACTGTAGCTTTAAGGCCAAGTCTCCCAGAGTTGCTGTGTTTCTGGAGGAGGGAGACAAGGGCTGGGGATTAGCTGTGTGTGTGGGATAACTGGGCTTCTCCAGCTGCTGGATCATAGGGTGCTCCACAGGAAATCCCAAAACGGCATTCACATTCCAGGAGGAACTCACAGTTTTTAGAAATTACAATGTTGTGCGCGTCCCTGCATCATGTAGGAAACTATTAAGAATGTAGGCTATGAGCTGGTGCTGGATTTGAAACAGACTTTAAAATCTATGTTAATGTCTTTAAAGTATACACTAAGTTTTTCTAGCCAATGCAGCACTAAAAGTGAGAAAATGTACAGCACACAAGTTGATCATGAATGATTAAATTAACTGTCCAGTGTTTCCACATTTCTATTAGATATGACCTATAATTAATTACAATATGAGTGAAACAGTTTTCCTTCCAAAACATTGTAATTAAGTATGTTAAAAAGCAGTTTTTCTCTATTGAAATGTTGTGGGTGTACCCCGGTGTCGGTTAGTGGCGTTCGAGATAAGGGAGGACAATATTTTTATATAAACATGGCCTTATTTCTATTGCAGCATATTGGATGACTGTCATTCATATTCCATTCACCCAACTCAATGTAACATCGATAGGTTTAGCCTCCAAACATGATATTCAACTTTGCACTATACCCATCATGTGGCTGCTACAACCTAGCCTACAAATGATTGTTTATAACGTAGGTGAACACGTTTTAATACAAATTGGAGTAATTACATTTTCATTCACTTGTACCCATCCACGATCCATTTTCAATGCCCTGGCTGAGGGAAGGAGGTTCTCACCAAAGATTTGACGGTACATGGCCCCGTCCATCGTCCCTTTGATGTGGTGAAGTTGTCCTGTCCCCTTAGCAGAAAAACACCCCCAAAGCATAATGTTTCCACCTCCATGTTTGACATTTACATTTACGTCATTTAGCAGACGCTCTTATCCAGAGCGACTTACAAATTGGTGCATTCACCTTATGATATCTAGTGGAACAACCACTTTACAATAGTACATCTATATCTTTTTTTTGGGGGGGGGGGTTAGAAGGATAACTTTATCCTATCCCAGGTATTCCTTAAAGAGGTGGGGTTTCAGGTGTCTCCGGAAGGTGGTGATTGACTCCGCTGTCCTGGCGTCGTGAGGGAGCTTGTTCCACCATTGGGGTGCCAGAGCAGCGAACAGTTTTGACTGGGCTGAGCGGGAACTGTGCTTCCGCAGAGGTAGGGAGGCGAGCAGGCCAGAGGTGGATGAACGCAGTGCCCTTCTTTGGGTGTAGGGCCTGATCAGAGCCTGAAGGTACGGAGGTGCCGTTCCCCTCACAGTTCCGTAGGCAAGCACCATGGTCTTGTAGCAGATGCGAGCTTCAACTGGAAGCCAGTGGAGTGTGCGGAGGAGCGGGGTGACGTGAGAGAACTTGGGAAGGTTGAACACCAGACGGGCTGCGGCGTTCTGGATGAGTTGTAGGGGTTTAATTGTACAGGCAGGGAGCCCCGCCAACAGCGAGTTGCAGTAATCCAGACGGGAGATGAAAAGTGCCTGGATTAGGACCTGCGCCGCTTCCTGTGTGAGGCAGGGTCGTACTCTGCGAATGTTGTGGAGCATGAAACTACAGGATAGGGTCACCGCCTTGATGTTAGCGGAGAAGGACAGGGTGTTGTCCAGGGTCACGCCAAGGCTCTTAGCACTCTGTGAGGAGGACACAATGGAGTTGTCAACCGTGATGGCGAGATCATGGAACGGGCAGTCCTTCACCGGGAGGAAGAGCAGCTCCGTCTTGCCGAGGTTCAGCTTGAGGTGGTGATCCGTCATCCACACTGATATGTCTGCCAGACATGCAGAGATGCGATTCGCCACCTGGTTATCAGAAGGGGGAAAGGAGAAGATTAATTGTGTGTCGTCTGCGTAGCAATGATAGGAGAGACCATGTGAGGATATGACAGAGCCAAGTGACTTGGTGTATAGCGAGAATAGGAGAGGGCCTAGAACTGAGCCCTGGGGGACACCAGTGGTGAGAGCACGTGGTGCGGAGACGGATTCTCACCATGCCACCTGGTAGGAGCGACCTGTCAGGTAGGACGCAATCCAAGAGTGAGCCGCGCCGGAGATGCCCAACTCGGAGAGGGTAGAGAGGAGGATCTGATGGTTCACAATATCAAAGGCAGCAGATAGGTCTAGAAGGATGAGAGCAGAGGAGAGAGAGTTAGCTTTAGCAGTGCGGAGAGCCTCCGTGACACAGAGAAGAGCAGTCTCAGTTGAATGACCAGTCTTGAAACCTGACTGATTTGGATCAAGAAGGTAATTCTGAGAGAGATAGCAAGAGAGCTGGCCAAGAACAGCACGCTCAAGAGTTTTGGAGAGAAAAGAAAGAAGGGATACTGGTCTGTAGTTGTTGACATCGGAGGGATCGAGTGTAGGTTTTTTGAGAAGGGGTGCAACTCTCGCTCTCTTGAAGACGGAAGGGACGTAGCCAGCGGTCAGGGATGAGCTGATGAGCGAGGTGAGGTAAGGGAGAAGGTCTCCGGAAATGGTCTGGAGAAGAGAGGAGGGATAGGGTCAAGCGGGCAGGTTGTTGGGCGGCCGGCCGTCACAAGTCGCAAGATTTCAGCTGGAGAGAGAGGGGAGAAAGAGGTCAAAGCATAGGGTAGGGCAATATGAGTAGGGCAATATGAGCAGGACCAGCGGTGTCGTTTGACTTAACAAACGAGGATCGGATGTCGTCAACCTTCTTTTCAAAATGGTTGACAAAGTCATCCGCAGAGAGGGAGGAGGGGGTGGAGGGGGAGGAGGATTCAGGAGGGAGGAGAACGTGGCAAAGAGCTTCCTAGGGTTAGAGGCAGATGCTTGGAATTTAGAGTGGTAGAAAGTGGCTTTAGCAGCAGAAACAGAGGAAGAAAATGTGGAGAGGAGGGAGTGAAAAGATGCCAGGTCCGCAGGGAGGCTAGTTTTCCTCCATTTCCGCTCGGCTGCACGGAGCCCTGTTCTGTGAGCTCGCAATGAGTCGTCAAGCCACGGAGCAGGAGGGGAGGACCGAGCTGGCCGGGAGGATAGGGGACATAGAGAGTCAAAGGATGCAGAAAGGGAGGAGAGGAGGGTTGAGGAAGCAGAATCAGGAGATTGGTTGGAGAAGGATTGAGCAGAGGGAAGAGATGATGGAAGAGGAGAGAGTAGCAGGAGAGAGAGAGCGAAGGTTGCGACGGCGCAATACCATCTGAGTAGGGGCAGAGTGAGTAGTGTTGGAGGAGAGCGAGAGGGAAAATGATACAAGGTAGTGGTAGGAGACTTGGAGGGGAGTTGCAGTGAGATTAGTAGAAGAACAGCATCTAGTAAAGATGAGGTCAAGCGTATTGCCTGCCTTGTGAGTAGGGGGGGAAGGTGAGAGGGTGAGAGCAGAGGAGTGGAAGGAAGGAGGCAGAGAGAAATGAGTCAAAGGTAGACGTAGGGAGGTTAAAGTCACCCAGAATTGTGAGGGGTGAGCCATCCTCAGGAAAGGAACTTATCAAGGCGTCAAGGGAACCTGGAGGGCCATAAATGATAAGGGTGTTAAGCTTGAATGGGCTAGTGACTGTGACAGCATGGAATTCAAAGGAGGAGATAGACAGATGGGTCAGGGGAGGGGGAGAAAGAGAGAATGTCCATTTGGGAGAGATGAGGATTCCAGATTCCAGTGCCACCACCCCGCTGACCAGATGCTCTCGGGGTATGCGAGAACACGTGGTCAGACGAGGAGAGAGCAGTAGGAGTAGCAGTGTTTTCTGTGGAAATCCATGTTTCCGTCAGCGCCAAGAAGTCAAGGGACTGGAGGATAGCATAGGCTGAGATGAACTCTGCCTTGTTGGCCGCAGACCGGCAGTTCCAGAGGCTGCCGGAGACCTGGAATTCCACGTGGGTCGTGCGCGCTGGGACCACCAGGTTAGAGTGGCAGCGGCCATGCGGTGTGAAGCGTTTGTGTGGCCTGTGCAGAGAGGAGAGAACAAGGATAGACAGACACATAGTTGACAGGCTACAGGAGAGGCTACGCTAATGCAAAGGAGATTGGAATGAAAATTAACTAAACAACTGGGGAAGTGAGAGAGTAGGGCCTCCCTCACTAACCATTCACTGAAACACTCAAATATAACTTTTCCAACTTCCACTTTAGAAATTATAATTGATGTAAACTACAGTGGTTCAGTGAGGATGGTATTCTTGGGGTCATAGGCAGCATTCCTCCTCCTCCAAACACGGCGAGTTGAGTTGATGCCAAAGAGCTCCATTTTGGTCTCATCTGACCACAACACTTTCACCCAGTTGTCCTCTGAATCATTCAGATGTTCATTGGCAAACTTCAGACAGGCATGTATATGTGCTTTCTTGAGCAGGGGGACCTTGCGGGCGCTGCAGGATTTCAGTCCTTCACGGCGTAGTGTGTTACCAATTGTTTTTTCTTGGTGACTATGGTCCCAGCTGCCTTGAGATCACTGACAAGATCCTCCCGTGTAGTTCTGGGCTGAATCCTCACCATTCTCGTGATCATTGCAACTCCACGAGGTGAGATCTT
Organism: Salmo trutta; assembly: GCF_901001165.1. Lineage (NCBI taxonomy): Eukaryota > Metazoa > Chordata > Actinopteri > Salmoniformes > Salmonidae > Salmo > Salmo trutta. The sequence goes on from NC_042957.1 coordinate 30,361,358, forward strand.
TCTTTAAAAAATGTATTTCACCTTTATTTAACCAGGTAGGCTAGTTGAGAACAAGTTCTCATTTGCAACTGCGACCTGGCCAAGATAAAGCATAGCAGTTAGACACATACAACACAGAGTTACACGTGGAATTAACAAAACATACAGTCAATAATACAGTAGAAAAAAAGAGAAAAAAAGTATATATACAGTGAGTGCAAATTAGGTAAAATATGGGAATTAAGGCAATAAATAGGCCATGGTGGCAAAGTAATTACAATATGTCAATTAAACACTGGAATGGTAGATGTGCAAAAGATGGATGTGCAAGTAGAGATACTGGGGTGCCAAAGGAGCAGAATAAATAAATAAATACAGTATGGGTATGAGGTAGATAGATGGGCTGTATACAGATGGGCTATGAACAGGTGCAGTGATCTGTGAGCTGCTCTGACAGCTGGTGCTTAAAGCTAGTGAGGGAGATGGGAATCTCCAGCTTCAGAGATTTTTGCGTTCGTTCCAGTCATTGGCATCAGAGAACTGGAAGGAAAGGCGACCAAAGGAGGAATTGGCTTTGGGGGTGACCAGTGAGATATACCTGCTGGAGCACGTGCTACGAGTGGGTGCTGCTATGGTGACCAGCGAGCTGAGATAAGGCGGGACTTTACCTAGCAGAGACTTGTAGATAACCTGTAGCCAGTGGGTTTGGCGACGAGTATGAAGTGAGGGCCAGCCAACGAGAGCGTAAAGGTCGCAATGGTGGGTAGTGTATGGGGCTTTGGTGACAAAACGGATGGCACTGTGATAGACTGCATCCAGTTTGTTGAGTAGAGTGTTGAAGGCTATTTTATAGATGACATTGCCGAAGTCGAGGATCGGTAGGATGGTCAGTTTTACGAGGGTATGTTTGGCAGCATGAGTGAAGGAGACTTTGTTGCGAAATAAGAAGCCGATTCTAGATTTAATTTTGGATTGGAGATGCTTAATATGAGTCTGGAAGGAGAGTTTACAGTCTAGCCAGACACCCAGGTATTTGTAGTTATCCACGTATTCTAAGTCAGAGCCGTCCAGAGTAGTGATGCTGGATGGGCGGGCAGGTGCGGGCAATGATCGGTTGAATAGCATGCGTTTAGTTTTATTTACGTTTAAGAGCAGTTGGAGGCCACGGAAGGAGAGTTGTATGGCATTGAAGCTCGTCTGGAGGTTAGTTAACACAGTGCCCAAAGAAGGGCCAGAAGTATACAGAATGGTGTCGTCTGCGTAGAGGTGGATCAGAGAATCACCAGCAGCAAGAGCGACATCATTGATGTATACAGAGAAGAGAGTCGGCCCAAGAATTGAACCCTGTGGCACCCCCATAGAGACTGCCAGAGGTCCGGACAACAGGCCCTCCGATTTGACACACTGAACTCTATCAGAGAAGTAGTTGGTGAACCAGGCGAGGCAATCATTTGAGAAACCAAGGCTGTTGAGTCTGCCAATAAGAATGTGGTGATTGACAGAGTCGAAAGCCTTGGCCAGGTTGATGAATACAGCTGCACAGTAATGTCTCTTATCAATGGCGGTTATGATATCGTTAAGGACCTTGAGCGTGGCTGAGGTGCACCCATGACCGGCTCTGAAACCAGATTGCATAGCGGAGAAGGTACGGTGTGATTCAAAATGGTCGGTAATCTGTTTGTTAACTTGGCTTTCGAAGACAGAGATGCAGCGTAGGATAGATATAGGTCTGTAGCAGTTTGGGTCTAGAGTGTCTCCCCCTTTGAAGAGGGGGATGACTGCAGCAGCTTTCCAATCTTTGGGAATCTCAGACGATATGAAAGAGAGGTTGAACAGGCTAGTAATAGAGGTTGCAACAATTTCGGCAGATAATTTTAGAAAGAGAGGGTCCAGATTTTGCAGCTCTTTCAGAACATCAGCTATCTGGATATGGGTGAAGGAGAAATGGTGGGGGCTTGGGCGGGTTGCTGTGGAGGGTGCCGGGCAGTTGACTGGGGTAGGGGTAGCCAGGTGGAAAGCATGGCCAGCCGTAGAGAAATGCTTCTTAAAATTCTCAATTATAGTGGATTTATCAGTTGTAACATTGTTTCCTAGCCTCAGAGCAGTGGGTAGCTGGGAGGAGGTGCTCTTATTCTCCATGGACTTTACAGTGTCCCAGAACTTTTTTGAGTTTGTACTGCAGGATGCAAATTTCTGTTTAAAAAAGCTAGCCTTAGCTTTCCTAACTGCCTGTGTATATTGGTTCCTAACTTCCCTGAAAAGTTGCATATCACGGGGGCTATTCGATGCTAATGCAGAACGCCACAGGATGTTTTTGTGCTGGTCAAGGGCAGACAGGTCTGGAGTGAACCAAGGGCTATATCTATTCCTGGTTCTACATTTTTTGAATGGGCATGCTTATTTAAGATGGTGAGGAAGGCACTTTTAAAGAACAACCAGGCATCCTCTACTGTCGGGATGAGGTCGATGTCATTCCAGGATACCCCGGCCAGGTCGATTAGAAAGGCCTGCTCGCAGAAGTGTTTTAGGGAGCGTTTGACAGATTTGAGGGGTGGTCGTTTGATCGCAGACCCATTACGGATGTTGGCAATGAGGCAGTGATCACTGAGATCTTGGTTGAAAACAGCAGAGGTGTATTTGGAGGGCAAGTTAGTTAGGATGATATCTATGAGGGTGTCCGTGTTTACGGATTTGGGGTTATATCTGGTAGGTTCATTGATAAGTTGTGTGAGGTTGAGGGCATCAAGCTTAGATTGTAGGATGGCCGGGGTGTTAAGCATATCCCAGTTTAGGTCACCTAGCAGCACGAGCTCAGAAGATAGATGGGGGGCAATCAAATCACATATGGTGTCAAGGGCACAGCTGGGGGCAGAGGGTGGTCTATAGGAAGCGGCAACGGTGAGAGACTTGTTTCTGGAAAGGTTCATTTTTAAGAAGTAGGAGCTCGAATTGTTTGGGTACAGACTTGGATAGTAAGACAGAACTCTGCAGGTTATCTTTGCAGTAGATTGCAACACCGCCCCCTTTGGCAGTTCTATCTTGTCGGAAAATGTTATAGTTTGGGATGGAAATGTCAAGGTTTTTGGTGGTCTTCCTAAGCCAGGATTCAGACACGGCTAGGACATCCGGATTGGTGGAGTGTGCTAGGGCAGTGAATAAAACAAACTTAGGGAGGAGGCTTCTAATGTTAACATGCATGAAACCAAGGCTTTTACGGTTGCAGAAGTCAACAAATGAGAGAGCCTGGGGGATGGGAGTGGAGCTAGACACTGCAGGGCCTGGATTAACCTCTACATCACCAGAGGAACAGAGGAGGAGTAGGATAAGGGTATGGATAAAGTCTAACAGATCTGGACATCTAGCACGTTAAGAACAGAGAGTAAAAGGAGCAGATTTCTGGGCACGGTAGAATATATTCAAGGCATAATGTACAGACAAAGGTTTAGTAGGATGTGAATACAGTGGGGGTAAACCTGTGCATATAGTGATAATGAAAGAGATATTGTCTCTAGAAATAGCATTTAAATCAGGTGATGTCACTGCGTGTGTGGGAGGTGTAACTAAATTGTTAGCCGAGGCATTTTGAGCAGTGCTAGAGGCTCTACAGTGAAATAAAACAATAGTTACAAACCAAAACAGCAATCGACAAGGCATGGTGATGTTAGGGAGAGGCATGCGTAGCCGGGTGATCATAAGAGTCCAGTGCGTGGCTTCAGGCAGCTAGCGGCGGCCTAGCAGGCTAACAGAAAGGCCTTAGAGGGGCGATGCGACGGAGGAAAGTCTGTTGCGGCCTCCTCGTGCAGTTACATCAGCGGACGGATCAGCAGGGCTCCGTGTGGTAAACCAGGCCAATTGGCAAAATATGTATAGTGGCCAAAGAAATATGTCCGAAGGGCCTCTTAAGCCAGCAGTCCAATGTGCTTTAGATAGCTAGCAGGCCGCGGATTAGCGGCCATGCGTTCAGGGGACGTTAGCTGCTATAATTCTAGGTGGAAAAAAATAAATGTATATATATAATTTAAAAAAATTGGTTCAGAGCTTGCGGTAGGAATCCGGAGATATGGAGAAGAATAAGTCCGACTAGCTCTGGTTTGAGTCGCGCTGTACAGACTGGCGAGAGTTTTTCGGGATGAAGGTAGCTGATGACCGCTAGCAAAGGATAGCTGACTGCTAGCTAGTAGCTTCGGAATGTATTCGATGGGCCTCGCAAGCTAACAGCGTTGTGCACTAGACAGCTAGCATTCAGGGGACGTTAGCTGTGAGGGTCGGAAGATGAGAAGGTTCAGAGCTTGTGGTAGGCATCCGGGGATATGGAGAGAAAAATAGGTCCGGTATGCTCTGGTTGAATCGCGTTGTACAAACTGGCGAGAGCTTTCCGAGCTAACGGTTAGCTGATGACCGTTAGCTGGCTAGCTTATGCTGGAGATTCCAGTAATAGAGGTAGAGAAAAATACTTTAGAGAAAAAGCAGGTCCACACCACATTGGGTGAGGCGGGTTGCAGGAGAGTATTTTGAAGTAAGGTGTTAGAAAAATATAATAAGATATGTGAAGAAAAAGATATAAAAATATATATACATGGGACATGACAGGACAAAAACGTCTGACTGCTACGCCATCTTGGATATATCAAGATTAAATATTCCCCCTATCTTGCATGGAGCCCCAGGGTGAGAGAGATTGGCAGTTCTTTTGTGTTTCTTCCATTTGCGAATAATCGCACCAACTGTTGTCACCTTCAGACCAAGCTGCTTGGCGATGGTCTTGTAGCCCATTCCAGCCTTGTGTAGGTCTACAATCTTGTCCCCGACATCCATGGAGAGCTCTTTGGTCTTGGTCATGGTGGAGAGTTTGGAATCTGATTGATTGATTGCTTCTGTGGACATGTGTCTTTTATATAGGTAACAAACTGAGATTAGGAGCACTCCCTTTAAGAGTGTGCTCCTAATCTCAGCTCGTTACCTGTATAAGACACCTGAGAGCCAGAAATCTTTCTGATTGAGAGAGGGTCAAATACTTATTTCCCTCATTAAAATGCAAATCAATTTATAACATTTTTGACATGCGTTTTTCTGGATTTTTTTGTAGTTATTCTGTCTCTCACTGTTCAAATAAACCTACCATTAAAATTATAGACTGATCATTTCTTTGTCAGTGGGCAAACATACAAAATCAGCAGCGGATCAAATACTTTTTTCCCCTCACTGTATACCGGTCATAAAGAATATTTATGGGAGTAGACTGCTGATTGGATATCATCCTCTATGAGGAAATTGATACGGTCTGTTTGAGATACAAGTTTGCAGTGTTTTTTTCTATAATTTATGCTTTGGCCAGAAATAGGATGAGTCAAAAACATAATTTGGGTATAAGTTAACGGAATATGAACTTTTAAAAGTGAGATTTTCACTGGAAAGTTACTTTAATAACACCAATTGAACTATCCATTGTAATGAATCAGGATTCATTGTTAGTGATAAAATTATCAGTCACAACAATTTTCCACTAAAGTTCATTTTCTAATTAAAAACAATGCCTAAAAGATGGTGGCTCTCTGCCACCCTACTCCAACTCAAAATTGAAAGGAGCAATCATGAGGTTACATTGTCATTAGAAACACATAACAATCATAGGAAATTTTGCTTGGGAGCAGAAATAAAAAATAATAGCATAATTGCATTTCACATCTGATCCTCTCTACCAAATGTCAGTCAGGGCCAAGCGTAATAAATTTACATTTGCATTCATTATCAGCCAAGTTCATGGACTGTTTTGTGTCTGAGGGCACATGTAGATTTATTCAAGCAGTGTAATAACAAATCTGGAACATAGCCCTCGTCTATCTGCAATCTGCACTAGCTACAGTATGTTTGTTTATTCATGTGCATACGCATTCATAATCTCATAAGTCTGTAGGCTTGTTAGCTAAAATAAGTTGCTCCTTCGTTGGAGAGAAAAATAGCACCAAACGTCATGATAAATATTCATAACAAGGCAAAAATAGATGCATGTACCAGCTCCAGCTTGACATTTCCAGAAGATACCAACAACTGTCATGCTCTGAAATATTCCCCCTAAAGCTAGTCATCTGTAAGTAACCAACCTAATCTAGAGTCCTCCATGGGAAAAGGTTATTCAATAACAGAGTATGTACTGAACACTTTCCTTAGCACCAAACATTGAATTAAGTTCAAATCATATAGATAAATCAGGAATCTGTGGTAATGCCTATTGCTAAATTCTGTTGAAAATCTTTATGCTTTGCAGTAAATAATACATTTCCCATCTGAAATCTTGTGCGAGACAAAACACATCAAAGACAATGATCCCTTGACAAACATTCCAGCTTAGATTCTTAGTTGGAGGCGATTTAGAAGAATGGAGCGCCAACACAATGATCAAAGATCAGTTGTCAGATGATTTGTACATGGAATAAGAAATAATAGAACATAAAAGATTGTGTTGAACCATGCGAAAGGGTTCACTGCATGAAAAGAGAACAAGTGAATTATGTTTCCCTTCTTAGGGTAATAAATATGACATTGTGACAATAGAAAAATATAGCACTTTGTGACAGGATGTGAAAATTCTTTGAGATTAGTGAGATTAATAAAACATGCTTAATATTCTGGTACTGAACACTTCAACAAAGCCAAAGTGGCTTTAGTGTACCCTGGAAGGAGAACTTGAGACAGAGGTAACACCTGGGACAAAAGTAGACTTAACAGTAACACAAGAGGCAGCCTTAGTGTACTTCTCATTGTATTTATTTGTGAATCAATACAGGTGGAATTAAAGGCTTCATCATTATATTAGCTTCAGAAATGGCAAGCTCTTTTCCATTTACATTATTTGCATAATTCTGCACACAGCAGTCTCACCCACCGGTATGAGATTTAAATAAATAAATAACGGCAAAACATAAACCGGCATTTTGTTCTCTTTAGGCTTCGGCAAAGCAAAATTGAAATAGCACATTACAGTCAACGTTATTTAAAGAGCACTAAGTATGCTATTTGAGATTATCAGCAATGTACCTATTCAATTATATTTAACAATTGCTTTAAATTGCAGTACATAAATAAACAATAGTGAACAATTGTCCACATGAAGAAATACCCATGTCCATATAGATAGCCTTTTATTTTTTATTTGATTCAATCAACCAAACCCGTTCCTGGGTTTAGTACATTAAAGTACTGTAAACAGACACTTGTCACTGCTTCAGAGGGGCCTGACAGTACTGATGAGGTGACTGTACAGTACACAGGACAAAGAAACTAGACCAAGATGACCCACGTTGGTCTTTATACAGGTACTGTATATTGCTATCCATAAAACATAAGAGTTGGGGACATTTACCATGGGGAAATTAAATGCAGGGCCTGGTGCATTGAATTATTACAGTAGGGTGCCCCTGTTGGTTTGGTGAGAGAATAAAAATCCCTTTCTCCTCTCGTTGAAATATACAGCCTTCTCTCCGCAGCACCACCAACCCATCAGACAGACAGAAGTGACAAGGATCAAAAATCATGATTACTTCCTCATGAATGTATTCATTTCTCTGACCTGTATGACGTCGGCATTCCAGAGAGACTGGAACAGCTAAAGCCAATAATCTTCTATAATACCAGAGACCCTGTGCAGATGGCACTTTCTACATGATGAAAAGTTGCTGATTGTGATGCGCTAAAGGAAATCTGAAGGATGATAAAACTAATAGTCCTCTGCATTTCCCGTTTCCATTTTAAGTAGGTCGAACAGCCTCGTGGCACCACGCCAACACTAATATAAAAAAAATGAAAATGACATTTTTTCAATGAGTCAATCCTATTGGAGTTTCGCAGTATGCAGTATGGTTGTCTTAAAAAAAATAACTTGTGCAATTCAGTTCGCATGAGATACATCCGCTGGGAAGGACGGTTCTTTGTGCTTCACATCTTTGTCTGTTAGACCTCCTCCTAAGGGGGGAAAAAATAGTAGCCTCCCACCTTCGTTAGAGCTCATTACATGCCGATTCCTCCGCCGTCTTGAACATCAAGATGGAGTTGTAGATCTTAATGGCTGGACCCAGCTTGATGCTCATGATCCTCACCAAGTCAACCTGGGTCAACAGCAAGAAGGCTTCGCCATCTATTTGCTGGACAAGAACATGGGAGGGAGGGAAGAGTTAGAGAAGTCTCACACTTTAAAATGGGCACCATCAAAGCACTTTCCTAAGGAATATGTTTCACATTCAACCTCCAATAGCACGCAGTTAAGACATAGCGGTGCTCAAAGAATTCACTTCAAAGCAAGGTTTTTTAAGGATTCTCCACCATGAGGGTTATGCAAATGTTCATGCCTCATTAGAGGGGGTGTTATTTAGAGGTTGAGTCATATTCTACCTTTAACAACCTGTCGTAAAATCACCCGCTGTTACCGTTGACAGAATGGCACAACATGAACATAAATTCATGAGAACCATGAGAAGAATTTCCTGTGTTTAATGACTTGGATAATCTGTAGAGAATACCCAAATAGGCCTAATTGATTGGGCGAATCAAAGTACACTTTCTTTCCTTAAACCACAGGCCTCTGGGACAATTAAGTTATAGAATTTTTTTGTGAACAATTGTTTTTATTGCGTCACAAAGGCAATACAATCAATAATAGTTTTAGAGATTATCTGAAGATTAATACAATACACCAATTTATAGAAAAGATGACCAAAGACTACCTATCCCCAATCCAAGTCTTTGTTTCTGGAGCTGAAAATACTCAGGTTTGATGGGAGAATGAAATGATGGGGGACGTATGAGAGTGAATCAGGCGTCCACCAGCAGACTGTATGACAGCTGTTTCTAGTGACAGCTGCTCTGTTTGCAGTCCCCAGTCAGTCAATCAGTCAGTCAGTCAGGGACTAGTACTGCATGTCTTATGTATAACCGCTTCCACCACTCAATTTAGCTCCAGAGAAATATGTCTTGAGTTGCCTTTATTAGCCATTGGAACAGCTGGGTAATCCTTTAGTCGTTAACAGTTCTATAAAGTGACTCCATTCATGAATGTCAATCAAGCTGCTAGCATATTCATTCTTTTCCCCATTGACCCACTGCCTCAAGTAGAGAAGTTCATGGACACAGCAATATGCCAACATTTATCTCTAAGGACTGTTAGTTGAACTACTGAACTCATACAACCCTTACACCCTTACTACACTGCATTCATAACAGTTGTCATTTAAAAGTTACATCCATTGGTGAGTTTTGCAGAGGCACTTAAAAATTCTTAGGCAGACTCAGATGAGACCACACCATTATGAAGGATAATGTGAAGGTAATGCATCCGATGAAACCAAAATGGGATCTTTATAATCCCACAACAGACAGATTAATGGAAAGTCCTTTTCCCAGAAGCCAGTGTGCGTGTCAGTGGAGGCTCCTCGAGGGAGGAAGGGGAGGACCATCCTCCTCAGTGAATTTCAGAAAAATGTAATCGTGAAACATTAAAAAAGTCATCATTTTTAAAACGATACTAAATACATTTATGTTACCAAATAATTGATTAAAACACACTGTAGCCTACAGTAGCCTCAACAGCACTCTGTAGAGTAGCACCATGGTGTAGTCGGAGGACAGCTAGTTTCCATCCTCCTCCTCTGGGTACATTCAATACAAAACCTAGGAGGCTCATGGTTCTCACCCCCTTCCATAAGCCTTATTTGCATGGGCCTAGTATTTTATATAGAACGTCAGTTATGTAATTATTATACCAGCATGTCCGTTTTTCCAGTGGATGATTCGGATGGGATTAGTTTTACCAAACTGCCCCTGCTATATCTTTTTTCCCTCATTCACAATTGACCGTTATTACGGAAGCCTGGAGGCTCTTCTAGGCATGAAGATATTTCAAATGTCTAGGGATAGCTTTAAATTGGCCTAATGGCCTTCAGTTCGGAGAAAGTCTAAATAATAGTAACGACTACCCCGCGGCTTCCCTGTTTCATCTACTGCTGTTCACTGGACCCTATGATCACTTGGCTACATAGCTGATGCCTGCTGGACTGTTCATTAATCACGGTACTCCATTTTGTTAATTTTTTTTGTTTACCTGTCGGTCCCAGCCTCGAACTCAGGCCCTGTGTGTAGTTAACCGACCCTCTCTGCCCATTCATCGCCATTTTACCTGTTGTTGTTGTCTTAGCTGATTAGCTGTTTGTTGTCTTACCCGTTGTTGTCTTAGCTAGCTCTCCCAATCAACACCTGTGATTGCTTTATGCCTTGCTTTATGTCTCTCTCAAATGTCAATATGCCTTGTATATTGTTGTTTAGGATAGTTATCATTGTTTTAGTGTACTGCGGAGACCCTAGTCCCACTCAACATGCCTCAGATACCTCCTTTGTCCCACCTCCCATACATGCGGTGACCTCACCCAGCATTACTAGCGCGTCCAGAGATGCAACCTCTCTTATCATCATTCAGTGCCTGGGTTTACCACCACTGTACCCGCTCCCCACCATACCACTGTCTGTACATTATTCCCTGAATCTATCCTACCACGCCCAGAAATCTGCTCCTTTTATTCTCTGTCCCCAACGCACTAGACAACCAGTTTTGATAGCCTTTAGCCATACCCTCATCCTACTCCTCCTCTGTTCCTCGGGTGATGTGGAGGTTAACCCAGGCCCTACGTGTATCCAGGCACTCTCATTTGTTTACTTCTGTAACAGAAAAAGACTTGGTTTCATGCATGTTAACATCAGAAGCCTTCTCCCTAAGTTTGTTTTACTCACTGCTTTAGCACACTCCGCCAACCCTGATGTCCTTGTCGTGTCTGAATCCTGGTTTAGGAAGGCCACCAAAAATTCAGAGATTTCCATACCCAACTACAACATTTTCCGTCAAGATACAACTGCCAAAGGGGGAGGAGTTTCAATCTACTCCAGAGATAGCCTGCAAAGTTCTGTCATACTTTCCAGGTCTATGCCCAAACAGTTTGAGCTTCTAATTTTAAAAATGAATCTCTCCAGAAATAAGTCTCTCACTGTTGCCACCTGTTATAGACCCCCCCCCCCCCCCAGCTCCCAGCCGTGCCCTGGACACCATATGTGAATTGATTGCCCCCCATCTATCTTCAGAGTTCGTTCTGTTAGGTGACCTAAACTGGGATATGCTTAACACCCCGGCAGTCCAACAATCTCAGCTAGATGCCCTCAATATCACACAAATTATCAAGGAACCCACCAGGTACAACCCTAAATCCGTAAACATGGGCACTCTCATAGATATTATCCTGACCAACCTCCAAATACACCTCTGTTTTCAATCAGGATCTCAGCCATCACTGCCTCATTGCCTGCATCCGCTATGGGTCCGTGGTCAAAAGACCACTCCTCATCACTGTCAAATGCTCCCTAAAACACTTCTGCGAGCAGGCCTTTCTAATCGACCTGGCCCGGGTATCCTGGAAGGATATTGACCTCATCCCGTCAGTCGAGGATGCCTGGTCGTTCTTTAAAAGTAATTTCCTCACCATCTTAAATAAGCATGCCTCTTTCAAAAAATGTAGAACTAAGAACAGATATAGCCCTTGGTTCACTCCAGACATGACTGCCCTCGACCAGCACAAAAACTTCCTGTGGAGGACTGCACTAGCATCGAATAGTCCCCGCGATATGCAACTTTTCAGGGAAGTCAGAAACCAATACACGCAGTCAGTCAGGAAAGCAAAGACTAGCTTTTTCAAACAGAAATTTGCATCCTGTAGCTCTAACTCTAAAAAGATTTGGGACACTGTAAAGTCCATGGAGAATAAGAGCACCTCCTCCCAGCTGCCCACTGCACTGAGGCTAGGTAGCACTGTCACCACCAATAAATCCACGATAATTGAGAATTTCAATAAGCATTTCTCTACGGCTGGCCATGCCTTCCTCCTGGCTACCTCAACCCCAGCCAACAGCTCCGCGCCCCCCGCAGCTACTTGCCCAAGCCTCCCAGGTTCTCCTTCACCCAAATCCAGATAGCAGATGTTCTGAAAGAGCTGCAAAACCTGGACCCATCAAATCAGCTGGGCTAGACAATCTGGACCCTCTCTTTCTAAAATGATCCGCCGCCATTGTTGCAACCCCTATTACCAGTCTGTTCAACCTCCCTTTCGAATCGTCCGAGATCCCTAAAGATTGGAAAGCTGCCACGGTCATCCCCCTCTTCAAAGGGGGTGACACTCTAGACCCAAACTGTTATAGGACTATATGCATCCTGTGCTGCCTTTCTAAAGTCTTCAAAAGCCAAGTTAATAAACAGATCACTGACAATTTTGAATCCCACCGTACCTTCTCCACTGTGCAATCCAGTTTCCGAGCTGGTCACGAGTGCACCTCAGCCACGCTCAAGGTACTAAACAATATCATAACCACCATCGATAAAAGACAGTACTGTGCAGCCGTCTTCATCGACCTGGCCAAGGCTTTCGACTCTGTCAATCACCGTATTCTTATCGGCAGACTCAACAGCCTTGGTTTCTCAAATTACTGCCTTGCCTGGTTCACCAACTACTTCTCAGAGTTCAGTGTGTCAAATCGGAGGGCCTGTTGTCCGGACCTCTGGCAGTCTCGATGGGGTTCAATTCCCGGCAGACTCTTTTCTCTGTATATATCAACGATGTCGCTCTTGCTGCGGGTGATTCCCTGATCCACCTCTACGCAGACATCACCATTCTGTATACATCTTGCCCTTCTTTAGACACTGTGTTAACTAACCTCCAAACTAGCTTCAGTGCCATACAACACTCCTTCCGTGGCCTCCAACTGCTCTTAACCTGTTGGGGCTAGGGGGCAGTATTGAGAATTTTGAAAAAAATATGTGCCCATTTTTAACTGCCTCCTACACCAACTCAGAAGCTAGGATATGCATATTATTAACACATTTGGATAGAAAACACTCTGAATTTTCTAAAACTGTTTGAATGGTGTCAGTAAGTATAACAGAACTCATATGGCAGTCAAAACCCTGAGACAATTTCTAACAGGAAGTGGGTATCTGATGTGTTGAAATACTTTTAAGCCTATGCCATTGAAACACACAGGGACTTATTAATCATTGAGCACTTCCTACGCCATCCACTAGATGTCACCAGTCTTTACAAAGTGGTTTGAGTCTTCTACTGTGAAAACTGACCGAACAAGAGACTTGGAACGTTGGTCATAAGCGGATGGCCGATACTACTCTGGCGCGCGAGTGCATGTTTGGGTACTCTCGTTCCAATACGTTTTAAAAGAGAATGCAATCGTCCGCCTTGAATATTATTGAAGTTCTGATTGAAAAAGGCCCTAATGATTTATGCTATATAACGTTTGACATGTTTGAACGAACGTAAATATTTTTTTCCCCCTCTTTGGTGAAGACAAGTCCGGCGGGCGTCGTTCATGTTTTTGAGTAGCCTACAGGATGCGCTAACAACACGGAGCTTTTTGGACATAAATTATGAGCTTTTTCGAAAAAAAACTACATTTGTTATGGACCTGGGATCCCTGGAAGTGCCTTCTGATGAAGATAATCAAAGGTAAGGGAATATTTATATAGTATTTCTGATTTTAGATTTCTCCAACATGGCGCCTAGTCTGTATCGCCAAGCCTATTTTTCTGAGCGCAGTACTCAGATTATTGCAAAGTGTGATTTCCCAGTAAAGTTATTTTTAAATCTGGCAATGCGGTTGCGTTCACGAGATGTTAATCTATAATTCTTTGAATGACAATATAATATTTTACCAATGTTTTCGAATAGTAATTATTTAATTTGTTGTGCTAATTGACTGGCGGTATTGGAGGGAAAATATTTCCTCAACATCAACGCCATAGTAAAACACTGTTTTTGGATATAAATATGAACTTGATAGAAAAAAAATGCATGTATTGTCTAACATAATGTCCTAGGAGTGTCATCTGATGAAGATTGTCAAAGGTTAGTGCATAATTTTAGCTGGTTTTCTGCTTTTGGTGACGCCTGTCTTTGCATTGACAAAACATTACACACAGCTATTTTCAATGTACTGTCCTAACATAATCTAACTTTATGCTTTCGCCGTAAAGCCTTTTTAAAATTGGACAACGTGGTTAGATTAAGGAGATGTTTATCTTTCAAAGGGTGTAAGATATTTGTATGTTTGAGAAATTTGAATTATGACATTTAATTGTTTTCAAATTTGGCGCGCTTGATATTTCACCTGCTGTTGATAGGGTGTACCAGGGGTGGGACGCTTGCATTAGTGTGGTCGGGCACTGATGTTGGGCGATTAGGCCTGGCTCATAATCGGCGTTCCAATTCATCCCTAAGGTGCTTGATGGGGTTGAGGTCAGGGCTCTGTGCAGGCCAGTCAAGTTCTTCCAAACCCATCTCAACAAGCAATTTCTGTATGGACCTTGCTTTGTGCGCGGGAGCATTGTCATGCTGAAACAGGGAAGGGCCTTCCCCAAACAGTTGCCACAAAGTTGGAAGCACAGAATCTTCTAGAATGTCATTGTGTGCTGTAGCGTTAAGATTTCCCTTCACTGGAACTCACACTGCCCTATCCCATCTGGACAAGAGGAATACCTGTAAGAATGCTGTTCATTGACTATAGCTAAGCCTTCAACACCATAGTACCCTCCAAGCTCATCATTAAGCTTGGGGCCCTGGGTCTGAACCCTGTCCTGTGTAACTGGGTGCTGGTCTTCCTGACTGGCCGCTCCCAGGTGTTAAAGGTAGGAAACAACACCTCCACTTTGCTGATCCTCAACACAGGGGCCCCACAATGGTGCATGCTCAGCCCCCTCCTGTACTCCCTGTTCACCCATGACTGCGTGGCCACGCACGCCTCCAACTAAATCAAATCAAATTTGACACATGCACCGAAATCAACAGGTGTAGACCTTACCATGAAATGCTTACTTACAAGCCCTTAACCAACAATACAGTTCAAGAAATAGAGTTAAGAAAATATTTACTAAATAAACTAAAGTAAAAAATAAAAAGTACAAAATAAAATAACAATACCGAGGCTATATCCAGGGGTTACCGGTACCAAGTCAAGGTAATTTGTACATGCAGATAGGGGTAAAATGACATGATTAAATAATAAACAGCCAGTAGCAGCAGTGTCAATGTAAATAGTCCGGGTGGCCATTTGATACATTTTTATGCAGTCTTATGGCTTCGGGGTAGAAGCTGGTAAGGAGCCTTTTGGACCTAGACTAGGCGCTCTGGTACCACTTGCCGTGTGGCAGCAGAGAGAACAATCTATGACTTGGGTGACTGGAGTCTGTAACAATTTTTTGGGCCTTCCTCTGACGCCACCTAGTATATACAGTGAGCACCATCATTTGTTGGACAGTGACCATTTCTTTGTTATTTTGGTTCTGTACTCTAGCACTTCTAGTTTGAAAGGATACAATGACAATGAGGGAGAAGTGCAGACTGTCAGCTTTAATTTGAGGGTATTTTCATACATATCGGATGAACCGTTTAGAAATTATAGAAGCTTTTGTACATAGTCCCCCCATTTTCGGGCATCAAAAAACATTGGACAGTTTAACATAATGTAGAATAAAGTAATCATTGTTAATATTTGGTCGCATATCCTTTGCATGCAATGATTGCTTGAAGTCTGCGATGCATCGACATCACCAGACGCTCGGTATCTTCCCTGGTGATGCTCTGCCAGGCCTGTACTGCAGCCATCTTCAGTTCCTGCTTGTTTCGGGGTTCTTATTGCCTTCGGTCTCCTCTTCAGCATGTAAAATGCATGTTCAATTGGATTCAGATCCGGTGATTGACTCGGCCAGTCAAGGATTTTTCCACTTTTTGGCCATTAAAAACCCCTTCGTTGCTCTAGCAGTATGTTTAGGGTCATTGTCTTGTTGCATGATAAATGCCGTCCAATGAGTTTGGAGGCATTTGGTTTTATCTGAGCAGATAAAATATTTCTGTAGACTTCAGATTTCATTGTTCTACTTCTGTCTGCAGTCACATCATCGATGAAGAAAAGTGAGCCTGTTCTACTGGCAGCCATACAGGCCCCAAGCCACAACACCCCCTCCACCATGTTTCACCATGTTTCATGAATGAGGTGGTATGCTTTGGATCATGGGCATGTCTTTTTTGTCTCCACACTTTCCTCTTTCCATCACTCTGGTGCATGTTAATCTTTGTCTCATCTGTCTACAATACTTTTTTCCAGAACTCTTGGGGCTCTTTTAGGTGCTTTTTAGCAAACTGTAATCTCGCCTTTCTGTTCTTTAGGCTTATTGGTGGTTTGCATCTTGTAGTGTACCCTCTGGAGTCCTGCTGGTGGAGTCTTCTACGTACAGTAGACTTTTGACACATCTACACCTGCATCCAGGAGAGTGTTTTTGATCTGTTGGAACATATTCTAGTCTGTGCTAGCAAAACAGTCCTGTAGCGTAGCATCCGCATCATCTGACCCAATCCATATTGAGCGAGTCACTGGTACTTCCTGCTTCAGCTTTTGCTTGTAAGCAGGAATCAGGAGGATAGAATTATGGTCAGATTTGCCAAATGGAGGGCGAGGGAGAGCGTTGTATGTGTTTCTGTGTGTGGAGTAAAGGTGGTCTAGAGGTTTTCCCTCTGGTTGCACATGTGACATGCTGGTAGAAATTAGGTAAAACGGATTTAAGTTTGCCTGCATTAAAGTCCTCGGCCACTAGGAATGCCGCTTCTGGATCAGAATTTTCTTGTTTGCTTATGGCCTTATACAGGTTGTTGAGTTCGATCTTAGTGCCAATAAACGGAAGCAAACGGAATAAAATGGGTATCTGAATTTGTCCAATAGAAACTCTTGTTTCCAACTGTTTGACTAATGATTACACCCTAGATCAGCTAGATGCAGGCAAGACTGAGCAAGGCGGTACTGAATGTGTCAATGACTGTCACCTTGATTACTCAAATTTCTCGCAACCTGTGCACTTACGTTGTAAACTTTCATTTAAAGGGTAGGTTGTAACAACCTCATGATGGGAATAGGGAACATTTGAGTATCATGTAGTAGCCTAAACCTATTGATGTTACATTGAGTCATCCAATTTGCTGCAATAGAAATAAGGCCATGCTCATGAAAAAAATAAGATAAATCCCCCGTCATCTTAAATGGCAATGACCTACACTGGTATGCGTGTGAGTGTGTGTCAGTGGTTAGCTGCATGTTCTGTACTGAAACTGTACCTCGTCTCTGAAAGTGTGCACGTGTTCCCTACAGCCTGGAAGACCTTGGATGAACTCAATCACCTGTAACACATTGGACATCATGCTTAGTACAGTTATCCAAATGAACAGCACAGTCACTGCACAGTAAGCAACATTGTAGCGACAATGTAAATCATCAATTACCTCCTCCACTGTCCATGAAGCCACTTTGCTTGAAGTGATGCCAGCCACAGTGGGAAGTAGCTTGCTGTGCTGGTCCCAACAGAAAGGAGAGCTGCTAGGGGATGGCGAGGTACATGGCATGAACACTGACTGGTGAAGGGCTTGCTGTAGTGTCAGCTCTACTTTAGGGAAGGGAAGGAAATAAACAAACACAAATCCTCAAATGAATTCACTTAAATTTAGAAAAGCAAGGAATATGTTGCTGTGATTACCTGAAGATGAACAGCTTGATACTAAAAGGATCTGATGGAAGTCTTTGGAAAGGTTAGAAGAAACCGAATGCAGATGCTTGCTGCTCACTCCTAACCATATTGGGAAGCTGCGGGAATCAGTCTAATTAGATAGTGAGTTAATGCTGACTGTTTCTTTATCCAGGCATAAACCCAGCTTTGAGCATCTTCCAACGTTTATCTCCTAAAATTGACAATTCAAGTAAAGCGGAAAATTGTGATGTTTTGAGAGTAATTCTAAGGTCCTTATGGAACACAAAGATAAATATTGCCTGGGGAGGAACAAATCTAGAGAAATTCACATTAAGATCCCTTCATTGGTTAATTGCACACAAGGTCCAACTGAAATTTGACTTCCGCTTTTAACCCAACCCTTCCGAAAGAAACACATACATACACATTTAAAAACTTTTTTTTATGTAGGAACTAATCAACTGTAGCAAGAGAGGGAAGTAATTACAGTCTGGACCAATTAGAGAGATAGCAAGGGTCACAGTCACAGACTCATGGGTCATAATTCTTTAGGACAAATTTAATGAGGTGACAGTTGTGACACAGCAACTTCATGTAACTTTGCTTTGCTTGACGGAGAAACTAACATCAAAACAGTTGTTCGCTTATTAACAAACACACAGAGGACAACAATATTCACGTTTCAGGGAAATGAGTGAGTATTTCTGGAAGAGTCTTCACTCGCCATTCTACTGAGTAAATACCTGAGAGGCAATGGGTGTTACTCCTGCATATGCATGTTAGATGTGCATGTTAGATGTACCTGTACATTCTTAAAACATAAAACTGTACATACAGTTGAAGTCGGAAGTTTACAAACACCTTAGTCAAATACATTTAAACTCAGTTTTTCACAATTCCTGACATTTAATCCTAGTTAAAATTCCCTGTTTTAGGTCAGTTAGGATCACCACTTTAAGAATGTGAAATGTCAGTATAATAGTAGAGAGAAGGATTTATTCCAGCTTTTATTTCTTTCATCACATTCCCAGTGGATCAGAAGTTTACATACACTCAGTTAGTATTTGGTAGCATTGCCTTAAATTGTTTAACTTGGGTCAAACGTTTCGGGTAGCCTTCCACAAGCTTCCCACAATAAGTTGCGTGAATTTTGACCCATTCCTCCTGACAGAGCTGGTTCAACTGAGTCAGGTTTGTAGGCCTCCTTGCTCACACAAGCTTTTTCAGTTCTGTCCACACATTTTCTATAGGATTGAGGTCAGGGCTTTGTGATGGCCTCTCCAATACCTTGACTTTGTTGTTATTAAGCCCTTTTGCCACAACTTTGGAAGGATGCTTGGGGTCATTGTCCATTTGGAGGACCCATTTGCAACCAAGATTTAACTTCCTGACTGATGTCTTGAGATGATGCTTCAATATATCCACATAAGTTTCCTCTCTCATGATGCCATCTATTTTGTGAAGTGCACCAGTCCCTCCTGCAGCAAAGCACCCCCACAACATGATGCTGCCACCCCAGTGGTTGGGATGGTGTTCTTCGGCTTGCAAGCCTCCCCCTTTTTCCTCCAATCATAACAATGGTCATTATGGCCAAACAGTTCTATTTTTGTTTCATCAGACCAGAGGACATTTCTCCAAAAAGTACGATCTTTGTCATCATGTGCAGTTGCAAACCGTAGTCTGGCTTTTTTATGGCGGTTTTGGAGCAGTGGCTTCTTCCTTGCTTAGCAGCCTTTCAGGTTATGTCGATATAGGACTCGTTTTACTGTGGATATAGATACTTTTGTACCTGTTTCCTCCAGCATCTTCACAAGGTCCTTTGCTGTTGTTCTGGGATTGATTTGCCCTTTTTCGCACCAAAGTACGTTCATCTCTGGGAGACAGAACACATGTCCTTCCTGAGCGGTATGACGGCTGCGTGGTCCTTTGCTGTTTATTCTTGCGTTCTATTGTTTGTACAGATGAACGTGGTACCTTCAGGCATTTGGAAATTGCTCCCAAGGATGAACCAGACTTGTGGTGGTCTACAATTTGTTTTCTGAGGTCTTGGCTGATTTCTTTTGATTTTGATTTTCCCAAGATGTCAAGCAAAGAGGCACTGAGTTTGAAGGTAGGCCTTGAAATACACCTCCAATTGACTCAAATGATGTCAATTAGCCTATCAGAAACTTCTAAAGCCATGTCATCATTTTCTGGAATTTTCCAAGCTGTTTAAAGGCACAGTCAACTTAGTGTATGTAAACTTCTGACCCACTGGAATTGTGATACAGTGAATTACAAGTGAAATAATCTGTCTGCAAACAATTGTTGGAAAAATTACTTGTGTCATGCTCATGCCAAAACTATAGTTTGTTAACAAGAAATTTGTGGAGTGGTTGAAAAACGAGTTTTAATGACTCCAACCTAAGAGTATGTAAACTTCCGACTTCAACTGTATATATATATAGTACCAGTCAAAGGTTTGGACACACCTACTCATTACAGGTATTTTCTTTATTTTTACTTTTTTCAGCAACCATTACTTCCGTGTTCCAATGGCACGTTGTGTTAGCTAATCCAAGTTTATAATTTTAAAAGGCTAATTGATCATTAGAAAACCCTTTTGCAATTATGTTAGCACAGCTGAAAACTGTTGTCTGATTAAAGAAGCAATAAAACTGGCCTTCTTCTCGAGACTAGTTGAGTATCTGGAGCATCAGCATTTGTGGGTTCGATTACAGGCTCAAAATGGCCAGAAACAAAGAACATTCTTCTGAAACTCGTCAGTCTATTCTTGTTCTGAGAAATGAAGGCTATTCCATGCGAGAAATTGCCAAGAAACTGAAGATCTCGTACAACGCTGTGTACTACTCCCTTCAGAGAACAGCGCAAACTGTCTCTAACCAGAATAGAAAGAGGAGTGGGAGTCCCCGGTGCACAACTGAGCAAGAGGACAAGTACATTAGAGTGTCTAGTTTGAGAAACAGACGCCTCACAAGTCCTCAACTGGCAGCTTCATTAAATAGTACCCGCAAAACACCAGTCTCAACGTCAACAGTGAAGAAGCGACTCCGGGATGCTGGCCTTCTAGGCAGAGTTGCAAAGAAAAAGCCATACCTCAGACTGGCCAATAAAAAGAAAAGATTAATATGGGCAAAAGAACACAGACACTGGACAGAGGAACTCTGCCTTGAAGGCCAGCATCCCTCTTCACCTCTTCACTGTTGGCGTTGAGACTGATGTTTTGTGGGTACCATTTAATGAAGCTGCCAGTTGAGGACTTGTGAGGCGTCTGTTTGGGTAGGCATAAAACTACCTTCATACTTCATTTGTTTTGTGGCACTTGTGGCGGTCGTAGAGCAAAATGGAGAATGTCGTGTTCCTTGAGAGTCTCCCCTTTCCATAGAGTGGTCATAATAGTTTGTATGTCAAACGTTTGGATGCTACAGACATTTACGTGAGAAGACTGATTTTCGGGATGTCTCATGATTGGACAAACACCGCTCTAGCTCTGACACCTTTCATCGCAGATGGGGAAGTGCGGCACTGGCGGATGCAGTGGATTGTTATGTAATTTAGATTGACGCATCGACTCTAGAGGGTTAAACCCACATTCTAATCATAAACTCCTTTAAATCGGATCTAAAATCCCTCATGACCATATTATAATTCTACTGCGTCGATGAAGCAACTGCCTACTTCATTTTAGCGATTTATCTTACTTCACTCCAGTGCATTTTGCAAAGCTCCAGAACGTGATCAGTCTCACTCACCATCACATTTAGCTTTAACAATACTATGATCCATGTTAATATGAATGCATTTTTTTTTATTCTCAAAATCCTCACGTAAGGGCCAAAAACCAAAATCGTGCATTAAGTTTGACTACAATAAAATCTATTTTGTAAGTTGTTGATTTGTACATGCTTATCTGCTCCATGCGGCACCACTGAATATGCTCGGTATCAGAATGAAAAGAACAACTGAAGACATGAACAGAATAAGAAGAATTTGTTGCTGTATAGGATGCATAGGTCTAGGAATAATCACATGAAAAGGGACCCATATAAAGGGACACAGAGAGAGATGGAGCTTTGAAAACTCCTTACAGGTGATCAAAGCCAAAGTGCCTTTACTGTCCAAGGCAGATATACAGACTAATTAACCCAGCATCACCCTAAACGGAGCTAGAGGAGAGAGACAGAGTCATTCAATGTCACCCGGAAACATCTATTTCCTTATGTAATTAAGTATATCTTCCATGGCTGTACATGAAGTACATGCTGTTTACAGTTACTACACACAGAGCGGTGGCAGACCCCCGCAACTGTCAGAAAGGTCAGTGCTGTTTGATGTCTGTTTCAGGAAAACATCTTCTGTCTGCCTCTGTATTCAAAACATATTTCCCTCCAGGTTGCTGCTTGCTGCTGGTTCACTCTCATTACTGGCTGTTACCTTCTGTCCCTTCAGAGGTAGTGAGAACTCAAAAAGGACCAGAGCAGAGCCTTGGATGTTCTGACACTGGAACGTCACACAAAGAACCCTGAATCCACAGTACTGTAGGAGTAAGTCATCCCTACTGCTTTAAGGTTTTCCCTATTGTCTTTAGGTTAGGTTTAAACTACACTGCAAAGACAGTTTTGGTACTCAGTGCTGTTCGGTTTCATTCGGAGAGGATGAGAATATTGGAATTCTAATAAATGAACTAAAACCAAAAGGAGCTAGGCTCAAATGACAACAAACAAGAAATTCAAATCATTTCAACGCGTGCCAAAGACATGAACATCCACATAATAACACCGTGTGAAACTTTTGTTTTGAGAGCGTGCGCCTAGCTCTGGCAAGACGCAGAGTGCGGGGAGGAGACATCCCAAGAGGTGAACACATTCAGCATAGTAAAAGAGGGAGAGATGGACCGACATTACTGATTCATACTGTGAAGGAAGGCACTGGGTAATGAGTGGGAGGCGATAGATCAGACTGTACTTAGGGAGAGACACCGTGCAGTGACACTCTTAAAATATTTGAACGATAGGAAGAATAGAATGTTGTTCAGAGACAGTAACAGCACCTTTGGTTTCCATTATGCATGACACCTCCCTCTCCATCTCCTCCTCCACCGGCTCCTCGACCTTCCTCTGTTTGCATGGCCGCCCAACCCTGGGAGAGAGAAGGGAGTCAATAGACACACAGACAGAGCAGTACTCACACAATTTGGAACAAACTTCTCATGACATATCGAGTCACTACTTCATTGATTATCACTGTGCATTCCAAGATGTTCCAATACTAGCCGTCGCTACTCCTGGGATGAAAACGTCATTGCTTGTAATCACTTTTAAATCCTAAGAGCTGTTCCGTCATACTCAATCGACACACTGCTCTGGTTGAGTCTTGGTCATTCCTAAATAACAGGGTGATGACTTGAGTTTCTCTCTAAATTAAACTTAGCTAAGGCATTCTGTCGCCTCTCTTCTCCATGTGCGCAGAAATAGTTTTGTGCATTGGACCGAAAGAAGGTCCCAACTCCTGAATAAAATAAAGATAAAACTTAGCCCCAGTCCCTGGACAACCAATTAATCTATGCAAATAAGGTTTAACATTTTAAAGAACCTATACAAATCAAGCTGCCCACATATTCCATCAGTTATCTGAAATACCAACACATCTCTGAGGACATGCGTGTGGAGTAGAAATGTCCAGTAAAATGGGATTGAGTCCATATTAGAAATACCTGCTCGTAATGACATTTAGTTGTTTGAAAAACATTTTTTTTTAAAGAGAAACAGCATGATGTCATATATGACTCATTTAAATCCGATGAAAACAGTGCGTGATGGTTTCGGTAGTGGATGCCTAAGGAGGGACTTCTACTAGTACACCTTATATAAACACAATGAAAGAAAGGTAATTGTAGGGCAGGCATTAACCTCGTCTCCAGCCTCGAGAGAGAGAGCCGGCTGGTGGACAAGATTAGGCAGGCATGAGTCAGATGACAGTTTGACAAAGCTCAGAGAAGCTGCTGTAAGAGAGGCTTGGTAATTACAGCAATCTTCAATTACACTACTCTGACTGTGGCTCTCTCTGTGTGGTAATAAATGTGGTCCAGAAAAAAATAAAACATTGGAGAAAAAAAAAATCACCTTAATTGCGTGTCGGTCACTTGAAGGAGAATGTATACAAGGTTACTAAAAAGGGCAACACCGCACGCCAAATTCGGACAAAGGCCATCAGCATTCACAAAACATAAGACATTCACAATCTAGTCACAACCTGTCTGGTGAAAAGCACATCAGGTCAGGGTTGTGGCTTTGACCGTATTACCGCCACACCGGGTCCGGGAATGTGGCGGACACAATATGCATCAATTTAAAGAAATGTAGCCGTTCTAAGAGGACTTAAAGGACAACCAGTCCAATCCGAGTGATGGAAGCAGCAGAAAAGCCAGTACTTTATTAAACCAGGAGAAAGGGAGAAAGAGAAAGAGAGAGAGCGTGAGAGAGGCACAGTTGTTGGCTATTAGGGAGCGGAGGCCGTGCAGTGTGTGTGAATGTGGGAGTAATATACAGGAGGCTCGGAGTGCCAGAGCAGCAACGGAGGGAGAGACGACAACCACTTATCTCGCGCTAGACTAACTTCTTGCTAGTTACAGTTGAAATCGGAAGTTTACATACACTTAGGTTGGAGTCATTAAAACTCGTTTTTCAACCACTCCACACATTTCTTGTTAACAAACTATAGTTTTGGCAAGTCAGTTAGGACACCTACTTTGTGCATGACACAAGTAATTTTTCCAACAATTGTTTACAGACAGATTATTTCACTTATAATTCAATGTATCACCATTCCAGTGGGTCAGAAGTTTACATACACTAAGTTGACTGTGCCTTTAAACAGCTTGGAAAATTCCAGAAAATGATGTCATGGCTTTAGAAGTTTCTGATAGGCTAATTGACATCATTTGAGTCAATTGGAGGTGTATTTCAAGGCCTACCTTCAAACTCAGTGCCTCTTTGCTTGACATCTTGGGAAAATCAAAATCAAAAGAAATCAGCCAAGACCTCAGAAAAAAAATTGTAGACCTCCACAAGTCTGGTTCATCCTTGGGAGCAATTTCCAAATGCCTGAAGGCACCACGTTCATCTGTTCAAACAATAGTACGCAAGTATAAACACCATGGGACCACGTAGCCGTCATGCCGCTCAGGAAGGAGACGCTTTCTGTCTCCTAGAGATGAATGTACTTTTGTGCGAAAAGTGCAAATCAATCCCAAAACAACAGCAAAGGACCTTGTGAAGATGCTGGAGGAAACAGGTACAAAGGTATCTATATCCACAGTAAAACGAATCCTATTTTGACGTACCCTGAAAGGCCGCTCAGCAAGGAAGAAGCCACTGCTCCAAAACCGCCATAAAAAAACCAGACTACGGTTTGTAACTGCACATGGGGTTGCTTTGCTGAAGGAGGGACTGGTGCACTTCACAAAATAGATGGCATCATGAGAGAGGAAAATTATGTGGATACATTGAAGCAACATCTCAAGACATCAGTCAGGAAGTTAAAGCTTGGTCGCAAATGGGACTTCCAAATGGACAATAACCCCAAACATACTTCCAAAGTTGTGGCAAAATGGCTTAAGGACAACAAAGTCAAGGTATTGGAGTGGCCATCACAAAGCCCTGACCTCAATCTTATAGAAAATTTGTGGGCAGAACTGAAAAGGCGTGTGCGAGCAAGGAGGCCTACAAACCTGACTCAGTTACACCAGCTCTGTCAGGAGGAATGGGTCAAAATTCACCCAACTTATTGTGGGAAGGTTGTGGAAGGCTACCCTAAACATTTGACCCAAGTTAAACAATTTAAAGGCAATGCTACCAAATACTAACTGAGTATATGTAAACTTCTGACCCACTGGGAATGTGATGAAAGAAATAAAAGCTGAACTAAATCCTTCTCTATACTATTATTCTGACATTTCACATTCTTAAAATAAAGTGGTGATCCTAACTGACCTAAAACAGGGCATTTTTACTAAGATTAAATGTCAGGAATTGTGAAAAACTGAGTTTAAATGTACTTGGCTAAGGTGTATGTAAACTTCCGACTTCAACTGTATTTATCGTCTCATAGTACCTGTCTTGATTGCGTCAAACTGAGAGAAGCTGGCTAATTAGGCTAATTGAGGCTAGCCATAACGTTACTGCGCTTCTTTCCATCCTACAGTTAGCTTCACATAACAACAACTCCATTCAGATTTTAGCCTAAATAGCAGCCTACCTGTTGGCTTTTGGTTGTTGTAGCCTTTCTTTCTCATTTCACTTTTAATTCTGTCATTTTAATTCCATCTTTCATTGATTAGATATCCCCTGACTTGCTTGCCATATAAGCAGAGCAGCAATGCAATTGTCTCTCTCGCTCTCCTCTGCGGAGAGTGCAAGGATCAGAGCACACGCCTTCTTTAGCGACTTTTTCCAAATCATCAATATAGAGTCGCATCATCCAGCCCATATGTTTTGATTTCTGAGACATTCCCAGGTTTATAGGCCTATCATAACTAAATAAATAATGGGTCTTATTGTGATGGCATCGTCTATACGAAATGGATTTTATTCGACTTTTTAAAATGTAGATGTTCCAAAGGCGTGCATCAGCAGCTTGTATGAGTGGAAGCCCAGAGATGCTAAAACGTGTTTATGTTCATTAACAAGTCAATTACCGTGAGACCGCCAGTCATTTGCATGAAAATTACCGGCTGACAAAATGCAGTGACTGCCACAGCCCTACATCAGGTCCTCACAATCCTATCAGAGTCTAACACTGGACCAGCCGGCAGTAACGACACAGTCACACACCACTCAACCATCAGATTGAATGCAGGTTCTGTCAGCCATTCCCGGAGAGTGCAGGGCTTTTCACGTGTATTGTAAGGGCCACTCACCTCCTTTTTGGCTCTGTGCCGGCGGGTTTCTTGATTGGCCGTTCCATAGCACTTGCCACCCCGATGCCAGCCTTCTCGCCCCTGCCAGGCTTGTCCAGGTGATTTGGGTTGGCGCTTAAGTGCTTGCTAAGAAATTGGCAGAGAGAGGAATGTTTTTTAAGTCCAATAATAAGAGAGCCATGTTTGGCGCAGAACGGTTCCGCATGTGAGTCACTTCAGACAGAAATAGATGAGAGCTGTTCGCACTTTTTTGGGGTGTTAAAATGCTCGAAGGAATTTGGAAATGAAGTTAAAGTGCAAAATTCGAAGCTACACGATGATAGTCTCAGCCAAACTCTACATTCTAATACGCCTACACTGGAATCATATATTTATCCCCCCCTACAATATCTCAGACTGTCTTGAGAATATAATGTAGTTAAAGCAGTGTTTTGGTTACTGATTGGTCCTTACTCTGCAGTGAGAGCTGGAGCTGGGTTGATATCTGGGTTGGGTTCTGCCCGTCGGGGTCGCCCCAGTCCTCCTGACCCTGGCATCTCACCACTCAGACGGTCTGGCAGCACTGAGTCCTTGTTGATGTTGATGTCAGAGTATGGGCATCCCACCGCACTGCAAATCAGAACATGTACATTATTACAAATGACTGATTTTAGGAAAAAATACTTAGTGTAATAACTTCATAATAGGCCTTAATTACAACTTAATAAGGTGTTAATAACAAAACAATATATTCATTCACACATCAGTGATCTTGTGGACAGAATCAAAAGCTAATATAAGCAAAGCAGCAGAGCGATATGTATTTTTTTTTACGGCAGCTCGCTCACACTGAGTGTGTGTCACAAACGCTCTTTCCTGTCTAAATCGGGCAAACATTGATGTTGGCATAAAACAGTTTACACAGTTCCTAGTACTACTCAATAGTCACTACAGCCAACCTAAAGAGTTCTGAGTTTCTGGGGTTGAAGTGATTCATTCCAGGGTGATGAATCTCATTTTGGAAACATTGAACGTGCTCTAACTCAAGCTACAGACAGTAGCAGTCTGCAGACTACTTCATTCACAACGCCTTGTCATCGTCCACCTGTGTAATGTGCTATTTCTCATTACCTTAGGGGGAAACATACTTTACCTTAACTAAAAAGGAAATGGGATGGGTCTATATAAACAACATATTTGCAGTGAAATGGTTGAGTAAGCCTCGCTGTCACACCGCGGCCACTCTGACTGACGAGAGGAGATCGAAAGAGAGACCGCGTTTCACCCTTTCTCTCACTCTCCGCTAATCCCTCTCTCATTTTTCCTGGCCGCTGTCACACATTTCTTTGCATAATGAGGGCTCTTTCCTGTTATTTCTGTCCGTAACTAGCTGTCGCCCTACCGGTTTAATAATCCAGGTTTGCCAACAAACACTGATAAAGCACCTCTCATTCCATAGATACATTTTAATACACCACATTCTGTACTCAGACTCCAAGTTAATCAGCTTACATTACAGATACTGAACCAACGGACTGTGGCCCTATTAAAAAGTGTCTCTACCGCAGTGTGCACGACCTCCGGTCACTCTATAATAAAGCACCGCAACGTCGGGAGAAAGAA
Source organism: Salmo trutta (assembly GCF_901001165.1). Classification (NCBI taxonomy): domain Eukaryota; kingdom Metazoa; phylum Chordata; class Actinopteri; order Salmoniformes; family Salmonidae; genus Salmo; species Salmo trutta. The sequence continues at coordinate 30,389,458 of NC_042957.1, forward strand.
AGAGAGTCATTCTGCCTTTTCTGCAAATATGTTTCTGCTCACATTAGTAGATCTACAGCTGGAGGGGTACACGCTGTAAGAAAGCCCGGTGAGGCAGAGGTGGGAGTATGGAGAGTGGAGACGCGGTTTCTCAGGAGAAAAGGGTAAGAATTGTGATGAATACTGATGGGAGAGTGACACTGGCTGTGTGCTTCTAGCTCCACACAGCCAATTATACAGGCTCTATGCAGCCTCACCGCAGGGGCATTCAGGTACGTGTGGATCATCTATAATACCTACCTATATTGTTGACCTCCAGACCTACCACAGCTGCTGTAGGCTAACATTCACTTTCAGTAGGAATACATTGGGTGTCTCTTGCATTATGAGTCTCTATGCTACAGTAATACAGTAATAAACGTAACTGGTAACTGGTGGATCAATGAGCCCTGAAGCCCAGTTTGACCGGCAACAAGTGACCATTCACCGGCATGTAGCGATATGAAGCCTGTCGGGGTTATAAGTGGACATTTCTATTGGATGGTAGTTTTGATGGCCTGGCCAGCCAGACAGAGTGATTGCTGTGAGTGTGGGTACCTGTGGTGGCCAGAGTAGCGGGCTCCTTTGATGTGGCCCACACCTTTACACCCTGGGGTGGGGCATCCGCCCTGCTCAGATGACTCAAACAGCTCCTGTGGACCTGGGGACGAGGAGAGGAGAGGGGGGCGAGATATTACATCCAGATCTACCTAGTGATACTCTATTCACTACATGACCTCAGGCGATCCATCCTAAAATAATGTTCATAGAATCTAGCCGATTAATGTAATGCGAATGTGCGGTGTCCATATTAGGACAGCCTCAGTCACAAGGAGTTGGTGTCAACCTCCCAAGGAGCTGGTACTATTGACAGTCAGTACAGGAAGAGAGAAAGCAGATATGTCCCTGGATGTGTCCATATGACACGAGTGAGCTGCCATGCGGAGCAGTAGCTCTTTCTCCGAGAGCCCAGCTCTCTACTCTGAAACATGACGGCAGCATCAGCTGCACTCTAATCACAACTCCTCACTCCACGTTTCCATGGACACCACTACACAGGGAGAAATTACTAGTAAGTGGAAAGGGAGGCAGAGGGAAGTTCATTGTTCAGCTCCCAGCATCCTCAGGGTAAAATACGGGATATTGACCACAGAGAGAGCCAGGACTCATGAGCCATCAAAGAGTCATTTTGAATAATTTGCTTTTTTTCCCCCATCAACAAGGCTTCTTCACACCACTCCTTCAATATAATGACGGCAGATCAGATTAAATCGACGCAGAGACGGAACCGTCTTTTCAGGGAAAAGCATATTAAGCTATTTTACGATTGAACGGGATAAGAAATAGCAGCGTCCATTGAGGCCTGGCTCTAAGTGTGTCTGCTAGGAACCGTAGGCCTGGAACTGAGGCAGGGAGCTGGACAGGAATAGATTAGGATGAGTCATAAAGCCACTCACTGATTGGGGGCTGGAGGGGGTGGCCTGTCTTAGCACACCAGCCCGCAGGGTGGATGTCTGGACTGTCTGTGTCCACCCAGTAGTCATACTCATCCGTCCAGCCATCAAAATGGATCTAGAGGAAAACACACACCAAGGACAAGCAGTTACAGTAGAGTCCGACCACATACGGTAAATATAGAAATGTGGGGAAAAGAGATTTCATCAAAACCATGGTCAAATGATAAAGACACATCTTGGAGACTAGAAGCTGAACTACTGATTGCGTCAATCTAGCTGACGAGCACCGTCTCGGACTGAAGCCCCTGGCACTGCCCTTACAGCTGGAGGAGGCTACCCCGGCTATCTGTGGGAGGCCGACACACAGCATAGTTGGTAACTATCTCTCGTCCTCTGTTCTTAGCCACACTCCTGAGAAGGATAGTGTGCTTCACAGTGTGGGGCAAACAAGAGGAGACAGGAGCCCACCAGGGTGTCGTGGGAAGGCAGACCCTCCTAGTACACAGCCTGCTTCCTTGCCTTGCTAAAAACTATTGTTATTAGTTCAGATGAAGACAACCTGAAATATGAAGCATGCGCTGGCACAAAGGGACTGAAGATGGGGAAGCAGCATGAGAATGTATGTGATGCTTGAAGGACAATGAGAGCATGAAACGCATGTAGTGTTGGCTCGTGTGTGAGTGGTGAGAGTGATGGTGGTGGGGGAACGGATGGAGCTTCAGAAAACAGTCTTGGAATGAGTGAGAGAAGATAAGAGTTCAGCGATAGGAGGTCAAGATCAAAATCGAAAGACCTGTATGTAAAGTGACAAGTGACAGTAGAGAAACCAAAGCTAAGCTGAAGGAGTACGAGTTTAGAAACCCGGAGGGACTGTATAGACTGGAGCTATGCTATCTAGGGCTATTTTTGCTCCATGCGCAGAAGGGTTGAGACTGAGATGACTGAACAGTATAGGCATAAGTAGGGCAGAGGGAGAGGCACTGACATACACCCCAGGCAGACAGCTGTCCGTCGACTTCCAACACTGACCTACTGTTCACTTCAGAGTTCAAAGAGCATGGAGCTCATAGCTCTCCTGAAAATGGTCTCAAGAAGAGAGTCAAGGAGATGTTACTTTGATGTACTGGAAACTGGTATAAGAGGCAATGGTGAGGTCTTGAATCATTTGTATATGTATTCCCAGCAAATCAGCGCATTTCTCCCACAGGACGCCATCATACAGAGTTCATCTCCCAATTTTCTACGTAGAGCTGGAGTTTCATTCTTTTTTCGCTCTTTGAAATGTTTCGGAGAAATCTGTAGTGAACCAGAACTCAGAGATTATACCCATAATAATTCTGTAATCTAGGATTATACTAGTTCAGATCTAGGGTCTAATAGTTACACACTTCACAGTGCAGATGAGTGACGTATTGGCTAATCCTCCTGTCCTGTACAGCTGGACTAAACCACACACACACACACACACACACACACACACACACACACACACACACACACACACACACCTCCTAGTTATTGACGTGGACAGAAGTGTTGCTACAGCTGAGTCACAGTATCATGTTGAATGACTCCAGTCTGGAGTGCAGATGGATACTGGTAGACACAGTGGTCAGACAGAGACAGATAGAGAGTTGAAGAGATGTTCTCACCTGGACCCTGTGGTCGTCAGTGTCTACCACGGTGGCCACTCTGACAAGCATGGGGTTCCTCTTGTCCACCGTCTCCAACTTCATGAGTGGCTGGAAACTGTGGGGGGGTTTCTGTAGAGGGAGAGTGGGTAGGTGGGGGGGGGGGTTAGGGCTCAGACACACCAATAGCGCTTGCGGGCCGAGAGTACTTAGCACCTCTGAACATAATTTGCGAAGCGAGTACGCTCTGATTGTACATGTAGAATCGCATGAATAATTCCGGTAGTCCGACCTCTACAGTGGGTGGTCCTTAAAACACAGCGCACTGACGATCGGCAGGCGAACGCTAGATCCACATTCGGTGCGATGTGGGCGCATCTTTAGGCAGCATATCATATGTCACACTCTGCGGCAGACAGCCAGCCAGGCTACTCCAATGAAGTAGATGCGGCGCTGCCACGTCGTCTTACGTGCCGAGGATAGAGAGATAAACAGCCGTACCCCTTTAAAAGCCCTGGCAGGAGCCGGTGACGAGTGCGTCTCCTCCAGATACTTTCCCCAGGAGAAATTCTTGACATTGGGGTAACCTACAGGAAAGAGTCATGAAAAAGATTGAGCCAGATTGAGCACGACTACATATGCTGTAGTATGTAGTACATGTGTGGGCGAGTAAAGTCCCTCGTGCTTTCTGTCATTCCAAACCGTCGGTCTTCTCCACAGTGGAATAATATAATTTACAGATCAGATTAAAACAAACAAAAAAAATCTGTCATTAAGCAGACACTCTTATCCAGAGTGCATACATTTTCACACTTTTATTCGCACGTGGGAATTGAACCCACAACCCTGGCTTTGCAAGTGCCATGCTCTACCAACTGAGCTACACGGGCGGTGATCTGTTTGGAAACTTCCCATGTGTTGATCTTTACTCTCAGAACTGTATGCTCAATCATCATTACACATTTGTGGTATCCTGGCAATCTACAGGATAAATAGTGAGTTAGCGTCTCACCTGGAGGCTTGGTGAGAATCCTGTCGTTGTCTTGACACCAGCCCACTGGATGGATGTATGGACTCGTTGCATCACACCTACGGAGGAGCAGGAGAAGGACAGTGGTAACAAAAAGCCATCTGCTCAGCAGATTTCCCATTTCTTTGTATATATATTCCTCCTCTTCCTTATAAACTGTTATGACATGAACTTCCCCATAAACTGTTACGGGGGATTGAATAGGGATCGTGTTTAGGAGTAAGCACGAGGATTGGAGAATAGGTCAGCTGACATTGTGACAGACTCTGAGCCACTGTGGCTTCAGCCACCTTGTTTCTGAGTGATTAACCCATTCAGCTAACCACGATGGCATGTTATGCAACAATCACTTTGACGTATCGGGGACGGTCAAGGCGAGAACGGATACTTCCCTCACCGTTTCCCGTTGTTCCCTCTCTCCACGTCCACCATTGGTAGGACAACATATATCTATCACTGAATGATGGACGGCACACCATTGACGAGTAGATTGTAGGTAGTTATACTCCTATGATGCAGTCATTGCATCAGCATTGCAGGATAAATTGCAAGGGGCTTTGGTATCTGGTCAGTATATTGCAACCCTCCTTACTTGGCCAAAAAGGTTATAAGACAGCTGTTACTGAAATATCTAAAACGGTTTACTATTTCACCATGGACTCAACATACTGTATCGAAGCCAATTCCTTTTTGTGTTGTGCCGGTGTGACACAACGATGTAGTAATCTACATTTGAGGATTGCCATCGTTTCTACCTCAGTGGTCAGTGTTGTTACAGTAAGCTTGTCTAAGGGACAACATAGATCCCTAGTGTCCTACTCTCTGGCCAGGCCAGGGTGAAGCAGAGCACGGTGGAGTGGTTAACCTGCTCTTTGGCCCAGAGGTGTGATGCTGTAGGGCCTGTGACTGGCTGACGTGAGCTGTAGCGACAACACACGAGAGAGAGCGTCACCTCCCTGGGTGAATCTGCTCGTCCCTTAACCGCTCCAGGCTCTACTCTCTCTCTCTCTCTCTCTCTCTCTCTAACTCCTCTCCTCCTTGACATTTATTTGACGATCATCCATAATTCAGCCAATACAAGCTCTTGTATCCTGCAGACTGGGACTTCCTCCTGGCAGTCCAAATCCCAAGCTGGGAGGGCTTAGAGCGGGCACGAAACGACAGTAACGACACGCGCAATTCTCAGTCAGAAAAAAAGACAAACAAAGGCGAAAATCAACAAGGGTTGGAGGGATGACAATTGAGAAGGGGGAAAGAAGACTAGAGAATTGTGAGGAAAGTGATGTGCGTGCTAGTGTCAAAAGAATAATTTATGGTACAGCCGATTCATACTGTACTTAAAATGTATTACACAAGTAATGTAGCTTGTTTGCTTGTGTAAAATATTAATAACAATGCAATGCTTTTCTCCTCCCAGACACAAGCATTCTGTTGTAATAAATCTAGCACCATCTAGTGCTCAATTCTGCAACAAGAAAAAAAAGCAATATAACTTAGATATGGCATCAGTAAACCCAAATCACTGCTTTGATTTTGAAGTCTGTAAGGAAATGTTTGGAAATGTGATCACAGAGTTAGACATTACCAGAAGTCGTAGCTCTCATCCCAGTTATCAAAGTGCACCAGGAATCGACTGTCCACCATGTCTGTTACTGTGGCAACACAGATGAAGGAGGGGTTCTTCTTGTCAATGGCCTCCAGCTTCATCCCAATTCTGAATCCTAAAGGAGTGACAGTCTGGAAAATGAAAACAGGACAGTTACTCAGAGACAAAAGCTCACATTCAGCTCAGCCATGAACCTTCTCATACTATAGCCTTTAAACTGCTCATGAAACAGCTTCATATCTACGTTGAATAGGTTGATGTCAAGTATTGCACTTCAATGAAGGAGGTGTAAAACTGGGCGTGAAGTCTAACTAAACTAAACACTTTCACCTAGTCGTAAAACTCTAGTATCACAGCAATATGAAAGCGACCCATAAGGCCTTGGACACACTGGGATTTTGTGTCAGAGAATTGCGGATGGAGCCAATGGAAGTCCACAGTTGCTGATAGAATAACAACAACAACAGAGATGATTGTCCGAGGGGGGGGGGGAAAACGCACAAACGGTCTGTCTTTTGATGGATGCAACTCGTCCCAAACTCGTCCGAAAATAGCTGAATTGAGTTTAACTTTTGACGGACAAAAACTGACAATGATGTATGTCATATACAATTTCATCCGAGTTTATGCATCGGAGTGTGTCCCTGGCCTAAATTAGATCTGTAGGCTGCTCTTACCGTGTTCTGATTCTCAAACAGGGCCTTGGGAGCTGCCTGGGCTTTGCTCAGCTTGATATACGACAACCAGCTGAACTCCTCATCCTTTAAACCTGTCCATCCATAGAGAGAGGGAGGGAGGGGGGGTAATTTGGATAATTTGACTCTTTATCAAATATCCCTGGTTCAATTTCAGGTATGCTAGTAATCATGCGGAAAATAGTTACTAAAAATACATGAGTATTGTTTTCCTGTTACCATAGGTAACCTGCTTGCACAAAGCATAACAAATGAATTGTAACTATCCCTATGACTAGTCTCACATAGGAAAGAAAACTGGTCAGCAATACAGTATTAAGGAAATACTCATGAGAAGATGAAGGACTGCTACAGTAACAATTTGAAAATATCCCACCCAAAATGACCAATGACTGTATACGTTATTAGCTTTTCCAGGTGGATATCTGTCAAAGGTAGCATGTCTCTTACCTTTGGGGGGGTGAAGCTTGTGTCCTGTTTTCTCACACCATCCCACAGGGTGAATGTCTGCAGAGTTGGAATTCACCCAGAAGTCATAGTAGTCGGAGTACTTGTCAAAGTGAAGCCGTATTCTGTGTCCTGAAACCTAAACATGGAAGAAGCATTAAGCATATTCATACATGACATGGTCATCCTGTGTTTGCTACTCAAGAGATGAATTAAGTAGTAACCTACTGACTAGACGCGCACATGATGCCAACATAGAGAAGTGGACATAATTCAAAGTACAAAAAAGCATTTATGGTCTTATAAATACTGTATTTTGCTAATGCCATTGCATAGCAACACATAAGTCATCACAACTATCACAGCTATGCACTGGAACAAGAATAATGACGATGCAGACTTTGCTTCAGATCTTCCCAAAGCTAAAGATATCCATGGCACGAGTTTCGACTCCCCTGAGAGGGCAGCAATGATGAGTCGAGGTGAGAGGTTACCTCAGCTACAGTGAGCACACAGTACATGGAGGGGTGCTCTGGATCCACTCCCTCTAGCTTCATTCCCACCCGGAATCCATTCTTACTCTGGGGGAAGGCCTGGTGCTGAAAGGAAAATGTTACATCATTAGTTTAAAATACATATTTCCAGGCTTTTGAAAAATAATGAACTTAAAGCTGCAATGTGTGACTTTTTTGGCGACCCCGGCTAAATTCACATAGAAATGGGAGTTATAGATCTGCCATTCTCATTGAAAGCAAGTTTAAGAAGCGGTAGATATGTTCTATGTGTGCAATTTCTATGCTTCACGTTCTAAGGTTTCTTTTCTGCATCTTTTACCTTTGGGTTTGGAAAACCAGCTTCAAACAGAGGAAAGTACAATATTTATGGTTATGGAAAATATATTGCACAGCAGTTTAGATGGTACAAGGATTCTCTACACTATACTTGCTTGTTTTGTCACATAAACTGAAATTATGCAAACTATTACAATATTAGCAACCAGGAAACGGTGGAGCGATTTCTGCATAGTGCACCTTTTAACACTGTTTTTGTAGGCAAAGAATAACACATGTGATTAATGAGTTTAATAAATAAATTCTCAACATGTAGGAAAAAAATGGAGGACTTGATGTGAAATATCATCTTAACCCTGAATGACAAGCTGTAAAGGAGGAATAGACGAAAGAATAGAATGACTAGAAGGAAACGGAGAAGGGTTTAGATTGATGTGAAATATCATCTTAACCCTGAATGACAAGCTGTAAAGGAGGAATAGACGAAAGAATAGAATGACTAGAAGGAAACGGAGAAGGGTTTAGATTGATGTGAAATATCATCTTAATCCTGAATGACAAGCTGTAAAGGAGGAATAGACGAAAGAATAGAATGACTAGAAGGAAACGGAGAAGGGTTTAGATTGATGTGAAATATCATCTTAACCCTGAATGACAAGCTGTAAAGGAGGAATAGACGAAAGAATAGAATGACTAGAAGGAAACGGAGAAGGGTTTAGATTTAACTCAATAACCCATTCTATACAGGCCTGAGGGGTATGGTATGATAGCTCACCTCTTTGAACAGTTTAGTGGGGGCAGCAATGGCTTTCTCCTGCTCCAGATATGAGGCCCAACACCAAGACTTCTTTTTCCCTCCATATGGAACAGCTGCCATAGTGAGACAATGATTCATTAGATTGCAATGTAATGTTGTGTATTGCTTTTTACACAACACATACAGTTAGTGTGTGTGTATGTGCAAATGGAAGTGATTATATCAATATGGTGATTGGGAAAATTGGGAAAATGAGTATCCCCAGTGTCCCTCCCACTGCATGTTTCTACTCACTGTGTCTCAGTAGGCCTGCGTCCCCCCTCCGTTTCCTTCTGCCTCGCGGAGCACCACGGGTCGTCTTCCTGCTGTCTTTCTCCTCCTGTTTGATGCACACAGGAGGCTTTACACACTAGAACACTAGAATATGCAGGAACATTTTAAGACTAAGAATTCTAAGAAGTACCAGTCAAAAGTTTGGACACACCTACTCATTCCAGTTTTTTTTTTTTTTTACTATTTTCTACATTGTAGAATAATAGTGAAGATATCAAAACTATGAAATAACACATATGGAATCAACCATCAAGCGCTATGATGAAACTGGCTCTCATGAGGACCACCACAGGAAAGGAAGACCCATAGTTACCTCTGCTGCAGAGGATAAGTTAATTAGAGTTACCAGCCTCAGAAATTGAAGCCCAAATAAATGCTTCACTGAGATCAAGTAACAGACACATCTCAACATCAACTGTTCAGAGGTGACTGCGTGAATCATGCCTTAATGGTCAAACTGTTGCAAAGAAACCACTACTAAAGGACACCAATAAGAAGACACTTGCTTGGGCCAAGAAACATGAGCAATGGACATTAGACCGGTGGAAATCTGTCCTTTGGTCTGATGAGTCCAAACTGCCGTGTCTTTGTGAGACGCAGAGTAGGTGAACAGATGATCTCTGTATGTGTAGTTCCCACCGTGAAGCATGGAGGAGGAGGTGTGATGGTGTGGGGGTGCTTTGCTGGTAACACTGTCTGTGATTTATTTAGAATTCAAGGCGCACTTAACCAGCATGGCTACCACAGCATTCTGCAGCGATACGCCATAGAGTCTGGTTTGCGCTTAGTGGGACTGTCATTTGTTTTTCAACAGGACAATGACCCAACACACCTCCAGGCTGTGTAAGGGCTATTTGACCAAGAAGGAGAGTGATGGAGTGCTGCATTAGATGACCTGGCCTATACAATCACCCGACCTCAACCCAATTGAGATGGTTTGGGATAGGTTGGACTGCAGAGTGAAAAGCAGCCAACAAGTTCTCAGCATATGTGGGAACTCCTTCAAGACAGTTGGAAAAGCATTCCAGGTGAAGCTGGTTGAGAGAATGCCAAGAGTGTGCAAAGCTATCATCAAGGCAAAGGGTGGCTACTTTGTTTAACACTTTTTGGTTACCACATAATTTGACTGGTACTGTATGTAAATGTGATATTTCAGTTTTATAATTTTTATACACTTGCAAACATTTCTAAAAACCTGTTTTTGCTTTGTCGTTATGGGGTATTGTGTGTAGATTGATAAGGGAAATAAACTATTTTATCCATTTTGGAATAAGGCTGTAACCTAACAAAATGTGGAAAAAGTCAAGGGGTCTGAATATTTTCCGAATGCACTGTACTCACACATACAGTACAGACTAGAGCAATGTGATATTTTGGCGCAGGCAATGAGGACAGTGTTAACAAGGTAGTATTGAAATCATTCTGAATTTGTGTTTACTGTACATTTGAAATGTTTCCATTTTGAAACAATAATGATAAATCAGAGATTAGCCAAGAGTTATCTACACCAGTCGGGTCGCAGCACGTTCTGTGAAGCATTCATTTAGTACGAGTTATGACACCTCAGCAGGAAAGGCATGCAAGGCATATCCCTCACATATCCCCCCCATATCCCTCACAATCTTGTGCAATTTGGAGTGATGCCAAAAGATTTACAGACTGGAGGTTCTATACCATATAGATCAAATTAGCAATATCTACAAAATGTGATGAAATATCGAGAAATAACAGTAAGATGTCAACAGTTATGTATAATTCAGTAGGTACACAATTCAGGATAACATTTGTAAAAAATTAAAATTCCTTGGCGGTATAAAGTAATACTGACATAGACCTCATCGTCCTCAGGCGGGACCTCTGTGGTGTCCATCTTGTCCTGCTGCAAACACCTCTTACGGCTGACCCCCACCACCTCCCCATTACTCTTCGAAACCTCTTTCTTTAGCTTCAGCTCACTGCAGTGGAAAGAAATATAGAGTAAAGGTTTGTGCAAAAAGGATTACCCTTCTAATAAACTATAGTTTCAGTAATAGCTGAACTGCAAAATAGCTAAAGCATGGCCAGCATGAAACATTTATGCCAAAATAGTCTTCATTCATGGCATTTTCTGAAATCTATGCACAATGACAAAAAAAAAAATTAAAAAGAAATACACCAATGAGGTGCTGGACAGAAAACAAAACTGATTGTGTTACCAGGATATTATTAGATTGTATAACTAAATTGATTTTCAAGTCTAAAATTTTAAGGGGGGACCACACCCTGTATTTCATATTCATAACGCATTACTCCTACATTGACTTACTCAAGGGCTGCCTATGAATAATCCTATCATCATCAGCAGCTAGAAATATGGTCAGAATCTAACAAAAATTACAATCTAACTGTGATTAACTGTTCATTACAGGATGTATAGTCTGTCTTTCTCTTCTCTGTTGCCATGGCAGTAGTAAATCCACAGAAGGAATACCACTTTAAGGTGCAACATTCTGTTCGCAGTTTCTCCCATATAAAAACAATGGATATATGGGGCCCACGGCAGCACTGCCTGCCTGCCTGCCTGCCTGCCTGCCTGCCTGCCTGCCTGCCGCTAGTCTTTACATTAACTAACTGATCAATTATTTCTGGCTTCCACCCTGCATAGGATGGCTTGCCAAAGAAATGTTGAGGAGGTAGACTTATCGACTTTCTTAAGCATATGAAATATGTTTATAGTTGTTGTGGTTATGAATGTAGGAAACTAAATATATATGGTTGCTTATATCAGCACATTGAGACATATGAATAATAAAATAAAAATGACGTTAAACATTTATTTAACCACGATAATTTGGCATAATATCACAATGTATGTCTCTCATTGACTTGGTGAAAGTCTTTACTGACCATTATGTCAGTGTACTGTACAAAAGCGGAAGTTATTACAAACAGAACTTCATAAGGGCAATAAACACCAGCTCAACTACCGGAAAGTAGCATATGCAAAAACTGCAGTTAAGACTAGACCAGACTAGATGCCCTGGATACTAATGAAACCCTAGTCCTCCCCACTCCCCAGGCCGCTCCCCAGGCCGCTCCCCAGCCCACTCACTCCTGCTGGTCCTGCTGCAGACAGCGCTCACTGCAGTGGAGGCCATCAGACATGAAGTCCACGGGGGAGCCCTTCCTTTGGCAGCGCACGCACACCAGGCCTCTCTGGGCCCACTGCCCCTCCTGCATCTCCTCTATCTCTTTCCCGGCTACCGCAGCACTGTCTGAGAGTGTTGTGGAAGGAAGGAGAGAGGGCGAAGAAAAGAGAGAGTCACAAAGTCATCCTCACCCATATCCTGTGTGGCTAATGAATCATTTCTAAGCTCAGGGTCAATAACAACAGAGCAATGGGATAACATAAAAGGTTCCCGTGCATTCCCTGTTTCATTAATAACCAACAGCAACATAGCCACCAGCTAGACTGAGACTCAAATTGAAGGCCTTATTTGGAGATAATCAGAAATGCTCAAATAGATAGCTGATAGCTAACCGCTTATAATGATCACGATTCCCCATTTTGTGCTTAGCTTTGCTGAGCTCAATTCGACTGACTCTCATGCCTAGGGTTAGACACAATTATGACAATTATTGAAAATGCACACATCTTGTATATCAAAGGTATCCTAAACTATTAACATGAAATACTATTTCAGACAGCAAAGTTACAGGATGGATAATTATCTAGTTTTGTAAATAGCCGTTATAGACAATATAATGATTTGCCGTGAAACGTAAAAACAAAGCCAATTCTACGGCAGCTTCTTAAAGACTGTATGCATGGTATGTGATAAGCTGGTGAAAGCCTTCAGTTAAACATGCCTAGTTGAAAGACAAAAGAGAAAATATATGCACATCCCACCCGATCAGGTGCATCTCAGACCCCAGTGGGGATACAAACATTGTACATGCGTATGCTTATGTCTCACAAATATATCCCTTCCGGGAGCATCTAAAAGTTGTGGACTTTGAACCATGCCATCTTACCCTCCTGAGCAGTGGGCACTGCCCATGTAATGGTGGCATGAGCTTTCTTCACACTCTCATCTTCTCCCTCCTCTGTTAGGACCTCCAAGACTCCAAACTCATTTACCTTAAACTAATAAACACAACACAAACTTTCAAAATGGATTAAATCAATGTTTTTCTCTCACCCATATACACACAATAGCCCAGAATGACATGTGTTTTTAGAAATGTTAGCAAATTTATTGAAAATGAAATACAGAAATATCTCATTTACATAAGTATTCACACCCCTGAGTCAATACATGTTAGAATCACCTTTGGCAGCGATTACAGCTGTGAGTCTTTCTGGATAAGTCTCTAAGAGCTTTGCCCACCTGGATTGTACAATATTTGTCTATTTTTCTTTTTTAAATTCTTCAAGCTCTGTCAAGTTGGTTGTTGATCATTGCTAGACGGCCATTTTCAAGTCTTGCCACAGATTTTCAAGCCGATTTAAGTAAAAACTGTAACTGGGCCACTTAGGAACATTCAATGTCGTCTGGTAAGCAACTCCAGTGTATATTTGGCCTTGTGTTTTAGGTTACAGTCCTGCTGAAATGTGAATTTGTCTCCCAATGTCTGTTGGAAGCAGACTGAACCAGGTTTTCCTCTAGGATTGAGCTTGTGCTTAGCTCTATTCAGTTTATTTTTATCTTTAAAAATTCCCTAATCCTTGCCTATGGCAAGCATACCTATAACACGATGCAGCCACCACCATGCTTGAACATGTGAAGAGTGGTACTCAGTGATGTGTTGTGTTGGATTTTCCCCAAACATAACACTTTGTATTCAGGACATAAAGTTAATTTCTTTCCACATTTCATACAGTTTTACTTTAGTGCCTTACTGCAAACAGGAAGTATATTTTTATTTTGTTCCTGAGTTAGGAAGGACGCCTGTATCTTTGTAGTGACTGGGTGTATTGATACACCATCCAAAGTGTAATTAATAACTGAAATACTCAAAGGGATATTCGATGTCTGTTTAAAAAATATATATATTTACTCATCTACCAATAGGTGCCCTTCTTTGCAAGGCATTGGAAAACCTATCTTGAATACTTATTGACTCAAGACATTTCAGCTTTTAATTTTGAATAAATGTATCAACTTTTCTAAAAACACAATTCCACTTTGACATTATGGGGTATTGTGTGTAGGCCAGTGACACAAAATCTCAATTTAATCCCATTTTAAATTCAGGCTGTAACATAACAAAATGTGGAAAAAGTCAAGGGGTGTGAATACATTCTGAAAACACTGAATACGTGAGGAGTGAAGACATACTGTATATTTAGATGAATACTGTGATTAGCGCCATGTGACCTAGTCAGGAAAAAGTCCTTGGTCCTAATTATGAATTAGAGAATTTATGATTTATACAATTATATATTTCATTGATTTTGTCATTACACAAATGGATCATTCTATTTCATTATAATGTGTCCTTATTCTGATAGGTATAACACAAGTAAAACATTATTATATATATATATATATATGGCAACATTTTACTTTTTCAGCTATTGTGGGGATGTGTACCTTCAGCTCACTCCCAGTTAGGGTTCCAACACCATCTTTCCAGTCCATGGCACCATACACATCAAAATCAGGGGTTGCTGCATTTGTAGCTGTATTTGTATCATTTTTAGACTCATCCATGTTAAAAAATGGGGATATCTGAAAAAGACAAGATGAAGCCAGGCCAGACAATAAATAGCACTGTGCAGAATGAATATGGCATAGGCCTACTGAATCTACATAAACTGACTTTAAAAAACATCTGCTTAGTAAAGTTATTGCAACCGTAGTCCTGCGCAAAGTGCAAGTCAAATGAATAGAAGAGAAACAAATGAACGTTTCACAGAGCGGCTTTGCAACAGTGTCTCAATGTTTCACAAAGCCGCTTTGCAACAATGTTTCAATTATTGTTGAAACGTAACAGCGGAAGGCCTGCAACATTGTAACTCGATGACATACATCAACCACTAGAGGTCAGTGCTGACTAGATTTAGACGACAGCGTTTGAAACTTTCAGACCCTATCAAACAATGAAATCACTGAACAAAAAATGTAGACGAAATGTTTAACGTATTTGATAGAAATGATTGATTATTGATAGTTCATGCAATAGGCCTATGATCTAGCAATATTGCTGTCTTTCAAATATAATTCCTGATATTTCGGTAGGGTATTTAATTTGTGTGTTATGTATGCGCCTAAGATAATAAGTATAGGCATTAAGACAGTAGCCTACATTAACAGCAAATCGTTGCCAGGCATTTACGAAATTGCAATATGAAAGTAACTTACATTTTATGCATGCAAAATGCATTTCCATCGCAAACTATTTGAAGGATCAATCCTCTCTCTGCTAAGCGTCAAAATTGCATCATATGTAGAGAACACTTTTTTGAATTATCAACAATTATTATTAAAGGAAAATTCCGCGTGTTTACTGTGCACGTTATTCAACCTGTGTGTTCGATTTTATCATCAGATGTCCATTGTCGGTTATGAGCGTTATTAATATTTATTTCGAGCTTTCTGAGTCAAATAGTTTTAATTACGAGTGGGATTAAATGATTCGGTTGGGCGCAACCAGTTCGCGTTTCCTTTGTATTCCAACTAGGTGTGTTACAGACATTTTGTGATGTCCCTTAGCAAGACGCTAATCATGCATTGTATCAGATATTAACACTTTTCTTTGCTCTGATACTATTTAATGTGTTTTAAAGCCAGTTTCCCAAAATGGCGGAGCTGGAATATAGTCCTATATAATTCTCACCGGCAGGCCTGCAGACTCGTTGCTCTACAACAAATATAATATTTTAACTGCCTTGAAAGCTTTTTGGAAGGAAATTATGGTATAAATATTTTAGTCCAGTTCGCTTGTCAAGCGCAATGTCTTCCTCTACCCAGCCATAACAGGGAATTACACTGAAGCAAACATTATTATTGAAAGAGTACAATATACCATTATTATATACGTCTCTGGGAGACAAGAAATCTAGCACAACATATTTTCTATCATTGCAGTAATTTTCGACGCAACTTTTGTTACAATTTTAGAACGCAATATATTCACGCTCTACGCATTGAACCTCTTCCTGGCTGATATTATTGATGACACGTCCAGTCGTTTTGTACTTATTGCTAAGTTTTGGTCAAATTCCGTCGCAATGAACCTCTGGCGAAAGTATTATATAACAGATCACTCATTACTATAATGCATAATTTCCTCCATCAATTGTTTTATGCTAAAGTACATTTGTTTTAATTTGTCTGTTTCTTACCCAAATTCTCCCACGAGTACTGACAAATTGCCCAGGCAGCCGTCAATGCGCATGAGCATGGCTCTGAGCGAGTGCTTGCGGTGGGTGCCTCAGCTAGACTGTAAAACACATCATACCAATATCGAAAGTTTGAGCTGGTTGAATAACAACATATGTAATAGATGAAGCCATTATTTGTCGCATAACCTTGTCATCGACATAAAACCACCAGCAAATTATTATGGATGCGTTGTGGATGTTTGGAGACTGAGATAGGCGATGATTAGAATAAAATAACACGAATACCATGTTACTAAAAAATAAAACCTAGTTTGCTTGTCGACAGTGAAATGGGGTGACTAGCGAAATAGCACAAAGAACGTCCAAAAACGTTTCAATACCGACATTGTGTTGTATACTTTAACATAATTTGCGCCGTCAACCTAGTTTTCAATTTTGTGTTTAGGTTTACGCATCAACGTTGTTATCTTTACAGTTCAAAATAAAATGAATCTGTGCTTGTGAGTCCTGTGCAAGAAACCATGGAAATGAAAGCAGATTGATGTACAAAGTTTCTTTATGCCATGTTGTAGTCCGTTATTACTATGAACAAATTGGCTCAACTTGATTTAATGACATCTAAATGAAAAACAGTAATGGGCTGTAGCCATGGCCTACTGTTTAATTCCATAACTCAGACATCCAGCTACCTTTATTGGACTTCTAGTTTGCTTCTCTAGAGTTGATCAAGGGAACTCTAGAACACAGTATAATAGAATAGAATATACAGAACAAAAAATATAACAGAATAGAATATTGTATAATATAATAGATTACAGTTAGAATAGAATACACAAAGTTTGACTATCATCAGTAATGGCTTTCCAGACTGAAACAAATGTTGTACAGTAACGTTTTGTGTAGATTTTGTAGTCAATCAAGCTTATCATTCATTACCATTACCATTTCCTGAAGTTATACAAAAAAACATCCCCTATGGTCTTATAGATATGATCATGAGTATGACTACTTTTTCTGTAAAATCTTTCATACTTTATGGGCTGCCCTGTAAGAGCACGTATGGCAAATGTGTACTGCATGGGGTGCTACTGCTGTTGCAGATCCCCCTACTGTACATTAGATTTTTACCTTATGGAGCTCAATTCCAAGTTATGGAATGTCCATAGCCATGGTGGCATGGCATAAGGGAAATTACTTCATTGGGAGCCCTTTCCTGCATATGACTGAGCAATTAACTGAAGAAATGCTTTGTGTTGGTGTTCTCTCCTCTAATGCATGTTCGGCAATGGTTACATATAGCCTGAGGTCACCGCACAATCCACTCACTGTACATAACATTAGTGATTAGTGAGTTACAGTGTCACTAATTCACTAAAAAGAAAATAAGTTCATATGATGCAGTGCTGATTAGGGCATGGAGGGTGATTGTCAAAAGACATACTGAAGACTGTGTTTATGGTTTAAGTGCTTAGTACTTGTTTCTGTTTCCTCAAAGTTCTGTCATGGTTTTAACGACACATGTAGCAGGGGCCTTGTTAATATCTCAACTCTAAACATTCAAGAATATGTCCGGTTTGCAGAGAGATCATATGTCGCACGATACACTGTAGATCAGTGGGCCAGAGAAGCAGAGAACACCACTGTTCTGAAGAACTGTGTGTCCCATTTACATTTCATTTACCCAGAGTCAAGTCTGGCTTGCCTCCTGGTGCTCCAGCAGCTGTTACAGTATATACACCCCAACAGGCCAACAACACATTAATATTCGAAACAAAAATATGGCCCGGTGAATATGCATGCACTGACATCACAGTGTGTGACGACAGGTTGGTTGTCACACCACTCAGGTGTGTTTCTAGCCATTGTGGGTTGGTGCTGCTGTAGAAGTGGTCCGGGCACTGGGTCGGGCTTCATCCAGAATGGATTGAGATAGGAAGCTTTTTGTATGTGTTTAAGCCCATTAAGAACAGTCCTCATCCCCTGGTTTGTTTGCTCTAGTTAGGCTACCTTTTAGCAACTCCAATGATAAAAGAAAAAGGCGGCCATTCATGTTGTTGGACTGCTGTTGCAGGCATTGTGGGTATTGAGGGTATACTCTGAAGTGCTAAAAACCAACATCAATCAAGATCAAGACCAATGTCAGTTAAACATGGGTAAATACGTTGGACTCCAGTTTTGGATACCACAGGAAGTGGAGTAGTAGGGAACTAAATGTACGTGTTTACATGTTAACTTAGTGTGGCACTGTGTACATACAGTCATAACCAAAATTATTGGCATCCTTGATAAAGATGAGCAAAAAAGACTGTATAAAATATATAATACTAATACTGAGCTATATTGTATGCAACAAACAAACAAACAAAAAAAATATATTATTTATACTAATACAATTGCTCAGAAAAAGAGAAGGGTCAAAATGATTGCCACCCCTGTTTTCAATCGGGTTCAAGTCCTGAGACTGAGACGGTTTTGTGGCCAAGTAACCATTTATTTTTGGATTTTGTTGTGTGCTTGGGGTTAATGTCTTGCTGGAAGATCCACTTGCAGCCAAGTTTCAGCCTCCTGGCAGAGGCAACCAGGTTTTTGGCTAAAATGTCCTGGTACTTGGTAAAGTTCATGATGCCGTTGACCTTAACTAGGGCCCCAGGACCAGTGGAAGCAAAAAAAAACCATAACATCAAAGATCCAGCACCATATTTTACAGTCGGTATGAGGTTCTTTGCATCATCGATCCTTCATTCGATGCCAAACCCACCACTGGTGTGCGTGGCCAAAGAGCTCCATTTCCATGTCATCTGACCATAGCACCGGTTCCAATCCAAGTGCCAAAGCCGTTTATCAACCTTCAGGCCTTTACATTAGTTGGATGACATGGACATTTAACTCATTGGCCACGCACACCAGTGGTGGGTTTGGTGTTGAAAGCAGGATGCGAAGTGCCCCACACTTACTGTAAAATATGGTGGTGGATCTTTGACGTTATGGGGCTATTTTGCTTCCACTGGTCCTGGACTTTACCCAGTACCAGGACATTTTAGCCAAAAACTTGCTTGCCTCTACCAGAAAGCTGAAACTTGGCCGCACGTGGATCTTCCAGCAAGACAATAACCCCAAGCACACATCAAAATCTACAAAGAAATGGTTTGTTGACCACAAAATCAACATTTTGCAATAGGCATCTCAGTCTTGACTTGAACCCCATTGAAAACCTGTGATTTGAATTGAAGACGGCAGTCCAAAGATTCTGTATGGAGGAATGGTCTAAGATCCCTCCCATTGTGTTCTCCAATCTCATAAAACATTTTCGAAAACGTCTCAGTGTCGTTATGCTCACAAGGGAAGGGCGCCTGAGTTTTGAAACAGGGGGGCCAATCATTTTGACCCCTATCTTTTATAGAATGTTTTTAATTACTTGTTAAATAAATAATTTTTCACTGAGTAATTGTATTAGTATAAAATAATATAATTTCCCCATTTTTCTTAGCACCCAATATAGCTCAGTATTTGTATTATTTATTTTGTACAGTCTTTTTTGCTCATTTCTATCAAGAGTGTCAACCATTTCGGTCATGACTGTAGGTCATGTGCTGCTGCTGTCTATTGTAAGTATCACAAAACAGCTGACGAGTCAATTTAGAGCATTTGGTATGGACTTCTAATACCTCCCATTGAAATGACTGAACCTATCTGAGTTTAGTTTAAGCAAGTATTTTAGTGTGAAATGCCTACATGGCCTTCCTTTTAGTTGTTTTGTGGCGACAGCAATGGTTGAATGACTCCATATTATTATGGATCATATTATAGGTTTGATTAGGAATGAACGACTGAACTTCTTGGGGTCTTGTGTGATGGAGTCTTATATAATGTAAAAATTCCTTACAGATTGTTCTCCAGAACTTGCTGATGGACATGATGTCCTTCTATTCTGTTTACTACATTTTGGTCAGTCTTTGCATTGGTATTTTCAGGGTCTAAAATAATAGATATTTTTCACAATATTCAAATTAAGTATATCCTGTCTTTCATATATAGTAGTTCCATTGTCATATGTTGTGGTACATGATTGACTTGTACTTCCTTTCTCGTGAACACAGAAACTACCCACAAAAACATGCACGATGTCTGCATGGAACCCACATTTTGCTTTCTGCTAAAAAGCATCACAAATTATGTCCCTAGTGCTACCTCACACATTTACTGTAACTACAGTTAATGGCAAATGTATCATTTATGACTCAGGTTTCACACGATTCATATTCTCTGCAGGGTACATGAGGTTGACAGCCTTTTAGCACACTTTGACTACACAACACAACCATCAAGTCCAAAATACGTGAGTTGATCCAAGACTTTATTCTTGTTATTTAGTAGTTGGAATCATTACCCTTTTTTAGATTGACTACCAATTATGTGTGTTCATGTTGGATGGGTTTCTTTATAGCACTTTGTGACATCTGCTCAGTGGTGTAAAGTACTTAAGTAAAAATACTTTAAAGTACTACTTAAGTAGTTTTTTGGGGTATCTGTACTTTACTTTACTATTTATGACAACTTTTACTTTTACTTCACTACATTCCTAAAATAATGTACTTTTTACTCCATACATTTTCCCTGACACCCAAAAGCACTTGTTACATTTTGACAGGAAAATGGTCCAATTCATACACTTATCATGAGAACATCCCTGGTCATCCCTACATCCTCTGATCTGGCGAACTCACTAAACACAAATGCTTCGGGTTTGTATATGATCTCTGTCTATCCATAAATGAAAAAAAAACAGAAAATGGTGCCGTATGTTTTGCTTAATATAACGAATTAGAAATTATTTATACTTTTACTTTTGAAACTTAAGTACGTTTTAGCAATAACATATCTTTTTGATACTTAAGTATATTTAAAACCAAATGCTTTAAGACTTTTACTCAAGTAGTATTTTACTGGGTGACTTTTACTTTTCTATTAAGGTATTTTTACTTTTTCTCAAGTATGACAATTGAGTACTTTTTCCACCACTGCATCTGCTGATGTAAAGAGGGCTTTAGAAATACATTTGATTTGATTTTTTAGTTCAGGTGTGTAGTTTGGATTCCCTGCACAGTGACTGTGATCTCCATGGAGCTAAGTTATCTTTCGGGAGGCTTGATATTTGCGTGGATTGTGGAGGAGTGGGTATGGGATTATGCTATCCCAGTCAATCTAATACACATCGATCTGACGGTAGCAGGTAAGCAGCAAGAGATTGAGGCAAGGGGAGAAGAATCTCATTGTCCAAGGGTTCATAAATGTAAGCTTTTCTGAACAGACCTGACATAACTCAAACCATCAATGACTTGTATTTGGCATATTTACTCTAGTTAAATCGACAGATTATTACAATTATGTATGTATGGACAGCCCACTGCCTGCTGTCTACTTTGTATTCAAATCTGTGTCAAGCACCATGCTTCAAAGTTCCCTCTTTCTATTGTGTAACATCAATTAGTGTTGATATTGTATAGCAGCCAGCCCACGTACTGTAATGATATCTGGGTGCCTGGTGCTGCCTGTGCTCTACAGTAATGCCAGGTTTGATAATAGCAAACACATTAATGACTCCACATGAGTCTACTCCCCACCTGAGACACATTTTTCACAGGATGTTTAAGTATGACTTTCAGTAACAGCTAATGGATTGGATTAGAAGAACAAACAATGTCAATGTTAATTCTGTCACTGAATTGATGGGATTTCAATCTAGGTTATGTGAGGCATGGTTGTAAGGCTGCTTTAGTATAAAGATGGCTGTCACAATAACATCATGTTCATACATGCTGGCTCATTAGTTTCACAAGCTGACAGAAAGCATGATTTTATTTATTTATTAGTTTATTATGGTTGAAAATGTGTCATATTCAATTACTATCCTGTCTGTTTCTTTCTTCCTGTTTTTACATCACTGGATTGCTATTGGTAAGGAATCATACTTGATGTCAGGCAGTTGGGAGCCAATAAAAATATCATTAGTTGTCATGTATTATCGCATGAATTAGTCATTCTACATTTATTTTACAAGGGATTCAATATTTAGGTTTATGATCAAAAAAATATTTCAAAAATCGACTCCTTCACTAATCTTATCCATTCTGTGTTTTACAGGTTCTGGATTGGTAATGATGATGGAGGCCAATGATGATGGAGGCTAACTTCAATCATACAAGCTTTTCAGGAATAATTTTGTGTATCCGGAAGAGCTCCAAAATTTCTAGCAAAAACATTTACACTAGCTTTTCATCAACATAAAAAATATACAGTTGAAGTTGGAAGTTTACATACACCTTAGCCAAATACATTTAAACTCATTTAATCTTAGTAATCCTAGTAACAATTCTCTGTCTTATGTCAGTTCGGATCACCACTTTATTTTAAGAATGTGAAATGTCAGAATAATAGTAGAAGAATGATTTATTTCAGCTTTTATTTCTTTCATCACATTCCCAGTGGGTCAGAAGTTTACATACACTCAATGAGTATTTGGTAGCATTGCCTTTAAATTGTTTAACTTGGGTAAAATGGTTCGGGTAGCCTTCCACAAGCTTCCCACAATAAGTTGCGTGAATTTTGACCCATTCCTCCTGACAGAGCTGGTGTAACTGATTCAGGTTTGTAGGCCTCCTTGCTCGCACACGCTTTTTCAGTTCTGGCCACAAATTGGGATGGTGTTCTTTAGCTTGCAAGCCTCCCCCTTTTTCCTCCAAACATAACGATGGTCATTATGGCCAAACAGTTCTATTTTTGTTTCATCAGACCAGAGGACATTTCTCTAAAATGTACGATCTTTGTCCCCCTGTGCAGTTGCAAACCGTAGTCTGGCTTTTTTATGGCGGTTTTGGAGCAGTGGCTTCTTCCTTGCTGAGCGGCCTTTCAGGTTATGTCGATATAGGACTCGTTTTACTGTGGATATAGATAATTTTGTACCTGTTTCCTCCAGCATCTTCACAAGGTCCTTTGCTGTTGTTCTGGGATTGATTTGCACTTTTCCCACCAAATTTCGTTCATCAGAACACGTCTCCTTCCTGAGCGGCATGACGGCTGCGTGGTCGCATGGTGTTTATACTTGCGTGCTATTGTTTGTACAGATGAACGTGGTACCTTCAGGCCTTTGGAAATTGCTCCCAAGGATGAACCAGACTTGTGGTGGTCTACAATTTCTTTTCTGAGGTCTTGGCTGATTTCTTTTGATTTCCCCATGATGTCAAGCAAAGAGGCACTGAGTTTGAAGGTAGGCCTTGAAATACATCCATAGGTACACCTCCAATTGACTCAAATGATGTCAATTAGCCTATCAGAAGCTTCTAAAGCCATGACATCGTCTTCTGGAATTTTCCAAGCTGTTTAAAGGCACAGTCAACTTAGTGTTTGTAAACTTCTGACCCACTGGAATTGTAATAATCTGTCTGTAAACAATTGTTGGAAAAATGAGTTGTATCATGCACAAAGTAGATGTCCTAACCGACTTGCCAAAACTATACTTTGTTAACAAGAAATTTGTGGAGTGGTTGAAAAACGAGTTTTAATGACTCCAACCTAAGTGTATGTAAACTTCCGACTTTTTACTGCACACTTTTGGTACTTTATGAATCTACATATTTTAGTTTGCAATTATAGTTTGTTTGGAAGGAATTGTTGAGAACTTTAAACACTTCTTGCGAAAAAAGCTTTTTGTTTTGTGAATCTGGTCCATATCCTCTTCCATGTCATTGAAAACAATAAGGAATCACGTGATCTTTTAAAAAATGTTTTATTTATGTCACCTTTATTTAACCAGGTAGGCCAGTTGAGAACAAGTTTTCATTTACAACTGCGACCTGGCCAAGATAAAGCAAAGCAGTGCGACACAAACAACAACACGGAGTTACACATGGAATAAACAAACGTACAGTCAATAACACAATAGAAAAAATCTATATACAGTGTGTGCAAATGAGGTAAGATTAGGGAGATAAGACAAAAAATAGGCCATAGTGGCGAAGTAATTACAATTTAGCATTTAAACACTGGAGTGATAGATGTGCAGAAGATACATGTGCAAGTAGAGATACTGGGGTGCAAAGGAGCAAAAAAATAAATAACAATATGGGGATGAGGTAGTTGGATGGGCTATATACAGATGGTCTATGTACAGGTGCAATGATCTGTGAGCTGCTCTGACAGCTGATGCTTTTTAGAGGTGAAATAAACACAATTGTTATTACTGTATTATTACTGTAACAAAGTGTTATTACAAAGGGTTACTACAGCGTTATTACTGTAACAAAGTGTTATTACTGCATTATTACTGTAACAAAGTGTTCTTACAAAGTGTTATTAATGTAACAAAGTGTTATTACAGCTTTTTCACTGTAACAATGTGTTATTAGAAAGTTGTATTACTGTGTTATAACAAATTACCTCATTAACACTAAGAAATCTTTGAGATAGCATAGTGGTGAATGTGATTAAGTCTGAGCATCTGTTGTCTGTCAAAGCCCTTTGGATTAAGCATGCTTAAAATTACCGAGGCAGTAGTGAGCAGTCAGTCAGTCGCTCCTCCTCGTTACCTTGATTGGTGTCATTTCTGTACTGAAACCAACATCCTTCTCTTGATGGGGGTCAGTCTGCTGATCACTCCATTCTGCAATACTGACCCATGTCACAGTTGTAATCCCAGTGACCCCACATTTACACAGACACACCCCAGACAGGGAAGAAAGACTGAGGGTAAACTAAAAGGATTGAAAAGCTACATCAGGAAGTACAGTATCTACCCCTAATATGGTTGATTTGCATCACACAACAAATACAACTGTCAGACCCACAGTTTGATTTTCAACTGTCCCCTTCCATTCACTTTGAAGACATTAATAGCAGCATGTTCTTTGTAATGGATTTGTAGTTGGAATGAGAGCACAGGAAAGAAGGGCATTAATCATTTAATGAGATTACGCAAAGGTGCTGGAGGGTGTATGGGAGGGGACCCAAGGGCAGCTCTTCGGGGGCTGATTGCCTACTGTGAGTGTGTATGCTCTCTGTGAGTGTGTGTGCGCGTACGTCTGGCTGTGTGTGTGCGTTAACACCACTCTGCAGCACATGGCAAGGTGAGCCATGGAGTCGAAGAGGTCCTCCCCTCACATGGGGTAAGGGGGTTCTCCTCCTCTCTGCCAATAGAGCGTTGGACCTCAACAAAAAATGGTTACCATGGTTTCCAAATTCGTCTATTATCTTCATCTAAGGTATGGAACCGATTTTAGGGCTTGCTTTACTGATGGTGTGTCACACTCTATCTATTATGGGATATGGACTTGAGTGACTTATGTGTCGACTGTGTTGCAAGATCTCTGAAAACGCATGCTATCCTCTTTTTTTTCTGATGAGGTTCTGTGTGTTGAGACAGGGCAGCTTGGTAAACGGTGGGACTTCATAGATTATAGCTACGGAGGTCATTCTTGATAGTCCTTCAGCCACGAGAAATATAAAGTTGACCGAGCTGCAGAGGGCAACGCTCTCACAAATAAGAAATGTGAATAATTAGGAATAACAAAATAGTAATCCATGGGCGATAAATCATATGAAGGCTAATTGTTCCGACAAAATAAACATCTTAAACCTCGTCACCGAAGAACATGAAAAATATTGTGTTGACGTTCCTAAGCTTGTGCAGGAAGCCAAGCTAAAAACACCACTGTCATGTGCAGATTCAGTTTCACTCCATTCTTGTACCTGCTGGTGTACATTTCACCTTGGTAAGAGCTTTTCTCATGTCATAGTCCACACCTGTCCAGAAGGACTGAGGTGGGGTGTTATTAGTCTAATATCAAATGTATATAAGGGTGAAAGTGTAACATGCCAAGAATATAAATGTTTCTGTTTAGTGAATTCTCACAAGGTTTTGTTAGGTGTTATCACAGCAATGGATCCAGTCCCCTTTGAGCATCATTGCCAGTGATTCTTACACAAAGGGATTTCCTCTGCTGCACCTGACAGACATAGAACATTTTTGTAACTGACCACCAGATGACAGTATAGAGGTAGCCTACTAATTTGCTGTTGTGTGGGAGGCCTTTGTTGTAATGGCCAGTGCTGCTCAGATGTCAAACCTATGAGGCGTGTTGGAGCTGGTCTGATAACTTTCCACACCATTATAACCAGGAGAGAGGTCTTCCGATTCAGCCTGCCAGACTAATGAATATTCACTAATTGATTGGAACAGAATCTAACCGTTTTTAAGTGTAACATAATGTCTTTGTCTTCTGGCACGCACCAGCGGCCCACATGTAAATATCTAGTTCTTCAACAAATAGTCATTTGGAATATGGACATTTACCGTTATTACCGTGTTACTACACAGGTATAAGATCAACGTAATTCATGCTTAAATGCCATGAATCCATATAATTAGATAGTCACAGAGGACCTCAGATCAATAGTGATTAGAATAATGCATTTTAATTCACAAAGTGCAGGTGAAATGACAGGGAATAAGTCATTATTGTGCATTATAATGCATACTACATCATGATTCATAACAATATAGGCCAAATATGAGCTATAACATACTGCAACTTGGAATATTACGGTAGTAAAACATCATTGTGCTGTTTTCAGGTTTATGCCTAATATATGCCATTTAGCAGACGCTTTTATCCCAAGCGATTTATAGTCATGCGTGCATACATTTTACGTTACTCGACAAACGTATGACCCAGATAGGATATCAGTAGTGCTGGGGCCAATGGTCGGGGGACCATATAAAGTAAGTTGATAAGATAGATGGCTAAAACAAGAATATAGTGATCTTTCATACAGTCTTATAGGTCTGGCCCACCCAAATTACAACGTCCAACAGCATTCTGGGCGGTGCTTTCAGGCAGCTGTTGAGTATCCATGTGTCAGTTCGTTTTGCATGGCTCGGTGCACCGGGTGTTCAGAGCTTGTATATTTTAGACCATTACATTGGTCCTTAAAAAAAAATGTACACCCACCCGGAGCACGGAGTCATGCAAAACGAACTCTCCCCATGTTATTAGAGGAGGCGGTGAGCTCATTGAAAAAGACAACTCCCCTCACACACAGAACAGCTCTCCTATTCCTGGAGGCTGTACATTCAAAGTTAACTGCGAACTTCAACAATAATACGGCATGAGTCGAGCAACATGAGTCGCCAGCAGGACCCCAAGGGAGTCATCTTGACCGGATATATTAGCAATATTGAAGTTTTATCGCCTGCCTCGGGTGTCAATAGTGCCGAAGAGATCGAGTCTTCATCGCTGAGGTGAGCGTATAGTCTGTAATTGACCATAGCCCACACCCTACTGTAAGTAACATTGTAACATTGCCGCTTGAATAGTTAAGAAAAGGTGCAAAGGTCTTCCAGTTGCCCCGCATGTAACCTCTAACAGAAAGAACACTCCGTGTAACGTTAGTCCACAAGTCGCCCCTGACTTGTCCATGTGTTGAAACATTGTTACCATGTTGACACATTGTGTGAAATGAAATAAGTTCTAGACTAAACAAGCAGAGGAAATACAGACGTGCGTATGATAAAACAATAGGTTTTCTGGATTAAACTTTTTATATCATATGTAAATCATAGAAGTAGGATATAAGTGATGTTTCATATGTAGGCTACGCTCCGTCACAGTGCCGAAATTAGACTGTCCAAAACACCTCGTTTTGTTAAGCTAGAGAACTCGAGCGTTAACCCTAACACAACATATATATTCTATTTACACAAACTTTGTTTGTTCTGCACATGTTTAAAGAACTGTAAACACTATCCAATAACAACCCCCACGCATACAGGGCGAGGACACACACATGAAGACAGCACTGGCCAATTGAAACATGATGCTGTTTTTCCAGTTCAAGTGGCCATCTGTAAAAGCCAGTATCTATTATAGGCTGCAGCTACAGTGGAGGAGCCCTGGCGTGTATGCAGGTGCCTCCATTCACCAGCTGGGTCAGAGGGTCCCCAGTGGCCCTACAGAGGGCTGTCCCGGCCAAGGCTGTTTTGGATACTACGTACAGGGGTCTGTCTGTACTACTGTGCCATAGTAGCACCATCCCTATTTGGCATGGTGTGGTAAATGTGGCACCTACATCACTTGTTTGTCTCATGTGCCAGTTCAGTTGGTCTTCCTTCTGCATGGGAACAGAAAGATAACACCAACTGGTTGCATGTTGTGGTCAATGAATGTTGCCCAGTTTGTTGGAATACTAGCCTGCAGTTACAAGTTTAAGTTATAACGAGAGATTTTGCCACCAGCTTACTGAGTAATTTTGGTTTTACTGTGTAAACAAGTTACCGGTGGTACATAGTGGACTACTCGCCACAGAGCTTTTGTTTTCCACTTGTATTATTAGATAACTACTCATTCCGTGGAGGCAAATAGAAAGAACGGAGTACAGCACTTTTAATGAGTTGATAACTAAAACAGTTTGTAAAAAAGAATGTGGTATATAGACGGGTGTGTTGGTTCTTTGTGCCTGCATGTTTTTATTAAGTTTAGGGTGTAGGTATTCACGTTTTGGCCGTAAACATATTCTTTCACTGTATACATGTTTATATAGGAGAGGCATTAATGAATAATTGATCAAGTCTTTTTGTATTCTTTACATAATGTGGTGGGGCAGGTTATACCCAATCAATAAGCTCCGCTGGTAGTGTGTTAGCTGTTTACTCTTGACTAGTTTCTAATGTTCAAAACATTTGAGTAATTTAGCAAACGTTCTTATCTAGAGCGACTGCATACATGTTCATACTGGTCCCCCGTGGGAATCAAACCCACCACCCTGGCTTTTCAAGTGCCATGCTCTACCAACTGAGCCCCAAAACAGCGGGGTTAACAGGTACAAGTCAAGGCCAAGTGAACAGCCGGTGTTATGATTTCCATCGAATCAGGTGAGCCGCTGAGCTTTTTTGTGAGTGAGATATAATATTGACTCGGGGACGACCTACCTTAAAATGCCACCGGCAATGTAAACATTATGATGTTACCACATGGAGTCGGTGCACAAAATCAACACCGGTTATCATCATTGTGTTATTGCTGCTGTTTGTGTTTTTATTGTTTTTCCATTGACACAGCAGCACTCTTTACATTCCCTGTTGTTTCCTGGTGTTGGAAAATGTATTTCCACTTCCAGTAGAGATTATTCTGACTTGTGTTCATTTTGAAATCCGTTATCACTAAACTGCCAACGACGTCTTTTGAACGTCATATGTAATGAACATTCCGACCTAGACATTTCCTAAATAAGTATAATTAACACATTGACGTTTTTAGAATTGTGAATAAATAGACTGACGAACGGTGCAGTCTCTGACGAATACAACAACACTTCTTTTGAACAGGGAAGTGTTTGAAAAGTGTTCTTACCCTTTTTCTTCTATACAGAGGAACATACACTATCTCAAATCCCAGAACCCATCACTGGGGGCTTTCCCATGCAGTCTGTCCAATCCAGCTGGCCCATATGACTACAGAACTTTGGCCTCAGTTCTTTGGAGCTGTCACCATTGTGGATACATTCATCGGGGACCACCGTATCTGCCCCCACATCTTGTACACGTGTTAAACCCAGCCTATTCTCCAGTCAATGACATGTCATTTGAGAGTGTACTCGGGCAGTAAGTATTATACAGGAGATTGGAGGGTCCGACTGAACCCCCAGCAGTAACGTCCCATGAATGTGTCGCTGTGTCACATGTAGTGGATGTTTGGAATGTGCCTTATGAGTTAAGTCAAACTTGATTGCTAGTGCATGTGATTAACAGTAGTGTAATCCCGTTTCCATTGTGGTGCTAAACCATTCATGTTCTGCCGCTATGTATTTTAGACACCTGTTGTCACCACACTTTGCCCCACAGTACCACACTCAGGTTACGGTTTAGTAAGCCTTCGAGATGGTACAGTATACCGATGCCACTGCCCCCTGAACTGCACTGTTAGTTCTTCTGTATGAATGGATCTACATTATAAACTGGGTGGTTCGAGGCCTGAATGCTGATTGGCTGAAACCCAAGGTATATAACACTGTATTTTTACTGTTCTAATTACGTTGGTAACCAGCTTATAATAACAATAAGGCACCTTGGGGGTTTGTGGTATATGGCCAATAAACCACATCTAAGGGTTATATCCAGGCACTCTGCGTTGCGTCGTGCGTATGAACAGCCCTTAGCTGTGGTATATTGGCCATATACCACAACCCCTCGTGCCGTATTGCTTAAGTATACTATGACCCCTCTCCTTTGTGTCTGTATGCAAAATGACCAGGCACTAAACAGCAGAGAAAGACTACGTTGTTTACCTTTTTGTCCTTGAGCACTGGCAGTTTGTCACTCTTGGAGCCAGCAAGATAGCTGACCTTTCCATGTGAATGGGTCTGGCTGTGGGGTAACATTGGTGGTGTGTACATTGCTGGGATACTTGACTTTCCTTCCTTGTTCTCTTGAGTTCAAACCTTGCATGTGCTCCTAATTGGGAATATTGTTTGCATTTCTGTCTTGGGATGGAATGCAAACTAACATTGGAGCACATTCCGCTTTTCTCCTTTATTAGCAGTCTATTCCTCTCTAAACCAAATATTTGTGCTGTGTTTTAGCTTGTTCCCCATAAAGGTTTGAATAAATAGAATGTTTTCCAACCCTCAGATTCTTCCAGAATCGTTCAAACATTGTGGCAATATTATCTAGAAAACAGACAGCGATTGATTTGTGAAAGCATTTCCTCAACAACCTCTCTGAATTTGCAATGGTGTGTTATTTATCCAGGGCCAGAAATGTCAGGTGTTACTGATACCCTGTGTATTTCCTGTGGCTGGGAAGGAGCTGAGGGCTGACTCATTTTACAACCTCCACAGACCTCTGGCCTAACAGGCTTGCTGCTCATTTATATTCTGTCCTGTCTATGACCATGGAGGGTAGTGTGTACGGCCAGTACATCACTGGGGCCACGCTTCCTGCCATCCAGGACCTTTATACCAGGCGGTGTCAGAGGAAGGCCCTAAAAATGGCCAAAGACTCCAGCCACCCTAGTCATAGACGGTTCTCTCTGCTACCGCATGGCAAGTGGTACTGGAGTGCCAAGTCTAGGTCCAAGAGGCTTCTAAACAGCTTCTACCCCAAGCCATAAGACTCCTGAACATCTAACCAAATGGCTACCCGGACTATTTGCATTGTGTGTGCCGCCCGCCCCCCCCCCCCCCCCCCCCCCCCATTTTTACGCTGCTGCTGGTCTCTGTTTATTATCTATGCATAGTCACTTTACCTCTACCTACATGTAACCTCAATTACCTCGACTAACCTGTGCCCCTGCACATTGACTCTGTACCGGTACTAGAGGTCGACCGATTATGATTTTTCAACGCCGATACCGATTTTATTGGAGGACCAAAAAAAGCCAATACCGATTAATCGGCCACATTTTTTATTCTTTTATTTAAATTATTTTTTTATTTGTAATAATGATAAATACTATCAATTTAGCCTCAAATAAATAATGAAACATGTTCAATTTGGTTTAAATAATGCAAAAACAAAGTGTTGGAGAAGAAAGTAAAAGTGCAACATGTGCCATGTAAAAAAGCTAACGTTTAAGTGCCTTGCTCAGAACATGAGAACATATGAAAGCTGGTGGTTCCTTTTAACATGAGTCTTCAATATTCCCAGGTAAGAAGTTTTAGGTTGTAGTTATTATAGGAATTATAGGACTATTTCTCTCTATACCATTTGTATTTCATATACCTTTGACTATTGGATGTTCTTATAGGCACTTTAGTATTGCCAGTGTAACAGTATAGCTTCCGTCCCTCTCCTCGCTCCTACCTGGGCTCGAACCAGGAACACATCGACAACAGCCACCCTCGAAGCAGCGTTACCCATGTAGAGCACGGGGAACAACTACTCCAAGTCTCAGTGCGAGTGACGTTTGAAACGCTATTAGCGCGCACCCGCTAACTAGCTAGCCATTTCACATCGGTTACACCAGCCTAATCTTGGGAGTTGATTGAAGTCTTAAACAGCGCAATGCTTGAAGAATTGCGAAGAGCTGCTGGCAAAACGCACGAAGGTGCTGTTTGAATGAATGCTTACGAGCCTGCTGCTGCCTACCATCGCTCAGTCAGACTGCTCTATTAAATATCAAATCCTAGACTTAATTATAACATAATAACACACAGAAATACGAGCCTTTGGTCATTTAATATGGTCGAATCCGGAAACTATCATTTCGAAAACGAAACGTTTATTATTTCAGTGAAATACGGAACCGTTCCGTATTTTATCTAACGGGTGGCATCCCTAAGTATAAATATTCCTGTTACATTGCACAACCTTCAATGCTATGTCATAATTATGTACAATTCTGGCAAATTAATTACGGCCTTTGTTAGGAATAAATGGACTTCACACAGTCCGCAATGAGCCAGGCGGCCCAAACGGCTGTATATACCCTGACTGCTTGCACGGAACGCTAGAGAAGTGACACAAATTCATGTTAGCAGGCAATATTAACTAAATATGCAGGTTTAAAAATATTGATTTTAAAGAAAGGCATTGATGTTTATGGTTCGATACATTGGTGCAACGACAGTGCTTTTTTTCGCAAATGCGCTTGTTAAATCATCACCCGTTTGTCGAAGTAGGCTGTGATTCGATGAGAAATTAACAGGCACCACATCGATTATATGCAACGCAGGACACGTTAGATAAACTAGTAAAATCACCAACCATGTGTAGTTAACTAGTGATTATGTTAAGATTGATCGTTTTTTATAAAATAAGTTTAATGCTAGCTAGCAACTTACGCGAGGGCAGCAAGAAACCAAGGTAACAGGTAGTCAGCCTGCCATGCAGGCTCCTCGTGGAGTGCAATGTAAGGCAGGTGGTTAGAGCGTTGGACTAGTAACCGGAAGGTTGCAAAAACGAATCCCCGAATCCCCACTGAACAAGGCAGTTAACCCCGTTCCTAGGCCGTCATTGAAAATAAGAATGTGTTCTTAATCGGATTTGCCTAGTTAAATAAAGGCGTAAAGGCCAAAAATACCGATTGCCGATTGTTATGAAAACTTGAAATCGGCCCTAATTAATCGGCCATTCCGATTAATCGGTCAACCTCTAACCGGTACCCCCTGTATATAGCCTCGCTACTGTTGTTTTATTGTTGCTCTTTAATTATTTGTTATTTTTCTATTTTACTTCAGTTCATTTTAGTAAATACTTTAACACTTATTTTTCTTAACTGCACTGTTGGTTAAGGGCTTGTAAGTAAGCATTTCACTGAAAGGTCTACACCTGTTGTATTCGGAGTATGTGACAAATACAATTTGATTTGAACTCTTCACTGCGAGAAATGGACCAGGAAGCCATGAAGAACACTCTGTAGGCTCATAGAGCTGGTATTTAAGCTCATTTGTACTCTTTAGTTTGAGGTTATCACATATTATTTCTGTCACATTGGTTGTGTAAAACAAACCTTTTATCCCTAAGCTAAGGTGTACGTTAGCCTGTGTAGCTCCCTCCAGTAACGAGCACAACCGTTCCTTGATTTTAACTGGCGGCTTTATTCTGTAGTTTTAGTCAGAATTATCACCTTCCCGGAGAAATATAAAGTAAATGAAAATACAGTTAAGCACACTCTTACAACCTTCTTGTCTTACGAGTGACTTATTAGCTTGGTATAACTCTGAAGTGCTTACATACATAAACAGTTTAGCCGGAACTATAACGTATTAGATTAAATACATGAATAAAGGGAAAATACCTAATTGGCTGCTTATTACAGAAGGGAGGAAATCAAAACTTCACACTTAATATTCCTGGCATGAATTCACGCTTCAACCTTAATTATTATAACGTTACCATCCTAACATACACACTTCAACCTTTACGAACTACACCCGATGACATGAACATTTAGCAAACACAGCGCGGGATTGCCTTCACTCCAAAGGTGTGTTGCTACAATAATGATCCCTGTTACAACAGTTATTAGCCACGTAGTTCCGCTTGTCTTATCATTTCCCCCGCATAGCGAACACGTAAACAATTCAAA
The DNA here is from genome assembly GCF_901001165.1 of Salmo trutta. NCBI lineage: Eukaryota > Metazoa > Chordata > Actinopteri > Salmoniformes > Salmonidae > Salmo > Salmo trutta. The sequence continues at coordinate 30,423,630 of NC_042957.1, forward strand.
CAAAAAACAACGACATGGATTTACAGGTTAATTGTCAGTTACAGCCTGGCCTGGCTTGACCCAGATTGACTGTGTTTTGTATCAAGTGCGTAAGCAGCAACAGTAATTTGGGAGTGTGGAACCGCTGAGGTTTCATGATTTATTTTTGCCACTCTAGGTGTCCCTTTAAAGGTCAAATGCAGCCGTTTTTAGCTCAATATCAAATCATTTCTGGGTAACAATTAAGTACCTTACTGTGATTGTTATCAACTAAATTGGTCAAAAAGAATCAACAATAGCTTCTTGGCGAAGAGCAATTTCTCAAGCAATAATTTTGCTAGTACTGTCTGTGAGTGGTTTGACTGGGAAGGGGAAAACTCAAAATGACCTATTATTGGCAGAGAGGTTTGGAACTCTCTTATTGGTCTATTAACTAATTTACTGCATGGTGATGTCACCGTGGAAGGCCCAAACTCCCTCGCACCAAAACAGGCTGAAATTTCAGGCAGTCTTTTCAAACAGCTTTTACACTAAAAGGACAGTAATATTCCAACCTCATAGTATTGAAATGGGTATATAAAACACAGGAAAATCAATTTTTTTGACTGCACTGGCCCTTTAAGTGCAACCACCAGAACTATTTGGGGGAGTGTAGCAGCTTTCTGATGCCCATCAGGAGTCCTCTTTGTGCTTTCCCAGGGTTCACTCACACGGAGAAGCCTATCTGGAGCAAGCCAAGCCTTCACCAAGCCCGCAAGCCCACACATGCATTATCCTTAAACTAGTATTTTGGCATTCTGTAAAAGGGTCTAGGCTGTGGCCAGCTAACAGCAGGGGTTGCACAGAACTACGTGCTATAAGTGTGACACAGCCAGAGGAAAGCAGAACTGCTGCACTGACTGACTGAAATTAGTTAACCCTTCACGTTAATGCTAATCCATGTTCTATGTGGAAAATACAACCACATTCTTGTGAAAACACCGCGTTCATAGAGTTCCAATCCTAAAATTAGTACCAGACAGCCACCCAGTTTGTTTACTCATTATTAGTATGGTCTGACTTGTAGTATTTATAATTCACTTTAACCCTAATAAAATGACTGAAATAGTACTCATAATATTCTCTCCTTTGTCCACCAGTCGCAGGACAGGCCACTACAGTGTCCAGAACCGGGCCAAAAATGCACCGGGAAAGCCCCCGTACCACCGCTGTAACTCCCAGGACTCGTTGGACGAGCTGGCCATGGACGACTACTGGACCGAGGTGGAGAACATCACCCTGAGTGGAGAGGGGGACGCAGAGCCACAGGAGGAGGTGCAGCTGAAGGTGCCTGATGGTATGGAGCTCTACTCTATAGCAGGAGTGTCCACTGAAAGTAGAGGACCGTTATGCCCTTTCCTTCACCTTAAGTTGTTGAACAACTGCTTCAGGGTAACATTTTAGACAGAGATTTAAGGTGTAGTACAGTATTCACTATGTACGTTACATGACTAGGGATTTACCTAGATCACTGTCTGAAAGGATTATTTTTTTCTACTATAAACGCAACATGAAGAGTGTTGGTCCCATGTTTCATGAGCTGATTACAGAAATGTTCCATACGCACAACATTTCTCTCAAATTTTGTGTAGAAATTTGTTTATATCACTGTTAGTGAGCATTTACTGCAAGATGGCGCCGGATGGGAGGGCTGCAGTCTTATCGGCTCTTAACCAACCATGCTATTTTGTTTGTTTTTTTGAGTTGTTCGTAACTTATTTTGTACATAATGTTGCTGCTACCGTCTCTTATGACCGAAAATAACTTCTGGACATCAGAACTGGGATTACTGACCTCAAATTGGACGAGGAGTTCTTCTTCAATGAGTCAGACGCAAGGGATATACTACAGACACCTGACCAGGCCCAGATCCCTGTGATTCGCTGGAAAAGGAAACAGGTTTCGCGGAAAAGAGATCAGGATGCCTTGTGAGGATCAGGTGACGGGTGGTTAATCTGCCCTTGCCTTCCGTCCTGCTAGCTAATGTTCAATCGCTGGAAAATAAATGGGACGAACTGAAAGCATGTATATCCTACCAATGGGATATTAAACTAATATCTTATGTTTCATCGAGTCGTGGCTGAACGACAACATTAAGAACATATAGCTGGTGGGTTATACACTCCATCGGCAGGACAGAACAGCAGCCTCTGGTAAGACACGCGGCGGGGGCCTATGCATATTTATAAACAATAGCTGGTGCACGATATCTAAGGAAGTCTCAAGGTTTTGCTCGCCTGAGGTAGTGTGGTCTACAGCTTATCATGAGATAATCTATCTACAGTTGAAGTCGGAAGTTTACATACACCTTAGCCAAATACATTTTAAACTCAGTTTTTCACAATTCCTGACATTTAATCCTAGTTAAAAATTCCCTGTTTTAGGTCAGTTAGGATCACCACTTCATTTTAAGAATGTGAAATGTCAGAATAATAGTAGAGTGATTTATTTCAGCTTTTATTTCTTTCATCACATTCCCAGTGGGTCAGAAGTTTACATACACTATTTGGTAGCATTGCCTTTAAATTGTTTAACTTTGGTCAAACGTTTCGGGTAGACTTCCACAAGCTTCCCACAATAAGTTGGGTGAATTATGGCCCATTCCTTTTGACAGAGCTTGTGTAACTGAGTCAGGTTTGTAGGCCTCCTTGCTCGCACACGCCTTTTCAGTTCTGCCCACAAAGTTTCTATAGGATTGAGGTCAGGGCTTTGTGATGGCCACTCCAATACCTTGACTTTGTTGTCCTTAAGCCATTTTGCCACAACTTTGAAAGTATGCTTGGGGTCATTGTCCATTTGGAAGACCCATTTGCGACCAAGCGTTAACATCCTGACTGATGACTTGAGATGTTGCTTCACTATATCCACATAAGTTTCCTCTCTCATAATGCCATCTATTTTGTGAAGTGCACCAGTCCCTCCTGCAGCAAAGCACCCCCACAACATCATGCTGCCACCCCTGTGCTTCACGGTTGGGATGGTGTTCTTCTGCTTGCAAGTCTCCCCCTTTTTCCTCCAAACATAACAATGGTCATGATGGCCAAATGGTTCTATTTTTGTTTCATCAGACCGAGGACATTCCTCCAAAAAGTACGATCTTTGTCCACATGTGCAGTTGCAAACCGTAGTCTGGCTTTTTTATGGCGGTTTTGGAGCAGTGGCTTCTTCCTTGCTGAGCGGCCTTTCAGGTTATGTCGATATAGGACTCGTTCTACTGTGGATATAGATACTTTTGTACCTGTTTCCTCCAGCATCTTCACAAGGTCTTTTGCTGTTGTTCTGGGATTGATTTGCACTTTTTGCACCAAAGTACGTTCATCTCTAGGAGACAGAACGTGTCTCCTTCCTGAGCGGTATGACGGCTGCGTGGTCGCATGGTGTTTATACTTGCTTATTATTCTTTGTACAGATGGACGTGGTACCTTCAGGCATTTGGAAATTGTTCCCAAGGATAAACCAGACTTGTGGAGGTCTCCAATTTTTTTATGAGGTCTTGGCTGATTTCTTTTGATTTTCCCATGATGTCAACCAAAGCGGCACTGAGTTTGAAGGTAGGCCTTGACATACATCCACAGGTATACCTCTAATTGACTCAAATTATGTCAATTAACCTAAAGCCATGACATAATTTTCTGGAATTTTCCAAGCTGTTTAAAGGCACAGTCAGCTTAGTGTATGTAAACGTTTGACCCACTGGAATTGTGATACAGTGAAATAATCTGTCTGAAAACAATTGTTGGAAAAATGTATTGTGTCATGCACAAAGTAGATGTCCTAACCGACTTGCCAAAACTGTAGTTTGTTAACAAGAAATTTGTGGAGTGGTTGAAAAACAAATTTTAATGACTCCATCATAAGTGTATGTAAACTTCAGACTTCAACTCTACCTTGAGAGTTTTCTCCACTGTATTTTTCGTAGCGGTCTACATACAACCACAGACCGAGGCTTGCACTAAAACCGCACTAAATGAGCTGTATTCTGCCATAAGCGAACAGGAAACGCTCATCCAGAGGCGGCGCGCCTAATGGCCGGGGACTTTGTTGCTTGGAATCTTAAATCAGTTTTACTTAATTTCTATCGGCATGTTAAATGTGCAAACAGAGGGGGAAAAACATTCTAGACTGCCTTTACTCCACACACAGAGATGCATACAAAGCTCTCCCTCTTCCTCCATTTGGCATATCTGACCATAACTCTATCCTCCTGATTCCTGCTTACAAGCAAAAATGAAAGCAGGAAGCACCAGTGACTGTCTGAAAAAAGTGGACAGATGAAGCAGATGCTAAACTACAGGACTGTTTTGCTAGCACAGACTGGAATATGTTCCGGGATTCTTCCGATGGCATTGAGGAGTACACCACATCAGTCACTGGCTTTATCAATAAGTGCATTGAGGACGTCCTCCCCACAGTGGCTGTACGTACATACCCCAACCAGAAGCCATGGATTACAGGCAACATTCGCACTGAGCTAAAGGGTAGAGCTGCCACTTTCAAGGAGTGGGACTCTAACCCGGAAGCTTATAAGAAATTCCGCTATGCCCTCCAACAAACCATCAAACAGGCAACACGTCAATACAGGACTAAGATCGAATCGTACTACACCGGCTCCGACACTCATCGGATGTGGCATGGCTAGCAGTGAAACGAGCCTACCAGATGAGCTAAATAACTTCTATGCTCGCTTCGAGGCAAGTAACACTGAAACATGCATGAAAGCATCAGTTGTTCCGGACGACTGTGTGATCACGCTCTCCGCAGCCGATGTGAGTAAGACCTTATTAAACAGGTCAACATTCACAAGGCCGCTGGGCCAGACGGATTACCAGGACGTGTAGTCCGAGCATGTGCTGACCAACTGGCAAGTGTCTTCACTGACATTCAATCGGTCCCTGACCGAGTCTGTAGTACCAATATGTTTCAAGCAGACCACCATAGTCCATGTGCCCAAGAACACTAAGGTAACCTGCCTAAATGACTACTGACCCGTAGCACTCACGTCTGTAGCCATGAAATGCTTTGAAAGGCTGGTCATGGCTCACATCAACACCATTATCCCAGAAACCCTAGACCCACTCCAATTTTCATACCGCACCAACAGATCCACAGATGATGCAATCTCTATTGCACTCCACACTGCCCTTTCCCACCTGAACAAAAGGAACACCTATGTGAGAATGCTATTCATTGACTACAGCTTAGCGTTCAACACCATAGTGCCCTCAAAGCTCATCACTAAGCTAAGGACCCTGGGACTAAACGCCTCCCTCTGCAATTGGATCTTGGACTTCCTGACGGGCCGCCCCCAGGTGGTGAGGGTAGGTAACACATCAAATCAAAGTTTATTTGCCACGTGCACCGAATACAACAGGTGTAGACCTTACAGTGAAATGCTTACTTACAGGCTCTAACCAATAGTGCAAAAAAGGTGTTAGGTGAACAATAGGTAAGTAAAGAAATAAAACAACAGTAAAAAGACAGGCTATATACAATAGCGAGGCTACTTACAGACACCAGTTAGTCAGGTTGACTGAGGTTGTATGTACATGTAGATATGGTTAAAGTGACTTTGCATATATGATGAACAGAGAGTAGCAGTAGCGTAAAAGAGGGGTTGGCGGGTGGTGGGTGGCGGGACACAATGCAGATAGCCTGGTTAGCCAATGTGCGGGAGCACTGGTTGGTCGGCCCAATTGCGGTAGTATGTACATGAATGTATAGTTAAAGTGACTATGCATATATGATAAACAGAGAGTAGCAGCAGCGTGAAAAGAGGGTTTGGGTGGGGGAACACAATGCAAATAGTCCGGGTAGCCATTTGATTACCTGTTTCAGGAGTCTTATGGCTTGGGGTTAAAAACTGTTGAGAAGACTTTTTGTCCTAGACTTGGCATTCCGGTACCGCTTGCCATGAGGTAGTGGAGAGAACAGTCTGTGGCTGGGGTCTTTGACAATTTTTAGGGCCTTCCTTTGACACCGCCTGGTGTAGAGGTCCTGGATGGCAGGCCGTATGCACTACCCTCTGTAGTGCCTTGCGGTCAGAGGCAGAGCAATTGCCGTACCAGGCAGTGATGCAACCTGTCAGGATGCTCTCAATGTTGCAGCTGTAGAACCTTTTGAGGATCTCAGGAACTATGCCAAATCTTTTTAGTCTCCTGAGGGGGAATAGGCTTTGTTGTGCCCTCTTCACGACTGTCTTGGTGTGTTTGGACCATTCTAGTTTGTTGTTGATGTGGACACCGAGGAATTTGAAGCTCTCAACCTGCTCCACTACAGCCCCGTCGATGCGAATGGGGGCGTGCTCGGTCCTCCTTTTCCTGTAGTCCACAATCACAATCCGCCACGCTGATCCTCAACACTGGGGCCCCTCAGGGGTGCATGCTCAGTCCCCTCCTGTACTCCCTGTTCCCTCATGACTGCACGACCAGGCACGACTCCAACACCAGCATTAAGTTTGCTGATGACACAACAGTGGTAGGCCGTATCACCGACAACGATGAGACATCCTATAGGAAGGAGCTCAGAGACCTGACCTTGTGGTCCCTCAGTGTGATCAAGACAAAGGAGATTATTGTGGACTACAGGAAAAGGAGGACCGAGCATGCCCCAATTCTCATCGATGGGGCTGTAGTGGAGCAGGTTGAGAGCTTCAAGTTCCTTGCTGTCCACATCACCAACAAACTAACATGGTCCATGTACACCAAGACAGTCATGAAGAGGGCACGACAAAACCTATTCCCCCTCAGGAGACTGAAAAGATTTTGCATGGGTCCTCAAAAGGTTTTACAGCTGCACCATCGAGAGCATCCTGACGGGTTGCATCACTGCCTGGTATGGCAACTGCTCGGCCTCTGACCGCAAGGCACTACAGAGGGTAGTGCCTATGGCCCAGTACATCACTGGGGCCAAGCTTCCTGCCACCCAGGACCTCTATACCAGGCGGTGTCAGAGGAAGGCCCTAAAAATTGTCAGTCTCTAGCCACCCTAGTCATAGACTGTTCTCTCTGCTACCACACAGTAAGCGGTACCGGAGCGCCAAGTATAGGTCCATGAGGCTTCTAAACAGCTTCTACCCCCAAGCCATAAGACTCCTGAACAGCTAATCAAATGGCTACCCACACTATTTGCATTGCCCCACCCCCACGCTGCTGCTACTCTCTGTTATTATCTACGCATAGCCACTTTAATAACTCTACCTACATGTACATAATTACCTTGACACCGGTGCCCCCGCACATTGACACATTGACTCAGTACCGGTACTCCCAGTATATAGCTCCTTGCCAAGATGGTCCATGTGGCATATCAAGAAGCTGATTAAACAGCATGATCATTACACAGGTGCACCTTGTGCTGGGGACAATAAAAGGTCACTCTAAAATGTGCAGTTTTGTCACATAACACAATACCATAAATGTGTCAAGTTATGAGAGAGCGTGCAATTTGGATGCTGACTGCAGGAATGTCCACCAGAGCTATTGCCAGGGAATTTAATCTTCATGTCTCTACCATAAGCCGCCTCCTACATTGTTTTAGAGAATTTGGCAGTCTGTCCAACCGGCCTCACATCCGCAGACCAATTGTAACCACGCCAGCCCAGGACCTTCACAACCGGCTTCTTCACAACCGGCTTCTTCACAACCGGCTTCTTCACATCCGGGATCATCTGAAACCAGCCACCCGGACAGCTGATGAAGCTGAGGAGTATTTCTGTCTGTACTAAAGCCCTTTTTGTGGGGGAAAATGAATTCTGATTGGCTGGGCCTGGCCCTCAAGTGGGTGGGCCTAGGCTTAGATTAGGGCCTAATTAATTGAGTGATTTCCTGATATGAACTGTAACTCAGTAAAATTGTTGCATGTTGTGTTTTATATTTTTTGTTCAGTACATACAGTAGAGCTGACTAGGATAGTCTGGTCTGTTGTCCAGACCTTGTTATTTTGCAATACCGCCACATAATGATTTCTTATTGCTTTCATCCACAGAAGACAATAGACTTGCTTGATCCTACAGGATCAGGAAATGCCTATAAAAAGCACTGCAAAAGTGTATTGTTTATTAAGTCGACATTCATTGTTTTGTCTGGAGAACTTAAAGCAGGAACTTCCTTTTGTTTCCGTTCCTTTCTATAACAAGATGGTTGGTGTTAAGGGGTTAGGAGTGAGATCCTTCCCTGTTTCATGTCTTTCTCTATTCCCACACCTCAGTACATAAAAATCACATAATAGTAATTGCACAGTAATAATCTATGAATTACTTGTTTCTTTATTATTCAATAAATGACTGTGTCCTCTCGCTAGTCTTCAGGCCTACACCCATATCTTTTCCATTAACATACTACTGCTCTTTTGGTGCAGCATTAATTCATCCCTAACTCAACTTGCCTGTCTGTAGAGGGGGAACAGGAGGAGGCATGGCTGACGGAGGCGGGGCTGGCCACTCTGTTTGACGAGTCTGCGTCGGACCCCGAGGACATGATGGGGCTGTTGTCCACGCTGACGCGCACCCAGGCCGCCGCCGTGGAGAAACGTGTTGAGAAGCTACAGCAGACCCTCAGGAAGAGGAACAAGCAGCACCAAGTACCTGACGTCAGAGACATCTTCAAACTCCCAGGCACGCCAGAGTCAAAGGTCAGCCTACCACCGGTCCCGTTAACATGCCTGAGATGCCTCGATACGTAAAAAAAAACCAGTGACTTGTTTACCGTAGTTGGTTAATATAATTACTAATCACAATATCTGTTAATGGACACCTGAATGTGAAGTAATACTTAACTGAGTATCTTAATATTATGCAAAAGAAGGTTTTGTACTCCCAATTGGGGCGAAAAATATGACTTTCTACAATATCAGCAGTTACTCTTAGTAGTTTTAATCATTAATTGATAAAAATGACCTATATTGAATTCTGATGAGAGCCTGCTTCTGTTTTGTATTATGTTGCAGGAGGATGAAGCCAAGTCACCAGAGAGAAGTGAAAACAGGAAAAAGGATATTACGACAGATGGCATGTACAACAAGTTCTACTCACTAAATCCTTGTCTGGGCATGTTGGTCTATACCTATAGAAAACATCACTGACTCGCCACAAAAATGAACTGGTATTTCTATCCACTGTGTTGTTTTAATGTGATACTGTAGATTTCCTGAAATGGTTCATGATCACAGGAAGCAGAAGTGAAGATTCTACAGAAGCGCTGTTGAGTTGAGAAGATAACTCAGCAGTACACGCGCACACACACACCCACAGGAAGCAGGGACATTGCCTCTCTTGTCTGTTCGCGCCACCCCTCTGACCTTAACATGAAGGCTGTCAGGAATCCGCTCCCTATCTTCGATTATACACTTGCCTGTTTTCCTATTAGTGGAGATGGCAGGGAGGCACTGCAGTTTTGTGTCAGGGCCAAGGCCTTACATGTCTGTCTGATATGGGTCACAGAGGGCAGACTGGCTCTCTGGCTGTTGACTTCCACAGGACTAGTCATTGTCCCTTAGTTTCCCTTCAGTGGGAAGAACAGTCACCACCACCTAGTTCTAATCTCCCCACTGCTGACTAGACTTTGTCCCGTCTGTGGACTTTCACACATCTAATTCATGAATTGCCTGTGTTATCTCTTGCTGTAGGTCTAGCTTTTAATATGTCCCAATAATAACTCTGTGTGTACAGGTCAAGCGATGGGGCTGGGGAACAGGGCAGGCCCTGCTGAGCAGAGTGTGTCTGAACCTGAGACAGACATCAACCTAGAGGTATCCTTCTCTGATCAGGCCCTCAGCTATAAGGAGGGCTCAAAGGGCAGCAGCGAGGCTCTGACAGACGCAGATGACAAGCTCCCTGTGAGTACCCTTTTAAACATTAACACCGCCAAACAGATTGACTGAGCCGCTCATCTGGAGCAAAGTTTATATGCCATAACAGGAAGTGTCACTCGTCAACATAGCAGGATCCCATAGGCCAGTTTGGGACAAAGGATTTCAAATATTTATGTTTTTTTGGCAGAAGCAAGAACTTTGCCCTGTAGCGTTTATGGATTGAAACATGTTTCTGTTTTTACTTGGCCTACATCAGTAATGATTGACCAAATTATGATTTGATATTTATATGGGCCATTATTTACAGAGTTATTGTAGGCCTAGGCCTACTGCTTGTGTACTAGTGTAAGTTATATGACATTGAATGATGTCATTTGCACTATCAATCAAAACCTTTTGAATATAGTTTTTGCATCATATAATACATTTCAGTCAAAAAACTGTTCTAGACTACTGGTGTATCTGAGTAATGTCTCTGGTTCTAGGGCCACCTAGTGGTGGCCCTATAACCACCAGGTGGATCCAGATACTCCAATACTATGTCAGGGTCATATTCAATAGGCATCAAACAGACCCTGTTTTTGTCTATCTGACCTTGTCCAATAAGAAGCGCTTGTTTTCATGTTCCATTGCAAAATGTTTTGCTACGGTGTGCACTAATGAATACAACCCAGTTTTGCTAACTCCTAATGTAACCTGTGCTTCGCTGTATGACAGAACTTCAAGTTAAGCAGAGACAAGACAGGGCTGACCAAGGTTGGGGACCTGTCCCCTCAGGACATGAAGAAGGTGCACCGCCTGGTGCTGATAGAGATGACCGCTCTGTTTGACACGGCAGGCATCGACCTCAAAACCCACAAAGCCGTTAAACTCAAGGTCAAAGGTAAGCCACGTATGCTAGAACTGGAACACAACTGTATAACATTATATCTAAGAACCCTGAGGACTGTCCCACTGACTATCCCATCAAGCTCTGACACAATTATGTTTGTTGTGTTTGTGTTCTAGAGTCTGGCCTGTTTGGAGTTCCCCTGGCCGCCCTATTGGAGCAGGATCAGAGGAGACAGTCAGGGACCAGGGTGCCAATCATACTGCAGAGGGTGAGCAGCACAACCTCTCATTAACCACTGATCCTGGTTCTCTTTAATCATACAGTACGTCTGAATGTGTGCTCTGCAGTAGAAACCTCTTCAGTTTGCTGTAGTGGTAATGGCATTGTCATTTTGGGGCGGCAGGTAGCCTAGTGGTTAGAGCGTTGGGCCAGTAACCGAAAGGTTGCTAGATCAAATCCCTGAGCTGACAATGTAAGTCTGTTGTTCTGCCCCTGAACAAGGCAGATAACCCACTGTTCCTAGGTCGTCGTTGTAAATAAGAATATGTTCTTAACTGACTTGCCTAGTTAAATAAAAAAGATGTGCTGTTGATATGGTGGTTTAAAGCTTATGTGTGTTCTATTGTTTCTAGCTCATCTCTCACATAGAGGACGAGGGTCTGGACACAGAGGGGCTTCTACGAATACCCGGAGCAGCCATAAGAGTCAAGGTCATTGTTCATCGTTGTTGATAGATGTAGTCCTGCTTCATTCAATGTCTGGGAAAGTATTTGCATGCTGTAACAACAGCCTAATGTAGCCAAATTCTTATTTCCCTAATGGAAAGGTTAGTGTGGTGACAGACTGTGGAAGATATGATTAGTGTTGCACTGTAGGATGATGTGATAAAGCCTCCAGTGTGTGTGTGTGGACGTGTTTAACTATTCTTGTGGGGACAAGAAGTCCCCACAAGAATAGTAAACAAACAAAAATTGGGGACATTTTGTTGGTCCCCACAAAGTCAAATGCTATTTCTAGGGGGTTAGGGTTAGAATTACGTTTTGGGGTTAGGAGTTAAGGTTTAGGGAAAATAGGATTTTGTACCCCCACAAGGTTAGTTGTACAAGACTGTGTGTGTGAGAGGGAGAGTGTGTGTGTGTTAACATGTGACCTATGTGTCCGGCTGGCAGGCGGTGTGTGTGGAGCTGGAGGGGAAGTTCTACGAGGGCCTGTTCCCATGGGAGAGTCTGAAGCAGCACGATGCAGCCAGCCTGCTCAAGCTCTTCATCAGGGAGCTGCCCCACCCGCTGCTCACCGTGGAGTACCTCAGCGCCTTCATCGCAGTGCTTAGTCAGTCCCCCTATACATTATGAACCACGCTTTCTATACATACAGTGGTGCACTGTATGTATACTCATTTAGAATTTTATCTCGATTCTGTTTTGAGTTTTGTCTTATGTTGACTTATGGATTAGTAAAGCAATCCCATTGTGGTTGTGATTTTGTTTGCTTGCCTTACTTACAGAACTGCCCACTAAGAAGCAGCAGCTGCAGGCTCTCAACTTGCTGGTCCTGCTGCTTCCGGAGTCCAGCCGTGATACGCTAAAGGTAGATAGCTCTTTCTCTGCGCTAGTTCTCTATCCACGTTGTCTGTTGAACACATTGTAATGTATCTTATGGTGGCTTCAGGCGCTGATGGAGTTCTTTCAGAGGGTCATAGACCACAAAGAGCAGAACAAGATGACCTTGAACAACGTTGCCGTGGTGATGGCTCCAAACATCTTCATGTTTAAAGGCTTCCGCAACAAGATCAGTGAGCAACAGGAATTCTCCCTGGCCACGGAGACCGCCAACATCGTCCGACTACTCATCAGATACCAAAACCTGCTCTGGACGGTAGGCTCAAGTCACTAATGGAGTTTTGAATGTTTGTATGCATAGAAAAAGTGTGATTTAACAAACAATCATACAAGCATCATACACACACACACACACCGGTAGGAGATAACCATTGATAAATACCAATTGTTCTCAGCCTCAGTGCTCATGTACGACCTTGGCTATTTTAATTTCGAAACGCCCCTAATTAACCAGATATAGTCAAAATCATAAAGCCTGTGGGGGAAATACAGCGCCGTGCCATGAAATATAACGTCGCAACCCAAAAAAGCAAAGAAAAAATATATATTTTCAGAGACTGAAGTAGAGGTGCTAGTGTCAGAGATTGAGTACAACCAAAGTGTTTTATTTGGTTGCTCAGCTGTGGCTTGACCAGTAAAAATGAAAACATAGCTACAAAGAGAAGACTGTTAAGACAATTAGTTTCTTTCGCAATGGCAAATGTACTTCCAATGAGTAGGCCATCCGTCCTCAACTCCCTCCTGTAGGCGTATAGGCCAACATTACTGTTCTGCAAAATGAACGAGTCGTGCGCGCCACCTCATTCACATAACCTATCCCCTGAACATTAAACGTGGAAGCCTTTTCTGTTCACAACTCTTTGTGGGATGGTGCTTTTACGGCGACGTGGGTGCCGTCTATTGCTTCGTTAGTATTTGGGAACCCATTGATGGCAAAGAAACCCCTCTTGACTTCAACCTGTCGTGCGACGATGTATGGAAATGGTATGTTACGGTTTGTTTTGCTGATGATTGCATCCCAAAACATTGGCTCATCGAGGGCTGTGAGATGCCGATCGGCAAGCTCCAGCTGAAAAGTGCCCGTTGCCAAAAAAAAAACCCGAGGGTGGATAGCACTTGGATGTCAGTGGAGGCTGCTGAGGGAGGACGGCTCATAATAATGGCTGGAACGGAATGGTATCAAACGCATGAAAACCATGTTTGATTCCATTTACTCTGTTCCAGCCATTATTATGGTCTGTCCTCCCCTCAGAAGCCTCTACTGTTGGATCTGCATCTGAATGTCATCTGTTTACTTTTTTTTATAGTAGGTCTTAAATCCTCGCAAAAATCCTATAAGATTTGTTTTGGGAAACGATATCTGATGATCCAATCTGTGCATTATGGAGAGAAAAAAAAGTCCCACCTGTCTCTAAAAACGTGCTCTCTGCGAAATGCAGCGTATTGCTTAATCCTCCAACAGAGCAACCTCAGGCTATCATTCGATTTCCCATTGTTAAAATACTATAAAAGACAATGGTTTCACTTGAACTTTGTGCCTGTAATTTAACAAATGACTGTACTTTGTATGGATTGTTATCGTAACAAATGCACTGATGTGGTCAAATGATATGCCTGTCAAGATATGTTGCATGAATTCACATTGGAAATACAATGAAATTGAAAATTATTTATTTATTACTCTCATAATTTCAGACATATTTTCCCCATTCTATGCTTGACAGGTAGTTTCCTTATTCCACCACTTGTGCGTACCCATGGTCATGGCTGTGCGTGAATTTACAGACACTCTAGCAAATGTTCCTATTGATAAATGTCACACTTTGCGCGGAAATGATCGCACGCATGGTTTACGCACAGATTTGTGCCTACACATGATTGATAAATGAGGCCCCTGTACTTTATGTATCTGGCTACTGTATGTAATTGGTATGGCTCTTCAATGGCACAATTTGTAATTGTGTCATACATTTTTCACAGATTCCTAAATTCATAATGAATCAAGTCAGAAAACAAAACACGGAGAACCAGAAGAAAATGAGCAAAGACCGCGCCATGATGAAACTCCTAAAGAAGATGGCCTATGAGCGAGAGAAACACGAGAAACCCCTCTCTGAGGTGAGGGCAGCAGTAGCAGACAAAGGTGTCTGTCTGTAGCACCTGTATATGGTATTCCAATTGGCTCTGCGACCGTACTGAAAAGCAGTTATAGCTGAGGGCAATACCCATGCTGTTGAATGAATCAAGAGGAGAATATGTGAATGACTCGACTCAAATGCCTTCTGCGCTTCCTGGTTCAACTGATGAAATAGGGGGAGTGGCTCCCCTGTGACACCTAGTGGCAATATGTAAAACTGCAACTCCGTTTTTTTTTATTGTTTGAAAATGACAATGAAGAAATTGCAGAATATAACAGAATTTGAATTCCTCAAATAATATTTATATTGAAGAGCAATTTTCAATAAATGCTTTTTGTATAAAAGTATAACTGCTGTACATTTGTATTGGTGTAGTATGGAGTACAGTAGCGACACTAGTATTATGCTGGTTAGCTGAGACATGTCTGTGTTGTCTCTCCCCATGCAGGTGGACAGTAGTTCTCAGGGCTTCATCAGGGTCCAAGCCCCTCAGTTCTCTAAGGTCTCCATGGCTGTCCAGCTGACTGAAGAGTTGCAGGCATCTGATGTCCTCAGCCGCTTTCTCAGCCAGGACAGGTAAAAACAACACCCCTCCCTCCCCCTGTCCTCCGAGGGGCACTACTGTCATCCCGTTACACTCCAAAGGCTTGCAGTCGCCTAATGATTACTCTCAGCCCACTCCCTCACACAGGGTATTCTGAGTGCAGTTAAATTACACTACAGAGACATTTACACCCTGGGTGTGTTATAACTGAGCAGCCCATGGGAACTGTTATTTCTGTGACACTGCACGGCGTGGCTCTGATTTCTCTTTATTTGTATACTGCCCTAGAAAGGCAAAACGATGCTGATTTTCATGATTTCGACTGGCTCCCGACTCCCGACACGTTCATTACCAAAGGACAGTTGGAGATCGAATTTCAATGTTGCAAATGTCGGCGAGACAGACAGCAATGTTATTACAAATCTCTGCTGTTGAAAACCAAATGCTAGTCTAAAATAAATGGGAGATAATGTCTAGATGCTTTTTACAGTGTAGCTCTAGTATATACATTGCCTGGCTGGGCTGATGAGACAGTGGATGGCGCAGTCACATGGAACAGTGTCTATAGGCATTTCAACGTCATAGATGATTTAGCCGGTACTAACTTGTGGAAGACACCAGCTGGAATGCGGTTTTAACCAATCAATGGCCAGGATTAGACCCAGCCATTGTATAAATAAGTGATAATGCACTGATGTATTATCTTATTATGAAGTAATTTGATTTGACCTACAGTGAGCTCCAAAAGTATTGGGACAGTGACCATTTTTTTTGTTTTGGCTCTGCACTCCAGCACTTTGGATTTGAAATGAGACGATGACTGAGGTTAAAGTGCAGACTGTCAGCTTTAATTTCAGGGTATTTTTATCCATAACTGGTGAACCATTTAGAAATTGCTGCACTTGTTGTACATAGTTGTTGTACATAGTTGACCATGCGTATTGGAACAAATTCACTTATGTGAATTAAAGTAGTGTAAAGGTAAGTATTTTGTCCCATATTCATAGCACGCAATGACTACATCAAGCTTGTTGGATGCATTTGCTGTTTGTTTTGGTTTATTTTGATTATTTTGTGCCCAATAGAAGTGAATGGTAAATAATGTATTGTGTCATTTTGGAGGCACTTTTATTGTAAATAAGAATAGAATATGTTTCTAAACACTTCTACATGTATGTGGATGCTACTATGATTACGGATAATCCTGAATGAATCGTGAGAAAGTTACAGATGCACTAATACCATACCCCCAAGACATGCTAACCTCTCATCATTATAATAACAGGGGAAGTTAGCATTTTTTTGGGGGGGTATGATATTTGTCCCAATACTTTTGGTACCCTAAAATGGGGAGACTATGTACAAAAATGTATTTCTAAATGGTTCACCCGATATGGATGAAAATACCCTCAAATGAAATCAGATAGTCTGCGCTTCAAAGTGCTGGAGTACAGAGTACCAACAACAAAAAATGGGTCACTGTTCCAATACTTTTGGAGCTCACTGTATGACCCCTAAAATGCAGATACTGCACTCTGCCTTTTGTATGACTTTAAACAACTATATGGGTAATGCAAAGGCAAAGTGTAGTATCTACAATCTAAATGTGTTTATCCACCTTTTTTGTTGTTTTTCCTGTTTGACTTTGTATGGTCATTTATTTGACTTGGGTCATAGGTCAAATCAGGGGTCATGGTTGAAATGCAGAAAAAATGAATTAATAATAAGATAATACATCAGTGCATTATCGCTTATCTACCGATGACATATTTGGCTGGACAGCAAATAAACATTAAATCCATTTTTCTCAGTTTCCCTGTTTGCGTAGTTACTGCTCTTTGCAGTGAAAACATGGTGGCACAAAGCCAAAGTGCAGTAACTTCACTTACTGCTGTTTGCCTTGGTTTTTACTTGGATTTTGTAGTTACTGCAAATGTCACACTCCATTTTCTCTGAAACGGAACATAATTGAACCAGAACACTTGGTCACAAGATTAAACAGATACTAGAAAACCTGATTTCAGTCTTAACTAAATTTTGACCAAAAGTGTAGTTACTGCATTTTGCCTTTGTAGGGAAGTATAAAACTCAACTGTTTTGGAATGTTACTCTATTTGTAATTTGGTTTTTTTGTTTATCCCTCAGTATGTTGTCTGTGTGTGTGTGTTCTAGCTCTGTGTCTGTGAAGAGAGAAGATCTGTGCCTTTATGAAATCGGAGGGAATATCCGTAAGTACAAAGTCATTTAACACACAAACCATCTCATATATCTTAGGTGGCATTTCTAGTTTCTCAAAAGGGATGATTCTATTACAAAGTATTATCTGTAAAAAAGAAAAAGGGGGGGGGGGGAGAAAAGCAAAATGTCAACATCCTGCAGTAGACTGTATTCAGACCATATTCTGCTGTAAATTCATAGTAGTACCATCCAGTAAGTCATTAAAGATGTTTTAAGGACATGGTTCAAATCCCACCTCCCCTTAATTGGAGCCAGTTTGCTACAACAGGAAAATGCAGCAACAGGAAATGTGAATTATTATGAGTATTATAATTAGTGGACTTTTGTAGGGGTTGATACAGGGAAAATCAAATCAGAAATGTCAAAGTAGGAATTACAAACTCCAGAAGCCTCTTTTTAAACCTCAAATACACTACAAGTTTTGAATTTCCTCATGCAACAGGGTGACCAAATTTAAGATCCTAGATCCTGTCTGTATGTCAGACGTGACCTGATTTTAGTTCTTTGCTGTGTGTTGTTCCTGAACAGAGGAGCGCTGCCTGGATGAGGAGACCTATATGAAAGACCTGTTGGAGCTCAACCCCAGTGCAGAGTGGTTCATCAAGTGCATCCAGAGATAGGATATCTGACTGCTCACACCCTGCAAGGAGAACGGACGGGGGTACCGCAAGAGAAACTGTTTTCTGTCTACTTCACCATGACATGCTAATGTTAAGGCTGACCACTGGACCAAAGGACAAGGTATTACAGTGTTAATGTTGTTGTCGTTTGTGGGGTTGTAGTTTTAGAATGCTACTGGAAGTTCAACTGTCAACGCATGAGGAGATGGACAGTTGTGACTGAGGTGAGCCACTGAACAATAATCTGTGATAGGTCTGTGTGTTGATGATGATGATGATGAGGGCAATTTACTATACCATCAAGGTCCTGGATTAGTTGATCGTAATGATCAATACAGTAAATGGTCAAAAGCCAAGAAAACAGTAGTATTATAATGGGTATAAAAATGACAAGTTTGTCAGACAACATTGTATTTACATGAAATAATAGACATGCAAGCTCTAATTAGAAACACTAATATGATTTATTTTACTCTGTAGCTCATTCTCCCTTGTAAGATGGTGAGTGCATGCCTCCCCTAACTCAAATTGTGTTTTACTGTAGTTCTTTGTAAAGGTTATATTCATTGACTCATTCCATTTCACCCAAATACTGCCCAGCGACGTCTGTAATCAGCAATGGCAGTGCTCAATATTGCAGATAAATAGACAAGTCACTAGTGTTGTGACATTTCAAAACAATTCTTCCCTGTTACTACTTTTAAATTCACTGCCAAATCATAATGTAGGGTGAGCTGAAGTGGTTAGTGATATAACACTCCTTAGTTCTCATAGAGGGTATTCTAGCCCCAGTTTGCTATTAGGCACTTATCTGTGGGGTCCCTCCTGAGCAATCCCTCTCCACTGTGACTTCTGTCCATTTCATGTTGACCATGTAGACAGAATATGACCAGTGAAAGAGACAGCCAATGAGAATCAAAGGGGTGGCGTTAAAGTCCATTTATTTAAAGGTGTTTGTTAACATCCGTTCTCAAGCCGTGGTCCTAAACTAGCATTTCAGGTCGCTTCCTAATAACATTAAAGTGTGGTTCTCAAAAGATACTTTCGATGGAGGAAACGGTTTAAAATCATTTTAAAAGTGTATGTCTGAACATTTCAATTTAGAAAGCAAAAATGATATAACCACAGATATGACTGTGCTGTATGAACTGTGCTAAACGATGTGATTTGTATACCCTCTCCCTGTCCTTATGTTGTGCTTTATACTGTAAATACGGCTGTTGAAAGATGTCCCTTTTTGTTGTTGTATACTATATGTTCTACAGCTTCTAAAATGACCACTAAACATTTTGTAAATAATTGCATAATTACTCCTTTTTGGTGTGTGTGCTCATTTGGTATAATGCAACAGACGCAGATAAATAAAAAAATGACAAAAGAAAGCAAAATTAAAAAGTTCCCCCGAAGGAGGATACTGTTTTTGTTTTGCTTGTGACTACAGGAGTAGTACATGTTTCCTTTGATGCGCCTGTACGGTGGCCTGGAGGGCTTGGCTGTAGTGGTGGAAGGGAACTTGGACACAATGAGGTGGCTGGAGCTGGCCAGACATCACTAGATCACACACAGAGGTCACCATGGCCTGTAGCTGCATCACATCTGCAGGGCACAGAGAGACACAACTCACCCATATGGAAAATATATACATGAATTAAACAATATTCTGCTGTTCTACCTGGAACTTGTAAGTAATACATATGGCAGCAAATACACTGAGAAGATTCATAGGTTCTTGTAATATCTGACATATCAACATTTAGACATAGCAGAAATGTTGCATGTGTTGTTTATACAAACATAAGAGACAAGCTAAGCCATCTAAGGTCTCATACATAGGACATACACATTTCAAAGCTCTTGAATACCACTGTCTCACATCACTTATTAAAGAAAGAAAGTCTGCCATGAGTAGGTGGAAAGGGAGAGGATGGAGTTGGTTGAAGAAGGAGAGGAGGATGAGGAGTAGAGAGCTAAAGAGGGGGAGGAGAAGGAGGAATTACTTCTATAGAAGCAGTGAATCAATTTCGTTATTAAGTGGAGATGCCTCAATCATTCTCACAACAGCACATTGGTAGCAGTATCCAGGTTTCCATTCAACCATTTCATGAGAATGAATTACCTGACACATGAAAAAAGTCACGACCGGGCTGACGGACACATGAAATGCCGGTACAATTTTATAAATGCCGACAATTTGTTCGTTCGACATGATGGGATCTTTTTGTTTTGGTCAAATTAATTATGCGAAAAATGGCGGTGGAAACGCCTATATTGATATAATAACCGTCATATCGAAATAAACTTGAAGCCACGCGAGGATATGTTCTGTGGTCCTCCCACTACGACTCGGGAAAACATGCAGTTTATTAGGATCAGATTAAATAAATCATGAGCTTGATGCTCCTTTCCAATAAATATCGAGGGTCTTATTCTGGTGACATGATGATCGGTGTTTGACTACCGTTTTACAAATACAAATAATATCGCTCTTATCCATAATATTCTCAATGAAGGTAGCCTTCCCGCACTGTATCTGCAAGCTGTTGGCTAGAGCGCAGGTACCAAGACCGGAGTGGGCATATTCGCTATATAACGCAACAGTTTTTGTGACAAAACCATCAGTTTAGTTAAAAATGCGATGTGAAACCCATTTAAATAGTATTTTTCATTTGGTACATGGGAATTTAACAGCAAAAGTTATTTTTATGTGCACTACGTCATCACGCACCGCATTTTATCCACAAAAAAAGTCACTTTGATGTGGTGCGAAAATGCGCATATTGTTTTATAGAGATTTTTGAATGTTCGCATGAAAAGCTGTTGCAAATTGGATGGAAACCTAGCTAGTGACAAATATCAAAGCTTGGCTGGCTTTGGTTAAAACCATGAATGGAAGACCAAGGGCATAGCTGTATATAAATCAACTATCCAGTAGGTGGTGCTGCCCAGCCTTAACCATGAAAACTCAAACCTGAAAATGTATAGTAATGCTCATGTTTTTGACTTATAAAAACAATGTGAAACCTATATGGAAATAATTCATTTTGTCGAGGTTACATTGTCAGAACATACACACTTTTATTATAATATTCATAGATGACTGATATAATTAATATATTCTGCCTCAAATATGTCCCAATCATGTATTCAATTGTGTATGTCATATAAGGAATATACTGTAAGTCAACACATATACAAATACACCATTGACATATAAGGACAAATATACAAAATCTTACCAGATACTATTTAATTACATTCATTATTCGATTTTTGTAATCATTATTTTCTTCTGCCACACAAGATTCTTATTTGTTTTTCATGATTATTTTCCACATGGCGACATGGTTCAGTCTTTGAAAGTTGGATAAAGTGTACACTAGAGGGTTAAAGTGAGTGAGCTTTGTGCAGCAAGTTTACCTTTACTGTTGCTTCTTTTCCACTGCGTCATCCAGAATCCTTGTAATGTTATATTCTTAAAAATGAGTGATTTCTTTTCGAGAGTCAAATAAAACAGAAATGTCAAGAATGTGCTGTCAGCAAGGTTACATATGGTGCAATTTACAGTGCAATTTGAGAATCATTTGCGATTATGTTGAACAACAAATATGAACTCACAGCTGGAATCTGGAGAGGCTTTTTGGCCATCCCACCATATGTCACTAATGTTGCCCCATCACTGTGAGGGCATTCAAAAAGAGGGATTAGCTTTCACAGAGAATCAGTCCTTTCAAAGCCTAAATTAACATGATGGATTACATTATTTATGCAGACCATGTTGCAGTAAAGATTTTGGCTAGAAACCCCCCTCAGAAACCTACCAAAGACTAGAGAGGACAAGTCCACCACTCCGGCCTCCCACACAGTTCAAACCCAGGATGGGCTTTGGGAGCTCCTAAAATGGCAATACATTAGTGTAGTCTACAATTGACTGTTGGAACGAAGCCAATACCTCTAATCTCATCATACATTTGATGGTGTATCTATTCTCTTACCTGAATTACGTTATCCAGACCCAGACATTGCAGCTCTTCTTCAGTGATAACAAAATCAGCTCCCATCGATTTTAGTTCCTCCTCCAACTCTTGTCTATTGGGTCTGAGAGAAAACATGAAAAATGTACTCATTGAATTTGAATATGAATACTATTGTTATGTTCTGGGTCGATACTAGACAGAGTCCCCACCTGTCTCTGATGACGTTGATGGTCTTCACCCCCAAGGCAGCAGCTATTTGAATGACAGCCTGACCCACTGCACTGTTGGATCCATTCTGTATCACAGTGGCCCCTGCAAACAATGAATAAATGATTGAATGAAGTAATTATTTATTCATGAGTTAATACTTGTTTACTGCTTATAAAGCACCATTTCATCAAAAGTTTCACACTTGAGTAACAGTAGCTTGTACAGGCAACAAGAATGGACCAAAAGGACAGTGTCCCACATAAATAATGTTTATCGAACTACTGTTGTCTACCTGGTTTGAGTGTAACAAAGTCCTGCAGCATCCTGTAGGCAGTGCAGGGGTTCACCCCAATGGTAGCAGCCCCCAGCAGAGGGATGTCCTTGGGGACCTGGAGAAGGTCATCAGCCTCACACACTGCCTCTGTCCTCCATGTACCTTTAAACAGAACCCCACCCAAACGCTGTCTCACAATGATGATGTCATGTCCCACAACACAAATACAACAAGTAGTTTGAGACTCTTGTCTCAATCATTTCTTATCACTAGGTCTTGGTCAGGGTAAAACCGAAGGTATCCACATGGCCCTCCCACCACTGTGGTTTTATAGACAGAAGAGGAATGTACTGTAGTACTGATGTACTGTTTTCTCACCAAAGCCGGCATCCCATGGTATGGCCCAGTCTCCTGGTCTCAGAGAGGTGACCTTCCTACCAACCTCCACCACCTCCCCCACTCCCTCATTCCCACCCACAGCAGGAAACACTGGAAGGATCGGGTATGTGCCTGTGGATTACAATGCAAATAACTGTTTTATACCCTGTGTAGTCTTGAAAACCCGACCCCAAGGCAACACCAGTGGGAGGCGAACTGAATGTCTAGAGAGAATCTATGGTAACACGAGGTAACCGGAGCCAGACTCCAGCACCTTATGGGTGCAAAAGGAAAAGTAGGATAATAAGTAGGATAAACCAAGGTTATGCCAAATTTAGGGTTGTGGTTGAGGCTGGGGTTAGGGTTGAACCGGGATATGGACATGAAGCTAGGGTTAGGGTTGTGGTTGAGGCTGGGGTTAGGGTTGTGGTTGAGGCTGGGGTTAGGGTTGAACCGGGATGTGGACATGAAGCTAGGGTTAGGGTTGTGGTTGAGGCTGGGGTTAGGGTTGTGGTTGAGGCTGGGGTTAGGTTTGAACTGGGACATGGACATGAAGCTAGGGTTAGTGTTGTGGTTGAGGCTGGGGTTAGGGTTGAATCAGGATCTCAACATGAAGGTAGGGTTAGGGTTGTGGTTGAGGCTGGGGTTAGGGTTGTGGTTGAGGCTGGGCTTAGGTTTGAACTGGGACATGGACATGAAGCTAAGGTTAGTGTTGTGGTTGAGGCTGGGGTTAGGGTTGAATCGGGATCTCAACATGAAGGTAGGGTTAGGGTTGTGGTAGAGGCTGGGGTTAGGGTTGTGGTTGAGACTGGGGTTAGGTTTGAACTGGGACATGGACATGAAACTAGGGTTAGTGTTGTGGTTGAGGCTGGGGTTAGGGTTGAATCGGGATCTCAACATGAAGGTAGGGTTAGGGTTGTGGTTGAGGCTAGGGTTAGGGTTGTGGTTGAGGCTGGGGTTAGGGTTGAACCGGGATCTCAACATGAAGGGTTGTGGTTGAGGCTGGGGTTAGGGTTGAACCTGTATGTGGACATGAAGCTAGGGTTAGGGTTGTGGTTGAGGCTGGGGTTAGGGTTGAACCTGTATGTGGACATGAAGCTAGGGTTAGGGTTGTGGTTGAGGCTGGGGTTAGGGTTGAACCTGTATGTGGACATGAAGCTAGGGTTAGGGTTGTGGTTGAGGCTGGGGTTAGGGTTGAACCTGTATGTGGACATGAAGCTAGGGTTAGGGTTGTGGTGGAGGCTGGGTTTAGGGTTGAACCTGTATGTGGACATGAAGCTAGGGTTAGGGTTGTGGTTGAGGCTGGGGTTAGGGTTGAACCTGTATGTGGACATGAAGCTAGGGTTAGGGTTGAGGCTGGGGTTGAACCGGGATGTGGACATAAGCCTAATGTAACCCTAGCCCTGTTCAACCACCTCTACATGCTTTATTCTTAGTTATTATGAAGTGTTACCAAATATCTTAAAGATACAGTCTTGATTAACTGACTATCTATCATGTACTATTGATTCATGCAGTATGAATGTTACCTTGTAGCATGTTAATATCAGCTGGATTCACTGGTGCTGCCAACATCCTCAGTCTGACACTGTGTTGACCCAGGGCTGGCAAGGACATCTCCTCCATTCTATTATATGGACAATAACACAATCATGTAAATTAGAAATTGCCATCCACATTGATGTTTATGTGTTTCTTTATTCATATTGAGGAAACGTTTCCAGCTACAGTTAGGTAGCAATGATAAAGAGTTAAAACTGGGGAAACAGCACATGGCCATAATGTCTTTGACAATCTTTTTATATATTTTTCAATTCACTTTGGGGCTATTTTTGTCACGACTTCCGCCGAAGTCGGCTCCTCTCCTTGTTCGGGCGGCGTTCGGCGATCGACGTCACCGGCTTTCTAGACATTGCCGCTCCATTTTTCATATTCCCATTTGTTTTGTCTTGTTCCATACACACCTGGTTTTCATTCCCTAATCACACTGAATGTATTTAGTCCTCTGTTCCCCTCCATGTCTTTGTGTGAAATTGTTTTGATGTTATGTGGGTATTGTTACACGCCAGACTTTTGTTTATGTTCCGTGTTTTGGGCACGTTATATGTACTTATGTGCTTTCGTTTGAACCGGAATAAAAAGTGCGCCTGTTAACTACACTCTGCTCTCCTGCACCTGACTTCGCCTCCAGTACACACCCTTAACAGAATTTCACACGTACCATGGAGTCAGCAGGAGCAGGTACCCCGGTTAGAGGAGTCGAGGAGTGTGTCCAGGAACACTCTGCAATGTTACATCATCTTGGTGCCAAGATGGATCGCGTTGTCCAGACCATGGACCGCTGGGAGAGACAGGAAGTCTCTCCAGTGCCTCGACCAGCACAACCGGGGTTACCTCTACCCGTCCCGGCCGGAGCGAGTCCCAGTGGGATGCGTCTCTCCCTTCCCAGAGAGTATAATGGGACGGCAGCACAGTGCCAGGGGTTCCTATTACAACTGGACCTCTACCTGGCCACCGTTCACCCAGCTCCCTCGGGAAGGGAGAGAGTGTCCGCCCTCGTCTCATGACTCTCGGGGAGAGCTCTGGAGTGGGCAAACGCCGTGTGGGGAGAAGGTGACGCGGCATTGGACCACTTCAAGGAGTGAAATGGAACGGCTCTTCCATTTAAAGCAGGGGACGAGGAGCGTCCAGGAGTTCGCCCTGGAATTCCGGACCTTGGCCGCCGGAGCAGGCTGGAATGACAGGGCCCTCATCGACCACTATCGATGCAGCCTGCGTGAGGATGTCCGACGTGAGCTGGCCTGCAGGGATGCCACCATCACCTTTGACCAACTGGTGGATTTGTCCATCCGGTTGGATAACCTGCTGGTCACCCGCAGACGTCCAGAGGGGGCTCTGTCGGTTCCATCTTCCAGCACCCCCGCTCCGGTGCCCATGGAGTTGGGAGGGGATGCGCGTAGGGAGGCTGGAGGAGGGGCCATCACGTGCACCATCTGTGGCCGCAGAGAGCACACTGCCGGTCAGTGCCGTGTCGGTCCCTCTGGGAGTCGAGGCAGCAGGCAGGGCACTCTGGCGTCACCCCAGGTGAGTCTGCACCACACTCATCCAGAGTCCTCTGTTGACCACCTGTTTGTACCTGTTTGTTTCCCTGAGTTTTCCCCGCATTCCCAGCATAAGGTGCTCATCGATTCAGGAGCAGCTGGGAATTTTATAGACAGAGCGTTAGCCCTTAGTTTAGGGATCCCCATTATTCCTGTAGTTAGACCTTTCCCGGTACACGCTGTGGATAGTCAACCATTAGGGTCTGGGCTAATCAGGGGTCACGAGGAGAGAATCAGTCTCTTCCTCATTCACTCTCCTGCGTTTTCCGTGGTACTAGGCCTTCCCTGGTTGGCTCATCATAACCCCACCATTTCCTGGCAACAGAGGGCTCTCACGGTGTGGTCGCGAGAGTGCTCGGGGAGGTGTGTAGGGGTTTCCGTTGGTGCTACCACGGTGGAAAGTCCAGACCAGGTCTCCACCGTTTGCATCCCCCCAGAATATGCCGATTTGGCTCTCGCCTTCCGTAAAAAAAGGCTACTCAAGTACCACCTCATCGATGGGGTGATTGTGTGATAAATCTCCTGGCAGACACTGCGTTTCCCAGGAGTCACGTGTATCCCCTGTCGCATCCCCTGGTGGCTATGGAGACATATGTCTCTGAATCCCTGCGTCAGGGGTACATTCGGTCCTCCACTTCACCCGCCTCCTTGAGTTTGTTTTTTGTGAAGAAGAAGGATGGAGGTCTGCGCCCGTGCATTGACTATAGAGGTCTCAATCAAGTCACGGTAAGGTACAGTTACCCGCTACCTCTTATCACCACGGCGATTGAGTCAATGCATGGGGCGCGCTTCTTCAGTAAACTGGATCTCAGGAGTGCGTATAACCTGGTGCGTATCCGGGAGGGAGACGAGTGGAAGACAGCGTTTAGTACCACCACAGGGCATTATGAGTACCTCGTCATGCCGTACGGGTTGATGAATGCTCCATCAGTTTTCCAATCCTTTGTAGATGAGATTTTCAGGGACCTGCATGGGCAGGGTGTAGTGGTGTATATTGATGACATTCTGATATACTTCGCTACACGCGCCGAGCATGTGTCCTTGTTGTGCAGGGTACTTGGACGACTGTTGGAGCATGACCTGTACGTCAAGGCCAAGAAATGCCTGTTCTTTCAGCAGGCCGTCTCCTTCCTAGGGTATCGCATTTCCACATCAGGGGTGGAGATGGAGAGTGACCGTTTTGCAGCCGTGCGTAATTGGCCGACTCCCACCACGGTAAAGGAGGTGCAGCGATTTTTAGGGTTTGCCAATTACTACCGGAGATTTATCCGGGGTTTTGGCCAGGTGGCTACTCTCATTACCTCACTGCTGAAGGGGGGTCCTGTACGGTTGCAGTGGTCGGCTGAGGCGGACAGTGCTTTTGGGCAGCTAAGAGCTCTGTTTACTTTGGCTCCCGTGCTGGCCCATCCGGATCTCTCTTTGGCGTTCATAGTGGAGGTGGACATGTCCGAGGCTGGGATAGGAGCCGTGCTCTCACAGCGCTCGGGTACGCCACTGAAACTCCGCTCCTGTGCTTTCTTCTCGAAGAAGCTCAGCCCGGCAGAGCATAACTATGATGTGGGGGACCGGGAGTTGTTGGCTGTGGTTAAAGCGTTGAAGGCATGGGGACATTGGCTTGAGGGGGCTAAACACCCTTTCCTCATCTGGACTGACCACCGCAACCTGGAGTACATCCGGGCAGCGAGGAGACTGAATCCTCGTCAGGCAAGGTGGGCCATGTTCTTTATCCGTTTTGTGTTTATCCTGTGCTACAGACCAGGTTTCCAGAATATGAAGGCAGACGCACTGTATGACACAGAGGAGCGGCCCTTGGATCAGACTCCCCATACTCCTGCCTGGTAGCGTCGGTCATGTGGGAGCTGGATGCGGACATTGAGCAGGCGTTGCGTACAGAGCCCGCTCCCCTCCAGTGTCCCTTTGGTCGTATGTATGTTCCATCTGCTGTCCGTGACCAGTTGATCTATTGGGCCCACACGTCACCCTCCTCTCGTCATCCGGGGATCGGTCGGACGGTGCGCTGTCTGACTGGGAAGTACTGGTGGCCCACCTTGGCAAAGGACGTGAGGGTTTATGTTTCCTCCTGCTCAGTGTGTGCCCAGTATAAGGCTCCGAGATACCTGCCCAGAGGTAAGCTACATGCCTTACCCGTTCCACAACGACTTTGGTCACACCTGTCAGTGGATTTCCTAACCGATCTTCCTCTTTCACAGGGAAACACTACAATCCTGGTCGTTGTGGATCATTTCTCTAAGTCCTGTCGTGTCCTCCCTCTGCCCGGTCTTCCTACGACCCTACAGACTGAAGAAGCCCTGTTTACTCACGTCTTCCGGCACTACGGGGTGCCTGAGGATATAGTGTCTGATCGGGGTACCCAATTTACGTAGAGAGTCTGGAAGGCGTTCATGGAACGTCTGGGGTCTCGATCAGCCTCACCTCGGGTTTTCACCCCGAGAGTAACGGGCAGGTAGAGAGAGTCAACCAGGATGTGAGCAGGTTTCTGCGGTCCTATTGCCAGGACCGGCCGGGGGAGTGGGCGACGTTCGTGCCCTGGGCCGAGATGGCGCAGAACTCGCTTCGCCACTCCTCCACTAACCTCTCCCCCTTACAGTGCGTATTGGGGTACCAGCCGGTTCTGGCGCCGTGGCATCAGGGTCAGACCGAGGCTCCTGTGGTGGATGACCGATTCAGGCGCGCGGAGGAGACATGGGAGGCCTTGGAAAATTTGGCCATAGGCTCTCATCGACATTACAATAAATATTCTCAATGTTTATGCACCTGGGATTTTTTTGGGGGGCAAGGCAAACTCGACTTGAGTGGGTTGAGCCACTGATGTTATCTTCCTGTCCGGTCTTGTGCCCCCTTGGGCTCGTGTGGTGGGGGAGATCTTCTCTGCCTCGTCTCATGGTAGTAAGTTTGTGGTCTGTTGATATCCCTCTGGTGTTGTGGGGGTTATACTTTGACAAAGTGGGTGGGGTTTTATCCTGCCTGGTTGGCCCTATCCAGGGGTATCTTCAGACAGGGCCACAGTGTCCCCCGACCCCCCTGTCTCAGTCTCCAGCATCTATGTTCCAATTGTCTATGTGCCTGAGGGCTACAGTCATTCTGTCCTACCTGGTGTTTTTCTCCTGTATTATCTGGTGTCCTGTGTGATCTTAAGTAATAGCCCTCTAATTCCCCCATCTCTCTCTCACTCCTCCCGAAGGAGCTGAGCCCTAGGACCATGCCTCAGGACTACCTGGCCTGATGACTCCTGGCTGTCCCCATCCCCAGTCCACCTTGTCGTGCTGCTGATCCAGTTTCTACTGTTCTGCCTGCGGTTATGGAACCCTGTCCTTTTCACCGGATGTGCTACCCTATTCTCTCTCTCCCTCTCTCCCTCTCTCCCTCTCTCCCTCTCTCCCTCCCTACATGCTCGGCTATGAAAAGCCAACTGATATTTACTACTGAAGTGCTGGCCTGTTGGACCCTTTATAACCACTGTGATTATTATTTGACCATGCTAGTTCTATGAACGTTTGAAAATAACCTCTCTTGACATCTTGATGAACGATCTGGCCTTAATGGCCATGTACTCTTATAATCTCCACCGGCACAGCCAGAAGAGGACAGGCCACCCCTCAGAACCTGGTTCCTCTTTAGGATTTTCCTAGCCACCGTGCTTCTACATTTGCATTGCTTGCACTTTGGGGTTTTAGGCTGGGTTCTGTACACGATCTTTGTGACAATCGGTTGATGTAAAAAGCTTTATAAATACATCTTGATTGATTGATTGAAGTGGATTTAACAGCTGACATCAATAAGGGATCATAGCTTTCGCAAGGATTCACCTGGTCAGTCTATGTCATGGAAAGTTTTTCCTAAAGTTTTGTTCACCCTGTGTACATATGAGGTGGGTAAAACAGTAGGTAAACATTATTAAAGTGACCAGTGTTCAATGACTATGTACATAGGGCAGCAGTCTCTAAGGTGCAGGGTTGAGTACCGGGTTGTAGCCGTCTAGTAACAGTGACTAAAGTTCAGGGCAGGGTACTGGTCAGAGGCCGGCTGGTGGTGACTATTTAACTGGAGATAGAAGCTGTTTTTCAGTCTCTTGGTCCCAGCTTTAATGTACATATACTGTCTCCGCCTTTCAGATGGAAGCGGGGTGAACAGGCTGTGGCTCGGGTGGCTGAGGTCCTTGATGATCTTCTTGGCCTTTCTGTGACACCGGGTGCTGTAGATGTCCTGGAGGGCAGGCAGTGTCTCCCTGGTGATGCGTTGGGCTGACCGCACCACCTTCTGGAGAGCCCTGCGGTTTTGGCCGGTGCAGTTGCCGTACCAGGCGGTGATACAGCCCGACAGGATGCTCGCAATGGTGCATCTGTAGAAGTTTGTGAGAGTCTTGGGGGCCAAGCCACATCTCTTCATCCTCCTGAGGTTGAAGAGGCGCTATTGTCTGTATAGAGAAACCATTTCAGGTTGTCAGTGATGTGCACGCCAAGGAACTTGAAGCTTTCACCCTCTCCACTGGGCCCCGTTGATGTGGGATGGGGGGTGTGCTCCCTCTGCTGTCTCCTGAAGTCCACGATCAGCTCCTTCGTTTTGTTGACATTGAGGGAGAGGTTATTTTCCTGGCAGCACTCCGCCAGGGCCCTCACCTCCTCCCTGTAGGCTGTCTTGTCATTGTTGGTAAATAGGCCTACCACTGTTGTGTCATCTGCAAACTTTATGACTGAGTTGGAGACGTGTGTGGCCACCTTATGACCTGGCGAAATTCTGCACGTAGCCTTCACCGTGCTACCACTTTAAGAGCGCACCAGCAGTCAGGAAGGAGGAAATAGAGAGAGCTCCTCCTGCTCTCTGTGTGAAGCGCTCGGTTGGCGCGCATTTTGACAGTGTGTGGAACTCTGCAGAAGTCAGAAGTCTATATTCAGCTTGCTTAGTTGTAAAGTCGATCCGCCGGTGTTACCGCTTTAGGTTGTGGTTGTAATATTTTGGGACCGCTCCTGTCATTGTTCGCATGGAGTAGTAGCATCATTGTTGCGAAGCTTTGAAAAACAAACCATCAGGTGTATCAGACGGACAGAAAGTGCAATTGCAAGCCTGAAGTCAACTGCTCGGAACACCCCCTCTCTCCCTTACTCTCACTTCCCCTCTATTGCTCCAGTGCTTTACTCTGCAGCAGACTTTCTTTTTTTGTCAGGGCGCTCCCTTTGATGTTTAGTGTCGTTAGACTGTTAGTCCCCTGCCAGTTGTATTTGGTGTGACATTTTAGTTAAGAGAGTTTCCGTGAGAGTTATTGTTTATTGTTGTTTGAACTGTATTGATTTTGTGTGGGACTATTTACATTTGGCCGAGAAGATTTTTTTTATTTTAAGGCCTTTGCACTCCTCCCCTGGGAGGTAATACAGATTATTACAAATAATTTTATGTTGATGACTGGGTTCTTGTCAATTGCTTCTATGAAGTTGCAGTTAAATTGCTCTGACATTAAAATTGTATGAGGTATTATTGATTACCCCTGTGCTGTGACGTGTGTCTGGCTACCTGGCAAACAGGCAGTGTTGCCAACTTAGCAACTTAGCAACTTTGTCGCTATATTTAGCGAGTATTCAGACCCCTCTAGCGACACATTTTCCAAAAATCGACTAGCGACAAATCTAGCGACTTTTTCTGGTGTTATTGGAGACTTTTGGACACTCTGACGAGCAACGGGTGCTGCCGTGGGCCCCACCGCCGTCCCAAAGCACTCACAGGCGGCCCAGTTCTCGCGCAGCAGTCCCTCCCAGCTGCAGTCAGAGCAGGAGATGTTCACCCCTCCACGTCCAGACTGCAAATGAATCGCGCATGCGGGAAGCAGCTGCTGGCTGATCCCGCCCTGGCTTACATTCAGGGCGGGATGTAAATGTAAAATGTTCTTTGTCTAAAATAGATCACTGCACAAAAATAAATCACTGCATTTGACTCACACAGCCTCAGTCACTTACTCACCTTGTCCACTGTGTGTGTGCCTCTCTGTGACATAAGCTAAACATCTAGCTGGCTAGCTCATCATGTCTCAGTCTAAACTGTACACTCAAAAATAAAGGAGTGGGAATCAAACCCTGAATTCAAAGGCTGGTTAAATCCGTTTATTGGAGATGATACACGGGCATACTGCCTGTATTGTAAGGCTGATTTCTACGCCAAACTTTGTTAAGAAAAAAACACATGACAACTGAAAAACATACTCAAAAGGCAAAGCCTTATAACAGTTCCACCCAAAACAAGCTGCCATTTATGGTAAAAAAAATGTACTCTGCAAAAAAGGCTGAGGCCACCATGGCATTAGCTATCGCTGAACACTGTTCCATGCTGGCATATGTGATCACAGTGGAGAAGCATGTAGAGCTCCTTTCTCAGACTCCACTGCTGCTACCCACTTCAAAATGCACAGGACAAAGTGCACAGAAATGATTAATGGTGTTCTAGCACCATACTTTCTGAAAACGTTGGTCGCAGACGTGGGTGACCAGCGTTTCAGCCTCCTCCTCGATGAGTCCACGGATGTAAGTGTTTCTAAGTATCTGGGGGTTGTGATAAGGTACTTTAGTGACACCAAGCAGCCAATTGTATCAACATTTCTGGGGCTTGTTGAGTTGGAGGGAAGAGATGCCAAATCTATAGCCCGTGCTGTCGTGGCTTTCCTCGAGAAGTGTTGTCTTAAAAAAGAGAAACTCCTGGGGTGTCACAGTTGTCGTAGGGTTTAGTGGACCAAGACGCAGCGGGGAAATGTGCACTCATCTTCTTTTTATTTAAATGGACAAAGAAGGTAAACCAAAATAAATACGTACACAAAAAACAACCACAAATAACAGGCCGATAAGGTACAGAGCTATACACAGCACAATCTCCCACAAAACACTAAAACAAACACATACCTATATATAGGACCCTCAATTAGAGGCAACTAGAAAACACCTGTCTCCAATTGAGAGTCCAATCCCCAATTAACTAAGCATAGATATACAAAATACTAGACTAAACATAGAAATACATAACCATAGAACATTGCCCAAAACCCGGAATAATAAATCAAACACCCTACTAAACACACAACCACGCCGAACCACATAAAACAAATACCCCCTGCCACGTCCTGACCAAACTACAATAACAAATAACCCCTATTACTGGTCAGGACGTGACAGTACCCCCCCCCCCAAAGGTGCAGACCCCGGATGCACCTCACACAAATAAACAAAATCACCCCAAAACAAAAATAAATCCCCTAAACTAAAGGGAGGGAAGGGAGGGTGGCTGCCGTCAACGACGGCTCCTGTGCTACACCCCCCCCTCCCCAACCAACCTATACTGGAGGTGGCTCAGGCTCAGGTCTATTACCCCCACCCAACCTGTCCACCCCTGCTGAATGCTCAGGGCTGTAGAGTGTCTCTGGTAGCTCCGGACTGTAAGCCGACTCTGGAAGCTCCAGACTGTAGGCAGACTCACTCGATTCCGGACTGTAGGCAGACTCACTCGGTGCCGGACTGTAGGCAGACTCACTCGGTGCCGGACTGTAGGCAGACTCACTCGGTGCCGGACTGTAGGCAGACTCACTCGGTGCCGGACTGTAGGCCGTCTCACTCGGTTCCGGACTGTAGGCCGTCTCACTCGGTTCCGGACTGTAGGCCGTCTCACTCGGTTCCGGACCGTAGGCCGACTCACTCGGTTCCGGACCGTAGGCCGACTCACTCGGTTCCGGACCGTAGGGCGACTCACTCGGTTCCGGACCATAGGGCGACTCACTCGGTTCCGGACCGTAGGGCGACTCTGGGAGCTCCGGACCGTAGGGCGACTCTCCTGGTTCCGGACAGTGGGCCGTCTCTCTTGGTTCCGGACACTCTGGACGAGGCACTGTTGCCGGATACTCTGGACGAGGCACTGTTGCCGGAAGTTCTGGACGAGGCACTGTTGCCGGAAGTTCTGGACGAGGCACTGTTGCCGGAAGTTCTGGACGAGGCACTGTTGCCGGAAGTTCTGGATGAGGCACTGTCGCCGGAAGCTCGGGACTGGGCTGACGCACTGTAAGCCTGATGCGTGGGGCTGGTAGTGGAGGTACCAGACTGGGGACACGCACCTCAGGGCTAGTGCGTGGAGCAGGAACAGGACGTACTGGACTGGGCTGATGCACTGGAAGCCTAGTGTGTGGGACTGGTACTGGAGGTATCAGACTAGGGACACGCACCCCAAGGCTAGTGCGAGGAGCGGGAACAGGACGTACTGGACTGGGCTGACGCATTGGAAGCTTAGTGCGTGGGGCTGGTACTGGAGGTATCAGACTAGGAACACACACACTAAGGCTA
Source organism: Salmo trutta (assembly GCF_901001165.1). Classification (NCBI taxonomy): domain Eukaryota; kingdom Metazoa; phylum Chordata; class Actinopteri; order Salmoniformes; family Salmonidae; genus Salmo; species Salmo trutta. The sequence goes on from NC_042957.1 coordinate 30,457,707, forward strand.
GTGCGAGGAGCGGGAACAGGACATACTGGACTGGGCTGACGCACTGGAAGCTTAGTGCGTGGGGCTGGTACTGGAGGTATCAGACTAGGGACACACACACTAAGGCTAGTGCGAGGAGCGGGAACAGGACGTACTGGACTGGGCTGACGCACTGGAAGCCTAGTGCGTGGTGCTGGTACTGGAGGTATCAGACTGGAGGCACGCACTTCAAGGCTAGTGCGAGGAGCGGGAACAATACATCCTGGACTGGGCTGATGCACTGGAAGCCTAGTGCGTGGTGCTGGTACTGGATATACCGGGCCGTGGAGACGCACTGGCGGTCTCGATCGCACCTCCTGCACAACCCGTCCTGGCTGGATGGAACTAGTAGCCCTGCACAAGCGAAGTGCTGGCACAGGGCGAACTGGGCTGTGCAGGGGCCTGATGGTTGCCGTGCATAGAGCGGGCGGAGGGTAGCCTGGACCTAGGAGGCGCACCGGTGACCAGATGCGCTGCGCAGGCATCCTCCCTCCAGGCTGGATGCCCACTCTAGCACGACACTTGCGAGGGGCTGGGATCACTCGCACCGGACTGTGCGTGCGTATGGGCGAGATCGTGCGCACTTCCGCATACTCCGGCGCTCTCTTCTCCACCTGCTTCCCATAAAAAGCACGGGGAGCTGGCTTAGGTCTACTGCCTGGCCCAGCCAAACTACCCGTGTGCCCCCCCAAAAAAATTTATTGGGGGTGCCTCTCCGGCTTCCTAGCCAGACGTATTCCCCAGTAGCGTTCCCGGTCTTCACCAGACTTCCTCCATGGGCCCTCTCCGGCCAAAATCTCTTCCCACGTCTAAAACTCCCAATAGTCTATATAATTCTCTCGTTGCTCCTTACCCCGCTGCTTGGTCCTTGGTTGGTGGGAGATTCTGTCACGGTTGTCGTAGGGTAAAGTGGACCAAGACGCAGCGGGGAAATGTGCACTCATCTTCTTTTATTAATCGGACAAAGAAGGTGAACCAAAACAAACACGTACACAACAAAAACACAACGACGAATAACAGGCCGGTAAGGCAACAAAGCTATACACAGCACAATCTCCCACAAAACACTAAAACAAACACATACCTATATATAGGACCCTCAATCAGAGGCAACTAGAAAACACCTGCCTCCAATTGAGAGTCCAATCCCCAATTAACTAAGCATAGAAATACAAAATACTAGACTAAACATAGAAATACATAACCATAGAACATTGCCCAAAACCCGGAATAATAAATCAAACACCCTACTAAACACACAACCACCCTGAACCCACATTAAACAAATACCCCCTGCCACGTCCTGACCAAACTACAATAACAAAATAACCCCTATTACTGGTCAGGACGTGACATGGGGATAGGGACTGACAATGCCTCTGTTATGACGGGAATTAACAATGGGGTCCATAAAGTGCTGAAGGAGGAGTATGGCCACAAATATCTGGTTCTTATTCGCTGTGTGTGCCACTCTCTGCAGCTTGCTCATTTGTAGTTCTAAACATATTTAGGGTGTTTTTTTACTCACTTTTTGTCTCTCCCACAACGTTGTTCCTCTCTCCTACAGCGTCAATCACAATTATATGCACATGGCCAATTATGCAAATTAGGCGATGACTTCATTTAGCGACTTCTAGCGACTTTTAGGACAGCCAATAGCTACTTTCCTTACTGAGGAGTTGGCAACACTGCAGGCTACACTCAGTCTCTTCTGCAGATGTGTGTGTGTCTGGTAGTGGGTCTCTATCTATCCTATTCTTTTCCTTTCGGCAGGGTTAATACCTTCCTGGAGCCCGAACAAAAATCTTTATCTTTATCCTCTCTAACAATACCACTACAACCTTAAACATCTAGATGTGTAACGCAAAAGGAAACTGCACTAAAATCTAAACGTGTTCATCCAACTATCTTGGCTGTCTCATGCTGTGTGTGAAGGTATGTCATGATCAGGGATGCCTGAACTTGGAGTCCAATAGAAAACCAAGGCAAACTGCAGTAACTGCAGTCAAAACACAATGGAACAAAGCCATACATGCAGTACATGTATTTATTTATTTATTTTTACTGCTATTTGCCTTGGTTTTTACTAGGATTTTGTAGTTACTGCAAATTTGACTCTCCATTTTCTCTGAAACTGAATATAATTGAACCAGGACACTTTTTGTCACAAGAAAAAAAACATACAAAAATGAATAATATAAAATAAATGGTCACAAGATAAAAATGACACTACAGAGTCTGATTTCAGTCTTAACTAAATTTGACCAAATGTGTAGTTACTGCTGTTTTCAATTGTACAGCAGAGTACATCTATTAAAATCATAAGTCATTATAATAGTACATTACAGTATATATCATACTATATGTTTATACTTTACAAACATATATTTTCATTATGTAGTTCTCAATCTGTAGTATAAAAAAACAGTGAAGTAATTAAGTTTTAAGGATTAAGTAATAGTAAAATGTATTTTAACAAATGAGAAGACAATCATATTGAAAGTAATGTCAGCATTGCATTGTGAAAAGCAATGACTTTATATGAACATGTATTGCAATGTGAAACATGTATTTCTAGATGAAATACTGATAAGGTTTGGTGAAAAAGTGACTATGATTTTGTGTGTTGTGCTGTACTTAGTCAATTGAACATTTGCTTAGAGCTTTGAAACAAGAACCTTTTAAGGATCTGTTTTGAGCAGAACTATTTTAATTTCACAGTGAGCATCTCAAATTCCCTCTCAGATGTCTTCCAATCGACACACAGGTATGACAACATCATGTGATCCCTTACCTGACTGTGTCATACTGATGTCCGTGCTTTCTGTAGACCAGTGCTGAGCAGGAGTGGAGTTGCCGTAGAGCACCAGGGGCCAGGGTGGTTCTGCTCTCTCTCTGCCACAAGGACAGCACTCTCTCCTGGGTCAGTCTGAACAGAAGCCTCCTCATGACGATTGATGCAGCAAAGGCCACACTATGGATGAACCAGTTTTACTTCTACACTGGGCATTAACGGTACACTGCCTCCCAGTAATCTCACTTCCTTAAACCTGACAGTCCTGATAGACTGGGAGGGTGAATAAAGCATGTGTTTTCCAGTATCTCATCTCCATTGTGGTGGTGACCCTGAAACTAAATACTCCATGATTGTGTAACAGCCTTCTAAAAATCGTAAATTCCCAATGCAGCTCATATGAACGAAAGTCGGGAAAAGGTAAAGTTGTTATAGCATGGAAGACATTCGTAGAGCTGAATTGAAGGGATAGTTCACACAAATTACAAAATTACCAGTTGGTTTCCTTACCCTGTAAGAAGTCTGTGTACAAGGTATGATTTGGTTTCCAATTGCTAACGTTTTAGCATTTGTGGCACAAATCCCATTCAAGTCATGGTACAGATATTATAATTTTTCGCTCATGTCCAAATCTGAATGTGAAGCTCAACAAAGTCACTCAAAGAGGATTTGAACATGATGCACAAAAAAATGCTAATATCGGTACCATGACTTGAATGTGATTTGTGCCACAAATACTAAAACGTTATATTTGGAAACAGTGCCAGGGAAACTAAACCAAGGCATGGATTGCTTTCATACCTTGTCCATAGACTGCTTATAGTGTAAGGAACCCAATATATAATTTTGTAATTTGGGGAAACTATCCCTTTAAGCATTTATACATCATGGTATTATAAAAAATATTATATTTAAATGCACTTCCAAATCAAATTGCAAACATATCTGTTGCTTAGCATTTTATTTTCACTATTCTTCCCATTTGAGTCCAGTTCACTGTTTGCTGCAAAGATAATAGACATAGCCTACTGTAAAATAATTTATAATAAAATGTGTGTGTGTACCAGATTGATAGTAAGTGTTTCTCTGTTTCTAGAAGGTTAGGCAGAGCGGCAGACTAAGGCAGTTTCTTGTTTGAAGAAATGTTGCTAAATTAATTTATGGGAAATGAATAAGATGACATGTGGCAATCCTCAAGAGCCCGCGTGTAAGTTATAAGTCATGGTTTGACATTGTAATAAAGACGAGAAAATGATTTGAATGCCTTCAAAGCATATATTTGAAAATGCTGCTGATAGAAGAATTTCTATGTTTAAAGATAATGATAAAATAATTCTACCCTGCAACCTAACTATTAGTGATATGGTTTATGTAGCATGTATAATGAGTAACTAAAGTGTTAAACGAATGTCTAACGAGGTTGGACTAGGATAAGAGAGGAATGTGTGTGTGTGTGTTTAAGTAAAAAGTGTGGTTGACCTGCCCTAGCTTGAACTCTGAGCGTTTATGATATGATAGGGAGTACCCCTCAAGGTTTCCCTAATCTCAGAGGAATGAAACTGTCGGCTGGGTAATGATCTACAGTGTTGAGAGTTCTGGGGAAGAAGATAACTAACTCTCCTTAATGTTCGTGTGTATGTGTGTGCGTATAGAAGGAGCCTGGTATATAATATAGATGTCTTTGTATATGAACTGCAGAGCGCACTCGTGAATAAACATCTTTCACTATTGTAAGCTGGGAATTCTGTCTGTTTTATTTAAACCAGAACTTTACGAACTCTGAGTTGCAGACGGAGTATTTTAATTGAAGTTAACATTGAGAACAAAATTCTCTTAATGTTAAACAGTACAAATTCCAACCACACCATGCATACGGTATGCTACATCACATGTAGTTTAGATAGACAGGGGGCTTAAGACATACAGGAGAACAGAAGGTGATCCATAGTTCTCTAAATGAATCATGGTTGTATACTATGTCATCCTACAGGTTCCACTCACTTTAGAGGGGGTCGAGATACTTCACACTCTAAAAAAAGCTATCCAAACTCTGGGTATAAAGCTGGTTGGCTGTCTGATTCAGCATGAGGGAGAGGCTACAGTCCGGTAAGTTGTGTTTCCATGTGTTTTGGTGCTGCTGCTGTGCTTCAGGCAGTGACAGGCTTTGGTAGTCCGTGTTTAGGCTGCATTGGCTGGGCAAGTGAGGGGTTGAACCCCCTTGAACTCCAGGCCCTTGTTGAATTGAACCTCCAACACCTTAGATGCCTTGGTTATCTTCAGGTTGCGCATGCAGCCTTTGAATGAAGTGCTGGAAGTCAGGCCAAACTGCTTGAGCCCCTCTGGAAAAGGGAAAAAAGAAACAATTGATTTATGACTGTTATTTTCTGCCCCACTAAGCACATTTATGCTTCTATTTCATAAATCAGAAAGCCGATGACTGCTTGACGTTATAACTGATTATATCCTGAGGTTTAGATAGGAAGTAAATCAAACATTTCCAACATTATAGAGGAGCACGGTTTGCTACACAATATCCAGGGTCGTGTATCCAAGGTCAACTGTGTTTCAGGAGTTATACATGAAACCTGATTCCACAGGCATCCCACTGGGCACAGACACCAATTAAACGTCTATTCCACGTTGGTGCAACTTAATCTCATTGAAATGACGTGGAAACAACGTTGATTCACCAGTGTGTGCCCAGTCAAATCAAATCAAATGTTATTTTCATATGCGCCGAATACAACAGGTGTAGACCTTACAGTGAAATGCTTACTTATAAGCCCTTAACCAACAATGCAGTTTTAAGAAAAATATGTGTTAAGTAAAAAAAAAATAGACAAGTAAAAAATAAAAAAATAAAAGTAACAAATAATTAGGGAGTAGCAGTAAAATAGCGAGGCTATATACAGGGGGTACCGGTACAGAGACAATGTGCAGGGGCACCGGTTAGTCGTGGTAATTGAGGTCATATGTACATGTTCTACATGATACATTTCTAACTGAATGTTCAATGTTTGATAACGTTGCCTCTACTCATTGTGTCCTGGGTGTGAAATGCTTGGTGGGTGGTGTCCAGTGGAGAACGACTGGCCGCTCTCATTGAAGCCATGAAGTTTAAGGTCAACCGCGGTACTGCAGGCATGGTTTGCAGAAAACAGGGTCCCCCATTATAGGGGAAAATGGCAATCTTAATAGAAATAAAATATTTTTTTGAAAACAATCATGGTACCAATAATGTATGTCCTTGAACCGATTATTTTAAAATCTCACACAGAAGAAGTTATAAGTGTAATTTAGTAGCTTATGGCAGCCTGCAATACCTCGGTCAGCCTTCAACTTGAGATACTCAATGAGAGGGGGCAGCACTGAGCTAGCCTGCAACGTCACTTCCTGGAGTAGCTCAAACTGCACATGTTATGTCTACATAAATCTCCCACGAGACGCCATCTTAATTAAAGGGATACTTCGGAATTTTGGCCATCTACTTACCAAGAGTCAGATGAACTCGTGGATACCATTTCTATGCCTCTTTGTCCAATATGAAGGAAGTTAGAGGTAGTTTCGCGAGCCAATGCTAACTAGCATTAGCACAATGACTGGAAGTCTATGGGTGTCTGCTAGTTAGCAATTTCACTAGTTAGCAACTTCATTCCAGCTGCACGCAGAGACATACAAATTATATCCACAAGTTCATCTGACTCTGGGGAAGTAGATAAAGGGAATCATTGTCAAAATCCCAAAGTCCCAAACTTCCTGGGTTTCAAATGCACTATGGAGTCTTCACATAGGAATGAATGGTGTCACGTGATTGTTGACTTTGTCCATTCATATATGCAGCCATTGGTGGTGTTGTACGAACCTGGGTATCCACCGACGTAGATGGGGTCGTTGGTGTCAGCGGTGTTGGACCTGGCGTTGGGGCTCTCTGCTTCCTCCTTCCTGCCGTCCACTATGATCTCCAGCCTGTGGCGAAGCTTGTGGGCTGTGACCGAGTGCCACTGACCGTCACAGAGGCCTGCCTCTACTTCCGGCTGGTACTCCGCTGTGATCCGGCCCGCTCCGTTGTCCACGTGGAACAGCAGCTAGGGAGCCAAGAAGACATACTCAGAATCTGGTCTGGTTAGAATTAAATGTGTGTGGGACAACAAAGCATTGTTGTATTCTATGTTTGTGTGTACCTTTCCGTTGTGCAGTTCGATGCCCAGGCCCTCCATCTTGGTGTCCACCTGGCTGCTGACCGCCAGCAGAACCCCGTTGCTCTGGGACGTACGGAACTCCAGCTCCAGAGACACGTCCAGACCCACCCTGTAGGAACCCACTGGAACAGAGGACAGGAGATACAGGAAGCAGTCAGAATTGATACAAAAACTGCCATGAGATTGAAAAATAACTTTGCAAAGTTGGTGTACGAGTAGTCAACCATTCGTCATCAACATGTATTGTTGATTGTTGGGATATTTGTATTGTGGGGTCAGGAGTTTTTCCTGGTCAGGTCACATGGTCAGGAACAACTCCAGGTCATAACTATAGCTACAGCTCTACGTTTTGAGTGTCAGAATGTACCTGCTTTGACATATCCAGAGCCATCAAAGTAGGTTCCCTTCTCAGTGCTGATGAAACAGCTGCCCACGTGGTGGCTGGAGGTGGGCGCGTCCATGTCCAACACATTACCCAGCATCTTGAAATTCCTGATGCAGCCGTTGATACTGTACAAGACCTAGCAGTGGAACACAACCAACACTATACGATCACGCATTACTTTTACACTGAAACATCTCATTCACTTTTGAATGCGTCCCATAACTTGTAAATGATTACTGTTTAACGTCAACACTTTAAGCTGATCGCATGTAATACAAAACAATTACAGTAATACAGAGTCTACAGCGAGGCTTGTGTTTCACTTCCTACAAATGAAATGCAACACCAGACCAAATGTGAGGAAGCGTGTATGAACGTACTGGTCCGATCCTCTTGGTGGTGTAGTTGACGGGCAGGCCACCTATGTACAGCATGCCAACCACATCCAGGATGTCCGCCTTCTTGGGGCTGGTGGTGTGCTTGGAGTAGCGGTTGTCTATCACCAGTACACCTCTCTGTTTCTCTCTCATCACCCGGATCTGAGACAGCAGAAAGGGAAATCATTTTGGGGGAAATAAGGACAATAACAATCTTTAATGCACGATGAACATAAAGTACTGTAGTTTCTGGTTACTTTGCTTGCTTCCTGTTTTGGTCAATTAACTAGTCAGAGTGCTTTCATAGCGTCATTGTGACATACAGTATTTAGCCGTCTGCTCTCACTATATAAACTCACTCAGTGAAGTAGACCTGATGGTAACAGACTCTGTACACCATGTTAGGGGTTATAAATGATGATTCATATTGGTTTCATTGTTGCTATGATGATTGTTTCACCAGCTGACTCGAGATCCCAGACCTTGTGCCAGTGTCCGTCGTTGATGATGCGTGGCACGCTGACCGAGGTGTTGCCGTGGCCCAGGTCGTAGCCGAGGTGGGCCATGCCCTCCTTCACCTGGATGGTGGCGAAGTCGGCATGGTTGATCCTCGCCATGTAGAACACCAGGCCGGACTCTGCTGTGGTCCGCAGCTCAAACTCTATGATCAGTCTGCAAGCAAACAGATTCACAGCACTCAGTCCAATATGACGTTTACAGATATTACTCATGTCTTTAGTAATATTACCATGTATACTTTAGATAAGAAAAGGTCTCATTTGGGCTTTACTGTTATCAAAGCAATTCAAAGTGGACATACCTGTTCTTAACCTTAGTGTCATCGAATTCAAATGCTACATGGCTGTTTTTGGAGAGCCCGAACTGTTTGGCTTTCTCTAAGACCACTGGAGATGCCTCGGCAGCACAGGAAAGCTGTTGAAGTAGGGGGGGGGGGAGAGTAGCAGTTGTCTTAGAAACATCATATTAACACGATCTCATTCACAGAGTGCATTAAGCGACACTGCAAACCTTCCATTTAACATGAATATACAGTAGTTGACTTACTTTTTTGTCTAAAGTGCTATTCTAGCGTGTGCCATTAGATGGTGCTAATGAAAAAGACATGGAGTTGCTATTATTAAGACCACCTGAAAATTGAAATTTGTTTTGGAATCTGAATCACTTCTTTTGTTCAGTTCTGTTTATGAATACATTTCTATGCCCTTTTCTTCTATACTTTTGTTTAGCCACAAAGGCTCCCATTGCTTAAAAGGGCATATCTAGCCCGTTTATAAAGAAGAACTACTACAACCGCATCGATTTACTTAGAAAGTACTTCTCATTAAAGCAAATCCCCATTGAAAGTAAAATGTCTGTTGCCAATACTAAGAATATGGACATGGAATGTATATTTCACATGAGCAACACATCTTCACACAGTCGGCATGGTGTTGAAGGTCTTTGGCTGAAATCCAATGAGATGAAGGTTCAGCAGACACATACTTAGATGGCTGGGGGGGGGGGGGTAAGAACGTGGACACGTAGGGAGAAGTGAGTGAGAAGAGTAGAGTGGTACCGGTGGGACTGTGACAGCACCGGGGTCAGGTTCCTCTGTGGCAGGGCTGAGCTCTGGAGGTACGACAGGGGGCGCGTCCTAAAGTAGCGGCAGGGCAAGGGGGGGGGGGGGGGGGGGGGGTGAAAGGGTTAAGCTGTGTTATACACTGCCAATCGGATTGGCTACAGCATTCATGACACAGGCGGTCCACCAATCAGGCTGGGGCACTGATGTTATGAATGGCAAAAGTCTGCACAGCAGGTAGCTAGAGGAACAGTGCTAAGAAAAGGATTTACAGTAGTATTACAGAAATGCACATCATTTCTACAAGCCAAGAGAGCTACTACCAGTGACAATACTGTCGCAATCTGTACATTTGCCTACGATGATGCATCCATGGAGATGTATCATGAAAATATATGAGGAAAATACAGGTGGGGTAGGCCAATGCAAGGCATCTTGGTTAGATGAGAGAGAGAGAGAGAGAGAGAGAGAGAGAGAGAGAGAGAGAGAGAGAGAGGGAGGGAGAGAGGACAGAGAGAGCGCTGCTACACTACCTCAGCTGTCAGCCAGAGAGGATATATTGAGCACAGGAGCTATAAGAAAGAGCCCTGTCAACACTGCAGCTTTATCTATAAAGCAGACCTAGTGGATTGGAAAACGACCCATTCTTTATTCCAGCTACATCAACCTCTCTGATAGTGTATTTAGACTCAGGGCCAACCGGCCTGCCTGGCTGTGCTTCGCTGGGGATGGATGTCAGCTCTTTATGACTCATGGGGAAAATGTATCACACCATCATAGGGTGGGAAATGAGTCATTTAACCTGATACCCCTTCGAGTGGGTGTGGGACCTACAGTGGGAGGTGGAGGGGTCTGTCTGGGTGTCGGGGTGGGTGGTGGTACAGCAGGAGCCTCAGGTTGGAGCGGCTGGGACACGTCTTCTCCCTTGGTCCGCTCCTCCTCCTCTTCCTCCTCTTCTTCTGGGAGGGGCAGCGGGGGAGGGGGAGGAGCCAGGTTGGGACACTGGCCGATCTCTGCGTTCTGAAAAGCCACGGGCTGGGAGAAGTCTGTGAGGCTGTAGGGCATAAACAAGCGGTCAAGAAAAAACACACACACAGACACACAGGCACGCAGGGCGAGAAAGAGAGTGTGATGATGGGGTATGGCTATCAGTGTAATCAGTTGAATTATGAACATGGTTATCAGAAAGGACAGCCCCATTAAAGCCAACTAAATATGGGTCAACTGTGTTTAGCCCACTGGCGAGAGAGAAAGAGAGAGAGAGAGCGAGAGAGCACTGATTCCTAATGATAGGAATGTATTATCGTCTGTAGAGAGAAACAGTTGAGTGACAGCCTTTACAACCTCTTTAACTGGGAGAAACAAACTCGCCATGAAACAGCAACTACGCACAACGCATGAACAACACTTCCCACATAGCCTTCACATAAATAATATCTCCGATCAGGATAATGAATGGTGACGGTAGATAGACTAGATGTTCTAGGGAGATAACAGGAGGCGGTGAGAGACGTACATAGTATTAATCATGAGGTTCCAGATGCAGCCTTCGAAGGGGTCGTTGGGTCTCTGGGAGCTGAGCTCTACGTCAGGGGGGATACCCCCGATGAACAGTCTCTTGATGCCCATGGGTTGGTCATTGGGAAGGGCCTGCTCCCTCTTCAGCTCCTCATCCACCTGGACGGCAAACGACCTGGACAGAGAACCACGCAGGTCAGTGAGACACGTTGAGCCAGCTCTGTGTAAAGACAGCTAAACATGAATGGCTGGGAACTTGTTTTTTAAGACCCCAGTTATTGTGCTGAAGTGTATGACGCTGTTGTTCTGTGTATAGCAATACCAATGTGTGTGTGTGTTGGTGCGTGTTACGCACCTGCCACCCAGTCTCTCGATGCGCAGAGTGTGTTCTCTTCCGTCGTGCAGGATGCCCTGGTCAGGCTTACGGACCACCCTGCGTGGGCTGTGGCTGCCTGTGAACACCAACACCTCCAGGGACCCCTTGTTCAGCAACACGGCCAGGAAGGGCTGCAGGGGAAACGAGAGGAGATGTGAGGGGGAAGAACCATGGAGGCACAACAACATCCAATCTCAATGACCAACCACCTCAGGACACACTCAGGGACACAGGGTTATACAGGAAAGCATTAATCGCACATAAACACCCTGGCTATTAAACAAGGGCTTTATGCACTATCTGGGACAAGTCAGGACAGGCTTTATGGACTATCTGGGACAAGTCAGGAAGGCTTCATGGACTATCTGGGACAAGTCAGGACAGGCTTTATGGACTATCTGGGACAAGTCAGGACAGGCTTTATGCACGAACTGGGACAAATCAGGACAGGCTTTATGCACGAACTGGGACAAGTCAGGACAGGCTTTATGCACGAACTGGGACAAGTCAGGACAGGTTTTATGCACTATCTGGGACAAGTCAGGACAGGCTTTATGCACTATCTGGGACAAGTCAGGACAGGCTTTATGCACTATCTGGGACAAGTCAGGACAGGCTTTATGCACTAACTGGGACAAGTCAGGACAGGCTTTATGCACTATCTGGGACAAGTCAGGAAAGGCTTTATGCACTATCTGGGACAAGTCAGGACAGGCTTTATGCACTAACTGGGACAAGTCAGGACAGGCTTTATGCACTAACTGGGACAAGTCAGGACAGGCTTTATGCACTATCTGGGACAAGTCAGGACAGGCTTTATGCACTAACTGGGACAAGTCAGGACAGGCTTTATGCAATATGGAGCCCTGAAGACAATTAGAACTGTATACCCTTCGCCCAGAAACATGAACAAAAACAAATTCATGATGAAACCTCACAAACTTTGAGAACGGAAGTAAACTTTATGTAATTGCATAATGATATGCTTTTCAACCCTGAGGGCCTATAGCATTTATGTAAGTCCTCTATTTCTCTACACGGCTTGATTCGATTCTGTCTGGGCAGAACTTCAGAGAAACTGCGTCCCTCTCTGAAACATACCAGGCAAGAAATAGATAGATTTAAGTGCCTCTTGTTATGATTAAATTCTCTGTAATCAGTCCAGCGCGATGGTGAGCACATCCCTCGACAGCGTTGGAATTGCAGACTAGCATGCACAGAGGGAGTTTGCCTAGGGAGAGTGAGGAAGTGCTACCGTTACAATATCTCTGGTCTGATTCAGCACTCGCTCCTCCTGTCCCCCTGCGCAAATTGGCAGAATGAATGACGCGGACACGGAGGCCGGCGAGGCTGACTTGTACTCATTCGAAATGACATCCACTTAATTTACCAGGCCCTAATGATTTTCAAAGGTGACGGTCTGGACCTTTCCCAAGGGTTATCGCCGAATTGGACGTGATCCATCAGAGGGCTGTTGTATAATCTATTTCTTACTAACGGCACATGAAGGGGGAATGCTAGAGGTTAAACCCACTATCATTTCCTGCAGCCACGGGCCATAATTGATGTGTTGGCCCACAGAGGTCTGCAGGCAAAGAGAGGGAGAGATTGAGAGAGAGAGAGAGATGAAGAGTGCCCGAACAGAGAAGCAGAAAGTCATATTTTAATCAAAGCCGTCGTCGCAAATCTCCCAGCCTTTAGCCCTCTGTGAAAGATGATCAACTTTTGTTTGCTGTCGGGTGAAAGTATAATGATTACAGCTTACAGGCAATCCATCTCCTTTATCGTTCATTTAATAAGGAGCCTTGCACACAGCAGGAGTTGATTATCAATGTGCTGTTAGTTTTTCAAAGCAACTCAGCCAGACAGCACAGCGCCCCTTATTAAATTACAGAAATCTAGAAACACCTCCAACAGCCGTCCAAGTCTACTGGGAAATAGGATGCAATGACTTATAAAGAACACGGAGGTGACATTATAGAGGACTAGGTGCCTAGTTAGGAGGCTTTCATAACTGCAACACTGAAGTGAGAGAGTGTGTTTGTTTGTGTGTATGTGTGTGTGAGTCTGCGTGTGTCTCATCGTCCTCCCTCTTACTTCCCCAGACTGCCTGCGTCTCCTCTTGGGGAGTTGGAACTGGGAACTGGCTCCATTGGTGCTCCCACTGCCAAACAGGATGATACCCTTATCGCTCTTGGTTGCGAAGGACAGGCTGATCTCTGTGCCGACGTCGAAGGACATGGACCTCAGCTCCATGTGACCTGGCTTGGAGAAGCTCACTGTGTGGAGGTTCTGTTGGGGGGAGACCAAAGATCACGGTCATTCCCAGCACAATCCATTGAGAGTCATCAGTCATTTTCAGGGTTCTTTTTTTATAATCTGAATACTGTATAATTGTATAGTATAGTATAAGGCCTATGTTGCTTTGTTTATAATGTTCACATCAATTTCAGACTTATGTCAAACATAATAATGAACCTTGTTTGTTAAAGTACAGCTTGTTAGAGCACCACTGTATGCATTTGCATCATCTGGCACTGACACAGGGTCCACAACAAATGAAAAAGCTGAATTGAGCGTGAAATCTTGCAAACATCTTCCAAACACAACCGAGACGTACAAACCAGCCTTTGTTGAATTCAAAATGACTTCTCCCTCTCGATTCTTGGCATCGTTACACTCTTTCACATTCTGTGTCTGTGGTGTCTGCATAAATATTGAAATATTTTTCCCTAACAAAAAGGACACTTTTAGAAGCAGCGATTCCTCTTCTTTACGTGCCCTGTCAATTTCTCCTTATTCCGCTCATCTTTTTCCGGTTTCTTCACTTCAGGTTTTCTGACCTCACTCATTTGTATTCTTCCTCATGTTTTTTTCCGAGGGATGTTCGGCAACGTGTCGGGCCATGTTTTTCGCGAGCAGGCCTATATGTGTAAGTAATAAAAGGGGGCGGGGGAAAAGAACAGGAGTATGAAAGAGGAGGCGTGCTGATATAAACTGACCTCCACAGAGCAGCCTTTGGTCAGGCCGGTGTAGTCGGAGCTGCTCAGCAGGTTATAGGGGGTCCTGGAAACCTCAATGTCTCTCATACAGCCAGCATACTTCTTCTTGGTAACCTCTGACCTGTAAAGAGAAGAGAGAGAGTTGTCTCCGTTGCCATTCTGACCTCCATTCTGTTCATTGTGGAAAGTGCTGTCCTCATTTCAGGAGCCAATGACTTTTGAGACGTCGACCAAATTGAGACTGCGATCACTCTAAATGAATAAAGTCAGGCTTCTTTTTTGAAGGTGTTTTAAGAACATTTCTTTGGTATACCTTTTATCTGGGGTTTATTCTAAAGCTATGAAACAATTAGATAGCAGCTTCTGCGTAGCAGACACAACGCTACGAAGAGTGCTTCATTGTTAAACGTTCATGTCAAAATTTGCAACAAAGTGCCAGCAAATTCCATTTCCAGTAACATGCAAGAGAAGTGGTGGGGTGACAACACAGCAGCTATTGAATAAAAAGGAGTGGAAGCTGTGTCCTACTGGTCCTCAGAATTTTGTGCTCGTGTTCATTTGGACTAATATCTCAAACCTCCATTGAGAAATGGAGGGGTCTATACCGACTCTTCTGATGACCAGCTTGTTGCATTGAAGCATCTACAACTTAAGAGCATATTTTTCTGAACTAAATGCATAGCATGGTAAAGCCAAGTTACAAGAGAGGCTTTAGAAAGTCAATGGGTATGCTAGTACATGCAAAAGGTAATACAGTAAACTTGAACAGTACACGTTTTTACCTTGACTTGATACTGTAAGAACAAAATATAAAAGCATACGTGGGTTAGCACAAGTACGACACACAAATGAAACACTGTCAAAATACGTAGACAGAAGTCACAATCACGAGTGAAGAAAGTACATTCAGTTCTCCCTGCGTGTGTTGAAAGGAGTAAGGCCTATAGAATATACCTCGGATACTGCCGGAGACTGTGAAGGTCTAACATTCAACGTTCACAATGACAGATCTATATAACCCATCGCTAGCGTTCACGTTATCAGTTGTTAGAGCTAAACGAGAGCTAACGCCAGAGAGGACAGTGACAATGTGACACACTGACTCAAGCTCCGGCAGAAGACAAGAGTTGTTCTAATGGAAACTGTCTGTCTGTCTGCCTGGCTACCTATATCCCTTGTCAATCCTCAACTTTCATAGCCAAATGTGACAATATGAGAAGAATAGGAACAGTAGGCAACAGACTGTACGGTACTGAGTGTCTGAGCAAAGAACATAGCAGAGGTGTAAAGACAAGCTATCCGAAGTGTACTTTAGTGTGTGTGTGTGTGTGTGCTGATGTGTGTGCATGTGTGTGGGTCCGCATCAAAACAGACATGTAGCATAAGGCCCTACCGTGGAGGGGAATGGCATCCTACAGAGTACATACCTGTAGTTTCCAATGGTTGGCAAACCTCCAAAGTAAATCCTCTCCTCCTCCTTGAGGTTGAGCCCGGTGGCAGAGCCTTGGGATGACACCAACAGCTTCTCCTCTTCGTTGGTGTCTATGTCCACGATGGTCACCGTAGCTGGGGTGGAAGGAAACCAACAAGGGTAAATGGCTGTTCAACAAAAAGCTCTGGTCAAGCTACAAAGGCTGTATGTTCTACAAACTACGCAGTCTCTACAAACGTCAACTGGAGTGGAATGTTATGCGCGTTATGATGAGCGTGAGGGTCACCTTGTTTCTTCGTGCGGGCCATAGTGAAGGACTTCCACCTGCCGTCGTTGTGTCTCTTGATACTGAGCACCGTGCCGGTGCCTGAGCCCAGGTCAAAACTCACCTTCACTAGACCACCACTCAACTCAGCACTCATAAAGTCCTTCTATCTCAGGGAGAGGGAGAGAGAGAGAGAGAGAGAGGGAGAGGGAGAGGGGGAGAGAGAGAGAGGGAGAGGGAGAGGGAGAGAGAGAGAGAGAGAGAGAGGGAGAGAGAGAGAGAGAGAGAGAGGGAGAGAGAGAGAGGGAGAGGGAGAGGGAGAGGGAGAGGGAGAGGGAGAGGGAGAGGGAGAGGGAGAGGGAGAGAGAGAGAGGGAGAGGGAGAGAGGGAGAGGGAGAGAGGGAGAGGGAGAGGGAGAGGGAGAGGGAGAGGGGGGGAGAGAGAGAGAGAGAGGGAGAGGGGGAGAGAGAGAGAGAGTGTATATTGAGTAACATTGATAACCGATCAAAATCGAACACACATTTAACCGTTTTCATTACTACTGAACTTGAACAGTTTGCTAGTCCTCGTTACGAGACAGGTGTGTGTATGAGCGAGGTTACCATATCTTTGGTGGCGAAGTACATGAGCAGGGAGTCGGTGGAGAAGGAGCGGAACTTGAACATGACGGTGGAGACGTTGGGGTTCCACCTGGTGGGCCGGCTCACAGCAGCATAGCCCTCCCCGTCAAACTGTACTGTCCCCTCTGTGTCTGACGGCTGGGGGCTGGAGCACACCCACCCAAGCACTCAGCAGTAATCACACAGTCAAGTGAACTTCTACTACATAAAATAGTGTACAGTGAGCTTCTAGAGTAAAACATTTGTGAACGTTTGAGATCGACAACAAAAAGTGAATCGAGTCCATACACTACAAGGGACATTCATATCAGGTACTCAATGTGATGGGAACATGCAGGCCTACCTAACCACACATCCTTTGCAGTCTCCTTCTCTCTCTCTGTAGTTCCACAGGCCAATAGGTTTGCTGTCCAGGTATGTCTCTCCCATACACCCGGAGAAAGTAGTGGTTTTGACCGCGTCCGCTTTCTGCGGGACAAACATCGATACATAAACAACGATACTAATAAATCTGGCAGAAAAAAAGAAAGAGGTAACAAAAGACTAAATATATAGCTCTGGGATAAACTTCTGTATGGCAAAGTGATACAACCTTCACACTGCCCAATATGCCACCGACAAACAGGTAGGCATTCTGGTCCACATCCAGGATAGTATAGCCCTCAGGAGAAGTGCCACTCTTAGAGGTGGGCATGATGCCAGCTTTGGGACCCTCCAGTGCATGGACAGAGATAGTGCCATTGATACCATTCCTGGGACCAATACAGAAATGATCAGATGATGAATTAAACCTTCATGAACTTTTCAATAAGGAGCCTACCTGGCACAACCAATGTTAAAAGATGAACTAATGAATAAACTCATAGACGAATCCCTTTGAATAATCTTTGCTCTGAAAAAAAAGACCTGGTGCGGAATATGAATAACAATGGCATTCTACCGTGAGGCCTCGATGCGGTGCCAGTTGCCGTCGTTGATAGTCATGTCAGGGTACTCAACCTTGCCCACTCCAGAGCCCACGTCCCACAGGAAGTTGACCTTGCCCTTACGCATCTCAATGGCCAGGAAGTCAATCTAGAGGCAGACAGAGGATGAGCCAATAAGATGCAGCGCTGCAATCTCCTATCTGATAACATTACAGGTCCATTACCATTCTTTCTCTCTCTCTCTCTATGGGTCTAGTCTGCTGTAGTGTAGCACAGTGCAGGACACATTAGAACAAGATCCCGAGGAATTAAGAGTCACAGGCAAATCAGGAGAGGAGCAACAGGACTGTGATTTCCCCAGGGAAATCAGTGATGAAACCAGATGAAATAGTCTGATTTGAGCGGACGGTTAATTTGCTGTGCTCGCCGTTGCAGTACATAGACGCAATATCACCCACTCTCTCCCGAGGATCTCACAGGGAAACAAATAACATTTTGCTATTTTCTCTCTGACTTTAACATAATTGGTATTTATCTTGCATGTTGAGAAATATCCACTGGTGGAATGATTTCCAATGAATTGGTCAACAACATATTACACATCCCAAGCTTAGAGACAAGTCCAACCTAAACAGTGAGAAATGGCCCTAATATGTTACGTTTCACACACAAATGTATTAGTTGCCCAGAGGTTGACCATATTAGGGTTAAGTGATTTACTTAGTGATTGTATCCACAAACACACGCATCCATCACAGTGTGGTGCTGCCTCCTCGGACTCACGTATTTGGCACTGCCCAGGTAGAAGAGCAGGTTATCGGGGGAGGTGGTTTTCACATTCACAGTGATGGTGTTGTAACGACCTTTCTTGATTTCTGGTCGATAAGCACGGATGCAATCTCCCCCAGAGGACACGGACACTTTAATCTTTATAGGGAGACATCACATGGATCTTTCACCAGGCAGACTGAAAAGGCCCAACCCACTGGGCACACACCGGTTGAGTCAACGTTGTTTCAACGCCATTTCAACCAACACACGTTGAATTGACGTCTGTGCCCAGTGGGAAGAAACGTTCAGGAAAACACAACTGTGTAGTAACAGAAGTACACGTGCAAGAGCAACAATTTGTTATTTTACTCTTTTGTACCGAACAAATAAAAAACACTTTATCAAAAAGCCTTGAGTGCAAGAGACTGTTTGTGGAGGAAGGAGTAGAAAAACAACAACCCTTTCTTTGATAGAATTTTCTTTGCTTGACAGAGCCTTCACTCAAACTGTGGCGATGCAGGTGCACCACAGGCTAAAGAGAACGAGGCGCAAATCATGATTCCTGTGATGATGGCACAATTAGCAGAATGGCCGGCTTAGAAGCCACTGATCAAAGCACTGGAAACAGAGGAGGTGGGAACGAGAGAGAAGGACAGAGAGGAGGAGTGTGACTCACAGAGTTGGCCTGCTTGCGTGCCTGGTTGATCAACTCTTTAATCTGAGAGATGTTCTTCTTCAAGTTGTCCTGCAACTCCTTGATGGGCTTCAGCTTATCCAGCAGTCTGTCTGCCTCGTCTTCCAGGTCTTTCACCTTGGCCCCCGCTGCATGGACTGACACACACACACACACACACACACACACACACACACACACACACACACACACACACACACACACACACACACACACACACACGCACACACACGCACACACACGCACAGTGCACGCGCGCACGCCAGTAACCACGCATGAACACACACGCCAGACACACACGCCAGACACACACGCGCACAAGAACAAACACACACAAGGACGGACAGACACGCACACACCGGGTAGAGAGACGTCAGTCTAAAAACACCAAAGATCACACTTCCTTGCTAACTGCTCTAGAAATTCCTCAGCCACTGCTTTCTGTGAGCCAGGCCTATTAGCTAGAGATCAGCGGAGAGATGGCGGCATCGTAATCACTTATTTAAAGGTAAAGAGCTGAAAGCTGTTATGAAAAGGAATAGGATGACATAGTAAATGGCTTGCCACGCGCTCATAATTAGCCACCGGTAATCATTCCAAGGCATACATTAGGATAACAGGCTTAGTGAAGCTCTAAAATACACGTTTTAATCCTGTTGAAGTGAAACAAAGAGATGGAATGCTGAGGAAGACAGAAAGAAAGAAAGAAAGAAAGAAAGAAAGAAAGAAAGAAAGAAAGAGCAATTTTATTGTTACTATGTTTCCGGCAGCTATGGTACAGCCCATGCAGCACTAATGGGTACTCTCTCTGTCATCATGCAGGAGCTTTAATCAGGTAATATAAAAGGTATACATACTTATTGCTGTTGGGGTTCAAAAGAAAAATGGGACAGAAAGAAAAACATATGTGAGGTACAGAAATATACAATGCCATTGTGTGAGACAGAAATGAGCCATAGTAATATCTATCTACGCTAAGTTGAACCAAAAAAAAAAAAAAGCATTTTAAGTCAATCAGCTCATGACTTGGCGCAGACAATACATTTAATATACAGTAGGTACTACAGCTAAGGCTTGCCTACCCTTAAGAACTACAACACCCAGAGGATCTCTTACTGTTTTTTTCAGGGTCCTGGATCATGTTGTTGGCCTTGTTGACGTCATCCTCCAGCTTGCTGTAGTTCTTCTTCAGGCCCATCAGGCTCAGGTTCATGTCTCTCAGTCTGGCCAGAACATCGTTGGCTGTGTCGTTGGCATCTCCTGCCTTGGCCTTGGTGACCTGGAGCTTGGCTGCTGTATCTGGACAACACAGTTGGTATCCAGTATGTAGTCATCTGAAGTTCTAGAGAGACTAGTAATCCAACATGGTACGGACTACCGGAGGTCGTCAGTCATACATGATGTCTAACAGCCTTACAGAAACCTTCATGTCAACTCTGCTGTCCACCTGTCAGATGTTTTTAACGCACCCTGCAGTCTGTCTGATACCTTCCCATATTTAACCTGGACTGTGCCGCATTGACTTCTGTCATGGTGGATCTACAAGAGCATGTGCCCTCTCACCTCTTAGCTACACCACTATCGATCCATTCTGTTCCCACATCCTGGGCTCAGCCTGACAAATTGCTCCAGCAGCAACACACATCAATGAGAAGTATTTCATTTGTAGTTTTCTTTTTAAGCAAAGGTCATTTCCTACTGTTGTTTCTGTGGTTACCGTTGGGGATCGCATTCAGCTTCCGTAACGTATCGTCCAGATCCTTGAGCAAGCCCTTGTTCTTCAAGCCACCGGCTTTCACCCTGGCCTGGAGACTGCCCACACTCTCAGCGTTCTCTGAAACACAAAGACGTCCGCTTGGTTCCAAAACACACATCCATGCCAATTCTCCTCAGAAAAAAAACAGCTCTTTGAAATATGTCTGGCGCTTATCATCACAGTTGGTGGGTGTTGTACGGGGAGAGGATCAACATGATTTTGTCTCAGTGGAACTGGGTTTACCTTTCACATCGTTCTCTAACTGCTTGGCTTCGTTCCACAGTTGAACGCTCTTCCGAACAGAGTTCTTGGCGTTATCCTTCAAAGAGCCCTTGGGTCCTGATGCCTGTGTGCACCAAGAATGTAAGCTTGAATATCAGAACAGTGCATTCTACAATGACCGAATAATGTAGTAGAAGAATTACATAGTGTGCATACAAAAATACAATAGTACAAGATACTCCTAGGTATCTATCTACACAAACACTGTTTAATATAGAACTTATAATATATTTTATCAATAGAGAACCTCCGGTGCATATGCCTCTGTTTCTCAGACTTAACATCATAACTTAACACATTAAAGTGCATAAATGAATATAAAAACACCAACATAGTTCTGAAAACAGTCTTTTTTATATATATTGTTCATACTGTATGGAGAGGAAAAGCAGTGTTTTGAACAGAGGACACACGGACTGAGGATATTTCCACAGAGGGGACCAATGGTCCCTCTCAGCCCCCTGAGCCTCTCCCTCTCTCCTTCAGAGAGAAGAAGGGAAGAAGAAAGAGAGGGGGATCAGATTTGTCGCCACCTCTGCTGGCTCCTGCTGCAGGAGGCAGAGTCATGATAATAAGGACGACAGTGGTGGAACTTTGATCTCTCCAGCGTGACAAATGGAAATGAATAAGGAAATGCAAAACGTTTAAATGCCAAATCTCTGCTGCTCAGCACATTAGAGAGAGAGGTCCTCTTCGAGTCCTTGCACGCACGCACACACACACACACACACACACACACACACACACACACGCACACACGCACGCACGCACGCACGCACGCACGCACGCACGCACGCACGCACACACACACACACAGATGTGTGATCTCACCAGCTGAAGGGCCTCTGTCCCACGTGCCCTGGCCTGCTTTGCCTCTTTGTCAGCCTCCTCGATGAAGTCCTTGATGTTGCTGTACGCGTTGAATGCTGCCGTGGCATTAAAGGACAGGTTCTTGGCTTCCGCCAGGATGCTATGAGGAGACAGCAAGAGACTTGGTTAGGATCTGTGAGCCAGCCTGCCTGTGTATGTGTGTGTGTGTCTGTCTGTCTGTACCGGTCCAGTATGTTTGAGGACTCGTTGAGCTCAGCAGCGTGGTTCTCAGCGTCCTGCAGCAGGTCAGTCAGGGTGTTGCCACTCAGGCCCTGGGTCAGACGGCTCACCCTGTAGTCCAGCTGCTCATGGAGAGGATCCAGCTCATGCTCCATCTCCTCCAGATCCTACACACACAGAGAGAGAGGGAGAAAGAAAGAAAGAGAGACAGAGAAAGAGAGAGAGAAAGAAAGAGAGAGAGACAGAGAAAGAGAGGAAGAAAGAAGAAAGAAAGAGAGAGAGAGAGAGAGAGAGAGAGAGAGAGAGAGAGAGAGAGAGAGAGAGAGGAAAAAAAAAGAGAAAGAGAAAAAGAGACAGAGGAAAAAGAGAGAGAGAGAGAGAGAGAGAGAGCGGTAGAACGGCAGACAGAAAGACAGATAGACAGAGCAGGAGGGCAGCGCAGGCAGACAGAACAAAAAAACAGAAAGAGAGAGAAAGAGGGAGAGAGAGATCAAGCTGAACCCTCTCGTTGATGCAGGTGGGACGTACAGATGTACAAATGAAGTCCTGGACAGAGGAAAGGTCTACAGTAAAGTCCAATAGTGCTGCAAGCTACATCTGTCTGACATCACAAAAGCAACCCAACAGAGTAAAGGTGTGTCTTCCTTCCACAATGAAGGGCTTGACAGGCCTGGTTGGAGTTGGGATATGTGTGTGAGCAAAAGAGTGTGTATACCTCAATCTCCTTATTGATGCTGTCTGAGAGACCGTTAGCTTCAGCCAGAATGCGCTCTCCGTCTGCCAGCACGTCTTCAGTTCCTTTCTTCACTGAGCTCACAGCATCCCTCTTCCTCTGCAAACAGACAGACAAGAACAGTCAGCTCCAGTAACTTTACAGAAACAACAACCCACGTAGCTATGGAATAGTTAGTATGTGTATGTATGTGTGACCAGGCTGCTGACTTCCAGGGCAGTGAGGTTGCGTTGGTTCTGTCCGGACAGGGCCCCCGCCTCCCTGCTCTTCCCCTGGGCGTCCTTCAGCAGGGCCTGGGCGTCATCCAGCTTGGCCCGGTGGTCACCCATCTTCTCTGTCACCTCTGCCTTCAGGTCCTCCGTGGCCTGGTGGGGGTCCCCGAAGAGACGCTTCACCTTCTGGTACAGGGCCTCCGCCAGTCTGGAGAGAGGTGGAGAGAGGTAGAGAGAGAGGTAGAGAGAGAGAGAGAGAGAGAGAGAGAGAGAGAGAGAGAGAGAGAGAGAGAGAGAGAGATGGGGTTAGAGAAAAATAGACAGAGGTAAAGAGAGAGAGAGAGCTCGATTGGGAAAGAGACAGGAAGAGGGGAAGGTCACATCAGAGCACTGTATGTGTGAGAAGGAGGTAAGATATTCTTTGTCTCTCCTTTCGGGCTTCTTCTCCTGACGCAGGATCAGACCAGCCACTAGATGTCACTCTTTCTTCTTGCGTGACTCTTCCAGGCTTCAGCCAGAAGGAAGCTGGTTGGATTAGAAGGAATAATATTCCTATCACCCACCTCAGGCCACTTTTAATTAGTTCATTAAGATTTTGCATAAGAAAAGTAAACTTTATTTATTCAGCTGAGATTTGCTGAAAATTATTTATAGAATATAAAAAAAAATGGAGAAACAAAACGCACATGTGAAAGTTGGTACAGAATACCAGTATGTTTTTAAATGGATCACCTCTTTGTTTACTAGGATATGAAAGCATTCGTTTAGCTGAGATTATAAGGACCCAGGAAATGCAGGGGATACCTTCCTAGAAATATGACACAGGAGTCATTCAATGGTGTATAACGTGTGTGCGTATGACTGGATGGTTCCATCCCTGTGTGGACCATAATAGCTTGACATCTCTCTGCTATCTGTGATCTGAGGTTGACTAGTCAGGCCTTACCCCAGCTCCTCCTCTGAGATGTGCTTCTTGCCTCCCAGCTGGCGTTTGCGGAGCTCGGCTAACATGGCCTCGATCTCCTGGTGCATCTCGTTTAGGCTCTTCTCTGGAGCTCCGTTCCTCCTGCCCAGAGTCTCATTCAGCTCTTTAGCCTTGACCTTCAGAACTGGAGGATAGAGGACACGGAGAAGCCATTCTCATTTTAACACGCACATGCAAACACACACGCACACGCACAAACACATACACACTGCCATAAGGCCCAATTCTCCATCTCCTGATAGTGTCCTATACTGTCACCTCTAGCTGCAAGCATGAGAACAGAATGTGTTATAGAAATCAAACAGTGTTTGAGACATGTCTCCTCTCATCAAAACACACTGCTGCTGCTTTGACATGCCATGAAGATTACCATTATGTTGGAGGCAGACATCCAGACTGACTACCACATGTTAAAGAGACAGTACAGAGAAAGAGCGAGAGAGAGAGAGAGAGAGAGAGAGAGAGAGAGAGAAAGAGCGAGGGGCGATCTGAAAAGGCTGTGCGTCTGTTCGCTAGGCTGCTAACATCAAAGAGCCATGCTGAATCCACCCTGGCCTCTCAACCCGCCCAAGGGCCAGTAAGTTAGTACAGGAAGTGTGCACTACTTTTGACCTACACTAGATGCCACGATTAGCAATGAGCTCATGCTCATCTGCGTGTTATGTGCGCACGGCCAAGCCTTTGTGTGTGTGTGTGTGTGTGTTCTCAGAGCACAGATGGATGAGCTACAGAAGCAGCTAGCTAGCGCCCAGATTAGATGAGCGGCTCAAAAGGCAAGGCAGAACAAAGTGATTGACAACAAAAGCAGAAAAGTTTCACTTTTTTTTTTACATCCCATTCAAAGGCAATGGAGGCTTCTTTTTAGGTTGATTCAAAGACATTCAAATTCTGCTTGACAAAACAATGTACTTTAATCAAATGAATGTGGTCTTTGAAATCAAAAACCCAATCAGTTCAAAAGAGACGTGGAGAGAAGAAGTTGCTCCGGCTGGGTTCTAATTAGAAAACAGATCATCAAATAAAAGATGAAGATGAGGCTTAATTGGATGCGTTCCTTACATTCCTGAAGAGTTCCAACATAAACATTTCATGGCATTACAAAGACAAAAGATATACCTATTAAAGGAGCCCGGTGAGAAATAATTACATACCATGTTTCAAAGGCAATTAAACACAAACGTTCCCGTGGATCGCGTCATCAGATTGATTCGTTTACGAATGCATCAGCAAGAAAAAAACAATCCATTCTCTTCCTGACCGCTTTCACGAGCTGCTCGATGTGCTTATGAAAATCTGTGGGGAAGTTAAGTGAGACATGCTCTGTGAGTTTGACTTCCAGTGTGTTCATTGCTTTTTGGAAATCTTTCAGAAAATACTATTTTAATGTAAATGAGGATGGCATCTGTTAAGTGTGTCATTGCGCTCAATCAGGGCTGGTTCAAATAGCCCATTTGAACCAGCCCAATCCTGTGAAGGGTCAGAGACTGTGTTTGAGCTTCAGTGGAGGGATGTGTGCATGTTTGTGTGTGTGTGTCTCTATGTGTGTGTGTGTGTGTCTCTATGTGTGTGTGTGTGTGTCTCTATGTGTGTGTGTGTGTGTGTGTGTGTGTGTGTGTGTGTCTCCTTGTGTGTGTGTGCGTGTGCGTGTGTGTGTGTGTGTGTGTGTGTGTGTAAATCAAATCAAATTGTATTGGTCACAGGTGTAGGGTGTAGCGAAATGCTTGATGTCTATGTGTATGTGTGTGTGTGTGTGTGTTTATGTGTGTGTGTTTGTGTGTATGTGTATATGTGTGTATGTGTATATGTGTGCGTGTGTCTATGTGTGTGTGTGTGTGTGTGTGTGTGTGTGTGTGTGTGTGTGCGTGCGTGTGCGTGTGTCTATGTCTGTGTGTGTGTGTGCGTGTGTGTGTGTGCATGTGTGTGTGTGTGCGCGTGTCTATGTCTGTGTGTGTGCGCGTGTGTGTGTGCGTGTGTGTGTGTGTGTGTGTGTGTGTGTGCCGTATAGATCTGGCAGTACCAGTCCCACCTGCTGTAGAGCGTGGAGTGGGGCTAGTCCATGCTGGCGAGGCAAACGAGGCTGGGTGGAGAAATGTTCCCTGCTGACACTAATCACGTTGCCCACAGTGAGGAGCCACCACGTGCCAGTCCACTCTGATTATACTGCCTTCTCCAGACCCCATCCTCCATCCCTATTAATTAGGCCATTACATGGCTCCATGGCTACAGCGACTAGGCCCTTTATCAACTGAATCATCTTCCAATTTCAACCCAGAGAGAATGTCACAGCACAGAGGCGCCTAATCACAGAGCAGAGGACACAGCACAGAGCCCAGGCACTAATTCCCTCAACATCCTGACCCTCCGGCCTTTACAACACTGAATTAGTACTCTGCTCTCAGACACTAAGTCAGCATTATGGCAGGAATGTAATTTAGATTTAACCTTTTTTTTATGGGAGAATCTTATGGGAATGTAGACGCAGTACCTTCTGCAGCCAGTAGGGTGTTCTTGACAAAAAGCTCCAGGTCTTCGGCTCGTTTGTGGATTCTATTAGCATCGTCACCTGTTTGCTCGCCATCTGCCGACACTTTGGTCGCCTGAGCAAGAAGACACACACACTCAATCAGTTGGATGGACCTGAACTGATGGCTAGAGATAAACCAATGTTCGGTGTTCAGCGCTCATTCAAGATGCACCCTTGATTGCACGTATCCTATCCTGAATCCTGCGGCCCCCTTCGGTCTAACAATGAACAGCCTCAGAGTACCTGGTCAAACAAATCCATTTCATAACCATCAGTCAGAGCTGGTATGACCTTTCAGAAATGCTCTATAGATTAAAAAAGAACGATTGAGGGATTCAAGCAGCTGAGCACCACTTAGGCTAGTGGCCAATTCTCAAAAAGGGTTTCCATTTTTGAAATATCCCTACCCGAAGTATATCAAAGCACAGCCATGTTTTCCATATCTCTAAGGTCTCCCATAAATTGAATGAATGGCTGTATAAACGTATTTTACTGCAAAAGTTGTTATGTTGTGACATACCCCCTTAACTCAAACAGTGCAGAATTATACCTTGATATTGCTAATATCAAACAAACATTAAAGCATTTTGGAAATATAGACCTGTAAACACACAGATATAATCGGCGGAAATATTATTATTATTTAAGATGAATGAAAACTTCAGTTTGGTCATCCGTTAATCCGGCCCATAGCGGGTTACAAATTTCCAAGCTCTCAGTGCTGTATGGTCCTGCCTGACAAATATACATACATTAACACATGCTTTTTTGATGATGTGGCTATTGTAATTGGCTCTAAGGAAAACACACCCTAAACTCAAAAAGTGCAGAACAATGCTCATGCAAGCTCATGCAACCCAAAATGGTTAACTCTGATATTGCTAAAATTCGGATACAGTTGAACATGTTGTGTCTACTGTTATCAGCTCTAAGGCAAGTGGACTCAGACACTGAAAACTGTTATTTTTTTTCCAGTGAAAGGTTCCTCTGTGGATTTTATATGTTTCGCCTCCACTCTTGCAATTACATTAGACGGCCCCGCTAGACTTAACTCCAAATCAATATGGCATCCAAAATCCAATACGTCTGCCGCGTTACCATTAAACGGTGGTTTAATCACGTGCATATCTGTGCATGTTTTAAATGAGATACATTTTTCAGATTTGTGTACTGTACTTATGACCTGTACTCAAGCATATCTTTGTGTACTTCAACTATGTTAAGAATCCAATATGCCCACGATATACATTCAAACACATTTGTCTGGATATACAGTATAAAAAGGGAAGCATTCTGCTTGGCATGGCAACACGAAGCATTCCAAGACACGATCATCTTTGAGAATCAATGAGGCAACAGGGAGGCTTCAACAAAGGAGAGAGAATCAAACCCTGGACTCTGACACCCTCTCCCTAGCTCTACAACTTGCCCCCACTGTGATATAACTTGCCCATCCATGGAAAACTCCACTCATGGTATTTGTTTCATTAGTCTATTACTGATATACTATATTTACATTTGTGTTGTATGTCAGCAATCAAGATTTCAAGATGTGTAACTTTCGAAATACAGAAATACAGCTGGTATGATGCATTTAGCATCATATTATGCAAAACGCTGCACTGATTGCTAACACGCAAAACACTTTGATACTACACTGAGTGTATAAAATATTAGGAACACCTGCTCTTTCAATGACATAGACTGACCAGGTGAATCCAGGTGAAAGCTATGGTCCCTTATTGATGTCACCTATTAAATCCACTTCAATCAGCGTAGATGAAGGGGAGGAGACAGGTTAAAAGTAGGATTTTTAAGCCTTAAGACAATTAAGACATGGATTGTGTATGTGTGTTTTTCACACTCTTTTTCTGTATGTATCAAGAATGGTCACCCAAAGAACATCCAGCCTACTTGACACAACTGTGGGAAGCATTGGAGTCAACATGGGCCAGCATCCCTGTGGAGCCCTTTCGACGCCTTGTAGAGTCCATGCCCCAACAAATTTAGGCTGTTCTGAGGGCAAAAGGGCAGTCGTTTTTGGGTGAAGTTTTCCTTTAAGTCGCCTCCTTACCATTTCGAATTGAGCTTTGATTAATTGCTGGTCCAATACGTCTGCCTGAATCCAACAAGACCTTCTGCTGGCTCACTGCATTTGTGATGCACATTGGAATGTTTCGATGCACTCTTATCGTGTTTGGGTTAAGCTGGCACATTGCCTCTTCCAGACAATCATGTCCACCATCCTGGCTGTCTGCCCTGGAGTTGCCGTGTTGACATGGCGACATTATGGTGTATGGGGAAGATGCAACCACACACGACAAGCTCATAAGGCAGGTGTTCACTACAATGAACCAACACAATCTGACAGTCAATGCCATCTTATTGGGCCTTCATATGTCATAGGAATTGCACCTCTCCAACGTCAATGCCGTCCTTAATCTCCCAGAACTCTCCTTGATAAGCCCACTCCACAATCAGTCCTCTTCTCAGGCAGTTACTAGAGACAGAGACACCATGGAAATAGTATTCCCAACATCCCTATGAGGACATATGCCATTTATGCCATACAAGAGGCACCTTAGGATGGGAAGACTTGCTTTATGTGATGGTTTATGGTGGCTGGGGATTGACTGTGAGACAGTCGCTTGATCATCTCCATCTCCTCTGCAACTCTTTTACCGTCCATCGAAGCCCAGGGATCATCTTCAAATGTATATGGGTGTGGAGCTGTGCTATGTCCCTCACAACCAACGCTTCTCAGTCATAGTCCATGACCCAGCTACACTCGAACTAATCTCTATGTAACCTGAGGTCACCCTCAATGGTGCTGTTACTCATCACATCTCCTGCTGGGCGTGCCCCAGTCTATAACGACCATAATATCATCCTACCTGACTTCCAAACGAATATAAAGAAATATGTAGGACGTGACCTGCAGGACGATGCCACTTTTAACATACAAAAACTCTAAAGGCAAGTCTGTTTGTGCCTACTTATATTCCACATTTTAGCAATATCAGAGCATGCAATATTTGGTTACATGAGCTTACATGGCTTATATGGCTCTCCTCCAGCAAGGCATTATTCTGTACTGTTTGAGTTTAGTTCAATTTAACCACTTTTGCAGTAAAATAATTTTACACAACCATCCATTTCATATATGGGAGACCTTAAAGATATGGAAAAACATGGTTGTGTTTTGTTATACCTCGGGTAGGGGTATTAAAAAAAATGTGTGAGGCCTTGCTACTGGCCTGACAAGGTCAATCGCTATATATTGTTCCTGTGTGAATGAACCAACAGAGAAAGCCCACGAATACACAAAGAACCAATGTCATTGAAAATAAATGAATTCTTTACAATAACCAAGGTTGAAAGATACTATGCATCTTTGTTTTGAGCGAGGAACAACACGACGCTCAGCAGGGGATTCACAACTTGGACTAAAGGTACTTTTAACAGGCGACATAACAAAGTGGTATTGAATGCCTGTTGAGTTATGAGGACAGAATCAGGGAAAATATCAATGTCAGAATGTATTATTTCTTTTTTTGTCAGAAAAAGGAGAAGTACATATGTCATTTATAGAGTATGCATGGTTTGTTGTTAACAGAGAAAGCTCGATCCAAGGATATTTTGATCAGCTTTAATAATGCACATAGATTGTGGCTACTTGCAATGTAATTGTCTGCATCATTTCCAATCCCCCATATATATATATATATATATATTTTTTATTTTTGTAAATATATGGCCATATATATTTGGTATTAAATATATTTTCCTTCTTTATTATTTTCCCCTAACCCTACCACCCCTCCCTAATTGGGGTAAACTAATAGACAATAATACTTAGGCTTCTACTTTCAGCTTACACATACTACAGTATATACATTTTTACAGACACAGTATATTTTACATTAGTTATCTTTTCTTTCTTTTTTTGTCTATCCAGGATCTTTCTGCAACAGAACATTCTATGTTCTCAGACACAAAGAAAACCTTGCTAGAACCGGTATCTCAAAGTTAAATACAAAAGTATTCATCTGTTTTCAGTCCTCGGTTCCTGTCCTCACTTGAAGTTGATATCTTTCTTTTAATGACAGATTCATTTCAGAAAGATTAACAAAAAAAATCTATTGTTGTAATGGTCACTGTTTTTGACTGTATGTATCAACTGAAAGCTAACATATGACCTAACATCAATCAACATATTGATTGACTAATTAATAAAATAAATAAAAAGCTTCACTCACAACTGCCTATATCTTTCACACTAATTATTGTAAGCGTACATTCAAGGCTGTCTTTTGATGGCTTTATGAATTAGGATGGTCCAGTTTCAGTTGACCCATTTACTAGACTGTGACGAGGGAGCCAGGACAGCCACATAGTGGCCACAGCGACAGTAGCGCCAGCCCCTGGGAACTCAGGAGTGGACAGTGTCAGCCTGGCCTGAGTGTCCTACCTACCCGACTCAGCAGATCGTCCATCTCTGTCACCAGGCTGCCCAGGTTACTGTCGGCCAGCTGCAGGCGCCTCTCCGGCGAATTCTGTGGCGAGAGCATGTGCTGTGTGGAAGACAATGCACACACACACACACACACACACACACACAAACACACACACACACACACACACACACACACACACACACACACACACACACACACACACACACACACACACACACACGAGAGAATGTCAGAATGGGGCATTAGGCAGAAAGGTCATCTACTGTTTAAATCACCATGGGTCTGGGGAGTGAGGTGTGAGCAGAGCCTCGATACCCTGTATTTAACCATCCACCCCAGCCCAATTCATCAGTGTTATGCCAGTAGGGCTCCTGCCAGACATCTCCTCACAGGCCTATAAGAAGCAAAGCACCAGCAGCTGGAAAAGGGCATCTAGCTCAGTGGATTCCAAAAACGCAGCTTGAGCCAATGATCTGGCTTTCCACATGAGGGTAGCAATCAAGTGATGTCTTCATTGGCCCCCCTCACAATGCCCTTTAGCAATAATCTGCATCTTTGTTGTGCCTGATATCTCCAGCTCCATCTCCTCTGCTTGCCGAGGATTTGGGGAAACTGCACTCTTGTTATCGCGCCGCTGAGATGCGTTTGAATGCCACTGTTTGTGTAATATATCACTGTTATGTCACTGTTACAGCGTGTGGTGTTAGTGTCTTTGTTCTTTGTGTGAGAGAGAGAGGTGGATGCCGTTAGCTGAACGGAGTGGAGCTATGGTATTGTCTGGAGGGGATATGAGGAGTGTTTGAAACCGGGGTGTGAGTCGGGCTCCACGCCCCCCCCCCCCCCCCCCGAGACACTAACAGCTGAGAGATATTTACACAGCACCTTGTCCAGGTGGGCAACTTAATCACAACCGATTCTGTTCATCTTAGCAATTCAGTCAGGTACTCACTAGTGTGAGTAAACAAACACGCCAAATTGAATGTAGGCCTACAGAGACAAACTTGATCTTAGGAATCTAGATATCATAGATTTGTCTAATACAGGAATATTGTAGTACTCTCTCTTCGGAGCGAAGGTGAACACTAAAGGAAGTGTTTGGGTGCTTTCTATTCACCTTGAGTTCCTGCGTCATGTTCTCAAACCGGTAGAGGACTTTGTAGGGTGGTGGCAGAGGGGTGGTGAGGTTGACACTGGTGATGATACGATGCAGTCTATCCATATCTCTGATGAGGAGCCCGGCACAGTCATCATCGCAGGCTGTAACACACACACCGACACACACCGACACACACACACACACACACACACACACACACACACACACACACACACACACACACACACACACACACACACACACACACACACACCATGGCAGTTAGAAACCTCTAATGACAAGTGGTCTCTAATGACACCAATTAAAACCATTAGAGAGCGTTCAGGCTCGTTCAGAGAATCAAATAATAATCCCAGCTAACGTGTGTGGCCAGGGTGACACTGAGCTCTGAAGCTGTGTGTGGGTGTATACATGGGGGACACTGGGACAGTCTCTCATTGGGACACCAAGACACTCTACTGGGGGTCAATGGGTCAACCCCAAGGGCATGGGGATGCTAATGGTAGCTTGTTGCCTGGCAACATCTCTACCAAAGGGACATGTACTGTCACACATGAAAAAATAGTAGTTTACTATAGAATACTACAGCACTTACTATAGAATTCTGTAGTAAATTGTAGTATACTGTAGAATACTATATTACACACTGCAGTATCCCTCAATCATGTGTAGTACTTACTATAGAATGTAGTAGTATACTGTAGAATAGTAGAATAAATACTACAGTAATGTCTGCAAAAACACTACACTTTTTTAGTAAACACTACAGTATTTAATTTGGGTATACCTTGCCCAGTCCAGTCCTCCGTATCCCAATTTGTGCCACCCGTAAGTGAGAAACTTACATGCCAAGTATACAGTATACCATATATTGTGTTCCCTACAGGTTATAGTTCAGAGCAGAAGCTCTGAACTATCTGTTCAGACCCCAGTCCTACCTGCCTACAGTTTATGGAAAATTTGCTATTTTTGTATTTCTCCATAAGGCCTCCAGTTCTATGTCAAAGATAGTAAAACAAAAACACTATAGTAAATACTATAGTAATGTCTGCAAAAACACTACAGTAAATACGACAGTAAACTACCGTATGCAAAAATATTACATTAATTACTACAGTATATACTACAGTTTTATTTTACTACAGTATTTATACTATAGTTAACTATAAATACTACAGTATACTACAATAAATACAAGCCTGCAAAAACATTACAGGGAATACTACAGTAAAGTCTGCAAAAATTATACTGTGAATACTATAGTATTTATACCATAGACTTTTTCATGTGGGGTAGCTACAAGGGCAACTATGTTAGCACCGGAGAAGAGGACAAAGTCTGGGAGAAGTGCTTTTTAATCTGAGCGACATAGTGGAACTGGTTGAACCCCAGCTTCCTCCTCCTTCACCTTGTTTAGTTTCATCCCATTCCCCCACACACACCAGTGCTCTTTCAAAAGACACAACCACTCTTTGAAAACCCTTCAAGGTAGTCATCCTCTATCCTCTACTCTTTAGGCTTTGGAGAATCCTGGAGTTTCTGTGCTGGTTTGAGATTAGACAGGAGCAACACTGGGGGAAGGGATCTCGAGCGTGAAATTTAACACAGTGTGAAATGGCTTTTGGCAGCCCATTATGAGTGTTCGACATGCCACAAGCAACGAGAAACAAAACACACACAGTACACACGCGCACACACACACCACTACAATCAACAAACCATGTGTGAATTCATCATATCCTTCGAATTTCTCCTGAATTTTGCCACATAAAAAATGAGTTGAGAAATTAACGTCAGAAAAGTTTGTTTTTTATATACCTGCTGTTATAAAGGAGGAAGGCCTGACAATCCACACAGTAAGAGAGCACACATCCTGTGAATGTGAGAGTTTGTGATAAAACACTCCAAAATGCACACACTGCATGAAATACATGCAAATCCTGTTACCCTCCCCAAAGGCAAGACAACATGCAGCCAATCAGTTTCACCTGAATCATCTGAAATACTGTATCTAACAAGCAATGGACCCCTACCATCACTGCTTCAGGAAACCTGCTAGAGTCCACGACTGGGAACAGTTAGACATTATTTCAGATAGTCAGCTTGCCAGGTTAGTTGGCACCGTAGCCTACAGAATTGTATCTAAAACATACAGTACTATTCATTGCCTGAAGTATGATAACATGTAGTCTCAGACAAATTACAATAATTCAAGAGCAAACAATGTTACAAATGAAGCTCTGATAACTTTCGACTTCATTTTTGACAAATATAGTGACCGCCATCTTTGTTTACTTTGGGATTGGCACTTGGGATAACATGTTGTCTGCCGTGGGATATATATAATATAGCCTGTAGTACATTGTCTCCCTCGGCCCTGCCAATTGCTCAAAGCAAATGATCGGACTTGCTGTGCTATGCTAAATCTAAATTATTAACATCGGGGGGATCTTAACCTGGATTGGTTGATGCCAGTATCAGATAAACTGAAAGATATTTGCACTGAGCTAAATTGAACTCAAATGATAACTAAACCAACCTGCCCCAACTTAAAACAGCATGAAAAATCTACTCAGCTACACTTGTCTTAAATTATGTGTTAAATTGCTTAGATCGTAGGATTCACTGTGCTGCCATATTTATAGACCTATCCAAGGCCTTTGATACTGTCAACCATCACCTACTCATTCCAGCTGTCTTGCAATTGGTTTGGGAACTATCTGTCAGACAGGTCACCATGTGCGCTTTCTGATGGTGTCAAGTTACCTTGATATTACTAAAGGTGTCCCGCAGGGGTAGATTTCAAGACCTGTTTTCTTTATATAAATAATATTGGTCTATCTGCAAAAACCTGTAACATTCATCTGTATGCTTTTGACCCTACTGCTGACCAGGCTATGTTATAGCTGCAATCTGATTTTGTTGCTTGCAGAAAGCCCTTGTTGATTTTAAATTGATACTTAACACAGGAAAAACTGAATGTATGTCTAATTCTCTTAGAAATATTTCAGATGGTTTACACACAGATGGCATTGGAGGATTTTCTCTTCGAGGAGGTTCCCGTCCTTAAACAACTGGGATTTTGGATTGACAAACATTTGAGGTTTAAACAACATATGGATGAGCTAGTTAAGAAGCTGAGATTTAAAGGAGGCTTCTTTTATAGAACTACGTCATGCCTCTCTCTAAACAGCAGGAAGCAGGTTGTACAAGCAACCTTCCTGCCAGATCTTGATTATGGTGGCACCTTTTATCAGAATGCAGCAGCCACTAACCTAAAAACCTTGGATGCAGTGTACCATAGCACGCTTCGCTTTACCACAGGTGACAGGTTTAATACTCACTGCATCCTTTATCAGAAGGTCAGCTGGCCCTCTCCAAATTTCCGTAGATCACTTAATTTCTAATTTTTTTGTTAACAAAGCTCTGCTGCACAAGCGTGCAACATACACTACATGACCAAAAGTATGTGGACATCTGCTCGTCCAACATCTCATTCCAAAATCATGGGCATTAATATAGAGTTGCCCCCCTTTGCTGCTATAACAGACTCCACTCTTCTGGAAAGGCTTTCCACTAGATGTCGGGACAATGCTGCAGAGACTTGCTTTCATTCAGCCTCAAGACCATTAGTGAGGTCGGGGACTGATGTAGAGTGATTAGGCCTGGCTCACAGTCTGCGTTCCAATTCATCCCAATGGTGTTAGATGGGGTTAGAGGTCAGGGCTCTGTGCAGGCCAATTAAGTTCTTCCACACCAGTCTTGACAAACCATTTCTTTACGGACCTCGCTTTGTGCAAGTGGGCATTGTCATGCTGAAACAGGAAGGGCCTTCCCCAAACTGTTGCCACAAAGTTGGAAGCACAGAATATATATATAATGTCATTGTATGCTGTAGCGTTAAGATTTCCCTTCACTGGAACTAAGCTGAACCATGAAAAACAGCCCCAGACCAATATTCCTCCTCCACCAAACTTTACAGTGGGCACTATGCATTTAGGCAGGTAGCGTTCTCCTGAAATCTGGCAAACCCAGATTCATCCATCGGACTGCCAGATGGTGCAGCGTGATTCATCACTCCAGAGAACGCGTTTCCCATGCTCCAGAGTCCAATGGCGGCAAGCTTTACACCACTCCAGCTGATGCTTGGCATTGTGCAGGGTGATATTAGGCTTGTGTGCGGCCGCTCAGCCACTGAAACCCATTTCATGAAGCCCCCGACAAACAGTTATTGTGCTAACGTTGCTTCCAGAGGCAGCTTCGAACTCGGTAGTGTGTTGCAACTGAGGAAAGGCGGTTTTTACACGTTACTCATTTCAGCACTCGGCAGTCCCATTCTGTGAGCGTGTGTGGCCTACCATTTCACGGCTGAGCCATTGTTGCTCTTAGATGTTTCGACTTCACAATAACAACACGTACAGTTGACCGGGGCAGCTCTAGCAGGGCAGAAATTTGACCAACTGACTTGTTGGAAAGATGGCATCCTATGACGGTGCCACGTTGAAAGTCACTGAGCTCTTCAGTAAGGCCCTTCAACTGGCAATGTTTGTCTATGGAGATTACACAGCTGTCTGCTCGGTTCTATACACCTGTGTCAGCAATGGGTGTGGTTGAAATAGCCGAGTCCATCCATTTGAAGGGGTGTCCACATACTTTTGTATATACACTACCGTTCAAAAGTTTGGGGTCACTTAGAAATGTCGTTGTTTTTGAAAGAAAAGCACATTTTTGTCCATTAAAATAACATCAAATCAATCAGAAATATAGTGTAGACATTGTTAATGTTGTAAATGACTATTGTAGCTGGAAACGGCTAATTTATAATGGAATATCTACATAGGCGATCAGAGGCCCATTATCAGCAATCATCACTCCTGTGTTCCAATGGCACATTGTGTTAGCTAATCCAAGTTTATCATTTTAAAAGGCTAATTGATCATTAGAAAACCCTTTTGCAATTGTGTTACCACAGCTGAAAACTGTTGTTCTGATTATAGGGGGGGGGGGACTGTCCTTCTTTAGACTAGTTGAGTATCTGGAGCATCAGCATTTGTGGGTTCGATTACAGGCTCAAAATGTCCCGAAACAAAGTACTTTCTTCTGAAACTCATCAGGCTATTCTTTTTCTGAGAAATGAAGGCTATTCCATGCGAGAAATTGCCAAGAAACTGAAGATCTTGTACAACGCTGTGTACTACTCCCTTCACAGAACAGCGCAAACTGGCTCTAACCAGAATAGAAAGAGGAGTGGGAGGCCCCGGTGAACAACTGAGCAAGAGGACAAGTACATTAGAGTGTCCAGTTTGAGAAACAGACACCTCACAAGTCCTCAACTGGCAGCTTTATTAAATAGTACGTATTCTGTTTATTGTCCAGTCTGTGATATGGCTTTTTCTTTGCAACTCTGCCTAGAAGACCAGCATCCCGGAGTCGCCTCTTCACTGTTAACGTTGAGACTGGTGTTTTGGGGGTACTATTGGGGGTACTATTTGTCAGTTAGAGCTAATTTACCAGCTACGTCTATCGACAGTTGTCGCAGTGACATCATAAACAATCTATTGAAATAGGTACTTGCATAGTGAAGTCTTTTGTTTAGACATGTAGCTAGCTAGCTAAACAATGAACCATAATCCCAACTCATAAAGTTACTACCATGCATGAATCTGCAGGTAGCTAACCAACCAGGTTCAATGTTAGCTAGCTAACATTAGGCTATAACTAGCAATGCTAATGGCTCTGAGATACAAATAATATTACTACAGAGATCATATACGTAATGTTAGCTAGCTAGCCAGCCAGCTAATGTTAGCTGGCTAGCTAACAGTACACTTTAACTTGAAATGAAAAAGACTATCTGACAAAATTAGAAATGTGTAATATCTGAAAATGTAGCTAGCTAGACTCTCTTACCTGTATACA
The DNA here is from genome assembly GCF_901001165.1 of Salmo trutta. Classification (NCBI taxonomy): domain Eukaryota; kingdom Metazoa; phylum Chordata; class Actinopteri; order Salmoniformes; family Salmonidae; genus Salmo; species Salmo trutta. The sequence goes on from NC_042957.1 coordinate 30,495,719, forward strand.
TGGATGAACGCTTCTCCCTCTCTGTCACGGGTGCAATGGTTTCCCTTAGTTTGAAGATGTAATCCGGAGACAGGTGTTTAATACAGCAGCCTTCTGTGTGTTGTCTTTTCGACCCAGTCTGCATATTTGCAATCAAATGCCAGAATCTCCTTAGCTATCATACTCTAATTCCACTGATTTCAAAACTCGGTCCTCCAGAAAGTGGAGAGCAACACTTACGCAGTTCTACTACATGATATCTTTAAAAAAAAGCAGCATTAGATAGGATTACCTACACATACTGACCACCTCATATTATAGACAGAAGCTACACATGGCAGACCAATCCAAACTCATCTCTCGGCATGTCCAGCCCAGTTATTATCTCAGCCAATCATGGCTAGGGGGAAGGTTGCTGACTTTTTCCATGGCTAAACCAACTAGGCTCGTACTTTAACAACTGTAATCATATTTGCAGATGGCATACAAGTTTGTTATTAAGGCACATGAAAGTTCACATGTTCCAGAAGGAATTTCTGCCCAAAAACGCATTTTGATAAAAAAATGAAGTTTACGTTCAAATGGCGCTCCTGTGAAGTAGTGACGCGCGACATACGCCTAGTTTCCTGAAACAAGTAACATACTGTATGTCCTATATTTGAGAGATATAAGAAAGCTCAGTTTATTTTATTTTTTAACCCATATTTAACTTTTTGGGGCACTAAACTACTTTCATATATACTTCTATAAATTATTTTAACTGGTACCGGGCTACCTTCAGACGAGTCTTGTGAAGCTTGTGGGCGTTCTAGAGCAAAACAGCCAACATGTATGTGTTCATGAGAGTCTCATCTTTCCATAAAGGAGCCATATACCATTCGGACGCTACAGACGTTTTTGTGAGAAGACACATTTTCTGGATGTCTCCTGGTCTGACAAACACTGCTGTTGCTCTGCCACCTCTGGTGCCAATAGGGCAGTTTAGAACGCTGATGAGGAACACATTCACAGAGGTTTGCGAGTGTTTTGGTTGATTGCAATTTGTGTTGTTGAAATGTAGTGTATCTGTTGTATGTTGTAGTATATTTTTTTGTTGTTGCTGTTTTATTGAATTATCATCTTGATTTGAGAATTGTTTGTTCTCAGGGCACTATTAAGAATGAGACTCTGGCCTCAATTGGGTTCCCCTGAATACATAAAAGTAAAAATAATTATAATTTGTAAAAAATCACTACAAAGTCTTTGAATTCAATAAACTCTAAATTCCCTTTTATGAAGATTATAATCCTCAAGAGGCCTGGCTAACTAAACAGTTTTACAATTGTCCCCAAAGTAATTATCTACCACTTTAGACTCACATAAAAGGTAAAAAATAATTAAAAAAAGGTTTAAAAAAATAAAAAATAAAAAGGCTTAGTCTAGAATATTGAATGAACAAAAACAACCAAGAAAGTCCTACTAAGAAACCTTGCTGATTTTCTGTACTAGTAATTGTGTTTGTGTGTGTATTGAAAACAGTGCTATAGTAAGTTATATTAGTGTACGTACACACAATCCCAGAGGGCCCACACACATGCCTCTCCATGCACTGGCTGCAGGTGCGTCCAGTGGCCCCGGGCCGGCAGCGGCACTGGCCTGAGCGGGGGTCACACGGTTGGGGCCACGCCCCGTACGGGTCACACTTACACTCCTCACACTTCCCGCTGGGGGCACGGGGGTCGCCGTGGTAACCCGTGGCACATCTAGAGGAGCGACAACAAGGTTTAGAGTAGATAACTAACAGAAAGGGATGTTCAGTTAGCAATGTGGGGCGGCAAGGTCCCTGATGAGGTGAGTTCAGTATGATTCACAAAGAGCATGTTGGGGTTTGTAAATGTTGAGGAGAGAGTTCGTACCTCTCACAGTACTTTCCCTCATAGCCCTCAGGGCAGGCAGTACAGCGGTAGTCGTTGAATCCCTCTGTTACACAGGTAGGGCTGAAACTGAGAGAACGAGAGAGCTACAGACGAGAGCTGCTTTATTGTACAATAGTAGAGCCATGCACCTGTGTCTCTGTGACATACTTGTTCTCATGGTTGGTGAGGGGGCAGGCACAGGGCTTGCAGTCGTCGGGTCTGCCCCTCACTACACCATAGTATCCTGGGGCACAGCGTTCACACCTGTCCCCCTCTGTGTTGTGTTGGCAGTTCTGTAGAGAAGACACCCGTCCCTTCACTAATATCATATCCACATTCACAACCAATCACTTCGATTAGGCTACACCTGCAGAATCAAACTAAACCCAGTGGCTGTCGAGGTGGAGGGTGGATGTATTTTAGCTGTTGTTTTGAAGTGAAGGCCCTTCCAGAGTGTGAGCTCTGTCAGCCCAGAGCTGTTTTCCTCTCCTCCCTCAACCACTCTGCTCTGAGAAAAAGTGCCAAACTGACAATTGAGAGAGGCAATACTAATCAGTCAGCGGAAGTTGCGGCCTACTGAGCCGTGGTATTCCAAAGACGTTCATTAACTTCCTGTGTACCTCAATTAACCAAATTACGCTGTACAAACTGATTTAACATTTTCAATTTGCCTGCTCCGTAAAATGCAAATGATATTGTTATTAGCACAAATACAAATGAAAGCTGGGATTGCTTTGACAACATAGAGTTCCAGTTCCACACTATAATATGAGGCAGGACTGGCTTCCATTTGCTCTAGGGGAAGATTTGGGAAGCAGAGAATAAGAGTTTTGTTGGTCATTAGCTTGACCAAAAGGCCCTGTTTTATATTTGAAGGGCACATTATGTTCCACATTAAACAGCACGGACTTCTCTCTAGCGTAACATCTTTGTTAGTATTTCCAAGTCAAATCTACCCCAGACACTAACCTATGCTCTACTTCCTGGTGGCAGTGGACCATGTGGCCAATCAAATTGCTTCTGAACAAATCTGCTGATCCTCTACACTTGGAGAAAGTGCAACTGTTCAGACTGAGAGCTGGTTTGAAAACCAGGGGAGCTGAGAAGATAGAGGATAAAAGGAGGAGAGTTTTTCATTGGCTAGATAAAGGTCTGGGCTGATGTAAATGTGAAACAGAGCAGAAAAGTAAAGCGTTGGGCTAATTACCCATCTATGGCAGAGAGTAGAGTAGAGTGGGCGGGTATGGGTGCAGTCCTAGGGCAGCCTGCCAACCAGTGTCAACGACACCCTTCTCCTCAGGTCATGGGGACTTTGTAAAGAGCTTACCTGGCAGATGGATGTCTCTGGGTCACAGGCCTCACTGTGCCTGTTGCACTGGCACTGCACACAGCTCCCGATGCCTGCTCTGGAGGCTGCGCCACCGCTGCGGGCAGACAGGCGGTAAAACCCGGCCCCACATTCCTGCCGATGGGCGAAGCAGAGACAGACACACGGTTACTGGTTAGGCTGTTACACCCCCCCCCGAGCCGCTCACGCTAGTGCCAGGCTCCACTGGAGCTCCAACGAGACACACGTACTGAGAATTAATCGGGTCAATTTGAAAAGCCATCTGTTCCCAGCAAAAACGTTAAACGCCTGTTTAAAAATACTTTATTAACTATGTGGCAGCTTCAAATACGTGCCATCTGTCTGGTTTGCTTATAGCCACCTTTATGGGGAATCCAGTAGGAGACACATCAGTAACACTCAGGTTTGGATGGAAGTTGTCGTAGTAACACAAGAGTTAATTAGGAGTGTATTAGAGCCGCGCTAAAGAGTGGGGGAGCTTTAGATGTGTCTGGATGGAGCTGTGAGAAAGAGAGGGAGAGAGAGAAAGAGAGAGAGAGCTGGCAGTTTTGATGAGAAGGATTGTCTTGTGGAGTGTTTCTAACAGCTGTTTCCTCCTGTCTCCATGTCTGTGGCTCTGATTGGACCGTGACTGACTGCCACACACACACACACACACACACACACACACACACACACACACACACACACACACACACACACACACAGCCCTCTCTGATGGATGACCCTGTCGCCGTGGCTGATGCTCTGATGGGAGACACAGCTGGCTCAGTGGCTAGCTAGCTTACCTCGCAGGACAGGCCGGAGTAGCCCAGGGGGCAGTCACACTTCTCTATCTGGTGGGCCCGCTCACTCTCCATGGACGGCCTTCCCTCCTCTGCCACCTCCATAGAAATCTCAGAGATCCTGCGTTTAGTAGAGAGATAGAGACAGGGAGTGCGACAGCCATGTGAGCCAATGTCAACAATACAACTATACTTGAAACATGATATTATCAAACGCTATTGCCCCTCGTTCATTAAATGGAATGAACAAGCCACTGTTAAATGCAGAGGGTTATCCATGTAAACATGACATGATTAATCTGACCGTGATACTAAAAGAAAGAGTGTAGACTAAACAGCCCTCTAACAGTATGTTTCAGTCTAGCCCATTGTGTGTTCAGACAAAGAAAGAGAGGAGAGCTCACCTGCTGTGTCGCATCATGTTCCCATGGGAAGCCTTGATGAGGACGTAGTCAACATAAAACAGCACGTCCATGAAGTCCTCGCGTGTCATGGCCTTCTTGTCTTCGTACTTCCACTCGTGCTGAAAAACAAAACATGTTTATGACATCACTAGCATTGAGATCCTATTCACTTACTCGAGAGGCTATGTCAAAGTTCCAGAATGTAGTGAAAATGGCAGCCATATTGGTCAGGGAGAAATTCAAACCAGTCTAATCGGAAGGAATGGCAGTAGTGGCATAATCCTAATTTTACTAATGCAGGAAAATAAAAGTAAGGCATGTGATATATAAGAAATTGTGCATTAGAATTATTTTATATACAGTACCAGTCAAAATTTTGGACACACCTACTCATTCCAGGCTTTTTCTCTATTTTTACAATTTTCTACATTGTAGAATAATAGTGAAGATATCAAAACATTGAAATAACACCTACGGAAAAAAAGTGTCAAATGAAAATATATTATATATTTGAGATTATTCAAAGTAGCCACCCTTTGCCTTGATGACAGCTTTGCACACTCTTGGCAATCTCTCAACAAGCTTCATGAGGTAGTCACCGTGAATGCATTTAAATTAAAAAGTTAATTTGTGGAATTGTGTTGTGACAAGATAGACAGAAGATAGCCGTATTTGGTAAAAGTCCATATTATGGCAAAAACAGCTAAAATAAGCAAAGGGAAACAACAGTTCATAATTACTTTAAGACATGAAGGTCAGTCAATGCGGAACATTTCAAGAACTTTGAAAGTTTCTTCAAGTGCAGTCGCAAAAACCATCAAGCGCTATGATGACACTGGCTCTCATGAGAACTGCCACAGGAAAGGAAGACCAAAAGTTACCTCTGGATAAGTTCATTAGAGTTACCAGCCTCAGAAATGGCAGCCCAAATAAATGCTTCACAGGGTTCAAGTAACAGACACATCTCAACATCAACTGTTCAGAGGAGACTGCGTGAATCATCGTCGAATTGCTGCAAAGAAACCACTACTAAACGACACCAACACGAAGAAGAGACTTGCTTGGGCCAAGAAACACAAGCAATGGACATTAGACCGGTGGAAATCTGTCCTTTGGTCTGATGAGTACAAATTTTCGATTTGTGGTTCCAACCGATGTGTCTTTGTGAGACGCAGAGTAGGTGAACGGATGATCTCCACATGTGTGATTCCCACCTTGAAGCATGGAGGAGGAGGTGTGATGGTGTGGGGGTGCTATGCTGGTGACACAGTCTGTGATTTATTTCGAATTACAGGCACACTTAACCAGCATGGCTACCACAGCATACTGCAGCGATACGCCATCCCATCTGGTTTGCGCTTAGTGGGACTATCATTTGTTTTTCTACAGGACAATGACCCAAAACACACCTCCAGGCTGTGTAAGGGCTATTTGACCAAGGAGAGTGATGGAGTACTGCATCAGATGACCTGGCCTCCACAATCACCTGACCTCAACCCAATTGAGATGGTTTGGGATGAGTTGGACCGCAGAGTGAAAGAAAAGCATCCAACAAGTGCTCAGCCTCCCACTCCTCATTCTATTCTGGTTAGAGACAGTTTGCGCTGTTCCGTGAAGGGAGTAGTACACAGCGTTGTACGAGATCTTCAGTTTCTTGGCAATTTCTCGCATGGAATAGCCTTCATTTCTCAGAACAAGAATAGACTGGCGAGTTTCAGAAGAACGTTCTTTGTTTCTGGCCCTTTTGAGCCTGTAATCGAACCCACAAATGCTGATGCTCCAGATACTCAACTATTCTAAAGAAGGCCAGTTTTATTGGTTCTTTAATCAGACAACAATTTTCAGCTCTGCTAACATAATTGCAAAAAGGTTTTCTAATGATTAATTGGCCTTTTAAAATGATAAACTTGGATTAGCTCACACAACGTGCCACTGGAACACAGGAGTGATGGTTGCTGATAATGGGCCTCTGTACGCCTACAGTATGTAGATATTCCATAAAAAATCTTCAGTTTACAGCTGCAATAGTCATTTACAACATTAACAATGTCTACACTGTATTTCTGATCAATTTGATGTTATTTTAATGGACAAATTTTTTTTATTTCAAGAACAAGGACATTTCGGTAGTGTATGTGGGAACTCCTTCAAGACCGTTGGAAAAACATTCCAGGTGAAGCTGGTTGAGAGAATGCCAAGAGTGTGCAAACCTGTCATCAAGGCAAAGGGTGGCTACTTTGAAGAATCTCAAATATAAAATATGTTTTGATTTGTTTAAACTTTTTTTAGTTACTACATGATTCCATATGAGTTATTTCATAGTTTTGATGTCTTCACTATTATTCTACAATGTAGAAAATAGTAAAAATAAAGAAAAGCCCTGGACTGAGTAGGTGTGTTCAAACTTTTGACTGGTATTCTAATTATAAATACAGTTTATACATGTTTTATTCAAATGTTCTGTATAAATAGCCTCTAAAATATATGCAAACAGACCATAAATGTCGCAAAACATTTTTTATTGGAAAGCTGTGAGTGCTATTATATGATACAATATCAGAACCTGTTGCATTTACAACTTGTCTACAGTAAGTCCTATCATCAACTGATTTCAGCCAGTGTATGGCTGTGGATTGACTGCATTGTTTGAAGGGAATGTTGGCATAGCTTTGTAGCAAGTACGATCTGTACGTGTGGGCACATACTGCATGGCTGTAAGGTGATATCTTTTCCAACTGTCCCGTTATCTGGTTTTAATGTCTATTCTAGAATGCCCTTCTTATCAATCAGAAATGAGAATTCAACAATGCTGTGGTATAAAGTATTTTAATTCCTAATTCTATGATCACTTCAATGTCAATTTCTCATACAACCTCTTCAGTGGTTAGAATCTAGCTTTGAAGAGTTTTTGGGACAATGACAAGAGATGCACTTGCATGGCATCCACCACAAAGAACCATAATTGTGTTTCAGTGTCAAATGGATCATGACTGCATCTTTAGACATTAGGAAACTGTAACAACAAGACAAGAGAGGGTCCACCATGTAAGCCTATGCCATGGGGTTCCCAAACTAGTTTGGCCCTTGACCCCATATTGATATCAAACATTTTTTGTGACCCCACCATGTAATCAAAAGCCAATGTTTACTTTTTAAAAATGTGGGTTATGACAGTCTATTACAAATCAGCCTGACAGTACTTTTGACCGTATTTCAATCTGAAAGTATGGTTTGAAGTGACTGATATGCATCAGAAAGGTTTTGGGAAGTTCAGAAGATCATTAGTCAATAATGTTGCATGATCTTCTGTGTAGAAAAGAGCATCATCATTGATTGTGTTCTTTTTCCTCCAGTCTGATTTAGTGCCTGGTCTTGTCCACTCGGTTCTAACGACTTGTGGGAATAGTAGAGGGAAACGGTATGTACTGTATGTACATGTTCCAGAGTGTCTTATCATTCAGTGATAGGGTCCTAATGTTTTGTAGCTTGAACCGTTCAAAAGCCACATTTGTAGGAAGAAAACAGAAACAGCTCTGTTTATTACAACCTCATTCAACAGCTACCGGAGGTTACTAACGTAACCCCAGTTTTATGAAGCGAAAAAATTTCAAATCAGGTGAACTCACATGGGGTCACGACCCCTAGTTTGGGAAACACTGGCTTATGTCCTTACCTCTGTCATGTCGATCTCATGCCGGGTGAGTTGTCCAATCTGCAGTCCCTGCATGTGGCGGACCATCACCTTGTCTCTGTTGGGCCCTCCCTTTATGATGACCTGGGGTTCGTAGGAGGTGCGGCCTGTCTCGTCACGCCCCTCAAAGTAGATGGCGTACTTCAGCTTGCCGCCGTAGGCTGTGATCTAAAGAGGGGAAACCACATCCAAGTAAAGAAGCTTGTTAGTACTATTCAGAATACAGTCAACTCCTGATAAGTGCAAGTTGGAAAGTATTTCAAAGCAGTATTGTTCACCAGTTCTCAATTCAAATACATTTATTGTCACTCCGGATATCTGTATGTTTGGGTTCAGTGTAAGCGTAGTCTATACGTAAAGCAGTCCTGAGCAATTACATACAGTATATTTTTTTATTTTATTTTTTATTTTACCTTTATTTAACTAGGCAGGTCAGTTAAGAACAAATTCTTATTTTCAATGACGGCCTAGGAACAGTGGGTTAACTGCCTTGTTCAGGGGCAGAATGACATATTTTTACCTTGGCAGCTCGGGGATTCGATCTTGCAACCTTTCGGTTACTAGTTCAACGCTCTAACCACTATAAGGATTCGATTGTACACCTGTTATCAACTTGGGGTTAAATAATATCGAGATGATGGTGCTCTCACCATGGAACCATGGAATTGTTCAGGCAGTCTCCAGTAGTAGAGTTCGGTCAGCTTCTGGGTGACCAGGTCAGCGTTAGCGATGATCTCTGGGTGCTGGAAGGTCACTCCGCTTGTGGTCTCCTGCAGGTTGGCTTTGTCCACCAGGGGCAGCTTGGTCTGCTCTGGTTTCAGGGACAGCTACAGCAGCGAAGACACAACAAACAAACAGCATCACTTACAGGCCTTAATGTCACACAAAATACACACATAATGGGTTGTATTTGGGAAGCTCTGTTCCAAGGGTTTAAATTGCTTATGTTGCGAGAGAGTGATGCAAGTGTTTTTCAAAAGGAAAACAGCCTTTGTGACATTGGACAACTGTATTCTCCAATAACACACCAGGACTCAGCCTCTCACATAGTTGTAGATTAAAATGCATTTCACATCCTGAGGGCAGGCCAGATATGTGTTTAATTGGGCAAGTAGAACATGCATATCTTTAAGAAGCCACTTCTGTACAGTAGACTACGCCTCTGAGGCCCCTGTATTAAATTTGCCCTCCCTTCCCATCTAAATATCCAGCGAATGGCTCACTAAAGGCTCCAGTGGGGCCAGGCTGTGCCCCTCACCTCACCATGCAATCTCATGACTCACTGACTTAGAGAAAATCTCCTGACTTCCAATGAATGAGGGAGAGGATTCTCAACTGTCTGTCTTTTTTTTTCTCTTCGTCTTAAAGCAAACAAACTTAGATTAACTTTGGGACGGCAACCTTTATTTAATTTGTTTGTCGTTTCCATTTATATGAAAGAAGGGTCCCTCTTCCGATGTCCTCAGCCGCGGTCTCCATGGACACAGCGGATGGAGGGTTATCAGGTCTGAGGCGCTCTGGCAGAAAATCCTTATTAAAAACAAACAGGGAAGCTGCAGCTCCCAGCCTCTGCCTGCTCCAAGCCCCCAATAAACCCTCTCCCCCCCACTGTATGAGGCTATAATATATATTATCCTTCTGTTTGTGCCTGGTCCCCCTGGTTCTCGCTACGTTCCATAAATTACAGGGAAATAAGATGGAGAGTAAATACCTGGTTGGGAATGAATCAATGGAGGAGAACCACTTTCATGAAATTAATATTTACTCTGTTTCCCATAAAATCATATAGCTGTGTTGTGGCATTTCTCTCTAGACTATTTCAGTACTTTGGTTGCACATACCGTAAGTTATAAAGTATATCGGACTAATTCATGCTTGTTAACTGTTGCATGAGAACAAATGTTGTTTTATCATAGCCTATATCTACTGTAGCCTATATCAAGTAGCCTATATCAAGTAGCCTATATCAAGTAGCCTATAGCAAGAAAGCATAGAACAGTGGTCACCAACCTTTTCTGAGCCGAGATCTCTTTGAGTGAAAAAGCAGGCCATTTAAACATGACTTAAAAAACGTAAGCCTATGCAACATTAACCTATTAAAAAACACTTCCGTAGCAATGAGGTTTGTGCTGTAGGCTATAGGCTCAATACATCACTGCATATTGGCTATCCTTGAATTGCCCCGCCATCGTTGTTCTTCTCAGACCATTTTAAAATTATATTTTAAAACGGAAGATATATGATCACACTGGTAATATATCATTTGATGTAGGCCTATTACTTGTGAGCCATAAATTGAAATCATTAGCGTTTTGTTTATTTTATTGTGATGGTCAGTCTCAGCGGATGGAGGGAGGGAGAGAGAGAGAGTGAGCAGTGGAGAGGCTGCCTCTCACTGTTCATCAGCTCTTCCTCCTTCTGCTGACTGACCAAAAATGGGACACTGTCTTCCAGCTGATGGCGAAACTCGATCGCACTTCATTTATTTCTGAAATACGCTACTCCTCGATATTAGAGAGACGCAAGTCGCTAACAACAACGCAAATCTATTGATACACTTTGTAGCGCGAGTGGATCGGCACAGGGCATTTTATGGCTTACAAAAGTGTTGAATGAAGTGTTGACAGTACTGAATAAAAATGTTAATATTAAATCATTCAAAAAACAGCAGCAGCCTCTCTCAGTCTCTCTGTCGGCTATCAAATTCTCAGTGGGCTCGTGAAAGCTGCAGACACCGTGATCTGAGCTATCTAGTTAGCCAGTGGTAGGCCTATAAATTGACTTTGCTCTCCGGGTCAGTCGGGTAGATGGGAATTTGTACTTTCAGACACATGAAATGGTTCAAAACGGACCCGGCGCGCAGGGAAGCTGAATCAATTGCACCTACCTCAAACAGCGCGAAGCGAATAAGAAAATAAGAAAGGAAGGCTTTATCATTTGGCTTTTTACAGAAATATTTGGTCTTTGACTAGGAAAGCCTTGGAGATCGACCGGTTGGTGACCACTGGCACAGAACATTATTCATATTATATGCGTTTGTCTGTGTGCGCGTGTGGGTGCTGCGTGATGTGGGTGCACTCACAGTTGCTGTACGTTTGTGTATGAATACAGTACCTGTGTGTGGGTGGACTTGCATGCGATGGGGAATACATGTGTAGATGTGTGCTGCGTGTGGATTTCTGTCACATTTCTTCATGACTTGACTTACCCACATGCGGATGAGGCCCTGTGCCTCAGTACAGGTGCTGGTCATACCAAAGCAGTAACACTGACTGCAGCCAAGTGGGTTGCTTGTGCTCAGGCCGAAGGTCCTCGACTTGCACTGGTCACACTTCAGACCCTGTATATTCACCTGGGGACCGAACACTCAGGAATTAAGACACAGTCCAAGTCCAAAATGGCAGATGACCAATATTTTCCACAAAAAAAAGGACGTTTTCAGTAAAGTATACATAAGAACAAATACAAAATCAATCTGAATAGATTTGCAAAGATAATATAGGCCTAGAGAGATATTTGATTTAAGACAGAGCCAAGCTATAAATAACAGTGACAGAAAAAGTCTCTTGTGCTCTTCGCCTATTCTGCTCTGGACTGATCAAAGAAGGTGATATTCACAAGAATCCAAAGGCAGCCATGTGTGTAGATACAGTAGGTGCATGTCAAAGGGGCTACTGTGTATGTGTACCACAGTGACATGTGTCTGAGAAGGAATGATAAGGGGCATAACCCCGAGTACAGCAGACACACACAGTGACAGCCCTGATAACAGTGCATCACGCCAAAAAACACTATTTCATATGGAACTTTTCCCTTCTATTTTACCTGATGCTTTCCCCTAGCTAATACACTCCCAAAGCATCCAGAACTGAGAAGGAGCATTCACAACAGACATTGGTTGTGCCATGAACTACATATAAACACTTTGTTTACACACCAGTCTGTGGGTTCAACTTTAAGGAGGATGCTAAGGATGCCAGAAATTCCATTGCCATGGCTTCATGTTAACACACAGAGCCACGCCACCCCATCACCGTGTCCATCACCCCTCCAGTCACTGTCCATCACCGTGACCTTCACTAACATCCCCAAACCCCATCAACCTCTTATCTCTATCCTTCCATCCCAGCAGTCTAAAATAAACAGCCAGCGAGGGAAGACGCGCGCACACAGCAGTACAACAAGAGACCCAACAACAACAACCTTCTGCATGTGTCACCTTTACGTCAGAGTAGAAAGCGCTCTCTCTCTCTCTCTCTCTCTCTCTCTCTCTCTCTCTCTCTCTCTCTATGAGAGTCATCACCTCTCATAGCTGGCCCTATGTGACAGCCTGTCACAATGTCACAGCGCTGTCACTGTGAGGCACGGAGCCGAGGATGGCGACGCCCGCCTGCCTGCCTGGCGCTAGCTAATCTGAATGCCTTCCCCCCACGTCAGGTCTATTTCCATCTCACACTTCCTCCCCCACACAGATACACACACAGACGCTACCCTGCCTGCCTGGGTTTTGTTTGCCTGGCTCTAGGGTTGGTTCGATGCTGGCAACCAGGCAGAGGATGGCGACAGGCCCTATGCTGAGCCCAGATAGGGAAGGTACTAGGTAGGTACGGAGTGCTAGAGTGCTGCTATTGAAACATAGGCTATATGGGGCAATCTGCCTTAGTCACTCTAATGGGACATTTACAGGTAATTGCAGTGAGGCTTAGAAAACACAGACCTAGTTACGCTATGTAACTCCAAGTTTAAGATGTGAAACTGGTAGTGAAAGCTACTTTGATAAGTCAGTGCTGGCTAGACATCAGGGAGGTGCCAGGAGAGCTGGCTTTGGTTTCTTTTGGGAGAATTTCATTGTAGTTTCTTGCTGTCACTTATTTGGAGAAGTCTGATGCAATCACTTGACACAGCATCCTGTGATGAATATTTTAGGTGATAATAGTAGAGTATATAGATAGTAAATAGAGTAGACTGCAATCAACTGATGGTTGTGGGTTACCTTGCAGCTACATTGTCCAGTCCTGTCTGCACAGGCGCACACATCCTGGTCTGCATCACAGGTCTGGCTGTCCGAACCGGCCACGTTGCATTCGCAGGAAATGCATTGTGGGAAGTCCCGGTAGCCCAGCTTACACTCGCTGCACTTCTCTCCCTGGAACTGGTCCCGGCACATGCAGCAGCCTGTGTTGGGGTTACACTGCTGGGTCACTGAGCCCACCTGGTTACAGCCACAGGCCTGTGGAGGAGATTGTCAAGTATTCATAATCAATGTACCATTATATTAATCAATACCCAGTCACAAAGGGTTAATCCATCAGCTTCATATAGTAAACAATGCACAAACTTTCCACAAAGCGGGTTAAAACATTAGCTGCAAAATGAATTATACATATCGTCACAGCAGTAATCCTATGATGTGTTTCTCCATTAAATCTCAAAGCACTTTTGTGCGGTTTTAATTTCTATTTTGTGAATGTTCTGTACTATAAAAGTTGAAGTGATTTTGCTAAACCTTTTTAATGAGCATTTGTTATCAACAAAAGAATAGGCCTAACTCCAGGAAAGAGCCAGACAGGACCAGTTTGGAGGGGAGTGGCGTGAGATGAGGTGAAGTAAGGTGTACCTTGCAGCCCGCCATCATATCTTGACCCCAGTGATTGGGGGCACATTTGTCACATCTCTCCCCCACCGTGTTGGGAGGGCAGACACACTGTCCCGTGTTGGCATCGCAATTATTTCCCACATGGACGCACTGGCACGCTGGGAAAGGGGCAGGAAAAACAAACTCCACTCAAAACAACAGAATAGGCTCAGCACCACAACTTTCCATTAAAACTGGAAGAGAGAAAATACCCTTTTTGCTTTGAGGCCATCGAGCATTTAACATCAAGGAAAGCAGTAATCAAGTCTAAAGGAGATGTATTCATGTATTGTACTGACTAAAGGTTATTTGCAGACATCAATCATTTAGATGGTAGTCAGTTCTTACGTGCGCAGCCACCCTCCTGGAAGTTGAAGTGTCCTGGAGCACATCGGTCACACTTGGGCCCAGTGACACCAGGCTGGCACCGGCACTGGCCCGACTCGTCACAGTCAAAGGACTTGGACCCAAAGGAGTTACAGTTGCAGGGGACACAGACTCCAGCGGACTGAATGCCATAAGTCTGGGGCTGGGGGACAGCACAGAGATACTGAGGTCATTCAGGGACTCCATAGAGCTGTCATAGACAGACATAGGGTGTTATTACCGCAGCAAACAAGTACAGCACACAGTGACACACCGCAAACACTGAAAAACACACAGCTGAATACTTCAGACAAAGTTTTCAAGAACACACAGCACACAATAACGTCTCTGTACGAGAAAACATTATTTGAACCGTAGTAACAATAGTAACAATTCAATTGATGGTGAGGATATACAAAATATTAGAAGTACAAAACATAATCTTATATAAACTAATTTCTCCGTGCAACGGGCAGAGGAAATGTCCATGTCTCATTATAAATGCAGCAACATGTGGTGAATAAGTAAATGGGAATTGTAGCTATAGAAGGCGAGGCGACGGGGAAAGAGGCAGCCAGAGACAGATGGTTCGATATGAATCTGATTATATGAGGAGCCAACAGCTCCTGCCTGGCTGGCAAGCTGCATTATTCTCCCTTCAACAGGAAGGAATGGTGACGGTGGTAGGTACTACGCATCCCTGGGCCTCTCCCCCAGACAACCCCCACCCCCCCTCCCCCCACCCTCCGGGGAGCTCTCTCTGGGGGTGCTGGGAGTCCTGGTGGGATGCTTCCACCACCCCATGTGGACCCAGTTGTCTCGGAGGCGGGAACGGAAATGGATGGCTGATTGATTGACAGAGAGCGGTTAGCGCCTGAGCAGCAACCAGGTGTTGTGTTAGGGATGACTGACGTCTGTGTGTGAGAAGTGCCTGCGTACTCTTGTCAGCACAGCTAAAGAATAATGCATGTACGTGTAGCGTGTTTGTGTTTAACGTGGTTGTGTGTAGTGTGGTTGTGTGTAGCGTGGTTGTGTGTAGTGTGGTTGTGTGTAATGTGGTTGTGTGTAGCGTGGTTGTGTGTAATGTGGTTGTGTGTAGCGTGGTTGTGTGTAATGTGGTTGTGTGTAATGTGGTTGTGTGTAGCGTGGTTGTGTGTAATGTGGTTGTGTGTAGCGTGGTTGTGTGTAATGTGGTTGTGTGTAGGGTGGTTGTGTGTAATGTGGTTGTGTGTAGCGTGTAGCGTGGTTGTGTGTAATGTGGCTGTGTGTAGCGTGGTTGTGTGTAATGTGGTTGTGTGTAATGTGGTTGTGTGTAATGTGGTTGTGTGTAGCGTGGTTGTGTGTAATGTGGTTGTGTGTAACGTGGTTGTGTGTAGCGTGGTTGTGTGTAATGTGGTTGTGTGTAATGTGGTTGTGTGTAGCGTGGTTGTGTGTAGTGTGGTTGTGTGTAATGTGGTTGTGTGTAGCGTGGTTGTGTGTAGTGTGGTTGTGTGTAATGTGGTTGTGTGTAGCGTGGTTGTGTGAAGCGTGGTTGTGTGTAGTGTGGCTGTGTGTAGTGTGGTTGTGTGTAGCGTGGTTGTGTGTAATGTGGTTGTGTGTAGTGTGGTTGTGTGTAGCGTGGTTGTGTGTAATGTGGTTGTGTGTAGCATGGTTCCAGCCTGGTGTGCTAGCGTTGCACACAATATGAGTGAAGTAGGCAATCATTGCCATAATTTTTTCAGCATCAGACATGGCTAATTCTCACTTGAAACCTAATTTTTGTGTTTAATAGGTTAAATGACACATTCTGTTAACATAATATGTTATATACTACAGTGATCTGTTCTTGCAATTTGTAGTCTATGACATTTCAGATTTACATATGATAATTGTTCACTAAGTAGTTTGGAGCAAACTACTTTTTTTTATCAAATTAAGGTAAGTAAACCATGTTTTTCTTAAGGGTAGCTTTAGTGTGGCTTTTACTTCAAGTGTGAAGTAATTGGTAGCTTGGTACACTACATTTTCAGAGTAGCTTCCCGAACACTGCCACTGACCAAGGTGAAAAAAAACAAAAAACTTTTAAATAAGAGTTCAATTAAGATGAATGCCGTAAGAAAGGCTGAATAATGAACTATCACAACGTAAAGAGCTGGCTTGATAAGAGGGCAATATTAAAAAAATTAAAAAATTAAACTTATGAAGAGATCTCACGTCAATTGAAGGGTCTAGTGGGGGCTGGATATTTCCAAGAATCCTCAATCACCTCTTTACAATGTAGACTACTATGTGACTGAATCCCACTGTGCATTAAAGTATTTCTTCAATGCCTCAAGGATTTACAATTACATTTAGCTGTACAGTACAAACGTAGAATCTTAATTGGATCACTCGTTTGCTGCTGAGAATTGCATTCCTGCACCGCAGAAAATGCAGATGAGCTTTGTGATTTACACAAATTCACTAAAAACCTGTACAATTATATTAATAGTATTTCATTTTTCATGTTATGGACTAAACATGCAAATCCTGTTGCTGAAAGATTATTTTGCTGCTACAATATGGGTCAAATTAAGATCCTACATCTGTATATCTAAAGAATGCTGTTCTACACCCATACCTTATCTGCAACCAGTATATGGATATTTACATACTGTACATAATAGTTCATATACATTCATACAGTAGCCTTACAGCTAGTTCATATACGTACAATTCTAGCTCAATTAAAATATGTGTTAGTATGTGCAGCCTGTATCACACAAGGTTATTCAGTGACAGGTCCAGGTGAAACCTGAGCAGAAAGCAGAGGCTAGTTGAGTGGAGAGTCAGGCTGTTTCACATACAGTCATTAAGGTCAGAGGCTTACTGCTGACCAGGCAATGTGTCATGTCAGCTCAGGTCAGGTTAGAGTCATGCTGTGGTCCAGCCAGTACACATCAGATCTGTTCTGTTCGGAAGATGGTGAGTGGTCAGTTGTGGTCAGTCAGAGAAGGCCTATATGGTCAGGTTTGAAGTGGGGTCAGGTTGCAGTCACATATAGTCAGGGTCTGGGCTGGACATGTTCGTTGTGGCTGGGTGAGCCAAAATTATAACTATGGGCCCTGTGGGTTGGTTGGGCAGGCTTGGTTGGTTGGTTGGTGGATGGGTGGGTGGGTGGTTGGAGGGTGGGTTGGTTGGCTGGGCAGGCTTGGGAAGCATCACAGCACACTAACACACTAAATCACTCAGTGCTGCAAATCTTTACTGTCTTTACCGCTGAGGTGCGATAGGCTGCCCTGGGACAGCCCCCAGAGCGGGACGAGCCCCAGCGCTGGACCTGCTGCAGCCGGACCCTCTCTATTGGCCTGCGCGTCTCCCGACGCTCGTAACCCTGGCGACCCAGGTCGCAGCGATGGCCCACGAAGCCGGGCTTACAGATACAACGTCCCTCCAGGTCGCAGCGCTGGGACATGGCCCCTGTACGGCTGCAGGAGCACGGCTTACACACCTGCTCCTCTGCATCCCACCAACAGTTGGGCTTCATTCACCAGGAGCAGTGAGGGGCAGGAAGTTAGTTATCTGTGAATGTCTGAGGTACTCAGTATAAATGAGGTCGTCACCCTGAAACTTTGGGAAATATTTAGATGACAATATATTTGTGAAACCAAACACCCGAGTGAAAAGTTGGTTAAACTTCAGACATCAGCGTTGCTAATCAACAGTATCTGACGCAGTAACTGATTTGAAATGTCCCCATAGATTGTCCACCTTTTTATGGGTATCCCAATGATAAAATGACATTGTGACCGAATTGACCTGATTCGGAATGACAGCTGATACTTTGGTGACCTACCATGCACTCATCACACTGCCGTCCCACCACATGCTGCTTGCATTGGCATTGCCCATTCTCCTGGTGGCAGACCTCCGACACAGAGCCATTGTTGTGACACTGGCAATCTGTAGACCAATGAGAGGGGTGGGGAGGAGGAGAGGGGAGGAGGGGTTTATCAGTTGAATGAATCAGATTTAGAACAACAAGGATCAGTCTAAGTTCAGCCCCCAGCAAGGCCCTCTCAGATAAGGGTATGCACTGTACAGCACAACTATATCCTCTTGTTCTCTTCTGTCCTATTGCTGTGCAGTACTACTGTCTATTGTCATCAACCCATACAGAGTACGCAACTCATACAGAGTACACAGGAACACATTTGCATTGTATAACCGGCTCATTATTTACTTTAAAAAGTCCTAGTGATCTGCAAGAGAAAACACAGGCACAGATGGTTTCCTATAGGACTCGTTGGAGGGGACATCTGCTTTTTTCCCCTGTCTTTGTACTGTGCTCAGTCGCCCACGTAAGGTTTAAAAATGCCTGCATTTATTCAATGTTTAACAGGTTGGAATGAGTCTGAGTTGTAATACTGCCTTTCTCATCCTGACAGCATGGAGTCCAGATGGGATCTAAAGTGGGTCAAGTTTTTAATTCGGACTGTCTGAGAGAAAGAGAGAACGATGGTTTCATCACACACTGAAACCAGCAACAAGATTACACTGTGCATCAGCCACATTATGTTGCAGAGATCTGTGACAATGATCATCAACTTGTTTTCCCTGCCACCATGATAGCATGGGCAATTTCCATCAACGACGGCCCTGTTTCTGCATTCCTAATGTTGATTACTCCATGTCCGCCCAAAATGCCCCACCACCACTTTAATCAGCTAGGACAGCCAGACTAACTCAGCGAAAATGGACTTCTTCTCACCAACCTACTTTTTTCATTCTACAGACTTCTTTAAAATGGAAGCAGTGCGTCTAACTTTTATCACTGCAGATGAAGGCAGCTATTCCATTCTATTGTAGAAGTCTATAGAGGCATTAACTGCATGCTTAACTATTGTGCTTTACCAGTCTATAGTCTTAATGTACTGTCAATCACTATCAATACCTCTATAATTTCTTTGTCATCTTAACATATTGCAGCTGTATATCAAGAGTTATAAATCAATAATTAATTTGGCTATAAGCCGTGATAAGCTGTAATGCATTTTTAATTATCTTGGCATCATCGTCAAATGGGTTGTTTTGGTAAACTGAGACTAATTAGTTATCTTCATCCAGACATTATCAACATCGCAGACTGTACTGCTGAGAACAGAGAGGCAGATGAATTATAAACTTTTATGGGGTGAGCATTGAAGTTTGTAAGTCAACACAGGTTGTTTATGTGGATTTACACAGACAGTCACCATCTGCACACATTCTCATATTCTCAAAGCCAAACATCTTCAAAGACACCGCCACATCTGGCATGCAGGCTGTCTGTCAGGCAGGCAGGCAGGCAGACAGGCAGCGCTCGCATAACATTACAGGAACACTCCGCTCTTCAAAGGAGACAGACAGGAACAGGGGCTTTAACGTACTGCAGGCTCTGATACTCATGTACTTCTTATACTCACGTTGGCAGTTTTTGGCCTCGATGGCGTCCCCGTAGAACCCCTCGGCGCAGGTGTCGCAGGTGGTTCCCCCGTAGCCATCCCGACACCTCAGACAGGAGCCGGTGATGGGGTCGCAGCTCCGCGGTGAGGCCAGGTCCAGGTTACCGTTACACTGGCAGGGCTGGCACGAGCCCCCCTTAACCGTCGGCTGACCAAAGTAGCCATTCGAGCACCTACAGTGACCAGAGAGGAAGAGGGAAATCATGACTCGTGGCTAGGGCCCTGAGTTTTACCTTACCATACTGTACGACATGACCAAGAGAAACTCTGGGCCCTTGTTCTAGGTTTGGGTAGGGCAAGATTTTTTCTTTCCTGACCTTATGTCCTGACCAGGAATAACCGCAGTCCCTAGTTACAATATAGCCCTATCATGACTAATTTGAGCAGGAAGGAGCGAGGGTACTGTGCGTAGTGGACTGAATGATCACTGCTCAGCTATGAAGAGAATGTGTTTTCCATGAGTAGAGTCACAGTATAAATGACAGGAATGGACATATGGTCACTGTGCCTCTGTTCTTTTTCAAGTCACTAGAAGGCTAAATGTCTCAGTGAAACTGGATAAAAAGCAATCACATCCAGCATGCACAGCTGTATATCATGGACACTTCAGGGTTTCACAAAAATTACTTCAATGATGAAACTGGCTTCAATTACGAAATTGCCTTTTCAAACATGAACACTTAGTTTGTGTATAATTCACGAAATTCAGTAGGGACAATAAGGGGGGCAGTAGCCAGTATCATTGGCAGTCAAAACACAGAGAAAGAATCTGAAAAGGCAAACGCGCAAAGCCACAGAAAATATCGCTATTCCCCCTACCAACTCTTATCTGCACTGTCCTGCTTTTCCCGCCATATATCTCCTCAGAAGCGAGTCGTGTTCCGCCCTGATAAAAATATACATTCTAGTGCCTTCCTTGTTAAATGGTTGCTACAATTCTTATCTCTACACCGCCCTTCTATCTGCATGATAGCAAATGGGAAAAGTAATCATTCCATATCATGCGCGGCGGATTCCTTTAGTCGCCGGAGACTTATTAATTTAATATGTTATTGCTTCTGACTGTCTTATGTGAGAAGGAGCCATTGGCGTGGAACAGTGAGTACGTGTCTGTAATTTCATTTCAACCATCAAGCGGGTATCTTGGGGAGTAGACAGCACTAATGCAGATATCATGACCAAACATGCAAAATGTAAATAAGTACAAATTATTGAATCATTTTACTTTGGAAACTGAAAAGAAAGGGCCTCCACCCGTAACATCCTATCCCATTTCCCCAACCACACCCATCCGACGTGTCTCCACCCACCACCCTTCCCTCCCTTCCCCCCCCTAAACATCCAAGGTTGCTTTTACATCCATCCCCCTCTTAATACCACCCCTTCCCCGTGGGCCAGAAAGTATATATATTATGAAAATAGGTATATACTGTATATATAGTTTCTATGTGTTGAGCGTTCTAGATTGTTTATTTGTATACTGAACAAAAATATGAACAATTCAAAATATTTTACTGAGTTACAGCTCATATAAGGAAATCAGTCAATTTAAATAAATTCATTAGGACCTAATCTATTGATGTCACATGACTGGGAATACAGTCATGTTGTGAGTTCTCAATGGACATTCGGCTGCTTTCGTAAATTCACTCTGGCTATCTACTCCGATTTCAGAGCACTCTCGCCTGAGTGTACCAGAGCGCAGAATAGTGAATTTACAAGTGCTCAACACCCGTTGAATATGGCCAGTGTCAGTAAATGTTGGCAAAAAGTGTAATTAAATTGTTTCCAGCAGTACAGTTACAGTCACCAACGCTCTGGTTAACACGAAAATGCCTAACCAGCTCTGCTAGGGTGAGTAAAATGGTCAGAGTGGTCTCATTTATGTCTGGAAGTAGCTAGCAAGCTAGCCAACATTAGCTTGGGTGCTTGACTGCAGTTGTAAGGCCAGAACGCTCAAATCAACCCTACTCCTCGGCTCGAACGTCCAGTGTGCGCTCCGAGAGTGAAACGGTCTGAATTTACAAACGGACAATATGACAATGCTCATAAATGCAGCCACTCCAGATTGAATTTAAGAACACACCCAAAGTCGAAAAATGTCTAACTTGTAATTTGTTATGCTAACTAGCTAGCAAGAGGTTGCATAGCAACAGCATCAACTTCCAGTAGAGAAGGCAAAGAGCAAATACACTCAACTGAAAGTTCGGTTGCACTACAATTAAAGTGTGGAAATGTTATGCCCCTTAGACATTAATTTAGAATCCTCCAATCCACTTATGCTGTAGCCTACTCCCGACCGTCACGTTGTACAGCACCATATTTTCAATTCCATCCTAACGGAAACCCTGAGGGTTTTGTTTTTCTCGGAATAGAAACACCATAATATTAATACAATTAATTAAGCCAAATTTCTTAAAATCAATCCCATATACTATGTTATTACAAAAACGGTTTTAAATTTTCTGGTAATGCCAATATGGAAGACTATCAAATGCTTCTCAAAGATGCCCTCTGTTGGTCAAACTAGCAAACACTCGCATTAACAGAAAGAAATTGTTGACAATTAGATAACGTGCCACAGAATGCTTCAGCAGCCTGCAAAGTGTGCTGCAGTATGACGCAACTTTTAAAGGAGGAACCACTGTATGCATCTGTTGGTCACTGATACCTTAAAAAAAGGCAGACGCGTGGATCAGAAAGCCAGACAGTATCTGGTGTGACCACCATGTGCCTCATGCAGCGCGACACATCTCCTTAGCATAGAGTTGATCAGGCTGTTGATTGTGGCCTGTGGAATGTTGTTCCACTCCTTTTCAATGGCTGTGTGAAGTTGCTGGATATTGGCTGTTGTACACGTTGATCCAGAGCATCCCATACATGCTCAATGGGTGACATGTCTGGTGAGTATGCATTTATATTTTTGCAGTGGTGTAAAGTGCATAAGTAAAACTACTTTAAAGTACTACTTAAGTCGTTTTTTGGGGTATCTGTACTTTACTTCACTATTTATATTTTTCACAACTTTTACTTCACTACATTCCTAAAGAAAATAATGTTCTTTTTACTCCATACATTTTCCCTGACACTCAAAAGTATTTGTTACATTTTGAATGCTCAGCAGGACAGGAAAATGGTTAAACTCACATCCCTGGTCATCCCTACTGCCTCTGATCAGGAGGACTCACTAAACAAAAATGCTTCGTTTGTAAATGATATCTGCATGTTGTAGTGTGCCCCTGGCTATCTGTAAATACAATTAAAATGTAATTGTGCCATCTGGTTTGCTTAATATAAGCCATTTGAAATGTTTTATACTTGTACTTGTACTTTTGATACGTAAGTATATTTAAAACCAAATACATTTAGACTTTTACTCAAGTAGTATTTTACTGGGTGACTTTCACTTTTATTTGAGTCATTTTCCATTAGGGCATCTTTACTTTTACTCAAGTATGACAATTGGGTACTTTTTCCACCACTGTATTTTTGTTCAGTGTATGTGTTGGGCTTTAGCTGAGATTATTCTTTACAGAGTCAAGTACATTTGTCCAGGCCTCAATTGTTCCTTGACTAGCACCATTCATTCTCGCTGTCGACAATTCTAATGTTATAACGTCTAATAATAACTGCATCCACTGGCAAATTGGGAGAGAGTGAGGTGATTGCCATCTAAGAGCCAGCATATTTGTTTGCGGCAATGCTGCCTGCCAGCTGTAATGATCTCTGATTGATTGAGAGATTCAAGAAGCTGTCATTATCCCTATTCCCACGAAAGAGAATTCTACTTTTCAATTCACAGTATGGCCTTGCCTTATGTATCGTTGTGGCTGGCAATACAACATTCTTGGTCCGCAGCTGAAATTGACCATAAATATCACAGTAGCCACTAGACAGTAAACACAAACTATTCAACAAAAACATATTACACTATTGAATAACGCAACCAAACCATATTACACTCTTGAATAATGCAACAGTTCACAAGCATGAAGGCCTATCTGCAGAAAATGAAAGGGTTTAAATTCTTGTCTGTAGGCTACACACATTAGGCTACATTTTAGCTTCAAGACAAAAGCACAGAGCTGCTATAACAGCATGTCTTCATCAAGTAACGTTAGCCTATCAAAACATTTCGTGCATGCGAAAGCATGTAAACATATAGGAGGTCCTATAGGTCCTATATGAAAAAAATAAAGACCCCCGAATGTCCCGGTGTAATTCACACTGGTCCTGATCAACATATTTCATGATAGTCTGTCACGTATACTCCCTCTCCAGCACTCGAGGTCACCAGGCTGCTCATTATTACGCACACCTGTCACCATCGTTACGTGCACCAGCGCCTCATCAGACTCACCTGGACTCCATCACCTGCCTGATTACCTTCCCTATATATGTCACTCCCTTTGGTTCTTTCCCCAGGTGTTACTGTTTCTGTTCCGGTGTTCATGTCTGTACGCTACCCGTGTTTCTTGTTTTGTTCTATGTTCATTTATTTATTAAATACACTCTCTGAACTTGCTTCCCGACTCCCAGCGTACACGTTACATAGTCTGGGTGCTGAGATTCTATGCATGCAAACTTTACACTGCACATGTATACTGAGTGTACCAAACATTAGGAACACCTTCCTAAAATTTAGTTGGACCCCCTTTAGCCTAGGAACAGCCTCAATTCCTTCGGGGCATGGACTGACTCTACAAGGTGTTGAAAGCGTTCCTCAGGGACGCTGGCCCATGTTGACTCCAATGCTTCCCACAGTTGTGTCAAGTTGGCTGGATGTACTTTGAGTGGTGGAGCATTCTTGATACACATGGGAAACTGAGCGTGAAAAATCCAGCAGTGTTGCAGTTCTTGACACACTCAAACATGTGCCCCTGGCACCTACTAACATGCCCCGTTCAAAGCCACTTAAATATTTTGTCTTGCCCATTCACCCTCTGAATGGCACACATACACAATCCATGTCTCAATTGTCTCAAGGCTTAAAAATCCTTATTTAACCGGTCTTCCCCCCCTTCATCTACACTGTTTGAAGTGGATTTAACAGGTGACATCAATAAGGGATCATAGCTTTCACTTGGATTCACCTGGTCAGTCTATGTCATGGAAAGAGCAGGTTTTCCTAATGTTTTGTACAAACAGTGTATTTCTCTGTACACTTGTAACTTCATGCATAATAACCATTCTACTGTTTACATGGACCCAGACGGCTAGGACGCTACACCACAGCCATACGTTAAGCAGTGAGCTTTACTCTTGTAACGAGTAAAAATACGGAAATATGAAATGTAAAATGGACCTTTCTTACCATTTATATGGAATATGATTGTAAAGATGTCATCCAGTATATAATCCACCATGATCTCATGATATAGATAGGCCAGGGGTGGGCAATCATTTTGGCTCGAGGGCCACATTGGGATACAAAACAATTCAGCAGAGCGCCACAGTTCTTTTTTCACTGAACGATTTGTTCGTCAAAAGCAATTTGCGGGCCAGAAAAAGTACCCTCGGGTACGCTACCTAAGCTCCGCCCCAGTGCCTTCTTCTCTAAGAAGCTCAGCCCGGCGGAGCGAAACTATGATGTGGGGGACCGGGAGCTGTTGGCTGTCGTCAAGGCCTTGAAGGCGTGGAGACATTGGCTTGAGGGGGCTAAACACCCTTTTCTCATCTGGACTGACCACCACAATCTGGAGTACATCCGGGCGGCGAGGAGACGGAACCCTCGCCAGGCAAGGTGGGCCATGTTTTTCACCCGTTTTGTGTTTACCCTTTCCTACCGACCAGGCTCTCCGAATGTTAAGGCAGACGCATTGTCCCGGCTGTATGACACAGAGGAGCGGCCCATGGATCCCACTCCCATACTCCCGGACTCTTGCCTGGTGGCACCGGTAGTGTGGGAGCTGGACGCGGACATTGCGCAGGCGTTGCATACAGAGCCCGCTCCCCTTCAGTGTCCGGCTGGGCGTCTGTACGTTCCGTCTGCTGTCCACGACCGGCTGATCTATTGGGCCCATACGTCACCCTCCTCTGGTCATCCTGGTATCGGTTGGACGGTGCGCTGTCTTAGTGGGAAGTACTGGTGGCCCACTTTAGCTAAGGACGTGAGGGTTTCCTCCTACTTGGTGTGCGCCCAGTGCAAGGCTCCTAGACACCTGCCCAGAGGTAAGTTACAACCCTTACCCGTTCCACAACGGCCATGGTCGCACCTGTCGGTGGATTTCCTGACTGATCTTCCTCCTTCACAGGGTAACACCACGATCCTGGTCGTTGTGGATTGTTTTTCTAAGTCCTGTCGTCTTCTCCCGTTGCCCGGTCTCCCTACGGCCCTACAGACTGCGGAGGCTCTATTTACACACGTCTTCCAGCACTACGGGGTGCCTGAGGATATAGTGTCTGATCGGGGTCCCCAGTTCACGTCGAGGGTCTGGAAGGCGTTCATGGAACATCTGGGGGTCTCGGTCAGCCTTACCTCAGGTTTTCACCTCGAGAGTAACGGGCAGGTGGAGAGAGTTAATCAGGATGTGGGTAGGTTTCTGAGGTCTTATTGCCAGGACTGGCCGGGGGAGTGGGCAGCGCTCGTGCCCTGGGCAGAGATGGCCCAGAACTCGCTCCGCCACTCCTCCACTAACCTTTCTCCCTTCCAGTGTGTATTGGGGTATCAGCCGGTTCTGGCTCCTTGGCATCAGAGTCAGACTGAGGCTCCTTCGGTGGACGAGTGGTTCTGGCGCGCGGAGGAAACATGGGAGGCCGCCCATGTCCACCATCAGCGCGCCGTACTGTGCCAGAAAGTGGGCGCAGACCGTCACCGCAGTGAGGACCGGGGGACCGGGTCTGGCTCTCGACCCGAAACCTGCCCCTTCGCCTGCCCTGTCGGATGCTGGATCCGCGGTTTGTGGGGCCATTTAAAGTCCTGAGGAGAGTGAACGAGGTATGTTACAGGTTACAGCTTCCCCCCGATTACCGTATTAATCCCTCGTTCCATGTGTCTCTCCTCAGGCCGGTGGTGGCTGGCACGCTCCAGGAGTATGAGGTACGGGAGAACGAACTTGGTATAAACGGAGTCGTTTAATAAGTGCTGACCAAACTCCAAAAACCAAAATATATAAAAACAACAAAGTGGGTACAAAACCTGTCGCACACCAACACATACTAGCACAATGACATACAATAAAAAAATCTCCGCCAAGAACATGAGGGGAAACAGAGGGTTAAATACACAACATGTAATTGATGGGATTGGAACCAGGTGTGAAGGAAGACAAGACAAAACCAATGGAAAATGAAAAATGGATCAGTGATGGCTAGAAGGTCGGTGACGTCGACCGCCGAACACCGCCCGAACAAGGAGAGGGACCGACTTCGGCGGAAGTCGTGACCCCTGGAGTGTTTTTTAACCCAAAATAATAATCCCCCCCACGCCCCCAGTGTGTATGTTGCCCACCCCTGAGATAGGCCTACTCTATATTCTGTATTTCCCTGACGACTGAATTCTTCCACTGCTCTATGTTCGCTACATACTTCAGTCTGAGACTGCCGTCGACGAAGTCGTTTGTGGTGACGTCAAAACGAGGGCTGTTGTACGAAACAAAGTCATCATCGATTTAATCATCTCTAACCAGTCAGTATCAAAGCCAATTCCGCATTTCTAAAAGGCCGCTTTACCCACGTGTGTTCTGGGACCAATCAGAATGGTTAGAATGTGTTTGAGTTCTAGAAATAGTCAGGGAGGTACTCAGATCCAGGCTCATTGCAGAGAAAAAACTAGCGTCCGTGGGCATGGCGTAGCGTTTGGTCAGAGCAAGGAGTTTGTTAGCTAGGCAACTACGGCATATCCACTAAGAAAACCCCTATTACCCACATCCAACTCAGTCCAGTCCAGTTGGGTCTGTGGTTCCTGACTGGGTGAGGGTGAGGGGGCTATTCTTGACCAAATGTGCCGTCTGATGTATTTACACACCCATGAACTCTCCCTGGCAGCTAGGCCGCCCTGCTCTCTCGGACAGACAAGAAGGGTCCGTCTTGAACACTGATGTCTCCCGCCAGGTGTCTGCCTTCCCTATCTATAAATACATCTGCAGCTTTTCCTCTTGGCTCCAAGCAGACGCTTTTAAAACAGGAAACATTCTCACCCCAGCCTGGCAACGCACACCGCTCTATCTGTCAGGCCCTGGTTTGATCAGGTATCCATGCCCACTCGCTGCCAAACTAAACGTAAACACTAATATGTTTCAAGGAGCTCAGAGGCTCAGACAGAGAATAGGCACAGGATTGGAGGTCTGTGTCTATCAATCGAAAGCAGAGTCTGTGTCTATCTATCTTTTCATCAGCCAAGCTTATGTTGTGTATTCTCATCGACAGCTTCCCTCTGTTCGCCTGGCCACTCAGATCAGCTTCCAGAAAATGTGAAGTGAAACCTCTTTCCCTGCTCTAGCTGGTTGATTCCTCAGGATAGACTCTTCTTCCCAAATCAATAATCTTATTACTGGAAACTCTGCACTTGATTGGGAGAATGTACTCCTGGCCCCTGCAGAACGGCTTCCCAGGGAGGGAGAGACCTCTTCACACGCCTCTTTTAGCTCCGACTGCCAATTTGTTTCCAGGAATTGCAGTAGTTTGACGGCGTTGAGGAGAAAGCTATTATTACCAACTAACCCTCCTTGGTGCTGCAGCAGAGCACTTGTTATCAGGCAGACAGTGCTCCAATTCCAGAGTTCAGTTCACTCTCACTAGACTAGAGAGAGGTACTGTAGGTCCAGGTGTGGAGAGGGACATTATGAGAGCACACCTCTGTAATGTCCTTCACTTCACCATTTCTCAGAGAGCTCCTGGGAGAGAAGCCGGGCCCCGGGGCCCCCTTCACAGGCAGCCATGATAGATGAGGCCCCATCCTGTCTGTCTGTAGCGTAAATGAGCTCCTGTCCCCCCTGTCTCCCATATGGCCCGCAGAACCCAAATCCGTCCTCACCCCACCTCTTGCTTTATAGATCAAGAGAAGAGCAGAGCGGGCAATCTGCAAGGCAGCGCAGCACAAGGATGGCATGCGTGCCCACAGCAGCCTGTCTCCATCTGTCAGAGGGTATGGGTCAAAGAGAGGGGTGTTGCCTCACCCCATCCCCTTGACAGTTTTCTGACTCTAAGCCCTGCAGCAGTGACATAAGGCCTACCATCAAACCCACACCTACCACACAGCAAGTAGAAATACCAACAATCCATCCCTCTGTCTCTCTGTCTCTCTGAGATAGATAGAGAGAGAGAAAGAGAGAGAGAGCGAGAGAGAGAACTGATGCATTTATGTCGCAAATGAAATTAAGAGACCTCAGAACAGAACTGCGGGCACCGACTACTAAGTGATCAATCTTTCCGCTGGTCCAGAGAGGCTGGTCCTTTGTCTACTGATGCCTCTGGGAAAGATCCCACAGCTCTGAAACATCAACTAAACCCATCTGTATTCTCCACGCTTTTATGAGTGGCTTTCATAGGCACACAGTACCATATGGCAACCGAACTGAACAGACAAACCAGAAAAGACCACAGTGGCATATGGGCTGCTTTTGAAATGCATGTGTAATGAATAACAAACAATAGAAATGCACTAGTCACCAGTGTGAGAACAATACATCATCTAAAACTGCCAGTAGTCATGAGCATAATCAAATCAGAAGATATCCATTTAATTAAATGAAATACAAGACTAATTATGGTCAATCTATAACCTATTGACACAGTTCTCTCTTCATGTGGATTACATCTGTCCTCTTGCACAGCATCACATACCAAACATAGACCTACAATGCATTCGGAAAGTATAGACCCTTTGACTTTTTCCACATTTTGTTGCGTTACAGCCTAATTCTAAAATGTATTAAATAAAACAATTTCCTCAGCAATCAACACAAAATAGACCATAATGACAAAGCGAAAACAGGTTTTTAGACATGTTTGCAAATGTATTAAAAATAAAAAACAGAAATAGCTTACATAAATATTCAGACCCTTCGCTATGAGACTCGAAATTGAGCTCAGGTGCATCTGTTTCCATAAATCATCCTTGAGATGTTTCTACAACTTGATTGGAGTTAACTCTTTCTAAATAATGTCCAATCAATGGAATTTACCACAAGTGAACTCCAATCAAGTTATAGAAACATCTCAAGGATGATTTATGGAAACAGATGCACCTGAGCTCAATTTCGAGTCTCATAGCGAAGGGTCTTACAGTACCAGTCAAAAGTTTAAACATCTACTCATTCAAGAGTTTTTCTTTATTTGTAATATTTTCTACATTGTAGAATAACAGTGAAGACATCAAAATGATGAAATAACACATATAGAATCATGTAGTAACCAAAAAAGTGTTATATTTTATATTCCTCAAAGTAGCCACCTATTGCCTTGATGACAGCTTTGAACACTCTTGGCATTCTCTCAACCAGCTTCATGAGGAATGCTTTTCCAACAGTCTTGAAGGAGTTCCCACATATGCTGAGCACTTGTTGGCTGCTTTTCCTTCACTCTGCAGTCCAACTCATCCCAAACCATCTCAATTGGGTTGAGGTTGAATGATTGTGGAGGCCAGGTCATCTGATGCAGCACTCCATCACTCTCCTTCTTGGTCAAATAGCCTTTACACAGCCTGGAGGTGTGTTTTGGGTCATTATCCGGTTGAAAAACAAATGATAGTCCCACTAAGTGCAAACCAGATGGGATGGCGTATCGCTGCAGAATGCTGTGGTGGCCATGCTGGTTAAGTGTGCCTTGAATTCTAAATAAATCACAGACAGTGTCACCAGCAAAGCACCCCCACAACATCACACCTCCTCCTCCATTCTTCACTGTGGGAACCACATATGCGGAGATCATCCGTTCACCGCAAAGACACGGCGGTTGGAACCAAAATTCTTACATTTGGACTCATATGCCAAAGGACAGATTTCCACCGGTCTAATGTCCATTGCTCGTGTTTCTTGGCCCAAGCAAGTCTCTTCTTATTATTGGTGTCCTTTAGTAGTGGTTTCTTTGCAGCAGTTCGACCATGAAGGCCTGATTCACACAGTCTCCTCTGAACAGTTGATGTTGAGGTGTCTGTTACATGAACTCTGTGAAGCATTTATTTGGGCTGCAATCTGAGGTGCAGTTACCTCTAATGAACTTATCCTCTGCAGCAGAGGTAACTCTGAGTCTTCCATTCCTGTGGCAGTCCTCATGAGAGCCAGTTTCATAATAGCGCTTGAATGTTTTTGCGGCTACACTTGAAGAATCTTTCAAAGATCTTGACATTTTCTGGATTGACTGACCTTCATGTCTTAAATTAATGATGGACTGTTGTTTCTCTTTGCTTATTTGAGCTGTTCTTGCCATAATATGGACTTTGTCTTTTACCAAATAGAGCTATCTTCTGTATACCTTGTCACAACACAACTGAAAATATATTTTTATTTGTTTAACACTTGGTTACACTTGGTCTTGGTTACTACATGATTCCATATGTGTTATTTCATAGTTTTGATGTGTTCACTATTATTCTACAATGTTAAAATAGTAAACGTAAAGAAAAACCCTGGAATGAGTAGGTGTGTCCAAACTTTTGACTGGTACTGTATGTAAATAAGTGTCACGATCGTCGTAATAGATGGACTAAGGCGCAGCGGGTACGTGAATGCTCATTTTTATTAATCCAAAACAAACACGAAAAAACGATAAACGGACGACAAAACAGTCTTGTAGGCAACACACAGCAATACAAGAAACAATCTCCCACAAACCCCAGAACAAACATACTCATAATTATAGGACCTTCAATCAGAGGCAACGATAGACAGCTGCCTCCAACTGAAGGCCCCAACACCAATTAGCAAAACATAGAAATACAAACAACTAGACAGAACATAGAAATAAACTAACATAGAACAATAACCAAAAACCCCGGAATAGATAAATCTAACACCCCTCTACATACACAACCACCCCCGAACCATATAAAACAAATACCCCCTTTACAAATACCCCCAAACTCAAATAACAAATAACCCCTTTACTGGTCAGGACGTGACAATAAGGTATTTCTGTTTTTTATTTTTAATACATTTCCAAACATTTCTAAAAACCTGTTTTCGCTTTGTCGTCATGGGGTATTGTGTGTAGATTGCTGACGAAAACATGTATTTTAGAATAAGGCTGTAACGCAACAAAATGTAGAAAAAGTCAAGGGGTCTGAGTACTTTCTGAAGGCACTGTACATACAAAAAGACATTCACATTTCTCAGAGAGAGATGTCGACAGCCCATTGAAGAAACAGGTAATCTACCAATACCAAACAGCAGGTAACAAAGGACACTGAACCTCTCACACATCGAGTAAAGTCAACCGGACTGCAGCTGTGTTATGACTGTGGTAGTATTGTTATGACTGTGGTAGTATTGTTATGACTGTGGTAGTATTGCTATGACTGTGGTAATATTGTTATGACTGTGCTAGTATTGTTATGGCTGTGGTAATATTGTTATGGCTGTGGTAATATTGTTATGACTGTGGTGGTATTGTTCTGACTGTGGTAATATTGTTATGACTGCGGTAATATTGTTATGACGGTGGTAGTACTGTTATGACTCTGGTAGTATTGTTATGACTGCTAGTATTGTTATGGCTGTGGTAATATTGTTATGACTGTGGTGGTATTGTTCTGACTGTGGTAATATTGTTATGACTGTGGTGATATTGTTATGACTGTGGTAAAATTGTTATGACTGTGGTAATATTGTTATGACTGTGGTAGTATTGTTATGACAGGGGTAGTATTGTTATGGCTGTGGTAATATTGTTATGACTGTGGTGGTATTGTTCTGACTGTGGTAATATTGTTATGACTGTGGTAATATTGTTATGACTGTGGTAAAATTGTTATGACTGTGGTAGTATTTCTATGACTGTGGTAGTATTGTTATGACAGTGGTAGTATTGTTATGACTGTGGTAGTAATGCTATGACTGTGGTAGTACTGTTTTGACTGTGTCTAGGAGGGTTAACTCCTCTTCCTTTTGTCTTTGGGCACTCACCTGTCACAGCGTGGTCCGGTGTGCCCCGGCTGGCATCGGTCACATATCAGCTCCCCTCGCGGGTCCACATGGCACGTGGGGCTGAAACTACGATGTTTTTGAGTAAGAAAAACAGGAAGTAGAAGAAAAAGAAAAGAAACACGTATCAACAGCCCCATCCTTCTGTCCCCCATAAACACAACAACATCACTGAGTTGAAAAAGAGGGAGAGTCCAGCTCCTGTCCCCCTCCTGATCCCAAAGATAGAGCAAGAGTTGGGCTGGGTCAGGGATAGGGTCCAGTGTTCCTGACAGAGGGCTGATGGAATGACTGGCCAGTCTATTTCAGAAGACACTGGATCCCAGGGCAGGAACGGTGGGGTAGCACTGCCTTTTTGGAATGTCAGAGAGAAGAAGCTTTCTTTAGCCACTGATTCTGCTACTATGGCCTAGTGTAGAGGAATGCTCAGCTGCTTAGCTCCTGGCCTGGGGGCACGCCGCTCCACTCTGGCCACCAGGGGATTACCACCCATTACCAGTGCTTGACTGGAGCTATTGTCTCGGGCCCTGTTCACAAGTAACCGACCTCAACATGGTGGAAACACAACAGATCTAGGCGACAGCACCGCCAGTCACGGTGGTGGATCCCTCCCCAAAAACACAGGATTAGAGTCATGAAAATGAATTATAGGTAGGGAGAGGTCAGTATGGCTAGATAAGGATTCTGATTAAGTGTCATATAAACTTATTTCCATGTGAGATGTGATGACATACTTGTTGGACGGGATGTTGAGGGGGCAGGCGCAGGGCAGACAGTCATTGGCTGTTCCCTTGGTAGCGTCCCCATAGAAACCAGGGATACATTCATCACAGTGGAATCCAGTGGTGTGGTCAGTGCAGCCCTGGGAATATACAGTAGGTTTAGTTAGGTTAACAACCATTCTTTCATTCTAGAACAATACCAATACACACTTTTTTTAGGAATACATCCACTATAAACCAGTTTTTCCAAGTAAAAATCTGGTGTAGAAAAAAAGAGAAGGAAGGGAAGTGCTGCTAAGGTACACAATAGTAGGTTTTGGTAGACGAATGTTACTAAGGTACACAATAGTAGGTTTTGGTAGACGAATGTTACTAAGGTACACAATAGTAGGTTTTGGTAGACGAATGTTACTAAGGTACACAATAGTAGGTTTGGGTAGACAGAAGCTGCTAAGGTTCTTGAATGGCGCAGCGGTCCAAGGCACTGCTTCTCAGGGCCAGAGGTGACACTACAGACCCTGGTTCAATTCCAGGCTGTATCACAACCAGCTGTGATTGTGAATCGCATGGGGAGGCGCACAATTGGCCCAGTGCTGTCCGCGTTAGGGTTTGGCCGCAGTAGGCAGTCATTGTAAATAAGAATTTGTTCATAACTGAGTTGCCTAGTTAAATAAAGGTACAAAAAAACAATAGTAGGTTTTTGTAGACAGAAGGTGCTCTTTGGTAAATAAAGGAGGACCAAGTCACTCTTCATATAATTCATTAAAATGCCTTTATTTGTATCGCATGTTCAATGGAAACAAAGTTTCGGCCATTCAGCCGAAATGCGTCTGAGTTTTTAACCTTTGTTTCCATTGAACATTCCACAGAAACGAAGGCATTTTGATTAATTATATGAAGAGTGCCTTGGTCCTCCTTTCTTTTTGATAAAAATCTGGTGCATTGTCATAATTTGTTTGAGTAGCAGCTGTGCTTGATTGGCAATGCAGCCACACGTGCGAATGCATGTTCAAAATTTGAGTATAATCTACAAAGAAACCCAAAGTTTTACCTGTCTCCTCTCCATAGCGTTGTCTGACAGGGATGGTCTGGTGAATAATTGGGAGAGACTTTGAGAGTCTGATGTTGCCAAATTAAACGTAATGCATTTCCCCATAGATTGGCATTAACCCAAACTCCGGTAATGCACCGCTAATGAAATGAGGGCAGTTTTTTTGGGTCCACGCATCGTCAGCCCCAATAAAGCCTAAACGCTCTTGAGTCAATTGCAGATGTCTACTCAGCACAATCACCAGCATAGAGAAGATTTCTTGATTATGGGGGTGGGGAGGCTAATATTGGGTAATGGGGTTGATGTGAATAGGGGGGAGGGGCGTGCGCTTACCCCTTCCCCACACAAGACTGGCTCTGTGCCACTTGCTTGGCCTATTTGTTTCTCCAAATCATTTCCTGTCTCTGTTAAAATGTCCAATCCCTAGTGGGATCAATCCTGAGAGCTTTTCTAGACGCAAGGCAGGCAGGCACACTCTACTGAGCAGGAGGAGGGTGGCCAGGGTTTAACTCACTCTCATGACATCATTTACAGGCACTAACCTGCCTGGGAGGAGACACCGCTAGGCCTCAGGGAAGTAGCCTACCGTAGACACCACACCACAGCTGACAGATTACTGCGCATGATCGTTCCTAACCTACAGAAGTACAAAATACCTTATTCTCTCACAGGAATGGCGAACTCTTGAAATTCCTTTTGTCGCTACCGATTTGGACGATTGGATGCGCTAGCGCCTTTTGAACATTTTAGGGTATTGAAAAATATTCTCAGACTAATGTACGTGTTTTTTAAATCATTTGCATTTTTGTATTGTTGTATTTCCCGTGCTGCTGCCTTTAGTTTGTGTAATTTGTATCACTGCATTTTTGTGAAGCAGGGCTCCCCTTGAAATAAAGGACTTTGGTCTCAATGGACCTTACCTGCTTGAATAAAGATGAAAGCAATACAAATAAATAAACATCCCATCAACATCCCCATCTCCCTTCCACCTGCTCATAGCTGATATATAATAAAACATCCCATCAACATCCCCATCTCCCTTCCACCTGCTCATAGCTGATATATAATAAAACATCCCATCAACATCCCCATCTCCCTTCCACCTGCTCATAGATGATATATAATAAAGCATCCCATCAACATCCCCATCTCCCTTCCACCTGCTCATAGCTGATATATAATAAAACATCCCATCAACATCCCCATCTCCCTTCCACCTGCTCATAGCTGATATATAATAAAACATCCCATCACTGTTCAAGCAGTCCGTCTGTTTAATACTGAAGGAGGTCTAGTCTGTCTGAAGGCAGCTCAGACAGTGAGAGCAGAGCGGTGGGAGTGGTGCGCCAGAAGAAGGTGAGAGAGGTCAGAGAGCGCTAGCTAGCTTTTAGGATGAGGACAGACAGACAGCTGAGACTGGCCCCGGGCCCTCGGGACACAGCACTCCACTCAGCTCACGTCTATCTGAACACAGAGTCATGACAAATCTCCACAGGGTACACCCTGATATCTGTCTCCACCGACACAGCCCTGAGCAAAACACGCACAGGCTGCCGATGAAAAGAGGGAGCAGAAAGTCAATACGATAGAAAATGGTATCCTAGTTGGGAACCAACCAGCAACTCTCTTCAGGTGGAGGCTTAATCTTCACAAAAATCAGTGCTATAAGGATTTAACAGTGGTAATATTACCAAGCGTGGGATTGTTACAACACCTGGAGCACACGTATGCAAATATGACGTAACGCCATACGATGCCAGTAGGTGATGTCAGGAATAGTCTTCTGCGAACTATCAAACATGTCCGTCCAACAAATTGTCGCTGTTGATTGGCCAAGCTTCAAACACACAATAAACACTTTTTACTATCTCCAATGGTAGCATTTGCCATGCGCTGCGTCTTTAGGAGAGCACAGCTGTGACCTGTTGTAAGGTGAAACTAGGGAGCAGGTGCTGTGTCCACCATTAACGAGGGAGGAAGGAACATGTTAAAGTAGCTCAGTGGAATGAGACAGCTCTGAGAACTCACACCCCTGCGACTGACAGGGACAAGTCCCTGTCTGTTAGACAGTCAATGTAATATATATATATATATATATATATATATATATATATATAAAAAAGAAATATGAATTTAACCTTTATTTAACTAGGCAAGCCAGCTAAGAACAAATTCTTATTTACAATGATGGCCAACCCCAGTCAAACCCTAACCCGGACGGCGCTGGGACAATTGTGCGCCACCCTATGGGACTCCCAATCACGGCCGGTTGTGATACAGCCTGGAATCGAACCAGGGTCTGTAGTGACGCCTCTAGCACTGAGATGCAGTGCCTTAGACCTCAGTGCCACTCAGGGGAAATAAGTGTATATTATGAGAGGATTATCATAGCCAATTGAAACGCTTTAATGAGAAATGTGTTCATGTGAACTCTTCATTTCCTCCTTACACCCCCCCCCCCCCACATCGTTTCTTGTCCAATGTACCAAGCATTGTCCAGTGACGTCATCACAGTCTGTGGCATGGCCTTGGCAGTCGCATGGTTCACACACTCCTTTGAACATGGTGCTGTTAACCCTTCGATGACCCGATGAACACATCTGCAACACAAACAGTCACCCAAGTATATCATTACTATGAAAAACCGGGTACAGAATCTTGACAGTTTAAAGACACTGCTTTGTAGATGAATAAAAATGTAACGATGCAAAAACAAATCAAATGTCTCCAAGCTAAAGTGGAAAATGTGGAAATATAAATGACTATTTTTAGTCAGTGAGATTTGGTGTTTAATTGCCTCAGAAGCTGTTTTGCGGTTCATAATTAGACCTACAAAGCCGTAATTGATGCATCAATTTTGCTGCACTAAGTGCTTTGATTTGTACAGTTGGAGAGACATTTTTTATATCATTGTGTTTGTTTAAAAATGCATCAGGAATAGAAATACAATGAATTTGAAATGCTACATTCAGATCTTCAACGCAAATCATTGCCACTTTATTTAATGTTTATACACCCTACATTACTCATCTCATATGTATATACTGTACTCTATACCATCTACTGCATCTTGCCTATGTCGTTCGGCCATCGCTCATTCATATATTTTTATGTACATATTCATATATTTTTATGTACTTATTCATTCCTTTACACTTGTGTGTATAAGGTAGTTGTTGTGAAATTGTTAGGTTAGATTACTTGTTAGATATTACTGCATGGTCGGAACTAGAAGCACAAGCATTTTGCCACACTCGCATTAACATCCGCTAACCATGTGTATGTGACAAATAAAATTTGATTTGATTTGAGTAAATTGTCAAAATAATTGAAGTAAGCAATTTCAGGTAAACAATGGCTGTTTTTATCTGAGTAGGTACACACACTAATCCAAAAGCAAAACATTAGTTCAAATTATAAGTAAGAGAATAGGGAATGCGCAAGCTTCACAATAGTACAATAGCCTTAAAATAAGCCTTAGAAACACAAGCTTTAGAAACACAAGCTTTATCAGCCATTTTGTCAACTCTCAGTAGATACTGTGTAGTTCAATGCACTCGTGGACATTGATCGGACACAACACACCGTCAGGCATCGCTTCAAAACATTTGTTATGAGGCTGAAAACAACGAGGCACACCCAGAGAAAGACAACAACAACAAACATGCCCTGTGTTTGGTCTCACTCTGCACTTTCTCTCTATACTGACCTTAGTAAAAAGTGCTACCCTGTCATACCTCTGCAGAGAGGAAGAAAGGAAGAGAGGAGAAAGAGACAGGAAAGAGAAAGGTGAAAACTACATTGAAGAAACAAAAGACTTGCTTAGATAAAGGAATGCCTACAAACAGTAAGAGCATAATGGTGAGCATAGAACAGCAAGGACGTTTTTCTCAAAGGATAAGGACAGAAGCAAAGCACAAGGGAAAAACATTTTAAACACAAAGGACATAGAAAAACAACACATATAAATAGATATTAGACCCCTGGGCATTGGGTGAAGAGAGTATAAAACAATCACCAATATACGTACTATGAAGATTTACCCTTTCCATAAAGGTTATGCTATTGGATTTGTAGATATGAAACCTCAGGCAGCATCTTTCTTAGTACTCTGTACGTTTAATGGTTTTGCTGAGGGAGAAAGGATTAGTACTGAGCCGTGAGGCCACACAAGTGTCAGCGCACACTTCACAGCACGCCACCGCCGCTATTCACCGAGGTCACTTCCAGCATTCTCTCCCTCTCCAGCGCCTATCAAGACTTGATGATAACCGTGCATTCTATTTCATTCCCCCGCTCCCTGCCGCCTCCCCCACACACATTTGGTGTCAGCACAAAACGCCACATGCAGAAATCAATACCCGTCGCTTTTAAAAAAAATAGAAAATACCGTTTTCAACCGAGAGTACAGATTACTGTAATAGCACACCCTTGTTTGTACCTGTATGTCAGCTTCTCTTTACACTTACAAGCCAACTACGCGCCCGTAAGCATGCACGCACGCACACACCCAAACCTACCAATCACACACACTTCACAATGAATGGAAGTGAAAATGACACAGCAGCAGAGAGCCACTCTCACACAGCCACTTTTCTCTTTCTTTTATTTTCCTATCCCAAGAAAAACCACACAAAATTGCGGGGGAAATGAAAGCTGTGATTTACCTCACAAGACGTTCCACCGTATCCAGGAGGACATTGACACATCTCCACAGCATTGGCCATCTTCTCACTCCTGGAGAACTCACTGGCCACCTCCAGACTTACAGAATGGAGCCTGGTAAAGAGAGGACAGATACAGGAAGACAGAACCAGAACATCACACTATTAGACAAGAGCATCAGGTCAACTTTTCAAATACAATCTAGACGAGATCAAATTACATGTTGAACATGAGAACACAGAGATCTGAAATGTTTCTCTCCAATCTGTCTTGCCAGACCTCATAACGACGTTCTCTAACATACAAATGACATCAAGCACAGAAGAGTCCAGCTGATTTTGGCCTCTTGTGCCAAAGAGTGGATGTAGTTGCAGATCAGTGTGGATCAGCACAAAGGCGGGTGCAGTGTGCATGGTTACCTGTAGATGGCGACCTGCTCATTGCTGTGTGAGGCTCTGATGAGGAGGCTGCTCACATTAGTTAGAGCCATCATGAAATCTCTCTTGCTGACAGGCAGGCCTGTCTCCTGATTCTCAAAGTGGTCAGGGTAGAGCAGAGTTCTCTTTGTGCTTTCCGAGAAAGGGTACACCGGCAGACCGAACCGGCTGTCAATCATTTTTATCCCGCCGCCCTGCAAGAGATGAAATGTCAGAGTTTTTTTCCCCCTCGTTTGAGAGACAGCATCCATGTTGGTGCATGTATTTAATCGCCACATGCCAGAATGCGAAGTCTTGGCTCTGACTGTCAATATTGGCCATAAATGGAGCATGGGTACCACACATGAATAATACTCTATTCTGAGACACCATGAATAGCTCAATTGTATAAAGAGTGACATTTCCTGAAATGAGACTTGTCTTTGTGTCCAGATTGTTCATTGACTCAATAAGTGTGCGAGTTATTTTTCAATGTATGCATAGTCATTTATGTGTAGGTGTGAGCTGAAAGGAAATAGAGAGATCTGTGTGAGTATGTGTGCAAGAGAGAGAGAGAGAGAGAGAGCGAGATAAAGAAAGAAAGAGAGAGAGAGAGAGACGGAGAGACGGAGTAGAGAGGGAATGCTGATTGCATACCGCCGATGGATGCATTGCCAGGTAGAATTTAAGGGTAAGATCTCCAAACACGCTGGTGGGAATCATCATAGAGGATTATTAGATGTTATTCATCTCGCCTGCTTATTTACTGTTCCAATGGCTGCTGGGAAATTACAATTTATGGGTGCCGGCCACTTTATTTGCACTGAATTAATGGAGTGTACACATGCAAAGCAGGGTTTAACTATCAATAATGACCTGTCATATATCCAGGCTCTTCCCCATATCACATATGACATGTGCTCTCCTCTCTGCAATATCTTAATAAATCCCAGTGACTGAGCTTAGGTGGCTGTCATCTGACACTAATGGGGCTAGGAATCTCTCCCTCAGACTCATAATACAAACATCTGTGTACAAACACCAGCATAACAAATACACACTGAAGATGAAGAGGGACGTCTCTGACCAACCTCTGATATCATCCAACAATCTGTAAACACAGGATATTTTGGATGGAAAAGGGTTGAAATTGTGTTGTCAGATTTATAGCCTTTAGCATTTTATCATTGATTGCACTAGAGAGCAGGCTCTCTTGCTGGTTTCCAGATCCTCTGGATAAACGACTTCTTCAGGCTTAACTCTGAGGTTGTAATCATTATCTGAGTTCTCCGGCTTTTGTAAAGAGGCCAAGAGGACATATCAATGTCACATCGGATTGGTGTGGCTGAATTTGGGTTTTGAATGATATCACTTATGTGTGTGCGTGACTGTGTATGTGTGTGTGTGTGTGTGTGACTGCATGTGCATGACTGCGTGTTTGTATCCCATTATTCAGAGTGCTTAAGGGAGAAAATCTTAAAACATTTCTCATGGATCACACACACACACACACACACACACACACACACACACACACACACACACACACACACACACACACACACACACACACACACACACACACACACACACACACACACACACACAGACACAAATAAAAGACAGCGAATGAATCCTCTCACTGCACTCGGCTGACTGAAGATGAAAACGATGACAGATGAACCGCTGGTCCACGATGGAGCGTTAGTAAAAGGACACCTCGCTAGCGTAATAGCCTGAGAAGACAGAGAGAACAAACGACGGAGAAAATGTGCATATTGTGCATCACTCCCAAGGTCAGCACCGATCGTCTCCTCCATGTCAGGAATGATTAAACGACGCTAAAATGAATCATTCAATTGATTCGCACACAGCTTCGGCAAAGTTGTGTGAACGACAACAACAAAAAACGATGGTGAGCCAGCTTCAAAGCGGGGTATTTTATTGGCTGTTCCACGACTGAGGGGCAGAAAGTGAAGTAGGTCTTGTCTTCGGAGCAGCGTAACAATCGGATAGGCCTCAGAGAGCCTTTACTGTGAGATATATGCTGAGCACTGCACAAACTAACGCAGATGCATTGCAAATTTAGTATAGAGCTAGACAAACTGAATAGATACACTCTTCTCTGGGGCCCACTCTATGTTCATGATAATCAACAGCGGTTTTGTTATATGTTGTAATAAAA
This sequence comes from Salmo trutta, assembly GCF_901001165.1. NCBI lineage: Eukaryota > Metazoa > Chordata > Actinopteri > Salmoniformes > Salmonidae > Salmo > Salmo trutta. Next base: position 30,537,402 of record NC_042957.1, read on the forward strand.
AAAACACAAGCAGTCCTTGCTGTCATGTTGGATGATACAGCTTCGTCAACAGAGCGCTTGTTAGAAGCATTAATGTCTTCTCCGAGAAACATCTTCCTCACTTAATTTGATATAAGGATCCTCACTTTGAAGAAATCATTATTTTATTGCTCTCTCATTCTTCTCTTATTCTTGTCTAATTTGCAAGCTTGTATGGATTTCAGTAGACAACTCTGTAGATATTTAAACATGTTTTTTGTCTTTTACTATTCTATCCTAGCCTTCTTCTCTGATTAACCTCTTCATCTAAGTTACCCTTCAATGTCATGACGAAGGAATATTGGCAAAATGTATGGCTCACAGAATTAGAAAGGTCTGATCAGACGGGATTCTTAAAAAGAAGATATATTGGAGACAACATGAGACAACTAAGAGAAAAAATGGAAAACTATGAGAATACATGTAAACCAGGTATAATCTTTATAGCAATTTTTGAGAAAGCCTTTGCTACAGTACCTCTAGAATCTGATAATATGAGCCTGGATATTTATAGGATCTATTTATAGGATCTCTCATAAAATGGGTAAAAGTCATGTACAACAACCCTTTATGTAAAATAATAAATAACTGTTACTTCTCAGAAATGTTTTAGCTGTCAAGAGGCGTAAATCAAGGTTGCCTTCTATCACCATACCTATTTATTATGGCCATTATGGCGATAAAAATCAGATCCAGTGATAACATTAAGGGCCTAAAAATTAAGGGATTAGAGGCAAAATTATTAATTTACGCAGATAATTCAAGTTTTCACTTGAGTCCTCAATCTTCAACCTTGAAGGGCCTTATTGAGTACCTGGATAATTTCTCCAGTTTCTCTGGACTAAAACCAAACTATGATAAGTGTTACGGATGGGTCTCTAAAAGATACAAACTTGTAATTGCCATGTGGTCTCCCGATTAAATGGGCAAATGGTGAAGTTGATGTGCTTGGTGTACATATCCCATAAAAATGTAACGTTGTTGCAAATACCTTTGATAAAAAACTTTGTAGAATAGATAGGATATTGAAACTGTGGAGAGGGAAACACCTGTCCATCTACAGGAAAATGATCCTAATTAACCCCGTAGTGATCTCACAGTATATGAATCCAATCATGACTTTACCGACTCCAGGAGAATCTTTTTTCAAGTCAAGAAAAAAAAACATGTCATTTTGTCTGGAATGGCAAACCAGTTAAATGGGCATATTTATCTAATGAACATGAGTTTGAATTGTTAAAACTGCTGCCAATCAAAATTCATGGCTTAAAATAACTAGCATAAATCATAAAATGTACCAATTTCACTTAAGGTTGAGAGGTTTGACAGGTTGGGAAGTTGGGAACAGATTTTTTTATGTCCCAATACCATGGCAACCAGTTTATGAAATGATATACAAAACAACAGTTCGACGCATCAATCCGTTCATTTCAATTTAAACAATTATATACAATTCTATTCACAAAAAGAATGCTCAATAAATGGGGCATTGAACAGTCAGCCCTGTACAGACTCTGCAACGAAGAAACAGAATCAATAGATCATCTCTTTTGGTACTGCACTTCGGTAGCTCACTTTTGGAGTCAGGTCCAGGAGTAGATATTGAGTCACAATGTCTGTGTTCAGATGGACCTACAAATGGGAAATATGATTATACTCCTAGGTAAAGTATTTATTTTTAGGGTAATCTTGGTAGAAATTGTACAAATAGAGAGGCTCAAGGCCCTTTTGAGACATCACACTAAAATAGAATAATATACACTGCTCAAAAAAATAAAGGGAACACTTAAACAACACAATGTAACTCCAAGTCAATCACACTTCTGTGAAATCAAACTGTCCACTTAGGAAGCAACGTTGATTGACAATAAATTTCACATGCTGTTGTGCATATGGAATAGACAACAGGTGGAAATTATTGGCAAATAGCAAGACACCCACCAATAAAGGAGTGGTTCTGCAGGTGGTAACCACAGACCACTTCTCAGTTCCTATGCTTCCTGGCTGATGTTTTGGTCACTTTTGAATGCTGGCGGTGCTTTCACTCTAGTGGTAGCATGAGACGGAGTCTACAACCCACACAAGTGGCTCAGGTAGTGTAGCTCATCCAGGATGGCACATCAATGCGAGCTGTGGCAAGAAGGTTTGCTGTGTCTGTCAGCGTAGTGTCCAGAGCATGGAGGTGCTACCAGGAGACAGGCCAGTACATCAGGAGACGTGGAGGAGGCCGTAGGAGGGCAACAACCCAGCAGCAGGACCGCTACCTCAGCCTTTGTGCAAGGAGGAGCAGGAGAAGCACTGCCAGAGCCCTGCAAAATGACCTCCAGCAGGCCACAAATGTGCATGTGTCTGCTCACACAGTCAGAAACAGACTCCATGAGGGTGGTATGAGGGCCCGACGTACACAGGTGGGGGTTGTGCTTACAGCCCAACACCGTGCAGGACGTTTGGCATTTGCCAGAGAACACCAAGATTGGCAAATTCGCCACTGGCGCCCTGTGCTCTTCACAGATGAAAGCAGGTTCACACTGAGCACATGTGACAGACGTGACAGAGTCTGGAGACACCGTGGAGAACGTTCTGCTGCCTGCAACATCCTCCAGCATGACCGGTTTGGCGGTGGGTCAGTCATGGTGTGGGGTGGCATTTCTTTGGGGGGCCGCACAGCCCTCCATGTGCTCGCCAGAGGTAGCCTGACTGCCATTAGGTACCGAGATGAGATCCTCAGACCCCTTGTGAGACCATATGCTAGTGCGGATGGCCCTGGGTTCCTCCTAATGCAAGACAATGCTAGACCTCATGTGGCTGGAGTGTGTCAGCAGTTCCTGCAAGAGGAAGGCATTGATGCTATGGACTGGCCCGCCCGCTCCCCAGACCTGAATCCAATTGAGCACATCTGGGACATCATGTCTCGCTCCATCCACCAACGCCACGTTGCACCACAGACTGTCCAGGAGTTGGCGGATGCTTTAGTCCAGGTCTGGGAGGAGATCCCTCAGGAGACCATCCGCCACCTCATCAGGAGCATGCCCAGGCGTTGTAGGGAGGTCATACAGGCACGTGGAGGCCACACACACTACTGAGCCTCATTTTGACTTGTTTTAAGGACATTACATCAAAGTTGGATCAGCCTGTAGTGTGGTTTTCCACTTTAATTTTGAGTGTGACTCCAAATCCAGACCTCCATGGGTTGATAAATTGGATTTCCATTGATTATTTTCATGTGATTTTGTTGTCAGCACATTCAACTATGTAAAGAAAAAAAGTATTTAATAAGATTATTTCTTCCATTCAGATCTAGGATGTGTTGTTTAAGTGTTCCCTTTATTTTTTTGAGCAGTATATTTCAAAGGAAATAGTAAATGGTGTTGTACTGGGAAGGATGGATAGTCTTTGGACATCTGAGGGGTGGAATTAATATTAGAGGGATTGGTTGATTTGACGATGCACTTGGAGTCCAGTACAAATTGGAGGAGGCTATACTGTATGTACAGTACCAGTCAATAGTTTGGACACACCTACTCATTCAAGGGTTTTTCTTCCTTTTTGCTATTTTCTACATCTAAACTATGAAATAACACATATGGAATCATGCAGTAACCAAAAAAAGTGTTAAACACATTATAATAGATTTTAGATTCTTCAAAGTAGTCACCTTTTGTCTTGACGACATCTTTGCACACGCTTGCCATTCTCTCAACCAGCTTCATGAGGAATGCTTTTCCAACAGTAGAATGAGTTCCCACATATGCTGAGCACTTGTTGGCTGCTTTTCACTCTGCGGTCCAACTCATCCCAAACCATCTCAATTGGGTTGAGGTCGGGTGATTGTGGAGGCCAGGTCATCTGATGCAGCACTCCATCACTCTCATTCTTGGTCAAATTGCCCTTACACAGGCTGGAGGTGTGTTTTGGGTCATTGTCCTGTTGAAAAACAAATGATAGTTCCATGACGCGCAAACCAGATGGGATGGCGTATCACTGCAGAATGCTGTGGTAGCCATGCTGGTTAAGTGTGCCTTGAATTCTAAATAAGTCACTGACAGTGGCACCAGCAAAGCACCCCCACACCATCACACCTCCTCCTCCATGCTTCATGGTGGGAACCACACATGCAGAGATCATCCGTTCACCTACTCTGCGTCTCACAAAGACACCGCGGTTGGAACCAAACATCTCAAATTTGGACTCATCAGACCAAAGGACAGATTTCCATGTCCATTTCTCGTGTTTCTTGGGCTAAGCAAGTCTCTTCTTATTGGTGTCCTTTAGTAGTGTTTTTTTTTGCAGCAATTCAACCATGAAGGCCAGATTCATGCAGTCTCCTCTGAACAGTTGATGTTGAGATGTGTCTGCTACTTGAACTCAGTGAAGCATTTATTTGGGCTGCAATTTCGGAGGTGCGATTAACTCTAATGAACTTATCCTCTGTAGCAGAGGTAACTCTGGGTCTTCCTTTCCTGTGGTGGTCCTCATGAGAGCCAGTTTCATCATAGCGCTTGATGATTTTTGCGACTGCACTTGCACTTTCAAAGTTCTTGAAATCTTCTGGATTGACTGACCTTCATGTCTTAAAGTAATGATGTTTCTCTTTGCTTATTTGAGCTGTTCTTGCCATAATATGGATTGGTCTTTTACCAAATAGGACTATCTTCTCTATACCGCCCCTACCTTGTCACAACACAACTGATTGGCTAAAACGCATTAAGAAGGAAAGAAATTCCACAAATGAACTATTAACAGGGCACACCTGTTAATTGAAATGCATTCCAGGTGACTACCTCATGAAGCTGGTTGAGAGAATGGCAAGAGTGTGCAAAGCTGTCATCAAGGCAAAGGGTGGCTACTTTGATTTCATTTGTATTAATTTATATTTTGATTTCTTTAACACTTTTTTGTTTACTACATGATTCCATATGTGTTACTTCAAAGTGTTGATGTCTTTACTATTATTCTACAACGTAGAAAATAGTAAAACTAAAGAAAACTCCTGGAATGAGTAGGTGTGTCCAAACGTTTTACTGGTACTGTATATATATGGAATTTTTATGTTTCCCCTTGGTCCTCCAACCAGGGGTGGTGTTGGGAAATAAATATAAAGGGGATCAGAAATGTGCAACTAATGTTATTTTATAGACTAAACTGTCTGCTAGTTTCATAGCTGATCTATCCTCATAATTATTATTTTTTAAAGATACCCTCTGTGAGAAAGATAGATAGAGCTCTGCCATGGGGACCAGCAGGAATGTGTAAAACAACGCATATGGGACACAAAAGACTGTAGTACTACTAAGCTGAGTTCATTTTTGGAGGATCAGCTAATGACAGCCAGATGCTGTCAAACACTATGAGCCCACACGCACGCATAGGCACACACACAGACACACACACACACAAACACAGACACACACACACACACACACACACACACACACACACACACACACACACACACACACACACACACACACACACACAGACATGCACACACACAGATTATCCACAACACATTGCTTTGTGCCAAACCACTTTTTAAATGAAACCAGACATAGCATTCAGACATGTCTGGAGTGAACTTCAAAAAATGCTGAAAGGATCTTTGAAACTGAAAAGGGACATGTCACATGATCAGTCTAGGCCAGTCAGGTTGAACATGACTTGGAACAAAATTCTCTATGGGAGCACTTGCTCTATGAAGGAGTTTGTGTTGGCACCTAACTTAACACATGTAATCGCATAGTGTCTATAATGAGGCTATTAGCACTTACCTCTATTATGACATTAGGAGAAGAGTTAACCCTAATGTCCTGGTCTTTCTCCCCTGCATCATACGAGACTGTATAGACAAGACTTCCTCCATAGGCTGGGAGCTGTAAACAAACAGAAGTTAACATTTTATTTACTGTGCACAGTGAAAGTTTACACACCCCTTGCACAGTTTTCACATTTTGTCGCCGTAAAATAAATCATATTTTTTTTCTACTGATCTACACAACCTGCTCCACATTTTCAAAGTGAAAACAAGTATTACAGAACATTTTCTGAATAAATGAAAGATAGAAAACAAAGATGTCTTGATTGCGTATTTCTTCACACCCCAGAGGTAATACTTGGTGGAAGAACCTTTGGCAGCAATTACAGCTGTCAATCATTTTGAATAAGATTATACCAACTTTCCACAACTCTTAGGGCAACATATAGTGTTGTGATGCAAAAATTCTAGCAAATAAATAGCTCATAGGATAAAAAAGTTATTGTCAGATATTATTCATCCTAATCAGACAGGTTTTTTACATGGACGATAATTTGAGATAATATTAAACAAGTACTGGAAACAATAGAACACTACAAAAAATCCAAGAAACCAGACCTGGTATTCATAGCCGACTGGAATTTATATGCTGTATAAATGCCTGGAATATTTCAAGTTTGGAGAATCTCTTATAAAATGGGTTAAAGTTATGTATAGTAACCCTAGGTGTAAAATAGTAAATAATGGCTACTTCTCAGAAAGTATTATACTGTCAAGTGGAGTAAAACAAGGTTGTCAACTATCTGCATATCTACTTATTATGGCCATTGAAATGTTAGCTATAAAAATCAGATCCAACAATATTATCAAAGGGCTAGAAATCCAGGGCTTAAAAACAAAAGTGTCATTGTACGCTGATGATTCATGTTTTCTTTTAAATCCACAACTTTGATGCCTCCACCGCCTCATAGAGGATCTAGATAATGTTCTAATGTCTCTGGATTACAACCAAATTATGATAATGATTATGATATTACGTATTGGATCACAAAAAATACAAATGTTACATTACTGTGTAGTTTACCAATAAAATGGTCTGATGGTGAAGTGGACATACTTGGTATTCATATCCCGAAAGAATAGATAAGATCTTGCTACCATGGAAAGGAAAATACCTGTCTATTTGTGGAAAAATCACCCAGATTAACTATTTAGTCATATCCCAGAAATTAGGTTGCAGAAGTCTAAGGAGGGTTTTCCTCTAACTTTTTACCTGGGGTTTGCTCCTTTCAGATTTATTTTCATCCTGACAATCTCCCCAGTCCTTGTCAATGACAAGCATACCAATAACATCCTGTTGCCAACACAATACTTAAAAATACAAAAGGATCAATAACATTGCATTCAGTCCATATTACTGGCCTGCATGACAAAGTGAAAATAAAAAAGCCTATGTTAAAAAATCCATTCCAAAACATCCATTCTGTTTGCAACAAGGCTGTTAAGTAATACGGCAAGACGCCATGGCATATAAATTAACATTTTGGCCTAAATTAAAAACGACTGGTTTGGGTCAAATCCAATACAAGACAACACAGAGTAAAACTCTCTTTATTTTCAAGTATTGTGGTGGCAGAATCCTGTTATGGGTATGCTTGTCATTGGCAGGGACTGAAAGGATGAAAATAAATCTGAAATGAGAAAAGCCCATGTAAAAAGTTAGAGGAAAACCCTCCTTAGACTTCTGCAAACCTAACCCTGGGATAAAGTTGTGTTTCTCAGCTAGACAATTACACAAAATGTAATGCCAAAGACACACCAGAATGGCTTCCCAAAGGTGTTGAGTGTTCCTGAATGGTCCAGTCTGGCTGACAAAGGTGCTTACATCAAGTGAGTGGAGACTTATCCAATTATGATATTTTAATTCTATAACATTCTTTCACTTTGAAAATGTGAAGTAGGTTTTGTAGATATGTAGGAAAATGTGAAAATTGTGAAAAGGTTCAAGGGGGTGTAGACATTCTATAGGCCGTAAGAGTTGTGCAAGGTTTGTACAATTTTTTCAAAATAATTCACAGCTGTAATGGCAGCCAAAGGTGCTTCCACCAAGTATTACCCCTGGGGTGTGAAGACAATGCAATCAATACATCTTTATTTTTTATTAACTTGGAAAATGTTCTAAAAATGTGATTTTACTTAGAAAATGGGGAGTAGGTTGTGTAGATAGGTAGGGAAAATCTAATTGTATTCCCTTGTGAAGATAGTGCAAGGGGTGTGCATACAGTTGAAGTCGGAAGTTTACATACACCTTAGCCAAATACATTTCAACTCAGTTTTTCACAATTCCTGACATTTAATCCAAGTAACAATTCCCTGTCTTAAGTCAGTTAGGATCACCACTTTATTTTAAGAATATGAAATATCGGAATAATAGTAGTGAGAATGATTTATTTCAGCTTTTATTTATTTCATCACATTCCCAGTGGGTCAGAAGTTTACATACACTCAATTTAGTATTTGGTAGCATTGACTTTAAATTGCTTATCTTGGGTCAAATGTTTCATGGTAGCCTTCCACAAGCTTCTCACAATAAGTTGGGTGAATTTTGGCTCATTCTTCCTGACAGAGCTGGTGTAACTGAGTCAGGTTTGTAGGCCTCCTTGCTCGCACACCCTTTTTCAGTTCTGCCCACACATTTTCTATAGGATTAAGATCAGGGCTTTGTGATGGCCACTCCAATACCTTGACTTTGTTGTCCTTTGCCATTTTGCCACAATTTTGGAAGTATGCTTGGGGTCATTGTCCATTTGGAAGACCCATTTGTGACCAAGCTTTAACTTCCTGACTGATGTCTTGAGATGATGCTTCACTATATCCACATAATTTTCCTTCCTCATGATGCCATTTATTTTGTGAAGTGCACCAGTCCCTCCTGCAGCAAAGCACCCCCACAACATGATGCCGCCACCCCCGTGCTTCACAGTTGGGATGGTGTTCTTCGGCTTGCAAGCCTCCCCCTTTCTCCTTCAAACATAACGATGGTCATTATGGCCAAACAGTTCTATTTTTGTTTCGTCAGACCAGAGGACATGTCTCCAAAAAGTACGATCTTCGTCCCCATGTGCAGTTGCAAACCGTAGTCTGGCTTTTTTATGGTGGTTTTGGAGCAGTGGCTTCTTCCTTGCTGAGCGGCCTTTCAGGTTATGTCGATATAGGACTCGTTTTACTGTGGATATAGATACTTTTGTACCTGTTTCCTCCAGCATCGTCACAAGGTCATTTACTGTTGTTCTGGGATTGATTTGCACTTTCGCACCAAAGTACGTTCATCTCTAGGAGACAGAATGCGTCTCCTTCATGAGCGGTATGATGGCTGCGTGGTCCCATGGTGTTTATACTTGCGTACTATTGTTTGTACAGATGAATGTGGTACCTTCAGGCGTTTGGAAACTGCTCCCAAGGATGAACCAGACTTGTGTAGGTCAACAACAAAAAACTTCTGAGGTCTTGGCTGATTTCTTTTGATTTTCCTATGATGCCATGCAAAGAGGCACTGAGTTTGAAGGTAAGCCATGAAATACATCCACAGGTACACCTCCAATTGACTCAAATGTTGTCAATTAGCCTATCAGAAGCTTCTAAAGCCATGACATAATTTTCTGGAATTTTCCAAGCTGTTTAAAGGCACAGTCAACTTAGTGTATGTAAACTTCTGACCCACTGGAATTGTGATACATTGAATTATAAGTGAAATAATCTGTCTGTAAACAATTGTTGGGAAAATTACTTGTGTCATGCACAAAGTAGATGTCCTAAACGACTTGCCAAAACTATATTTTGTTAACAAAAAATTTGTGGCGTGGTTGAAAAACGAGTTTCAATGACTCCAACCTAAGTGCATGTAAACTTCCGACTTCAACTGTATGTGTATAGCGACTGTATATGATAACTTGCACTGCATAGAACAGAAAGTCTTACCACCATCAAATGCACTTTTACAGTTTAATAGCATGTAAAGACAAGGACCGAGATTACGTCTGCATGCATAGTGAGGGTTATAGGAGTTATTGCATTATTACTTAGCTTGGATATAATACTTAACTAAAATGATCTAGAGTCCCCTTTAAAACCCAGTGAAGTGTGAAATGACCCAACACCAACAACAAATCTCCACTCCTCTTCAGTGACATTACGAGCTGTGTGTAATGATCGTTAAGGGACAGGTTTTATAGCAGGACACACTACCCATGCCAGGCAGTAATACTGATGAGGCTGCACTAGACAGATGCATTACAATCAGCTTTTAAACAAAGATCCTTAAAGATGGACACAGTTACAGGCACTGTGCTCTTGAAGATTAGGATGCCTACTTTGCCACAGCCACAAGTGTGTTTTGTTCCAATGATGACTGCATTCCTAAAATGTAGGGCGTCTTGTCTGTACAGTTGAGCACACATTCTCGGATCCAGGACAGCCTAACCTCCTTTGTATTTGTGTATCATTGTTTTTCTTTCTTTCTGCTTCTTCTTCTCTCCTCTGGCTCCAGCTCTCCAAACAAAGCAGAGATGTGTGTTGTGTTTTTCCTGCTAGAAAGGGGCCCTCTTATCTTGGTGTTATTGAGCTGCTCTCTTTTCCTCTCCTGGCCCCCTGCTGAGAGCTCTCGGGGCTTTGCTGTGTTGAATGAAAGGCCCTGCCGTTATCTGACCTGGGGGAACCTAAGACTAGACTGGACCTGGAGGGCAAACCACTTCCCTCTCAGCACTTATCAGAGGGGTCCTGAGTTTTCCCTGACCAAGAGACCTGTATAGGATATAACTAGGGACCAGAGTTGTTCCTGGTTAGATCATCTGGTCAGGGAAACTGAAGGCCTTTCAAGCCCCCATGGGGCTCCCGAGTGGCGCAGCGGCCTAAGGCACTGCATCTCAGTGCTAGAGGCGTCACTACAGACCCTGGTTCGATTCCATGCTGTATCACAACTGGTCGTGATTGGGAGTCCCATAGGGCGGCGCACAATTGGCCCAGGTTAGGGTTTGGCCGGGGTACGCTGTCATTGTAAATAATTTGTTCTTAACTGACTTGCCTAGTTAAATAAATAAATAAAAGCACCATCAACACCCTGGCTAGAAGACCAGCCACAGCAGGGAGCTACATACACCAGACCCAGAGCTCACTACAGCAGCGCCAAAGCACAATATCTATTCATTAGTGTTGTCAAACCATTGGTTTTGGCATCGCTGATGTCTATCCATTTAGGATATAATTCATGCATAGCTGGGCAGGCAACCAACATAGATATAAAATGTTACTATTGTACCTAAGCATGGGGTTCTGGAGAAGGGTTGAGCTAAAGCCTTATTTGTTTCTATAAACAAGGGCTAAAGTGAGTCCTGTACAGGGTGCAGGTCCTATTATAATATCATGACAAAGTCTTTCCTCACATAAATCCAATTCACATTGAGAACACTTCACCCTCTGTGGAACAAAGGGGCTGGTCTATGAAGGTAAAGTGCATTGTGGGTGGGAGGAGCAGGGGAAATCAAACCTTTTGTTAAGGAGCAACAGCATGCGTCAGCACACCACTCGTGGCAAAGTTCTAATCCTCCTGTAAATAGCGTCAGAAACACACAACAGGACACTCACGTCAATAAACCATCCATGTCGCAGTAGGATCTCTTTGTCTGGGATACATAACAAGAGCTCCTCAGATACAATCGTATATCTCACAATCCTACTGGAGCACAGTGGCTGATTCTGAACAACCATAATAAAGTGTATTTTGCTACACGAGGACAGATTGAGTTACAGGACAAATAAAGAGAGCACTGCGAAGAGAGGACTTTGGGGTTCGGATCCACTTTTATACATCACATGGGAGGCCGTGTTAGAACAGAGACAGAGAGCCAGAGTTGCCAGCCATCCCACACCAAATATGCCCAGACAAAGATGGAGAGAGCGAGCGGGAGAGACAAAAACAGAGGAGGGGGTAATCAGGGCCCATCTTTCAGGAAATGAAAAACAGACCATCCAACTTTCCGCTGGGCTTCTGAAAACAAGAGTCGCACCGTGACCCCGGGAAGAGTCGCACCGTGACCCCGGGAACCCATAGATCCTGACATCTGTTCCCCCATTACGAGCTCTGGCTCTGTTGACATTAATATCCAGGAGGCATCAATGTGTGTTTTCCCACCGGCCACCCACAGGAATGCTGCAAAGAGGGGGCTCTGCTCAGATCCTCTGACTGCCTCCAATATGGGGTCCTGTTTTGTTTGTGCATAGTGGGTGATGGTCCAAAACTAGGGCTTGGAAACACGCGCATCTGGGGAACACTTTAACTGGCCCCAATGAGACAGTCCAAAGTGAAAAGATCTGGGGCAGAGACTATTTGCTGACTCAAAAGCTACAAGAATTTCCCTACTTGTTTGTCCATCTGTAACCAATACCATTTGTTTGGGTTACTGTGCTTTATGGAAAGATTTCCGCCATGTTTTTCTAAAGTATTTGGGGTAGATGTAGATCAGAAGAACTAAGCAATTTACTAAAACAGTTGGAGTATCATTACAATAATTGGCAAGTACTGTATAAGCAAGCACACTTCTTGTTTCTAAGCAACCCACACATTTATAGAGTTCTGTTCTAAAAAAACCCTCTAACAAATACAATACTTGAATCATGGGGACTTCTTTAAAACAAACAAACCAACAAACAAAAGACGATCCACTTATGAAAAAAGCTCCAGTATCTGCTGAATGAGCAGGCAGCTTTGGAGGCTTCCTTGTTGCAGTTCATCAGACATTTAAGTGGCAGAGCCTGGAAATGGGGCCATTTGTGCCCTGCAGCCTCTGCCCCTGCAGTGTGGAGGGAATAGAGGGACTAGAGGGACGATCACGGTGTGTTAGCCACAGCATGCAGTCTGGAGCTGCAGTCTGGGACAGGCTAGAAATGGCTGAATATCCTCCTCTCTACTGTCAAGTGGGACAGAGGAGCACAGTATAACAGTGTCTACTCAGAGCTCTGTTAGAATCCTAGATGTGGCGCTCAGTCTCTAGTCTATAGGTCCCCAGTGAAGACCACCTCGTACAGGGGGCCCAGCCCACAAATGAAGCCACACACACACACACACAGTAAATAAATACATTCATATGGGTAAAACAATCATTGGCACCCACCCATGCATATTCTCTTGGGCACTCGGCGCTCCGTCGGCCTTGTCAATCTGAAGGCGAGGGGTAATGGCCCCCGCTCCTCACTGGGAGAAAGTGCTGAAGTGTGTACTCAGGCAAGCGCTACCGAGATGGGTTCATTTATCATCATAATAGTCTATTACCCATGATAGGTCACAACTCAGTGAAGAGGCAGCCGCAGTAATTGGTGCTATTCCTTTCACTTTGCTTGGCCAGGGAAGGCAAGGAGGCAGCCCTCGGCACAAGGGCAATAGTCAATCAACACGTGGAGATTTCTGTCTAAAAAAGTTAATTTGAGATTTGTTTGCAGGTTTATGGGTTTTATTATCTCCTGTAAATCTGTCACCACATCCCCTGTTAAATGGAGAAGCAGGATATACGTGGTCAAGAATCAGTTCTAGAAGTTAAAGGAATAGGCCACAATTAAGATGCATTTTTTTCACTGATATGTCAAACAAGTGAATATACAGCTGTACACATTTTTTTATGGGGGCTATATTTGTGACGTGGTAAGTTTGGACCCAGATGCAGAGAAGCGACCAGACGAGGAATCAGTGGTTAAAGATAAACATAATACTTTACTGAGATACGGTAGTCGCAGGATCACAGTACACTTGAAAAAACAGCAAACACTAAGTCTCGAAAAATCATGCAGGAATTGAACACACACGGTAAACAATTCAAGCTTCTGCAAAGGACCACATAAACACACCTCTCCTAACAGGGAAACAATCATGAAATAATAAGACACACCTGAGTCCAATAAAAGTCTCTAGGGCAGTCTCTCTCTAGGAGCGGCTCCAGCCGCAGAGCCATGACGACCACCACGTAGTTGTTTGAAGTCTCTAACAAAGACCCGGATCCAGGATGTCCCGGGCAGGCACCCACGCCCTCTCCTTGGGACCGTAGCCCTCCCAGTCCACCAGGTACTACAGGGTCTATCGGACCCGACGAGCCTCCAACAGATGCCGGACCATGTAGGTCAGGCAGCCATCCACAAGTTGAGGGGGCAGAGGAGCAGGTGTGGGGGGAGAGAATGGACTGGTCTTTACCAGCTTGAGATGGGAGACATGAAAGGATGGACAGACCCTCATTGACCTGGGAAGCTGGAGATGATAGGAGACCAGGTTGATGCGACCATCTTGAATGGTCCTATGTAGCGAGGAGCGAGCCTCTGCAAATCCTCTGTTAAGGGAAGATCAAGGGTGGAAAGCCACACCCGTTGACCCGATCGGAGGAGTGGAAGAGGTCTTCGTTGCCGGTTTGTCTGATGTTGGTGTCGGGCAGAGGAGCGGAGCAAGGAGAATCATGCTCTGATCCAGGTGCGGCGACATCGTCAAATGAACGCCTCGGCTGATGGCCTCTTGTTTAGGAAACAGGGGGGGAGAACCCGGAATGACACTCAAATTACGACAGTCCAGTGGATGAGTTCAGCAGTGTGTTATGAGCAGACTCCGCACAGACGAGGAACTTGCTCTAGTTACTGGCCTGAGTGGAGACCAAGCAGTAGAGGAACTTCTCCAGCTCCTGGTTGGCCCGCTTAGTTTTCCCATTCGATCGAGGGTGGAACCCTGAGGAGAGACTCACCGATGCCCCCAAAAGGGAACAGAAGGCCTTCCAATACCGTGCGATGAACTTGGGCCCACGATTTGAGACAATGTCCTGGGGAAGTCCGTGTAGTCAAAAGACATTGATAATCATGAGATCAGCGGCCTCCTTCGCTGAAGGCAACTTGGGTAAGGCGAAGAAATGGGCTGCCTTGGAGAACCGATTGATGACCACCAGGATAGTGGTAAGCCTATGAGATGGAGGTAAGCCTGTGATAAAGTCTACAGACAGATGAGACCAGGGCCGGCTGGGGATGGGCAGAGGTTGGAGCAACACGGCCAGTCGCTGACGTGAAGACCTGCTTTGGGCACAGATGGAACAGGCCACAACAAAGGATCTCACATTCTCCATCAGGGCGTCTGCCTTCTGATTCTTGGATCCCGGGCGATAGGCCAGTGTGAAATCGAAACCTGTTAAAAAACAGAGCCCACCTAGCCTGCGAGCTTTCAACCTCTTGGCTTCTTGAATGGAGACCAAATTCTTATGGTCCGTCCAGATCACGAAAGGATGAGGTGCCCCCTCCAAACAGTGTCTCTACCCCTCAAGAGCCCACTTAACTGCCAAGAGCTCCTGGTTGCCTACATCGTAGTTGCGTTTCACTAGTGAGAACCACTTGGAGAGAAAGGCACATGGGTTCAGTTTCTTGTCCTCCTCGTTCTGCTGTGAAAGGACCACCCTTGCTCTGGTGTCTGAGGAATCCACCTCCACCACAAAGGGACGAGTTGGATCAGGATGAACGAGGATGGGTCCAGAGGTGAAATGTACCTTGAGCTCCATGAATGCCCTGTCAGCCTTGGGGGTCCAGCAAAAACGGGTCTGGGACTTGCGGGTCAGGACCGTGAGAGGTGCTGCCACCGCACCAAAGTTGCGTATAAAACACCTGTAAAAATTGGCAAACCCGAGGAACAGCTGGACCTGCTTGAGTGAGGTGGGAACGGGGCCAGTCGGCGACCGCCTCAATCTTTACGGGGTCCATTTGGATGCCTGCGGTAGAGATAATGTGACCCAGGAAGTAAACCTTGGATACGTGGAACTCACACTTCTCTATCTTGACATATAGTTGACTCTGCAGGAGGCTTCTCAGGACTTGGCGGACGTGCATTATGTGTTCCAGAAGGGTCTTGGAGAAGATCAAGATGTTGTCGAGGTAAACAAAGACGAACTGATTCAACATATCCCTAAGGATGTCATTGACCAATGCTTGAAAGACTGCTGGTGAGTTTGATAATCCGAAGGGTATGACTAAATACTCATAGTGGCCACTAGGGGTGTTATAGGCAGTCTTCCACTCATCTCCCTCTCTGATTGTCACCAGATTGTAAGCGTTGAGGAGGTCCAGTTTGGTGAAGAATTGGGCCCCTTGGACCAACTCCAATGCGGAGGACATCAGGGGTAGGGGGTAATGATTCTTGATTGTAATCTGGTTCAGCCCTCTGTAATCGATGCAGGGATACAGGCCTCCATCCTTCTTACCCATGAAGAAGAAGACTGCACCAGCAGGGGATGTAGAGGGGTGAATGAAACCTGCCTCCAGCACTCCCTGATGTAATTGTCCATGACTGCTGCTTCTGGGGTCGGGAGTACAGACGACTGAGGTTTCGTGGAAAAGATCAGGGTGCCTTGCGAGGATCAGACGACGAGGGGCTAATCTGCCCTTGCCTTCCATCCTGCATGTATATCCTACCAACGGGACATTAATAACTGTAATATCTTATGTGTCACCGAGTCGTGGCTGAACGACAACATTAAGAACATACAGCTGGCGGGTTATGAACTCCATCGGCAGGGCAGAACAGTAGCCTCTGGTAAGACATGGGGCGGGGGGCTATGCATATATGTGAACAACAGCTGGTGCACGATATCTAAGGAAGTCTCGAGGTTTTGCTCGCCTGTGGTAGAGTATCAGTACATCACCAGGGCCAAGTTTCCTGTCATCCAGGACCTCTATAACATGCGGTGTCAGAGGAAGGCCCTAAAAATATTCAAAGACTCCAGCCAACCTAGTCACAGACTGTTCTCTCTGCTACAGCACGGCAAGCGGTACTGGAGCGCCAAGTCTAGGTCCAAAAGGCTCCTAAATAGCTTCTACCCCCAAACCATAAGACTCGTGAACAGCTAATCAAATGGCTACCCCATCTGGAACGCTGCTGCTACTCTCTGTTATTATCTATGCATAGTCACTTTAATAACTCTACCTACATGTACATATTACCTCAATTACCTCGGCACATTGACATTGACTCTGTACCGGTACCCCCTGTATACAGCCCCGCTATTGTTATTTACTGCTGCTCTTTACTTATTTGTTTTTCTTCTCTTATTTTGTTTTGTTAATATTTTCTTAAAACTGCATTGTTGATTAAGGGCTTGTAATTAAGCATTTCACTGTAAGGTCTACTACACCTGTTGTATTCGGCTCATGTGAGAAATAAAATTAGATTTGATTTGATTTGAACTCTATTTGGAGAGGGAAGGACATAGTAAACAGCAACAAGCCTCCCCCAGATACATAAAGCCCGAAAGAACGAGACCCGTGTGCAGTCATAAACCCTGGTAGGAACTGGAGCGAAATGTAACCATTTCTCTTTTTCATTAGAAACGAGGCTGTCACTTTTAATGCATGTCACAATGGTGATAATTCATGAGATGAAACATGGCACCACGGACATACAGGAGTAATTGTGTTGGGCTTTGAGCGTCACGTTAGCATGAGAGAATTCTCTGCTTCAGTGTCTGATCCTTTTACTGAAATCCTGCTTGACTGCCACACACACACACACACACACACACACACACACACACACACACACACACACACACACACAGACAAACATACATTAGTTCCCTATTGTGGACCCTTATATAAAGCTCATAATGATGTGATGTGCCTTTTTGACATTAGGGAGAGCAGAGTAAATCGTCATGCCTGAAGACGTTTGTAAGAGAAAAACATATTATTACAGAGTTCATGGAGCGAAGCATTGCTTTCCCCCAGAATGCAGTGAGGGGAATAGAACGAGTTAGAGACAATGGGATGGGAAGACATGCAAAGGCTATGAGGAGAAGAGGGAAGAAACGAATCAATCGTCAAACTTAAGACTGAACAATAGTTGTGTGTGTATGTGGTGTGTGTGTGTGTGTGATAAAGAGGGCTGTTGTGTGCTGACCTTGTTGCCCAGGTACTCTCCAGGTGCGCTCCAGTAGTAGATAGCAGGAAGGTGTCTCCTGGCTTCCTGGTTATCGATCCTGAGTGTCTGGGACCTGTCTCTGTCTCTGCTGGCGGCGGGCCACACCTTCCCCTCCCCATCCTCTGCTGTGAGGGACCAGCCGGCCATGGATGTCTCCTGAACGGAAACACATAGCATATGGGTTTGATTCTATCAATGCATGCAGAAAGCGTCTCACTGTTTATGACATTATGATATGTCCTTGTTATGGCAGTGTTATGTAGCCCTTATGATGGAGGATTTTATTTCTCTCTGCATTGTTGGGAAGGGCTCATTAGTACGCATTTCACTGTTAGTCTACACCTGTTGTTTACTAAATAAAATGTTATTTGATTTGTGATTTGTCCCTTCAAATATTGAGATATTCTGCTTCTGGTTTTACCATGCAGTGTTGCCTACATATTGCCATCAACTGTTCTTAAAATTGTGACAATCCCAAAACACTCATTTGCCATTTTTTCCCCTCCAATGAACACAGAGACGACTCTTCCTGGGTCGAGATA